>NC_140594.1:1024062356-1025346375 GCF_964204655.1 Triturus cristatus
AACCTCCCCAAACCCCCCAACAGTCTGGATGACCAGCAAGAGTCCCAGGGGAAGGGGACATGCAGAATCAGGGCTACATGTATGAAAAGAGGTGCATCGCTGGGGAAAACCTTTGATGCATCACTTTTCATAGCGCCCTCCTTGCAACACCATGGCAGCCAAAACCTTGAAAGCGTGGACAGTCTCCAAGGCCTGGAGGCCTTGCTGTGCCTGCGTCTGGGAACCGGAGTGGGATGCGGAGGTGCTGTAGAGTTGCTGGGCCATGGCGGTAGACATTGAGGCATTGGCGATTGCCCTTACCTGATGGCGAAGGCTGCAAGGTCACATGGAGACACGTTGCTGACCTGTGTGAGAAGACCGCCTGGTGCCCCTTGGAGCTGTGAATGGTAGAGGCGCTCCTGGGCATCAACATAGAGAGGTCTGCATTGCATACCACATGCCACCACTCAACCGGGTCGCCCGGAGGAGATTTACCAATGGTGGGCCGTGCCTCTCTGCATCACAGGTCGGAGGATGTTGCACTGGCCGAACGCTATGGAGGGTGTGGCCCCTGAGCTCAGCCCAACTTGTGTGGTGGGAGCGCTACAACTTCACGCATAAGGGGGCCCTGTTGCATCACCTGCATCTGCAGATTCTCCAGGAGACCTGGCGGTGACTGCTGTACCCAGGCTTGTGAAATCTCACTTGGCTGTCTCCTGCTGGCTGAGTCACAGATTTGGAGAGAGTGCAGCAAATTGCACCATGGTGTCAATGTCCAGGTAAGGAGAATCTGGGAGATGCAGTGGAGGAGGCTCTTGGGTCGAGTCGGGCCCAGGCATACCACCTGTGGGTGATGCACCCCCAGTGGCGGCTCCTCCGCTATGGTGGAAAAGCATCACCCCACTGCTTTCAAGCAGTGCAAGAAGAGGAAACATAACATGCAGTTAACTTTCTGATATTCTCATGCTATGTTTCCTTTGTGGGCAGGAGGGTGGGTGCTCTACTCACGGAGCAAGGCAGGGGCAGAGTGGTATGCCCACTCATGTGCGCAATTACTGTTTTGGCCGCCCAAAGAAGTCTTGCGCACTTCTGAGTTCAAAATGCAGGCTGCATGGAGAACATGCCCACCTTTCCAGCCCCTGACTGAACGCTTTGTCAGGGTGCTCAAGAACAATCACAACGCTGCATTGCAGCTTTGTGATTGGCTTAGTGGAGGGAGCCTGGCTACCTGCTTCCTGAAAGCAGACTCAGGACAGCAGGAGCACAGAAGACGCAGGACCCAGCCTCGAGGTAAGATTTTAAAAATATATATTTACAACCCCCGCTCCACGCCATGTCCCTGCCCCCTCTAGTGTCCTTTCCCATGTTTCTCCCCTCTCAGCTGTCCTGTCCCCCCGCAGCACTACCTAATGGCGGCCGTTGTGCGGCCATTCACAGTGGGCTTACCACTGGTGCACAAAAGACAAGCTAAAGGCAAGCCTATCTGGATCCGTCCCCCCTGGACTGAGTCCAGCAGCAAGGAACCTTCCTCTCGGACACTCCACGTATACGAAGCCATGAGCCCTGGATGGCACATCACCTGCCATCTAGCATCACTGAAGAATTCACATGCACCCTGCGCCTGTTGAACTTGCAAAGGCACCTTTTGCCACATCAGCACACCAGCGCCTCCTGCTGCCCAGCCGACCAACAGCACAGCAGACTGGCTCAACTGCATCCTCCTCAATGTGTGGTCCCTCCACAAACACGCAACAGAAATCTGGGACCTCCTCAACGCTGCCTCTTCAGATATCGCCTTGTTCACTGAAACCTGGACCAACCTCTGCTCCAGACCGGAAATCGCCATCACCATCCATGACAGCTGCAAATTCACCCGCAAGGGCCACTGTGCGTGGGCAGGAGGATGAATTGTCATTATCTAAAAAAGAACACTCCAACAGACCCAACAGCTACCATGGAACACCTCCACTTTCAGATCTGGACCGACCCCAACCCCACCCTCTGCGACACCCTTGTCTACAAGCCCCCCAACCCATGAATCCCCATTCACCGATGCCATTGTAGACCTTATCGCACCCCAGGCTCTCCCATCCACTGACTACATCCTACTAGGACACCTCAACTTCCACTTGGACAATCCCAGTGACCAGAGCATGACCACCCACTTCGCCAACATCGGATTCAAGCAGCTAGTCACCACACCATCTCACATAACTGGACACACGCTCAACCCCGTCTTCTCCGACAGAGGGAACTTCCACACCCCTGAACTCTCCTGGACCGACCATCATAGTATACATCACGCCTTCACCACACCCACTGTACACCACCGCCATCATCGCCCCCCCCCCCAACTGCATCAAATAACTTTTTGGCAACTCCCTCAGCACCGCACACTCCACCAATGGAGCTCCAACTGCGCTGACACCCTGGCAGCTCCTCTGTGTCAGTGGACCGAGCATCTGGGGGTCACTGACCTCCGGTGAAGTTAACAGTAGACACCCTGGATGCCAAACTAGACTCTGTACAAAGGGACGCATCTAGGCATATGCAGGACCTTGTGAACCCCTATGCCACATTAGACCTACATCAGGTAGGATGTATGCAGAGTGGACATTCCCACACAACAAAGCCTCATAGGAGTTGTGCAGTGAAATCTATTAGATTTCACTGCGACAAGTCTAGGAAGCCACTGCGTCAAAACTTTATGCCTGCCTCATGGCGGGCATAAGGATGACGCAGTGCCATAGGGATAGGCTTTCTCCATGCATTGCTGGAGTTGCATCATGCTAGCAACACAATTGCAGCAATACCTGACTTTATTGTAAAGTGGGGTTGGCAGCAGTTTTTGCACGGGAACGGCCACCATGCATCGCTTTAAAATTCATGTTTTTGCTGGAACAGTGCAGATAACTCCAGTGAGTGGCAACTTTAAAATAAGGCGATAAAAATTAGCAGCCGTAACGTCAACAAATTGACGCAATGGCGGCGTTAAGTCCTGGTACATATGCCCCTTAATGTCTTTTAGATTTTCCAGTTTATGCATTTATTGATGTTGTGGTGCTGTCATACTTCTAAATGTACTGCACATTTAAAGGGTATGTCATGTTAGTATGTCTCTGCTTTATGAAATAATAACCATTTTTTTCCAGATCAGACTTTAAAGTTTGCTAGTTGCTTATTGCTACAAATCAACTCTTACTGCTCTGAACTAACAATTGCATTCTGTTTCAGCTTGTTACTATTTCATTGCATTTGTCTATTGTTTTTGTTAAATTTCCTTTTTCGAATGCATTGAATGTTATAAAGCTTGTAACCAGTAGATTATTTTTGATACCACGTGGTGTACAAAGTTCCACAAAATTAGAGTAGAATTTTGATTAGAGTTGTTTCTCTAATTATTTTCAAAATCTTGAGAAAATCCAAATTTGTAAAATCCTTAAAACCGACATGGAGACCCCATTAAGCCACATACAAGTGAGGTTTCCTGCCCAGGATAAGAAACTAGATGAGAAACTAGGGAAACATTGTCAAAAGTGGCTCACCCATACCAAAGCCCACACATTTATGTGGCCTGAAGGGGGGCGTTCGACACAAATACCATAGAACATTTAAGGACTCACATACACACCAGGTATAAAGGACATAAGACAGCTAAGAGAGAGACCCTACTAGAACTGTTGGTCATCTTTGAGTGGGCCCAGCCTACAAGACTATCCCTGAGTCCTAAAGTAAGGCATCTGCCCTTCTCATACTGTACACCGGGCGGGATGTGCTCTTGCTAATGCAGCCCATACCAGTCACTGCAGCACTGGTTTACACCAGTCCACTGGTCGAGGAGGCTGCTGGACCTCCTCTGGGGCACCAAGCTGCCGCGCAGGGAAGAGGATCACAGGTCCCTCCAGCCCAGGTGCAGTTAGCCCTGGCTCAGTCGAGTGCCAAGCCTCTCGGGGTTCGGCCCCTCATCCATTGGCTGTGACCCATTAGGTCCAAGAAGAGCAGGGAGGGGAGCATATACTCCTGAATACCCAACCTACCACTGTATGGTCACTGGGAGGTTTGTAGCCATCCTGGAAGGTGATACAACCAGTGGAGGGGAAGAAAGAAGTGCCAGTCCCACAAATTCCGACTCTGAAGGGGGAGCCACAGGCTGCATTTCATCCAGGCAGGCCTATGAAATGGAGTAAGCATCAGGGAGTGATCTGAAGGCCAAGACATTACCTAGAAGAACAGCACATGGCACTGAGAGAAGGAGGCAACCCAATTGGCAGTTAGAGAGAAGGTGAGAGTTAAAGATGGAGAAAGAGAGAGCTCTTGAATGGGCAGCCCAGAAAGGAGGGGAAAGAAACCCCTCCCCCGGAAGGAACAGGCGCTAGGCCTCAGGCCCACATAGGGATTAGCCAGGAGGAAGGTCCCTCACCGAGACACACATATTACCCTTACGCGTGCACCAGGAGAGCGATAATGAGGATGGCCGCCACTCTCCCCAAACACGCTGGTCAGGTAAACCCACACCTAGAGAGATAGTATCTAGAGAAGAGGATGAGACCTTCACGTTACCTTTTTGCTATCTCCTGGCCTGCTGGACCGAAAGGAAGGGCCCCCAGTATGATCGTCCCTGGCCAGAGGAGGGATCCTTCGAACCTGAAGTCATGGCCATTACAAAGGACTGCATTCAGCATGGAGGGGGAGATCTGAAATGGAACTACCCCTATATGCAGGAGTGCCTGAGGCGATGGGAGCATCACATCAGGGAGAATCTGACAGAGCTGCCCTGAGCCAGGATTTTTCCGCAGCTGCAGAAAGGTGCAGCAGGAACCATCTACGTTCCTTGGGTAAGATGAAAAAAGAAAGGCTCAAAAATAAACTGCTGCCCACTGATGGACAGGGCAAGGAATGGATCTCATGCTTTGAAAATAACACAGCAGGATTAAACTTAGCCTTAGGCAACATTAAAAGTCTGTTCAGTAGCCTCATTGGGGAGTAGACCAACACAGTGTTCTCGCGAGCCCACATCCCAGCAATTATGCTTAGCAACACCGAGCATGATGATGCTGTATTTAACACATTCAGACATCAGAACTGGATGGCCTTGAGGGATCCCCTGACTACCTAGACATATGAGGACCAATGGCAGAGAGCATGAAGCTCGGGGAGACCACAACTGAATTTCCAGACAGGATGCGAGAATGATGGGGGCAGAAGACAGTACAGCCCTGAACTGACATCGATCTTCAGGTTACATTCTTCTACAACATCCCCAAGAGAGGACTATGCATTGAGAGCCATACCAGATTAGAAAGTGTAGTAGGGCTGGACACCAAAGCCAAGCCCACATTCTACACTATTATCAGAAGAGACAGGAGAAGGACAGGGAGAAGTAGGAGCAGGCCCATAGAGACACCACCAAACTGGTCCAACATAATGTGAAAAAGATCGTCCTTGTGGGGGGGGGCGTGTTTGCCGCGAACTTCTAGATGGCACCTGTCTCAAGAAGAGCTCTGCCTATGGACCCCAGAGGGTATCTACCCAGTCCTAGTGTCCGAGGTCAAGGAGGCTGGGTCCACACCGGCCGGCCTTGAAGAGTGCCACTAATGTCAGAATGGGCCACATGGCTAACCGGTACCATCTAGCAAATGTACCACCATCAGAATGGGATAGTACCGGACAGCCCTCATAGTGCTTCACCCCCAAAACCAAGCTGAGAACAAAGCATCAGCTTCAAGGAAATCAGGCTGCAGCTCCCCCATGGGGTGGTTGGCTGAGCATGCAACAATTGCTGCAACAGACAGGGTTCAGTCCAGCAGGGATTGGACTCACAGCCACAGCAAGGTGGAGAGGGGTAAAGGTCTGGTGTGGCAATGAGCTAGCACAATCACAGAGCTCAAACACATCATAAGTCGAAAACCATCCCCCAAAATGAACTATCCCCTTCATACCACTTGAATGAATGAATGAAGATGTGCTTAAATAGCGCATGGCTACCCGGAGGCATCCCAGTGCTGCAGAGTGCGAGTCAAGGAGGAGGTGGAATTATGGATATAGCCAGGTTTTAAGTTGTTTCCTAAATGACAGATGGTTGGCTTCCCTACGAAGGGAGAGGGGAAGAGTGTTCCAGAGTTTCGGGGCATTGTAGGAAAGGAGGCGGCCTCCTGCTCGAGCCCTTCTGGTTCTGGGGACCACCGCTAGATGAAGTTGGTCTGAGCGGAGATTCCTTGAGGCTTTATAGGGTTTCAGTAGGTTTTTGATGGCGGGAGGGCCTTTGTTGTGAAGGGTTTTATGCACGATACAGAGGGTCTTGAAATGGATCCTCTCTTGTACTGGCAGCCAGTGTAGTGCGTCCAGGGCAGGCTTGGCTGAGCTGCGGCTATTGGTGTCAGTGAGAAGTCTAGCGGCTGAGTTTTGGACGATCTGAAGTTTTGAAATCACTGTTCTCGGTGCGCCCAGATAGAGGGCATTGCCATAGTCCAACCTGGATAGGACAAGTGCCTGGACCACAAGCTTTCTTGAATGGGTGGGCAGGAGAGGAAGTACTTTCCGTAAGGTGCGGAGTATACCATAGCAGGTGGCCGCCGTTTTCCTTGCTTGTGTTCAGAAAGTAAGATCATGATCGAGCCATATGCCCAAACTTTTATCTCCTGTTTGGGTAATGGTGCAGGCCCCATACATGTTGGCCATGATTTGCTGGGATTGAAGCTAGCTTGATTACCCAGCAGCATAAGCTCTGTTTAGTCGCCATTGAGCTTGAGGTGAGAGTAGCTCATCCAACTGTTAACTTCTTTGAGGCATGAGCAGAGATTGATGGAGGACTGCTCTTCCTGGTTCAGTGCCACAATGAGCTGGGTGTCATCTGCATAGGTGACCAGTTGGATTCCAAATGGGGCGACTATCTGTGCTAGTGGGGACATATACACATTAAAAAGGGTAGGGCTCAGGGAGGAACCCTGGGTTACTCCGCATTGAAGGGGAACAGGTTGAGACTGAGCGTTCCCTTCAAATACCTGGAAGAATCTTTCTTCCAGAAATGACTCCAGCCATGATAGGGCTTTACCCGTTACTCCTACTTTTCTGAGACGGTGAATCAGAATCCGGTGATTCACCGTGTCAAAGGCGGCGCTCAGATCTAGAAGGATGATGGCTGAGGATCCTCCATCATCCAAAATCTTCCGTGATTCTTCTACTACCACAATTAAGGCAGTCTCGGTGCCCTGGCCAGGGCGGGAGCCTGTCTATGAGGAGTGGAGCAGATTAAAGGTTTCCAGATGAGCAGAGAGTATCTGGTTAACATATTTTTCTGCGACCTTGCTGATGCCTGGAAGAAGCGAAATCGGTCGATAGTTGCCCAGATCCAGGGGATCCAGGTGGGGGTTTTTTAAGAGCGCCCTTACCATGGCATTTTTCCAATCACGAAGGACTATGCCTGAGGCTAAGGATGCATTGACTAAGTTGGTGATGGGAGGGGTAATAGTGGGCATTGCCTGCTTCAGGATCTTGAAGGGAGCTGGGTCGCTTGGGGAGCCACTTTTTATTGATTCTATAATGTGACAAAGGAGTTCCTCAGACAGAGGAGCGAATGCTTTGAGGCAACTGTTGTTTTCCAGGGGTTCAGGAGTCAATATAGGGTCCGTCGTGTTGGGTGGGAGGAGATTAAGGATATTTTTAATTTTTGTGGAGAAGAAGCCTGCCAGGTCTTCACAGTGACGGCCGGTAGGATCGGCCGCCGGAGGGGGGTCAGGGGTTCGAGTGAGTTTTTTTACAATTCGAAAGATTTCTTTGGAGGAGTTGAGAGATGCTTGAATTTTTTCCTCATAGTAGGCAGCCTGTGTTGCTCTAATTGCTATTTTGTAGGATGTGATAGATGATCTGTAGGCTGATTTTTTCTCGCTTGAATAATCTTTCTTACAGGCTCGTTCCAATCTTTTGCATTGTTGTTTTAAATTGCGAAGGCTAGGAGTAAACCAGGGAGATCTGTGAGGACCGCTTTTTTGTGGGCTGTTTTTGCGAGGAAGTACTGTATTAAGTGAGCTTTCTATCCATGAGTAGAACTTTCTATTTGCAGTTACAGGATTGGGGTCGGGGCTAGGAATGGTCCGTTCAAGTTCGTGGGTCCAATTCTTGATATTAAGTCTGGGCCAGTGTCGCTCCCAGGTTCGAGATGACAGCAGGTGAGTGTGTGTCTGGAGGGGGTGCCATGTGAAAGGGATCAAAAAGTGGTCTGACCAAGGAAGGGGGGTAGGATCCAATCCCTCTAACTCCATTATATTGGAGAAAATAGGGTCAAGGAGATGGCCCTTCGAATGAGTGGCGAGATGGTTTTTCAGAAGCAGCTGATATGCTGCGAGGTCATGGATAAGGTCAGTCGATACTTTATTAGAGAGCTCGTCAAGGTGGAGGTTAAAATCTCCAAGCAAATTAAAGTTGGACGAAGTGCTGGCTAATTTAATGTAGTTTCGAGTAGCGAGCTACAGAATTTTCCATGAGTTCCTGGAGGGCGATATAGGAGGATCCCCGAAAAGGTGGTTGAGGGGGTGAGTTGGATAGAAAAGCGAACATTTTCGCAGTCTAGCAGAGGGCTATCTAGGATACGGCAAATTAGCCGGTCTTTATAAATAATAGCAATTCCTCCACCTCTGCTGCCTACTCTGTCTAAGCGTTGGATAAGGTAACCCGGGGGGAGAGCCTGAATCACATCAGGATCTGAGTTAGGTGATAGCCAGGTCTCTGTGAGGAATAGAACGTCTATTTCTGACTCGTCACATTTCCTTACCTGCCTTCACAATCAGCCTTGGGGACGGCCATGCTATGTCAAGTGGGTATCCAACTAGAGCTCGCCATCTGGGTGCCCGCAGGAAGCCCGGACCCCCACTGCTGTTGATCCCCCGGGGAAGGGTTAGCAGACAATGCCCCGAGGGGAGGACAGTCTGATGAGGGAGCAGGGTGGGCCCTCACCTGGTGCATAAAAGCAAGCCCCAAGGAGTGCTCACCCAAGTCTTATTTTGGGCATGCTATGTAAGTCTCAACCTCCTCAGTGTTTACTGCCAAAAGGTGGCCCTCTTTTAGTTTCAAAATGAGAAGAATGATTCAGGATCAGTAGCTGGGTTCCTCAACATGCAAAGTGAAGTGGTATCCTCGAAACCCCAAAGAAATCCAGTTCACATCACCCGAATCCATTAGAAAAGGCATCAAATTAATTAGTGTTACCTCCATCAGGCCAAACTCATGAAGTCCCAACAAGAACCCTGACTCTTGCCAAGATTACACTGCACACAAACACAGTTCTAGCCATTTTTCCTGCAGGTTCCAATGGAGGTCCACACATGACCTTCTAACCACCTCCAGTATCTCTTGGTAAAATTAGCAATGCCCCAATACACAGGTAACCATCGACTGGGACCCACACAGAACTGCCTAAAAACAGCCCAAAGATTCTCGATCCTTTAAAAAAAAACAGTGTAACTCAGCAATTTATTCCACGCGATGTGCACAGACCCAAGGGACATGCACGTGTGAACAGAAACATTTACCGAGGATCCAAATATCCACTTACCTTCACAATTGCATGGAGCACATGCAGGTCAAAAAGACACCCTGACCCAATGAAATCGTGCCACTTTTAAATGGTGCCGCCCTCAGGAAAAAAGCATGGCCCCCACTGTAGCCAGGAGAGGGGGAAATGCAAAATACAAAGTGCATTAAAGCACAATATAACTCACTATTCCCCAAAAACCTAGCACCTCTTTAAAACTCACCATTCTCCTAAAATGTTAGCACTTAATTTCCAGTACCCCAGAAAACATTGCTCACAGTATAATCATTGAGCGCATAGTTTAATGTAAATGCAGGGATTATCCAGATAAACTGTCTAACAACGTATTTTTTCAAAGCTAACCTACAACCCGCAAATTTTATCCTGCAGGTCCGTGATCGAGCTGAAAGTGCACCAACCCTGCCACGGCGCACTAGCCCTTTGACCAAAGATTTCAAAAGGAGTTTCTTTCACAAGGCCAATCACTCAAGCAGTACAGGATGCATTGAATTTTGCAACAACCCCTTGAAAGACATTTTTTACACTGCACTAGGTCAGACCTCTGGACACCAAGATGACAGATGTCTCACTTGAAGATGACCCTACAAATGGTTTTCAGGTTATGTATTTTTGTATTTCTGTACATGCTCTATTTATCCAGGCTGTACACGAGCCCCTCTGGAGCTAGACCTATGCCTAATCTTGTGAACTCTACTTCTACACCCTTGCAATGCATGCAGAGAGACCTCTCTCAGCTCACATACACTGAACCAAACACTAGTATTCCTCATGCACTACACAGCACACTCCTACACAACTGTGGTATCAACACATGACCACTTTAGGCCCACAAACTACAAATAGGCATGTCATATATGGTCACTGATACCCCATGCAGTAGGTTCCGACATGCTGTACCTATCCCAGGAGATAGCTCCTGAAAGAACAAAATGCCTCACCCATCTGTAATTTTGTAGGATCAGGGTGAAAAAGATCCAACCCCATAGAGTAGAACCCCATAGGGCACAAGTAAACATTACCTGGTATGAGGCCAACCACACTGCACTGTATCTCTTCCCGGGCCTAGGGACATCCAATCCGAGATACACAGGATGCGCAGAAGGGATACCATAGGGGAGGACACTGTTTTACCTTAACATCTTTGGGGCCACCTTCTTTAATGACAAGTGGATCCCGCATGTGAAATTCCAGTGCAGGCCCACTAATCTCAATCACCTGGGGGAAAATGAGTCCCATGGGAGGGAGACTAACCCTAGCATAGACACCCCATGCCAGGAGATCTGGGATAGTGAGATTAATAGGCACACATTGTTGGCGCTGAAGGGGCAACCCCATATTGTATGGAAACTTACACTGTAATCTTTATGTTTCAGAGGCAAGAGAACCACACTATTGAGCAATACGGAGAGCAGCGGTGTGATACTTCACGTACCAGACCTGCAATGGGGTACAACCATGCTGATGGATTTCTACTGGCACTGTGGTGACCTTGCCTACACCCAGGGCCTCTGCATCCTCGTGACCATACACACCTAAACACTGGTCATTCCTGGAGAAGATCTGTCTAAGGTGTCTAAACTTCCGTTACAGAAGAAAACAATTCTGTTGCATCTGGCTCGAAGGAGAAGAACTGCTGATTATTTTAGCTGGGCTAAGCACAAGGACATTCCAGAAGAATGTAGAATGTTTCCAGAGACTCAAGTAAATTCTGGAGGGTAAATACTCTTGTTAACCATGCAAACTAAGGCAACCGCCTGCTGGTTGCAAATAAACAAAGTGGGAGTTGCTTAAGATGAATAATGATTAGTAGAACCAGTGTTAAGCAATTTTAAAGATTTAAGTCAAAATAGTGCCAAATAGTCCAAAGTTCCACTTGTGGCTATCTGGTCATGCGAGCCCAAGAGAAAGTCACAGGATCAGGCTGACCGCAATAGCTCGCGGGTCAAAGTGCTGATCAGATACAAGGACCAGGTTAGTCCAGCACCAAGAGTTACATTCAGGGTGGAAGGGGCTGTGAGGAGCAGTTGAGTTAAGTTTGAATGTGTCTATCCAATACCTCAAACATTGCTTGCACCTAATCAAGACCTCACTGGCAAGAACCTCTATAAATCTTAGCCCTAATAAAACAGAATTTCTGCTTGTCAACAAACAAAACACCAAATCAACTAGTCCAAATCTGGACCAATAACCTGAACCTAGATGGAGTTGAACTGCCAAATTGAATCTACTGTCAAGAATCTCAGATTCATTCTGAATAGCATACTTACCCCCAAGAAACACAGGTTTAAGGAAACTAGTTTGCTGTGGTAGCAGCTCTGTGTACTTAAAAAGTGAATAAATGTCCCCAAAACTGACCTTACAACTGCAGTTTAAATTCATACTCTCGCATATGGGTGATGAAATAGCCTGCTTTATGACCTTCCAAATGCCACACCAGCACAGCTTACGGGCAACCTGCTTTCAGCAATAGGTCTCATTAAGGATGTGAACAAATATGACTACATCAACCCCACCTGTAATGAACCCCCACCAGCTGCCTTGCCAGACTATGCCATCATCAAACCCAGCTGCATAATTTACAAAGACTTCACCATCAGCACCCTTGCCTCTCTGGCTGAAAAGGTAACCATCTCCTGGCACTCTAGGCATACCCATAGCCAAGACACCATTAGCCTGGAGATAAAGAAGTGGGAAAAAAGCTAAATCAAGACAACAAGTGCTATGGTTCTGGAATAATGAAATATAGTTCCAACTTAGTTGAGCGTAATACCACAGAAAATACATTGTCAATTCTATTAGTCACTACTGCAGCTCAGCAAGTAATGGTTTGCTGAGAATGGGGAGTGTTTGAGTGTTGCAGGGAAACCACATTTATTTAGCTTTTTTGCTCTTTTGGGAGGAGGGTTTTTTGCAAAAAACAACTTGGTTTATGAGTTTTATATACAAGTGTACATGCCCTGTTTATTGCTTCTCATTCTAATGGCATCATTCACATTTAAAGATATTGGATTGTTAGTAGGTTTAACTGGATATGGGATAATTTCTTTGACCCTTATTTTGAAATATTGGGTTCTTAATATTGTACTGCAAAATTATCAACCCCTGAATATTTACTACCATGAAATCATCCAAGGTGTACATATATATATATATATATATTGAAAAACGAAGGTTGCCCAAGAGAATAAGCCGCACATGAGGAGTTAATGCCCTTTTAATGCAGAAGGCAGCAGGTACAGCACACCATCAAACTTCGAGTACAATTGCCAAAGTTATCACCAGACGCGTTTCAAACTCCATTGAGTCCTTGTTCACAGGCTGTTTGGCAAGAGGGAAACAACAGACTGTCAGTGGAGCACATCGTTAAATACACCAAAGTCCCGCCTTGAATGGGCGGCGGCCCAAATTGCCTCCTGGTACATGTAGTCCACTATAATATAAACCCCTGTGGGTGCTGTTGTTTGATAGTCCACAATTAATGCCCCAGTGGGTACAGCATGCCTGCTCCTGCTGCTAATATACTCTGCAACAATGACCTCCTCATTCTCACAAACGCTCAGAGTTGCAAGCGCTTCAGATCCGCCCAAGATTAGGCAGCTTGCAACTCTGAGCGTTTGTGAGAATGAGGAGGTCATTGTTGCAGAGTATATTAGCAGCAGGAGCAGGCATGCTGTACCCACTGGGGCATTAATTGACGACTATCAAACAACAGCACCCACAGGGGTTTATATTATAGTGGACTACATGTACCAGGAGGCAATTTGGGCCGCCGCCCATTCAAGGCGGGACTTTGGTGTATTTAACGATGTGCTCCACTGACAGTCTGTTGTTTCCCTCTTGCCAAACAGCCTGTGAACAAGGACTCAATGGAGTTTGAAATGCGTCTGGTGATAACTTTGGCAATTGTACTCAAAGTTTGATGGCGTGCTGTACCTGCTGCCTTCTGCATTAAAAGGGCATTAACTCCTCATGTGCGGCTTCTTCTCTTGGGCAACCTTCGTTTTTCAATGTTTTGCGGCTCGTCCGGCCGCGAAGGAGCCCCGCTGCCTAATCTTGGGCGGATCTGAAGCGCTTGCAACTCTGAGCGTTTGTGAGAATGAGGAGGTCATTGTTGCAGAGTATATTAGCAGCAGGAGCAGGCATGCTGTACCCACTGGGGCATTAATTGTGGACTATCAAACAACAGCACCCACAGGGGTTTATATTATAGTCGACTACATGTACCAGAAGGCAATTTGGGCCGCCGCCCATTCAAGGCGGGACTTTGGTGTATTTAACGATGTGCTCCACTGACAGTCTGTTGTTTCCCTCTTGCCAAACAGCCTGTGAACAAGGACTCAATGGAGTTTGAAACGCGTCTGGTGATAACTTTGGCAATTGTACTCGAAGTTTGATGGTGTGCTGTACCTGCTGCCTTCTGCATTAAAAGGGCATTAACTCCTCATGTGCGGCTTCTTCTCTTGGGCAACCTTAGTTTTTCAATGTTTTGCGGCTCGTCCGGCCGCGAAGGAGCCCCGCTGCCTAATCTTGGGCGGATCTGAAGCGCTTGCAACTCTGAGCGTTTGTGAGAATGAGGAGGTCATTGTTGCAGAGTATATTAGCAGCAGGAGCAGGCATGCTGTACCCACTGGGGCATTAATTGTGGACTATCAAACAACAGCACCCACAGGGGTTTATATTATAGTGGACTACATGTACCAGGAGGCAATTTGGGCCGCCGCCCATTCAAGGCGGGACTTTGGTGTGTTTAACGATGTGCTCCACTGACAGTCTGTTGTTTCCCTCTTGCCAAACAGCCTGTGAACAAGGACTCAATGGAGTTTGAAACGCGTCTGGTGATAACTTTGGCAATTGTACTCGAAGTTTGATGGTGTGCTGTACCTGCTGCCTTCTGCATTAAAAGGGCATTAACTCCTCATGTGCGGCTTCTTCTCTTGGGCAACCTTCGTTTTTCAATGTTTTGCGGCTCGTCCGGCCGCGAAGGAGCCCCGCTGCCTAATCTTGGGCGGATCTGAAGCGCTTGCAACTCTGAGCGTTTGTGAGAATGAGGAGGTCATTGTTGCAGAGTATATTAGCAGCAGGAGCAGGCATGCTGTACCCACTGGGGCATTAATTGTGGACTATCAAACAACAGCACCCACAGGGGTTTATATTATAGTGGACTACATGTACCAGGAGGCAATTTGGGCCGCCGCCCATTCAAGGCGGGACTTTGGTGTATTTAACGATGTGCTCCACTGACAGTCTGTTGTTTCCCTCTTGCCAAACAGCCTGTGAACAAGGATTCAATGGAGTTTGAAACGTGTCTGGTGATAACTTTGGCAATTGTACTCGAAGTTTGATGGTGTGCTGTACCTGCTGCCTTCTGCCTTCTGCATTAAAAGGGCATTAACTCCTCATGTGCGGCTTCTTCTCTTGGGCAACCTTCGTTTTTCAATGTTTTGCGGCTCGTCCGGCCGCGAAGGAGCCCCGCTGCCTAATCTTGGGCGGATCTGAAGCGCTTGCAACTCTGAGCGTTTCTGAGAATGAGGAGGTCATTGTTGCAGAGTATATTAGCAGCAGGAGCAGGCATGCTGTACCCACTGGGGCATTAATTGTGGACTATCAAACAACAGCACCCACAGGGGTTTATATTATAGTGGACTACATGTACCAGGAGGCAATTTGGGCCGCCGCCCATTCAAGGCGGGACTTTGGTGTATTTAACGATGTGCTCCACTGACAGTCTGTTGTTTCCCTCTTGCCAAACAGCCTGTGAACAAGGACTCAATGGAGTTTGAAACGCGTCTGGTGATAACTTTGGCAATTGTACTCGAAGTTTGATGGTGTGCTGTACCTGCTGCCTTCTGCATTAAAAGGGCATTAACTCCTCATGTGCGGCTTCTTCTCTTGGGCAACCTTCGTTTTTCAATATATATATATATATATATATATATATATATATATATACAACCTACTGGTAAGAAGTCGCAGTTTTGACCTAGTTTCCATAGATAAAGTGTTTTTGTCTTGCCAATAGGTTTGGTGCCTTTTAACGAATCCTAACAAAATTTACAAAACTAGTTTGCCCCTCATGTCAGCTGCTGTCTATTATGTTTCAGGGTGATCAATCAAGCAGGGGACGGGAAAAAGGGGGGGTCCAAAAAAGCATTTTCCCCATGCAATTTCCTATAGGGATTTTAGACACAGCTACAGCCTGAACCACTGAATGGAATTACACCAAATGTGGCAAAAAGGCACATAACTGCTCCAGAGAAGTGCCTTTTTCTAATTTGGTGTAATCATTCAGTAGTTTTCAAGATATTAACTGAAATAAAAATTTGAATATTCTGGGATGCAGGGCCGCTACAGATTCCCCTCAGATCCTGTTGGATTCACGGATCCACGCACCTACAGCAATACCATGATTTGCTGGCCTCAACCTGAGAGGAAAGTTGCGGCTGTCATTTTGTTCATCGGAACTCGGTTCCCACTTGGGAAAATAAAGTTAAAGAGTGATAGAAGGGGTCATGGTAGAGATAACCTGATCCAAGGAGACTAAAGGAGGGGTCTGTGAGAGACCCCCCAGGGGCACAACATTGTCTAAAAGCTTTTTTTTGCCATGCAAGGATTTGCAGATCCTCCCTGGATCCTCACAGATTCGAGTGGATCTGAGGAGGATCCATGAATCCATACCAAATTAAAAAAGAAAATACACTCACAGATCCACACACCTACTCACACACTCACACATTGGCTTAAAGAGCCACCCAACCACTCACATACCCATGCAGCCACTTGCACACCCACTCACAGACCCTCAAAACCTCACACATACCACTCACAGACCCAAACAACTTTCACTCACACACCCGCTCACACACCCACCCATAGACCCACACAGGCACATACATAGCCACTCATGGGCCCATTGCACCACTCATACAACCACTCACAGACACTCTCACACACCCACTCACAGGCCCACAAGTCACTCACACACCCACTCACAGACCAACAGCAACAATCACAGACCCACACAGGCACTCACATACCCACTCACAGACACACCACGCCCAAATCCACTCACAGACACACACAGTAACAGACCCATATCACAATTCGCACACCCAATCACAGACATACAGGCACTCCCACACTGACTCGCAGACCCACATAGGCACTCTCACACCCACTTTAAGACCAACACAGACACACACTGGTACTCTCACACCCACACATAGACCCATAAAGCCAGTCACAGACCCATACAGCCACTTACACACTCATTCACAGAACCATATAGTCACTCACACACCCACTCACAAACCCATACAACCACTCACACACTCACAGGCCCATACAGCCACTCACACTCTCAGTCACCAACCTCTACACACACTCACACTTCCAGTTTCAAAATTTACAAGTTACAGATAGGAAATATTATTTTTTTTAAAACAGAAATTCACTGAAACAAACAAAGGTTACAGGGATGTTATAGTTTGGAAATATAATTTAAAAAACCTTCTATTTTCACTGAAAAAAGTCACAGGATGTTATAGTTAGGAAATATAATTGAAAAAAACCTTAGAAATTCACGGAAAAAACCAAAGGTCAAAGGGATGTTCTAGCTTAGATTTCGATTACACAAAATCTGTGAAATTTAGCAGTAATAATTATCTGAGCTAACTACAACATTTGCCCAATCACTGATGAAAGGGTCAATGATATCACTGATAATATCACAATGAAAATCACTGATGACATCTCTGATTATGTCATCCAGTGATTTTGAGCATTATCTAAACATTTATGAGTGTTAAACATACATACTAAGTTATCACAAAAGTTACAATAGTTTACTTTATGTACTACTAATGAGTAATTCTATTTTAAAACATACATTATGTGAGTTTCTGTGTAACTGTCTATCTTTGTATGTCAGGGGGTGTGTGTGTGGCTGCATGAGTGAATATGTGGATGTGTGAGTAGATGTATGAGTGAGTAAGTGGCAGCACGAGTGATTGTATGGATGAGTAAGTGGGTGTGTAAGTGGTGTATGGATCAGTAAGTCGGTATGTGACAGACAGTATAGATGAGTGAGTAGTTGTATGGGTGAGTGAGCAGGTGCACCCATTGACAGACCCACTCAGATACTCACACAACCACTCACTTACTCATACACCCACTGACACTACCACTCACTCACTCATATACACACTCATTCATGTATCCAACTCAGATACTCACACAACCACTCACTTACTCATACACCCACTGACACTACCACTCACTCGCTCATATACACACTCATTCATGTATCCAGCCAGGAGACATCTGTTACATCACGGTCTTCACACTGCGATACGTTTACAACACAGGCATTACAACGCAAGTCGTTACAACGACTTGCGCTGGATGGCGCCATACACTAAGGAATAGTATGATTTACTATTCCAACACCTTCCCTACTGCTACGTAGGCTGAAGTTGGAATAGTAAATCATACTATTTCTAAGTCCAGAGCCCTCCAGCGCACAACGAATTGCGTTGTAATGCCTGCATTGTAAACGTATTGCGGTGTGAAGACTGCGATGCAATATTACATATTTATCCAGTCTCTCGCATATCCACTCACTCCTGTATACACCACTTACACACCCTATCACTCACCCATACAGGCACTTCCACAACCACTAAGCAAGCATGTTTAATACTCATTAAGTTTTAGAAAACAGTCACAATCACTGGAGGATGCCATCAGGGAAACATATATATATATTTTCCTTTACTCCACGTACCTTCATGATGTATGGGTATTCAATGTACTTGAACATGGAGCTAAGAGCAGTAAATGTTTACTCACTTACATAATTTCTTTGACAATATTGATCTATTTGCTAGTCTGGGGGTCAATATTTTTACTGGATGATAATTTTTTACCATATATTGTGGTAAACAACCCTCCTTCTTTCCTCACTACCCTTTATACTTTATTTTCTTGACCTAGTTCAAGAAATGTGTGGTTTGCATTATAGGTTATTTTAGGGACATTGTGCTTGTTGTATTCATTGCTAAATTGTAGTGTGCATTACTATTATCAACACCAAACCACACAAAAAAATTTAAAAAAGGAAAAAATTAAAATTAACCCCAAAATGTGCATATAACACTCCGGTTTCTAGATCTCAATGGA
The DNA here is from genome assembly GCF_964204655.1 of Triturus cristatus. Lineage (NCBI taxonomy): Eukaryota > Metazoa > Chordata > Amphibia > Caudata > Salamandridae > Triturus > Triturus cristatus. Next base: position 1,024,081,060 of record NC_140594.1, read on the forward strand.
TCAATCTACAAATACATGCACTGGATGTATTTTGCAGACGCGGTCTAAAATAATGCTTTTGGCGCCATATTGAAAAAAAGGGTGAGAATGCAAAGTAAAACTTGAAGGATGAGAACTTAGTTAGCAAATGGTACTCTATCAAGTTATTGCACTATGGTAAACATGCTCCGTAGAAGACTGATGGGTCTGTGCAAATAGAGCGCGTGACTCGACTACATCCTAAGAAAAACTATATACATTGTAAAATAACGTTTTTTATTTCTAAAGTGGATATAAACTGCAATGAAGAAAATCCTGACAGGAGTAACTAATAGTTTGGGGGACTGCTCAAACGAGATTACTTTCATTTTAAACAAATGCAATTTATATTATATGCATGTATACAATAGAGACAATAGCCACAAATTTAATCGTGTGGCTCCTCTAAATAGCCAGGTTTAATTTACAGTACATCACACGCTTGTCTGGAATATCTTAGCTGTTTTTCAAATCAATGGTCCTTTTATTATAAAGAGATGTTCATTAGGGCTCTGCAACATCCTACTCAAATTACTTTAATTCTGAAATCCAATCAGATTATCACAGCCAATATAATTACAAAGTATAAATCTAAATTGTTTGGGGGATATGAGCATGCAGCCACTGCTTTGCGCTGCTGATGAGTTATATGTGTGAGAAGCTAACAATTAAGATTTCAGCTGCAGCTGCACGAGGATAATGGGCACATTGGAGGGTGATCTGAAGAACAGGCTGGCCTCCACTCTGAGCAGCAGAGTTCAGGAAGGGAGCCTTCACCAAGGGGCATCTGTCTTCCATCTCTTCCAGCACTTCACATTACACAATGAGATCATTTAATTTTTAGATACTGGTTAATCGCAATGGATTTCTACTGATGCCACTGTAGCAATAATCCCCTCTTGATAAATGCATTTTGCCTGACTACTGCATGGCACAATGCTCAGAATTATGACACAATTCCACATCCTCTGTAGTTAACTCTCCTTTATTGCTGCCATGTTGACACAGATTGGGGGTGGAATTGAACTGCAGACAGAAACTGAATTACACGATAAAATTGAGAGATAAAAAGAAGCTGTCATAGATGCTACCGAGGAGATGTCATATATTTTGTTTAATTTTGATTTCTTTTGTCTTCTGGTTAAATGTCTGATAAAGGGTTGAACTTAAATCATGCTCACAAGCCAATAATGTTTGAGCGATTGCAAGCTGCAGTTCCAGGCTGACTCTGGTGTTTTTGGCACGGACATTTCAAACTTTGAGTAGCCTGTGGTTTAAACATCCTGTCTTTTTGACCGATATAGGGAGCATGAAATGCCTTGATTATAGGGATGCAGAACTCAGAGTACAATTGAAAAAAATCTGTCAAGGTGACTCATGAGTGAGAGCCAAAGGGAACTGTCAGGAAAGAAGATATCCATTTAGAAAATGTAGAAAATTGCACATATTTTAGGTGTCAGCTAAACTAATCAATAGAGAAGGTGTGTTGCCTACATGCTGAGTGGAAACCTGAACACAATGACAGCAAAACGCAACTCTTTTTCAAATACAACTATCATAGTGGTCTGTTCCCAAACAGCTGAAAGGGCTACCTTGTTTATCAAGGATGTATGTCAACAAATGTCAATCTTTGTTAGCATACGCTAAAATTGAAAAATGCACTTTCAAGTTACTGCAACCACTCATATGAAGAAAAACGGAAGAAAAACACATTTGAAATAACTCACCTTTTTGCACTTCGGTACATAGGGCATTGCGGCAAATTAGGCATTGGATGCAGGGTACAAAAGAGTACTGCACATTCACTTCCACTCTTCACATTCACCTGTTATTGTGCTCCACCACAGCCAAACACCCTTTAATATTAAAAAATGGTGGTTAAACTGAAGCCCCCCATGAGGTAGGTAACATCACCTTTCTAGGGCAACAGTTAGCAAAGTCTATTAAGCACTTGTAATGATGAACTCCATTAGCCGAAGTGTAGTTAAAGATGATTTATTTAGTCTTAGTTACAGGTTGGAAAGTTCATGTAGATCAGCCCCACCAGGAGCAGCCTGCCTGCTGCTCAGCCCATACTCCAACTGTCACACCTCACCAGCACCCAAATATTCCCTTCATCATCACCACACCAACATTCCACGGAGCACATTCGCACTGGCTGAGCAACTAGGGAGAAAGAAACCGGAGAGAAGGATAAATACATATACAGGATACTACATATCCTCCCTCTTTATATAATAGAACAAAATGAAACTGCAAAATGGGATAAAATATTGACAAGGAGAATGATGAAGTGTGATATTACACCAAAGTACAAAAATGCAAGAAGGAATAAAGCCTTAACCAAAAGAACCATAAGAAAAATGCAAGAAGGTAGATAGATAAATATACAATGAAGAGCAAAAAATAGATTGCAAATATATAAAGAAGATGGATAGGTAAATAAATAAGGGAAAATGAAGAAGTTGCATACAAGATAATATCACACATCCTCCCCCCTATCAAAATCCAAAAATATGGCAGAATAAACAACATATTATATAACAAACACAAGCACACCTATGATCACCACCAACCACACCTACTGGCCAAACAGGCATGAGAGGAGGCAGAATACAGCATGTCATGAACTAGCTGTTATAACGACAGACACACACATGTATAACTTAAAAGTGATGGGTGTGGTAAACCCGACCAAACGTCCCCAAAACAAGGGCGAGTAATGTAAAATGTAGCAGCAGGTGACACTCACACTCAATAAACATCCTTTGCTTAAGGACAAGTAGGAAAAACCTGAAAATGGGTGACTGCCACCCATACAGCCACTCCTCAAGTAAGGATGCAGCAAACAATGTAGATATGTAAAAATATCCCTCTAGTAACGACATGTAGCCAACAATGTAGATATGGGTGATGTGCACCCACATAACCGTCTGTCCTGTAAGAACAGTAGCATGCAATGCAGATATGGGTGACATCCACTCATATAACCCTCCCTCATGTAAGGGGCATGAAGTAAAAATGTTGAAATGGGTGACTACCACCCATACACTAGTCCGTCGTTTAAGACCTGTAACACATACTGTAGAAATGGGACTTCAACCCATTTTGCCATCCCTCATTCAAGGGTGTGTAATGTCTAACAGAGAAATGAGTGACTATCACCCATTAAGTCATCCCTCATGTAAGGGCAAGCAGGCTAAACTACAGAAATGGGAAATACAAGCCCAATGAGCAATCCCATGTTTAAGGGATTTGTTATGTAGCAATTTGAAAATAATTCCCACCACAACACGTAAATATAGACACTAAGGCAACCTAAGCTTGCTCACTGTAAAGAAACATGCACCGATAAGACAAAATGGCTAACACTGAAAAGCACATGAATATCAAGTCAAGTTTAGTTATTTTCATAGTTAGTTAAAACCATTGCAATACAAAAATACTTCATTTTAAAACAGTATATACGTGTAAAACTCCATACTTCATATACCTTGTGTTGAAAATTCTTCTAAAAACTGTGCTATAATTATACAAATTTACAAATACGGGGTCAAGTTCTTAGCCATATTGTTTCCGACTTTGCACATATCATTTGTTGGTCAGAGTACTTAATTCAAGTCTGTACTTTTCTTCATTGAATATATCAGAGATTAATATGCACGAATAAGGTGCTTACAGCTCAAATAAAGTTCATTAGTGCCTGACAGGGAACTCCTCCTTATCCTGCATTTGTTACACACGGCTGGGTTGCATATACGGCTTGGTTGTTTCAATAACTACATTGCTGGCATTTTCTTTTCGCATATCCTCCAGAACTTTACCAAGGAGCAATTCAGTCGTGGGTTGTTAGTTGTAAAATATGCCAGGACTGCTTACCTCCTGGATCGAACCCCTCGCTGATTAAATTTACATTTTAATAGTTGTTTCCGTTCTTGTAAATAATCTTTACAGGAGCATAGTAGGGAGAGCAGATCTTCGGGTGCTGAACCGTATAGGCAGTACGTAAGGCCCACTTTCTGCTTTATCCAGGGTGGGAGATGCTGTATGCAAGGTAACAGACCAAATCTACACTTCATGAAGCTAATTTTTGATATATTTGGCATAGCCCAAGTTGAAGTACGTTTAAGCAACTGACTCTGTGTAGGTATTCAGAGTCATCAATCCTTGAGCCCTTTCTGAAAGAGATGCCTTGTCCTCCAGCCATAAAAGATGTTTGACTGTTTTCCAAACCAGTTTTTTGAACATGGTGGTGGTTGTTGGTGTTTCCCAAAGTTGATTCAATCCCATTTTGAGTAAGCCATTTTTAGGATAACTTGCTGCAGTTGCAGCAGTATGTTGTTGTTGCTCCTTCCATAGCTGTTCATTTAGAGTTCCCGGAGGGGCTTTCCGCACTTTGTCCCAGGTGATGATGTATGCCCCTTGTCTTGAAAGAGATTGTTTCTGTATGCCAAACTTGAGTCTAATTTGCGAGGGCGAAGTATATTTGGGCAGCCCAAATATGACCCTATACGTAGTTGTTACTGTAGAGTCAAGTATTTTAGCATCGCTTCCTTTCTGCGCCTCACTGCCATAGGTAATTGTTGGCAGTAGCTTTGCACAAACCTGTACTATAGGCAGAATCGATGGCCCATTTAGTTTAGAGTTTAATGCTTTTAAAGAAGTTGCCATGGCAAGGCCTTATGCCTGATGCTATTTCTCTGTGCAAGAAATCGGCCACCTTTGTCTATCTTCACGCCAAGATATTCATATTCCAATGTGTCCTCAATTTGGGTCTCCCCCCAGAACCAAGCTGCAGTTTTTTCCCTTTTTTTACTGACCGTCATGGTTCTTGTTTTGTCCAGATTTATTGTTAGACCATTTGCTTTAGAATAGTACTGTGTGGCATTTTGAAGGTGTAGAAGTCCTACTTTCGTTTGGCTGATCAGGACTATGTCGTCCGCATATAAGAGACATGGCAATAAGATGTCTCCCAATTTTGGGGCATGTCAATTACAAGCATTTAGTAACGGTACGAGGTCAGCTATAAACAAGTTAGAGAGTAGGTGCTAAAACACATCCTTGTTTAAGCCCTTTATCCGTTGGTATGCGTCTCGACAAGAATGATCCATCGCCCAACTTTATCTGAACCCATGTATCAGTGTGCAGGTTTATCAGCAAGTTTAATAGGGACTGTGGCAGCCCCCAGCTGTGCAGTTTGGACCATAGTCTATTGCGATTGACGTGGTCGAAGGCTGCCTTATAATCAATAAAACATAGATGCAGGGGCATTCTTGCAGTTTCAGTCTTATCCAAAAGCATTGCCAGAGTTAGTATGGTTGTGGTTGTCCCAACTGATTTCACAAATCCAGTCTGGTTTAATGGAATTGCGGATTTCTCTTTCACCCATGCCTGAAGCTCCTCTAGTAGCATTCCAGCAAACAAATTTGCCTCGTTGTCCATTAGTGCCACTAGCCGATAGTTCTGTGGTGTTGACCTTTCCCCTGACTTGTAAATTGGTGAGATAATTGATCCTCTCCAAGAGTCCGGCAAAGTGTTTGTCATCCTTATTTCTCTGAACAACGTTTCTAGTGCTTCAGCCCAAAAAGTTGTCTCTTGCTTATAAAGTACCGGTGGTATTCCATTTGGGCCGGGTGCCCCTTCTCTCCTACCCTTGCCAATTTGCCTTTTGACAATACTAATTCAGCTTGTTGGCAGATCCTCAGTTGAGAAATCTCCTTCCGATTTCCCAAGTACGGTATGGTTACTTACTGCCCAGGCCATAATGGTGTTGTGGCCTTCCATTGCCTTCAAAGATTCTTTCTCCCTTCCACTGAGCTCAATATCTTGATGGAAATGAGACCTAAGGTATTTTACCCATACTTTCTCTGAAATGTTCGAAGAGATCCCATTGTGGTTAGGGCGAATACATTGATTTATGGTGCTCCAGAAACTGGCGCTGGTATTTTGTTTAAGGTCGTCATGTAATTTTGCCCAGAGGTCATTCTCCACATCTCTGTTTGCATCCCATTTTTGTTTTTTCAATAGTGCTTTTTGCTTTTGTAGTAGGTTTAATTGTATTGTATCGTTTGGCTTGCACCGAAGTTGTTTCACTGAGCCATAGATGGAATTTTTAGTGAGCTTGATTTCTTTCTTGCCGGTTTGTGATATGGACTTCACGCCGCCAAATCTCTGCTAGGTTTGTGGTTTGATCTTGGTTGCATATACTGCCATAATTGTAGTAAAGTTTTTCCATTTCCTAACTTTATCTTTCCAGCCAAGCACATGAAAATCATCGGCAACCAATCTTCTCACACACAGGGAATTAAACAACAATTAATACAATACACTTCTTTGAAACTGAAAGTCTCGTCCACACTAAAAGAAATTGACCAAAACCACAACACACACATAGAACATAATTCTCAAACAAACAACTGTATATAATGAAATCCACGAATACCGCAAACAAGCAATGTGACAAATATAACAAATGACATATACTTTTACGAAAGGCATATATCTGTATTAAAGAAGAACAGCCATAAAACAGGAAACCCAGGATAGTGTCATTGGCAAGGGACATGTTAACCCAAGCCGTAAGTATTGTTACACCATGATTTGTCTGCCTCACGCAGCACCAACAGTTGAATAAGACATTGTCATGGACCCAAACAACCTTTTGACGTGAGGTTGCAACTACTACTCCAGAGAAGATGACGAAAGAACATATCGATACCAGGCGAAACACGATCATAACTCTGGACACTGTAAGACAGTTCTCATGCTACAAGTGCAACCAAATAAAATAGCGTTCAGATCGTTGAACGATCCCAGTACAATGTGTGCCAGTTCTCATCTACAAAACATTTCCATGTCTTTGCTATGATGTGGACGCCTTCAAAAGAGTTTGTGCGTCACCATGCGTGTTCCAAGGAAAATCAAACAAATGAAATTCATGCCTGCTCCTTGAGCTTCCCAGTGTAGTATCCCGCTGTCGCACAGAACAAAGATGGTGGCACGTTAATGAGCCCAGAGTTGGCGAACTCAAAGCGTGTGCATGCACCAAACCCTCCACACACAGTGTGCGTTACTGAGGAGACGTCACTGTCGGTACCATCCTCGCGGCCTCTATGACACAGGTAAGCCTCGCGCCTACCTCACTCATGAATAATGGTGCCATCTGGGGATCATGCACAGTCGCGATTGCACAGTAAACAATCACTTAGACTCACCATCTTCAACACTGTCAAATAGTCAAAACTGTGCTCACCGATGGAGATTATAGTTGGTGTGACTCCTTGCCAAACACTGTTCTGAGGCCTCTAGACACTCCTTATGATTTTATATTGACAAAATGGCACTAGTATAAGCTATCCACCAACATCTGTTAAATAAATATTGTTTGCACGAAAAACTCAATGTACTGGACGTTGTCTTCATGCATGTAGAAACTCAGGAATGTACATGACAGAAGCACACCCTGGCTGGAGTCGTCCGTTATGAAGGACACTATTGGGGTTGTAGTGCTGCAGGAAAGACTGTCTCGCTCAATAGATTCAGTTTCCTCAGGTATTTTTATAGAGTTAGCATCTCTGTAGTTTCTGAAGGGTGAGATTTCTTGTAGTCTTAATTTTCTGCTTTCTCTCTGTAGAATTTATTTCTTCAGCTGAGTCACTTAGATTCTTTTTTTCAAATCGTCGCCAAAATGTAATGATGAAGTCCATTAGCCGAAGTGTAGTTAAAGATGATTTATTTATTCTTAGTTACAGGTTGGAAGGTTCATGTAGGGCAGCCCCACCAGGAGCAGCCTGCCTGCTGCTCAGCCCATACTCCAACTGTCACACTTCACAGGCACCCAAACATTCCATTTATCATCACCACACCAACATTCTGCATAGAACATTCACACTGGCTGAGCAGCTAGAGAGAAAACAACAGGAGAGAAGGATAAATACATGTACAGGATACTACAGCACTCTTTCTCTTTTCCCCAGAGGTTAGGTTCATACATTGAAGACAAAGGGGGACCGCTGAGTTCTCTGGGCCTATTGCTGAGACCTTACTGCAGCCTGCCATAAACATTGTGCCACTGTTTCAAGAAATGTTTGCCCCACCATATATCTGTAACAACAACATGTGCTCTGATAATGTGGATTTGTTTGTTTTCACTGGAAACTGTCACCTTCAAAGAGGGTATACCTATTAAGGAAATGTTGGACGAAGGATTTCCATTGTTGAAATAGTACCGAAGAGGTTGATGAGAGTCCCTCACTGTGCACACAGCACTTCCATCTAGCCATTTTTTCCTTTTTGATTTAGATTCCAATATATTTCTATTTTCGCACAGGTTGAGGGGTTCCTGATCCCAATGGATCCACCCAACTATCTTAATGTTTCATAACACTTTGAAAGACGCTCCCTTGACCTGGCCACCCAATGTGTCCAAGAGGAAGTACACCTGACCCATCTGCCCATCCTTGGATGGTATTAAAATGTAATGGAGCAACTCAGTGAACCTCAGGACGTTGATAACATTTAGTACAGTCAAGAAAATAGTCCTGTTTTAAACAAAGAGAATTCAGGAATACCAGTATTTCTTAACATAAACCAGAAGCAATACTTAACATATGAAAGAAAAAAGAAAACGCAGCCAGGAAGGGAAATACTGCACAATGCATCATATTATGTGAATGTAGATAAAGCTCTCTATGTACATTGCACTAAAGGTTGCTCCATAATGTGCAGAAATGTAACGAAAGTGCTTGTGCAGAGTGACATGTGAAAAGTAGGGTGACTGAGTATATAAAATACTATAAAAAGTTTAAATTCAGAGTTTTCAAGGAGCATGCCATCTATCTGTCAGGTATAGTTCAATCCATAATACTCATCACATAAGGCAGCTGGATGGGTTTTCTTAGAATTTCAATTAGGGACATTTAGAGATAATCTTCATCAGGCTGTGGGGGGCGGTGCATCCTGTACGATGATTGCAGGGATTAGATAAAAGGGGGCCAAAACTGGTGTGTTTGTTAAAAGAACATGTAGGTGTCTGATTACTGCAAAAGCTCACCTTAAGTTTCATGCAATAACATTCCATTGAGGAGCTCCTATGGCGTTAATTGGACAGGAAGTCTGCTTGTCAAAAGTCAATGCTGAATAAAAAATGAATAATTCAGTATCAGGCTACCCACACATAGAATACATAAGGAAAAAGTGGATGCCAGTTACACACTCACCTATGAGCACACAGCTCCACTTTCAAGAAACGATGTGGAGGCCACTCTAAAGAATTATTCCAATGAATTTTAAGAATGGGCTGAAAATGGGAAAGAAAACCAATAACTATACGAAGCAAAAGACAGAAATGTAAGAGTTGTCCCAAGGTAAATATAAGGCAGTGAAAAACCCTGAGAAGCTGGCAGGGAAATACTTACCAATATTCAGTAAATTAGGTAAAACACCCTTCAAATTACATTAGCCAGAATTGGCTGTAAAAATACATAATTCAGAGTGAGCAAATCAGACAAAGAACTTGATTTGTATAAAAAGGGGTAAAAACTCAACACACCAAGACTCGTTTGTGTTTATTCTTTAAGGGAATGGTATGTTTGGAAACTTTACAAACCTAATTTTTGCCAAAACCAAAATGGACATCAACAAGAGTAGGATGAAGACAGTGTAATGACCTCTAGGACATGTCTTGTTTGGGTTACCTTTAGTTAATTGGGAGTGCATTTCAATTTTAAATGGTAAGTGGACGATAATGAATGGCTGAAGTAATTATACTTAGGACCAGGAGAGTAAGGATATGGAGAGCAAGAGGAATTACAAGATGTGGCTTACTTCCTTTTTGCTCTGTGGCTATCAGCCACACCAGGATTTCTGTGAAAGTTGCCTCATAGAGACTCTACTTGCCAGGTGGTGTGAACTGCAAACACCCTTCCATGAATTTAGGAAAAAGAACAAAGGTACCCTTCCCAGCCATTACTCCGAGTGGGGACATTTTGCTCGAACCTGAACCTGTTTATTTAGAATTTTGAACTTTTCAGATCACTGGCACATATTGGCAATAAGCTGCTGTGCAATTGATACATCCTAAAAACAAAAACTGAAGCTCCACTCCATCTCATAGAAGATCAGAACCAGCTGTCAACTTTGTCTACCCTGCTGTTGTGCTTCTTAAATGTGGTAATGCTTGTTGTCAAATTCTTCTAGCTAGGACTGCATTCATTTTTGTGCCAGCTTGTCGGGAAGCTTCAAAAGTATCAAAAATGCCTCTCTACTTCCAGAGTTTAAAGGAGGGATGTTAAAAAACACAACCATCCAAACACACGGGTAGTCTCAGTTGTAACCCTGCCTCCTGCGCAATTACTTTTCCTACACAAGCATTTTCATCTATCTTTGTTTACCTTTGTGGATCCCCAGCTTGCCATTTTCTGACACCCAATTAATATAAACCCAGCATGGGCCTAGAAAGACCTGTCATGACCATGTAAAGGGTTTTGGCATATGAAGAAGTGTTCTTGGTACAGAATTGGTGGCCAACTAAGACTACTTTGAAATGCAGATAACCAGCAATATGGTCTTAACTTGTTTCCCAACTTCACCCAACTTTGCCCATGGGGAAGTTTAAACAGTCCATGGCTGTTGCAAGTCACTACTTTGTTTTGAAGTCCCGTGGATGCTATATACTGTTGTAAAAAAAAAACTGTGATCTGACTGGTGACCTTATCCCCCGTATGCACAAGTAGCAAATGAAGGGAGGAGATGAGCAATGAAGCAGTTTGGGAATGGCTCATTAAATGGGGACTGCTGGATATATTTTGAGAATGCTCAGAATGGGATGGCATAAGGCAAGGTATGCCACAGACGGGACTGTAACTATGGTGGGCGGGCTGAGTAGTGATGCTTGCAAGGCGTTTGACCTTCAAGCCTAAGGACGGTCTTCCCCCAAACTTTTTGCCTTCTCCTCTCCTATTTTGCAGAATTAGTTTCTTTTGACCTTAGGACTCTGTGCTAAAGTGCATGTGCTCACTACCAAACCGTGGTTACATTGGCTTACAGGGGACTGCCCTGTTGTGTGAGGAGATGATTGAACTCAAGACTTTCAGAGTGAATCCAAGAACTAGTTGGCTATCCTCCTGATCAGAGCCTCATGGACAGGAAAGGCTCTAGCCCCCTTGAACCTACACCTACACCAAGTTTGAGTGAGTCCTGACCTGCCAAGTGGTGCCCCTCCAGCTTGGACCCTGGAAGTGGTGCTAAAGATGCCCAGATGGCCAAATGCAAAAATTAGAACATTTTCTCTGAGAACTGAGAGGAGACCATGACCTAACTGCCTACCAATCCACCTATGGTGCATCACCGGTCCGCTTGACTTCGGGTAGCTCCGGCTGCATTCTTCTCCACAGAAACAAATGCTGTTTTGCAGATCCTTGCAGAAGGGGTATTTGGCATTGTGGAGCCCTCACTGGCTACAGCTTTCAGCTTCATCTCACTGGGTATTTACTACTTCCAAAAAAGAGACAAAGTATGAAGGTAGAAACCTTCACCTCAACTTCATCCAGCAGCTCCCCGACGGCAATGCTTCCTCCTTGGACACAGCTGGCTGCCTTGCACCACTAAACTTTACCTTCTTAGGCATTTTTCCCTAATTCTTTTTAATAAAGAGTCTGAAGGTAAGCACTCAATCCACTGTGTGTCTCTCATTCACGCTCTATTTCCGTCAACTATAACTTTCAACTTTGTCCTGGTCTTGTGCGTCTTGATGTCCATGGTTAGCACTTTGATATTGTTGCTGTAAATATTCTTAATTCTGGTTCTACAGATTCAAGTTTTTCCTGTTTTTCTGTCAAATATAAAGTAAAAAGTACTCTTAGTTTTTTAATTGGTGTGGAATTTTTCCTGTGTCCTGTTTTCAATTTATTACTATTTAAGTACTGCATAAATACTTTACACATTGCCTCTAAGTTAAGCCTGAGTGCTTTTGTGCCAAACTACCAGAGTGTTAAGCACAGGCTAATTTAGTGACATGCTGTGTTCCGCTCTGACAGGTAATGTGGCTGTTGCTTGAATGGGGTCCCTCAACCAAAAACCCCAAACCAAAAACCCAATTTCTCAAACAAGTGTACCATGTAGTGTAGTGACTGGGGTGTATAGGACAAGGGTCCGATATCTGCATGGTGCTAGTTCCGAGCAGATCAATTTGTATGTGATTTGTGTGATTTCCAACAACTACTGTGAATCCACTGTTTCTCACAGCCACTCAAAACAGTGAAACAGAATCAGGCTGTTGTAAAGCCATTGTAAAGATGCCCATTTCTCAAGAACAGTTCAGATAAAAAAAAATCACAGAATTGAATGTTACTCTGCTTCACATTCCCACACACCCTATTCAGCACCTTACTGACCAGCACACTATCTGTGTTTAAATAACTCAATTAGGGCCTGAGAGGTACTAGCGTGCATTCTTATGCCTGTTCATTTGGATACATATTGCTCTTGTGGCAAAGGCAACTTCTAGCCCTGTCAAAAGCTACACCTGATTGAGGAAACATATTCCACAAATGACTAGGACTCGCAAGACATGAGATATTAATTTGTGACCGGAGGACCATAACACTAAAGTGGGGGAAAAGCATATCTTTCTAGTTCTGTAACTCAACACTTGGAACTACACCTTTGATTTTGCTAAAGTGGGGAGACTCAGTCAATTTGTAGTTGGTATTTTCAGAAGGTACCACAATTGGTCAGTAACCATTATTAAAATGTAAACAGTCACTGATTCATTGGTTGGAGGATTATCGTCCTCTGTGTTCTCCGTTATTTTCAAACAACACAGTGTTACCAATTTGCAAGCTGTTGGTAACACTACATAGTGTGTGTTAGTTAGATGCCCAGTGGCGCAACAGATGTTTTGTGTTATTTCATTACTTATTTTAATTTTTTTTCATTGATTAGTTACTACATGTATTGTTAATTGTGTTGTTCTGCACAATGACAAACTTCAAACTACCCAGAAAGTCAATAGGGTATAGTAAGCTAATTCTCCATGCAGACTGGGTTCCCTGTGCCATGACTAGACACCTGGGGCCCTATTATGTATAGGATGCATTTTCTCTGTTTGCGCAATGACGCACCTTAAAACAGGTGTGCCAGGCACAAACGGAGAAGGTGCGCAAATAGTCCATAGTATGTGCTGCCCCCAGGGCAGCCGTGAACTTGTGCCGAAGCATACTGTGCCCGATTAGAGAGTGTCTCAGTCTCTCCTCCCTGACCATTTATATAAATGAGACTCCCCCATCTCCTTCCTCTGTCCAGCCATTGGAGACCCTGTGATGCATCCAAGGACCCCAGATCTTTTCAAATTCACGGGAGCAGCCTCGGGTGCAGTATGTTGCGTGTTTCACTTGTTTGGCACCAGTCTATGTCCTCGTCCCATTCCCTAATCGTTGGGTTCCTGCTTGTCCTCCATAGTCTGGCTAAGTTGCTCTTTGCCACCCCTGTCACTATGTTTAGCCAAGTATATATGTGGCTGGGCCATTTCTCTTCTCCCAACACACCCAGCAGCAGCCATCTGGCCTCGAGACTCTATTATTCTGCCGAGAAGGTCTGGATCAGTGGACAGGTCCAAAGTGTGTGGTAGAATGTGCCCACTTCTCCGCACCCCCCTGGGGCATTCGGTTAAGTTGCTGCAGCCTATCTGAACACCCTTGACATAGAGAGGTAGTACCTATGCAATATGCGAAGCTGCACCAGCAGAAACCATGCTCGTATAACAATTTCTCTGGGGCTCTGCAATGCCTCGACCCATTCCTTGTCTTCTAGGAGACCCACGTCAATCACTCAAGCCTCCCTCAGTGAGGATAGGCAGTCCGGCATGTTGTTCATTATCTTCCTAAATGTTAGGGAGACTGCCTTGGTGGGCATCGGGTCTAGTATCAGTCGATTTTCCATGGGGGAGTGGTCCGGGGCGTGATCTCCTACCAGTAGGTGGCATTTCAGAGCATGCTGCAGCTGCCGGGACCGAAAAATCTCGCCTGGCACCAGTATTCTGATTGCAGCACCTCAAATGTCACTAGTGAGCCTGCTCTCCAGACATCACCTAGTTTGTCTATACGTATAGTGCGCCAACCTGTATGGACGCGCAGCTTTTTACCTTCCACCAGGCTGTCGCTGTCCCAGAGAGGGGTCTCTGCAGTCAGTCTACTGTCCCATCCCAGATATTTGTTGGATGCTTTCTACCCCTGCATCAGCGCCTGTGTGTGGGGAGGAAGTGAGTCTTGCCTGGTTCTTGTATATAGTAGCGCTGGGTAGCCCCGACTTCCTATGACTTATCGGTCCACTCTGTATGCTGGTTTAGACCACTCCCCAAACACCTAATTGTTCACCACCATGAGTTGAGAGGCCCAATAATAAACTTTCATGTCAGGAATCGCCTGGCCACCTCCATCTACCCCTGCTGCAGTTTCCCACAACAGGGATCTTAGAATGCTATTAATTGTACAGAAGCAATCGTCGGGCACTCTGAACAGTGTGTTCTGAAGGATGTAGAGCATGCACGAGAGGGACATCATTTTAAAAAGGGCTGCTCTTTCCATCAGCTAAAGGGGCAATGTGTGCAAGTGGCCTGCATCGTCCTGGAAGCGGTCAATCTGGGGTAGTAGGTTGCAGGCCAGGAATGTTTTCTCGTCTCTAGTTATATAGATCCCTAGATATTTGAACCCATTGTTTGCCATGAAGGCTGGGCACTAGAACAGCAGGGACAGGTTATCGGAGGAAAGTGGGAAGATCAGGGACTTGTCCCAGTTGATTTGGTAGCCAGCGTAGCTCCCTAAAAGTTCAAAGATGTGCAGAATACTTGGTATCGAGAAGCTGGGTTATGTCACATATAGCAAGATATCGTCTGCATAGAGAGATATTTTCTCCTTCCAATGATTCTCCACTGTGACGCCCCCGTTTAGCGGATCACCACAGACCCAGGCCACTAAGGGCTCCAGGGCTAGGGCAAAAATAATAGGGGATAACGGACATCCTAGTCTAGTGCCCCTTTGCAACTCAAAGACACAGGAGGAGCAACCATTTACTCACACCCTGGCTTGCCTCATAGAGTAGACAAACCCAGGAGCAGAAATTGGGACCAAAGCCCAGCTTAGGTAGCACAGCAAAGATGTAGTTCCACTCCACACTATCGAAAGCAATACGGGCATCAAGGGAGAAGACCACCGCCTCGTCCACTTAGAATGACTCCATTAAATGGAGTACCCTACATAGCCGTCTCATGTTCAGGCGAGTGATACGTTTTGGCATAAAGCCAGACTAGTAGGATGTACCATGGACGCTATTACTCTTGACAGCCTGTTCACTAGGAAATTCGCTAGTACTTTGAGCTCCACGTTAAGCAGGGAGATGGGGTGGTATGAGGCACATTCTGTAGGTGGTTTGCCTCTTTTGGGGATTACGACTATGGTGCCTGTTCGCTGGTTGTCTGGGAGGGTCCATGCTTCCTTGGCTTCCAGGAACCTGTTCAGGAGGTGGGGCGCTATCTTCTGCACAATCCTCTTGAATAGTTCAAGGGGTTGCCCGTTCAGACCAGGTACTTTCCCGGATTGTTCCCCCGGAGTGCCCCCACTATTTCATCTACAGTGAAGTCACTGTCAAGGGCATCTCTATCGTCTTTAAGCAGGGTATTCAGAGTCATAGTTTTTAGAAGCTCTATGCAGTCAGAGATGGATCTGTCAGATTTGGAGGTGTAAATAGTTTTGTAGAAGGCTGCAAATGCCTCAGCAATTTCCCTGTCTCCCATGTGCATCACTCCCTCAAGGATTTCCATCACCCACCCTCTTTCGTGGTCCCTCTTTTCAAGCCAGGCAATATGTTTTGTAGCTTTATCCCCTATGTCACAGAACCTCCTCTGAATCGCTAAGGCATGTGCCCTTGCTGCGTTTTCTGTGATGTCTTGCAGCTCCTGCTGCGCAAAGCATAATTGGTGTGTCGTGGTCCTCGCCTGATCCCCCCCCCTTTACCAACTCTGCCTCCAGGGCCACAACTTTCCGCTTGAGTTGCTGGTGTCTCTTTCTGTCCTCTTTCTTCTTTAGACCAACCTGTGCTTGGTATTGCCCATGTATCACCGGTTAGTAGGCTTCCCAGAGAGTGCAACAGGAGCCCACAGACCCCTTGTCTTGCTGAAAGTACCTCTTGGTGCCCTCTATCAGGTGTTCTGCAAACGTCCTGTCTGTCAGATGCCAAGCCGCCAGTCGGGCGGCAGGACATATCCCATTGTTTGCCCCCTGAACCTGGTAGCCACCGGGGAGTGGTCGGATATCCCCCTTGCCATGTGATGGGTGTCTCGAAAGTGCCCCACCGCAGCACCTCCACGCAACTGACCAGTGGAGTCTCTGTTTTTATATCCACCTTCCCTGGCTATCTATCCCCTGACCGGGAGACAACATTGTTCATGTTGCCACCTAGGAGCAGGGATCATGCCGTCAGCTCGAGGAGTAGTGCCCCAAGAGCAATTACTGTGCCCCCTTGACCAAGTCTGTTTTGGGTTCCAAGGGGGACTGAAGACTTTGTATCGCTGCCATTATTGCCCCTAGAGAGGGCTCCCTGGGGACTACTGGATCCAGGGGCTAGGCTGACTCTTCTTGGTGAGACTTCGGACCACATACTTATCCATCTTGTTTGTTTGGGGTGGTAAGTGCCCCTTGGGTTTCACCATGACCTTTGGCATCCCACTGCTGCCTGGATTATGGCCCAGAGTCACTGTATTCAGGCGTTGCCACTTCCCAAGGCCTCTCCCACTAGTTACTCAGCACCACATTGAGTTCTGGGTCTATAATGATGCCTTTGGGTAATTGGGGGGTCCCGGGGTAACACACCTCACCCCCCATCTGTTCCAAGCAGTCAGTGTGTAGTCCCCTGCCACCCATTGCACAAGACAACAGTTTTGAACTGATTCCTCAGCTCCCTGTAAGCTTCTATTCCTTAGCTACAGTCCGCACAGTGGTGACTCTTGTTCCAGATCCCCGCTGAACAGATTCTGGTCTCCCAAACCACTCCTGTGGCTGCTTGCCCTCCTGCAGCCCAGGGCTGTGCTTTGCCAGGTCTCTTCGGTCACACCTGCTGGCTTGGGGCTCCATCGGCCTCTGGCACGACAAGGCAAGGCCGCTCAGAGTATGGACAGTCATTCTTTCCCTTGCCATTGCGGGTCGTGCTCTTTAGGGATTGTGTGCCACGCAGGATCCCAGCTACAGCCGCACCTCTTCCTGCTAGCATTAGGATCTGTGCCTGTGGGCCGATAAGGGGGTACCAGGGGCCTTTCCTATTTGTCCTGAAGATCGTCTCTACGTGAGAGTCAGCAAAAGGGTGACCGGCTCTTTGAATGCTTGCCCTCCTGCAGCCTAAGGGAGCGGTTGCGTGCTGCCCCTCTGGGCATCTGCACCACCTCAGGATCTTCCCTTGACCCCCGGCTAGGGGGGATGTCTGTGGTTTTGTATGTGCCCCTTCTCTTCTGGTACTGTCAATTTTCTAGGGCCTTCAAGGGGGTACAGCTTTGGGAGGCCTGTCTCCGGTTCATCTGCCACCACAGGCCCGCTTCCTTACCTCCACGCTGGAGCCGGCCCCCACGTGGCTGCTCTGAGGCCTGTTACCTGCATTACCTCGGCAGTGATATTTGCATTTCCAATGTGCGCTTCCCCACTCACGCTGGGATCAGAGCACTCGGGTGGTGCGCCAGGTGTGCTCACCTTAAGCACTCCACCAGTCCCCTGTGGTCTCCGGGAATCAATACAACGGATGGGCTCCCTCCTGTGAAGTCCGCAGCCACCGGCCCGTCGTCACACCACCAGGCCCGCCTCGGCCCCCGTGCTGTGATCAAAAGACCTGCGGCTAAATCTGGCTGTGTCAGTTCCATCGCATGTGGGGACTCCTGCAGGATCTGTGGAAGCCAGATACAGTGTGGATGGGGTCCTGCAGGTCAACAGCTCAACTGAGCTCTCTAGCTACGCAGCCATTGCTGTCTGCATCAGGCCACGCCCCTAAAACCAAGTTTTAAAAGCTCCAACCTTTATATTGAAATAAAATGCTTGAGTTTTGTATAGTTTTTTGTTTGTGAATGAAATAAAATATTTAATTCTTTGTGTGCTTGTTTAATGTATGTTGTTTAGACAGAATATCAGAACCCAAAATATCATGGGACAAAATATTGTGTCATGAATATCGAGGACAAAAATATCTCGATAAGTTTCTATAGGTAAATGAAGTTTTATTATGTATAACCCCACATATATATCTTTAAGGTATGTAGAAGAGGAGTTAAGAATATTAAATATATACTTACCTAGTTGCACTTACCTTGTAGATATTTTGATCCCTGATATTATTAACACAATATTCTGTCCACTCATTATTTTGGTTCTGTTATTCTGCCAGTGATCCTTAATGTATATTTTTATTTAAATTGGTGTTTTCTTTTAAGGTTCAAATTGTAGAAACTGATTAGTCCTTAGTCCTCGGCTTTCAGTATTGATTCAGAGGGGTTCACAGAAGTCAGAAGATTAAAAAACAGTGCTGTAGGCCATGGCACAAGCTTGCGAAAAGTCACAACTCAGTGCTAATTGATGCAACCCCTCTGCATTTTATCCAAGACATCACTCAAGCTGCTGCCACGATTAGTAATTATATTAATACCACCCTGGAAGCATATTTGCTAGTCAGAAACTTTGTCTCTCACAGATAACGTCCTTCAAAACTTTGGGACACCTCAGTGCTAGCTAATAGTTAAAGACAATGTGACTGTACAAATATAAACATTTCCTACATGCAGCAAGTTCAAAATATTACTGTAATTACTAACCCTGTGTGTAGGACTAGGCTACGATCGCATAGTTTGCGCAACTACGCGAATTGCACGTAGCACAGTGCAAAAACGCGTAGCGTAGCGGGCATTTTTTGCTTGTTCGTGGTCCTCACCGTCAAGTTGGCGACCACGAACGAGCAAAATAACATCCCGGCGAGACTTTTTCTCGTTCGTGATCAGCAACATCAAATTGCCGATCGCGAGCGTGGAAAATAAACCTCCCGGCGAGATTCTCTACCCGTGGAGGTCAGGTTTCTCATTGCGAGTGGTCGCGTATGCTCACGACCGCTCACGATGAAAAACTACCAGCCTGTGTTGAGAAAGCTACAGCTCGAGTACAAATCTACTCGAGCGGCAGAAAATGACCGTTTGCACTGTGCAAGATGCGGTTTGCAATGATTGCACAGTGCGGATATGCATCTGGCACTCTGCAATAAGTGGGAACAGCATTTTGCACAGTGCACTACGCAGTTCGCGCAGCTCGCGTAGTGAGAAGTGCACTTCGCGTAGCTAAGCGTAGTGCTGCTACGCAAACTATGCCCAGGGTTAGTAATTACGTTGTCAGGGCTCATAATTCTACAAGGGAGGCTTTTCTTATCTTTAATAATCTTACCCTCTGTCATTTGGTTCGACTGCTGTAAATCACATCAGCTCATCAAATTGTTTCAAAGATTTTAACTCAATTAATTCTGTTATACTTTTTAATGTAAAAATATTTTTCTTTGCACAACATTAATGTGTTTTCTATATTAAGATCACAACAATCCCTGTATTAATTGTTGAAAAATTAAGTAATACGACAAATTGACTTATTTCCTTGTGCATTTCAGTTAATGTTTAACAAATTTTAAATTATATGTATCATTTTCAAACAATTTTGCTCTTTTTCGGGTCAAATTTTCCATATTGATGTTTTACAAGGCACTTTACCATACAAAGACGGTGATACATTAAGCAGATATTAGAGATAAAATATCAGAATGCTAGTGTTACATATGATAGAGATCAGGGTATCTATAATATGCCCACTACCACGGATAGAGTAATCTCACAGTTACACGCACATGCATTCATCATACGCTAGGGCCCATTTCACTAACATACGCTCAAATACTCTACCAGCATAAACCTGTGGAAGGAAACTCCTAAACACCCTGCATCTGTATCGGGGTCGATAAGACCTAATTATTATGACTGTCCTGATACATAATCAAACAATCTATACAACGATAATCAAATAATGTACACAATAATTGACAAGAAATGATGACCAACTCCGTATTCAAAAGTAAGATACTTTATCTAAATTAGTCAAAGAAAGTAAATCAGAATAAATCATTTTCTCATAGTTACCTATTCTAGCTAAATGTCAGAACGGGTCAGGACAAGTCTCTCGGTAAAGTCTCTCAAGACGGAGTCCTTTCAGCATCGATCCTCAGCAACGCAGTTTTGGTACGCGGCAAAGGCAAAATGGCAAGTGGCAAAAACCCTCTCTAGGCTAACATTTCTTATAGTGTCCAAGACAAAGGAAAGATACATTGGAAACATAAAAAAGTTGGAATGTCCGCCGGACCTGCTGAGCAGAGCGAGAAGGAAAGGATGTAGCATCGCTACATTTGAAAATCTCCGCTCAGGAAAAGTTCACACTACGGAACAGGAACCAAGAAACAAATTGTATCTTGTTAGTTCTACTTCTCCTCAGCAATCGAGCCACAGTTCACAGACTTTCTCTAAGGCTCCTTTGTTTCCCAAGGCTGCCAAGGACGTTCCATTTCTTTTGGAGATCCTCCAAAACTGCTGCATCCTCATGGAAAATTTCTCAGGCGAGGACTATGGTCAGTTGACTTCAAGACCATTTCCAGCAGGGGTCTCCCTCGTCACATCTTTCATATTACAAATCACAGGCAGGCTCAAAATTTAGCCAACTCAGCTTAGGCCACCATAGGCCATAATTGACCATCTTAATTAAAGAAACAAAAACAATCGTTACTATAGCATAGTGATTAAACAGTGTTAACCCCACTAATACCCTTATGTGTATGTAATTATCTAGCTTCTGCGACATAGAAAAGCATTAATTCAGAAAGCGTTTTGTGCTCAAAAATAAACAGCACACAGCAACGTTTAAACATGAAAACACGCACATTATTTTAAAACAGAAACAGCACATTTATGCTGACCCTCGTGTAACTCTTCTCTTATGTTAGGACAAACAGATTGATTAATATAAACACACTTGCACTAGACGAATAATTAATTGTTAACTATTAATAGATTAATAAAAACGCATAGACATGCTAGAGCTTCAAAAGCCTCTGAATTTTCAAACTGAAAACTCTGCTCCAGCAATCCCCCCTTTGGTGATTTTATCACCAAATAAACCCAAAAAAAAAAAATTAGTGAAAATTTTAATCCCATTTTAGGAGAAATCAGAAATGTCTTTTCTCCTTACACAACATTACACACCAGTCACTCTTTCATCATCCTTCTTTGTCTCTAAGTAAACACTCTCCCTCAATTCTTCTAATTCAATCTCTTGTTGTTCTCTTTTCAACCTCTTGATTTTCTTTTCTTTATTCAATTTCTTTTTTCCCTCTCCTGTTTTTAAAACACACACACACTAATCTCAGTATCAGTAGAGCAATAATTATACAAGTTAAAGGAAACAATATTCTACCTATAATAGTACTACCTATTTTTGCAATAAAATCCTTAACAGCTATCATCTTATTAGCTATTTTAGTCCATAACCCTTCAGTTTCAAGTGGTACTAATTCTTCATGCAAATCAGTAATATTTTTGATATAGACCTTCAGGTCTTTACTTTCATCAGGAATGTAAGTGCAACAATGTTGAACTTTCAGCATTCCACAGACTCCACCCTCCTTGGCCAATAGAATATCAAGGGCAAGTCGATTTTGCATAGACATGGCACGTACGGCACTTAATTCCGTATTCACCAAAAGAAACCCTCCTGCGGTATTTGTCGATAAGCGATCAACCACTGTGGACAGTTTCCGAATTCCATAAGCATTTAAAGAAATTCCCACTGCTGGAATCAAAACCCCAAAAATATCACCCACAATTTCAGACCAAGTTTCTCTCTTAAAACGTGTTAATAAGTTAATATCTTCTACATCTTTTATTTTATCTGTATGAAAAATCTTAGGAAAAACCAGGCCCACATAACATGTGCCATACCAATGGTCAGGCAACTTGTAATAAGCCTTGTTCCCACAAACATAATATACACCCGGAAATATTGTATCTTCTCCACCTCTGAAACCCCAACCTGTTGCAACGAAGTATGTATCATGGCACTCACTAGTCCCCACAAAATATGTATCATATTGGGATTTCCTTCTGGTAATACATAGTTTACCCTTCTGCGGTGCATCTAGAGCTAAAGTTGGACTAGCCCCATTTTCCAACTCTTTTCCCATCTCAATGTCCCAAATTGTCTCACTCACTTCATATTTTCCCGCTTTCTCATGCCTGTTCAATCTCCTTTCCTCTACCATATCCAGGAAAGCTTTCTCCTCTTCTTTCAGACTGCAAGTTAAATTATTCTTAAAAATGTAATCTAATGTTAATCCTTTTTCTTCAATAAAAATCTCACCAAAAGTGTTAGCTTCTTTAGCTGGATTCAGCTCTTTGTTCATCTCTGTTAGACATTTTATAATCTATTTTCCCATTTTATAATCTATTTTCCCTAACAAATAAAAAACACTACTTAAAATACTACAAGAAATACCATATGTAGCTGGTAAATGGTGATAAGTAACACCCTCTGAAACGGATGCAGGTAACTGCATACAGACATAGCAATCCCTGACTTCCATTGTTTTCACATATTCATATAACAACTTCGAAAAAACATTACTAGAAAAATTATTAATTGACCTATCTTTGTGTATGTAAGTGTTACTAATTGGAACTGTTCTTTGCGAATTCTTCTCTACATTTGTCACATTCTCTGTATACATCCCAAATTCAACCTTAAAAGTCACTAATAAAACTAAAACACCCCATAGAAGCATTAATAATCCAGTACAGCAGCAGCACATCCTACACCACCTTTTAAAGAAGGCACATCTATTTTGATTATCCTCTATGTTAGCCATTTTACTACCTTGACTTAACCACTACTACTCCACTACTGAAATTTGAAACTTTAAAAATCTTCAGCAATTCTTCTCAAATTCTTTTCTTTCCAGTTTCTTCAAATGATCTTCCGTTCACTTAATCCAAGTGAATCCTCTTTTTATTCAGTTTGGATACTTGTCATTTTTCACTTCACTTTCTTCAACATCAAATTGTATTAGATCTCCAATATCAAAATCCTCAGTATCTGACTCTTCTCCAATGTCAGTCAAGAGTACTTTCAGGATTTCACCAGTATCTTCTTCAACCACTCCTCGTACGGTCTCCTCTGGATTTCCTTGACTTTCCACCTCTTCACCTTCAGGCAGTGTCACATACATCCATTCCGGCGACCTATACTTTTGGTTAGGTTTTCTTATTCTTTTGACTTCTTCTGGTTCTTTTGATTCTTTCAATTCTTTCCCTTCAGTCTTTGAACTTTGACTCGATATTTCATTTACTTGTTCAGCTTTTGATGAATTTGCTCTTATTATTCTGTATCTCAGCCTTTTAACTCTGTTGTTAGGCCAACGATCTCCTTTCACAACCTTTTTCGGTCTCAATTCTTTATTACTCCTTTCTCCACTCCAAGTTCTCTTTCTCAGAACTCGACCCTCTGTTTGTTCATTTTCATCATCCGATTCCGTTTCAAGTGCCTTCTGTTTTCGTTTTCTAGCAGTTTTCTTCTCTTCCACAG
The DNA here is from genome assembly GCF_964204655.1 of Triturus cristatus. Classification (NCBI taxonomy): domain Eukaryota; kingdom Metazoa; phylum Chordata; class Amphibia; order Caudata; family Salamandridae; genus Triturus; species Triturus cristatus. The sequence goes on from NC_140594.1 coordinate 1,024,104,759, forward strand.
ATTCTTTCACCACTATTTGAGACTTCCCTACTTCTGTCCCTCCTCGAGTCTCCGACACGCAATCTTCTTGCTGTCTACTTGTCCCTTCACCTAGCTCGTCATGAATGTTCTCTACACCTCCTCGGGGGTCTTCCGCAATCTGTCCCTTTCTATCTTCTTCTGACCCTGCTTCTTCAAGTATAATCTCAAGTGGTTCTTCAATCTCCTCCTCTTCTGATTTAAGAGTAGTCTCTGTGAAATTTTTCTTTTCTTTTCTTTTTCCTTCACTGCTTTTTGAAACTTCAGGCTCTTTCACAGAATCTGATCTTCTCTCTGATACTCGCAGTGGTTCACTTGAAGCTTTTTCTGCTTCTTTTCTCACTGATTCTGTATCTTCATCATCACTGGAATCTGACTCTTCAAAATACTCTTTACCAGTCCCTTCTTTTGGGTTTGGAACTCTCAGAGTATGACTTGCATGTACCCAGTGTTTCACTCCAGCACACTTTACTGCAGTCGTTGTAGTCAGAATAACTTGTCTCGGCCTTCCCCACCTTGGAATCAAACAATTTCTTCTTCTGTGCACCTTAATCCTCACCCAGTCTCCTGGACTCAGATCATGGGCTTGCTTCTTCTCAAGTGTGGTAGCTTCTTCTCCAACCTGGTGAAACACAGAATGAACTGCGTCAGCCAGGCCTTTACAGTAATCCAAAATCATGTCATCAGTTATTGTCACCAACTTATTTACTGGCACGAATGCATGGCGCATTGCACGTCCCATGATTATCTCGTGCGGGCTCAAACCAGTAGTTCTATCTGGAGTAGATCTCATAGTCATCAGAACTAAAGGTAAAACATCTGGCCATTTCATGCCAGTGGCTAAGCACATTTTTCCAATTCTATTTTTGATTGTGCCATTAATCTGTTCAACCACACCAGAAGCCTCTGGTCGGTATGCACAATGTAGCTTCTGCTGTATTTTCAATGCTTCACAAATTAAATCCATGAGTTCATTTTGAAAGTGTCTACCTCTATCAGACTCAACCGTAACTGGAAACCCGTACCTAGGAATCAACTCCCTTAACAGTAACTTTGCCACTGTTAATCCATCATTTCTTCTAGTCGGGTAAGCTTCCACCCACCTTGAAAACAAAAAGACTACCACTAGAACGTACCTCAGTCTGTTTACTTGGGGCATTTCAATGAAATCAATCTGCATTCTTGTAAAAGAACCTCCTTCTCTGCCAATAGTTCCCAAACTCACCACTGTCTTTTTCCCAGTGTTAAATTGCTGACAAACTAAACACCTTTGACAGATGCTCTCTGCAATTGTCCTGAATTTTGCATTGTACCAGGTCTGCTTAAACGACCTGACCATCGCATCCCTTCCCAAATGTCCCTGGCCATGATACATCCTTGCCATTGACGACAAGATGGAGTTGGGCATTACTGGTCTGCCATCTCTATAGACCCAAACATGGTCTGTTTCTCTTGGAGCACATCCTGCCTTAATCCAATCTTTTTTCTCTTCCTCTCCTGCCTCATCTTGCAACTGCTTCACTTCATCCCATGTCTCTAAGACATTAGTAAACATCACAGAGAGAAAAGACATTTCCCCCTCTCGGTCCCGATTAATGGACTGATTTGTTTTTGCACAATATTGTGCAACATCATTTGCATATCTGTTTCCGACCGTTATGAAATCCTCCCCCTGTCCATGGGCAGCACATTTTACGACTGCTAATTCTTTAGGCAGCTGTATCGCCTCAAGCAATTTACCAATCATTTCAGCATTCTTTATTGGAGTCCCACTCGATGTCAAGAAACCTCTTTGTAGCCAAAGTTGGCCAAAATCATGCACCACTCCAAATCCATACTGACTATCAGTCATCACAGTCGTTCTCAAATCTTTCCCAATTTCACAAGCTTTTGTCAATGCCACCAATTCAGCAACTTGCGCAGATTTCACTCCTTTCAATGGCGATGCTTCCATAACCTCTGAAACTTTGCACACCGCGTATGCTGCACATAACACACCATCATCATTTCTCAGACATGATCCATCCACAAACAACACATGGTCATTCTCAGGTAAAGGAAGATCCCTTATGTCTGGTCTCGGTTTTGTACAGTACTCAAGTACATCCAAACAATCATGATCATCTTCCATCCTCACACCCACATTTTCAATATCCGGCAAGAGTGTCGCTGGATTCACATTCACACATCTTTCAAGAGTCACATTTGATGCTCCCAGAATCACTTTTTCGTAGTTAGTCAACCGACTATGTGACATGTACTGAGTTCTACTTCTTGTCAAAAGAATTGCCACATTGTGAGGTACGAATACCCTTACAGGATATCCCATTATGATTCCCTCACTCTGTTCCAGGCTTCTGCATGTTGCAGCTACAGATTTTAGACAACCTGGTAAACCCACAGCTACAGGGTAAAGTGTCGATGAGAAGTACGCAATAGGCCTCCTCAGCTGTCCATGTTTCTGGATTAACACTGAAAGTGCACATCCATTTCTTTCACTGCAGTACAGTTCAAATTCTTTTTCGTAGTCAGGCATACCCAAAGCTGGAGCTTCACACATTTTACTTTTAAGCTCTTCAAATGCTGCCAATTGTTCTGCATCCAGATCCAATGGGTCTGACATCTCACTTTTTGTCAACTTAATCAGTGGCTTTGCTATCAGCGAAAAATTAATTATCCACTGACGACAATAACCCACCATACCCAGGAACATTCTCACTTCTCTCTGGGTTCTCGGGGCTTTCATTTCTCTGATTATTCTGATCCTGTCATCAGTCACTTTTCTCAGACCTTTTTCAATATTGTGTCCAAGATAATGCACCTCTTTATTGCAAAATTGCAATTTGGCTGGAGATACCTTTAATCCTCCATCTCCCAGATGATTCAATAAAGCTATGGTATCTACTTCACAAGCTTCACGTGTCTTTGATGCCACAAGTAGGTCATCAATATATTGAACTAGTACTGAGTTCTCGGGCATGATCAAACTTTCCAACGATTTCTTCAATAACTGATTGAATATCGAAGGACTCTCCGTATACCCCTGTGGGATACGACACCATGCTAAAATACGCTGGCCAAATCTAAATGCAAAAATTGGCTGGCTGTCATGATGCAATGGAATTGAAAAGAACGCATGACACAAATCAATCACTGTATACCACTCAGCATCATGTGGAATTTGATACAGGATCACTGATGGATTTGGCACAATAGGACAACATGCCACCACAATCTGATTAACTTTTCTCAGATCTTGCACGATCCTAAATTTGCCATTAGGCTTCTTCAGCCCCATTATCGGTGAATTACACGGGCTACTCAGTAGTTCTCTCAGAACTCCTTGCTGAATCATTTTCTCAATTATAGGAGTTATCCCTTCAATTATTTCTGGTGTCATTTTGTACTGAGGAATGTTAGGATATGTAATTCCCTCTTTTACTGCAATTTTCACTGGATCTACATTATTCATCAATCCTACATCCTCTCCAGTAAAATCCCAAACTGTCCTTTTCACTGTGTCTCTCAGCTCTCGAGGCAAATCCTCCGGATTAAATACTGCAAATGCACCAATTAACTCACTTTCCCTATTCTCTAGATTCATTCGGTACAAAACATCGTCATCTGGTGTCTCAAAAGCTATTCCATCCGGTGTACAGAAAATTGTACAATTCATCTTGCACAATAGGTCCCTACCTAGCAGATTCACTGGACTCGTGTCACAGACAATAAATCTATGCATATCTGAAAATTTCCCTATCTGCACTCTTACTGGTTCAGTAAGACGTGTTCTGATTTGTGTGTTTGCTACACCAACTACTTGGATCGCTTCATCCGAGAGAGGAAGATTTCTAACATCTGTTGACCTGACAGTTGATCTTGTCGCACCTGTGTCTACTAAAAAAGTAACACTCTCCTCATTTATTTTCCCATCCACAAATGGTCCTGCCTGGTCTATTTCTAGAGTTGCACCAAGTATGCACTCTTCCTCCTCTCTTCGGCACCGTCAATAATCACCCTCAGACTCACTCCCTTCATTCTTTAACAAGTACTGTTGTACCTGGTTAGAACGTCTTGGTTTGTTTACCTGTTCATCATTGTAGAATCCTGAGTCCTGATTATACTTTTGTAACCCTCTATTCTGCGGCAAGGGCGGTTTTGGCTCTTGACTCTGCTGTCTCACAATTTTCTGCTGTTGTTGCTGTTGGTTATTCCCTTCGTTCTGCACCTGTTGATTTAAGGATTTACCCTCATTATTCACTAATGGTGGATTAGGACATTCCGACCTCCAGTGCCCCAATTGGCCACAGTTGTGACAAGGAAACTTTTTCTTTGCCTCCTCAAGACTCCCCTTTCCTTTCCCTGCATACCTAGGTCTATTCCCCGCATTATTTCCTGGATTACTTGCCTGTTCTACCAACTGTGCTTCCTGTCTTTCTGCAACTTTCACTTGTGCCCACATTGCTTTCTCTTTCAGCTTTCTTTGTTTTGCTTCAATTTCATCACTGAAATATTTTGCATGTCTCAGAATCTCATCTATTTTCTTACTCTGCCAATCCACTGTGTGCTCACGAATCCTCTCACCAATTTCAGGTCTAAGGCCATATACAAATCTGTATACAAAATGACTCAAATCCTTGTCACCCAGGTGTTCATCTCCACTGAATTGTTTAAAAGCCAGTATCAGCCTTTCGTAAAAAGCATGAACTGATTCTTTTGCTTCCTGTTGTGTTCGATCTATCTTAACCCAGTCTGTCTCTTTCGGAGGAACTTTACTCTTCAGGTATACCATCACCTGATCATACTTTCTCATTACTTCTGGATCTGGTGCCCCTGTTCTTGGATCTCTTGGATACTCTTCAGTAGGCCAACTCACAACTATTTTACACTCAGTCCACAAGTCTGCTGGAACAATTATATCAAACAGACTATTCAGGTCAATCCACAGGACATTTGACAATTTCACAAACCTGTCTACCTGCCTATACCACTCGACGGGCTTTTCTCTCAATCGAGGGAAATCATTCGTAAATGATAAAATATCCTGTCTGGTCCATGGAACATGTACATATCCTCCTCCAGGTATTTCTCTCATAGGATAATCCACTGGTTTCTCCTTTTCCCTTACTGGAAATGCTGAATAAGTTGTTCTGTCTTCATATTCATCTCTTTTCTTATACCACCTATCTTTCCATTTTTCTACATCACCCCATCTTCGCAATAATGCTATCATTTCCTTGATCTGTCCTGTTCTACCAGTAGCATTCAAATTCTCTATATCCTTCTCTGTAAAATCCATCCTGTAGGTTTTTTGTAAGGCCTTCACTTTATCAATGTCAACTCCCTGCTCATTTGCTATCGCTCTTAGCCTATCATGTGTATTTCTTGCTCTCCAGGTGATACTTTTACACATAAACATCAGCTCACCATCATGATGACTCTTCAAAATTTCTGTTGGAACTGTTCCTGTAACAAGCTCTTCTAGTTCTATACGTAACCTAGCCACATCAATTACTTGTGAGTCTTTATCCTTTTTCTGAAGAACTTTCATCCAGTCATTTAAATCTTCAACTGTTATTTCAGCAGTTTTTCTCACTGGAACCACTCTTTTCTGCGGTTCTAAAATTGGCATCCCTGAACAACTAGGTTCACTAGCATCCAGTATTTCACTACATGTGTCATGTCTGGTTTGTCTCAGGTCACTTCTTTCTGTTCTTTTACTCGAATCTCCTGAAGGACCAACTGAATTTGTCAAATTATTCGCAACATATGGAACCACCAGTCCATTTTCACCTGTCCTTTGCCTGTCAAACACAGGAATAACCGGACCTATAGTTACAGGCACCGTAACAGCTTCTAGATTCTTCGTTAACTCCCTAATTTTCTCAGTCAATTCTGTTGTCGTTTTGGCTAATTGTCTGGCATTTTCGTCACTACCTCGATTCTCTCTCTCCCTGAAAGAATTACTACCTCTTGATTCAGGTGTCACTTTTTCTTTCTCAATGATACAGACTGTATCTCTTATCGGAGAAACAACGGGTGTACTCTCGTCTGGTTCTGGTCTATATGGAGGCGGTCTTTTGTAAATCATGTCATTCAAGACCTCATCCTCATATTCTCCATATCTTCTCATATCTGACTCAGGAACCCTTTCTGCTCCCCCTTCAACTGTTCTCATCGGATATAATCCCTCTGACATATTAGCATCTCGCCATCTTTTCATTCGATCATGATGTGTTTCACGATCATGTCGCCTCCCAAACATATGCCTGTAGTAACCTCCAGATCTCTGTTTTTCTCGCTCATGTACTTCCTCTTCCCATTCCACTAAAGCCTCAAACTGTGTAGGTCTCGGCTTCGGGTCTAAGCATGACATCTTTTCCCGTAAATTTCTCAACACGGCCAGATTAAATGAACCATGTTCTGGAAATGCTAGAACACCATCTTCCTTAGTATACCTAACCCAGTTCTCCAACCATATACAGGTATGATACCCATATTTCGCAGCCATGAAGGATGCAGGTGTTTTCGGTGGAGGTAACAACTCGCCCTCTCTTGTTTTAACATCTTTATCCTTGCTAAACCACTTTTTAACTTTACCAAAAAATGTTTTCTTCTTCTTCTTCTCTTCTTGGTAATACATTTTAGCGCTTACCAAACCTCTCTACTCTCTCCGTATTATAAATATACAATACGAACTTTTCAACCAATAGCAGCGCGACTCACACTAACGCACCAATCCTGGAACGTCTACGTCACTAAACAGCTCTTCCAATCCCTGCTTGACTTGTACTAACGCACCAATCCTGGCGCGAACCCTATTCTGATCACTATCCAATCAGAGCGCGGACTTTCTGACGTCAACAGTCGCTGCAGTCGCTTGTCTCCTGTCTCTGTCACTCGTCTACCCCTCCTTTACAAAATCCCTCAGTAGACTTCGTGTCAAAATTTCTACAAAATCTATTAGTTACAACATAAAAACATCTCCATTGTCTGCTTCGCTAACCACAGAATAGTAAAAGAGAGTCTATTTCTCAAGAGTCAACAAACTTTCATACATCTCATAACTGTTTCCTCTAGGACTTGTCCAAAGAGTCTCAAAATCAATAAATGTATATGCATTCACGCACATTCATACAAGAAAAATATAGTACATGCACACAGAATCCCGCTTTCCGAGGACAGCGTACAATCTGTCCTACTACAGAATTATAACATACATTAACTAAGCAACTTTGCCCAGTCCTCAAACAAGCTCAGAGAATACCTATTACTCCTCCCGCAATAAGCTTTAACGGAAATCCTTACGGATCCCTGGGACTTAAGACCAGAGTTTCACAGATAACCTTCACTACCATACACACTCCTTATATACCAGAAATATATTCTAATAGTAACATACAATAATGTCACTGATTCCGAACCCAGACAATGTGACGCGCAACTTCAATTGTCACACGTTATTCCTTACAATTCCGTCTTTCCCGTGAGCAGCATATACTTTCCTCTGCCCCACTACGGAACTGCTACCAGCTTCCAAATTCCAGAAGCACTACATATAACTCAACATAACGACTCCAACATATAGTATTAGTACATATACCAATATTGACCAAATAAAATCAATAATCAATAAGCTAATGTACAAGCAATCTTATCAGATCAAGACAACCATCTTAAACCATCCTCTGCTACCAAAGAAATTGATAGAGATCAGGGTATCTATAAAATGCCCACTACCACGGATAGAGTAATCTCACAGTTACACGCACATGCATTCATCATACGCTAGGGCCCATTTCACTAACATACGCTCAAATACTCTACCAGCATAAACCTGTGGAAGGAAACTCCTAAACACCCTGCATCTGTATCGGGGTCGATAAGACCTAATTATTATGACTGTCCTGATACATAATCAAACAATCTATACCACGATAATCAAATAATGTACACAATAATTGACAAGAAATGATGACCAACTCCGTATTCAAAAGTATGATACTTTATCTAAATTAGTCAAAGAAAGTAAATCAGAATAAATCATTTTCTCATAGTTACCTATTCTAGCTAAATGTCAGAACGGGTCAGGACAAGTCTCTCGGTAAAGTCTCTCAAGACGGAGTCCTTTCAGCATCGATCCTCAGCAACGCAGTTTTGGTACGCGGCAAAGGCAAAATGGCAAGTGGCAAAAACCCTCTCTAGGCTAACATTTCTTATAGTGTCCAAGACAAAGGAAAGATACATTGGAAACATAAAAAAGTTGGAATGTCCGCCGGACCTGCTGAGCAGAGCGAGAAGGAAAGGATGTAGCATCGCTACATTTGAAAATCTCCGCTCAGGAAAAGTTCACACTACGGAACAGGAACCAAGAAACAAATTGTATCTTGTTAGTTCTACTTCTCCTCAGCAATCGAGCCACAGTTCACAGACTTTCTCTAAGGCTCCTTTGTTTCCCAAGGCTGCCAAGGACGTTCCATTTCTTTTGGAGATCCTCCAAAACTGCTGCATCCTCATGGAAAATTTCTCAGGCGAGGACTATGGTCAGTTGACTTCAAGACCATTTCCAGCAGGGCTCTCCCTCGTCACATCTTTCATATTACAAATCACAGGCAGGCTCAAAATTTAGCCAACTCAGCTTAGGCCACCATAGGCCATAATTGACCATCTTAATTAAAGAAACAAAAACAATCGTTACTATAGCATAGTGATTAAACAGTGTTAACCCCACTAATACCCTTATGTGTATGTAATTATCTAGCTTCTGCGACATAGGAAAGCATTAATTCAGAAAGCGTTTTGTGCTCAAAAATAAACAGCACACAGCAACGTTTAAACATGAAAACACGCACATTATTTTAAAACAGAAACAGCACATTTATGCTGACCATCTTATAACTCTTCTCTTATGTTAGGACAAACAGATTGATTAATATAAACACACTTGCACTAGACGAATAATTAATTGTTAACTATTAATAGATTAATAAAAACGCATAGACATGCTAGAGCTTCAAAAGCCTCTGAATTTTCAAACTGAAAACTCTGCTCCAGCACATACAGTTCCAACCATATAATGAAATATTCATTGAAAACTAGAAATCCAAATAAAGCACTGTCATCAGGCCAAATGTCACCATCTAGTAATATTTGTTGCCCATCATATCCTACCCTCTCCCTAGATAACCCTGGACCAAACAACATGAGTGAGTGAAGCTATATGTTGCACAGTGGGCGTTGAGTGAGCCAGCACCAGGTGAGTGGCCAGAGGAGGGCCCTGAGTGTTCCTGGAGCTGTCACCAGCTCTCTTGTGTTATCACATCTGAAAGAGGTGGAGTGCCCATGTACGGGTGGGACAGGCTGTGAGTGAAAAGCCCTCGAAGAGTAAATTAACTAAGGGTCCCCAAACATATTCAACTTTTTTATGTTTATCGAAAAGGATGTCAACCATTCTCTTGATTGTCGGGGCTTGCCACAGTCTGGCATGCCAGTGGGACATCGAGGGTGCTGCAGTCTTCTTCCAAGAAACAGCCAAGGCTTTCTTGGCTGCCCCAAGACACAATCACATAATCGACCAGTCGCAAGAGGTTTCGTGTTTAAGGGTTCCAACCCTTAACCCCACGAGAGCAAAGCCTTCGGTGGATGGGAGCGGGTGTCCCAAGATTTCTTTAAACTTGGCTCAGACTTCAGATAGAAATGGCAAAATAACCGGACAGTCCCACTGTTTGAGTTTGGTGGGGTAAAGCTACCAGTCACAAAGTTTTTTTTAATGTGCCTCTTTCATTCCCATAGTGTTGTTAGATCTGGGGATGTCTCTCTAAAATTTCCACCATTTCTCATCCGAAACTGGTTCCCCGAGAATATTGGTCCAAAAATCTATGTGACTTGGCCTAGTCTTGGGGGAGGTATTAATAAATAGTAAAGGGAAGAGATACTACTCTTAACCCCTCCTGCTTGCTTTACAAATTTCTCAACTGGGGAAAGGTCTCTAATGGCTGCCAATCTCATATCTGGACAAAGAACCTAATGTTTCAGTTGAGTATAATGGCATCCAGCGGAGTTCAGAAGGCCAAAATCTCTTTTACAATTTTCAAAGGTGAGGATGTCACATCCATTAAATAAATAGGAGTGAAAGGGGAGAGGACAGTAGCCCAGCCCACTGCTTGATTCACTTCATCCCATGCTTTGAAGTTCATTTTCGTAGATGCACTAAGGTATACGTTGAGGGGTCAGTCTGCCTTCAGCTTCCATAAAAGATTCCATATGTATCAGCCCACCACTGCCCTGTCCACATGAAGATAATGCTAGTGGGATTCTCTCAGCAACCATTCTGAGTTTATCCTCAACAGTGCTGCCTTATAGTTGAATGGAAAGTCAGGTAGGGCAAGGCCACCTGCTTCTTTTAGTAAGAACTAAAGTTTATAAGGGATTCCGGCTCTGCGGTCCTGCCAAACGAAAATAGTTATTAGAGAGTGGATAGCTAGGAAATATCTGTGATCTAATTCAATTGGAGACCCTGAAATAGACATAGAAGCCATGGTAAGACAGTCATTTTTATCATGTGAATGCGGCCCAGCCAAGATATGCTCATTGGTACCCATCCCTTGAAGGGAGTGTTAAGTCAGGTCAGAAACTCTGGGAGTGATTTAAATACCCAAGATGGTGAGGTCTTCTTTAGCCCAGTGAAGCTCACTAGTGCCTCCATATCGGGTGTGGACAAGATCAGATTAAAAAGCAAGGACTTGCGTAGATTAATATGATAACCTACCACTGTCTCATAAAGAGTTCATTTCTGCTGTAGGGTCAAATGGGAAGGAAGGGAGAGTAATATATTGTCTGCAAACAGTGAGATTTTATGTTGAACAGATCCAAATGTGAGGCCTTGGATCAATTGAATGGCTCTCACCTTAGCTGAGAGGGGTTCTATGCTGAGGGCAAATACCAGTAGGGAGAAGGGACACCCCTGTTGTGTGCCGCTTTCTAGCCTAAAAGAGTCAGAACCCACTCCGTTCACCAGTGCTCACAAAAGCGGGATTGTGTAGTTGGCCTGGACCATAGCTATGAAGTGTTCCCTTATTTTTTAGTTTACATTTTTATTGTATTTCCATTATACAATCTAATGACCAAATCAACAATGATTCGCAATGCTACAATAACGGTATCTGAATTACAGTTTTGCCAAGGAGGATAGAATACATTGTCTTTGAAGCTAGGGCAAATAACTCAAATGATCTCCATGGAAACAGAACTTTAGGTATGCATGTCCAGTCTTCAGGAAAATTATGGTGGTGCATCTATAGAACACGATTTGATTGATGGAGTACCATAAGCCACAAGAGTGAACAGCACGCAATTGAAGTACTGGGTTTTTCAGAACCCAGCGGTGCCAGGGAACACACCCTAAGACTTCGAGTCCTTCCTGTTTCAGACTACAGAAACACAGAGTCTTCTTGGTGAAGTCAAAGATCGTATTTATTGGCTGCAACCAGTAACAGGTATCCTAGAAGTACAACACGGTGTATATTCTCAGGAGACTGCTCAACCTTACAAGCCAGCCTTCTCTTTTTATACAAAATATTATGCTTTAGGCAAACATTCCTTATTTTACAGTTGACCATTCACATATTTTCACTACAAAGAAAAAGCAGAGTCATGATGACAAGCCCATATTTCAGTTTGTCCAGCCCTCAATCAATTACCCGGCAAGGCTCAGTCAGATATCGACGGACCCCCAATAAAAACGGGCACCTCCTCCTCGTAAAGCAAGTCATAAAGTAAGAAACAGGGACAAGTGTGTGTAAGATTAGGCATGGTTTGTGTGTGATGAAAGGTTTTATGATATGTTGTGCCTTGATACTAATCTCATTCGGCCACTGGGAAAGGAACTGGCCTGACAGGTTTGGCTTCAGGCAGTGGAGTCAGCTTGCCCAGGTCACAGAGGAGTCAGCAAAGGTGTATGTGTCCTTCAGACTCGATTTTTGGCCTTAGTCATTGGCCTATGTGAGGGCAATCACAAAATGGCTGCCGTTCAAATGAAAACCGAGGGTTCAGGACGGAAACTCTGATTTCAGGGTGATTTCGTCACCCGAATATGACGAAAATGCTTGTGCATAGTATTCTGATCATTCTCGGTCTGCTGATACCAAAATCGTCATGATACGACGATGTTTATAACACGGGTCCAGAATTTAAAGTACCACAGACCCTCCTTTTGCCCTTACATAGGCAATAACCTATACTCACGTTAGTCTGAGTCTAGGTCTGAGTCCAGGTCTATATTCATAAAGTCGTTGAGATGTTGCTGCAGCATCATCCTATTACTTAGCTCGTCTCTTGATACAGGTTGCCTTACACACAATGTAGCACAGAGGCCACATATTGCAGGAGCACACTCTACACACAGACAGAACAGGAAAAGAATGGCTAAGATCATCCCAATGACTATCAGAATCTTCCATCCCCAGGCGGATATCAGTTCCCAGAACCACCCCATCAATGACCAATCTCCTTTATCCACGTGTATAGATTCGGAGATCTTATGCAGTTTGGAAATGGCCTGGTAAACTGTTGGAGCGTTTTCTGGAATGAAAACACAGCAACTTGATTGGATCACTTTACATACCCCACCTCGGTCTGCAAATATGACGTCTAATGCGACCCTGTTCTGAAGAGTCATAAGGCGATCCGACTGGAGCTCAGCAGTCAAATTACTAAGGGCACCGGCGGTTTCATCTACCGTGGATTCAACCACCCTTGCCAATTGCCTTATGTTCCTGCTGTTAACCATAGGCCCCCAAAACGGCAGAACACCCTTTACAAAATCTCCAAGTTCTTGTCCTGTAGTGTCTTCTTTACTGATGACACCTCTAACTCTCCTTGTCTTATGGTAATCTGCCACGGCCGTGTAGGTGGGAGGCAACAGGAACGAAACAAAACATGTGCCTGAGAAGTCAGGGGGCAACCATGTATAGGCTCTATTATGGCAGATGAAATAGGTACCCTTAGCTGCTAAGAACGAAGGGGAAGTCTGAGACGCAAAAACATATGTTTCAGTGCAGATACTTTTCCCTAACTGAGCTCTGGGATTCTTGCCATTACCTTGCAGACATAGGTGACCCTGATGGGGTACAATCCAAATCGGGGAGGATCTCTTTGCTCGCTGGTTCTCACTCAGAGTAACTCCATATCCTGTTATGTTCCATCCAATATATGCTAGTGTCTCATCTCTCGGGATAGTCTCGTAGGAAATATCTTCCCTAATCATATCTACTATACCCTTAACTAGAGCACTATTCTTAGGATTATCTTTTACAGAACGTTGGCTTTATGAGCGTATATGAACACCGTTCTATATGCCCACACAGAACCATTATGGCTGGAAGGCAGGACCAGATAAGGGATACCTTTATCAGTAGTATGAGGCATAAGACCACACACCCAACAGTTAGTTGTGTTAACTACTAATTGGTGTTGGTGTAGAAGCTGAATGAATGAATTATTGACAAATTCTAATCTTCTAGCGGACTCGTGTTCAGGCAGAGGGTGAAAAGAATGTGAGGAAACAGTAGAAGGAGGTATGGGCTGTGTAGTGGGTGCAAATGTCACTTGAAAAGAGAATAAAACATATCCTATTAAAAACGTCATTACACTAAGCAACATGAAAATACATAATATCAAAAATTGTTTCTTTGTCATCATTATACACATTCTGGCTTTAAAGTTCATCTGTTTGGCAGGTCTCTCATTCTCGAAAAACTCCATCCTCCCTAATTGCTGCTCGTGGTGGTAGGGTGTTCTATGCTAAGGAATGCTTCTGTCAGTCCAGGGCAACTCCCTTAGACCGACCAGAACTGTCGACCTAACGTCTTCAGCTGCACTCCAAAGACTTGGGCAACCACGACCCTACAGCTGAACCCGGATGGCGGTTCGAAAAACAAAAATAAGAAAGTTTCTCAGATGAGAGAGCTGCACCTTCAAAAATAGCAAAGAAAAAGGATTTTTATTTGTCCATAGTTCTCGGCCTCAAATTGTAGCGGCTTTTTCCAGGTACTGTCTGGTTCTGGAACAAGAGTTCAGGCTCTGTAGTGTTCAATCGAATTGACGGTGGCACAGCTTCTTGCAAAATATTGTCACTTTCTTGTTCAGAAAGTGTTCCTTTTACACGTGCATCGCTAAAAGGCAGAAAACGAGGCACGGTCTCAGTCTCAGAGTCAACGATCCCCTCCTGGACCCACCGGTTGTACGGTAGAGGCAAAGGGACCCTCTTGCAGTGTACGCCGTGGATCCAGTTCTTTTTCCTTTCCACTCGAACAGCTGATCTTGTTGAGAGAAGGACGAGATGGGGGCCAGTCCAACGGGGCTGGTCATTCTTCGTCCGCTGGAAGTTCTTGACCAGCACCCATGATCCAGGATCGATAAGATGTCCTGGAGCTTCAGAGACCTGAGGCAGAGTATCGTGAACCTGTTGGTGTAAAACACGCAATTTAGCCGTCAATTCATACAAATAATCAAGCAGTACCGGACGTTCGATCTCACTGAATTTTGTCGGCCTTGGCACTCCCCATATGTTGGCCGGGCGGCCGAACACAATTTCATAGGGACTAAGTCCCACTCGCGAATGCACAGTCATTCTTGTTGATAGGAGTGCTAAAGGCAGAGAGTCAGGCCATTTAAGACCAGAGCTCGCTTGTATTTTTGCCAACTTCAATTTTAACGTGCCATTATAGCACTCTACTAGTCCAGCTGATTGGGGGTGATTTGCAGCGTGAAATTTTTGCTGGATACCTAGCCCCTCACATACTTTTTTCATCACTCGACCCACAAATTCACTCCCATTATCACTCCAGACCATTCTCGGCATTCCAAACCTAGGGAAGAATTCTTTGGCAAGGGCTTTAGCTGTGGATAAGGCAGTGTTGTCTTTTAAGGGATATGCTTCTACCCATCTTGAAAAGGCACAAACAACGAGTACGTATTTCAAATTGTTGCACCTTTCCATGTGGATGAAATCTAGCTGCAAAACCTCAAACGGATACGTTGGAGGCGCAAAGTGACCAGCTGGAGTTGGAGTTCCCCTACCAGGATTGTATTTCAGACACACCATGCAATTCTTGACCACATTCTATGCACATTTAGGAATTCCAGCATTTTGCCATACTGGAGCCAACAACTTACAAATCCCTTTCACACTGATATGGGCCATTCCATGAGCCATTGTCACCACTGCAAGCACATACGCATCGGGTAAGAACCATCACTGATGTTCTGACAAGTCAACCCAACAACCATTTTCATCCAATTTACCAGTACTTTCTCTCCACACACTCAACTCTTTCTCTGAAGCTTCAGCTTGAAGAGACTTCACACTCTCTATCGTATCTTCACACATTCCAACATCACCAATCCATCTTGCAGGGCCTGCAACATACATTCGATTCATCACATCTTTTGCTGTTTGTTTTGCGATTTCGTCAGCAAATGCATTACCACGACCAACATCATCAGTAACCTTCTTGTGTGCACTGCATTTCACAATCGCAACTTGTGACGGCAAGGTCAGTGACTCAAGAAGTTCATTCACCAACTGACCATGCTGAATCTTAGCTCCATGCGAAGTCAGGAACCCACGTTCTTTCCACAATCGTCCAAAACTATGAGCTACACCAAACGCATACTGGCTGTCAGTATATATGGTCACTCTCATTCCTTTCGATAACACACACGCTCTCGTAAGTGCAATCAACTCTGCTGCTTGGGCTGAATTATGTGGTATACGTGCAGCTTCAACAATCGTATGAAAAGTCGTGACAGCATATGCTGCAGTCGTATCACCATTCGGAAGCTTGAAGCATGAACCATCCACCCATAAGGTACCATCACACTTTACAAGAGGAGTATCTTTAAGATCTACTCTCCCTTTCATTTCTTCTTCTGTCCTGAGAAAACAATCATGCTGTTCAACATCATCTGTCTCTACTGAAATCGCAAATAACGTGGCTGGATTCAACGTATTGCACCTCTTTATGTGCACATGACTCGCTAACAGTGTCAACTCGTAACCTGACAATCGAGCACTAGTTTAGTGCTGTGTCTTGGTCCTGTTCAACAACGTGTCCACTGCATGTGGAACCATCACAATCAACATATTATTCATCACTAACCCAGCAGACTGTCGAATAGAAACAGCTGCTGCCGCTGTGGCTCTCAAGCAACTCGGCAATGCTTTAGCTACCGGATCCAAAGTCGACGAAAAATACGCACATGGACGCTGCTTGTCTCCAAAAGACTGTGTCAGCACTGACAATGCACAACCCTCTTTCTCATGGACATACAGTGTAAAGGGCTTACTGTAGTCGGCGGTACCCAACACAGGAGCCGAACACAATGCATTACGCAATTCGGAAAAACTTTTCTGACAATCTTCAGACCACGGAACAGGATTCGGTGTATCTTTACAGGTCAATGCTAGCAAAGGTTTGTCCAGCAAAGAAAAATTCGGTATCCACTGTCTACAGTATGATGTAATGCCCAAGAAAGCACGTACTTCTCTCTGTGTCCTTGGCACACTCAGTTTTGCAATTGCCTGAATTCTTTCTGGGGTCAGTTTCCTTCCCTCCTTCGATAAGAGATGACCTAAGTAGGTCACTTCTTGTCGACAATATTGCAGTTTTGAAAGAGAAACTTTGTGGTGTAAATCAGACAAATGACGCAACAACGACAAGGTGGCTTCTTTACAAATTTCCTCAGTATCTGCAGCGATTAGCAAATCATCGACACATTGAATAAGGGTAGCGCCATCAGGTAAAACAATTGCATCAAGCTGTGTTTTTAAAGCCTGACTATATATTGATGGACTTTCACAGTAGCCTTGAGGATCGCGTTTGAAGCGGAAGCTTCGTCCTCCTAAACTGAAGCCAAAAATATCCCTGCTCTCCTCGGCAATCGGGATGCTGAAGAAAGCATTCTTCAAGTCAATCACCGAGAACCAGGTGGCGGAAGCTGGAATCATAATCAATAGGGCATTGATATCAGGAACAACTGGAAACTGTGGCACAACTATTTTATTGACCTCTCTAAGATCAATCACGAACCTGTAAACAGGTGGCTGAGAAGGGTCAGTACGTTTCAAAACAGGCAGAACAGGACTATTACAGACGTTGCCTCTTGTCTCTTCAATTACATCTTTTTCAATCAAATCATAAATAATCGCTAGTAACGCCTTTTCACCTTCACTAGAGATCTTGTATTGGGGAATGCGTGGCAATTTAACATTGGCTTTCAATGTCACAATATATGGCGGTATTTCCAAAAGACCCACATCATTAGGACCAGTAGCCCAAAGAATATCAGGAAGAAACGACAATTCGGTCGGAAGTTTATCCTTCGACAAATACATTGGAGAGATCACTTTCCTACCCAGTGTAAGTTGTACTCCCGAAGGAGAACAATATAATGTCGCGTACAATCTTTTCAACAAATCCAATCCTAACAAGTTTTCACCACAACCTGTCGTCAGAATAAGGGGTGCTTCCAATTCACAAGGTCCAATAGAAAGGGATATAGGACTAGAAACCGGGTTCCTAACCGGGGCGCCAGAAAAACCTACTGAAACATTCGTCACACCAGACAAAGGTGCGCCAGGGAGTTTTGAGTGCATAATAGTACTCCTTGTTGCACCAGTATCCAACAGAAAAGGCTCTGACACACCTGATGTAATCACCTTAACATATGGCCCACTCTGATCTACTGGAACTGAAACAACTCCCTCTCTTTGTCTATGGCTGTCCTAGCAATCATTACCTTCAATATTCCCATCTTCTGCATAATAGTCGTCAGCATAGTACTGAGCCGTCCTACCAGACGCGTTATTTTGCTGGTCAAAACTATTCATTGAATTCTGAGGCGGAAGGGAACGTGCGTTCTGGGGTGAACTTCCACGTCCTCTACCTCTAGGATTTTGTTGAACACCTCGACCTCTTGCGCCAGAAGCACCATTCGCACGCTGTAACAAAATAGGACAACTATACTTGAAATGATCCTCTTCTTTACAATATGAACACTGATTGGGACCTACAGGAACACGTGGTTGAGAATACTCGAACCTTTGCGAGTTTCTCTGAAACTGTTGAGGTTGCTGATAGTTACTCTGACCACCACATGGCGGATACGCCTGTTGTAAAAGAACCTTCGTCTTTAATTCTTTAGTTTTCTTGTCTGCTCTATCCTTCTCATCTTTATCCCTATTTTTGTATTACTGTGCAGTAGCCAATATTTGTGCTGAAGAGGAAACGGCCCAAGAACTCTCTGAATCTTTCAATTTCTTACACAGCTCGGGAAGCAAATTGTGCACAAACTTGTCAACGAACAACCGTTGACCACCTTCTGTACTCATGTCTAGGCCTGGGCAAAAATTTCGTTCCGTTCGCGGAAATTGCGATAATTTGACATTTTTGCGTTCCGCGGAGAGCGCGAAAATGTCAAAAATTCCGGTTTCCGCAGCTTGGCGATAATTTGTTTCTTGCTCGCGCTGTAAAATGATACATTCTCGCGCGCGCGCGATCGCCTTACCTGAATCCCTGCGTTCGACGACAAGTTTTCTTGATCCGGTCGCGTTCTCCATGAGATGTTGTATTGTTTTTAGCCATTTGCGATGTCTCGCGACAGTTCGCGCCCGCAGTGACGTCATGCGTCGCCTGATCACGTCTTTCTTCTCGCGATCATGCACCGCGAGAACAACTCAAAACAAGATGGCCGCGCCCGCAAGCAACCACATGGGTAAGTTGGCGACCCGCAACCATGCAGAAAATCTCGCGAACATGCCGGAAAAAAACTTCCGCATCTTCGCGATATTTCTGCTTGTTTGCGATAATTTTAAACATTCTCGCGATAATTTGCGAAGGTTAATTCCGCAAATTCCGCCCACCCCTACTCATGTCTTGACCACTGTGGTCGATAAACGTTTCTTCAAACCTGGTGAAGAAATCAGACACTGTTTCATCTTTCTTCTGCTTACACGCAGACAATTTATCCCAATTCACACGCATCGCAGGCATTAAAGTCTTCATGTAAGTAATGATCCTAGCAGGAAGTTCTGCTACCAAAGGCTCAGGATTGGCACCACCAACTTGTCTATCATTTGCAGTACTAATATTAGCCCATGTGTCACCTAACTCTTGCGCATGATCTGTATGGCGAATCAATCCCCACAAAGGCTGTGGAACAACATTCCCAAATAACATGTCTATGTCGGCTATATTCATAATGCATGAGTCTGCAGTCTGTGATAATTCCTTATAATACCCTGCAGGGTTTTTACGAGGATCAGGCAAAGTCTGCTTAAGTGCTAAAACTTCAGCTCGCTTCCAAGGAACATGCACCCAAACACGCTGAAAATGAGCTGGAGCAGCAGCAATGTTATTAACGGCATCAGCCGCAACGGCGTCCTTCCATACCGGAGGGACTTCCCTCATTGGGTACTGTCGCACTTTTTTCCTAACTGAGGAGTCATGTTCAAACAGTGACTGAGAAGGATCCTTATTCCTAAAGGACAACAGCGTTGCAACTGCTTTCTCAACATCGGAACCCACAATCGTGCCCTTTGAAAACTCAAACCGTACACGGCACAACTCAGGCGGATTTGTTTCCAAATCATTATCCTCCAATTCCTCACAAAGGAAAGCACACATTTTCTCAAAAACGTATCTTTGTTTTGGCGCTTCCCATTGACGGAAGACATCCATAACAGACTCTACATCATATTTAAAAGGGAAAGTAACCCATGTATGCGCCATATGGTCAAACACTTCTCTCTCTCGAGAATCAGGCAGTTGACTACGCGACTGCTTACGCTCCGAATCAGGGGTCACACCAGCTGACCCGAAGAGAGGAAATATAATGCTAGCAACAGTATCAGTCATTCTCTGTCGGATAGAAGGAGAAGTTGACAAAAGAACAGGAGGAAAAACAGAGGGAGGCAAGGCAGACGCAGATGCAGACACAGAGGCAGTATCAGGAAGAACACCAGAAGAGGCAGTCGATGTAACAGACAAAGTCGTAGGAAATACAGATGAGGCAGGTAGCAAAGTCGGCGGCCCTTGAGGAAGCTGCGCCATAGGAGTAGGAGCCAACTGAAGAGGAGCTGGCGGCTGTGGAAGAACCTTAGGCACAATATTTTGGGGTTGCACAACTAAATGTTGCGGTGGTGCTGTAGCACTCTGCGCATAAGGGGGTGGCGAACTCAACAAGTGTGACATTAAAGGATCTTTCTCAATTTCTTTTGCTGCATCTTGCTGAAGAAGCGGCAAAACTGGATAACATTTATCGATCACCATTTTACGTTGCTTGTGCAACTGCTCACTCATCTGTTCTTCTTCATTATCTTTAAACTGCATAGCAGCTTGCATTACCGAGATCCCCTTTTCTCTCTTATTTCTCTTTGCTAATTTAATTTCCTTCTGTTTGGCTTCCTTACGCCATAGGCAGAAAGAGTCAAACATCGCCGGCTGGGCTTTCTTCTTAAAAAGTTTAACCTCCAGATTATCCAGAATCTCTGTGTCAAAACTACCATATTGGGGCCATTTTAAAGCACCATCATTCCTGGTGTATCGGATCCATACTTCATTATATGTGATGGGGCCTACGCCATGTTTCACATATAGTTCATAGGTTGGAGTTCCAATCGGAGGAACCGGACACGAGTCCTCCAATCGGGAATCCCTATTACTACCAAGACAAAACAAATTTCCAAGTCTGCTAAGACCAGGCATCTTCGCTCTCTAGTCTAGCTTCAAACTTCAAAGGATTATCAAATACGATACTCTCGTGAATACATGAGTCCCTCGGCTTTGGTACTTGCAAGTTCCGAATCAAAGATCCCAAGGGGATACCAAACTAAGAACCAAACTAAGGATTGGGAGACGCTCCACTTATACTTAACTGAGGTATCGATGACGTCACCTGAAGACTCGTCTATCGTTTCGCTCTACCAATCATCAAGGGTCCAAAACAGGGCGATAGTCAGGGCAGCAGTCCTTCGTAGCCGTCCGGAAGCGGGGAACCTCGCAGCAAAGACTTTCGGACCACGTCGACATACAGGGGTCGATGAAGTGGCGGCCTTCCTCCAGAATTTTCACACGAAGCTCCTCACGAACCTCTGGCTTGGACCGGTACCGCTGAAATCGCCCTACGTTGGGCGCCAACTGAAGTACTGGGTTTTTCAAAACCCAGCGGTGCCAGGGAACACACCCTAAGACTTCGTGTCCTTCCTGTTTCAGACTACAGAAACACAGAGTCTTCTTGGTGAAGTCAAAGATTGTATTTATTGGCTGCAACCAGTAACAGGTATCCTAGAAGTACAACACGGTGTATATTCTCAGGAGACTGCTCAACCTTACAAGCCAGCCTTCTCTTTTTATACAAAATATTATGCTTTAGGCAAACATTCCTTATTTTACAGTTGACCATTCACATATTTTCACTACAAAGAAAAAGCAGAGTCATGATGACAAGCCCATATTTCAGTTTGTCCAGCCCTCAATCAATTACCCGGCAAGGCTCAGTCAGATATCGACGGACCCCCAATAAAAACGGGCACCTCCTCCTCGTAAAGCAAGTCATAAAGTAAGAAACAGGGACAGGTGTGTGTAAGATTAGGCATGGTTTGTGTGTGATGAAAGGTTTTATGATATGTTGTGCCTTGATACTAATCTCATTCGGCCACTGGGAAAGGAACTGGCCGGACAGGTTTGGCTTTAGGCAGTGGAGTCAGCTTGCCCAGGTCACAGAGGAGTCAGCAAAGGTGTATGTGTCCTTCAGACTCAATTTGTGGCCTTAGTCATTGGCCTATGTGAGGGCAATCACAAAATGGCTGCCGTTCAAATGAAAACCGAGGGTTCAAGACGGAAACTCTGATTTCAGGGTGATTTTTTCACCCGAATATGACGAAAATGCTTGTGCATAGTATTCTGATCATTCTCGGTCTGCTGATACCAAAATCGTCATGATACGACGATGTTTATAACACGGGTCCAGAATTTAAAGTACCACACAATGTCAGAAGTAAACAATCTGTTCTTTAAATAACGTTAATAGCAACAACGATAATAATAAGCATTCTGGCCACTAGGACATTTCCCTCCCATGTGTGTTTTGATCTGTTTTTGCTACGTTTATCATCTTTACGGTTACAGCACAAGCAACGGCAACATGAATAGTACAATATGGAACAACACCGGTGACAATTGCTGCTACCGCATTGCAGAGGAGATTTGGTGGCGGACTTGAAGTGCTCCCTTATGCCGAATTTGCGGAGAGTGTATAAGAGGAAGTACCAATCCAGCTGGTCAAAGGATTTTTTGGCATCTAGTGCCAGGAGAAGCATCGGGATATGTTTAATAGCCTTTTCAACTAGGTTATCATATGTTTGGATCCCTTTGATGAAGCCAGACTGGTTTGGAAAGACCCCATCCAGGTGGATGTTTTCCAGCCTTGTGGCATAGTGTAAACTTTGACATCTAGGTTTAGTAATGCAATGAGTCTATAGGAAACACAGAACAGAGGGTCCTTCCCAGGTTTTAGAGGGACCAATATCAGTGCCTCACTCATCAAAAGGGTGACCTGTTGGGTAGTTGCCATGTGATTGAACAGGACTGTCAGATAGGGTACCAAATCAGGACTGAAGGTCTTAGAAAATTGGGCTGTAAACCCATCAGGCCTAGGCACTTTGTTAACATTAAGAGCAGTTGTAGTGGTTTGAACTTTCTCTTCTCTAATTAAACAACCCAAAACCTCATTTTGATCGACTGTCCCTGGAGCAAATTCAACCACAGCCAGATAGTCTAGTTATGCCTTTTCCTCTGATTACTCAGATGTGAATAGATGTTTATGAAAATCACAGAACGCCCATAGTTTTTCTTGTTTTGATGTAGCCACCCCACCAGCCTCTCGATTAATGTGACCTATGTATTCTCTCAC
This sequence comes from Triturus cristatus, assembly GCF_964204655.1. Taxonomy (NCBI): domain Eukaryota; kingdom Metazoa; phylum Chordata; class Amphibia; order Caudata; family Salamandridae; genus Triturus; species Triturus cristatus. The sequence continues at coordinate 1,024,127,748 of NC_140594.1, forward strand.
ATGTTTGACCTTGAGTTGTCGTGCTAAATGGGAGCCTACCTTATTCCCCCAATCAAAAGTTTAAGGCACAGCAAAGTAAACTCTGCCCTATTTGTGTAAATCACATTGAGTTTCCCTCTAACTGCAGTAACCCTCCTCAGCAGTGTCAGTGATGGAACTTCTTTATGGGCATGTTCTGCTACTGGTAGTTCTACTTTGAGCGCTACACTGTCCTGGGTTTTCTGTTTAATTAAAGTTGATACTAGAAAGATACAGTTTCCTATAATAACTGCCCTAAAGGTATCCCATGTGTCGGGCAGCTGAGTATCCTCAAGTTTGTTCATCAGAAAGAATTCCCTAATAGTTTTACACAAATCATGTCAGATGAGAAGATCTCTAGTGACGGACCCAGGGAAAAACCACCTGCAAAAATTAGACGTTGGGGAAGCCCAGTCTAATGTACGCTCTACAGGGGCATGGTCTGAAAGTACAATAGGATGAAATGTACTTGCTATAATGGAGTGTTCCAGTGATTGACTTTGCATTGAGATATTCATGATTACAACATATAGCTAAGACAGGGGTGCGATGTGAGTGTGAAAGTATAATCCTGAGTGGTAGGTTGAGTGGTTCTGCAAAAATTTATCAATCCCACTGATGGGATAGCTTGTTTCAGAACCTTAGGGAAAAACTTGGCAAATGATTGATATGACTGGGTGCTATCCAACTCCGGATCAAATGTAAGATTGAAATTTCCCATTAGGATGATCTCTTCCTCTGCAAAGCCTCCCAGAAGGGTGAGGAATAACTGGACAGAGGTGGCCTGAGCTGTATTGGGGGCATAGACTGATGCTATTGTACGTATCCAACCAGCAATGTTTCCTTTCACAATCATAATTCTTCCCTCTTTATCAGATTTGCAGCCCATCGGTTGAAACTTTAAAGAGTAGTGAACGAGGAGGGTTATTCCCGTCTGTAGATCAGAAGATACGCTTTATGACAAACTCTGTGGTCATCACTGTTTAAGGTACATTTCCTGTAATATTACTATATCATATCTCCGGTCCAGAATGTATTCTAAAGTTTTGTCACATTTGGCCAGAGAGTTTAGCCCTTTAACATTCTGTGTCAATGTAGTTAAAATCATGGCATCGCTATGTGGGTACTCTCAAGCAAAGGCCCCAGATCTATCTTACTGGTCATCTCCCCCCAGTCCCACGCATAACACTTAAGCTTTGAGAATTACCCCCCCAGCGCCAAATTGTCTCACTCATGTATTTGCACATTAACAAAAAAAGAGTATTATTCCACTAAATCATTCCAGGTCCTGTAGCTCAAAGTCACGGCAAACTGCCTTTAGAGGGGCATTGTAATCACATCTAGGAGCCTCTACTGTATCAGCTGTCATCTGACTGTCCTCCTATAAAACTGTGTTGACATGTAAGCAAACATCTAAGTAAGGGGCTGTTAGAATGGGCTTTCTGGTTGGCTAGGGTATGCACCTTAGCCAGACAGAATCCACCACTCCAGTCAGGATAAGGGGATTACATATCGGAAATAACCCCTGCTCACTCCCTTGGTAGATTGGCATGAGCAGTTAGGCTTATCTCAGAGGCAGTGTGAAAAGCATTTGCACATAGCAAACAGTAATACAGTGAAAACACTGCAGAAGTACATCATACCAGTTTTAGAAAAATATTCAATATTTATCTGTGTAAAACAAGAAAAAACAACATAAAGTAATCCACAATACCAATAAATCAAAAATAGACTTTATATACTGTTCCTTGAAGTCAGGAGCTCTGTCCAGGGCTATCATGGCATTATAAAATCAAATCCAACAGTTCTGACTGACTGCGGCATAGCGGGCCAGTTATGGTGTCGGAGAGACTTGAAAAACAGTACCTTTGGACATACAGGGCGTCGGACCTTGCGGTGAGCTCCAGAGGTGTGATGTCAGCAGACGTCGGATGCAGATGTTGGTTCAGTAGTCATCGGGCCCTTGAGGTCACAAGCGTTGCAGGTTGAACTCCTTGAGTTTGAAGTCAGGAGCGCCGGTGTCGGCAGGCCTTGGAGTTGCGGTGTATAGTGGAGCAATGCGATGTGTGGTGCCCTCCGATCAAGGTGCAGGCAGCGGCTCAGTGACAGTCATCAAGCGGTGTCAGTGAGACCAGGGCTGTGGTGCGAAGTGGTGCAGTGCTCGTTACTTTTTTGACAGGTCACGTTGAATGCAGCGTCATTGTCATTGATGAAGCTCTGTCATCGGTGAACCCAAGACTGCGGTGCAAGACATTGAAATGATGTCAGCTTGGAGTGTCATCATTGGTGAGACCAGGACTGCGGTGCAAAGCAGGATGGTGCTCTGTGTTCTCCATGAGCATTGTCCACAGGTCACGGTGCAGGCTGGGGTGTCGGTGCTGCAGTGTTGTTGGGGATATCAAGGGGCAGTATGAAGTGAGGCGGTGTGGAGGGTAGTTCCCGCAAGTTATGGTGCAAGCAGCTGCTCAGTGGGGTTGTTGGATGGTGTTGTCGGTAAGACTATGGTTGCTGTGCGAAGTGCGGTGGTGCCCTCTGTGCTGCATTCAGTTCAGGCAGCTGGCAGGAAAGTCGTTGATGGCGCCGGGTAACCTTTTTCCTCTGTGGCAGCTGAAACATCTAGTTCCAAAGCCGGTACCCCTAAGTTGTTGAAGTCTTTGATTTCCCAAAGACTTCCCCCTGGAGGCAAGCTCTACATCAAGCCCTTGGAGATACTTAGAATGCAGAAAGAACAGTCCAGTCCTTTCCCTGCCCAAGACAGAAACAGAAACTGCAGGTCAACCCAGCAAAGCACACAGCAGGATTCTCTCTTCACAGCGCTTCCACTCTTCTTCCTGCAGGTACTTTAGTCTAGCAGTAATCTAAAGGTCTGTGGTTATGTCCCCAATATTTATATGACTTTAAAGTTGGCACAAACAAAGTTTCACTGGCATACATAATCCAGTTCTGCCTGGATCAAGCCAGGCTCACTACAAGAGGTAGAAACAGCATTGTGAAAGACAGACACAGTCCATTCAGGTGGAAGCAACAACTCCTTCCACTACTCTTAAAGCAGCCAGGTCCATTCAGCCTTGCTATGAGTCCCTAAGGAAAGGCAGGACTCACCTCAAACCCCCTGGAATGTATCTAGTGTGAGTGTGCAAACCAGCCCCTGTCAGTCTAAAACACAGACAGCAAATACACAACAAGCAGACGAACAAAGATGGCTAGGCAAGAAAATACCCACTTTCTAAAAGTAGTATTTTCAAACACACAATATCAAACTCATCTTTACTAAAAGATGTATTTTTAAATTCTGAGTTCAGGAAGCGTTAACTTCATTTCTCTATCTTGTCCCAATGGAAAGGTATGATTGTAAAATGTTACAAAACAACTTCCATGTCAGCCTATGGGAAAGACAGCCTTGCATTTGTGAAAACACAAAATACACAGTCTTTCACTATCAGGACATGTAAAACACACCAGTACATGTCCTACTTTTCACATACACTGCACCCTGCCCATGGGGGTATCTTAGGCCTACCTGAGGGGTGCCTTACATGTAGGAAAAAGGAAGGTTTGTGCCAGGCAAGTGGGTGTGCTTTCCAGGCTGACATGACAGTAAAAACTGCAGTGGCAGGTCTGGGACAACTTTGAAAGGCTGCCTGTGTGGGTGGCACAATCAGTGCTACAGGCCCACTATCAGCATTTGATTTACAGGCCCTGGGCACACATAGTGCACTGTACTAGGGACTTAGGTGTAAATTAGATAATTCAATCATGGAAACACAAATCCATAAACACAATTTGCAAGGAGAGCACACACACTTTAGCACAATATAGCAGTGGTAAAGTGCCCAGAGTCCTAAAACCAACAAAAACAAGGTCAAGAACAGGAGTCCAAAAAGCAAAAAGTCTAGGGTTGAACCCACTGAAAAAGCCAAGTCTAACAGGGGCCTATTGTGTCAGTAGGGAACAGACAAAAACACATTCCAAGCAACCACTTAGACCATTGATCTCCTATAGAGGCGCCCCAGATGTGCAGTCGTTGGCTCCTGATTCAACTTTGGGCCTAACGTTTCCCCGTCCATTTCATTTGTCGCTGTGAGAGTAATCGTCCTCTGTCTGTGCTTGCCGCGGAGCTCATGGGCAGACACTTCAGGTTTTCCTGTATCCCTGCACTCTTGAGACAACACTACTAGCAGCATTGCTGCTTCTGACAAATCTGTGAAGTGGTTTGACTTATTTTGATATTCAAAGGCAAGGCCAAAGGGGTAAGCCCACTTATACTTGAAGCATTCTCAGCTAAGCTTATCAGTATCTACAGGAATTGTATAGTCATCGAGCCAGGGTAACTGAAGCTATGACTTGGAACACAGAGCATGTTGCGTCTTGGAATGATACCGACTCCACTTTCCTCACTGATGTATGTTTGCATCCTTCACCTTTAAAGAGTCCAGTTTTGTCAGAACATCACAGGGTTGTATCCCCTCTCTAGGCATCAATGGCCCACCTCAGTGGAAATGATCTAGTTTGATCTTGGCCCGATCTTCCCCCAGGAGCTCAGAGAACGTGTCCACCACAAATGCCTCCAAGTCCGGGCCTTCCACTCCTTTTGCCAGGTTCCACAGGCGAATGTTATCTCACCGAGAGCGATTTTCCAGATTTTGCATTTCATAGTGCAGCCTGTAGGTGGTCCCTAAGTTGTTCAGAGGAGCCCTCCAGCCGGTTGACTTATTGTTCAAGGTTCTGGCATTTAGTATCTTGATAAGTGTTCACAAGTCAGTCCTAGAGGGCCGGATCCATGCCAGATTTTCAGCATATCCCCATTTAGATAAATGTAGTTGTCCCTGATCTAGATCAAGCGTGTGAGTGCCCACTGAGTTCACATCTTGCTGGAAGATTCGACCTGAGAGCTTCAAGGGAGGTGGCGAGGTCTGACTTTAGCTCTCCCTGCAACTCTTTTTAAAGTCTTGAAGTGAGGAAAGAAGGTCTTTCTTGGTGAGGGCCATTATGTCTTCTCGTCAGCAGAGGGATATGATAACCTATTTGATTGTGTCTTTTTCACAGGCATGTAGACTGCAACTGGGAGCCAGGGCCTACAATTCAACAGCTGGGGTGCCAGCAAGCTTTCTCTAGTAGGGCACTGGGAAGCAAACAAATTGTCTTGTTTTTCTCTGTCAGCTTACTCTTGCAGAAGAGGTGGAGCGCCGGGGTGTGCCAATTGCGATTCAGTGTATGATATGATATGATAAGCAATTTATAATAAGCCCAGCCACTAAAAGGACTGTCCTTGGCGCAGACGTAGAGAGGTTGGCCATTAGACTTGGACTAAGAACCAGATTTTCAGTTTCTTCATGAACAGCAATGAGATACTTATGGAGCGTAGCTCCACCAGGAGCTGATTTTATGCTGATGTGCCATGGAATGTTCATGATCTACCTCGTTATCTTTGACACTGGAACTTTGGGATCACAGACAGGCATTTGCTTGTAGATCCTAAATGTCGCAAAGGGTTCTAAAAGCTGAATCTAGCTCTAAGGTATTCGGGGCCCGTCTGATACAAGGCATCATGTACCAGTTCCATTGGAGTCCCCGGAAATGTGAGCTGATGTTTTGCCTTCTCGGTGCATTTAGCAGAAGGCGAGCTGCCGTATTCTGGATCACCTAAAATTTGTCCATTAGGTATTCCGGTATGCCCAGGTATAGTGCATTGCCATGATCTATTCTAGATGTAACTAATGCTTGGATAACTATTTTCCTTGCTGAAAAGAAGAGCAGTGGCAGATATTTCTTAAGGGACTTCAGAATTTCAAAGCATGTGCCTACCAGCCTTTTGACTTGAGGACTGAAAGATAGTTTATTGTCAAAGGTTATTCCCAGATTTTTTACCTAGTCCTTCTGAAGGTCTGGAGGGGAGGTATCACCCGGTCAAATAGTTAGCCAGAAGTTTGGTGAGAATGTCCCAAAAAAGAAGATTTCTGTTTTTCCTCATTGCATTTGAGTTCAGCTTTGGCTAGCCAGTAGAAGACTGCGGTAAGGCAGGTTTTAAACTGTGTGCCCTTCAGCTCATATCCCCTGCTCCAGGGAATAAGCAATTGAGTGTCCTCTGCATAGGATAACACTTTCACTCCCAATTGTTCTACTAGAAATGCCAAGGGCGTATGATATAAGTTGGGGAGCATTGGACTTAGGGCCGAGCCATGGGGAACACCTGCATCCACATTCCTTGGACTGTCCAAGCAGGGAGGAATCTAAACTTGGGGTACAGCATCAAAGGCAGCTGACAGGTGCAGCATGACCAGTATGGCCGCTCCCCCCCATCTAGGGTTCTTTTGTACATTCCAATACCTCAACCATTGCGGTTTCCGTACATTAGCGGGCACTTAAGCCAGATTGGCTGGGTGTAGCAATTTATAATCTTCCAAGAAATTAGACAGTTGTATATTCACCTGCTTTTCCAAAATTTTGAATGAGGCTGGCAGCAATTGAGATAGCCTCTAATTGGCTGAAACAGCAGGGTACGCCACTGGCTTTTTAAAAAGTGGAAGGATCTTTGCCTGCTTCCTTGCACTAAGCACAGAAGCTGTACTTATTGAGGTATTTAAAATCCAGTTTACAGCTGGCTTGATAGCCTCTGCCACCAAAGCCAGCAGTTTTAGGGAGCATGGATCATTGGGAAAGCCAGATTTGATGGCTTTAAGAGCCTTCAGCATGCAATCCAACTGAATAGTGTCAAAACTGCTCAGGTTTATCGTAGCCGTAGGGATATTTCTAGTAAGCTGTAAGATCTTGGCATCGACCTCGGGTAGCCATCCTGTTACTAGGGTGTCTTGAATTCGAGAGATCTTGTTAGTAAAGCAGATTGCCAGCATTTGAGACCAGTTGATTGAGGCCTTGGCGTAAGTACAGGCTGCCGGGGTCATATGCCCTCCCTTCCATAGACTCCTTTCTGCAAGTGCCCAGATCCTTGTCCCAATAGTCCCTGTACCTTGGGCTCCTGTGTGCTGAATATGCTGGAAAGCCTCCTGGGCCCCTAGATGCTGGACCCTCAGAATTGATGACTGGCCCTCTGCTAAAACTGGCCAGGCCCCCTCCTCCCGTTTCAGGATTTAAGGGGACCCTGCATTGGGGAGTACGCCTTCACTTTCCAAAATACCGGTGCCCTGCATTGCACTGGATAACACGTAAGGGCATTGCTTGGAACACTAGATGGCAGGGGGAGAATGCTTTCACCCGTTTCATGTTAAAGGTGGTCTGGCTAATTAGACTGCAGGCTCACAGTGCCCAGATCGGACCCTTCTCCTGTGCAAGAGGCATTGACAAATGAGTTTATAGCCATGCAGGGCCCAACCCGTTCTGTATCCAGATTGCCAACCAGCATGGCTGCCATTACAGAGTCAGGCAGGTGGCCAGCACCCTGCGATCATCTCTCCCCCAGCTCCCTGTCACATCAATTGCATGCAGCACTACAGTGTAAACAATACGAGCTGGGGTGCTGCAGGGGTCACCAGCCTCCTAGCAGCCGCTCATCAATGTTGCAGGCCGTCTGCGACTTTGCCATTGAGAGCCTCAGGCTGGTGCGGCCGCTGATTTTGTTAATGCGGAACATACCGATACCTCCCTTGTTGCCCTTAGTGCCCCACTGGTCAAAGGGCAAGTCAATGGCGAGTCGATGGGGAACAGGGTCCTCCGCTGCCTTGATTCTCAGGATGAATGCAGCGGAGCCCTGGTGGATCACATCGACCCAGCCATAATGACTGGCCACACCCCCCTATTTTACATTTTCAATAATAGTTTTGCTTTTAATCTGAATATAAATTTTGTAGACCAGATGTTGATACAATATATTATAATTATGTAATTCAATAGTTTAAAATGTAATATATTGGAAAGAGATATTTTTGTGGTCAATATTTTGACTAACAACTGCTTAATTTTACTGATGTATCTTGATTTAGAAATCACTAAGTCAAGGTTAAAGCTATTTTGTGGACAGAAAGGTTACACTTCCAGATCCACACCGACCCGAAGACCACCCTCAGAGGCACCCTGATCTACCGACCTCCGGGACCACGCACTCAATTCAGCGAGGACATCGCCGACTTCGTCAGCCCGCACGCCCTCCCCTCCGCTGACTACATCCTCCTGGGGGACTTCAACTTCCACCTGGAGAACAACAACGACTGCAACACCAGCACCCTGCTCGACAACCTCGCCAACCTTGGACTCAAGCAGCTGGTGTCCACCCCCACCCACCTCGCCGGACACACACTCGACGCCATCTTCTCATCCAGCAAAGACATCGCCTTCAGCCACGCCACAGAACTCCACTGGACAGATCACAGATGCATCCACTTCACCTTCAGAAGAACGACGACCCACCACCACCAGCAACAGGTTGCCCGAAGAAGCTGGAACAAGATCACAGCCGACCAGCTCGCCGCCTCCCTGAGCCAGCACCCTCCGGCCAGCTCAGCGAACCCCAGCCAGGCCGCCGACAACCTCACGAAGTGGATCAGCAACTGCGCGGACGAACTCGCCCCACTGAGGACCCCGCCCAGCAGACCCGGCAGCAAGAGAGCCCCATGGTTCACCGACGAACTCAAGAGCTCCAAGAAGAACTGCCGAGCCCTCGAGAAAGCCTGGAGAAGGGAACCCACGCCGGACAACAGGACCACCCTCAAGCTCGCCACCCGGAAACACCACCAACTGATCCGCATCGCCAAGAAAACGGCTTTCAAAAACCGACTGGACAACAACGCACACAACTGCAAGGAACTCTTCAACATCGTGAAAGAGCTCTCCAACCCCAACGCCGGAAACAACGACATCACCCCTTCGCAAGACCTCTGCAACTCCCTCGCCTCCTACTTCCACAACAAGATCGCGGACATACACTACAGCTTCAGCACTCAACCGACGCACGCCACGACCACAGCATCGCCACCCACCACCACCCTCCGCGCCTGGACCCCGGTCAACACCGAAGAAACCGTCCACACGATGAACTCCATCCACTCCGGATCTCCGACTGACCCCTGCCCTCACCACGTCTTCAACAAAGCCGACGCGGTCATCGCACCCCACCTGCGGGACATCATCAACACCTCATTCGACACCGCCACCTTCCCCGAGAGCTGGAAGCACGCCGAACTCAGCGCTCTACTGAAGAAACCTACAGCAGACCCCACCGAACTCAAGAATTACCGCCCCATCTCTCTACTCCCGTTTCCAGCCAAAGTCATCGAGAAGACCGTCAACAAACAGCTGGCCACCTTCCTCGAGACGAATGGATCCCTCGACCCATCGCAGTCCGGATTCCGTGCCAACCACAGCACCGAGACCGCCCTCATCGCCGCCACTGACGACATCCGAACCCTGATGGACAACGGGGAAACAGCGGCCCTCATCCTCCTAGACCTCTCCGCGGCTTTCAACACGGTCTGCCACCGCACCCTAGTGCAGCGCCTCAGCAACGTCGGAATCCAGGAGAAGGCGCTGGAATGGATCGTCTCCTTTCTCGATGGAAGAACACAAAGAGTCCGCCTACCACCGTACAAGTCAGAGGCCACCAAACTCATCTGCGGCGTCCCTCAAGGATCCTCACTGAGCCCGACTCTCTTCAACGTCTACATGAGCCCCCTCGCGGCCATCGCACACCAACACAACCTCAACATAATCTCCTACGCCGACGACACCCAGCTGATCCTCTCCCTGACCAACGACCCCGCCGCCGCCAGAGCCAACCTGCACGAAGGGATGAGAGAGGTAGCCGAGTGGATGACGACGAGCTGCCTGAAGCTGAACACAGATAAGACGGAGGTCCTCATCCTGGGCTCCTCGCCCTCCGCCTGGGACGACTCCTGGTGGCCCCCCGCCCTGGGCACCGCACCCAAACCGACGGACCACGCACGCAACCTGGGTTTCATCTTGGACTCCGCCCTCTCCATGACCAGGCAAGTCAACGCCGTCTCCTCGTCGTGCTTCAACATCCTGCGCATGCTTCGGAAGATCTTCTGGTGGATCCCCACAGAGACCAGGAAGACCGTCACCCAGGCCCTCGTCACCAGCCGACTGGACTACGGCAACGCACTCTACGCCGGAACCACCGCCAAGATCCAGAAGAGACTCCAGCGCATCCAGAACGCCTCAGCCAGACTCATCCTCGACATCCCACGACACAGCCACATCTCCGGACACCTAAGAGACCTGCACTGGCTCCCGGTCAACAAGAGAATCACCTTCCGCCTCCTTACCCACGCACACAAAGCTCTCCACGACCAAGGCCCGAGCTACCTCAACAACCGAATCAACTTCTATGCCCCCAAACGCCACCTCCGATCCGCCAGCCACGCCCTCGCCGCCATCCCACGCATCCGCAGAGCCACTACAGGAGGAAGGTCCTTCTCCTACCTGGCCGCCAAGACCTGGAACTCCCTCCCGGCCGACCTGCGCCTGACCCAAGACCACCTCTCCTTCAGGAAGAAGCTCAAGACCTGGCTGTTCGAGCAGTAGCGGCCCCCCCCCCCCCCAAGCGCCTCGAGACCCTACGGGTAGGTAGTGCGCTCTATAAATGTCCCTGATTGATTGATTGATAATGTGTTGTGTTAGGTCATTCTTGTTGATGAGTTAAGTTGCTTTTTGTCACTCTCTGCTTGTGAAAGGAGGTTAGAATCATCTGCAAGAAAGATATTCTTGCAGTTCTGCAGTGGTTGACTTTTCATGAAAACTATACATTCTTTTAGAAATAGGTTATTCCAGCTAGGGTTTATAAATTCTATGCCTTCTAGTTTAAGAGGCTGCAGCTTTAGCAATGTCAAAAGAAAGAGATTGGAAGGCCTTGTTTTAGAGGGTATCTATCATTGTACAGGATAATGATTATTTACCAGTAATACTTACCTTACTGTTGTTTTTAACAGTTCTTGTTTAGGTGGCATAAAGAGATCAGGGTGGTCAAGGAGAGGCATGGAAAGGGGAGTGAACTGTGATTTTCCGAGTGCAGGTAAGTCTAGGTTGTCATCAAAAATTAAGTTGGATATTGCATAGATTTAATGAGTAGCATGTCTTTGCTGTCAAGGAATGGATACTAAGCAAGTTATTTGAACATATAAGTTTAGAATTTAGTATGTAAATTCTAGTTGAGGTGATGGTGGAAATGGTGTGAAAGCTTCTGCCAACTTTTTAGGCATGAGGATTTAAAATAGGGACTTCCATGGGTGTGCATTTAATAAGGTGTCCAAGGTCTTGAGCAATGCTCGAGGGGAGATAAGGGAGCACGCGGTATGCGTGTTTGACTCTATGTTTGTTGCAGTAATACACATTTATGAATGAAGCTCATCACAGGGAGAGAATGGACGGTGAGCTTTGTTAGAGCATGAGATTGGTTGATGGAGAGACATGCCTTTTAGCCAGAAACTGTGTTCCTCTTGTTGGATATAGCATCATAAATCACATGTAGCTTTAAATGGAGTACAGTATAGTTGTGTTCATAGATATCCATGAGTGGGGACAGACTGGAGGAGTATTTATTAGATTGGTAAATTTAGGGGGTGGGAGCAAAGCAAGACTGTGGTTGATTGGTGTAGAAAAGGGATGAGTGTTTCTTCAAGAAGGACAGCTGTAAGAGTAGCAGGAGAGGTATCATGGATAGCGAGAGACTCAAGGCCAGGGTAGAAACTTTAGGATAGTGATTTCTTTGAGATGTATCCACAAAGGTTGAACAATCTGATTCAGGTTTAACATGATTTGTAGAGGTACAGGTGAGACTAGGAATGGGGTTCTTGGTGATGCTGGTCACTTGTTTGGTTTCAGTGAGGTCATAGATAATGTTGGTAATATAAGTAGTTGAAGTGAGAGTTAGTGGCAGTAGATTTATGGTCTGTCTGACAGAAAGATAGTGGTACAAATTTCGAGATCCTATCTGCAGACTGGAGCATGATCTTGCTACTGTTAAAAATATTCTTGTGAACGTCTGAAGCCTGGATACAAAAAGCCTTTGTTTTCCCGTTCTGTCTAGTTTTAGTGTTATGCCTTCTTGTGCCATTAAAACTGCAAACAGAATCGGTCCATGTTTATGTGCCAAGAGTAAAAAAAAGAAAGTATATTTATATACATCCATGCTGTCAGTTATCAGGCATTCTGGGTTTGTTATCAGTCCATTAAGCTTGATGGGTTTTCTACCACTGTTGAATAAGCCTAGGAATTTACAATCTCTACAGCATAGTTACCTTCATCCTGAAGAAATATTTTCTGGTAGAATCTTCTGTTTTAGCACTGTTTGCTATCATGAGGGGATGAAGGGTGAGCTAAAGGATTCAGAGACGCATGGTGAGACTAATGAACATGGGAAAATAACAATAATGTGTATTTGTTTAAAAATTGAAGGGGTCCTTCAAAATATGGTGAACCTAAACATAGAGGGAATATCTTTTTGAGTCTATTAGAGTATGTTACTCAGAGACACTTAGCAAACTATGACAAGGATCATGAATTGCCAGAAAAGAACAGCATCACACAGTAGATCAGAGGCATGACTTAGAGTAGCAATTGGCATACGTGCTCTGAGACTATCAAATCATTGAAGCACTTCAAAAAATAGGAACAATACAATAAATAGGAATAAATATATGTATGTGAGGTTCCAGTATAACAATGGAAGGAGGCTATGCTAACAGTCGATAGATACTAATTTGGGGTTAAGTGAAGCTAGGAGACAAAGCATATGTTGGTGCAAATCATAGTTGGATATTCTACAGGGCAGCAACAACCTAGTCAAAGGAAAAACAAATCAGGTCTTGTTTGTAAGCGAACCATATGAGAATTTATAAAAAATAAAGTGCTATTATCAATAATAGTCAGTATTTATTAATAATATCACTACTGTCTGTGGCCAGCTTTTAGCCCATGACATTTGAGATATAAACTTCAATAATCTAGGTGTCTCATTTGGAAATGGGCAGTACTTGGGAAAAATTGGCAGCAATTCCATCTAAGCATCTCTTGCATACTTCACCTTATTAAGAAGGTTGTAACAGTTTTTCGAATGGCATAGGATTAATGGCCGCACCCGGGGAAATTCCTCTCAGTGGACCCAGTGAGAATGTCATTGGAATGACCACCTTATGTAGTGCAATCCTTCACACCAGCATTCTGATGACTTTCACAACCAGCGTTCCTGTTCATCTTGCAGGCAAACTCACAACCTCTGGTGGTGTTAAGCACACCCAAAGCCAGGACACCGTTAGACTGAAGAATAAGAAGTGTAAAAAAAAGGAATAAATAAAAAATCAGCAGTCTTTTTTTCCATCTCTGCATCCAGGACTTGGAACAACCTCCCCTTATCCATCAGGACTGGCCCAACGCTGCTTTAGGAAAGAAGGTTAAACAACTAAAGAACAGTACATCACAGTTCATTAACCGTGCACAAAACAGCTACTGTTTCTATCACTCAATGACTTTATGCTGGTCTTTAACCCACTTGCTTTGGACTAGGTTTGCATCATAGAAATGCCACATTCCTTCATGCATTCTTCCTATTCAGGCCCATCATTTAAACCAAGGCAATCCAATACACTGGGAGAAATATCTTAGGTTGAAGTGACATATATTTTCTCTTTTTTGAAGATAGACTTCCCTCTTTGGGGATCTGTAGTGCGATAGGAAACACTGATAGGTCCACCATGCCAGCATGGCATGTCAGACCTGTCGTCACAGGAAAAAAGAAATTCCTTATGCATTTTTCCAGCCACCAATTGAGTGGCAGAGTTGGGGCTTTCAGGGCGTCACCTTTACCCTAACCAGCTCACTTAGGGGCATATCAACAAGGGCTTTATCTCTGCTTTTTTGGCTTTAAAAGCCAAAAAAGGAGAGATAAAACTAGCGCCCTATCAACAACAGGGTGCTAACATGCAAATTTGCATGTTAGCACCCTTTTACTCTACGCTTCCCCTTGCATCTCTAATGAGATGCAAAGGGGGCGTTCCAAAGTAAAATAATAGGAGAAATGTCGCTAAGCGACATTTCTCCTATTATCAAGAATGTCGCTAACCCTGTTAGAGACAAAAAAAGCAGCACTAACCGCGGTTAACACTGCTTTTTTACGTCTGGTATTTTTCTGACTTAGCCATGATATCCTATGGAAGGAGCATATCATGGCTAAGTTTGCCTGTCCCTATCAACAAGGTAACGTGAGATTATCGCTGGGTTTCCGGCGATAATCTCACGTTAGCCTGTTAGCGTGAGGATTTTTATCGCTATTGAGATAAGCATTGCTAATAGCACGCTATCTCAGCGATAAAAATTCACGCTAGCCGGCAATAATTATCCTAGCGCTAAGTGCGCTTAGAGATAATTATCGCCGGTTGTTGTTGATATGCCCCTTAGAACTACATAGGAACTCTATATCAAGGGCTGGGCTGGAACTAAGCAAAGCTTATGCTTATGAATTTTTTTTTAACCATTCAACAATTCATGAGCACCCCCTACCTCAATGAAAGCCAACCATGAATGTTGCAGGTGAATGGAAATGCACATATCAGAGCATGGCAGCTCTGCCTAGCTCTTCAGCACCTGGCCGCTTTGAAACTATGCAATATTCACTGTCAACTCCTGCCATCTCTGTCTGCCTCAGACTATATTTGTACTTTTAGTCAATATTAGCAAGAAGAAATCACATATATCCAACAAAATTTAGAGGCACCATATAGTTCGAACTCACCTAATTTAAATCGGCACTCCATTCTTCATAAAAATAAGTCACATCTCCAAGACATTCAAGACATAAACCAATACCCACCAGCACCACATAACCAGACCGAATAAAGATATACCGTGGATGCACAAACTGGCCAAAGATAACAGTCTCTTAAAATGCATGTGCTCAGACTGGTCAACATCTTTGGCTACACAAAGCAAGTCAACACTAACTGTTACGGCGCATTACAACCAAAATATGCACACCATATTCACTGCACCCACACTGCTGATATTCTAGTCCAACAAAATCACAGAATCCAGCGTTTAATGAGACCATCATGTAAAGCTACCCTGCCCCACAGCGCTACGAGGCTGTACTAATGGCAACATAATGCTTTAATGATCTAGTTTAAATTATTAAAATAGTATGATTATATCATCCCTTTAACCGATCTCAGGAGGTGATGATGAAACCAGCCATGCATTTTGAATGTGTGGCAATCTAAGTTTCATGTTTTTTTAACTGGATTGATCTGCATTGCTTCATCATTCATTCCCACATTTCAAAAGGCAAAGATTGGGTTTTGGCCCATATAACACAACTTTAAAGGGCCCAAATCATTTACCTGCATTTGACTGGTCAGTCCCTCATTTAGTGTTGGGGTCTTGAACAATGAGAGGCACAGTGGGGCATATGTACAAGCCCCTTTCGCCACCAGAGCGTCACTTTTTTGATGCTCAGGTGGCATTGCACCGTTTCCCATATTTACAAGGTGGCGCTAAGCCACTTAACATGGTTCAACGCCAACTTGCAAATATGCTCCTTTCCGCCGCAGTCCTCTGTGGCAAAGGGCCATGCAATGGATGTTGCTATGGTGTTCCACTGCAAAACGTATTACTTTTTGACGCTGCTCCAGATTTACAAGGCTGAGGCAGCACCAAAAACAGCGCCATTCTAACGCCAGGATTTAACATGGCGACACAAGGAGAAATCATCGATTTCGCCTCGTTTTTTGCTCTTACCATGTGTGCTGCATTCTGCACATAAACAATGTAAATGTAAATGTACTTATAGAGCGCACTGTCACCAGACGGCCACCTTGCGGTGTCGCCTTTGTGGTTTCCTGGCGCTGATACTCATACCGCTGCGGAACCCCTCCTGGCTTTCCCTGTAAAGTGTCCACTCCTGGGCACCCCCAGGGTGAAGCCAGGCATCCTTAGCGCTGTTGGGGCCGGTGTGGAGGCTAAGCAAGCTATTCCCCAGAGTTGCAGCGTGGGGCCCGTGATTAGAATAGGCACCGAGGCAAGAATAGACAGGTCCGAGGAAATTGAGCCCGAGCCCCGCTGAGGCGGGAATCGAACCCTGGTCCCTGGCCAGAACTCTGCTTCAGGGTCTGCCGCTCTAACCATTGAGCCACACTCCTCCACACCATTGAGCCACACTCCTCCACACCATTGAGCCACACTCCTCCACAATAGTCCCTGCAGCACAGGCACATTTGCAACATGGTGGCAGGGTGCCTGTGTTGGCGCTGGACAGCTTTTATTGCGCAAGCGCTAGGGGAAACACATGGGTGCGCCGTATTCTTGTGAATAGGTCGCATGCCGGCATTTTAAAAATGTCGGAGCTCAGCGCTGCTGATTTTAACGCAGCTCCGTGCTCTGACATTTTTTTCTAAATATGCCCCCGGTGTCTCCCAGTCCTCAGTCACTCAAAGGATGAGGACTATCACATAACACATACCTGCCATTACAGCAAAAGCCAACCAAAACAACTGAGGCTCCTTATGGCTACAGATGCATCGCTGTCACAGCGAGAAACACAGCACAGTCCAATAATTTAAAGCTCACTCGTTTTTATCAGAGCAGGGTATACATATAGGGCCTGACTCACAAAGGAAAACTTAGACCTGAAGCCTAAGTTTAGACCTGAAGTATATGTTTACCCCAATTAGGACTACAGTTTTCCCTTAAGGGAACACCAATACAGGATGTATGGACAATGCACTTACAAGAGAGTTTTTCAATTGGGATGTTGGGAGCTTTCATTTATAGGAACCGGGGTTCCTTTTAAAAAAAATTTTTTTTTTTTAAATGCTATATTTTTATTTGCTGTATTTTGCAAAGGTTTTATCAAAACATGCAATAAAGTTTTCTATCTTCTTTAAAAAATGTTTACCTTTGTGGACTGGGCCCTTAGAATGCAGTATTTCTTTTGGTACTTTTTGTACTTTTTTGACAGTCGAAATGCTGTAAAGGCTCTGACAATTTAAAGAAAATGACGGTAGGGAGTGAATTTTAATGAAACTGAATAAACCATGAGAATATTGTATTCTGTAGACATACATTTGTGGCATCAGTATACCAGACCATTCTTCCAAATGCCAGAAATTTAGATATCTAAAAGGATGATTCTCTGAAATGAGCAGAACATCTTGAACTAATATCATAATGGGTTCCTGACTTAACTTTGCGCTCACATTGCAAATTGTAACAAGACTTCCACCGAGTTCTCATTTATTTTTAACATATAAGGACTTTGAGAGGAATGTTCAGTAATTAGTTTGTGCAAGTTCTGGTACTGAATTGATTGCCTCCTCTTATGTTGCCCTCCTGGGGACATTTTTGATCATAACTTTCAAAAGCTGACCTTGGTGCAGATTTTATATGAAATATTACATGTTGCTTGACCTTCAAATCTAGATTGAAACAAAGATGAAAAGATTAAAACAAGCACCCTGCTTGGAGTCCAAGAACAAAATGCTAAATATACAATACTAATGAAACAACATTAAATATCGTAAATGTCATCGCCTCAGACGTAGGTCCCAACATTCATCCACTCCGTGAAAGAGTGTTAATGTTTCTCAGGGCTTATACACTGACTGTTTTTTCAAAATATTTATAGTTAAAAGCTTGGAAAAGAAAGCAGAGTCTACTGAATCCAAATGTATTACAATATGTATGATAGGAATATCAGACGTTACCAAGCCCTCCTTTACAAAGTGGTAGGTTAGAAGGCGGTTGTTGCAACGTGATGTACCTTAAGAACGCAGGGGCTTACTTACAAGCAGGGCCAGACTGGCCGTAGCGGGCACCAGGCATTTCCCCGGAGGGGTGGGGGCCGGTTTTGTGCCCGTAGGGGCTGGTTTTGCTGCAGTGCTGTAGTATCGGCACCCTGTAACAAAAGCTCCCAGGGCCGGTGGAGCAATCTGCCAGGGCTGGTTGTTATCCCAATCTGGCCCTGTTACAAGCTCCTTGTGCCACCGAAGCGCCACTTTTAATATGGGAAAAAAGTGATGAACTGGTGGTGCAAAGGGCTTGTAAATAAACCCTGCAATGTTCTACCACACCGTGGGCCTCATTTACTCTAATTTGACGCGCCGCAGAAAAGCAAGCCTTCCTGCTGTGTTGCATTGTGTCAAAATAAAAGGGCAGTAATGCACCGTATTTACAGGATACAGCACATTCCTGTCCTTATCCTTTGCCCCGGCACACAAACAGCAGCCGTGCGCCAATGCAGAAACCCTTGTAACCATGGTGAATGGGTGCCTGCGTTGCAGAGATGATTGTTGATGTGCAGGAAGGGACACTTTCTTGCATAAAAACAACTATTAATGGCGTTTTGCTCCTTCTATGTGTGTTGCAGAATGCGGCACACATAGAAGCAGCAAAAGACGAGGAAAAATAAAAGTACTACTCCTCATTACGCCACTCCTATGCCTCCCCTGGTGAGGAGTAGCATTCAGGCGCATTCCCAAGTTTTTTACACTTTGCAAATCTGGGAATGTGTCAGGTTCCATGGATGTTGCTTGTGAACATCAACAGCAATAGCCATGGAATGCTCCTTTCAAGCAGATTAATGCATGAAAGCGGCCCGCATTTCAAGACCATGAAAAGTCACACCGGGTGACTTTCTGTGGCCTTGTATCATGGGCAGGTAAACGCTGCCAGTAGATCAAACAAAATTGATGCACTGGCGTCGCAATGGGCTTGGAAAAAAGCCCCTGTACTTGTGTGTTTGTGTGTGTATGTGTGTGCGTGTGTTTGTGTGTGTGTGTTTTTATATGTGTGTGTGTGTATTTCCAAATAAATATGTGTCCTCAAAAAGATGAAAGTCTGAGTTGACCACCCCATGATTTTACTTCATGGCCTGCCGGTTAGGCCAATTTTTTGTATCAAGCTCCTAACTAGCTAATTCATCTTGCCAGCTGCCATACGAATGGTTGCAAAACACATCATCAATGTATTTACATACCATAAGTCAGCACTATGAATTTGTGATATATATTTCTTGATCATTTTACCTTTTCTGACCATGTCGTATTTAAATATGTGTTGCATATTTGGGGCAGTTTCTACTATTTATGCTCAACTAAAATATCCAGTTGACTTTGAAATGTGCAACAACCAAGTGGACTGAGTCTGGCTTGGTCCAGGTGGCACCTATTTCCATCTACAATATATCATGTCAGTTTAAGTTCCTTTGTAGTAGTTGAAGAAAGCCTCAGTTATATGCCAACCAGTTGAATCTGAATTTGTTCATTTGAATTCTTTGATGTTTAGTCTATTTACTTTGTTTTTTTCATCAGTTCCTATTTTCTTTGTAAAACTCTGTATTTTAAAGAGTTCCCCGACATTAATTCCAGCTTGATTAGCTTGTTTCAATTTTTACATGGAGAGTTCTTGCTATTTGCAGTCTAGGTATGAGACCAACGCTGTTAAACACCACATATAGTAGGCTTAGAGACACCCCTTTGTAGTTTTAACTTTTTTTCACCAGCCTCATTAGCTTGAGACATTGTCAATTAAACCTTTTCTTATCCCAGCATAGTATTTATCTTTTTCCTTGTGCTATTAGCTCTCTGGGTGCATGTTTCCACCTCAACTGTATGCACTACAATATATATAGAAGTATTTTAGATCTCCCTGCCTCGCCGCCTGTCTGCTCCTTGTTGCTAACAGATAGTCAGCTCATTAAATCCAGACATATAGGCTCTGCCAACACCTGTTTCCTTTGTTTCCTAAAGGTGGACTTTTTGAAAGTTATTGTTAAAAAATTATTTGCTGAAGTGAAAAATTGAACTTATTTCCATCTATTGCATTATATCCTGACCAGACTAACACTAGGGAAAAGCTTCCTAAAAGGCAATACATCTTTTTGGAATTTTCTTGACTAGTTCTAACCATTGAATGGTTGTTCACGTCATAATAGGGCAGGGTTGTTGCACTTGCAGTAGACGGTGTTTCCTGTGTCTGACGTCACTGAGGTGTTAGAACATTTAAGTTGGGGAGAAAAGGACAGCTACGTTATCACAGACCAGTTTGTAGGAAAGGCTCAATGTCAAAATTCACAAGATTTGTGACAATTGTCTGTACCACATGCAAACTGGCTTTCAGCCCAAGCACAGTATCGAAACTGCTCTTTTAGTAGTGGTGGAGGACACAAAAAGGAGATTGGTCAAGGTACTACAGTTGCAACTATACTCCTTGATCTTAGCCGTTGATCACCTTACACTCCTAGATAGGATTCGTAAGGTTGGTGTAGTAGGGAAAGCCCTGGATTGGCTTAGCTCCTTCATAACGGAAAGATTCAGGTTTTTAATAAGGCTTGCTCCTCCGTTATTATTCCAGTCACATGTGGAGTTCCACAAGTTTAACATGTACCTGCAACCCCTTGTGGATATCATAACTACTTTTGGGATTTCCATAGTCTCCTATGTGGATGACACTCAACTAGTTTTTTCACTTGCCCCAATGTAGATCCATAGTGTCCACCTTGGGACCGTTTCTGGAGCAAGTAGCCAGATGGATGACTAAATCCTACCTTAAGATGAACGCAGTTAAAACTGAACTCATGATCCTTGGGAACAATCCCCCTCCCTCTAGGGATCTCAGTTGACAGTTCTGTGTTGGTTCCCATCTGGCCTCCAAATCAGCTATAAAATGTTTGGGAGTGTGACTGGAAAACAGTTTGTCCACGAAGACTCAGTCTTCTCAACTTTCTGTGATTTGTAATGGAATCCTGAGCATGCTGAGCAAGATGTTGCCTTTGCTCCCTCTGCTTCGAGGAGGCTGGTAGTCCAGGCTTTGATTCTATCATGTCTGGACTACTGAAAATCACTCTACCTGGTTGCTCCTAAGTCAGATATTTGAAAACTAAAAGTTGTGCGAAATGCTGCTGCACACACGCTGTTAGGGATCACTGGGTTTGAGTCATCCTGGCAGGGTTTGATGGGACTCCACTGGCTACCTGTTACTCAAGTAATTGAACTCAAATACCTTTGCACAGTACACAGAGCACTCCATGCACGTGGACCCCTATTTTCCACCAACTTGTTATCCCTTACTCTCCCACAAGGCATCTTAGATCCATTGAATTTCACCTGGCCACTGTCCCCACTATCAGAAGAGCTAGAAGTGGAGGACGGTCTTTCTTTTTGTTTTAAATGCAGCCAAGCTCTGGAATGCTCTCCCCTTGGCCAGCCAATCCACAAACAGTGAGCTGTTTTTTGAAAATTCTTTAAGGCCTTGCTTTTTAGGAATTGATTTTCTAGGTGACTCCTCTGTTCTCTGTTCAGCGGTTCTCTTTCTCTATTAGCTCTGTGAATCCTACAGGTCGGATGCGCTCTATAAATCCCCTAGTATAGGATGAACTTTGAATCAATAAGGTAACAAAAAAGTCAAAATCTAATTGGAAAGACTCATGTATAATGGTGGAACATGTTTGGGTACCTGCCCAGGAAATGTACTGAATAGATATTTAAGGTTTATGTAATCCCTACCCACCCTATACAATGCCAATGATAAGACCACTTTATTTGAGGTAACCTAACACCATCACTCAAATAAGACCTGTCTGGCTTGCATATGCCGCACTGGACCAATTAATGTTTTCTAAAATGGCCTGCCAATACCCTCAAGACATCTCCAGGAACATATGAACATCCCTCAGTGGAGCTGGTGTGTAACAGGCAGGCTATTGAAAGAAATTGGGTTACTTGTTGACTGGGGTGTGAGCCCTGGTCAGGCAGCTACCACAATCCTTGTCAGGGTAAGGCATAAAGAAACCCCAAATTAGCCGGTGCTCAGCCTCCTGGTAGCTTAGCAAAGAGTAGTCAGGCTTTACAGAGAGGCAAAGTGTAAAGTACTTCTGCAACGCTCCAAACAGTAAAATTGTGAAAATATCATACAAAAAGATCCCACGCCAGGTTAGAAAGTGGAGAAAAATGTAATAAAGAAAACAATATCATAATGACAAAAATATAATCAGTAGAACCAGAGTTATGAATATTTAAAGAATAACATGTAAAATATTGTCTAAAAGTAAAAGGCCAAATATGGCTTTCTGGGTGTGCTGGACAGGGTCAAAAGTTCAGGCCAACCGTGATGGAGCGCAAGTGGGATACAGTCCAAGTCAGTCCCACCGAAGGTTTACCTTCTCAAGTTTGCTGCAAAAAGTCCTGTTTGTGTAGGAGAGAGTCATGGGGTGCAAGGAGAGCATTGAAGATGGTTGCCAGCGTGGCACGAAGAGCAGGCCAGTCATTGAGGACGAGCAGGCTGGTGCTTTGCGTTGTCAGTCCCACACAGCAGTTGATGTAGTGAATAAAGAGTATAAAAATGAGAACAACCTCACAAACAACAGAAAATGTAACCAAAGTCTAAATAAATTACAAGAAATGAGCAGACAAAAGAAGAATAGAGCTCCAAAATATAAAGTTGGGTATACAGTCTGGGTATCTACCCAGCATATAAGACTTAATGGAAAAATGAAATTCCATTTCAGATTTATGACTCTATTTTTGATAAGTACATTTATTATTCCAGTTTCTATAAAATTAGCATTTCCAGAAATCTTGAAAAACAATCCAGACTTTCATTTAGCTTTAATGTAACCAGTAAAGAATGGTACTTACATTAGTCAACCTCCTTCACTTATCATTCAAGACGCTGATGCAGACCATCAGGTACAGTCTATTTTGGATTCTCATTACACAAAAAAATAAAACTGTAGTATTTAATTGGTTGGAAAGGTTATGGGATTAAATAAAGATCATGGGAACCTGCTGAAAATATTCATGCACCTCAACTCCTACATAGATCTCATGAAATGCATCCTGAAAAGCCAAGACCAAAGAATATACATAAAGATGGGGATACTGTCATGATTACACATAAGGTTAAAGATGAATACAGAGGTCCTCTCACAGGCTGCAATAAAAGGAAATTGAATCATACTGCCGAATTCCTTGTGACACTTCCATTGCATGAATTTGTTTGCAGTGATGCCTCAACCAAGAGGGCAGTTGCTGTGGACAAGCTTTCCACAAAGTGAAAGTGAAACTAATCTAAAATCGTGTGAAATTTGGAAATCACATTTCGCAATATTTTGTGGTAGCGGCCATATTGAATCTTCAGTTTAAAATGAGAAAATGAAGGTAATCAAATTGCTTCTCAAACCTGCCTCTAGAGTCTTGGAACCCCCAGAGGTTTTTGGAACCATAATTTGTTCTTCATGTTGCCTTGGATATCTACTTCCTTTGCCACTATTACTGCCCTTAGAGGTATGGTATGAGGATGTACTTTCATTCATAACTGTGTTTCCTGAACTGTAATTATCTCTTGTAATGCCTCTCTTCACCCTATGGAATAAGCATTCCTGAACTTGAATCAAACTGAAGTTTCTGCATATTTGTTAACTTTACTGGGTTGAGTGCTGTAACCTCTCCTCTTATGAGACTGGTAAAAAAATGTTTTCGAGAGTGTTAGAAGTAGAGTGCATTCTTAAAGAGGAATTTGTATTATTCTATCTGTAGATGATGTTAGCATGTTATAATATATATAAGGAGATTAGTTGAGAAAGAGGTGTTTGCGAGCCAGGTATTGGGCTGCTTTAAAACAAAGTAATATTATAATCGTGCTTCTGATAGTATTAAAATAAAAAGTGAAAGTTACATTTTTTTAGAAGACCAGAATACTGAAGGTGTTTACCAAAATCTGTCTAATGTGAAGAAAACCTTGCACCAGCTATCTTTTCTCTTACATCCCATTCCCCTCTTCCCTTGCATGTGGATGATTCATATTGAATTTGTGTGGGTCGGGGGTGCCTTTTGTGGAGTTGGAGCAAGCCTTGGTGTATTCTTGGTACTTCCACATAACAAAGACTTCTGGTATGACCCGGGAGTTAATGACAGAGTGTCTGTTAGAGCATCTTTTAAGTGATATGAGAAAATGTATATTGTAACTACACTATTGAGCAAGGTCTACATATATGCATATATGCAGATGTGAAGTTTGTGCCCCTATCAAACACAACTTCCTTTGGGAAACCCACTCATGTAAACATCCCTGTCAGGGCATTTGCCACCACAGGTGCAGTGGTGGTCCTCATAGGGATGGCCTCTGGGTACCGGATGGCATGATCCATGAGAACTAGGATACACCTATTGCCTGAAGCAGTTTGGGGAGCCATAGGCCCACCAATGTCGATACCCAACCTCTCAATGGGGGTTCTAAAGTAAGGGAATATGAGGGGCTTTCAGCCTCTGCCCTATCTTCACACTGGCTTGGCAGATTACATAGGTCCTACAGAACGCATGTGAGGATGTTTTGGCCAATATAAGTGGGGGACAAGCCTTGCAAAGGGCATGTTTTGATCCAAGTGTTCTGCCAGGGGAGTCCCATGAACCAGCTCCAATAGGAAGGCCCTGTAACATTGGGGGACCAGCAGGGCCCTTGTTGTCCCATGCACAAGAACCTTAGGCTCACTGTAAAGGAGGTTGGCCTCCCAGTAAATGTGATAGCTCCTAGAGACATCACCCACTGCTTGGGCTTCGGCCTGTATCCTTATGCCCTCAAGGATTGGGAACTCAATATATGCCCTATAAAACTCTTCCTTGGTGGATGCTCCTTCTTCATGCCAATAAGCAAGTGTAGGCAGGTCACCAAGGGTAACAATGTATTTCTCAGTGAACTCCAGGGCGGCCATCGGAGGGGCCCTGTTCCATCTCACTGGAGGTACCTTTTAGGGCTGGTTTCCCACATTCTCTGCCGTTTCCATTTTTAACAGCTGGCTGGGCCATGACTCCAGGCTCCAGCCCTTTTGTCTCCCTTCCCGGGCAGTTATTGGACTTGTTGTGGCACAGATCCACTAAAGTAACCCCAACATCCCCTCCTGAGCCTTGAGCTCCACTGCTTTCCAGAAAGTGTGATCAAGGTCATTACCAAACAAACAGTCCACAGCCATGGTAGGGCTCATAGCAACTTTCAGAAGACCTGTAACCCCTCCACTCAAATGGAACCAGGGCCACTGGATAGGGACCATCCCTGTTGTCAGCAACCAGATCTTGGTTGGATGCATTGGGAATCTCCTGCTCTAGGGACACCAGCTGAATCCTTACTAGAGTCATGCTGGCACCTCTGCCCCTCCGAGCTTAAACTCTGTACACATCGATGGTGACCCATTGCCTATACTTAGTAGTATTTGAGAGCACATGGATCTCAGGAACCATCTCTCTGTCACCTAGGGACACTAGGATAACCCCGCAAAGCTCCCTCCCATTATCAGGTGCAAACCCCTCCCCCATGCTAGCCACCCCTGGGTTCTTACCTCCACTGGGAGGGTGTGCTCTTTTTTGGGCACTTGGGATACCCAATGAAGTATCCATGCTCACCACACTCATAGCACTTGGAAGTTTTGGGCTGCTGACTTCTTTCAGGGTTGTTTTGCATCCGGTGTCCAGTTTGAGAATGAGAACCAGACCCTTTCCCCTGTGAGTCATTTTGAGGGGCTTTGGAGAACTCCTTCTTTTTATCTGTTGGGAACTCTGAACACCTTTTTAGGAGTCACCCCACATACCTTCTTGGACACTCTTGCGATGACCCAGAAGTCTGCCTCCTCATCAAGCTTACGGGAGGCAGTCAGCTTACTATCCAACAGGTGTTGGCGCAGCTCTGGAAAACAATTCTCAAGAATGTGCCCCCCCTCAAAAATAAGTAGTACAACCCTTCAAAATGATCAACCTTGTAGCCCTTGCCCTTCAGTGCCTTACTTGCATGGTCCAGAGAATCCACACATATTTGTGTAGAGAGTTTGTGACTAGCCCAGGACCATTGCCTGACCTTCTCGGGTGTCAAACCAAATGGCCTTCATGGCAGTGTAGTTGGTCTAGTTCCCCACATCTGATGTAAGGAGTTTATCCCTCCCCACTGTGGGCATGTGCGACCAAAAACCACCCTCAGAAGTCCTCTGGGACCCAGACACTTCATAGGCTGCCATCACGTTGTAACTCGGCACCTATCTTTTGGGATATGAAAAAAAAAATCCTATGAGGACACTGCAGGAATGTTGCCACCATTGTTGTTGCTGGACGCCACTTGTAGGGATCTGATTTCAAGCTCTCTGAGGCTGAACTCATGAGTTAGTTTCTTTTCCTCTAGAGCCAGCCTCTAATCCTCTAAAGCCTACTCTCTCTCGAATAGCATCATGGCAAGCTCCAATATTTGCTTTCTTTCCTCTGTCCTGTCCTCCAGCTTCTCCAATGTAAGGCTCCTGAATGAGGCAATGCCCCCTGCCTTGGTGGGGACCACTACTATTGGCAAGTTGTTGATCTCCCGGCCTGCTGCCAGTCCCAGATCCTCCTGATCTAGTTCCCAATCCAGAATCCCAAGCTCCTCCTCTAGGACCACAGGTCTTGCATCAATTGCTTCCATGTAGGCCCTCAGCGCCTTTTGCAACTCAACCTTTCTGGGGAAAACCCAGTAATGAATTCTTGAGCTGGGTCACCTTGTAACTCTCCAGTTTGACCACCTCAAACTCAAATTGTGCAGGGGCATGTTCAGGTGCAGGTATTGGCTCATCATCGACATATATGATTATCAGCATAATAAAAAATGCCAATCAGGGTGAATATAAAAATTAAAATACCAATTAGCAAAGGACAGAGCGAATTGCTTATCCAGGAGAATGGGTTTGAATTGGTCTTAAGTATAAAGTTGTAGTGAATACTGAACTACTCTATGGTATTGCACAAATACAAGTTCTATCGTTAAAGCTGATCACCAATGTTAGAAATGGGGTCTTTGGTTGGCAGAGGCTTGCGCCCTGTCTAGTGAGAGTAAGTCAGATACACACCCTAAATTAACCTGTGCTCACCCTCTGGTAGGTTGGCACAGAGCTGTCAGGCTTAACTTAGGAGGTAATGTGTAAAGTATTTGTGCAACACTTTAATTACAGCAACTCATGAAAAGGACCTCATAAGGACACCACATGGGTTTAGACAAATAGAGAATATGTATCTGAGTATAACAAGACCAAAATGATAACAATTCAATAAGCAGAAGCAGAGGTTTCAATTTTTAAAGATTAAATATGTAAACAGTGCTTAGAAGTCACTAGTGGACATAAGGTTAATTGAGGTCTAGATTCTGATTTCTAGACTAGCTAGATAATCTGATTGCTAGTTTGATTGCCTGACTGGCTATGCTCATTCCTCACAGGCAGAACACAGAAAATAAGATTCCCGCCCTTCCTCTCAGAACGGACAGAGATTAGATGCAGAATATCCCAAGGTTCTTCCTTCAGCCCCACCCACTTCAAAATCTATATGGCCCCCCCAGGCAACCATTGTCAGTAACCACGGGCTCAACATCGTCTCATATGCCAATGACACCCAGCTCATCCTCTAACTCACTAAGGAACCCGTAATCACCAGGCGCAACTTCCAAGAAGGGATGAAAGCGGTCACAACCTGGATGGAGAACAGCTGCTTGAAACTCAACTCAGGTAAAACAGAAGTCCTCATCCTCATCTCCACTCCCTCTGTTTGGGAGGAAACTTGGTGGCCCCCACCCTCAGAACCCCACCCCAATGGACCATGCAAGCAACCTCAGCATCATATCGGACTCGTCTCTCACTATGAATCCCCAGATCAACCCTGCATGCTTCAACAACATCCGCACACTACGCAAGACATTCAAGTGGATCCCCCCTGACTCCAGGAAAATGGTCACTCACACACTCGTCGCCAGCAGACTCGACTACGGCAACACCCTCTATGCCTGATTCAACAAAAAGCTCCTCCTCAAACTCCAGACCATGCAGCACGCCGCAGCCAGACTAATCCTGGATATCCCACAGCACAACCACATCATCCAAAACCTCTGTGACCTCCACTGGCTCCCCGTTGAAAGAAGAATACGTTTCAAGCTGCTCACCCATGCCTACAAGGCCCTGACACGTGCAGGCTGTGGATCCTTCTTCGTTGAGCAGCTTCTACATCGGTGTCGAAGGGCCAATCAGCAGAAATTCTCATGCAGTTGAGGCAATGGGTTGGTTGTTGCAGAAATCAGCTGCAGAACCAACTCTAAAGCCCAGGACAAGAGGGAGCACCTCAAGGCAAGGGTATCACTCACAGATGGCAGTGTCCAGCATCACAAGCAGGAGTGCAAGAAATCTTTTGTGTCCCTGAAACTTCAGAAAACAGGAGGCAAGCCAGAAGGCCCTTCGAGTCACTCTGGGTTTAAGTGAGAGGGTCCAGTCCTTGTCCTCAGCGGGGCAGAGATCAGCAGGCAGCAGGGTACCTCAGCAAAGCAGAGAAGCGTTTCCTCAGAACAGTCAGTTATGTTATGTTCAGGCGGAAGAGAATTCCAGAACTGTGGCGCCAGAATCGAGAATCGAAGACCCCTGTGTTTTTTATGCTTATACAGACAGGGGGTTAATAAATTCATGTTTGCAAATCGCAAGGCTCGAGAGGGGGCATAACGTTGTAGTTTGGACACAATAAAAGCCAGGCCGCAGTCCGAGAGAGCCTTATAAACAGTGCAGCCTAGTTTGAAGAGACTGCGTTGACACACGGGAAGCCTATGTAAGTTTTTCAATAGCGGTTTCACGTGATAAGATTTAGGTTGACCATATACAAGCCTAGCGGCTTGGTTCTGCACCAGTTGGAGTCGGCGTAGTTGGTAGGCTGGGATAACGGCGTACAAAGAGTTGGCGTAATCAATGCAGGATATCACCAGAGCAAGAACAGCTTGAATCCGGGCCTCAAAGGTCAGATATCTGCTTATTTCACGGATTCTTCGAAGATGAAGAAAACAAGCAGATACCACAGAATTAATCTGTGCCTTCATCGTAAGGTCGTTGCTAATTATGATTCCCGAGCTTTTGACTGACTTGTCAGAAGATGGATGGCATCCCAGAGAATGTCAGTCACAACAAAGTGGCAATTCTTTCAGCACAGCAGTCTTTATTCCAGGTCCAGTGGTGTATTGATTTGATAGGGCCATAGCACTGGTTCTTATACCCAAAAGCACCTTTGATGCAGGGGGGACTTTAAAGGAGTTCTCTGGAGTGCACTAGGATCCCTTTTGAGCCAACCCTGTTTCCAGACTACCAGCAGGGGATACATCAGTCCTTTGTGTGAGGGAAGGACACAACCTGTTCAGATGTAATTATGAGGCACCTTCCCCCTTCCTGCCCAGAAATGCTATCAGTGTGCAGATGAATGTAGATGTAACCCCTGTCATAACCAGCCCTTCCTGAGTTATGACTGTCAAGAGGGAATGCACAAAGTTTAGCTGTCACCCAACCTATACATGTATTGGAGACAGGCTGTAGCCCACAGAGCAAACCCAACTTTACCTTTAAAGAGAATTTATCACCACCATTCAAAAGATATTTAACATAAAGTAGCTACTCATTTCCCATTTGAAATTACAGCTTAAAAGGTGTTTTAACCTCTTCTGTGCCCATGACGAGATAGTCTCGTCATGGAGCACGGTCGCGCTGTGCCCATGACGAGACTATCTCGTCATGAACCCCACCCACTAATGAAACGCCCGGCACAGGAGGGGGAAAGGGCGTGGCACAGAAGGGGTTAAGGAATGCCCAATGCTAGCCTATATAAGTAGTAGTCCTCTCAGCAGTGAAACATGAACTTAGCCTGTTTGTCACTGCCAGGGAATGTAAAACTTAAAAGTATATGTCAGGCCTTTTAATTACACAGCATCCTGCCCTTATGGTCTCTTAGGGACTACCTTAGGGGTGACATTTGTAAAAAAGGGGAGTTTAAGGCTTGGTAAGTGGTTGTGAAGGCCAAGTTAAAGTGTCAGTAAACTGTGCACACAGGCCCTGAAATGGCAGGCCAGCGACAGCTTTGAAAGACTACTTGTGTTGGTGGCCCACTAGTAGCATTTAGTATACAGGCCCTGAGTATATGGTATACCACTTTACAAGAGACTTAAATGTTAACTAAATATGCCAATCAGGTATACACCAATGTCAACATGTTTAGGGGAGAATCACATACATTTTAGCACTGATTAGCAGTGGTAAAGTGATTAGAGTCCTAAGGCCAACACAAATATACAGCATAAAGTAGAGGCAAGAAGGCAAAGAGTTGGGGGGAATACCACCCCAAGGATGATAGGTCCAACACTTCTCAATCAAAAATTACAGCTTATTAAATGTAATTAGGAATCCCCAGTGTTAACCTATAAGAGGGGTAGGCCTCATAGCTGTGAAAAGCAAGTTTAGGAGTTTTTCATGATGGCGGCCGTGTGACCACTGTGAAGTCACTCCCCGACCGTTGTGCTGTTCGAGCGGTATTCATGGGAACCTATGCCCTGTTGATTCTTTTTTTTTTAAACGAAGCTGTAGCCGGATGATTATTCCACAAGATCTATCTGGATTACTGATACGCGCAGCGGTGGGGGTCAGTATTGGCGTTCTGAGAAGCCGGGCTTAACTGCGGATACTGCGGGCGTGGCTTGTTGGGAGCCAGTGGTCTTGTGTGATCGGGATGGCTCCGCGGAGAGGTGTGCCGAAGGAAGCCGCGACTGGGTGCAAGACCACCGCTGCGTATAAAAACTGCCCGCATCTAAGGAGCTGGAAGCTGTGCGAACCCCCGCTCAGGAGAGAACGGAGAGGGCGTGGAGCAAGAGCAGAACTCCCGGTAATGCTCGGTGCCTTCCTGAAGCGGGTGTGAGAGGGAAGGCGCCGACGGTTCCGGGTATGTTCTCTGGTAAACCGGTAGGCGGAAAACAGGCCAAAGCTCCGCTGGAGGAAACACCGGGTAATTTGGGGTACGCAGGCATTGCCACTGATTCTGTCTGTGACAGTGTGTCGGGTGTGGCGGGGGGGCCACTGCGTCTGATTCTCCCAGTGTATTAGATACATGCAATCTGCCTAATGTTTTTGGCACTTCAAGTGCCTTTACAGGCGAGGCTGAAGTAATACTCAATAGGGAAGAGCAGGATGTGGCAGAACACAAAATATCTCCTGTAGCCTGCAGCAAGTGCGTTAGTGAGCTGGAATTAAAGGGTAAAGAGCCCGGAAGCCCAGATGGAGAAAATTTATTTTCTTTGACAGAGGACTCCGACTTTAATAATGCTACCGACCTTCACAACACAGATATAGATGCCTCGGGGGATGACAGCGATAGCCCCCCCACGACAACAGACACTCTGAGGAGGGTTATCAGCCGGTCTAGAAGGGAAAGGAATAGTTCTGACGGCCAGCGGCACGAAAGCTCAGAAATTAACGAGCACCTGAAATGGGATTACTCCACTTCCCAGTTGGGAGTTGTGGCAGGGGCTGGGCCCAGATTTCAAGACAATGATCCCAGTGCCTCTGGCAGTAAACTTGAACCAGTCCCCTCTATAGGTCTAATATACGCTACACTTAAGGCAATGCAGGTAGAGGCTCGCCAGGAGCATAAAAGAGCTCAACTTGCGACCAAAAGAATCCAGTGTGCAATTCGTAAAACTACCAAAGCCTGCACTGAGATTGTAGCTAGAACTACTGCCTTGGAGGAACGCGTGGTAGGACTGGGGCTGGTTTGGAAAATACAGAGTAGAAATCATCTGCAAACGACGCCAAAATGATGGATATTTTGTGGAAGTTGGAAGAATCTGAAAACAAACAGAGAACAAACAATCTGCGCCTGCTGGGTGTTGAAGAGAAAGCCGAAGGGAGCGATGTGCGAGGATTTGTGCTCAAACTTTTTTAATCTGCCTTTCCTGAATTGTCGCACTGGAATTGGGAGGTAGAGATTCAGCGAGTACATAGATTTCCTTTGATGTTAAAGGGTAACCCTGGCCTTAACCAAAAGCCCCGAGCACTTCTAATTTTTTGGGGGAATTATCTATTGCGGCAGGCGATATTTGAAAAAGCAAGACCAGATGCAAAGAGAACAGGCGAGGGGCAGACTTTTTTCGTGCGGCCAGATTTCTGTCACACAACAGTGGAAAGAAGATGGCTGCTGCGGCAGCTGATCAACCCCTTCCAAAAAATTGGATGTGAGGTGTACTTAATGAACCCTGCTCGGTTGAAAGTTATCTGTCAGGGGAAGGTCAGGCTGTTCACCTCCGAGATCTTGGCTGAGATTTATTTACAGGAATTAACTGGTCGTGACCGAAACGGAGTCTTCCTGTTTGTCCTGTCTCTCCAAAAGAGGGGTGGAGGGAAAAAAGATATGGTTATGATATTGATTATTGTAGTTTCAGGCTGTTCTAAAATGGGCTAGGTTTCTTTTCTTTGGTTTTTTTTTTTAGGCTGGTCGGGTGTGACAGGGGTGCACAATGGAACACAGGAGGCATCACAAGGGTCTGAGGACCTTTTTGCCCTAGAGTTGGGTCTGAGGGGGAGTGGGTGGGAGGTAGGGGTGGTGGATCCCATTGGGAAGGAGGGGATTTCATGTGGTGCTTTTGAATCGTTCAGATGTGTTTTTCTTTTTATCGTCTGGGACTTAGTGCATTTGGATTTGCTTTTCATACATAATGGGATGTATAAGGATTGCCTCTATTAATATATGTGGATTAAATGACCCAGTAAAAAGGCGAAGGATAAGGGAGGATATTCGAATCTTGAAGGCAGATATCATCTGCCTTCAAGAAACTCATATCGAAGCTAGTAGAAATAAAATGATAGATTTCGATGGGTTTCAACTAATCTCATGGACAAGGCAAGAGGTCAAAACTAGAGGTGTTGCTATATTCGCTCGCAGGAGTATGGCTAATTTTACGTGATCCCTCTCAGACAAGTATGGTAGATGGGTAATTGTACAATGTTTAATTGACAGTAGTATGTTTACATTATGCTATGTTTATGGACCTGTATTGGATGACCCTGAACTTTATGACTGGCTGAGTTTAGAATTGGTGGGCTGGCCCTCCCCAATTATATTATGTGGGGATTTTAATATAAATCTGGGCTGTGCGGT
Organism: Triturus cristatus; assembly: GCF_964204655.1. Classification (NCBI taxonomy): domain Eukaryota; kingdom Metazoa; phylum Chordata; class Amphibia; order Caudata; family Salamandridae; genus Triturus; species Triturus cristatus. Next base: position 1,024,160,660 of record NC_140594.1, read on the forward strand.
GTCTAATCACCCTGAGACGATCTATCAAGGGCAGAAACCGAAAGTATATAAGTCTCTTTCTCATTTAAAGGCATTGCATGTGTTAGTTGATATATGGGCACAACTAGAAGGAAACGACCCAGGGTGTACTTATTTTTCTGCCCCACATAGAACCCATGCAAGATTGGATTATTTTTTTGTTTCTCAAAATATGGTTCAGGGCAGTAAGATCACTAAGTTTCCTAGAGTTATGTCTGATCATAACCCTCTGGTCCTTGAATTGAACATTAAATGTCAAAAACAAATATCTAGTTGGACTTTCAACAGTGCATTGTTGAATGACCAATCCTTTATAGATCATATGGTAAAGTGGACTGCTCGTTTTTTAGAGCATAATAGGGGAAGTACGGGGATTCAAAATGTCTGGGACACTCTCAAGGCAGAGATTAGGGGTGAGACGACACAGTTTGGTTGGGAGACTCAAAAGAAAGAGAGGCAAAAGATCAATGAGCTGTGTGAAGCATTGGGGAAAGCTGAGACTTACCTCGTTAAAGTACTCTCAGAAGGCGGGGTGGCCGAGACAGCGCAAACTAAAATTACAATCGCAAAATCGGCCATAACCCAAATCTCATTTGCCAAGTCTGCAGGTAGATATCTAGTGTGGCGGTCTAAGCTTTATGAGTGTAATGAAAGGGTGGGTCATATGCTGGCTGTCCGGGACTAGAGAAAAGGAGCCACAAACACGGATTACAAACATTTTAGACCCAGATATTGGTTTAGTTACTAATACAGGTGCAATTCTTCTGGCCTTTCAGAGATTCTATCAGAAGTTATACCTGGAAGATATAAATGATGATTGTGGGATCCAAGCTGAAATCGAGAGATATCTTAGGGTGGCTAAATTAGACCAACTGACCGCCTTAGATCAGGATATTTTGGATGCTCCGATTAGGTTGAAAGAAATACAAGCTGCTATAGATTCACTTCCATCAGGTAAAGCTGTAGGCCCCGATTTTTTACCAGGCGAATTTTATAAGATTTTTCGAGCTCAGCTGGCTTCGACTATGCTGGAGATGTTTCGCCTAGTACAAAGTGGAGATATTCCTCCTGAGTCCTGGAAAATGGCAAAGATTGTTATATTTTTAAAAAAACGGAAAGTGGCGACTGACCCAGGGGCTTACAGGCCTATTACTCTGATAAATAGTGACATTAAAATTTATTCCAAGATTTTAGCAAATAGATTAGCATCAGTTATCAAAAAAATTGTCTCTCCCCAGCAACACGGCTTCGTACCTGGTCGGGAAACTATCGATCATATTCGCCGGACAATCGCATTATTCGATTATACTAAGGTTACAGGAGACCCTATGGCCTTAATTCTGCTGGATGCAGAGAAGGTATTTGATAGGGTCTCCTGGCCTTTTTTATGGGCTGTCATGAAGTATAATGGCTTAGGGGATGGATTTATAAGAGCTATTCAAGGCTTCTACAAAGATCCAATTGCCAGAATTGCATTGATGGGAATTCAGTCGGGGATAATTAATATATCACGAGGCACGAGACAAGGGTGTCCATGTTCCCCCCTGTTATTTGCCATCTACATTGACCCTTAAAATAGGAAGATTCTGGAAGATCAAAGAATTAAATCGGTCCATGCTAGAGGGGGGAATGTTAAAATGTTGGATGATCTAGCCATTATAACCGCTGATCCCCGTTCTGCTCTTGAGGAAATAAATAATTTAACATTGCAATTTGGCAATATATCAGGCTATCATCTGAATGAATATAAAACACAAATTGTCATTAATGAAAAAATTACTTTAGTCGATCAGCGGATAACATCAAGTGCTAGATACTTAGGTATTGAAATAAGCTCTAAAATCCAGGACATCGTAGATATTAATTTGACACCATTAATACAGAAAATCAAATCAGAGTCCCAAAGAATGAATAAGTTACATTTAACATTAATTGGGAGAAGCAATGTCATTAAAATGATATTTTTGCCTGAAATCTCATATTTTTTCAGAGCGATCCCTTTAGATATAAATAAAACCTGGTTTCAGAAACTAGATCAGTTAATTTCATGGTTTTTGTGGGTAGGGCAGCGCCCCAGAAGGGCTCTTAGATACATGACCTTAACCAGAGACAGGGGAGGGTGGTCTGTTCCTAACTTTCAAATTTATTATTGGGCAACCGCAGTGAAACAGATGGGGGAATTGTTAAAATGGGGCAATACGGGAGGTGGGGAAATATCAATTTATCATTTAATTTATGGAATAGAAGCTAGAGGACTCCTTATGCGTCACATAGACTATGCCTATTTCAAGAGGGTCAAATTTAAGGTCTTGCTTGGTGCTTATAGGGTCTGGACAGCAGTCAGTAAAAAGGTTGGGATCGGCCGGCTGCACATATTCCCCTTTAGTAAATAATATTTTACTTCCGGATATATTCCAAGATGCATATTTTAAACACTGGATTGAGAAAGGTATTTTGTGTATAGGGGATCTTATTTCTGATGCTGAAATACTGACTTTTGAGGCTTTAAAAGAGAGATTTGGGATCAAGAATATTTTTTTCTTTAAATATTTACAAATAAGGGATTTTTTCACTAAAAAACGAATGTCCCGGAATAGAATTCCTTTATTAGATATGATCTTTGGGGGTCAATCCACAACATCTTCTTTATATAAACTCCTACATGGTAAGATAGGCGATTATTTAGCCAAACATTTTGATAGATGGCAAACGGTTTTAAAGCCGGGCAGGGAGAATGTGAAGATTCTCTCTTGCACAGCCAAACGGCATGTATCTCTGCAAGTTTGCAGGTACAATGCTACAAGCATGGTGTAATTTATACATAACTCAGGCGCACATTCATCAATGTGAGGGGTCTTCGGGGATACATTGTTCTCGGTGTGGGCTGTTGACTGCAGATAGCTCATATATGTTTGCCACCTGCCCCAGTCTTTCTCAATTGTTGGCTAAAATCGAATTGCGTGTAGAATCTATTCTTGGTTTTTTAGTCCCATTGACCCCCCAGGTTATAATGTTAGGGATCTGTAATCAGGAAATGGAGGAGGCCGATAGGAAGCTGGTCTATATTGTAATGGCTGTATTGCGACTTTCTCTGGCTACTGCGTGGCTTGATCAGGATCCTCCTTCGATACATGTATGGTTTAGTAAATTCGTTTTTTTTTACAACTGGGAGATTTCGGTGTTCAGGAGAAGAGGAAGTAGGGTAAGAGCCAAGGGGGAAAAGATATGGGAACCATTAACCAAGTGGTTAAATAAGGATTAATAATTATTGTGATGCAAAGTACCCCTTTGTATGTTTGGGTGATATTTTCTTTTCATTTTCTCTTTTTTCCTGTTGGGAGCCACCGGGGTGGGGGGTTAAAAATCTGAAAATTGGACATTGGATACGTCTTTTTCTTTATGTATTTATTTGTAACATTTTTGTTCTGTCTCTGATGTCCTAATACATTTTTTTTTTTTAAAGGAGTTAAATTAAAAAGTACATGCACCACCTTTTGATCACATTGGACCCTGCCCCATGGGCTAACGAGGGCCTACCTTACATGTGAGTTGCATGTAATAAAAGGGGAGTTTAAGGCTTGGAAATGGGTTTTAAATGCCAGGTTGACATGGCAGTGTAAACTGTCCACACTGGCCCTGCAGTGGCAGGCCTGAGACATATTTAAAGGGCTGCTAGTGGGTGGAACAATCAGTGTTGCAGGCACCTTAGTAGCATTTAATGTACAGGCCCTTGGCACATGTATATATATAAGTAAATTAAATATGCCAATTGTGGATAAGCCAATGTTAGCCAACGTTACCATGTTTTAAACAGAGTACACATGTACTTAAACACTGGCTAGTTGTGGTAAAGAGCTCAGAGTACTATGTCCAACAAAAAGAATAAAGGAAAAAGTGGAGGTAAGGAGGCAAAACGTTTGGGGATGATCCTGCAGAAAGGGCCATTTCCAACACTTCCTATAACTTGCCCCACTCCATGCACTGCTTATTACCTCACATATTTACATCAGTCATGACAGGTAAAATTACATCATTGACATCACTGAAGACAGCGAAAAAGCTTCATCAGCCAAACAGAGCCCCCCATTAGTCTAATTTTTTATATTGCAGGACTACTGCGTGCCCAGTCATCCAAATGTTTGTAACCATATAACCGTTTCAAGCCCAACCAAAGCACCTCCTTAAATACATATTTCTCAAAAATGGCAGAACAGATTTACAGCAAATTACAAAAAGCATGCTTGATGTGTAAAAAATGAAATCATTGTGAAGCTTGGCTAATTCCACAAAGCCCTTTTTTCTGTATCTGAGAGCAATAAATGAACATGAGAATCAATGTCCCCCCGTCCCCCCTTGACAGATCACGCAAAAGCTTTCCCTAAAGGAACTAAGATGGTTGAACTTTTGTGGGGGAAGTTGTGTCCAGTTTCATGGAGATGCACACACATACCCACAAACTCCCCCAACCCCACCCCACTCACACAAAATCACTTAAACTTTCCTCAGATGGAAATAATGCCTCCTGGCCAGCAGTAAATTTAAAATTAAACAATGTTAACTTTCTCCTACCTGGCTTTGCCACCTCAACGCCAACCAGGTTGAGCAATTCCTGCTGCTGGTCAAGATGTCTGCCCATCTGTGGAAGACTTGCATCTGGGGGAGGTCCCAGAATAGCTGCACATACTGTGATACACTTTTCTACTGAGCATGATCACTTTGCCAGGCTATATTCCTTTCCAGGCTTGCTACTTGCTGCCAATATGAGGGGGAGGTGGTAGTGTATAAAAGAAAAACACCAGTGCAGGCACATCCTCCTCCAAACAATGATGCATGTAGCTGTGGCACCTCACACCTATGTCAGGGGAGATGCATCTGCCACCTGCACTGTCTGCCTCTGCCATAACTGTGGGGGTGGGAGTAACAAAATAGAACGAACAAAACATACAAATGTTGAAATGATAAAAAATGTAATCACACGCGTGTGCAAAGGAAACACAAAATTGAAAAAAAAGTTGAATCAATGAGGAGAAGGGCTAGAATGGGATGGATGGGTTTAGATGAGTTAGGCTATACAACAACGAAGGAGCAGGCTAGAGTCAGAGTATCACTTTCTGATCCAAATTGCCATGCTCAAACGTAGCATGTCATATCGTTTTGTACTATATTTTTGATCCTCAATGAATCTCTGAATCATTTTTGAGCTAGAGACAGGGAAACATCGTTTGCATTCTTATGTGTAAGCTTGAGTCATTTCTGGGTGATTTTACATAATTTTAAGCTAGCAGTAATTTCTCAAATTTCACATGCCCCCACTGAAAACAATGATTTTTGTTATAGAGATGTTGGTTTGAAGATACTTATTATTTACAAATTGAAATTGAACCTCCAGTTTTCCAACAATGGAGAGGTTGGCAAGGTACGATGAGAACAACAACAGAGCTCAACTACATCTCTACTTAAGTCAATTATTTAAAAGACATGGATTTTACAGATGTGGTAAAGTTCATTTCTCAGGTCATGCCCAATTAGACCCATACCCAATTTTCTGTGTTTAAATCCTTTAAGATGTTTAACAAATGCAATAGTAATCCCCATTTGCCAATTTATCCTTTTATAGTGAGTCATGATGTTTACTGCAGGCTGAAAGCAATAGACAGAGTATGCATATAAATGCTGTTTTTTATAAACTGGTTATTTTTCATAAAGCAAGCTAAGTGTCACGAGATTGTGAAGCGTCAAGCTATTTACCCTAAAGCTGCACTGCTCGAAGGTAACCAGGTCATATTTTTTAACACTATTCAAGATATCTAATATGTATTTTGAATTCAGGCTACCAACTGCTCCAATAGTCCTATGGGCCTTCAATAAAAAGTGACTCATGTAGTACCTTTTTATATATGAGCATTTTCAGGCTGCCTTTAGCTAACTCCAGAATTGTGCCATTTTTATTGCAAACATCAAATAACAGGTATAAAACTTAACCCATAACCACGAGCGAGTATGAACTATCATTGTCGGATTCAATTTTGACTGGCTGATTATGAATCACCTGGTTGGAATTGAAATTGGCCGGCCATTCTGGTTGGCTTCTGACGGGTTCAAGAAGCCCGTCAGCCAGTCAGAGACCCGCTCGTAATCCCAAAGGGCAGTCTCCACCCTTGGGATTATGATGCATGGTTTCCGGCAGGGTTGCCATGCCAGCCTTTCAGACATGGACACCCTTTGGGAAAGTGAGCTTGGGGGCCCCTAGAAGGGCCCCCTTGTGTGCAAAGCCTCCGGTTGGGGCGGAGGGAGAACCAAGTCTGCCCCCCTGTTAATCCCTGCACCCCTGCACCCCCTAACACCACCTCCCATTTGCCTATGGGATCATGTACCACAGCCGGTTTACGCCCGTCACAGATTCGCCAATAGGGAAATGTCGGAATGTGACTGTGTTCAGTCGCATCCAAATCAGGCAGTCGGCACCGCCGACTGGAGGGCGGTTGGTCCCATTTACAAGACGGTGTCAGACGGAAGCAATTCCGCCCAACATCTTAATCGACCCCAATGTCTACAGTATAGTGTAAGTCTTTATCGCTACTAGAACTATTAATATATATCGGATTGTGAAGACTGACAGCGTATAAATCTTTCAAGCTGGTTTCCTAATATTTGTTCATCAATTGAAATTAGTGGAGTTGGTCTAGCATTCCTCACTCATTTAGAATTGATGTGCCAGTTTATGTTACTATTGTACAATGATTGTGCAACTTGTTGTTGCTTTTTACAATGAGACAAACGCTTAGATTATTCCTTTCAGAATCCAGATGTATTGTTGAAAAATTATGTTGCAGTTTTATCAGGAGCATTACAGTTTATTATTAAGTATGACAATTCAAGCATACGTCACTTTAAAACTGGCAGCATACTTCCTTTTAAATTATCCGGTGCATCTCAAGAAAAAGTTATTGGATATACGCTTAGGAGAACTGCCATCCTTAGCAGACAAACCCTCATGGAGATGCAAAGACCCAAAAATGTGTAGGTTATGTGGCACCCCTAAAGAGGATTTTTTGCCTTTGCTCTGCATATGTCCCATACTAACTAAAGTGTGCCTTATATTCCTAAAATGCTTATTTGATGAGAGGAGGATTCGTACCTGCAGAACAGCAAACATGCGGAGCCTGGACTCTACGGACCCTCAGCTAAATTGTAAACTTTTGAAGTTTTTACAATCACAAGATAAATTAATCTAACAGAATTCCAAGGGCGTACCTCCAGTGCGAGAAATTCTGTCAAAACAAATAGTTGAATGCAATAAATGTTTACACTGATACATATGCCACTCACCTTAAAACAGTTTAGCTGAATGTGATTGGTCACAATTGAAGAAATGCAACAACAATATTTTGAAATGCAAAAATGTTTTAATTATGCCATACCACTTGTCATCTCACTCTGTAATAGGTTGGGATGATCCTTGCATTTCTTTTCAGGTGCACAGATTGCCACAGGTGTACTCTTCTACGACACCTAGAAACTCACTGGAGGGCACTTAGAGGCAATCAGTGTGCCACACAGAAGCCAACAGCAAATACCAGTCCAGGTCCAAGTTCAATTGCCACTGGTCAGCTGAGCACTGCAGGGGAAAGGCCTCTTGCATCTTGTTGTGTCTCTACAGCCACACAGGAGGTCAGCCACCTGATTCTTGGAGTCCACTTCTTTGTACTGGATACAAGAGAGAGCAGGTCCAGTTCTTCAAGGCTACTTTAATGCTACGGATAGCAGGTCCAGTCCTCTTCTCATCTTCTGCAGGTCCAAAAGGTATTCTGAAGAGGGTATCTTTGGGTATCACATTTATGGTTGGCACTAGCAACTGTGTTGGTGACTCTCAGGCAATTGAGTAAAAGTTACCAGGCCCTGACCTACCTACTTTTCAGTAGTTTCTCCTTGCATAGTGTCAGGGCAATTCCAAGATGGTGAAAATGTTCACCCACACTAAACTTGGACTTTGATAGCTGTGTAGGGGACTGTACTAAGGAAATTTACAATATAGTCCCACATCTAATTCTCAAATCCAGTTTGGAGCAGGCCCTGGACACACAACAAAATTAGATCGGAGTCTGGGAAGACAAAGCAGGCTCCTTCAGCAACCAGACAAGTGATATACAAGTACTGTGTTCTTTTCTGGTGGGATCCCTTTCAAAGGTACAAAAGTTTTACTTGTGTCTCAAATAGGCCTTTCAGGCAGTATTGAACATGAGTGTTCCAACAGGGATGCTTCAGCCCAGCCCCAAATGTCCAGCTGACCTCAGGCCAGTCATAAATACTTATTCAAATTGACCTGTCAAGCAAAGTGGTTGAATGTATGGATCCTGGAAAGAATTACACACCTCATTAAGGATAAGTTCATAGTTGACTACTGTGGGAGAACTAATGTAAATTAACTTTCTGGGTCGTCAGGCAGGGAAATGGTAATTTTCTAAAAGCTAATTTTCCTAAATATTTATTCAAAATAAAACTTCACCATTGAATTTGGGTTTTAATAAATATTAAAAATAATCCTTGGCTGCCTTAAATTGCTATTTCCTGTCTAAAGTAACAGATTAAAGTGTAGCAACAGTAGAGTATTGGTATTCGCCGCCAGCCAATTTAGCCAAAGACAGCTGTCTTTTGGAGTCAGATCAGACACACCTGTGCAAGCCAGTAGTTGTAGGCTTTCGAGAGTCATAGAACTAATTAATTTGTTTTGTGATCACTAAATCCATTTTCCACTGTGCCCACCTCCTCCACACACTCTGAAGTACCCATAGAGAGGAAGAAATAATCTATATCAGTCTCCCTTGTCCCCTGCCCACAAAGCAAAAGTCTGTGTTTGTACTTCTGTGTAACCCATGGTTTCGGCCATGTTAAAAAGGTCTAACCACGTTAGATTATGAAGAAAGGGCTGGCCCCTATGGTTGCCTTTTGGCTAGGCGGAGTAATGTCCAGAACCAAGAAGGGATCACATTGTATTAGATTATAATCCATCTTTTTATTTAAATCACCTCTAACAATCACATGGAATTAGTCAAAACTATGTCTGGCTAGTAAAAGTTCCATAATTTACAAAAATATTGAGATTTGACAGTCCATCACCACCACAGCAATCTAAAAGTTATGAAGGGAAAAATGTAATCTGTGCGGTAACACTATCCATAACATTCGAATTCCAGGGTGACTACAGGCAACTGGAAACACCTTCAAATGTTTGGAGATCCAAATCATGGTGTGCAATCCCTCCCTGCGCTCTACCCCCAACCGAACAATTAGGGGTAATGAGAATGTTTTGACCCCATCTCGAAAAATATCAGCTTGGTTCCAGGTTTCCTGAAGCATTATATTATCAAATTTGGAAATATAGTTGCGCCAACTTGGTACAACAGTTTAAGTCTCAAATGGACACTAGTTGTACCTGTGTCCCTCTGGCACTTAAAGTGGGGATATTCCAACATATCAGGAGGGAATGTGAGTCCATGATTTTCCAGGCTTTGGGTGGAATCATTACTAAATGAGGCAAAAGAAAAAAACTGGATTTGTGAGCAGGAATTTAGATTTTTAAATAATAATGAACCTAGAATCCCTGCGCTGTATGGCCTTCCAAAAATTCACAAGAGCAGTGACAACCCACCGATGTGGCCAATAGTGAGTAGTATAGATTCTCTCACTGAGCCCCTTAGCAAATATGTAGATCATTTCTTACGTCCACTAGTGATGAGTCTAAAATACTATGTGAGAGACTCAACACATATAATCTCTATGGTTGAAGGCAAGGCGTTTTGTGAAGAGACTCAGTGTCTAGTTACCCTGGACATTGAGTCTCTCTACACAAACATCGCACAAGAAGCCACAGTGAGGTCGTCCGTAGGGTAGTCAATAGTGTGGACCTAGATGGAGTCAATAAAGACTTTATAGTAGAGTGCACAAGGGTGGTTCTGATGAATAATATTTTTTTATTCAAAGAACAACTTTATAAACAACTGAAAGGGACCAGAATGGGGGCTACGTGTGCTCAAAGTCTAGCATGTCGTTATGTGGGGGAGTTTGAAAATCAACATATTTATAACGAAACCGCACCCTTCTTTGAGAATGTAGCGGGCTGGTACTGCTACATCGATGACATTTTCTTTATTTGGGAAGGTGAAGAAGATCAGCTAAAAGAGTTTTTATCTTGGTTAAACATGGGAGACCCAAATCTTAAATTTACATCCCAATATAGTAGGTCGAAGGTGGACTTTCTGGATATTTCTATCAAGGAAAAGAATGGTGTTTTGAAAGTAGAACGCTATACAAAACCGATGGCAAAGAACACCCTGTTGCACTATTCAAGTTTTCACCCCAAATCCCAAAGGGATAACATCCCTTTCAGTCAATTTCTCCGGTTGAGGAGGAATTGTTCTGATATAAATGATTTTTATAAACATGCAGAGACTCTAAAGAAAAAGTCCCTCGATAGAGGCTAACCCCAAGAAATGAATCTCTCATTCGTACAAATGGGCACAATTCTACAATAGAGAGGCCATGTTAAACAAGAACGAACCCAAAAAGAAAGAAGATGATAAAGTGGTTTTTGTGAGCAATTTGTCCCATATTAGCAACTGGATTAAAAACGTCATCAATAGCAATTGGCATATTGTGAACAACGAAGAGGATAAGAAGTTAGATAAACAATCTTTGCTTTCAAAAAGAATAGAAATCTGAAAAGTGAACTGGTTCATACCTATCATGATGTTCAAGGTAGCACACAAAGCACGCTAGATAGAAGGCCAGCAATTGGCAATGTCAAATGTGGCACGTGTAATGTTTGTGCATCATGTATTGAGGCAAAATGCGTGAAACACAATGGGTGTCGAGTTAACTCGAGGGCCTTAAATAATTGTAGGAGCAGGAATATAGTCTATTTTCTGCGTTGCTCATGTGGCAAAGGCTACGTGGGTGAAACTAGTAGGGAGTTACGTACTAGACTACAAGAACATCGCTCAGCTATCAGAATAAAAAGAATAAATGCACGCTAGTAGGACATTTCTTAGAAATGGAACATAATGAGCTGGAAATAGAGTGGTTTATTCTGGAGAAAATTCAGATGGGAGCACGCGGTGGCAATATTGAAATGAAACGCAAAGCCAGAGAACAGTGGTTTATATCACTGTTTAACACGGTCAGGAATGGCCTGCCTTCAAAAGAAGAATAGGATCGTGGAAGTTAATAATATTAGTATATTCCCTATGCCCCAAAAAATATATAATGCAGTACGGGCCTTTTTGATAAAATGTTGGGTTACATGTATAGATTTCAGAATTGTCAAAATGGCTGCCATAATTCAAATATAGGTGACCTCTATTGGTTTTTGTTTCCGGTGGTTTGTTAACCTTTGAATTCTTTAATTACTAGAAAACTTTGCTGTTTATTGCCATCATGACATCTTTAAGTGTATTTTCATTCGAGGAGAGGCTGTCTTTATGGGATTTAGGTTGCAACAAAAGACATTCCAAGATGGCCGCCTCAGTTATGTGAATCTCTAAGCCTATGGGCAGGCGGCCTGAGCTATTCCTCGTGATTGACGTTAGTCACATGATATGAGTTACCTTATTTAAATGCCAATCATGGTGGAAATATTGTGAGACTGTATCAACTGCGGAGGTTCACAGCCCTGATTTTCGGCTGGATTGTGTGGAAAAAGGTACGGTTTACGGCAATCCCAGGTTTTCAAGTGGGGCGGGGGGCTGCTATAGCAGCTTATCCTTTCCAAACAGAGCAGTACTTATTTAGAAGCGGGATTGAAATGACCCGTTAGATGCTGCAGTTATGTGGCAGGGTTTATATTCATTATTTTGTAACCGTCGTAGTGATTCAGGACGTGGTATTTTATTCAAATCGGGTATTAGAGTAAACACTCATGCTAGATTTATGCTCGCGTTTAAAGGTGAAGCATTGATTATAGTTCATACCGAGCCGCTAACCGCACACTGGATACCATTCAAAGGGGGACCTAACTTGATTATAGCGGATGTGGTATTTTCTTTAAATCGGGTATTAGAGTAAACACTCATGCCGGTTGTATGCTCACGTTTAAAGATGGAGCATTGATTATAGTTCTTACCGAGCAGCTAACCGCACACGGGATGCCATTCAAAGGGGGACCTAACTTGATTATAGCGGCCAGGTTTCCTGGGTTGCTATGCGCAAGAGCATATATTAAATCATATGCTGTGCGTGTTTTTGGTCCATTGAGTTTAAGAACAGTAAAGATAACAATTACATTTAGAGCACTTTGTAGGCGACCAGATAGCTTCCTCAGATAGCAGCAAAATGTCATTTTCATGAATAAATTGATGAAGAGTAGGATACTATGTCGCTATCTTTCTATACTATGAATCAAGGACTTATGCACATGTTTTTCAGAAACAACACGTTCGGTTAGAACGATTTATATCCTGTCAGTCCGCAAAGAGGATTGTTTTATCAATACTATGAAGACATCTTGTTTTTAATAATTGAAGCATTGTATTGAAGACATACGCCAGACGAACAAAGCGCAACCTGATTTGAAGGTAATTTAATATTTGGACAAGCTACGTAACTCTAAGTTTGGGGTATATAGTGAGTCAGAGTGTTATAATGCATTTTCCCTTATTGCAGTGACAGGGAATTCCATCTTTTAACTGGAGTATCTGCACTGGGAAACACGTGACTTTGTTAAAAGGTATGTTCTGTTTGTGAATTAGCTTTTGCTGCATAACGCATAGTATGAGTCATTTCAGGAATAAGGTTTCTTATTCTCCTCAGATTTACCCCTTGATTTGAAGGGGATGCCTCCTAGAGAGATTTGTTAATCCTCGTATAGGGGCGTGCAAGTAGTATCTACTGCAGTGGACCATTGATGGGTATCCTGTAAATATTTTTGTGTTTTTGTATATGAAACCTGATTCACTTTCTAACTAGGAGAGGTCTGCATTATACCTTAGCATTTTCACCAAGGTCATTTGTCCTCACATACATTATTTGAGTATAGTCTAATGGGGATATTTAAACACCCTATTGTTGGTGGGTGAAGGCAACATTGGCCCCCTCTTGTCAGGATGTCTTCACAATTGAACCCTCAATATTAATGTATGTATGAGAGTGGTAAAGTTGTATTTTGTGAATGAGAATGGGTTAAATCGCCAGGTTATAAACCTTGTATATACTCTTGATATGTTTGAGTGGATAGATATTTCAAAGGCTAATCGATTGTTTTCTGTATATTTCTGTTTTTTCTGAATACAGGTATAGATTCATAAATGCAAGTGGGAGTGAATATATCTTGTCCTGAGGAAGGTGGTTTTTAGAACACAGATGTCCACCGAAACGCGGCGACGCATACTGTAAAGAAGGCACACTGTAGATTGTGGTGACATTTGTAAAACTACCAATTTCAAACAAATAAGATTGTCTTTTTTTGAACAAATGATCTTGATCTAATGTTAGTGCTTTTTTAACGCTTAGAAAGTATCCTTTCTAGCAAATTCTCCCTATGATCAACTGTGTAAATTGTATTGTATGTATGTTTTTATTCTTTTTAATGATGTATAATGATTTTCTGTCTATAAATATTTGATGTTTTTTATTAAAAATTGTTTTATTTTGTGCATATATTGGGCCTTTGATGGTGTTATGTTCTGGTGATAGTTTGGATGTGAAGAGTGGTTGGGTTCTGTTGACTGAAATTTACCGAAAGGGGATCTGGTTTTGACTATGGTCTATTTGGTGCCCTACCCCTTTGGTGGTGAAGGGGCCCCTCTCATTTGTTTTCTATGGAATCCCCAGACATGCAAGACCTTCCAAGTTGCTGCAAGCCTCATTTTGGCCAGCTTCTGCTATGGAGGTTGGACAGACACTAGGTAGTCATTTAATATCCTGAAGGCTCATTATAGGTGTGAACTTATTAGTAGTGGGCATTTGATTCAAAATGCTTAGGGGGCAATATAGACCTATTTGTGAAAGTAAGAGAACGATGCCTATAAAAGTAGCACAGTGGTAAAATGGTAATGTGTTTGTTCTGAAGATTCCACTGAGCCTCTGGAGCAAAATATGAGTTAAGCCAGCCAGCCAGCTAGATACAGGTTCCTACAATTTATCACCTCACAGTCACCACTAAATTGTTTGATTAGGGGACCAATCCACTTAACTCTCTGGACAAAAAGATTGTGTTTAAACTCAGCAAGACTGAACTCCGATTTACCCGGTAACCAGTGACTGACCATGTTTTTCAAGTCATTGTGTGTTTCAGAGGGCGACAAGGCTTACATATAACTCTGTCAACCCAATATAGAGTGGACGGTGGTATATGTGTTTGTGTTGTTCATCACTGCCAGGTAAAATCTGGCTGTGAGGGATAGTAGTAAAAAGTTGATGACCTCCGTACCATAGGAGACAACCCCTATCATGAGGGACTCCATCTATTTTGCGCTTAAAAACAAAATCCCATTCGATAACAAAAGAGCTGTGTATTAAATGTTAACACATTGACAGGAACCGCTGTGCCTAGAGACTTAAAATGTCTGTGAGGCTTGTGCACATCTCCAATTGTGGAGTATGTGTACTTCGCCAAACCAATGGAGTATTTTACTCTGTCTGCCTCACATATTAAATATTGTATTCCACACTCTAGATCAGACCTTAATAGGTTATAGACAAGTAAACCATGATGTATTCTGTCCCCTTACCACTGAACCATATGTTGTCTCACTGCTAAGCTAAAGAGTCAGATATTTCATGCTACATAAGCAAAACATGATACACATACAGCAGACCTAGTGCATATTTAAAACGTTAACAAATAACCAAAATACCCCTGAAATCTGAAATTAGGGTGCATTCAATTAAATGGAAATAATGCGAATGATATTCGTTTGAGAGTATACAATTCAATAATAAAATCCAGTTAGAGAATGCTCAGGTTAAATGGAAGAATAGGGTCGCCATTTAGAAGAGCTTATAAATCCTATTCCAAAAGCCTTCTTATGAACATCCTAACAAAGCTGTCCAATCAAAGGTCGAATGGACCATGAAACCTACAAATTATCAGAAAATAATGGAAAATATATTCCTCACATCAAGAATTATAATTTGTTCAAAATCAATCCAATGAGTTTTATTATCTAAGGAAGCAGATAACATATTTTTTATAAGAAAACAATGTTTCAGAGAAATGACAAAAGATAAATCACAGCAATTGCGAATATGTTAATACTCGTGCGGTGATTCCTAAATACATTAATACTGTAGCCAGGGGCGGTTCCTACACAAAGGCGGAGAAGCGTTGCCACACATCTTTAAAGCACAGCAAACAAAAAAGAAAATAATAATAACGAAACATTATTATCAATTTATTTTTAGAATTGCAGTTGCACTACAGCCAGGTTGTTAGGGTCGGGTGGGGCCCGGCTCCCCTAACAACGAGGGAGGAGGAGTATTGGCTAAACCTTAAGTAAGTGTGCATGACATTTTGGCCGGCCATCATGCGCACTTTGCATGTTCTCCACAGGCTGTTTTTGTACTGCTGGGTGGAGAACATGCACAGTCTCCCAGTCCCTCTCTGATCACCGAACCACAGCCCTATGACCAATCCCACTGCTGCTGTAAGGCAGCGTTGTGATTGGTCAGAAAATTCTGGAAGGCTGTGTGCTTCCTGGTTCGTTATGGAGGAGAGGTGGCAGCTGGCGACGGTGACCATCAGGTACGTTTTCTTTTTTCTTTTTTCCTATCCCATACCTTCCTCCAGCCCCTGCCCCCATTCCCTACCAGCCGCCACTGACTTTAGCATGCATATTTTCTGAAAATTCGAAAAAATAAAATTCTATCCGGCTCCTGAAGACGTTGGGTAAGAAACTCTGAGAGCATAATGTTCTTAGACTATGATAACAATTCGAGGACATAATAGAAAAATATGCATTCTTCTTGAACGAGCTAGGACACAACATTAGTAAGCAGCACAGACTACAAAGATAAATAATGAGAAAGACTGAAAAATACCCTCAGAGGTCTCTTTCTGTAATTCCACATAAAACGTCATTTGTGCAGAGTGGCTGATGGGCAGGCTCGCATTACACAGGACTGTCCAATGATTTGTTATGCTGCTAATCTCAAAAAAGAATTACAATCAGAATACATATTAAAACACTTTTTTTTCTCTGAAAGATAACTTCAATAAAATGCATAATGTCAGATGTCAAAGGAAAGCCTACTTACCAAAATGAGTCCTAAAAGGATAATCCAGAGATCCCAATTGAAAACACAATTATAGGGAAGTTATGATTAAGAAGTAAAAGTGCACAAACCACTGATATGGTTAAGATTGCAATGCACAACTACAACACAAGCTATGCAAACCCTAATGTGACAAAAACATTACAAATGTCGAAAACATTCTTATAGATGAGATTACATTCCATATTACCATTAAGACTATATATTGTTATTGATTAATTTGAGTATTTGCTGTTTTTAAATTACATTGTGCTTTTAGGAGATTTTATATATTGGAATACTGTGTGTTCATAAGCATTGCTGAGAACCTAGCTGCGGGATCCATGAGCCAAGAGGCGAAATCTGCATTTTTAAAAATGTATTTACAGGGGTTTCCTTAGCCCACCCTCATGAGCTTGGTGCAGAATGTGGTCACCCAGCTCCCATATATGACCTTTCAAGTACTTCAGGACCCGGGGATCAAGTCCTGTGACTTTTAATATTTTAGCAGCTGCAACATGTTCATCCAAGATGCAGCCAGGCAATCAGATCATTTTGGATTTGTTCACCCAGATATTGGTTTGCAGACCCCAAAAGGACTACACGCAGAAAAGCTCCCTTGTCCAATCAAACCTGGTTCACAGAAACCAAAGAATTAAGGGGCATATCAGCAACAACCGGCGATAATTATCGCTCAGCGCACTTAGCGTGAGGATAATTATCACCTGGTAACGTGGATTTTTATCACTGAGATAACATGCTATAGCAACGCTTATCTCCTTAGCGAAAAAAATCCTAGCGCTAACTGCCTAACGTGAGATTATCGTTGGAAACCCAGCGATAATTTCACGTACTGTGGCGTTAGCTTGCTGATAGGGAATCACAGACTTAGCCATGATATCCACCTTCCATAGGATATCATGGGTAAGTCAGTCCTGAAGCAGGCGTAAGGAAAGTAGCGATAACAGGGGTTATCGTTAATTTTCCTGCCGCTATGCTTCATAGCGTGGGGCTTGATGATAGGAGAAATGTTGCTTAGCGACATTTCTCCTGTCATGTTAGGTAAGGAACGCCCACTTTGCATCTCATTAGAGATGCAAAGCTGGGCGTTGGGAATCCCCATGCTGGGGGGCGTGGCTTGATGCCCAATGGAGTCGGCGGGCCGCGGGTGACTCTCTCTGGCGAATTCCGGAGCTACCATACTTCCTACCCGACTTGTGGCACATCAATGACGGACTTGTATCCGTGAACATCGGCGGATCGTGATGTTAACTTCGCCGCATTTCAAACACTGCAGCAAGTACTTTTTTCTTTAATAACTTTGTTTTCTGTCGGTCGCGTTTATCGCGACCGCCATTTTGGGATATTTACCGCGATCGCGTTTTACCTCAAAGGGCACATGCTTGATTCAATTTATGGCTCCTATTGTTCTCAGGACTATTTTTTTTTCTTTTTTTTCCTATTCTATGCCTAGTTCCTCTTTATTGAACTACGTTTTATGCTGCATAAGTGTTGGAGGGAGGACCACCAGGTAGTCGGAGGGACTATTCCGGGACGCGCACATACCTGGTTGTTGTCATTTCTTTGTTTCTATCGAGCCAGCCGTGAGGGGAACGGCTCTTGCGAGGGGCACACCAGTCCTGACATCCCTGCCTCGGACTTTGCCTGCATTCACGCCGTGAGGGGAACGGCTCGGGAAAGACTACATTGCCCAGAGGCCATAGCGCCCGGCGCGCACTGCAGACGTCATCAAGCAGCGCCCGGGTCCTACTTCAGGCCCCCAGTAGCACCGCAGCGCGGGACGCGCACATACCTGGTTGTTGTCATTTCTTTGTTTCTATCGAGCCAGCCGTGAGGGGAACGGCTCTTGCGAGGGGCACACCAGTCCTGACATCCCTGCCTCGGACTTTGCCTGCATTCACGCCGTGAGGGGAACGGCTCGGGAAAGACTACATTGCCCAGAGGCCATAGCGCCCGGCGCGCACTGCAGACGTCATCACGCAGCGCCCGGGTCCTACTTCAGGCCCCCAGTAGCACCGCAGCGCGGGACGCGCACATACCTGGTTGTTGTCATTTCTTTGTTTCTATCGAGCCAGCCGTGAGGGGAACGGCTCTTGCGAGGGGCACACCAGTCCTGACATCCCTGCCTCGGACCTTGCCTGCATTCACGCCGTGAGGGGAACGGCTCGGGAAAGACTACATTGCCCAGAGGCCATAGCGCCCGGCGCGCACTGCAGACGTCATCACGCAGCGCCCGGGTCCTACTTCAGGCCCCCAGTAGCACCGCAGCGCGGGACGCGCGCGGGCCGCGCCCGGGCGAAGCCCGGGCCAAGGGCGGGCCCGTCCTTGCCCGTCACTGCCTGGACCTGACTGGACTGGGCCACCCCTCTAACACTTCTAAGCGTGCATCATCAGGAAGGTAGATTTGCACTTTGTTTTGACTTTGGTGCTACGAGTAGACTGTATTGCATATGTATGATTTGAGGCTGCTGATCCCTCTGGTTGGTAATGTGAAAAGCAGCACTGTGACTTAACACTTGGATTACCGTCACATTATATCACCAACATTGTCCTGGGACTGTATCTTTTGATAGGGGTGTATACAGTGCCTGATGGCAGGCAAGGGGAAGCGTTTGGGAGGAGGTGGGTCTGTGTCTGGCACTATGGATCATTTTATCACGAGAGCTGTCTCGGTCTTAGAACAAGAATTAGCTATCACCGAGCGCCTGTTATCTGCCGAGCTAAGCCAAGCTAGACGCTCCTCATTAGGCTTACTTGCCTTAGTAAAATCCCCCAAGAACTCTGTATTGCAGGGCGCGGAAGATGTTGGGCAACAGCGGGACTTAGCAGTTAGCACCACTACATTAGCCGATCGGAATGACACAAATGACGCCCCGGGAGAGGCTCCCCTTACAGTCACTAGTGCTTTGGTTCACTCTCAATCTGTTCCTAGTCATCCACAGACAAGAGCCCATAAAAAGGGTAGTAATAGTGCAGCCTGTAAGAGGAAGAGAGATGGGCTGTCTCAGGGCGGGAGATTGGCAAAGCATTCTAACATTACAATTTGCCCACCAGCGAAGCCTGGCATGGTTCAGCCTGCCGACAACACTATTGGGGACGAAACTGTCAATAGACATTTGGACCAGCCCCAACATAATGATCTGATCCCCCAGATTGAACAAGTAGTCCGCTCCCTATTATTACCACTTCTGGAAAGGGTAAAGGTGGTTTCTGACAAAGTAGATCGACTCGAGCAAACTATCTTAGATAATTTTTGCTCATTAAAAAATGTTATTAAATTAGCCACCAAGGACTGTTTTAATCCTATTAAGGTGACTCATACCCTTCCTGCTCTGCCACTTTCTTCCCCCATCACTGTCATACCCCCTATAGTTGACTCTAGGGTAGTTCCCCCTAGAACTTCGATAGCAGACAACACCAGCACCCAAGGTGGTAGTCAGGATAGGGATGGCTTAAGGGATTTACCTGGAACTAAATCGGCTAGTAGGTCCTCACATAAAGGTTTAAACATAGATCATGGAGACAGGATAACTAAATCCTCTAAATCCCCTAATGTTTGCATCCATCTACCTCCCGAATCTATTCCTTATGTTGTTGTTTTGTCCGGCGTTCCGGAATTGAAGAGCGACACAGAGGAATCTTATCAACAACTTAAAAATAAAGTCATTTTCTGTCTCAATCAAAAGAGACCTATCCCGAACTTTTTGGACGGGAAAATTCTCTTTGCCAGAAGAGTTAGCTGGGTGGGTCCTAGACCAAAAAATGTCCAAGGGGATTGTATCATCATTAACTTCAAGGACAGCCGAGTGGTGCGCCTTATTTGTGACCACCCACCTAGTTGGGATAGGTCAGAAATAAGGGTCCATGATTTAAGTTTTTTTTATAATCCTTACCTTAACACTCCTGGAAGCCTCGATCAAACCCAGGAAAGAACTGGAACCAACCCAAATTTTGTAATATTTCCTACTCAGAGTACTGATAACACATATCACCCGGAAGCATCAGCCTGACCGGGCCTGGAGGGGCCTTCTTTTAGCACGCCCCCCTCTGTTGATAACCCACGAATTAGACCTGAGGGAAAGGGTGTAGATGTTAGTGTGTCGCATGACTTAACCCATAAAAAAAATACTTGCAAAATTTTAAGCTGGAACGTTGCCGGCACCAGACTCAAAAGCCAGGATGATTTATGGGTTGGTTATGTTCTGTCCCACGATATTATCGCATTGCAGGAAACTTGGGACACAGCAAACAACCTTTTTTTGGACGGCTATGTTCATTTTTATATCCCAGCAACACCTAGCTTGGCGGGGAGGGCTAAGGGGGGCCTTGCCTTGCTCGTTTTCCTGAACCTGAAAGGATCCGCCAAACAGGTTGATTCTGGCTCCCAACACTGCTTAGTTGTAGAACTAGTGGTGGCAAACTCACCTTCTCTGCTCTTGATTAATTTTTATAATTCTAAAGATAGTGTCAGTCCAAATTACCATCTAGAATCCGTGGGGGAGGTTCTGGATAAATACAGGGCATTACATAATAGCTTTGAGGTAATTTTAATGGGCGATTTCAATGTCCATCCGTGCAGTCTAGGTTGTATTTTGGATGATGAGGAGGGTTTTCCCTACGCATCATCCACACATTTTGAACATACCAAATCAGGCGAGGCCTTGGAGAGCCTACTGGCTTCCTCAGACCTCTCTGAACCTGGTCACTGCACGGTGGGGCAGAGACCGTCTACCTTTAAAGGCCCGGACTCAGGGTCAGTCATCGATTACATTTTTGTTTCTTCTTTGCTTTTCCTTTTGATTTTAAACTACAGGGTGGAGGACTCCGCATTCAGTGACCACAACCCGGTGATAGTAGAGGTCGCCTCGGATGGGTTTTTGGCTTTTAAAGATCCTAGTATCCTGGGAACTAGAGCCCTGGTAGTAAAAGACCAGGGTAGGAGGGTAAAATGGGCTCAGGTGTCCCCGATTTCTTTCTCTCAAGAAGTCCTGGCTAAGGTCGAACCAGAGATGGATATATGCCTAGACCATGCCAACACCAACTCTAGTATAGTTGAGGCTTTTGCCATCATTTGCCTACACATAAATGCGGCCCTCCTGACTAAACCCAAGTCAGGCTGTGTTACAGGGAAAAAATGGTTTAACACCAATTGTACTAAGGCTCATTCTGCTCTCTTGAAGGCAATAAAGGGTAAACCAAGAAACAGACCTCTAATCACTTCTTTGAGGAAACAGTATAAATCGGCTATCAAAGCACGTAAAAACGAGATCCAGGAAGAAGCCTGGAATAATTTACTGTTACCGGACACCTTGCGGGATAGCTCCAAATTTTGGGGATTGATAAATCACCCCTTTTTTTCCGGTAGTGAGAATCAGACCTTGGAATGTAGTATTCCTGACGAACAGTGGTTAGCCCACTTCGAAAAAATCTATAGTTCTGTCTCGCATGGGAATTCAGAGGGGCTGTCACCTTTAAATCAGGTCGGTCCAGTTTCGGCCTTCAGGGTGGTGGAGGTAGAAAAAGCCATCCTAGAGACATCTAAGAGTAAGGCACCAGGCCCTGACGGCGTCCCGGCTGACCTATATAGGTCTGCTCCTAAACTATGGGCCAAAATACTAACTAATGTTTTCAATGCTGCGAGACACAAGAATATCCCCGAGTCCTGGGCGATATCTACAATTATTCCAATTTTTAAAAAAGGCCAGAGGGATGATCCGGCCTGCTATAGGCCGATCTCCCTAATTGACTCTGCCGTCAAAATCTTAGGCAGAGTCATTTTGGGCAGATTGAACACATGGTTGGTAGGTAGCAGTATATTATCTGACGCCCAATATGGTTTCAGGGCTAATAGGAGCACGCAGGATCAATGTTTAAATCTCCACTTACTTATTTGCAAATACACTATTGCAAAGGAGGGGTCTCTGTACATGGCCTTTATGGACCTCTCCTCAGCTTTTGACCTAGTTAATAGGTCGAAACTGTGGAGCATTCTTTTGAATACTGGAGTTGATCCCCCTCTGGTTGGATTTTTGGCGGATCTCCATCGTGATCTATCAGCCTCGGTGAGAGTCACCCAGGGGGGAAGGTGTACCAGCCGCTTCAAGTCAGAGAGAGGTGTAAGGCAGGGATGCATACTGGCACCCCTCCTTTTCACGCTTTACATCAATGCCCTGGACCCAGCCCTGGCCAACGCAGCGGTGGATGTACCACGTGTAGGAGACACCAAGATCCCAGTTCTCCTATACGCGGACGACGCCGTCCTTTTGGCGCGGTCAGGGGTGGCTCTTGACAGACTATTGGCCTCTTTCAGTGACTTTATGACATCATTAGACCTGAAAATTAATACCCAAAAATCACAGGTCATGATCACGGGCCAGGCCAGTAGGAAAAAGAAATCTAAATCCTTTTTCTGTTTAGGCCACGAGGTCAAAAGGGTCCCAATTTTTACCTATTTAGGGGTCATTTTTGACGAGAAGGGCACGTGGGGTCCTCAACACAAACTAAAAGGCAACTCAATGGCAAGATCTGCGGCAGCTATACTTGGCTTTGCCAAACGGTTGGGTAGTCGCCCCCTGGAGGCCATTTTGAAAGTTTATAAAGCTAAATCCCTGGCAATAGCCACCTATGGCTCTGCCATATGGGGCTATTCTAGTAATGACACCATCCAGAGGGTGGAAAACAAGTTTTTAAGATCCTTGCTGTCTGTTCCCCAGTCCACACCCACTTTTACAATACATTCAGAATTGGGTTTGGGGTATGTTGTTGACTTAATCAAAATGGCACCTGTTACATGTTGGCTAAAAACCTGGCTTAATCAAGACATTCCTTTAACCCATTTAATACTAAAGGATTGCCTAGCCCTGGATAGAGCCCACACAATTCCATGGTTAATATACGTTAAAAAGATGTTGAGCATAGTGGGACGTCCAGAGCTATTTAATTCCCCTGAATGTATTAACAAGAAGGACATCAAGGGGATTAAGACCGCACTAATGACAAGATTAATGGTCGAGAGGGAGGACATTGAATTAAACAAGCCGGTAGTGAGAAGGAACTATGGGTTAATTACTGTTCCTGGCCTTGAACCCTACCTGGCATTTGTTACAAGCCCACTTCACAGGTCTCTCCTGATTAAATTCCGCTTAAACTTGATACCGTATGTGCTAGGTTTTTATCCCACATGGGCTACCCCGGATAATGCGCCCCCATGTGACTGTGATAATTTTTCATGTCAAGACACATTACATTTTATTATGTTTTGTGAGCATTTTGTACAGATTAGGACAAAATACCTGTTACCTTTACTTAAAGGGGCTGGCCATGTTCAGGTTCGGCCAGCGCTTCTGTCCCTGCAACTTCTGCCTAACATTACCACTGCCTTTTATGTAGCAAACTTTTTAGTCGCAGCTGTTCGCATTAGTAAGAAGCGTGCTAGAGAGCGGCCTCCTTTAACACAACGGATGTGGTCGTGACGGGCGGTGGCCCGTAGCTATGGAGTATTCCATCCCTGTTAGTCTTTTAGATGGAAATGTTATCCCTAAATTTTATTTATTCTTTTTAACTCAGAATTGAACCGATGAAATATGTTCTCTTCACATTTTTAAATTTTGATTATGTTTTTCATTACCAGATTTGTAATTGATGTACTTTTGCTCTGTATTTCACGTACTGTGATTTTATGTCTGTTTTGTCTCTTTTTATGATCTTTTATTGATCGAATAAAAGTAATTGACTGACTGACTGACTGACTATTCCGGGGCACCTTCCTACCGCAAAGTTATAGCCGAGCGCCGCTGAGAAGCCCCCTTGGGGAGGTCTTTCTCCTAGGATCGTACTAGGCCCAGTAACACCACCACACAGGACTCAATATCAGTTGCGTGACTTGGTTCTTTATCAGCAGTAGTACGTTCAATATTTACAGTGGGATCGAGGGATCCTATAAGAGTCTCAATGTCTGTTAGGGGATAGGGTAGCGGGACAGTCTTAGTACCAACCAGGTACGGGAGGGCTCTGCACCAGACCTTGAGTGCTGGTCTCAGAGCGGCTCGGACGTGGGGAGCCGCGACGGCGTCTGCAGGGCTCGGGTGGCAGTTCCGCTTAGGTTGAGCCGCGACACAGTCAGCAGGGCTCCGGTGGTAGGTCCGCTTCGGTCGAGCCGCGACGAGGTCAGCTGGGCTCTGATGGTAATGTTCAACAAGGTCGGGCCGCGACAGCGTCAGCAGGGCCCCAAAGGTTCGTGAAGGTCTTTAAGCACGGTGGAGCCGCGACGTCGTCAGCAGGGCTCAGAGGGTGGGTTCAAGGTGAGTCTTCTTCCGTAGGGTCAGCCGCGATCCGATCAGCAGGGCTCTTGACTCCAGGATACAACTACTGTCCTGTTGTCGGGTCGCCCCAGATATAGGACTGGAGCCCCTTTGATGTCCGGACCCTTGCGCCCGGAGGGGGCGGAGAGGCCGAGTAGGGAGCGGCCAGATGCCCAGCAGGAGAGGCGCCAGACCCCAGAGAGCTGTGGGGCGATCGCACCTAGGTGTGGAAGGACGGTTGGGGGTCCCATCGATACTGCCCTCCGCCGGGAGTGGGAAGGGTTCCCGTAGTATCCCCCGGGCCAGGGGTTAGCGCCTTGATGTCGGGCCTCGCTGGGACAGAGGCCGGGTGAAGCGGGGTCACGTAGGTGGTCACGTGGAGTGACGTATAATCCAAAATGGAGGAGCCCCGAGGTGCATGGGACCTCGTGCGGCTTAGCGCGGGGAAACAGGACCACGCCACGAGGCCGGCTCCCACAATAAGGATCCTACATATTTATTGCATGCCCTGAAGTGCTGAGGTTTGGCAGCCATTTTGAGTGGTTTACTCGAATTCCTTAGTAACCACATTGCCTTATTCGGTATAGGGTGGATTAAACCTTCGCTCCCTCTGCCAAGTGTTCCTTGTATTGGTCACTGCACAGAACTGCGGCATTGTTTGACATTTTTGGCACTTCAGGATAATTCAACGTTGCTGTCACTGCTGCTGAGGATTACGTGACTCTTGTGTTTGAGCGGCCATTTTGTGGGCTCCACCATTTCTCCTCAGGGAATACTTCTTTACACCTTTTGGAAGTTCGTTGGAGGGACTTTTATTTTTGTGCTTCTTTTCTTTTAATGGGCAGAATAAAACCGACTCGTCCTTCATCTTCCAGGCAGCAAGTTTTTATAAAAAACTCTAAAATTTTCACAGAATTTGCCAAGTTTGAAAACTCTTCACAATCTAAATTTCAGAGTCCTGAGGCAATTGTGGATCTCCCTTCCGGTGCCCCTGGGAAATCTATTTCTAAACGCCTCAAAAAAGACCCTCCCTCACCGCCTAAATCAACATCACCTGTTTCTATGGAGCTTTTACTTGAAGAGATTAGGGCCCTTCGACCCTTCATGGAAGAAACTAACCACAAGTTGCAAACTCTCACAGATAATTGGTCTCAAATGGACCTGAGGGTTTCCGCAGTTGAAAACACTGTTGCATCCTTAAAAGAATCTTGCACTACAGTCTCTCAACTTAACTCCCAGGTATGCGCGCTCCAGAAGCAGGTTGAGGATCTTGAAAATCGCAATAGACGGAACAACCTGCGTATATACGGCCTGGGAGAGGGTCTTGAAGGATCGGACCCGATCGCCTTCTTCATATCCTTTCTTCCCAAGCTCCTTCATTTGCCTGATGGAACTGCCCTCAACATCCAAAGAGCTCACAGGTTGGGTCGTCCTCCGTCCAATTTGTCTTCTTCACAAAGACCACGAGGAGTCATTCTATATTTTTTGGAGTACACTGATTTGCTGAAAGTTCTTTCTGCAGCTAAAGCTTACCCAAGACTTACGTGGTCAGGCTCAGCTATATTCTTTGCGCAGGATTATGCTAAAGCGACTGCAAATAGGCGCAAAGCCTTCCTGGGCATGAGAGCTGATCTGCGTTCAATGGGGGCTCGTTATGGCCTCTTTCACCCTTGCCTTTTTAAGGTCACCTATAACAATAGAACTACGACATATGAAGATCCGGCAAGGTTACAGAGCTTCATTAATTCTTGCAGAAGGACTGATATGGACCTTTCCGGTCCCTCGACTTCTTCTATCACATGATAACAATTTTATTTTCACAGGTCCATCAGTCTTCGTTGTTCTTCTCCTGATATTTTGATCTTTGCGATTAGATTCTTTATAGATATTTCATACGTTACACTTGTTGCTTTGTTGGAATTCTGTTATTCGCTTAACTTTGTTTATCCTCCCCGATGCTGTCTTTGTTAAATATTTGATTAATTGTTTGTTCAAGTCCTCTCCTTTCTCGTTTAACTTACATTCTTTTATTTGTCTCCTTCACAGATGTTGCATTCCCTTATAGTGGTGTCTCCGTGATCCTCCGTTTGGCTGTTCCCGGACTCGTGTCCTCTCCCAGTGGTTTCATCCCCCCTCTCGTGTATTTTTGAGTCTTCCCCTTGTAGGTATGTTACCTTTTTGTCGTATTGTTGACTTGTTGGTTGCAGCCTTATATGTTTTTTGTTTTCCTATATTGCTTTGCATTTCTGCCTTTGTTGGTATCTTTGGTGTCTCCTCTCTTTTTTATTTTATAACTCCTGTTGATATTATGGTCGTCACAATTGTTATTCTTCTTAATTCTTTGATCTTTTCTTGCTTATCTACTTGGTTTTTTCCTTCTTATCTATGCTTCTTCCTCTCCTATTCTTTTTATGACGCTCTTGACATCATTACCTTATTTCACTCCTTTGTTGCATCTATTTTTCTCACTTTCCTATCTCTTTCTCACATTTGTTATAACCATCTACATGAATTGGATTTGCATCTGACAATTTTAGTGCATTTTCTATATTGTTAATGTCATTAAAGTTGACTTCATGGAACGTTAAGGGTTTAAATTCTCCCATCAAGAGGCAGAGAGTTTTGACTCACTTGGCTAAATTAAACGCTGATATTGTTTTTTTGCAGGAAACTCATCTAACAGCCCCAGAGTCATTAAAGTTAAAAAGAGGATGGGTAGGGGAGACTTTCTTTTCCCCAGTGGACGGGAGACGGAATGGAGTAGCAATATTGTGCCATAAATCGCTTTCGTGTTCATTTATATTCCAAGAGTCTGATACAGATGGTAGATGGGTGAATGTTAAATTATCCTTGAAGGGGGTTCCTGTCTCTCTTTTAAATGTTTATGCCCCTACAGGCGGCGTTCCCTCTTTTTGGCCCATTTTTGCTAAACAAATTACGCAATGCATGCAAGATAATTTTATTTTAGCTGGTGACTGCAATCAAATTTTTGATCCGTTTCTTGATAGGAACTCAAAAATCTCATTTGTACCTAACAGATCTCACAAGTCTTTTGTGCAGGCTATTTCTCAACATAAAGTTCTAGATGCCTGGCGTCTGTGTAATCCGACTTCCAGAGAGTACACTTTTTATTCCCCTTCCCATCACACTCAGTCAAGAATTGATTATACATTTGTCTCACACAATATCTCGCAAACTCTTACACACGCTGAAATTGGCCCTATTCTACTATCAGACCACGCCCCAGTTTCAATTGGCCTAGATATTCTTCCTCCGGTTACTGGCCCTAGAAGGTGGCGTTTTAACAATGCCCTCCTTCTAGATCCGAAATTTACTACCTCCTTTACTGCATTTTCTAATGAGTTTTTTAAATTAAATCAAACTCCTTCTATGCCACAAGCCACGATATAGGATGCTTTTAAGGCTTCAGCAAGGGATTTCATAATAAGATTTGTTGCCTCTAAAAACGGAGAATCTCTCGCAAGATCACAACAGATCTCCTCCAGGATATCAAGCATTTGGAACATACTTACTACACTTCAACTTCGAAAGATTGCCTTACAGCCTTCATTCAGGCCAAATTACAAGCCAATTATTTAAAAATTAAACACAATAAGTTAAATATAGAATCTATTTATGATGATCAGTCAGTTCTCAAACTCAAGGATGCAGAGATTTTGAATGAGTTCTCCCTGTTTTACAAATCATTATATACCTCTGAGGCACAACCCCCTTTGGCTTCCCTTTCTAACTTTTTCTCTGACATACAGAAACCCTCGCATAGTATACCTGATCTATCTTCCTTAGAGCTCGATTTAACCTTTCAACAATTACTAACACCATTGCAACATCTTAAAAAGGATAAAGCCCCTGGACCAGACGGTTTCACCGTAGAATTTTATCAACATTTCTCTAAACTTTTAAAGCCTATACTATATTCCATTTTCACTTCCTTCGCCACGTTGGGTAGTTCCTCTGGCTCACATATATGCCTTATCCCTAAACCAGGTAGAGATTCTAAATATTGTAAGAACGACAGGCTCATATCTTTGGTCAATATCGATTATAAAATCCTCGCTGATGCGTTGGCCATCCGATTAGACTCCTACTTACCTGATTTACTAGGAAAAGAGCAATCTGGATTTGTTAGGGTAGATTCATTTCTGATAATACAAGGCTCCTTTTTAATGTTCTTTCTAAATCCCATCGTTTAAATTACTCCCTGGCGGCGATAGCATTAGACGCCGAAAAGGCGTTTGATAGAGTTGAGTGGACTTACTTGTTCCACACGCTTCATTGGTTTGGCTTTGGTCCTAAATTTATATCCCTACTCTCTCCTCTATTCTAATCCTCGGGCGGCAGTTTATACCAATGGTTTGGTCTCTACATTTTTCGACTTGCAGAGAGGTGTCCGCCAGGGATGTCCTCTTTCCCCTTTTCTTTTCAACCTGGCATTGGAACCTTTCCTTTCTAAATTGCGCCAAAACCCAAATATACACAGCTTTGTAACTCCCAATTCTCATGTTAAACTTGCGGCTTATGCCGATGACATTTTGCTTTTCCTATCAAAACCAAATGACTCAATTCCTGACTTTTTGGCGGAGGTACACGCTTATTCTCTTATTTCTGAATACAAATTGAACGAAGACAAATGTGAAATCTTACCCTTAAATAAATTCACATTTAAGTCGGATTTTAGTGCTTCTAACTTCACTTGGAGCCCTAATAATATTAAATACTTAGGTCTACACGTCACCGCTTCAATGTCTGATACAGTAGCTTTGTGTATGAATAAATGCATACAAAAACTTTCGGATCTCACTACTAAATGGCATCCTCTCTATCTGTCGTGGTGGGGCCGTCTAGACACTATAAAAATGATGTTGGCACCCAGTATACTTTATACTATTTCTAATATTCCAGTATCTATCCCCATTAAATTCTTTAAGAAAATTAACTCAACCCTCTCTTTGTTCTTATGGAATAAAAAGAAATCTGATTTCCAGTCGTATCATAAAGCATTTCTTTTACGTCAAGCTTCACTTTGGTTGTTAAGTCCCACGGATGATTGTC
The DNA here is from genome assembly GCF_964204655.1 of Triturus cristatus. NCBI lineage: Eukaryota > Metazoa > Chordata > Amphibia > Caudata > Salamandridae > Triturus > Triturus cristatus. The sequence goes on from NC_140594.1 coordinate 1,024,190,317, forward strand.
CTCTATGGACTACAATAGAGCGTCTTTTTTTATCCCCCTTCTCCTTTTCCGAATACCTTTCTTTCTCACGCAAGCCACAGGCTGTATCCACTCCCATAATTAAATTGACCTCCAAATTTCTGGATACTGCACTTGTTTCCGCACCTAATGCTATTCACTCCTTTCTCAATTAAACAATTTGGCATAACACATTTCTGACTATTCAGAATAGGCCATTCTACTGGAAAAGTTGGCGACAGAGGGGTTTGATTTGGATTCATCAGTTTTTTTCTGACTCGGATTTCCTGCAATTTCCTTCACTTAGAAAGTTGTTTAGCTTGCCGCACACATTCGTTCATAAATACAATTTACTTAAGAAAACAGTGATGGATAAATACACCCAGATTTCTGCTAATCCTATTGTTTCCAGCACATCTGAGCCCTCCTTACATCTTCACACTATGCTAAAAACCATTCCTAAGGCCTCCGTTATATACAGTTACTTACAAAATATAGGTAACCCTAGGCAGAAATCCAAAATAGAAGAAGCTTGGGAAAAAGACCTAGGACAGTCCTGGTCAGTATCTTTATGGAACAAAATATGGGTTAAGATACGTAAATCCTCTAGAGCAGCTAACATAGTTCAAACGTTATTTTTTGTTTATAATAGACTGTTATTCACACCAAGTGTTTTAGGCAACCGGTTTACGAATGTACCAGATGCTTGTTGGACAAGTTCTTCTCCAAGCGCAGATTTATTACATATGTTATTCCTCTGCCCGGCTGTACATGATTTTTGGGTGCAAGTGTGGTCCCAAATTAATTTAATTTTTGGAATTGATATTTCGTTCTCCAATTTCCATGTTTTCTTAGGCAGTCTTTCCTTCTGTTGGGAGAAAGTTTCATTTCAATGTTAAAATTATTGATTTATTGCTTGTGGTGGCTTTCCAGCAAATTACGGTTAACTGGAAAGACTTCACAAAAATTTCTTGCAAAGCATGGTGGTATGCTGTTTGTCATAATCACAGATTAGATACCTCTTATGTCTACCCTTTAAATCTGGCACCGAAGCGTCTGGAATTGTGGTCTCCTGTTACATTGTAATTAGATAAATGTGCCAGACGTCATTCCCTCCTGAAACCATCCCAGCAAGAAGTTCCTAAACCCCCCTGGTTCCCTTTTACGTTCCTCGTTTATTTGCTATCACGTATCTATTTTTTCTTGTTTTTCTTCTTCTCTTTTCTTTCCCATTCTGATGCTTCATGTATTTTGATATGCTTACATGATTGTAATTGTCAATCCAATTCATATGTTCTTTTCTATTGTAATATGTTATATTGAGTTGATTTAACCTAATAACTGAGAATTATAAATTGACACCTTTGGCTTTTACCAATAAAGTTTCCTTTTGAACTAAAAAAAAAGGAATCCCCACGCTAAAGCAAGGTTTCACGCGTTAGCGTGGCCTTGCTAATTAGGCGATAAAATTATTATCGCCGTTTTTCGGCCAAAAACGGCCGCAAAAGTGGCGATAATTTTTTATCGCCAGCTTGTATATATACGCCCCTAAAAGTCCAGAAATCTCTATAAATTAACTCCTTCACACCTATCGAAAACTTATTTCAAATGCCATTTCTCAAAATATACTGAACACATTCACAGCATATGAAGGAAAGGTACTTCCTTGTGTGAAGAGCTACCTTCAATGACAGGTTTGGTGATATTGCATTTAGTTTTTTTTTCTATGTCAGCGAGATAAACCTCCTATGTGCATTAAAATTATAAACCTCTTGTTTTGAACCCCACCTGTCCTTTATTTTGGCCCCTGCGTGATGGATCTGAGTGAAATTTTAACTACATATAATCAGAATGGATTCTATGTGAGGAATCAGAACATAGTTTATGAAAAGAAAAATTTAATGAAGTAAAAATTTCACTTGATTACCTGAATACAATCGATAAACAAACTTTCTTGAGTGCGGTTTGGAGACTTTCCCTAGTATCTAGGGACAGCGCTACTACAATTATTACATACCTTATACTCAGGAGGATTTACCAACCTGCAGCATCAAGTTGGTTTAATTGATTAAACAGTGTACAGAGAGAGTGTGAGTCAAACCATGAGTTGCATTGTGAAAATAAACGTTTTGCCAGGCCTAAACCTTCCTTTTACTACCGACAAGTCACCTTTAGTGTAGGCCAGAAAGGCTTCGAAGGCAGGGTGCATAGCATTTAACAAGTGGGACATGTGTACTTAAAGTGTATATCTCCTAGTAGGTGAAAACATCTCAGGCTGTTTTTCACTATTGTAAGGCTTTCTCTCCTGTAGACTAACACTGGGTTACCTTATTACACTTTGTAAATGATAACTTTATTTTAGAAAAGAAATGCTTCTTCGCTGATTTGATTGTGATTTGAAATCACCTTGAATTAATTCCACAGTTAGAAAGTTGGCATTTTGATGCATAAACTAAGTGTGCCTTTTTGCCAGTGGGCAGTGTCAGATGACTGTGAATGGCTCTCATGAGCTCTGAGTCCCTCGGTGCACAAAGCACCTTCAACTACAAATGCAATGGAGTGGTTGACATTTGCGGATAACTTTAAGAATCTCCTTCATGGAAACATCAATGCCAGACACTCATGAACCATCATGCGTACGCTGTCAGTGCACCCTTCCAAGATCTGGTGTCTGTTCACAAGACAATCCATTTCCTAGATTGATGATGGCATCCCTTTCCTAATGGATGAACTTTTGTACTCAGACTGGCACGTTAGCATGAAAGGCAAGCTGCAGTACAGCTCAGTGCCTTGCAAGTCTGCTTGTAGCAGGGTTTTGAGCTTCTAGTGCCAGTTTGTATCAGGGTTTCCCTGAATCTCACCTTTGTAATTTTTGGGCCATTTCTTGGGTTTCTCTGGGGCTTAGTTATAAGAAGACCTCCTGCTGGTCCATGCTGCTCCTCACTTCTAGCTGTAGCTCTTCCTTGTTAATCCCTCATGTTTCGTCTCATTACACTCACCCTTTAAGTGAATCCCTCACAAAACTAGAAGCAATGTGTATTCATATATAACGTCACTTTAACCTATGTTCTTTTCTTTTTTCAAAACAAAAACAGACCTTTTTATCACATCTAACTATAATGTTACTTGAATATTAGTTTTTTCAGTGAATTTCTTCATGTTTTAAATATAAAGTAGTATTTAATTACCATGCATAACGCCAACCCCCCTGCCTACCATGGCCATGGCCAGGCCCTGCAGCAAACCCCACGCTGCACACAGCCTTCAGCAGTGCACAGTTGGAGGAGGGCCATAGGGCTGGCCTGCTACCAGGCCCTATGGCCAAACCCCCAGAAGGTTGTCAAACACACATTGAGCACAAAATTGGCCATGTACAGCAGGGGGCTGGCCACAGGGCTTTGCCTACTGCCAGCACCTGTGTAAAAAACCCCAGCAAGCTGTTTAAGTTCCGGTCCTGGGCGGTGGGTTCTTCAGGACCTTTTTAAGGCTCAGTGAGGGGGGCCATATGGCCCTCTCCTTTTTTTTGCATTTTGGCCCTGAGGAATGGTGCCCTCATGACCTAAATAGGCCCCCTCCCTTTAAAAAAAAGAAAATTGGCCCCAGGGATGGGGTCCGCAGGGCATTTACAGGCTCTGGGAGGGGAGCCAGGCATGGCCTCTCCCCTTTTTAAGAAAATCTGCCCTGGGACATGGAGTCCACAGGACCTCCATCAGATCAGGGAGGGGGACCGCACCCCCTCCCCTTAAATATACTGTGCCCTGGGGAATGGAGACTCAGGGGCCCCACATGTGCTGGGGAGGGAGGCTGAAATGCATATATATATATATACATTAAAAAAGGTCTGCCTCCATTTTTTTTGCTGTGATCCTGTGGGAATCTTGCAAAATCATGGCAAATTTGCAGATTTGTATTTTTTTAAATGTTGGCCCAGTGGGGCGTAGGGGAGCAGGATATCTCTACCTTGTCCTCTTATACCATCTTTAAAAAAAAAAAAAATCAAGATAGGGAACTAATTCCTTGAGTGCTCTAATGGTTTCCAGCAACATTTTTCTCATGTTTCTGGCTGCTAATCAGAGTGCTTAGACCTGCAGGAATCTGACTCCAGTGGGAGCATGAGAACCCAGGGGGAAAAAAAGCTCTCTGGGTCAATCAGAGCACTATATTTTTATATTGGCTTTCCTCCCTGGACCAGTCTAGATGCAAATACAAATATTTTAAAACCTTAATTGCCTAAAAACTACACCATGGGGAAAAATGATTTTTTTATATTTTTTTATTTTCCCCACAGTAAAATACCTGTTTGTTCCCTGTGGACATTCAGAACACCCGGGCGCCTTTCAGTGGTGCTGCCTGTGAGCTTTCCCAGAGACCCTGTGGATATTCAGACTGTATCCTCCACTAGCTGGGCGTGGCATAAACTTTGCCGGATCACGGGAACGGAGAGGCTCTACTCTTCTGCTCTACCTGTGGTGAATCCTCGTGTGCTTCCCATTACAGCGGAACGACTGGTGCAGCGTACCTTGGCAAAGTATGACCTGACCAAAATGGGAGACTTATATCCGGATGGACATATTTTCTCCATGTCTGAAGACGCACGCTTTAGCGCAGCGGACTTTATGGATAAATTCGTATTGTGCCGCGTCTTCTCCATTTACCCAACATTCTCATTAGAACCGGTTTTTCCTTCCTTTAACGATCTTCATAGAGAAGGAGTATAACGCGCATCTGATATCTAAGCTCTACAGGGCTGCTTCTGCTTTGAAACCGATACACGATAGTAAAATTCACACAGACTGGGAACAGGACCTGGGTATTACTATCACAGATGAACAGTGAGCCCACTGCTGCTCGGTCACAAAAGACGTGTCTCTAAACAGCAGACACAAGCTTCTCCATTTCAAATTCTTGCGTCGCATCTATTTTACTCCGGCGCTTGCACATAAAATAGATCCCACTAAGACTCACACATGTCGTAAATGTTTCGCACCTTATTCTGATTTCGCACACCTCACTTGGACATGCCCGAATTTGCACGAATTCTGGGAACGAGTTCAGCACACGCTTGGTTTGATATTGCATATTCCACTCACACTGATTCCAGAGGTAGCACTTCTCAGATACACTGTCACGTTCCCTAAGAAACTGCGCAGGTTAGCCTCTCTATGTCTCCTATTAGCGAAGCGTAAGGTGGCATTACACTGGGGTCGGCCCACAGCCCTTAAAGTTCAGGGATGGTTGCGCAGTATTGCATATTGTAATGTGAATAGTGAGCTTTATGCTGATACGATGTCCAGTACGTCCCGCCCTAGGGATGTCTGGGGGCCATACAGGGAGTATGCAGAGAAACTCAGGCAAGACTATGATTCACAGCTGGAGCAGGGAATAGTCCCAGCGGGGGTAAGGTGACCCGGCCTACGTTATTAGGTTCAGGTTTGAACACACGCAGCAGCAATTTCGCCACATTAAGAGGTCTGAGAGGTAGGAGGCAGGAGATATGATTGTCGGGAGTGAATTATTATTATTGTTTGCATTATGAGTGGGGTGGGGCCACGGACCCTATTGTGATCTGTTTTTTCTTAATATCACTGGTCTTATTAGTTGGTGCTATGTAAACATATTATTAACAGTGTGGATGATGACTCTGTGAAGTTGTAATGGTCTTAATTCTGGAACATTGTACGTACAAGCTTATTTGACTTACTGTCTTGTTAAAATTGCAAAAATAAAGTTTAAAAAAATAACAAAAAAATGCCTGTTTGTTTGCTAATAACTTTGGTGCCATTTGAATCTTCACAAAAATTTCTCAAAAAGTGTCATCCACCTCAGCTACTTCCAGAAAGTTTCGGAATGATCCGTTAAACAGGTGTTAAGAAAAAAGGGGGTACCAAAATATATTTTCCCCATTCATTTTTCGGCAGGCATTATAGACACAGCTCCGATACAATAGCTGAACGGATTCACACCAAATTTTGGAGAAAATTAGACATTGGTCCTGAAAGTGAGCTGTTTGTGATTTGGTGTAAATTCGTTCAGTAGTCTTTGAGATATTAAGCTGCAAAAACATTTTATAGTTCACACCGCGGAGGATCCGCAATGTTGGCAAAGCTCGAGACGAGATCTGATTTGCTGCTACCACACTAACAACAGTGTAGTGTCAGCCAGTCTAGGAATCTGCTAATATACTAAAGGGTGGAAGGAATGTGTGGGCCTCCTTCCCCAAGCCAATGATTTGCCCCAGGGACCTCATGTCCCAGAGCCTGAAACGGCAGTAGTGTCCAGGGTACCCTACCCCAAGGACACTGCTGTTTTCTGCTTGCGAAATTGCGGGCATACCCCGCATGAGGAATTTGTTAGGGCTGAGGGGACTTTGGGGCTCCCCCCAATGGCCCACAACAAAGACAAGATTGTGGGTGCCTTCAGCCATGCTCAGAGTGGAGTTGGCCTCAGGGCCAGTGGTCAACCTCACGCTAAGCACAGTGTGAATTTTGCTGCCTGTGGGGGGTTGGACACAGAGCATGGGGATAGGCCAGGCACTGCAACGAACCCCACATCATGCATGGCTGCAGACCTTACGGTGCTTGGGGTTGGTGTTCTGTATGGTGATAAAACATTACTTTACATTAAAAAAAAATTAATTCACTGAAAAAAATGAAAGATTAATGTGATGTTATAGCTAGGTATGGCAATAATATATTTATATAATATATTTAAACAAACAAAACCTCTGAAATTCCCTAGTTATAGTTATTTCTAGTAACTATAATTTGTGCCCCAAAGTAACTATAACTCACGCCTTTGCCATGCACTGCTTATGACCTTGCATATTGTCTCACTCATCACATGTTCTATGACATCATTGATAACATTACTGATGATAACTGAACCGACATCATTGATGACAACACTGTGGATGGCGGGGGAATTGATACTGTATGAAGAGTAGTAGTCTCATTCTCTGCAACACTTCCCCAGTAAAAATAAATATACTGAAATCAATTTTCGAAGTCAAACAGTGTCGCAAGTAAAAATTCCACTATAAATGAATTGTGCACAGTAGTCGGCGTCCGACAACCAAAACCAATATTCTAACCTTTTTGCACTATTCCCTTTTCTCAATATAATTAGACAAAATTCCAAATACACGCAGCATCATGATCAAATATTAAGCCTGACGTCTGACATTATGTGAGATTACACTAGCATTATAACAATTTCACCCAGGCCTGCTTACCTATTGCTTCCATATTACCTCTATGTATATGTAAATTATTGATGATGTCACAAAAATGTACAATTGTGGCCAGCTTGTAAAAATATACTTCTCTTGGCCCACGTGTTGTACAGACAAATGGTAGGACCCACTAAAAGCTAAAAACACTGTGCCACTGGAATCAAGCTATTTTTCAAACATAATCCGATTCCATCATTTTTAATTAGCACGTTGTTAATTTATGCTAACTCTTCACAAATCGCTGCTTGAGCAAAGGCAGGGAAGAAGACTGATTCTTTCATCAGAGCCCTAAAGTGAAGGTACTATGGTGCGAGCAAGATTCATGGATATTCCATCATAACTTTTATCTTTCTTTTGTTCATATAGACATGATTTCTGCCATATGTTTCCCCACTACATCTATGGAGAATGTTGATTGTCTAATCACCTGGTTGAAAGGAGTTTGGATGAAACAACACCATTTTGTGTATCACATTTATTTTTAAAAAATACGTACATTTAGGAGTACCACAGTAATAACCATAATACATTTTCAAAATTCCTACTTAATTATAACAGCAATCATTAGGCCGTGTTGTAGCAGAATGAAGTGCCATAGACGGGTTGTGTGGGATAACTTTTATTATATATATATAAATCCCAAAGGGCCCACGAGCAGCCAGCACTGGCGCCGACAGCTCACACGAACTGCGGGCGTACACTCCCCCTAGTGACATCACCCTCCATTCTCCCTCCTGATTGGACGATGACGTCAGGGACAAAGGGAAAGAAAGAACAGACTGTATCCCCTTGCTCCGCGTCCCACACAATACCTGGTATTCATGTACAACATCTCCCTTCCTTAACAACAACAAATAATACACAGTTTCATCCCATCACAAACTCTTGGTAGCGGTTGAGTGCTCTTATTTGCCTTCCCGGCCTACCGGATACATTTGATCGTGGACACCCTCCATGACCGGCGGTGTTTTTACCTTGACTCGAGCCATGAGCATCCTGCTTGCTGACCTGCCCCCTTTTGGGGCTAACTCCGTTCCGCATACTGACATCACCGGTCTCTGTCACCACATCCTCACACCCTGCACCCTCGCCATTTCCTGTACCTTCTGTGATGGAGATGCTTACATCACCCTCCTCATCATACATACTCCTGTACGCATCCTCATTCTCTTGCCACTCCAGAACACTGTTGTCACCTCTTGTATCGCTTGAATGACTCCCTTTAAGAATAATTTCTTCCTGGCCTGCTTTGAGCTTGACTACATCGTCCTTGCTCCGCCATCCTCCACCTTCCAAACAAACCGCCCCTTTGGTCGCTTCTTGCACACGTACAGGAAGGCTGAACACTGACTCCCCTTTCGCCACCTTGTGCGGCTTCTTTACTAGCACCCAGTCTCCCTGCTCTATTCCTTTTGCCCTAGCTTTATTTGCAGCATCAGCGTACCGCTTGGCCCTCTCTTGTTTGGACATAATCCGCTCCCTGACTCCTAGCGTCTCCTCTTGTATGACCTCTGTGTTCTTCCTCACATCGTACCATTCATTGTACTGTGAGATGGACTAAGCCACGCCCTATTTACAACACTAAGTTAGCATAACCAAGATCATAGTTAACAAGCAAGCTTGTCGCTTCTGCTGCGCTGCACACAACACTGTTGTTATGTGTTATTCATTTTGTAAAATGCTGACTCGACTTTGCCTTACAGAATAACAAACGGTTGTTATACATTCTTAACCGTGAAATGTGCCCTTGGTCTGTACATCATGCAAAGAACGCGTCTGGGTCACTAGAAGGTACAGAGTGTTGTGTTTAGATTGATCGTAGACACTTGTTAGACATATCATGCATACAGCTGCCAATGTTTGAAGGACAAGCGTCTTTAATATTGCAGAACAGTTTGATTTGACATTCATTCGAACAAGAAGAGCTGATGCATGCTGTGAGAGCTGATCCTTTGATGTGATTCTACTAAGCTGATCTATACGGTATGGGGTCCCCCCTGTTAGCCTAAGAGACCTTCTAATAGTCTAATAATAATAATGTATTAGATTATAGTGAAAGGAGTGTGGCTGTATACCACTGTCATTAATAGTATGATTGCTCCTTTCATTCTATATGGTATTGTAATAATGCTCATGATTCTGATCTGTATTGTTAGTCTGCTAGTGTTAGCCAAAGTACTGCATCTTAGGACACGAGGTTTATAAAATAAACTCTTTAAACTTTACCGTGTCTGTATTATTCCGTTGTGGACTAATAAATAAGTACGAACAGGTATTTCAGATTCCCACCACTCCTGAGAAAGTCGCTTGTTCTGGTTTGTCTATACATTGGGACCACCTAGCTAGATCTAGGTTAACGAATGGGATACTAAGCTAGTCGGATAAGGGGTTCTGGGTTCTGAGGGGAGTTTTCTGGTACACCACAATTCTCTGAGGTCCTGGTCTCCTGCGCATAGTTCTGTGCAAAAGCAGAATCCCTGCAACAGTACTTAGGTGTAAGGTCACTAGTACACCTCCTCCCTCTCATCAGGTAGAAAGGTGTGTGCCCTGTGACTTGATTCGGAGTGTTATGATAGGTGCGCATCTTTTCAGCAATGAACTCTTTAACGTCCATATTAGACGCAAGGGCCAGCTGGACTCCCTCCTTTAGAAACCTATTCATTCTTTCAACTTGGCCGTTACTTTTCGGGCTATACAATGGAGTTTTCTCCTGCTTGATCCCCAGCGAGGTCAAGAAGTTTGTCATCTGTCTGGACACCAGCTGAGTGCCATTGTCGGAGACCATGATCTTCGGTTGTCCTTCCAATGCAAAGACCTTCTGTAGAATTTTGATCACTCAGTCAGTGGTAACATCACGGACAAACTTATAGTGCACCCATTTGGAGTAGTAGTCTGTGAGCACAATGAGAAATCTGCAGTTGTCCGACAACAGGGTGAATGGGCCCGCAAAGTCAATAGCAATCTTGCTCCACGGGCCTATCGGAATGTCCACCATTTGAAGTTCTCCTTTGCTGGTCTTCCAGTGCTTGCCGGCTCTCAGACACTGCTCGCACCAGTCTATGAAGTTGCAGACTTCACTGTTCTTTCCCGGCCACCAATAATACATCTTCAGCAAATTCTTGGTTGCTGTGCTGCCCGGATGGCCTTTGTGTGCAATTTTGACTAGTTTCCCGCGCAGTCCCTCCGGAGGTACAAATAACTCATGCCGCTTCAAGAATCCGTTTTCTATGGACAACTCCGCGCTCACCTGCTGGAAGCACTTGAGATCACCCTGCAAGTTCCAAACGGGAGGCCATTGGGATGTCATGTGATCCATCACCATTTGAATGGTCGTATCCTTGTTTTGATGAGGTAGCCACTCCTCTTCCGTGATGGACCCCTCGCATATGACCGTTGCATCCACCACGCACTCCGTGTCGTCTAGAGAGGCGTCCTCTTTGACAGTCACCGGCAGGCACGACAGGCAATCGGCCCTGCTGTTGAGGCCACCCTTGATGTGGCGAATCGAAAAGTGATACTCCTGCAGCTTGGATAATAAGTGCAGCAGCCGCGAACTGGCCTTCCCGTTACCGCGGCCTTCTCCATCCATCATGTAGATCAACGGTTTGTGGTCCGTAACGATCTCGAACACTTTGCCCCACAGATAGTTTTTGAGTTTCTCCACAGCCCAGACGCATGCAAGCGTCTCGCGCTCAATGGTGCTATAGTGTCTCTCTGCCTCACTCAAAGTTCGCGATATGAAGGCGATAGTATTCTCTTTCCGCCCTTGGAATTGGCAGAAAACGGCTCCAATGCCCTTGGCGCTGGCGTTGACGGTGACCACATTCCTTAGATCCTTATTGTAAGGTTGCAACACTGGCGCCACAGCGATAGCTCGTTTGACGGACTCGAATGCTACATCCTGTTCTGCCGACCAGATGTACTTTTCATTTTTCCGCAGCAGTTTACGCAATGGCTCCACTGTGGTCGCGTATCCTTGCAAGAACTTTGAGTAGTACTCACTGAGCCCCAGGAAAGACCGCAATGCATCCTTATCGCCTGGGCACGGAGCTTCCCGGATCGCTTTCACCAGATCATCTTTGGGCGCTATGCCGTCCGGAGTCAGGACGTGGCCCAAGTATTCCAGCTTGCTCTCCATGAACTTGTCTTTGGAAACCGTCATACCCTTTTCACCTAGAACTTCCAACACCTTGCTCAGCAGTTCCAGGTGCTCACTTTCGTCATGCGTGTGGATCAAAATATCGTCCTGGAACGCCTCCACCCCGGCCATGTCACAGAACAGCAGGTCCATCAGTCTCTGAAAGACCCCTGAGGCTGATGCAAGTCCGAAAGGCAGACGGACGTACCTATACGCTCCAAACGGGGTGATGAAGGTGGTTAGTTTTTTAGAAACTTCGGTCAGGCACACCTGATGGTAAGCTGATTTCAAATCGATCAGAGTAAAGTATCTCGAACCAGATGTGGACGCTAGGATGTCTTGGATATTGGGCAGTGGGTGGCAGTTTACCAGGATATTCTTATTGAAGGACCGTAGGTCCACACATAGCCGGATGTCTCCTGATTTCTTCTTTTTGGATACGACAATTGCGGACACCCATTCTGAAGCACCAGCTTCTTCTATCACTCCTTCAGTTTTGAGCTTGTCTAGCACGGCTTTCAGCTCAACCCTGACTGAGAGGGGCACTGTCCTAACCTTGTGTTTAACTGGTATGGCCCCTTCCTTCAACTGTATGTCGTGCACAAAACCTCTCACACATCCTACTTCATTCTTGAAGACTGCGCTGAATTTATCAATGACACCTGATAGACCACCCCGCTCACCCTCAGGCTGAATATAGTTACCCAATCATCACGCAAGACTATGGGATCCGTTGCGCCTGGGACTAGGATCACACCCAATTTCACCAGATCCTTCCACCCCACTAGGCTTCTCCCTTTCTCAGCCACATAAATTTTCGTAGCGATCGTCCTCCCTTTGAAGGTGAGGGTGTCGCAGAAATAGCCTTTCATCTCAATATCCTGCTCTCCAAACGCCTTCGGATTCACATCCGTTTCAGTCAACAGCACGTCGCGCCATTTCACATCAAATATAGTATCGGATATCAATGTAATGGGGGAACCTGAATCGGCAGTAAATGGCAACTCCACATCCCCAATCATAACTGAGCCTATGGGCCCCTTCACACGGCCATTCGCCATATCAATAGATAGCACAATTTCCGCACATGCGTCAGAGTCGCCATCACTCACGGAACTGACTCTCACACTGCCCCCAGATTTCCTTGTTTTACATACAGCAGCATAGTGACCCACTTTTTAACATTTGGTACACTTTTTACTGAGCGCGGGACATGACTTGCTGTCCGCCAGGTGATCCTGCGCACCGCATCTAAAGCAAGCGAGCGGTTTCCTGCTCCCCACTCTATCATTCACCGCCCTGTCAAGCGGCTTGTGCTCAGTCTTTTTCCTGTCCTGTAAATAAAACACATTGGAAGCATGGCTAGTACTTGCTAGTTCCTTTGTGGACACCAGAGATCTCTCGATGGCCTTCGCTATGGACACCACGTCTTTGAGCGTGAGGTTTCTACATGCCAACAACCTCTCCTGCACCTTTTTAGAATGGCAGTAAAACACCATTTGGTCTCTGACGTACGTATCAGTCATATCCGCAAATTCGCAGTCTTGCTCCAGGACGCGCAAACACGCTATATATTCTTCAATAGTCTCCCCCTCTTCCTGCTTTCGCAAAGCGAACTTGTGGCGCCCCACCATAATGTTACTTTCTTCAGAGAACTGCAGCTCAAGCCTTTTCACTGCCTCCTGGTACTCATTAAGGGGACCGAAGACCCCCCGCAGATTCACGTACACCAGTAAGCTGTCGAAAACCTCCTGACCAGCCTTCCCCAGCAGTCCGAACAGCAGAGCTTTCTTGCGCTCTGCATAATACCTCTTGCCATCCATGGAAATTATATAGTTCTCGAACGCCCGCAGCCAGCTCTTCCACTTCATACACGGCTTGCCGGGGACTTCGAGGAAGAGGGGCGGAACGCAGATGTTGTTGCTTTGTGCCATGGCAAGAAGCGCACGCACCCACACCGCAGGGGCACAGGCGATCAGCAGACCAGTTCGCGCACCACTCCAGACGCGCAGCAATCCAGGCGGGACAGCAAACCCCTCGTGACAGAACAGGGCTCCCCACACCTGCAGTGGAAGTCAACTCTCAGGGTCCCAGCACCAACAGGCGAGACATCAAACAGGAGAGGGCATACCTGGACCTCCACGTGCTCCACAAGCGCAGCCCCGCCTTGGCAAACTGGCCTCACGGGCCTCGAGGCGGTGGAATCAGAAGCTGCAACGTCGGGGCAACCAGGGTGGAGTCATAGGCAGAACGGAGCTCTCAGCGGAACGCTCCGGTGCAATCAGCGACAGTATTTATAGGACGCCAGGGGCGCCGTAATCAGGATGCGCACGTGGCTGGCTGTAGTGGCCTCACTCGGCCGGGTGGCTGTAAGTGAACACAGCGCCGCAGGAAACAGTAAAAAACGGTTCGGGGACCGGAGATCAGGCTCCCGCTCACAGGTACAGGTGTGGCAGCGTGCCTCAGCTGCGGCTCGCTTCAGGCACGTCTTCCACTCACGCCGCTCGATGCACCGATACCCTCGCGCCATCCCTGAGCGTCGCAATCCACTCGTGGGCCCACGGACAATCTAGACCCTCGTCGCCATTTGTTGTAGCAGAATGAAGTGCCGTAGACGGATTGTGTGGGATAACTTTTATTATATATATAGAAATCCCAAAGGGCCCACGAGCAGCCAGCACTGGCGCCGACAGCTCACACGAACTGCGGGCGTACACTCCCCCTAGTGACATCACTCTCCATTCTCCCTCCTGATTGGACGATGACGTCAGGGACAAAGGGAAAGAAAGAACAGACTGTATCCCCTTGCTCCGCGTCTCACACAATACCTGGTATTCATGTACAACAGGCCGTATCCCGAAGCGCTGTTTAGAAAACAATACACTTCTTTCCCGAGACACAGAATGACCAATGAGTAGTTGCCACACAGTTCAGGGGCGTGACGTCTACAGGTGTGATAGGATGAGTCAAGCCGTTGCAGAGGTCACTGGAATTAGCGACTACCCATCTGAAGATGTGTTTTCGCATGATAAATGTAGCCAGTACACAATTCATGCTACATGCCCTTGTCTAAAAACCTTCTGTGCATTATTTGGTCAAAAAAGTGCAGAATTAATTTACACAATAAAGTGATTCTCTGTCACAGAAGTTGTTGGGAGTGAAATGGCTAGTTAGCCCTGCACGTAAACTACCAGGCTCAGAAGCCATCTTGGATATGCTCACAAGCTTCCCACTCCACCCCCCCACCACACCAAGCAAATCATTTTCCAATCTTCTCAGCAACACATCAAGCAAATACCTTTCTCTTCAGTGAACACTGTCAGGTAATACAAATACATTTTTTTGTGAAATGGTGGTCTCGCCTCAGCCAGCTTAGAAACTTCTCATTCCATTTTATTGGTACAATATGGAAATGTCTCTCTTTTTTGACCTTCTATTTTTTTCGAATTTAATATTGTATTCTTTTAAAGTTGCCTTACCATGACCCATGTGATTGCCCTGCAGATTCCTAGAAGTCGATGGGAATAAACAGTCTACAAAGACATCAGTGCATTATTCATTCAGGAAGCCCAAAAGGACTTGTGCATTTTTATGGAAAGCAGTTGCAATCTGAAGCTTCAATTTAGTCAGAGTAGGTTTTGTTTTCAGATAGCAGCTTGTTTATTTTCTTTTCTTTTTTATCATTAGACAGCAATGAGGATATTTGCAAACCACATTTCCATTTCAATATGTCTATCGAAGATTGTTCTGGAAATAAACTCATCTTCAGGAGGAAGGATTTAGTTTGTGAAATGTCCTGTCACACTTTGAAAGAAACCATCACCATTGATCACATTTACATTTCAATAGTAAGGTGCTTTGAAAATGGCAATTTTATATTCTGTCAGCCTTAATAACTTAGGTGGCTTATTTATGAGAGTCCTGTCTCGCTTTTCCACCATGTAAAGTGATAAATGCCTTACGCAGGCCTCTGATAAAGATTTATGAAGCCACGCAGAGCCACCCTGATTGGCTTTGAGTGACCTCATAAATCATTTGTAAGGCGACGCAGCGCAAATCGCTGCGTTGTCTTACTCTGCGCACAGGAGGCGTTGCATGGGCATTGTAGTGCATTTTCCCACGCAACATCGATGGAATTGGACACTGCCCCTGATTTACAGAAACATGTATTCCTCCTGAGGTGAGGCATAACAAGGAGAAATAGCTTACCCTCTCCTTGTTTTTTCCTCTTTCCACGTGTGCTGCATTCTGCAGCACACATAGATAGAGGAAAACGACCTCTTTGGATTGTGCCCCTTCCTGCACAAAAACAATCCTATCTGCAACCGAGGCACCCTTGCACCATGGTGCAAGGGTGCCTTCATTGGCGCTAGGCTGCCCAAATGGCACCAGCGTAGGCAGAAAGGAGAGGAAGGCACTGTATTGCATATAGTGCATTCCTGCCCTTTCACTTTGGCCTAAGGCAGCACAACAGGGTACCTTGCTGTGCCACCCTGTACCAAAATGCCATAAATGAGGCCCTTTATTTATACAAAATGTATATTGTGCTTACAATGCCTATCATAAATTTGGACAGTCAATGTTAAACCAGTATTTTAGAACACTATATGGCAGCTCATGCATGCTAAGCATTTAGTATATGTCACATTGTAATTTATAATTACTAAACCACACCATTAATAGATTTACATTTAACCTTTTCAATAAAACTTACTATTTGCAGAGTAGCAGAAATGAACGAAAAAGTTAGGAGGTGGCAGGAAAAATCAATAGGTTATACTATTTTCCTAATTACTGCAACAACTGAAACTTGCATAGGACCTGATTAAAAGCTAGGGGCTGCATTCTGCTGACTGTGCATTAAGGAATTTGTAAAAGGATGGAAATTCGGAACCCTTGAACAATTATATCACACCTGGTATTTACCTGTTCAAGATATCAGCAGGCCAAGCATGTTAAAGTTTATTAGAGAAAAAGGCGAGAAAAAAGTGCATAATTCAGAGCTTTAAATACTGAATACAGATGGCATGACACCTTTCCTGTTGAAAAAAGTGGAACAGTAGGTTTTTACCACACCATGGGGCATATTATCAACAAACGGCGTTAAAATTATCGCCGCTTTAGCGGCACAAAACTGCAGCTAAAGCGGCGATAATGGGCTTGATAATATGCCCTTGAGAATTCCCATAGAAGCCCATGTTCTGGTGTCAACATGGGCTTCTGTGGTAATTCTCTGCGGCATATTATCAAGCCCATTATTGCCGCTAAAGCGGCGTTAATTTTATCCCCTGTCTGGATAATTGCCCCATAGTATGGTAAACATCTCACCCTTTGCAAATTCAGCTTCCTCAAACGAAGCTGGGTCTTGTTTAGGGTTTGGTGGAGTGAGATCAACTGAAATAATCCAGTGGTCCTCCCAACTAACCAAACCTGAACAACCCCTGCCCATTTCAGAGGTCAGGAGACCTCTGGATGCTATTTCTAAGCCTCTGCTTTTTTCTCTGATCTTAACCTCTTTGGCAGCAGTACTTGTATCTCAGGACTTTTGAGTCATAGAGGGGTGGGCAACCCATATTGAAGACATGGCAACCAACATTAATTTTTTTCATTCATGTGCAATGGCAGGGAAAATGTACAATGGCCTCACTCTCAGGGAGAAAACTCCATGAATGGCAAGCTTTTTTTGGGGGGGGGGGGAAATCATCTACTGCATTGAAAGATTCTTTATTCTAATTGGCTGAGTGAGCTTTTTTTGAAATAACCATCACTTGCCAAAACTTTAGTGCTGTGAACAGAACGACTACCACCACGGCTCCCCTTACAGTAGAGAAATAGCAGCCAGGTATACAGGAAAGTATAAGTAGGGTAAACTGTACACACGCAGGGTGCGGTGGACATGGCTCCCCAGCGGACCTACCTCTAGAGTCTAACTAACTCTCCAAAGTATATACTTTTTTTATATTATTTTGATTTAGAGAGTTTTGCAAAGAGCAATCATGACCCATGGGTATAAGAGTGCTGTACATAAACACCAGATCTCGTTTAATGACGGTTAACATTTGTTTGCCTTCTTTCTTGAAGACATGGGTTGAAGAGTTAGAGCTAATCTCTGACTGGAGTGAGTTCCATATTTGTGTTGCAGATCCAGAGAAGGTGAATGCGTAGGCCCTCTCTTTTCTTCAATCTGTGAGTCTCTAGAAGGAGGGTGTCTATGCTCTATAAACTTTAGCTTATTATTTGTTAGATATATGGGTTTCTTAAGGTGCAGGGTTTTGTGCATCATGTTCAATTGGAAGCTGACTTCTAGTGGGAGATACTGGAGAGACTTCAGAGAAGGGGTGATTTAATTGAAATGCCTTGTTCGTGTTATTAACCTTGATGCAGTGTTTAGTACTGCCCTTTGTGGTGCTGTGCTTTCTTTTGCCAGGTCTGTTAGAACTGCACCCCTGCAGTCTAATCTGGATCAATGAAGGATTGAATGGCAAGCTCTAAGTCTTGTGGTGGTACAAAAGGTTTTAGCTTCTTAATCAGGCAGATTTGGTAAAATGCATTGTGAGTGGTTGTGGTGATGCGTGCATAGGGTTTTTATCTTGTGTAATCCCAAGAGTTTTTGTTGATTCAAATATAGTGGGTATGCAATTGAGGGCATCTAGGTGTGGTAGCCATTCATGTATTGGTGAGGGTGAGGAGAAGAGCAGGAATGCTGTTTGGATGGAGTTCAATTTGAGGTTGTTCCGTGACATTCAAGTTTGGCTTTTCACCAGAATGTCATTGTGTCAGGAGTAATCTTCCCTGCAGAACATTTTCATATAGAGCTGCTTGTTGTTTGCGTACATCTGGTACTCGAGTTTCGCCATTTCAAAGTTCTCCATCAGTGCTCCCATTTATAGTTTGAAAAGTGTTGGAGATATGGTGGACCCTTGGGCACACCCATTCTCAATGGATACATATTGAATAGTGAATAAGGGCGGGTGAACCTCTGTATGATCCTCCTTGGCAGGTCTAAAAGTGCTGGAACACTCCTGCGAGTAGCTGTATGCTATAGAAAATACCCTAATTCATTCATTCATTCAACTTCACAGTTTGATTTGTGACATGCAATTATGAAAAAAAGAGGTGAGACATTTGAGAACGTTACTCGAAAACCTCATTCTGCCTCCAATATCGATATAGATATTGATATTGAGTAATTTTGTTAAGTGCACAAATGCCAAAGGTTGTCTTGGTGCTGATTCTATGGCACTGGGGGAAGAAGGGTGACCTAGCTCAAATTACCGATAAAGGCCTACCCTCTGTCCTAATACACCAAAAGTTCAGATACAGAACAATTGATGAAAACTCAGAGTAAAGAGAGGCTACCTCTTTTCACTGTAGAAGAGCCATGTTTTAGGATCCTTCCTGAAACTAAGAAAATTAGATTGGATTCTAAGATGTTCTGGGAGGTTATTCCACAAAAGAGATGTGTTTTGACTAAAAGTACTGCCTCCCCACTTAATTCTTCAAATTTTTTGGACATTGACTGTCCTAGACTAAATCGAATGTAACATCATTCTAAGCTTATACCAGGAGAGGTTATTCTTTAATTATGCTTGGACATTTTTATAAAGGGTTTTATCGGCCTGACACAAAGCTTTGAACCTGACTCTCTCCTTCACAGGGAGCCAATGCAGCTCCTGTAAAGACTCAGATATTGGCTTGAACTTAGGGATAATTTGTGGGAGGCAAGTTGCCACATTCTGCTGGCATTAGAGTTTCCTCAGATAGAGCTGATGAATGCCTAAACATAAGGCATTACAGTAGTCCAGCCTTGACATCACTAAGGCCATGACCACTAATCTTTGAAGTTCAAAAGGTATGACAGAACAATCTCTTTTATTGTGCACAGCAGAAAAAAACATAAGTAGTCAATTTGTTAATTTAGCATTGAAAGACAGACGGGGTTCAAAGATTATTCCCAAGTTCCTGACCACGGGAACTGGGGTGGGACAGAAGCCCATTGTCTGAGGCCACCAAGATAGATCCCAGAAAGCTGTATCATTCCCTAACAAGAGAACGTCAGTTTTAGCTGAGTTCAGCATGAGGTAGTTGTTCCCCATCCATTGTTATATGGCTCCCATACAGCTATTAAAACAATGAGAAGTTTCCTCAACATCGTTCGAGAAAGACACCACCATTTTCTGTGTCATTGGCATAGGCCAATGAGGCGAAGCCAAAATAGCAAATTAATTTTGTCAGAGGAGTAACATAAATGTTAAATAGTGTGGGGCTCAATGAGGAGCCCTGGGAAACCCCACATGGCAGAGTAAAAGCATTGTACGCAAACACCCCCAGAGCGACTGTCTGCTCTCTAGCAAAGAGAAAAGAGCACAGCAGTTTAAAAGCAGAGCCTCCAACATTTTTTTCCAGTCAACCCCAACAGGACCTCATGATTTATGGTGTTGAAGGCTGCCGATAGATACAGAAGGATCATTGCCGCCTTCCCACCGTTGTCAGTCAATCAATCCACAGGGTTTTGTAAAGCGAGCTACTCACCCGTTAGGGTCTGAAAGCGCTGTGGGGGTGTGCTGCTTCATTGGGGTCACTCAAAAAGCCAGGTCGTTAGGTCTTTCCTGAATTGGTGCAGTGTTGGTCTTCGCATGAGGAGAAAGGGGAGTTTGTTCCAGGTCTTGGCAGTGAGGTAGGAGAAGGACCTTCCACCTGCTCTGGTCCCATAGAAGCGTGGGATGGTGGCTAGGGAGAGATCGGCTGATTGGAGGTTTCTCTTGGGGTGTGTAAGGAGGTGCGGTTGTTGAGGTAGTGGGGTCAGGTGTTGTGCAGGGGCTTGTAGGCATGCATGATCCGCTTGAAGGTTATTCTTTTTTCAATGGGAAGCCAGTGGATGTTGCGTAGGTGTTAGGAGATGTGGTTATGCTGTGGGATTTTGCATATTAGTCTGGCTGTGGCGTTCTGGAAGGTCAGGAGTTTGCGGAGGAGTATTTTGTTGATTCCAGCATTGAGGGCGTTGGCATAGTCTAGTCTGCTGGTGACAAGTGCGTGGGTCACTGTTTTCATGGAGTTGGGGGGATCCACTTTAATGTCTTGAGTAGTATGTGAAGGGTGTTCAAGCATTCAGAGGAGACTGCCTTGATCTGGCGATTCATGGTGAGTGATGAGTCAAGTATGATTCCAAGGTTGCGTGCATGGTTCGTTGGGGTGGGTTTGCTTTCCGAGGGCGGGGGGGCAACCAGGTGTTGTCTCATGCAGAGGAGGTGGAGCCGAGGATGAGGACTTTTGTTTTCTCAGAGTTGAGTTTCAGGCAGCTGCTCCTCATTCAGGTGGCTATGGCTTTTATCCCTTCCTGGAAGTTGTGCCTGGTGATGTTGGGTTCCTTGGTGAGGGAGAGGATGAGTTAGGCGTCATCGGTGTAGGACAAAATACTGATGAAAAAACCAACTGCCTACAAGCTTAGGATTTATATGAGCCCAAAAATGGGTCAGAACAATATAAACAAAACAACACCAGAGCTGACAATGGGACAAAATTAAGGCAAGATTACAGACAGACAATTGATTACAAAATAGCAATTTATTTTAATGTAATAATTCAAATAATTAATCAATTTGTATCGACTTTCTCATAACAATTAAATAAATACACAATGCAAAATATATATATATATATAGGTCCCAAACTGAACAATCCAAAAAGTCAATCATACCAACATTCATTCACACAACATACTCATTTACTCATCATTTACTCGACATAATCATACATAGTAATTCATAAAAGAATCTAAAATAATCAAGATCCAATGGGGATAACAGATCATAGAGTCTCGTGTTTTCTCCCAATCATCGATGGAGGCAAGGTTTCCAAATAGACACAAGAAAATAAACGTCATTGGTGTAGGAGACAATGGTGAGCCTGTGGTTTCTGACGATGGTTGCGAGGGGGGCCGTGTAGATGTTGAAGAGGGTGGGGCTGAGGGAAGATCCTTAGGCTACTCCTCATCTGGTGAATGTCGGTTCTGAGAGGAAGGACGGGAGTCTTATTCTCTTTGTCCTCCCCATGAGGAATGAGCGTATCCAGTCTAGGGCCTTTCCTTGGATGCCGGCGTCCTGAAGTCTGGTGGCTAGTGTGAGGTGGAAGATGGTGTTGAAAGCTGCTGCCAGGTTCAGGAGGAGAAGGTCTGCCATTTGGCCTTGGTCTAGGAGGGCATGGATGTCATCTGTGGCTGCCAGGAGGGTGGTGTTGGTGCTGTGGTTGCTGTGGAATCCATATTAAGAGGTGTCTAGTATGTTGTTGGCTTTGATGAAGAGTTCAATCTCAATGTTGGCAGATTTTTTGATGACCTTTTCTGCGAAAGGAGGCAGTGAGTTAGGCCTGATGTTATTGAGGTCCGTCGGGTCTGGGGAGGGCTTCTTTGGGAGGGTGTTTACTTCAGCACGCTTCCATTTGTCGGGGAATGTGGCGGTCTCAAGGAAATAGTTGATGGTTCGACTTAGCTCGGGTGCAATTGCTGTGGCGGCCCTGTGGAATATGAGCGCCGGGCAGGGGTCAGAAGGTGCTCCGGAGTGGGCTCAAGGTGAGAAGGGTCTTTTGGGTGGTGTCGCTGGGGGTGGTGGTTGGGACATGCCTAGGTCTTGGTCTTTAAAGTTGTTGTAGAGGATCTTGATTTTGAGGTGAAAGAAGGAGGTGAAATCTGTTGCAGAGGTCTTGGGATGGAGAGTTATCAGTTGTTTCGCTGTTGGGTTTGGCGAATTCCTGTATGATGATGAAGAGTTCCTTGGAGTTATGGGCATTGGAAAGGATTCGGTCTCGGAGGAAGTTTTTCCTTGTGGTTTTGATGAGTTGGTGGTGTGCTGTGGTGGCTGTTTTGTAGGCAGAGCATGATTCCGGAGTTTTGCTGTAGCTCCATGTTTTTCCCAGACAACGGCGGGAGTGCTCGGATTCTTGGGGTGCCTTGGTGAACCAGTTAGCTTTCAGGTTATGGCATGTCGTGGTGTTCTGGAAGGGTCCGAGTGTGTGGGTGCAGTTGCCAATCTAATGGTGGAGGTTTTTTGCTGCAATGTTGGCATCCATTGTAGTTGGGGGGTGGAGTGTAGGAGAGGGCGGAGGTGAGGTTTTCTTCTGAGACTTTGTTCCAGATTCTGCGTGGGAATCTAAACGGGTGCTTGTGTACAGTGGGTTTACTAGAGGAGAAGTGGATGTACTTGTGGTTAGTCCAGAGCAGTTCAGTGGGGTGGCTGAAGAAGATGCTGTTTCCTCCTATGAAGTCATGGTCGAGTGTGTCCCCCGCTGTGTGCATGGGGTGGAGATGAGTTGCTTCAGCCCTATGTTGGTGAGGCCCTCTAGGAGGGTGGTGGTGTTGGGGTCATTGAGGTTGTCCAGGTGGAAGTTCAGGTCTCTGAGTAGTATGTAGTATGTGGAGGCAAGGGCATGGGGTGTGATGAGGTCAGCGGATGATGTTGCTGAATGGAGCATGGGGGCCAGACGGTCTGTAGACAAGTGTTCCACGAGTGTCGTTCTGGGGTTGATCCGGTAGTGGATTTGTTCCCTAGGGGGCGAGGCATCCTCCGAGTTGGTGGTTGTCAATTGGAAGGAGCTTTTGTGGACAATGGCGAGGCCTCCTCCTGGGCGGGTGGGGTGGTCTTTTCTCAGGCTCTTGTATCCGGTGGGATGGCGTTTGCGATATTGGGCGCTGAGCTGGCGTTGGTTCAGGTCTCTGTGAGGAAGGCAAAGTCAGGCGTGTGAGTGTTGAGGAGGTCCCAGATTTCTATGGCATGTCTGTGCAGGGAGTATATGTGAGAAGTTGGCATGGTATATGCTGTCCACTAGTTATAGTGGGAACCTTGCACCAGTCCAAACAACCCCTTATTGATGATAGGTTAAGGACAACCTTTAATGAAAGCTATCCCAGTGATAGCTACGGAGAGCAGCCTTCAGGCTAAGTCTTGAAGGAATGTTAAGCAGCTTGTTTTACCAGTCCATAATCTCTTGAGTGGCTAAATGAAAGGAGACCACACCAGATATATTTATATATATATAACATATATGTATTTATTTCTAAACATACCCTCCTAGTCTCTTTATGAGGCTAGAGGTCAAAACACATAAGTTACACTTCAAATATTGCAGTAAAGTAGTACAAATACACGTAAGGCCTTAGGGGAGGACCAAACCATATACTAAAATAGTGGAATAAGAACCGTAACTTAACTAGACACGAGGCCTAGAGTCTGTAGAATCGCTGGGACTCCAAGGAACCACCCAAGGTAGTGACACAGGGGACCCACGGGGGGGCGTGTGCAGTGTGAGAACACAGCCACGAGCTCCCGTTAGTTTCTATGGGGAAAGTCGCGGTTAGATTTTTAAAGATTAAGGACACTTAGAGATAGACAAGTACCAAACCCTTTTGGATTTAGATAGTTCTAGAGTCAACACCCACGAGAGCACCGGAGTACTCGAGTTACCTCACGCAGGGAAGCCGGGTGCATAGGTGTGAAATGGTGTCGGGTCGGGTCGCGTCGTCGTTTTCAATGGGAGCTTCTGAAGAAGTCCTGCTACCGGGAAGATTCGAAGAGATCCAAGCCTGGATCAAAGATGTGAAGAACCTGCAAGCAGAGGAGACAGAGTCCGGGTCACTTGCCAGTGACCAGGGGCACGATAGACG
The DNA here is from genome assembly GCF_964204655.1 of Triturus cristatus. Lineage (NCBI taxonomy): Eukaryota > Metazoa > Chordata > Amphibia > Caudata > Salamandridae > Triturus > Triturus cristatus. The sequence goes on from NC_140594.1 coordinate 1,024,214,338, forward strand.
AATTCCCAGTGATGTTGGGTGTTTTCAGGTGAAGAAGGTGAAGCTTTACTCTTCAGCTACGAGGACCAGGAGGCATCGAGGACAACCAGGAGCTGGGTTCGAGCTGTCCCACAAATGATGTACAGTGCTGCAGCATCGGTGCCCGGATTTGACACAACAAGCCTTGGCAACAGCAACCCATGCAGAATATGAAGAATTGCTTCGGGGCGGACCAGCAAGGTCCGAGGGACTCCACCCGCAAGGAGAAGTGAGGGCATGTCTAGAGCAACCAGGGACATCCAAGGTAAGTCAGAGTTACCTTCACAGGGACCCACCAGTCGACGGACCACGGATCGCGAAGGGACCTCGAGAGGAATCACAAAACAGCAGTCCACGGGTCACTCGGGGTGACTAGGCCAACAATCTTCAGTGAATTCTCTGCTCAGGATTTGGGCTACAAGTAACCCAATGCACAGCCTCAGGAGACGTTGAGAAGCTGATGCACTTGCAAACGTGCACGGTGTACAGGGGTTCCAGTTCCACGGTACCCGCAAGGACTGCGGGTCTCAGCTTTGCAGGAAACTGGGTTCGGCCTCTGGGAAGTCTGGAAATCCACATCTGGTGTTGCAAAGTCTTCAGTGTCCAGCAAGAGCTTCGTACATTCAGACCGGACAGATATGTCTTTGGTGCATGCCAAGCAGGGGAGTAACTCCTTTACTCCAAGGGAAATTCTTCAGTCATCTGGCGTTGAACAGATCGACGAAGTTCCAGGATTCAGTTTCAGAGTTTCGTCCGGGGATATCTAAAGTCCTCTTGCCAACGGTTCCTACTTTATACCTAAGGAAGGGGTTGGACTAACTCAGGGGACCCACCTATGGGAGGGTTTGGAAAGAGGGGTGGCTACACCCATTTCCTTTGTCCAGTTTCGCGCCAGAGCAGGGGCTGGTAGCCCCTGAACCGGTTTGAGCTGGACTATGCACAGGGACACCAAATGTGCCCCCAGTGCAGGACTTCAAAGAACTCACTCAGCCCCAATAGACTAAAGCCTGTCTGGGAGGTGGTGACAACTACCTGTGACAGGAAACCTATTGTCCAGGCCTCCCCTGCCGGAGTTTCGGTCAGCAGCAGGAGGCCAGAGTCATGTCTGTGGCTCTAGCATCCATTTTGTGATGCCAGGGCTCTTTTAAGTTGGTACGGGTATACCAATGCTGTCATGTCTCTCCCTCTAGAAGGGTGGGATCATACTCCCACACCAGTTACTGGTGTGGGGGTATGATTCCAAGGTGTTTGACACCAAACACGACATGTTTCCGTGCAGCCAGTCCAAAGTTAGCATTTGCCGTTTGTTATAATGCACTTAAGAGCATATGGTCTGGCTGCATCACTGACAACCCCGGAGAAGAGATTCCGAAGGCTGCAGAGGGGCTCTGCTCATGCAGGGGCACCCTCTCACTCAAAACCAAGCACCCTGCCTTCAGGATTGATAAGGCCTGCCATAGGGGTGACTGATAGATTTCTATGTGCAGTGATAGGTGGGATATAGTGAACCTATATCTCTGTAAGGGGTGCATGCACAGACTTACTCAGGCAGCAGTAGCAGACCAGTGGTGTCATTTTGGAGGGCTTCCCAGGGGTGGCATAATACATGCTTCAGCCCCTGGTAGGCCTCTGGGGTACCTATGCCCTGGGTCCATAATATACCTTATACTAGGGACTTATAAGGGCACCTCAGAATCCAATCTGTTGTGTACCTAAGGTACTAGGAATCAATTTAGAGAGTAAGCAGCTAGGGTGGGGCCCTGAATAGCAGAGCACCAGCCAGACTAAAGTCGAAAAACAGTGAAACATCAGAAAAAAGTGGGGGTAACCATAAGAAGCAGATCCTACTCTCCTACAGTGTACATTGAGGAGGTTGCAGGCTTGTGCGCACTGGCAGCCAGTGGGCTGGAGGCTACTTCTGGGTTCTGGAGGTGGGTGAAGGTGCGACAGCAGTAATGGCCTGAGAACGGTCCACGGGTTTTTTTAGCGTTGAGAGCTGGCAGTTGTTGCTGTATCTGGGGTTGAGAGCATAGAGGATGCTGGGGTCATAATGGCAGGGGGTTGGGGAACCAGGGTTCCTGCTGCTGGTCGTGGTCGGGTCACATACAGGTGCAGATGGGCTTGCCTTTGGAGCACCTTTAGCCAGCCAGTGGCGTGCCCGCTGCACGCGCCCTCTGTGCTGGCTCCATTTAGTAGGGGTCGGGGGATCAGCTGGGAGGTGGGAGTGACACGCTGGGGTGTAGGGGCCGCGGGGGCAGCAGAGACAGGGAGCATGGGAAGAGGAGTCAGGCAGGGGGAAAAGAGAAAGTGGCAAAGGGGGAAAAGAGGCAAAGTGGAGAGAAAGGGGCAAAGAGAAAAGCAAAATAAGAGAGAAAAAAAGCCAAGGAAATAGAAAAAAGAGGCAAGAGAGTACAGACAACAGAGGACACAGAGTGCAATAGCAGAAGAGCAGGCTGCTCTTTCACTAGACTACCAGGGATGAGACGCAGGCAGGAGCCAGTGGGTGGAGGAGGGTGGAGGAGGGTCTCCAGCGTCTACCTGAGAGGAGATCAGGCTGGAGCTTAAGGGCAGACCCTTAATGGTGGAGCTGCATGGGAGGAAAGCAGTGACTCTGACCTGGAGTTCAGAGGTCTTGCTCTTCTTGCCGCATAGCAGCCTCCATTAAGTAGGTGTTGGGGAAGGGCAATCAGCGGGGAGCGGGAGTGGCAGGCTGGGGGAGGGGCCGCGGGGGCAGCAGCGGCAGGGAGCATGGGGAGAGAGGTTGGGCAGAGGGCAAAGAGAAAGTGGCAAAGGGGGTAAAGAGACAAATTGGAGAGGAATGGGCAAAGAGAAAAGGAAAATAACAGAGAAAAAAGGTAAGGAAATTGAAAAAAGAGGGACGAGAGTACAGAGAACAGAGGACACAAAGTGGAACAGCAAGCTGCTCTTCTACTAGACCACCAGGGACAAGGTGCAGGCAGGAGCTTGCGGGTGGAGGAGGGCCTCGAACACCTAGCTGAGAGGAGCTTGTGCTGGAGCTTAAGGGCAGATCCTTAACGGTGGAGCTGCGTGGGAGGAGAGCAGTGACTCTGAGTAGAAGGTCAGAGGTTTTGCTCTTCATGCCTCACAGCAGCCGCCATTAAGTAGAGGTCGGGAGGGCGATCAGCTGAAAGCGGGAGCGACACGCTGGGTGGGAGGGGCTGAGGGGGGCAGCAGCGGCAGGGATCGTGGGAAGAGGGGGCAGAGGAAAAAGAGAAAGCGGCACATGGGAAAAGAGGTATAGTGGAGAGAAATGCGCAAAGAGAAAAGGAAAATAAAAGAGATAAAGAGGCAAGGAAACATAAAAAAGGCAAAAGAGTCCAGACGACACAGAGCAGAATAGGAGGCTGCTCTTCCACTAGACCACCAGGGATGAGATGCAGGCAGGAGCCTGCTGGTGGAGGAGGGAAATGAACACTTACCTGAGAGAAGCCCGTGCTGGAGCTTAAGGGCAGACTCTTAACGGTGGACCTCTGCAGGGGGAGAGCGGAGACTCTGACAAGGAAATCAAAGGTCTTGCTCTTCTTGCCATGCAGCAGCCACCATTAAGTAGGGGTCAGCGGTAGGGCGATTGGCTGGGAGGCGCGAATGAAACACAAGGGGTATGAGCAGAGGGCAGCAGCAGTGGGGAGCGCGGAAAGAGGGGGCAGGCAGGGGGAAAAGAGAAAACAGCACAGGGGGAAAAAAGGCAAAGTTAAGAGAAATAGGCAAGGAGAAAATAAAGAAAATAACAGAGTAAAAAAGCAAGGGAATAGAAAAAAAGAGGCACTAGAGTATAGAGAACAGAGGACAGAGAGCGGAATGGCAGAAGAGCAGGCTACTCTTCCACTAGACCACCAGGGATGAGGAGAGCCTTGAACACCTACCTGACAAATGCTCGGGCTGGAGCTTAAGGGCAGACCCTTAACAGTGGAGCTGCATGGGGGAGAGTGTGACTCTGACTAGGAAGCTCTCCAATCCACTTCTCAACTCTTCTGCGGCTATGACCAGAGCAGACTCTGTGCTATGGTTTGGTCTGAACCCGAATTGTGCAGAATTGTGTTCTCCTCTAGAAATTTGGAAAGAACAGTCTTCATATGTTTTTCAAGGATTTTAGTTTCAAAAGGCAACCGAGATATAAGTTGGTAGTTCTTTACCTATTTTGAATCTAACAAGGGTTTCTTCAACAGTGGAGGATTCAGCTCTTTTTCTAGTCCGTAGGAAAGAGTCCAAAATGATGTTCAGAAGTGTAGTGAGTGGAGGGGTAACGGCTCCTTCTATCCCATAGATTATTTTTGGGAGGCAGGAGTTTGAAGGGGCCACTGATTTAGTTTGGATTATAAGTTCCGCTACTCTTTCCTCTGTAAGTGTCGGAAAGCTATGGAAAGTGTTTTTGACCTGAGCTGTACTGAGCGACTCTGAGATCGAAACTGAGGGCCTAATAATGGTACTTAATTTACCATGGGCTTAATCTACTTTCTTTTCAAAAGATTCAGCTAATTGAGTGCAGGAAACATGAGTGGGGATTATATTACTATTTGTTGAAGGACTGGAGAGATTCAGAACTGTCTTAAACAGGACCAGAAAATCCCGTGGTGTGTCGTAGGGAGGTGGCGCCTCTGAGAAGTACACAAGAAATGTGTTTGTCGTTATAAGGTGAAGAAATACGGTGCTAATGAGGTAGGGAGACACAACCCCACTCCCTAATATGTGGTCAGAGACAACATAACACTATACAGGTTATCCTCAAGCACACTCTAACATATTCTGTCAATAAAAAATGAAAGATTAATAGTTTTCTTCTTCTTTGTTGATTTTTTTTTTTGTGTATTTTTCTTGTTTGAAAAACACGCGACAGAAAAAAGAAGAAACAAACAAGAAGACAACTGTTAATCTTTAATTTTTATTGACAGGATATGTTAGCCTGTGCTAGAGGATAAACTGTATATTGTCTTAAAAAGTTCTCTTGTGGAGTTCTTTGCTGACTCAATCTTTTCTGAGAAATATTACGTTTTAACTAAAACAATCATCTTTTATATTTCGAATATAGTCGATCTATCTGATCTTGTCTTCCTACAGGTCATTTTTCCTCCATACTTTCTCCGGTCTTCTACATTTTTGTTTTAGTTCCATGAGCTAAGGCAAGAACCAGGGGGCAGAAGGTCTATTTCTATGATTTTTTAGAGATTTTACCAGAACTAGCTTAGTGATGGCGGCAGTCCTTAGCCAGTTAGAGTAAGTCTTGGCTGTTGGATTAGAATCTTTAGGTTTGGATCTGTCTAAGATATCAGCCAGGTATGCTTTGCAAATTTTATTCAAAGCCTGAACCTTTTTATATTTCACACCACTAATGTTAGTAGTTGGAACAGATTGGTCAGACCATGTTAGAGGTAAGATCTCATCAAATTTGAGGTCAGATCTGTTTGAAAAAATACTGTCCAAGGTATGACCTGATCTATTAGCACTCAAATGTACCCACTTAGGAAGATTAAAACCATTTAAAATATCTATGAGTTGCTCTGAGTCTTTGTTACTGCTATTCCCTAGATGAAAGGTAAAATCACCTAAAATAGTAAAATTAGACTACTGCATGCTGCTTCGGAAGGCAATTATGATTGACCAGACAGGCTTCATCTTGGCCCAGTATTTTGAGTGTGTCTGCCATGATGCATCGGATGACTGATTCTGTGCTGTGTCTTGGCCTAAAATCTAATTGGTAAATGTCCACACATTGTTCTAATAGTTTTGCTAAAAATGAGATGCTGGACACCATTTGGGAGTTATTTAGATCTGTCAGATTTGCAGAATGCTTTTTGAAGAGGGTAGTGACCTGCATGATCTTTCAGCAATCTGGAATATGCCTTGTGTAAGAGAGGTGTTTATGAATTTTGTCCAAATGGGGCAGAAGAGTTGGCTGAGTTCTTCCACAATTGTAGAAGGGATTGATTCACTGAAGTTTGACGTTGGTTTCAAAGACATGATGATCTTGCTGATTTTCTCTTCATTTTGGGATTTGATTTTGCTCCATGTTGCCTCATTTTTGAGTTTGATGGGATGTATAGATACCTGTGAGTTGCTTAATGTCTCCATATAAGCAAGTTGTTCATTGCTGTTTGACAACCTTAACTTTTCGTTATTAATTGCTCTTTCAATTTTCATTATTTTCTTTTTAAATAGGATGCAAAGGCTTTGGAGTTCTCTGTGAAAATGTTTGTGATGATGTTGGGATTGTTGGAGCTGACCTATTGTTTGATGATGATTTTTATGAGTTTATGTGGTCTATTTTTGGTGGTGTGAAGTTGAGTTCTGACCAAGGATGCCTTAGCATTCCATGTACTCCTTTTTAGGTGTTATTTTTTTCAGTAGTTGTATAAAGTGAAATGGAGATTGTGCATGTCTCCAGAGCATCTCTACTAGTCTGAGACTTCACTTTTCATTTACGTTTTGTTGAAACAGGGGTGGGATCCTTTGTTTTTTAGGTCTCTTGAGGAGGAGTGGGCTACTGCCTCCATTATATCCCTCATGGTATTGTTTGTTGTGAGAGTAAGACGTGTTTCAGTTAGGAATATTACTTCAAACTCATGATACATGATCCCCTCTGCTATACCAGTAGCTTGTTGATGACCTGCCTGCAATTGTGTAACATGCACTTATGTTTCCTCATTGTTACCTGGGGGGTTAATTACATAGGTTTGTGATTAGATTCCATGGGTTAACATGTTGTTCTTTGATGTTTTGTACACTGGTTAGTGTGTATAATGGTAGGTAGGTCAGGGTATTGTGCCATGGGGCCTGTGAGGTTTCTTGGTAAGTCTGCAGCAGGACTTCAATGTCCTCACTAGATAACTGATTGCATGTTGTCCTAGTCCAGCTAGCAATATTAGCTAGAGATCTGGTTGTGTAGGGTATTGTGTATCGTGATTGGGATATACTCCTGTAATGCTTGTGTCCTACAGTATTATATGGCTATCAAGGTTATTAGTAGGTTGGTCCATATTTTATTATATCCTGCCTCAGGTTGTCCATTATGAGTTCCAGCCAAATTAAATGGTTTTGGCTCTGTGATATATGTTTACATTTAACATTTGGGCCGAATCTCTGGGAAGCATCTCTGGGTTTTCCTAACTGCTGATCTTGTTTGTATACTTCTCTATTTGTGTAAGCAATGTCTTTTCTGTTATTGGAGGTTGGTGTACTCTTTCTTGCTGGTGTGTGTTTGATGGGTGTGGGTGTCTGTGGGACTGCTCTGGTAGTTTTCGGTGTGTGTCGGTTTACCGTCTTGTCGCTTAATTTGGTTGTTTGATTGTGATCATAAAACGTAGGTGGGTATGTTCCCAAAATGTTTTGTTTGTGGGGTGTACACAGGAGGGAGGCTTTGTCCTGCCCTCACTGCATGATTTACAGGTGGGTCTGTGGCCATCGTAACAGTTGCCTGGAAGAGTCTGGAGGGCTGCCATCCAAGTGTGCCTTATTTACATGCCCCTTGCACCACTGTGCCTCACTTTTAATATGGGAAAAAGGGATGTACCAGTGGCGCAAGGGGCTTGTAAATAAACACATCAGTCCAGTTAGCTTGATGAGGTTCATACTGACTATCTCCCCGAAATTCCATTAGGGTTTGAGAGTCATTGCATGTGTGAGTCTGTGATTTTTTTTCCTCTCGAAAGGGAGGGTCCTGTCTTGGGAAAGTTGGGCTAAAGGAGAATTGAACAGTGGATTATGCTCGCTACATATATACTGGGTATGATGTCTGCCTCTAAAATGGAATTACAAAAGGTTTGTGAAACAAAAATGAAATCAATAATAGAATTTGTGTCATAACCTACAAATGTTGGAGCTGCAAAAGTACTGGTGTTTACATATTGTATGGTGTTACAAAGATCACATCTCTTCAAGTAGTTATAAAGAAAAGTTTCTCTTGCATCTTTAATGCGTAATGATGCTGACTGATCACCATAAGCAAACGGATTTACAAATGACAATAAGGAACTACCCCCCAACTTGGCATTTAAGTTGCCTTCAACTAACAGGTTTTAGCCCCTGCCTAGGTTAACAGCATAGTTTGGAAAATTATCTATGATGTTAAACAAGACAAACATGTTACAGGAGACTTTATTCGATAAGTCACCATTATAAATATATTCAGCGATTATATGAGTGGGTTAGGTGGCGTGGGTTAAGGGAGGGTCATTACCCAATAGAATGACAGAGGGGCAAGTGGCTGAGGGTAAATCAATGGACTAAGGTAAAGGGCCAACCAGCTGCAAATCTGCTGTCATCTGTTGTGATTTGAGCTTTATGTTCCTATTCTAATGGGACTGTTCAGCCCTCTTTTCAGATTGTGCAGGTAGTATTTCCTCCCTTCCTTATATTCCTCTCCAAAATGTGAATACAATTGGAATTCATAGGCTGCACCCCTGCCCTTCCTCCATTTTTGCTAGCATACACTCAATTTCCTCAAGGCACAGTGTAATGAACTCAGGCTTTCATCCAATAGATGTTTAAATGTCTGCCTAAATGCCTCTGATAGGTCATGAATTATCGCTTAAACCGCTGTCAAATCGCTTTGTGGGTAAGTGATGGTTGTGGGGAGCTCCTCATTTTCTTGGGGCGCAGCAGGTTTTGGTGCTTTTCTGTTCCACTTTGGTGCAGGTTCGGATGCAGATGGTGATATTAAAGTGACTTTATCTGCAGATGCTGTGCTGCACCCACAGCCCTCTCAAGATAGCTATCAATAGTTGAGTTAGTTGCCGCTCGCAGGGTTCTTCCAGTGGTTTTGCGATTACCCATTTTCAAACCCAAAGATAACAGGCATTGGCAAAACCAATAGGTCTTGCCGATGCGCGATCTTTTGGTTTTGTCAAGGGTTTTTTAGCCATATTGTAAAGCAGCACTGGCTTCAGTGCAGCATGGCTGAAATAAAAAAAAAATGTGCTATGAAGCGGTCAATGCTGGCTGTGTCATAGAGTTTTTCATACTCTCAGCCATGTTGCAACATGGCTAAGAAACATTGGAAAAGCCAATAGATGTCACAGAGGTGCGACCTATTGGATGTGCCAGTGCTTGTTTACATCATAATAGCAGACAGTACAGCAAATCGAGACTGTGATATGTCGGAAGAGGTTTACAAATGACAAGAGAGTTGATCTAAAACTGTGAAAGACTGCTGCAGTTCAGGTTGCAGGTGTGTTTGTATCTATGTGTTTGGGTCTGCGTGCATGTTTCGAGAAAGCTTGCAAGCCATCGCCAAATGGATGAAAAACAGCTTCCTACAACTAAACACCAACAAAACGGAAGTACTCATCATGGGCCCAAACCCAGATTCCTGGAACGACACCTGGTGGCCCCCCGCCCTCAGAAGCCCGCCCACCCCCACGGAACACGCACGCAACCAGGGAATCATCCTGGCCTCAGAGCTCAAAATGGACCACCAGATCAACTCCGTCTCGTCCTCCTGCTTCCACACCGTCCGCCTCCTATGTAAGACCTTCAAATGAATCCCCTCGAATGCAGAAAGACCATCACTCACGCCCTGGTCACCAGCAGGCTTGATTACGGCAACTCACTCTATTTTGGAATAAACAAAAACCTCACCTGCAAGCTACAGAACATCCAAAACGCAGCCGCAAGACAACCTGCCAAGAGACTGCCACATCTCCCAGCACCTGCGCACACTCCACTGGCTCAGCATCAAAGCTAGAGTCACCTTCAAGATGCTAACCCACGCTCACAAGGCCCTCCACGATACTGGACCAGCATACCTGAATAGCCAACTCTAATGCCACGCACCCCAAAGGACCCTACGATCAGCCCAGCTCTCCTATGCCGTGGTCCCCCGCACCAGAAAGACCAGAATAGGAGGCCGTTACTTCTCCTTCCACGCGGCCAGAGTCTGGAACGACCTTCCGCTCCACCTCAGACAGATAACATTGCTCCCCATCTTCGCAAGAAACCTCAAAACCTGGCACTTTGACAGACCCCTCCTTGATGGACTGGAACCTGCGAACCCCCCCACACCCCCCAGTGCCTTGAGATCTTTACGGGTGAGTAGTCACGCTTAACAAACAACATGTCTCTGTGTGCTTATCACTGTGTATGTGTGTGTGCCTTTATATTTAGGCTGGATTAGAAAATGCAATGATGGGTAGCTACATCAGTTGTTCTCAAGACTGATATGGCTAGGGGCGTCAGGTTTGAGATGTATCCAAAGAGCTCTGTGTGGTTCTATGCACTGGAATAGCAGAGATGGTTTAAGTCAAGATTGTGCTTCTTTTGGAGAGCTATGAATTGGTCTAGTTCAGGAATAGCAGAGGTGCCACAGCACGGGTCGGAGGTGCTTTGACAGACATGTCTGTGTAGTCTTAGAGGTGGAACAGCACTGGTTGCTGCAGGACAAGGATACCTTGACAGTGTAATGTGTGTGGATCCATAGTTGGAATAACAAGCAAGGCTGTTGCAGGGCAGAGGAACGTTGGCAGAGCTGCCTGTGTAACCTAAGTTCTAGAACAACAGAGGTGCCACAAAGCTGTGTGCATGGCCTCACTCCAGAAACAGCATGGCAGATGTGCGTTGGCAGAGCTAATTATGTTAACATAAGTTCTGGAACAACAGGGCTGATGATGTAAGACACAAGCACTTTTACAGAGCTGCATGTTTGATCAAAGTACTGGAATAGTGGGGTTAGCAAATCAAGGATGCTTTGACAGATCTGTGCGCAAGGACTCAGACATGGAATAGCAGGGTTGCTCCAGAGCAGAGCTGCTTTGAGAGGGCTACATGTGTGGTATCAGCTCTGGAGTAGCAGGAGCTGCTCAAACTCAGGTAACTTTATTTGAAGCTCATATTTTCCGGGCAAATGAGTCACTCTCCATGCTCTCAATAGAGTATCCTCCAAGCCGTGCCTCATGGATGCCCTTGCCATATCTATGGCAACAAGATGTTTGTCTGTAACTGGAAAATATCTGAATGCCAGTGTGTCTGAATGGGATCAAGTGCTTATTTCTCTAAACCCTTCTCTAAAATCCTTCCACCATCTCTCCACTAGTCTCTCCAGACTTCCCTGGCAGCAGACATTTTTTGTGAAAGGCCTAGCCTTTGATATTCCCCTCACTCTCCAATTGGTACTGCCCCGTTCGAAATAAACTAATTAAACCTAGCAAGGCAGTGCTTAATTTGAACTGGTGCTTTCCTGTGCTTTCCTGTGCTCGGCACCTGCACTTAATTGCCGGCACCGGCACTAGGAACAGCTGCTCATTTAAAGATGAGCAGGAAAACTGTTATTTAATAATTTGATACATGTTTAAAACAACTACTACCAGCCACCCAAAATCTTTTTAAAGCTTGGGGGCCTTGAACAGCCTGAATTCTCACACTTGTAGCAGTGTGATGTTTTGTAGTTGTGTAAGTTCTGTTATTGGCAGCACTGGCACTGGCAATGTGGGGTAGGGTGAGTGTAAAAATTCAGGACAAGGGGACAATATTCAGGACAAAGATTTACTCTTCAACCCTCTTTCTCTGAAAGCAGTGTTTCCAAAGAGGACAGCTATTAGGGGTTATCAAAGAACAGCCGTCTATTTCCACTTTTAACAAGGTACATGGGTAATTAACGGCGATAATGGGCATGATAATGTGCCACAGAGAATTCCCATAGAAGCCCATGTTGACACCAGAACATGGGCTTCTATGGGAATTCTCAAGGGCAAATTATCAAGCCCATTATCGCCGCTTTAGCAGCAGTTTTCTGCCGCTAAAGCGGCGATAATTTTAACGCCGTTTCTTGATAATATGCCCCAAAGTCTTTTAAAACATTAACCGCTCAGCGAGTTATTGCTGAATGCTGAATAGAGAATTGCTCTGGAGGGGGAACATGTTTTATGTCTCGAGGGGGCCTAACCTAAATATGGATTATAGACAGGGACAATGAGTGCCAATATGTTACAGCAAATGAGCTGTATTCATTTTTCTCCTTATTTCTTCTCTCCTTATTAAGTCGAGATGCATCATATTAATTACAACTGGAGGGATTGTGGCGGTCAGCATTTTTCATTCTTCATTGATTTGATATGTGTAAACTGGCTTTTTTAACTTGTTTTTTTAATATTTGCATTTTTCTTTGCACCACCTGTGAACGTATCGTGATAAAAACACTTTTGTGCAGGGAAACGTTGCAAATAAGATGGTATTCAGAATGAAGCTGTCACTAATTATTGGAACATAATTCTTTTTTCTAGAATGTTAATATGCCTTTAACATTTGCTCCTGTTAGTCATTCAAGCCCTGAGAAAGAAAGATGCACTTTGCATGAATAATAGTTGATGACAATTTCACTGGACCCATATTAACATCTACACATCTACGTTTATTGAGCACATCACAGTCAATAGAGTTTGGCATATTTTGTTAAAATTAATTATTTCATTTTCTGAATTCCTTTAAATATCAGGCAGATGTCGAAGTAATGATGTGCCTCACTGGCTGCATACATCAGGTTACCATTTGTTGATTGAAGTTGGAACTAATTGCAAATCCATTCACATTTTTATATGAAAGAGCCTTGTAGACGCTGCCCTCTGAGGGAGTCACAATGTGGCTGTATTGTTCTGGGGAAGGAACCTGATTGCTTTATTAAATGGTGTTGGCATTTCACACATTAATATTTATGTCTGTAAAAGTTTAAGTTGCATTTATTAGGGGTGGGCGGAATTTGCGGAATCGCGTTACGCAAATCTCCGCGAAACGGTAAAAAATCTCCGCGAACATGCAGAAATTCCGCGAACACGCGGAATTGCTTGTTCGCGATGCTTCTTTCCTGTTCACAGTTGCTGTTTGCGTGCTCAGGGAGAAATATCTCGCGAACACGCATTTTGAGAACGCGAACAAGAAAAAATTTCGCGAAGTCGCGGAAAGCAGAATTTTGGGCAATTTCGCGTTCTCCGCGGAACGCGAAATTGCCGAAATTCCGAAAATTCCGCGAGCGGAACGGAATTTACCGCCCAGGCCTAGCATTTATCCTGTTTTAAAATGGCAGACTCTAATTTGTGGTGAGCAATTGTTTGATCCACGGCAATACCATGAGTGTAAATGTATAATAAATAAATAAATCCGATATTTGTAAAGCGAGAACACTTACCCGAAAGGTGTCAAGGCGCTCGGGGGCTGTCGGGAAGATTAGGCAAGCTATTGCCCATAGTCACATACTTCTGGGCTAACCTGCCCCCAGTGAATGACTACAAAAAAGATGAATGTCTTACATATGCAACATATGTGGCAGCCATGCTGGTCCCAACAGTTCTTGCCACAAAGAGACACCAAACACAAACATGCAAAAATAATACATTAGGCAGCACTCATACCAAACCCCACACACCACAGGTATATCATTTCAGCTACTTCCACAATATCACTAGTCCTGTATTATCACAAAAACACATATATATATACACAATGAACCTTTGACTAATCTTCCTCTGAAGAACATCAGCCAGAACATTACACATGCATCTAACACAACAGAGATAACTGATTTATTGGACCATCACACTGATTATCACTGCTCAGGCCAATTCAATATGCCATACAAATACAACAAAAAAGTTAAAAGAACATCCCACGTGTGTGCAATAACTACCCAAGACAAACACACCATCAGACCTAAACACGAGGAAAACATCTCCAAGAAAACCATAAAGAGCATTTGCCACTAAACCTCATAAACAACCCCAACACAGCTCAGAGACAAGACATTCCCAGAGACATTATGCTCTCTCTCCAGCCATTTTGCAATGGGATTGTTAACATCCTAAGAGATTAGGAAGCAATCAGTTCAGCTGTCCTGCCTTACCTCACTAATACTAATATCAGACATGCTCAGCTCATTGCATGAAACACGTGAGAAATAAAGAGAATCTCAAGGCACATATAAATTAAAATTATAATTTACTGGGCCTTAAATGTAACAATTGTAATAATTCACTCGTGGTGTCCTTGGAACCTCAAATAGTGGGCCCTCATACACGGGATCAATATCATTTTTCTACATTTAGTTCTCAGGGTAGAGAAGCGGTTTGAGTGAGGCTCGTTCAAGGAGGTACTGTCGGCTACAAACTCAGAACTTTATTCAACACTCAAAGGGGCATATTTTTAAAAAAAAATGGTGAAGCGTGTCATTAAGCCAAGAAGGCTAATGACACGCTTTGTCGTTAAGTCAAGAATGTTAACGACACGCTTCGACACTTTAGAAACACAGGCCTGCATGATATTTACTAGAATATTGCGTTGGCGCTAACTTTAGCTGCCTAGCGCCAATGCAGGCACCCTCGCCCCAAAGTGCAAGGGTGCCTGTGTTGAGGAGAAGATTGTTTGTATGCAGGAAGGAACCCTTCCTGCATATACACAATCTTTAAATGCCATGTTGTACCTTCTATGCGTGCTGCTTAATGCAGCGCACATAGAAGTTTGAAAACTGCTTTTTTTTTTTAAATGATTGCTTATCTGCAGGAAGGGGGACCTTCCTGCAAATAAGCAATCATAAGCAGCACACATGGAAACAGCAAAAATGAGGAGAAATAAAGCGCTTCTCCTCATTTCGCCTGTTTGAGACCCGGTTTTCCCTGGTCTTAATATGAGTGAAACCCGAGCATAACCTTTGTTTTTTCTGTGAATATCCAAGCTTTTTTAAATGCTAATTTCTAACCGTAACATCCCTATAACATTTTTTTTCTGTGAATTTCTATGTTTTTTTGAACTAGTAGCCGCATTCCAGAGTGCGGGAGAAAGGGCCCTTGGCTTCAAACCAGCTCTCAGGAGTCCCGCTGTGTAGGACTTACAGAAGGTACCAGGTGGGCTACTTGGCCCCAAAGGTCCCTCAAGAGTAAACTCAACTTCAACCCCCAACCAGTAGTGCACCACGAGCCGTGTTTGCAGAGTGGTGGAGAAAGGGGGCGTGGCCTTCAAAGACCACTTAGCAATTCCTCTGTGTGGAACTTATTGGAGATACCAGGAGGGGTAGTTGATCCCCAAGGACGTCCTTGGGTGCCAAATACCCCTCCTATTACCTCCAGTGAGTCTCACACAGCAATATTGCTGAGAACTGATAGGAGGCCACGCCCCCTTTCTCTATCACTCTGCAAACGCATCTCCTGGTGCACTACTAGTTGGGGTATGAAGTCCCCTTGGCTCTTGAGGGCCCTTGGGGGCCAACTAGCCCTCCTGTTACCTCCATTATGAGCCACATAGCTAGATTGCTGACAGGTCTTTGGATGCTATACCCCCTTGCTCCACCAGTCTGCAAACATGCCTCCTGGTGCACTACTTGGTGGGAGAAGAAGTCCACTTTAGTCCTGAGGCCCTCCGGATGCAAGGTGGCCTCATCCCCCCACCAGCAGTGCATTGAGAGGCTCGTTTGCAGAGTGGTGAAGAATGGGGGCATGACCTTCAACCACCTCTCAGCTATCCCACTGTTTTGGGTTTACTGGAGGCAACATGAGTTCTTGTTGGCCCCTAAGGGCCCTCAGCAGCGAAGGGGACTTAATCCTCCAACCAGGAGTGCCAGTTGGAGTGTTTGCAGAGTAGTGGAGAAAGGGTGCCTTTTTTCATTTATTAAGAAGGGTCCCCCTTCCCTGCACCATTTTCGGCCCCGGTAGCCCCATCCCCTGGGGCCTGACCCTTTTGTCATTTTGTAAATAAAAAAATGGGAGGGGGCCAAGAGGCCCCCCTCCTGGGACGATTTCAGCCCCAGGTACCCCATTCCCCTGGGCCAGGCCTTTATTTATTTTTTAATAATTGAGAGGGAGGGGGGCTGAGAGGCATCCTCCTGAGGCCGATTTCAGTGATGTTATCAATGATGTCATTTGAGATGTCATCAGTGATGTCATCAGTGATGTCACTGACCATGTCATGAGTAATGTAATATGTGAGGTCATAAGCAGTGCATTGTGGTGGCTCAAGTTATAGTTAGCTCAGCCAACTAAAACAGCTGAATTTCTCTGCTTTTGTGCAAGTGAAATCTAAGCCTATCTATAACACCCCCGTAACCTATGATTTTTTAGTGAATATCTAAGGTTTTTTAAATTATATTTCCTAACTATAACAGCCCTGTAACTTTAGTTTTTTTTCATTAAATTTCTAAGGTTTTTTAAATGCTAATTCCTAACTATAACTTACCTTAACCTTTGTTTTTTTCAGTGAATTTCCATGTTTTTTTAAGTAGCAATGTTGACGAAACACATGTCAGCTGGCATTGTTTTTTTCATGAATACCTCTTACATAAAACAGCTTTCTTGGAACTACCGGTGTCAACCTCCATATAATTTTCATTATTGTAACAACTGTTCATCATATTCGTGTGCCCAGGACTTGTTTTGTGATTTCAGTGTTTAGGGCCTTTTGGCTCATAACTCATTCAGAGGTTTGTGGTCTACCCCTGCCCTGGTTGCACCGTGAAGCATTTGTTCTTCATTCCCCTAATATACTATACCGGTAACCTGCCTGAGCGCCACCCTCCTGCTCCCTCTGAAACCCCTTGCAGAAACTAAAATATTTTAATTTTCACCCTAGCATACATACAAACTAATTTAGTACTGACTTACACATAATACAAAAACAATTCTTCTGGTATTTTGCAGTTTTAAATCTAAAGATGAAACTAGCTATATTACTACATGCACATACTTCAATATAGAAAACTCAAAGTAAAACACAAAACTTTATTAGTCACCTTTTAACATTTTAGCACCCTATCCTACAACACAGCTGCACCATTTCTCACTTCTAATATACATGGTGAAAGACTAGATTATCCCTTCTGTAGTAAATTTTTAAATGAACATCAAGGGAGCATATTTACAAGCCCCATGCGCCGAAAGTTACTTTTCTTGAAACACCATTGGCATAGTGTGATGCTCCATATTTACAAGGCCACGTAAATCCACTCTGCTTGGATTTTCATTGCCTTCTAAATACAGGCCCTTTTCATGAAGCACATTGCATGAAAGGAGCATGCCATGGTTGTTGGTGTGGCCGTTCCCCTACGCAACACCCATGTAATTTGCCACATTCCCAGATTTACAACAATTTGTACATGTGGGAATACATCAGAATTCCACTCTCCCCAGGGGAGGTGTAGGAAGGCACAACAAGGAGAATTAATTTTAGTTCTCCTTGTTTTCCTCTTTCTATGTGTGCTGCATTCTGCAGCACACATAGAAAGAGGAAAACACCTCCTGTGATTGTTTTGGTGCAGGAGGGTGTGCCTTCCTGATCAAAAACAATCATCCCTGCAACACAATTATCCTTGTATCATGCTGCAAGGGTGCCTCCATTGGAGCATGACAGCCAGTTGTGCACCAGGGCAGGTAAGATCACAGGGATCCATCATATAGTTGTAAATATGATGCATCCCTGTGCTTTGAAAGTAATGTAAATACAGTGTCTCAACATGGTAAATCCAAAAATACACCATAATTACTATTTGTGTGTCTCTCTACCACTGTGTCACTGGTGTATTTAGTATCTCAGTACTTTTCTACTTAAATGTATCAGATTTAAATTACTGGAAACACTCCATATAAAAATCTGCTCATTAATCTATATCCAACCATATATCTTACTAATTCTTCCGAGTACTTGCAAAGAGTGTGTGAGAGGTTGTACATATAATTCCCCACATGGTTCCTAAAGACTACATATTCCTCTTTAAAACTTGTAAATACATGGGTTTGTGGTTGAATACATCAATACTCCCTGGATGATTGAATGAGTGCATAGGTGATTCCCTGAGGATACAAGTAGTGCATACATGATTCCCTCACTATGTCATAACTCCATGGGTCATTCCATATCTGCATATTTACTGCCTGTGTGTTTGCATGGATATACTACTAGTTTGTGGGTGTTTGTATGCGTGCATGAGTAGAACCTGAATGATTTGACAAGCGCATGACTAATGCTTCAATAATTCAATACATGCATAGATACTGGTGGGATGATTAAATGAGTGCAATTCTCATGCCTGGATGATTAAAAGAGTGCATACATAGTATATAGGTGATTTATAGAGTGCATAGATAGTGCATACATGATTGTCTAAGCACATGCATAGAACATAGTATATTGGTTGAGTAGATGAATAGTGTTTCAGCGATTGCATGCTGCTCATTTGTTTTTGGTTGAATGAAGAGGTAGTACCTGGATGTTTGGGTAAGTACATGGGTAGTGCCTGGAGAATTGAGTAAGTGCATCAGTAATGCCTGGCTAATTAAATGAGTTCATGACTAGTGTCTGAGTGACTGCATGATTCCATTGTTAAAGCTTGAGAGATTGGATGAAAGTAAGTGTACTGCTGGGGTGATTGTATGAGTGCTAGACTATTGCCTCAGTAATTAAATGACTGCATAGGTACTGGATGGATGATAGGTTTACGCCAATGGTACTCTCTATGTAATTAGATGAGTGCATGAGTAGTGCCGAAGTGTTTCATCAGTGCACATGTGTACCTCAGTATTTCAAAGACTGCATGGGCTGTAAGTGGGTGTTTAGATAGCTGAATAGGTTCTGCTCAAATGTTCTAATGGTTGCAAAGCTATAGCTTTGTTAATTGCATAAGTCAAAGTTAGTACCTAGGTGATTAGACGAATGTGTGGGTAGTCCCTGCATAGTTCAATGACTACATCATTTCTGCCCGCCTGATTGCAAGAGTACATGTGTAGTGTCTGGATAATTTAATAATTCCATGGATTTTGAATCACTGATTTGATGACTGCCTGAGTAGTGGCTGGGTGATTGCAGGAGTGCCTGAATATTGCCTGACTGACTGGGAAAGTACCTTCCTTGCTGCCTGTTGTAAAATGAGGCATTATTTATAAGGCCTGCACAAACAATATGTCTACATTTGAAACAAAAAGGAAACAGCAAAACCATACAAACACCTAACAGTGTTTGTGATGCACCTCCCTCAATATAGATGAGACAGATCCTCAATTTTGATCCCTCATACAGTTAAACTAACAATCAAGCAATATGCTCCAGCGGTGTACAATGTCTACATTTATCCTTCCCTGGTAACCAAACACCCCATTGTAGTGCTTGACTCTCAAAGGGTTGCGTTGCAGAGCAGTCTAAGTCTTACTCAAGGGAGGTAGAGGGGGCTAGTAATTGCCATTCACTGGTACACAGAAATAACACTCAATAATTGATTGTCCAGTCTGTACTTTGCTCTATAAAATGGAAGAGTACATTTGTTACACACACTACTCAATACTATGCATCAATTTACAAATATACATAAGCTGTTGGAAATCCTTCTTGACATTGCATAACCTTCCCATCCCTCCTGCAGGGGGATCTACTACCACCACTCACATGTATGCACATCATCTGGCCCCCAAATGCAGTGGGTTGGCCATAACCTGGAGCGAGGACCTTCCCCACTGGCACCATCCCAGTGGTGGCTCACCCCATTATCTCAACAAGCATTTATAATGGGAACATCTGCCATAGTGACACAAAACCATGACTGAGCATCTCATGCTGACCATACAGTGCACACTCTTAAATCCCAGTGGCTGACAGTCAGGTTGTTCAACTGACACAGTAGCAAGAATACATGTCTAAGCATCACTTAGAATGGTAGGTGCTTATCATAACAGGTATAATGCAAGTCAATCAAATCACCTAAAAGGCTTCACATTTATAATCACATGATTCTGCAATTACAACCAAGCACCCTGGCAGGAATGCCTAGCAACATATTTCCAATTTACTTATCATTAGAAATGTTAAATGTGACTTCCAGTCCCTATTAGGAACAACCTCATCTAAAGGCACCTCTTGTGCAATTGCACCTCTTCACCTCTGGGGGTTGTCTCTCCAAAGACATCCCAAGTTTAGCCTGTCACACCTCAATGCCATCCTAAACATCAGCACCTTGCTGTAGAACAAAAGTTCCAGCAAGAGGTGGGCTCTGATACATGGCTGAGCCCTTGAGGGGTTGTTTCCTTTAAGTCCCAGAGACTTAGGCAGGGGGACTTTCCTCCTTTGTGCTGGAGTGGTCTGCGTTGCTCCTGCAGCTCCCCAGCACCTTTACGCACAAATGTCAGTGACCCCATCCTCCTGGGGCCACCACACACAAAGAACAAGCTGCTTTTCCTTGCAGGCCTATCCGGGCCCTGCAAGACATTATGGGGTGCTTCTTCCAGCGAGTGCATATTGTAGCAGCAGGCTACCCAATTGGCGGCCCCTCACCACGTCTCCACTTCTTTGAGGGTCCGGCCCCACCCAGGCACCCCGCATCCAGGTGAGGTTGGAGAGCAGCTCCCGGATCCCACCCCCGGCTGCTCTCGCCAGCTCCCCAACTGGCCAGCACACTCGCATGCTGCCGTGGGAGCTGGCTCTTCCATTCTGGTCTGTCCGCTCCTATGGGCAGACACAGAGGCTGCAGCTGGTCAGGCGGGGCCTCGGGTAGTGCAACGGCACACCCCCCCTTGCTCCTGCCACAGGGGAGTACGGAGGCACCTCCTCTCTTCTGACACCGGGGCCTAGATATGGGGTTCCAAGGCCCCAGGGATTTCTTCATGGGGAGTGCAATGGTGCTTCCCGACTGCCTTATTGGCGGGCCCACAGGTGGGGATCCCAGGCCCCAGGAATTGTCGCATTCCCCGGCTTCCTTCTTCAAGGGGGGCGCATTGGCACTCCCCGACTTCTGCGGGCCTGGAGTTGGGGATCCATGGCACTATTTCACGGGGGTGCAATGGCCCATTTCATCAGGGGCAATGGTAGGCTCTAGTGCGGAGCCCCACGTGCTCCATCGTCATCTGTCTGCTCAGAGTTCAAAGGTCATCTAGCTTCTGGGGGGCATATCTCGGCCTCCGTGTGGCTGATTTGCACCATCTTGACCTCTTTTCACTCCTGGTGGCTAGCCCTTGCCATCTGGAGCCCTTTTCACCACCCTCCTGACCTCCAAGAGGGTGACTACAAGGAGCTGTCTTCACTGGCTCCCTGTGCCAGCCTTTCACCTGACTATCCTTCTAGCCTCTCTTTTCCTTGCGCAGAGGCCCAGGCTTCTCCACACTGGCCCTGGACTCCCTCAAAGGAGCAGTCCAGAGTCCTGGGACAGTCAGCGGGGTCCACCTTCCAACTGCCCATGGTGCTAGGTTCCAGCACCAGTCTTCCTCAGCAAGACCACACACCAGAGAGAGCTCCTCTTCCTGTGCAAGACCTTTTAAGAGAACTTGAAGTGGGATGGCAGGAAGGCACTTCTCTGGCCCTGCTCCCTCCTTCCTGCACAGGCCTCTGGGATACTTCAAGATCGCGTCGTCCAGGGGTCTCATGCCACATGGTTTCTGAAAAGCCCCCTGCCTCCCTTGGTGACTTCGAAGTTTGGGCCTGGAGCAGGCCTGGTGTCTGGCGCCGGGTGACAGCTGCTGATGGATAACCTGCAGCTTCACCCCATCTCTCACTCCTGGAGAGAAGACCTTTGCACATGGGAATGTTTGCAGTGAAGGACTAGGCCACTGATGCTACAGCTTGGGTAGGAAGGTAATTACTCCAGCCTGGCAGGGTCACACCCAACCAGGCTCTGATTATGAGCTGAGTCAGAGGAATATGACATTTCTGGATGACCCACAAGCAGTAAAGATATGGCTTTGGACTCAGCAGAAGACTTTTTTTACGCAACTGACAGTGTACTTTAATGCATGTCTGGAATTTGTAGGCCCTAGGGAACTGAAGATACCCTATGTCATCTCTGTCTCCATAGGAGAGTAAAGGAACGTTCCCACAGTGAAACAGTAAAGCACACTGACTTTCCTTTACATGTGTCTCCCCACATTATAAAGCCTATTCCATGTCACCACCCAACTCTGCCTAATTCCTGCCACACCATTCTATCTGTACCTGCTCCTGGACTGCGCACAACAGAAATCTCCCCCGCACAGCCCTTACAGAGGTGCACACAAGTGTGCACACGTGTTCACATGTAACTAGTCTGGTGCCCCTTACCTTGGTGCAGCGCAGTGGCCTTCTTTCCTAAGGCGGACACAGTGAAATCCACATACAGTCTATTTCATCATGAGTTCACTGTGGGTAAATCCCAGCTTCTGAGGCTCTCCCACAGTAAAATCTCAACCATTAGGTGTTCACAACACGAAAAATCCCAGCAGTTTAGCTGGTCAGAACTACCTTCTCACACTGTCAGATACATAACAGTGGTCACTATATCTCTGACTCATTGGTTATCTCCCTCTGTCAATATCAAACTACCTGTTTTACTGTATATATGCTTTCTTCTGAGCTATGTGTGAGTGAAATCTAGGGATCACACTTGATATAGCATGGCTCTCTAGAAACGTACATTGCTTTGTTACTAAGTGTGCACATGTATCTAAAATGGAAAAAAATATTTTGAAATTTTTCAAAGCACAAAACCTGCGAATTGCATACCTACATAATTTCTCAAATACTTCCTGTGCTTCTAAAACATATATTCAGCATATCTCAAACAAAAGTTAGACTCAAAATGAAGCTAGCACAAGAACTCTCGAGGCGTTCTGCGCTATTAATCCTACTCAATTTTAAACAAACCATGTTTAAAGAAAAACACTACCCTCCCCATACAATTACATTTTTATCAGCCTTACTGAAAATAGATCACCATGTAAACATATATTCGATTTCTTAATGGATGTACATCTTCAAGACATCTTTGCAAAAATATATACCTCTCTGCATCTTTAAGTAACCTCTAAAGTCCCACGGTATATAGCTATGTGCAAGCACAAAAACCATATCTCACAATCTAAGCATATACAAAGCGGTCATGTAAGTTAAAAACCACATTGACAAACACTTCCGAATACATACCTAACAAGTATTACTTCTTTCTAATTCATATACAGGCAAACAACATGTTCTCATCTTTTATTTCTCACTACAATATTCCTGTTTAATAATGTTACTAAAAGTACTACAACTCCCAGGATGCAAATAACAGATGTATCTGCACATCATGTTAAGACATTTAAATCATTCTTAGCTCCTCATTGCAACTTTCCGTCAAAGCTATACAGTTATTTTTCAATAAAATACACAGTGTAATGAAGAGGCACTAATTCCGTTTTCTCATACTTCCCAAAACATTCACCACCAACCTCTTAAACACATACCCTCTAATAGATACAGTAATCTCATATATTTTTTCATATCACTGTTATACTCCTTTTAATCAAACTCCTGTAGAAATCTTCATGTCTAATGTATATTTTTAAAATAATTACAGTTATATACATACCTGTGACTTGGGTTTGTAGATTATATTTCGGTTGTAACTCTTTCTGGATAGTTCTGACACTGTTAAGATTTGTGAAAACTAAGCACAAGAATGGTACACCACTCTCATATAAAGCAACTCTAAAATGGCAACCTCTTCATCTTTCCACTCTATCATGATGATAAAAGCAGCAAATAAAATCATGTCATTCATTTTAGACTACTGCATCTCCAATTGCATATGGTTATCATCTGTTAACCCTTTCCCTCTCTTTCAAAATGAGGCTCCAGTCAGCGCATTTTCTAAATGGAATCATGATCATCGCAGAGAATTCGTGAAAAAAAGGGGGTTCAAGCCTATATCTAGCTTAATTTTTCTGAAATTGAACACTACACAACAGTTTATTACATAGTCCTCAGTTAGAAATCAAAACTTGCCATTACTTAAATTGTGTCATCACTCGCCAACTTTAAAAAAAAGTTCTGTCCCTTTAACACCCTTCCCTCCCAATAGCTTAGTGTACCTAGCAGCTCATTGGAACGGGTAGGTCACAAGCTCACTTCACATTCTAGAAGGAACATGCTGCTTCCAAATAAGATACAGCATGTGTGCTTTGTTTCTTACTAAAACACACAAGATGATGGACGGAATGTTGCACATTGGCAAAACATTCACCCCCAGTCACAGATCTGGGTTTAATCCATCGTTATTTTGCTCACCATGCCACCCCAGTTCAGACATGGCCATATGCAAATCAGTTTTGAACCTGTGCCTCATGGGAACAGTCCAGCCCGAACTGCCAAGCCACTTCTTTCCTGGACCGGAATCAAGCATCCTAGGACCGGTTTCGGGGTTTCACCCCTCTTCAGCCAGGATGGACCAGGAGGACCTGGCCTGGCAGTTCGGGCTGGACTGTTCCCATTGGGCACATGGTCAAGACTGATTGTCATATGGCTGGGTCCAAACTGGAATGGAATGGTGTGATCAAAAAAACGATGGATTTAGGCCCAGATCTCTGTACTGGGGTGAATGTATGACATTGTTCTGCATTCTGTCCATCAATAGTTCTTTTTGCATTTGTCACCCCGAGTGGGACGGGTATGCTCAGACGTGAGTCCAATGCTCTCCATGGCACTGGAATCAAGCTATCCTGGCTGAAGAGGGGTGAAACCCCGAAACCGGTCCTAGGATGCTTGTTTTCAGTCCAGGGAGGACCTGGCCTGGCAGTTCGGGCTGGACTGTTCCCATTGGGCACAGGGTCAAGACTGATTTGCATATGGCTGGGTCCAAACTGGAATGGCATGGTGAGCAAAAAAACGATGGACTCAGGTCCAGATCTCCGTACTGGGGTGAATGTATGACATTGTTCTGCATTCTGTCCATCAATAGTTCTTTCTGCATTACTTCTTACTAAGGCATCCAACACACTACCTAATTGTATTAACTTTCATGCTGACAGCATCCAATGAAATATAACTTTAACATGTTTGTGGATCTTCCGACGACGTCGTTATTCCCGAGGAAATCAAAGGCAGACATTCAATGACCACCAAGGCATCCAAAAATAATATGTAAAAAAATCCATTCTGAGCATTTCCCAGGCATGTTTAAACTCATATTTTTGTACTAAGCTTTTTTAAAATCCATCTTTCAAACCTATTTTCCGTGTTTGCTATTATTGAGGACGTCGCAATGACATTGTTAACAGCGACTATCACGCCTTTTCCATAAAGTGAAAACACATATATGCACACGTATTACAGTATTTTACACACTAGAGGTTTATTACTGTACACTTCAAACTTATGTTTTTCTAGTGTATTTCTAGAACAATCATCTCTAAAACCTATTTTTCATTTTCGCAGTGAGGCAGGAGATCGCAATACCGTCTGTAATAATGATGCCTGTGGATATGTCGCAAAAGCGAAAGCAAAAGAAGTAATTCAATAGCCACCACCACATTA
This sequence comes from Triturus cristatus, assembly GCF_964204655.1. Lineage (NCBI taxonomy): Eukaryota > Metazoa > Chordata > Amphibia > Caudata > Salamandridae > Triturus > Triturus cristatus. The sequence continues at coordinate 1,024,239,577 of NC_140594.1, forward strand.
AAAAGTTATAAATATAGAATGAATTCTAACCATCTACGCGTTTTGACTTGAAAGCCTTGTTCACGATATATCTGTATATATCACCAACAAAGCCACAGTTTCCCATTGAACACTTTCCAGGACGAGTGCTTCCTTCCCTGAGCGTGGCCCCACGTATAATCATTTGCCAACAAAACATCCACAAAGGACAAGGAGTACTCTCGGGTTCCATTTGTAGTTTTATTTCATCCAGAAGACACGTTTCGGCGCATTGCCGGAAGGAATCACCCGTCCTGGTAAGTGTTCGATGGGAATCTGTAGCTTCGTTGGTGATGTAAAAGTGACCATCAGAACCGCCGCAATTGACTGAAACCGTGGCACACCTGCCAACAAATGTCGGGGCATTACTAAAAAGAGAGTTTGGGTTACCAAACCTGAACTTGCAGGTACGTGCCATAAAGAGAGTATTTAAACAATGGCTGGACGAGAGCTATTGAAGCACAGGCTCGTTCGTGTTGTCTAAGAGGGCTGCTGCCTCACAGTGTGTGGTTCCTTTTAAATAGCACTGTTTTGATTATCCAATCTTTCAGCATATTTCCAACCTGTGCAGTACTTTAAAAGCACCTACAAAATTATGAACGATATCAACTAATGGCGAAACTAGAGACACTGTGATGGCGAAAGTGTAACAATACAACTAGGGAGGAAAATGTTGTCCCCTTTCAGTGACTATCAAATGCTGTCCAATGTGGGGCAAAATGTGTGTACTTAAGTAGCCACAAACTGAACCCTGATTCATGCACCAAAATTGAAAAAGGCAATGCGCAAAAATGTGTCTTCTGGATGAAATAGAACTACAAATGGAACCCGAGAGTGCTCCTTGTCCTTTGTGGATGTTTTGTTTGTATATATATATATTTTTTCCTCTGAAGCGAGGTATATCGAGTCACATAAATGAATATTCAATACGAATTAGGCCTCAGTGGCCACATCATATACGATACTGAAGAGTAATCATAGGAAAATAGAAACATTTTTCCTGCAATATCAAAGGCCCTTACATGGATGTTCATTCATTGATGGTTCACTGTTTTCAAAGATAAATCCTACCGCAACCTCCCATCTATACAACAGTAAAGGGGGCAGCCACGCACTCATACATGCTCCTTTGTGCATTACAAGATAGCCTCAATTAAGAATGTTCAACATTTTATACAGATGTGGAGCCTGTAAAAACAGAGAAAAAAAATAGAAGAGTTTTTCCATCTTTCAGGTGTAAAAAAACATAGTGAAACCATACATTTTAAATTGGAGTAATAAAAGAAGAGAATGCAAGGAAAATAAAGTGTAGATAGTAATTTAAAACATATGTACAATACTACATATCTTTAGACAAAACTAAAGCATTACTGTGTAGAATCCCACAAATACTAGAAGGAAGGGGGGTATACTATTCATCTACTTAGTTTGGGGGTCAAATAATCAGCTAAAAACATTAGTGGATGAGAGCATATACATCAGGGACACATAAGTATATCATCGTAAATATACAGAAAGTTCCTCTTCCATATTGAGACCAGTAGGTGTCTTGGTAATGAGATTAGTGATGTACTCAGATTCTAACCGTCTCAATGATTTGATCCTATAACTTCAACATTTGGGCTCAGGAACTTGATTAATTATGGAACAAATAAATGTAGTTCTGTCTCTGTTATGGTGGGTATCAAAGTGTCTGGTCACAGGGTACTGTTGGTTTGTATGTTTGATAGTCCTCTGATGTTCTAAAATCCTCTTCTTGGTGGGGTGCACCGTGCTGCCTACATACCATATGTGACATAGATGGTAAAATCAGATAGGCAGGTATAGTTGGACTTAATTTTAGTGGTGCGGTCCATGAGGGGTGACATTTATTCCCTGCCCCTGGTGGTGTATTTGCACGCTTTATAGGCTGTACAGGGAAAGAAGCCCTCAATGTTGGTTTCCCTATTACTGGTAGCCCCCACGTCACACTTATTAAGGCGGTCTTTCATAGTTTTATCTTGCCTAAATGTAATCTTGGTACTATCATCAATGGAATCTGTAAGGCTTCTCTCTACTGATAAAATGGGCCAGTGTTTCCAAAGAGTCTTCTTAACGCAGACTGCACTGCTGTTGAAAGTAGTTATGAATCTACCTTTTACAGTAGGTTTCTCGCTTTTTTGGGGGAGCGACTAGCAGCATTTCCCTCTTAACCCACACTGCTTTTCTTTTTGCTTTATTGAGAACATGTAACTTATCCACTCTTTGAAAGAATCTCTAAGTTATAAGTTCACATTCCCCTTGAAAGCCATTATCCGTGCTACAGTTTCTGCGAGCACTTAAGTGTTGTCCATATGGAATACTGTTGATGAGGGCCTTAGAGTGACTGCAGGTCACATGAAGCAACGTGTTACCCGCTGTTTTTTTCCTATGAAGTTGCGTGGTAAGTTTATTGTCCTTGACTTCAACAGTAATGGGATGTTAAATCCATGTTAAGAGGGTTCTTATTAGAATTTAGAATGAACCTGGACGCCTCTGCTGTGGTGCCCATCCAAATGACGAACAGGACGTCAATGTAGCGCACCCACAACAAACCTTGGTGGTAAATTCAACAAAGGAATTGCATACCTGCTGCTCCCACCATCCCATGAAGAGACCAGCATAGCTAGGAGCAAAGCAGGTACCTATCACTGTCCCTTACTTCTGCCTAAAAAGTTTGTCATCAAAAATGACCTAGTTGGTTTCCAAACAGACACATTTCAGCTATAGCAGCATCTCAGTCTGTAATAATAGGGAGATGGATTTAGCCCTTAGAAAATGCTTACATGCTGAGATGCCATCCTCGTGTCTGACACTCGTGTAGTGGCTGGTAACATCCAGTATAAGTAAAAGGTAATCATCTTCCCATATGATGCCCTCAATTGTTTAAAAAAATCCCTACTGTCTTGGATGTATGATGGTAAATCAATGACATAGGGATGGGAGTAATAATCAATATATCTGGAAGTGTTCTCCAGTAATGAATTAATTCAGTAGACAATCGGTCTTCCTGGTGGGTTCAAGGGGTCTTTATGAAGTTTAGGGTTAGGTAAAAGATAGGTATTTTGGGGTGCCCAAAATTCAAGAAATTGTATTCCTCCCACTCAATATAACCTTTCTCATCCCATTCCACCAGAAGCGCCTGGTACATTGTGTAAGAGTTCCTAAGACATTGCATGTTAGTAGTTTGGTAACAGTCCACATAATTAAGTTGCCTACACCCTTCTGCCAAGTACATATCCTTACTGAGAACCATGACGTAACCGCCTTATTCAGATTGTCTTATTACGATTGAAGTATAAACTTGTAAATTATTCAGAACTTCCCATTCAGTTTTAGTCAGAATTTCAGATTTCCAGAAGCTCTTGCTGGCCAGTTTCTCAAGATCCTTTATCACCAGTGCCTCAAAGGTATAAATCCTGTTGTGGTTCATTTTTGGGTTAAAGGTTGATTTTACTTTGAAGTTATTGGGGCAATTTAACTCCAAGTCTAAACCCATATCATCCATGTTCAGAAAGCGATCCCCTGTATAGGTTTGCTCAGTGTCTAGTTCAGCCAATGTAAAAAGGGTGTCAACATCAGTAATGACTAAGTTACTGTACCTTTCTATGTTGTCTGCGGGTTTAGGACTTGATCTGTTCTTGATGGTGAACCATTTATGGAGTTTTAGCTTATGGGTAAAGTGGAAGAGATCGATGCGACATTGGGCATAGTTAAAGGGACTTGTCAGACAGAAGGAAATGCCTAATTTCAAAAGTCCTACCTTAGTTTTAGTCAATTTGCAATCTGATAAGTTCATAATGTTGATGTTTGTGTACTTAATTTTCCGCTCTTCTGTTCCCTTGTTAAGATTCCCGTGGGGGTTGCATTTGATGTTCCTTTAATTCTTGTTTTCCTTCATTTTTTCATTTGTCTCTTCCTCTCCCCCTGTCTTTCTGTCAATTCTGTTGGTTTTGTTCGTTTCACATCATTCGGAGTTCCTCCCATAAATTTGTCGACTTGATCAGTCCACTTCCCGAAGGACCCCTTGTATCATCTACCGATAATTCATTTTCACTATATTCACTGTTTTTACTCTCTGGTGGGTTATTCATGCTGTTTAGTGATTGTAAGTTTTGTGTCAGCTTCTCATTCCGTCTCACTTCCTCGTAACGATGAAGGGAGATGGAATGAGAAGATGGCACAGAACATCCAATCACTAAACGGTAAGAATATAACAACGGAGAGTGTAAACAGAAGCTTGCTCACTTCACTTCCTGAATGACCACTTGTATCATCTGCCGATACATCACTTTCACTATATTTGCTGTTTTCAGTTTCCTTTGGCATATAAATTCACTTAAAAAACATGGAATGAGAAGATGGCACAGAACATCCAATCACTAAACAGTAAGAACATACCAATGGAGAGTGTAAACAGAAGCTTGCTCACTCCACTTCCTGAATGACCACTTGTTTCATCTGCCGATACATCACTTTCACTATATGAGCTGTTTTCAGTTTCCGTTGGCATATACAGTCACTTAAAAAATAAAAGGCTAAAGGGCCATTATAGTTAGGCTCAGATTTGACTCACACAAAACCAGTGAAATGTAACTGTTTTACTTACCTGAGCTAACTATTACGCAGACCCTAGCAATGCACTGCTTATGACCTTATATATTAAATCACTCATGGAACAAATAAATGTAGTTCTGTCTCTGTTATGGTGGGTATCAAAGTGTCTGGTCACAGGGTACTGTTGGTTTGTATGTTTGATAGTCCTCTGATGTTCTAAAATCCTCTTCTTGGTGGGGTGCACCGTGCTGCCTACATACCATATGTGACATAGATGGTAAAATCAGATAGGCAGGTATAGTTGGACTTAATTTTAGTGGTGCGGTCCATGAGGGGTGACATTTATTCCCTGCCCCTGGTGGTGTATTTGCACGCTTTATAGGCTGTACAGGGAAAGAAGCCCTCAATGTTGGTTTCCCTATTACTGGTAGCCCCCACGTCACACTTATTAAGGCGGTCTTTCATAGTTTTATCTTGCCTAAATGTAATCTTGGTACTATCATCAATGGAATCTGTAAGGCTTCTCTCTACTGATAAAATGGGCCAGTGTTTCCAAAGAGTCTTCTTAACGCAGACTGCACTGCTGTTGAAAGTAGTTATGAATCTACCTTTTACAGTAGGTTTCTCGCTTTTTTTTGGGGAGCGACTAGCAGCATTTCCCTCTTAACCCACACTGCTTTTCTTTTTGCTTTATTGAGAACATGTAACTTATCCACTCTTTGAAAGAATCTCTAAGTTATAAGTTCACATTCCCCTTGAAAGCCATTATCCGTGCTACAGTTTCTGCGAGCACTTAAGTGTTGTCCATATGGAATACTGTTGATGAGGGCCTTAGAGTGACTGCAGGTCACATGAAGCAACGTGTTACCCGCTGTTTTTTTCCTATGAAGTTGCGTGGTAAGTTTATTGTCCTTGACTTCAACAGTAATGGGATGTTAAATCCATGTTAAGAGGGTTCTTATTAGAATTTAGAATGAACCTGGACGCCTCTGCTGTGGTGCCCATCCAAATGACGAACAGGACATCAATGTAGCGCACCCACAACAAACCTTGGTGGTAAATTCAACAAAGGAATTGCATACCTGCTGCTCCCACCATCCCATGAAGAGACCAGCATAGCTAGGAGCAAAGCAGGTACCTATCACTGTCCCTTACTTCTGCCTAAAAAGTTTGTCATCAAAAATGACCTAGTTGGTTTCCAAACAGACACATTTCAGCTATAGCAGCATCTCAGTATGTAATAATAGGGAGATGGATTTAGCCCTTAGAAAATGCTTACATGCTGAGATGCCATCCTCGTGTCTGACACTCGTGTAGTAGCTGGTAACATCCAGTATAAGTAAAAGGTAATCATCTTCCCATATGATGCCCTCAATTGTTTAAAAAAATCCCTACTGTCTTGGATGTATGATGGTAAATCAATGACATAGGGATGGGAGTAATAATCAATATATCAGGAAGTGTTCTCCAGTAATGAATTAATTCAGGAGACAATCAGTCTTCCTGGTGGGTTCAAGGGGTCTTTATGAAGTTTAGGGTTAGGTAAAAGATAGGTATTTTGGGGTGCCCAAAATTCAAGAAATTGTATTCCTCCCACTCAATATAACCTTTCTCATCCCATTCCACCAGAAGCGCCTGGTACATTGTGTAAGAGTTCCTAAGACATTGCATGTTAGTAGTTTGGTAACAGTCCACATCATTAAGTTGCCTACACCCTTCTGCCAAGTACATATCCTTACTGAGAACCATGACGTAACCGCCTTATTCAGATTGTCTTATTACGATTGAAGTATAAACTTGTAAATTATTCAGAACTTCCCATTCAGTTTTAGTCAGAATTTCAGATTTCCAGAAGCTCTTGCTGGCCAGTTTCTCAAGATCCTTTATCACCAGTGCCTCAAAGGTATAAATCCTGTTGTGGTTCATTTTTGGGTTAAAGGTTGATTTTACTTTGAAGTTATTGGGGCAATTTAACTCCAAGTCTAAACCCATATCATCCATGTTCAGAAAGCGATCCCCTGTATAGGTTTGCTCAGTGTCTAGTTCAGCCAATGTAAAAAGGGTGTCAACATCAGTAATGACTAAGTTACTGTACCTTTCTATGTTGTCTGCGGGTTTAGGACTTGATCTGTTCTTGATGGTGAACCATTTATGGAGTTTTAGCTTATGGGTAAAGTGGAAGAGATCGATGCGACATTGGGCATAGTTAAAGGGACTTGTCAGACAGAAGGAAATGCCTAATTTCAAAAGTCCTACCTTAGTTTTAGTCAATTTGCAATCTGATAAGTTCATAATGTTGATGTTTGTGTACTTAATTTTCCGCTCTTCTGTTCCCTTGTTAAGATTCCCGTGGGGGTTGCATTTGATGTTCCTTTAATTCTTGTTTTCCTTCATTTTTTCATTTGTCTCTTCCTCTCCCCCTGTCTTTCTGTCAATTCTGTTGGTTTTGTTCGTTTCACATCATTCGGAGTTCCTCCCATAAATTTGTCGACTTGATCAGTCCACTTCCCGAAGGACCCCTTGTATCATCTACCGATAATTCATTTTCACTATATTCACTGTTTTTACTCTCTGGTGGGTTATTCATGCTGTTTAGTGATTGTAAGTTTTGTGTCAGCTTCTCATTCCGTCTCACTTCCTCGTAACGATGAAGGGAGATGGAATGAGAAGATGGCACAGAACATCCAATCACTAAACAGTAAGAATATAACAACGGAGAGTGTAAACAGAAGCTTGCTCACTTCACTTCCTGAATGACCACTTGTATCATCTGCCGATACATCACTTTCACTATATTTGCTGTTTTCAGTTTCCTTTGGCATATAAATTCACTTAAAAAACATGGAATGAGAAGATGGCACAGAACATCCAATCACTAAACAGTAAGAACATACCAATGGAGAGTGTAAACAGAAGCTTGCTCACTCCACTTCCTGAATGACCACTTGTTTCATCTGCCGATACATCACTTTCACTATATTAGCTGTTTTCAGTTTCCGTTGGCATATACAGTCACTTAAAAAATAAAAGGCTAAAGGGCCATTATAGCTAGGCTCAGATTTGAATCACACAAAACCAGTGAAATGTAACTGTTTTACTTACCTGAGCTAACTATTACGCAGACCCTAGCAATGCACTGCTTATGACCTTATATATTAAATCACTCATGACATGGTCATTGACATCACTGATGACATCACAGATGACATCACTAATGACATCAAATTATATCATCAAGTGAGTCTAAGTGTTTTGAAGAGTTTATGGGTGTTAAACATATATACTAACTTACTACAAAAGTAAAATTAGTATACTAGGTGCATTATTAATGAGTGATACTACTTCTAACATATATTATTTGAGTGGCAGTGCGACTATATTCTGTGTATGGGTGTGTAAGTGGCTTTATGTGTGTATAAGTGGGTATGTGAGTAGCTGTGAGGGTTAGTGTGATGCTGTATGAGTGACTGTATTGGTGAGTGAGTGGGTGTGTCAGTGATTGTATGGGTGAGTGAGTGATGGTGTTAGAGACTCTATGGGTGGATAAGTGTGTGTTTACTGATGGAATGGGTGAGTGAGTGGGTATCTAAATGGTTGTATGAGTGAGTGACTGGGTGTGTAAGTGGCTGCATCAATGAGTGAGTGGTAGTTTGAATGGGTATTTGATTAAGTGAGTGTGTGTGAGTGGCTGTATTGGAGAGTAAGAGTCTGTAAGACTGGCTGTATGGATGAGTGAGTAGATGTGTGAGTGCATGTATGGATGTGTGAATGGGCATGTAAGTGGTTGTGTGGGTATATGAGTGAGTATGAGGGTGCATGAATGGGTGATTGAGTGGCTGTGTTGACAGGCTACATGGGTGACTGAGTGGGTGTGTGAGTGACTGTGTAGGTAAATATTTAAGTGTGTTAGTGGCTGGATGGGTGAGTGTGTGGCTATGTGAGTAGCTGTACTGGTTATTGACTGGTTGTATGAGTGGTTGTATGGGTAAGTGAATGGCTATGTAAGTGGCTATATGAGTGAGTGAGTGGGTGTGTGAGTGTCTGTATGGAGGAGTGAGTGGGTGTTTGAGTACTGGTATGAGTCTGTGAATGGGTATGTGACTGGTTGTGTGGGAGTGGAAGTGGGCATATAAGAGGTAGTATAGGGTGTGAGTAGGTGTGTGAGTGGTTCTGTGGATGACGTCATCAGTGATGTAATTTGAGATTACATCAGTGATGTCTTCAGTGATGTCACTGATCATGCCATGAGTGATGTAATATGTGAGGTCATAAGCAGTGCATTGCAGGGGTGTAAGTTATAGTTAGCTCGGATAACTATATTTCCTGAATTTCACTGGTTGTGTATGAGTGAAATCTGAGCCTAACTATAACATCATTGTAACCTTTGGATTTTTAAGTGAGTTTCTATGATCTTTTTAATTCTATTTCCTAATTATAACGTCCCTGTAACCCTTGGTTTTTTAAGTGAATTTCAGTTTTTTTAACTAGTAGCATTGTTTTTAGAGTAGTGGAGAAAGGAGGTGGGGCTTGTGACCAGCTCTCAGGAATCCCACTGTAAGGGACTTACTGGAGGTAACAGGAGGGCTTTTTGGCCCCAAGGACCTTCTGCAGCCAGGGAGATTTCCTACCTCAACCAGTTGTGCACCAGGAGGTGAGTTTGCAGTAGTAAAATGGGGCAGGTCCCACTTTATTTTTTATTTAATTTTTTTATTTATTAAGGGAGTGTAGTGGAGACGGAGTTCCAGGTACATACATTTCGATGTTAGCATAAGCGTCTTAGATTTAAAACGCCATTTTGCCACTTTTGCTGCTTTTGCACACGACACTGCAGGTAGCTGTTATTATAAGAAAAATGCTTGCTTGCTTTTCTTTCGCATGAGAATGGTCTGTTGTTCACATCCCTAGACGTGCACCGCGACCGTGGTCTGAACACTGTGTGCAGAAGCCGTCAGGGCCAAATAACAATGTATATACCTGGAACTCCGTCTCCACTACAGGAGGGGCCTATGTGTCCTCCCTTTCTTGTGCCAATTTCAGCCCCAGGGAACCCATCCCCTGGGGTGGGAGGGGGCCACATGGCCCCCCCTCCCTGTAGCAAATTCCTCCCTGGGGAAGTTTGGCCCCGATGACCCCATCCCCTAGGGCCTGACCTTTTTTTTTTTAAATTAAATGGAGGCATGTGCCCCCCTCCTGGGCCGATTTTGCCCTGGTGAACCCATTGTCCGGGGCCTGGCATCTACTGTGTGTGCCCTGGTCCCACCCAGTACACCCACTGTCCACTTATGGGTTCCCACCTTCTGCAGGAGCCAGCATTGCTTTTACACATAGGGAGCTGCTAACACGCAGCTCCATGTATGTGAAAGCAAATATGCTCCACTTCTAGAAGCAAGAGCATTTTTTATGTTCTCATTTGCTAGAAGCAGAGCACAGTTTGCTATAGGTTGGCGGGAGCCATAACGCTCCTGCCAAGCTATAGCAAACAGCTCTGTCCAGAGGTTGGGCGCCCCAGGACATAGCAGGAGCCGGCCCTGAGGGGTGGTGGTCCCCAGGGCGATCTATGGCTACAGGAGGGAGCCATAGATGACCATAAATTCTTAGAATTTGCCCCTGGAAGGTTATGGCCTCCTAGGCTGCGGGGTGTATGGCCACCAGCATTATGTTTGACAAAAGCCCCAAGAAGATGGTGGTCCCCAGGGCTGCCGGGGTACTGGGCGATCACACATTAATTAATAATAATGCCCTGGGGAGGTGGTGGCCTGTAGGGCTGAGGAGTGGTCTTCATACCCCTCTCATTCTTTAAACATAATGCCCTATGTAGGTGGTGGCCCCTGGTGCTGGATTGTCCAAGAGGCCCCCCATTAATAAAACAATATGCCTCGGAGAGGTGATGGTCCCTGGGCCAGCGGGGGCGGCCAAACAGACCCCCCTTGCATTTTTGGTTAAGCCCGTACGTGGTCCAGGGCATCAATAAGCCCAAGAAGGGTGGGGTCCATTTGCCCCCCAAATGCCCCTGGTACAAGGCCCATTTGAGGCTGATTAGTAACGAAGCTGGGGATCCACCCGCAAATTCTCAGTACAATTTAATTTCCATTTTTTTTTAACCCCCAGCATGTTCCCTGTGGGACCCCCAACCATATCTCAGGTGTCAGAGTATTCCTACTCTGCCACATTTTCTTTATTTTTTCATTTTGTGTGTGACTCAGCTTCAAGCTGAGCCCCAAGATGTTTGCCAATAGTTCTTGGCTGAAGTGATGGCAGCCAATCAAATTTCAGCATGGGAACTGTGGATCCACGAACCCACTGCAAGGATCCGCATATCAGATATCTATGTTTGTTTACCCTAAATATCTCTTAAACTGCTGAGTGGATTTACATAAAGTCACAAAAAGCAGACTTTTTGGGCCAACATCTAGCTTTCTGCCAAATTTGGTGTAATTCCATTCAGTGGTTCGGGATGTAGACATGTTCATAATCCCCATGGGAAAATGCATGGGGAAAATACATTTTGAGACCCCCTTTTTTCTTAGCCCCCACTCAACGGATCACCCCAAAACAACAGCTGCTCCGACTAAAGTAAAAGTTTTGAAAGTTTCGTGAAGATTCGTCAAACAGCAACAAAGTTATTGGTAAAAAAAAATTTCTTCCTATGGAAACCAGGGCCTAAGTATAACTATCTACTGGCACCTGGCAGTAGGATATATCTATATATATATATATATTGTCCAACAAAATGCCCAAGAGCTCTTAGGGGTGCACTCGCAGCTAATTTACCATCCGGCTTTCTTACAGGGAAGAACCACTCCTTGCTGCTCCCGGTTTCAATCTGCTGACCTGACGTGTTTCAAGGCCGTCCGCCTCTTTATCAAAGGTCTTCATGTAATGACACTCACAGGCAGTTTCCACAACATTCAATTTTATTAGCAAGCCACGCCCTCAGTGGGCCGCGCTGGTGCACGTCTTGCTTTCTGGGATTAGTAGTTCGTTTAGGAAACAAAAAAACATCTCCTTTAGTAGGTCCTGTAAAGCTGCCACATTAACACACATACTTATACCCCAAATGGGTCAAGAGCAGCACGTTGGTTTCCATTGTCCCATTGTACACGGCGCAGTTAAAATGCCCTAGTACCAAAATGTAGAATTAGTGCTACAACGGTCTTCTAGAGGACCTGCGATGCCGCTTCTGCCTCCCGTACCCTGGAGGCGGAACATGGGTCACGCGGTACGGTCATACTGCACTGGGACGCAAACTCGTTGACCTCTCATGGCTCTACTCCACACTTCAGGGAGGACGCTTTCCATTAGCTATGTTTTCTGATGACGTGTCGCGCCGGCCCCGTCCAACAACAGAACTCCTTTAGATCCAAACAGACTCTTCGACTTTCTCACCGGAAGTGAAACCAGGCCACGCGGACACTTTCACAATACAACAGCTGGGAATGCCCTTTTCGGAAAAAAAACACATTCCTTCTTCCTAATTAATCAAATAAACATCTCACTGAAGAACTGGGGCCAGCTTTGATCGGTTACCAGCCGTTACAACAACTTTTTTACTTCGCGATACCATTACAACGCATGCATTACCACGCATCGTAAAGTCATTACTACACATTTTTTTAGAACGCATGGTCATTTACCACGCATGCCTTTACAACAAATTTTGTTGTAAAGGTATGTATGGTAAATTACCATGCATTCTAAAAAACATGTAGACGATCCACGTTGTTGTAAGGAAACAGAGGCTGTTCCGTTTCCTCACAACGACATGCACCGCCCCTCAGAGACGATGTGAAGCAGGAACCACAAGGAGAGAGGAACCACGAGGAGTGAGAGGTATGGGGGATTGGGCATGGGGTGTTTTTTTTTCTAGGGTTTAGGGTAGTGCAGTGGTGTTTGGGTGGTGTAGGGGGTTGTGCTGGGGGTAGTGTTTTAGGGTTTAGTGTAGTGCAGTGGTCTTTGGGTAGTGTAGGGGGTCGTGCTGGGGTAGTGTTTTAGGGTTCAGGATAGTGCAGTAGTGTAGGGGGTTGTGCTGGGGTTAGTGTTTTAGGGTTTAGGGTAGTGCAGTGGTGTATGGGTAGTGTAGGGGGTGATGCTGGGGTAGTGTTTTAGGGTTTAGGGTAGTGCAGGGGTGTTTGAGTAGTGTAGGCGGTCATGCTGGTGGTAGTGTTTTAGGGTTTAGGGTGGTGCAGTGGTGTTTGTGTAGTGTAGGGGTCTTGCTGGGGGTAGTGTTTTATGGTTTAGGGTAGTGCAGTGGTGTTTGGGTAGTGTAGGGGGTCGTGCTGGGAGTAGATTTCGGGTTTAGGGTTGTGCAGTGGTGTTTGGGTAGTGTAGGGAGTCGTGCTGGGGGTAGTGTTTTAGGGTTTAGGGTATTGCAGTGGTGTTTGTATAGTGTAGGGGGTTGTGCTGGGGGTAGTGTTTTAGGGTTTATGGTAGTGCAGTTATGTTTGAGTAGTGTAGGGGGTAGTGCTGGGGTAGTGTTTTAGGGTTTAGGGTATTGCAGTGGTGTTTGTATAGTGTAGGGGGTTGTGCTGGGGGTAGTGTTTTAGGGTTTATGGTAGTGCAGTTATGTTTGAGTAGTGTAGGGGGTAGTGCTGGGGTAGTGTTTTAGGGTAGTGCAGTGGTGTTTGTGTAGTGTTGGGGTAGTGCTGGGGTAGTGTTTTAGGGTTTAGGATAGTGCAGTAGTGTAGGGGGTCGTGCTGGGGGTAGTGTTTTAGTGTTTAGGGTAGTGCAGTGGTGTATGGGTAGTGTAGGGGGTCATGCTGGGGTAGTGTTTTAGGGTTTAGGGTAGTACAGTGGTGTTTGTGTAGTGTAGGGGGTCGTGCTGCGGGTAGTGTTTTAGGGTTTAGGGTAGTGCAGTTGTGTTTAGGTAGCGAAGGGGGTCGTGTAGGGGGTAGGGTTTTAGGGTTTAGGGTAGTACAGTGGTGTTTGTGCAGTGTAGGGGGTCATGCTGGGGGTAGATTTAGTGTTTAGGGTAGTGCAGTGGTGTTTGTGTAGTGTAGGGGGTTGTGCTGGGGTAGTATCTTAGGGTTTAAGGCAAGGCAGTGGTGTTTTTGTAGTGAAGGGGGTCGTGCTGGGGGTAGTGTTTTAGGGTTTAGGGTAGTGCAGTGAAGTTTGTGTAGTGTAGGGAGTTATGCTGGTGGTAGTGTTTTAGATTTTTGGGTAGTGCAGTTATGTTTGGGTAGTGTAGGGTGTCGTGATGGGGGTAGTGTCTTAGGGTTTAAGGCAAGGCAGTGGTGTTTGTGTAGTGAAGGGGTCATGCTGGGGGTAGTGTTTTAGGGTTTAGGGTAGTGCAGTGAAGTTTGTGTAGTGTAGGGGGTTGTCAAAATGAGGCGAGAGTTGGTCGGGAATCACGCGGACATAACGGAGTGACCGGATTCCCAAACGCGCGTAAAGACCAGTGGGAGCGCTCGATGGAGCTGCCTCGCTCAGACCAGACGCGCCTGACAGGATCTCACCGCGCGCAGAGCGCACAGCGGAAGAAACTGCGAGGGGGAGAACGCTCTCGGGCAAGAGCCTGCTGCACAGGGAATATGAAACAATACCAAGGCATTAATGCTAATAACGTGCACAAGAAACCGCTATACAAACAACAACAATGTCAGATAAAGCCAAGAATGTAAGGAATGCACTTAACTGACGAGCAGTGAAGAAAGAGGAACCGGAAGGGACGTCACGATATTATATACGATGAACTGTGATATGATTGGACTATAGTTGCCTTGGAGACTACCCCTATGGTTCATGGGTTGTGTAGTCTTTTACTTAATGATTGTTGTGTTACGTTTTCTTTGCAAATAAAGTGAGGAAAGATATGCACAATCCTCGCCTCCATCCGGCCATAGAATTCATTAAACTTTATTCGATCTGATTTAGAAACATAGATCATAATAGTGTACATAAAAAGAGTAAATCCTCTTTCCTAATACAATACAGTGAGAATTAATTATAACCTGTAGGTAAAAACGGGGGTTACAAAGCCCGGTTCAGAGCAACTTCAGGATAACAGGATCATAAAGTTCAATGTTTCGCAAGATCAATCTCATGTACTTCGTGCAAAATACGCAAAAGGGGTCCAAGTAAGATGTAACGCTCCAATACCTCACCAATCTGCACTATATAAATCTGCAGAAAAACTATAAATAAAAATTGTTTTGCACACTTCTGTCATTGGGCTATATGTGGGTTACATCTGGGTAATATTTGTGCTACATTTGGTCTCTTTCTTCTCTGGTGGCCATCTTGGGAGACTTATTTGTTATGAAGTTTCCTAATTTCCTCATTTATTGCAGCTGAAATGGGAGCATATTTTCTGTAAATTCACATTATCTTTCTCAGTCATGTGAGAATGAAGTCTGTCATTCTCAGTAAATCATGTACATCCAACAAGGGCAGAGACTGTCAGTTGATTCCTTTGTGTTCTACTGCAACTTCCTAGAGTGTTCTAAAGATCAAATAGAGAGCTAACAGCCTTACCTATGACAAAAGTATGGCACACCTGAAGTCATCTTGATTGGAATAAACTGGTAACACTTAAAACATTTAATTTAAAAATGAACAAAATGATGGGGTTCATTTTGTCATAGAAATTATGGTTAGTGCTGTAGAAAGAAAAATTAGGACATGTTTCAAGTGTGATCTCAAATATCTTCCTTTTATATTTCAACATACTTGCCTTTGTGTTCTATTGCAGCTTCCCAGAGTGTTCTAAAGAACAACTAGAGCGCTAACAGTCTTACTTATGACACAATTATGGCACACCTGAAGCCATCTTGATTGGAATAAACTGGTAACTCTTAAAACATTTAATTTCAAAAGGAACAAAATGAGGGGGTTCATTTTGTCATAGAAATTATGGTTAGTGCTGTAGAAAGAAAAATTAGGGCATATTTTAAGTGAGATCTCAAATATCTTCCTGTTATATTTCAACAGGAGCAGCCTGTCAGTTGATGCCTTTATGTTCTACTGCAGCTTCCCAGAGTGTTCTAAAGAACAACTAGAGCGCTAACAGTCCTACTTATGACAAACGTATTGCACACCTGAAGCCATCTTGATTGGAATAAAGTGGTAACTCTTAAAACATTTAATTTAAAAGGGAACAAAATGAGGGGGTTAATTTTGCCATAGAAAGTATGATTAGTGCTGCAGAAAGAAAAATTAGGGCACATTTTGTGTGACTTCTCAAATCCTCTTCTATTTCATAAAAAAGTTTCTGACATGCAGACTGAAACATGCACTTTCAATACCAGCAGCAGACTTCCCTGGTGATCAGTAGCTTTACTACAGTGATCTAATAAGCAACTAGAGTGCTAACATTCTGCATTTATGGCAAATATGTGACATATCTGAATGCCTTCTTGATGGAATCAAAGTAAAAAACTGAAAGTAATTCCTACTGAGGAGACTGTAGTAAATGAGGAAATTAGGAAACTTCATAACAAATAAGTCTCCCAAAATGGCCACCAGAGACAAAAGAGCCCAAAATGGAGCACAAATATCACCCAGCTGTAGCCCAAGTATAGCCCAATGACAGAATGTCCCAGAGTGTTCTAACAAACAACTAGAGCGCTAAAAGTCTTACTTATGACAAAAGTATGGCACACCTGAAGCCATCTTAATTGGAATAAAGTGGTAACACTTAAAACATTTATTTACAAAGGAACAAAATGAGGGGATTTATTTTGCCATAGAAATTATGATTAGTGCTGCAGAAAGAAAAATTAGGGCACATTTTGACTTCTCAAATCCTCTTCCATTTCATAAAAGAATTCTGACATGCAGACTGAAACATGCACTTTGAATACCAGCAGCAGACTTCCTGGTGAGCAGTAGCTTTACTACAGTGATCTAAAGAGCAACTAGAGTGCTAACATTCAGAATTTATGGCAAATGTTTGACACATCTGAATGCCTTCTTGATGGAACCAAAGTAAAAAACTGAAAATATTTCCTACTGAGGAGACTACAGTAAATGAGGAAATTAGGAAACTTCAAAACAAATAAATCTCCCAAGATGGCCACCAGAGACAAAAGAGCCCAAATGTAGCCCAAATATCACCCAGATGTAGCCTAAGTATAGCCCAATGACAGAATGTCCCAGAGTGTTCTAATGAACAACTAGAGCGCTAACAGTCTTACTTATGACAAAAGTGTGGCACACCTGAAGCCATTTTGATTGGAATAAAGTGGTAACACTTAAAACATTTAATTTACAAAGGAACAAAATGAGGGGGTTCATTTTGCCATAGAAATTATGATTAGTGATGCAGAAAGAAAAATTAAGGCACATTTTAACTTCTCAAATCCTCTTCTATTTCATAAAAAAATTCTGACATGCAGACTAAAACATGCACTTTGAATACCAGCAGCAGACTTCCCTGGTGAGCAGTAGCTTTACTACAGTGATCTAATGAGCAACTAGAGTGCTAACATTCAGAATTTATGGCAAATGTGTGACACATCTGAATGCCTTCTTGATGGAACCAAAGTAAAAAACTGAAAGTATTTCCTACTGAGGAGACTGCAGTAAAGGAGGAAATTAGGAAACTCCATAACAAATAAATCTCCCAAGATGGCCACCAGAGACAAAAGAGCCCAAATGTAGTCCAGATATCACTCAGATGTAGCCCAAGTATAGCCCAATGACAGAATGTCCCAGAGTGTTCTGAAGAACAACTAGAGCACTTACTGTCTTACTTATGACAAAAGTATGGCACACCTGAAGCCATCTTGATTGGAATAAACTGGTAACACTTAAAACATTTAATTTAAAAAGGAACACAATGAGGGGGTTCATTTTGCCATAGAAATTATGTTTAGTGCTGAAGAAAGAAAAATTAGGGCACATTTTGAGTGACTTCTCAAATCCGCTTCTATTTCATTAAAAAATTCTGATATGCAGACTGAAACATGCACTTTTAATACCAGCACCAGACTTCCGTGGTGAGCAGTAGCTTTACTACAGTGATCTAATGAGCAACTAGAGTGCTAACATTCAGAATTTATAGCGAATGTGTGACATTACTGAATACCTTCTTGATGGAATCAAAGTAAAAAGCTGAAAGCATTTCCTACTGAGGAGAATGCAGTAAATGAGGAAATTAGGAAACTTCATAATAAATAAGACTCCCAAGATGGCCACCAGAGACAAAAGAGCCCAAATGCAGCACAAATATAACCCAGATGTAGCCCACATGTAGCTCAATGACAGAACTGTGCAAAACACTTATTTTTTGTGTATTTGCAGTTTTATATAGTGCAGACTTGTCAGGTATTGGAGTGCTTTACATGAGCCTTGGTTACATCACACAAGATCAAATTCATTTTGGTTGTAGACATAGGGAGATTAAGTGATTTGACCAGAATCACAGAATGTTGAGCTGAAGCAGAAACTCCAACCTGGTTCCCCAGTTGCAAAGTCTGCAGCTCTGGAAGTAACACCACATCCCCTCCCCTAGGTGCAACATTTAATCAAGTGGTCAACTGGATGAAAAAACATAGAGAGGACAAATAATTTAAAAGTTCTTTGTCGCTATTTGAAAACTCAGAAAATATGTCCTCATTTTAGAGTTTTAGAGCACTAACCATAATTTTGATGCAAATAAGACCCTCTCATATATGTAATTTCTAAAGGAAATGCTCTAGGTATTACAGTTTTGATTACATCAAGATGACGTCAGGCGTTCCACACTTTTGTAATAAATATAGAATGTTAGCAATCTAGTTGTTCATTGGGATACTGTTGAGAGGCAGAGGCCAGGGGCACGGACTCTGAAAATTGAATGCAGGAAGGAGAGTGCAGTGGCAACAGTTTGACCACACTGGGCAGGCAGGAAGGGCAGTGGCATCACAACAGACTATGGAGGACAGTGGAAAGGGGGGCAGAGGCAACAAACCAACAATACAGGACTGGCACAAGAGCCTGTGGCAATATAATAGACCATTGTGGGCAGAAGTAAGAGGCAGTGGTAGTACAACCATACATGCCAACAGACCCGTTTCAGCCAGGAAACGTCCAATATTTTTAAGCTCAAATGGGCTTTATGTCATCTGTCTCCTGTCTACAATCTCCTCTTTTTCAATGTAACTCAAAGGGGAAAATCAATACCCCAGTTTTTTTTCAAAATCTCCCTCTTACCAAGTTCAAAATGTTCACAAGTATGGTATATTGGATCATGGTAGGCAGGAGGAATTGGGGTAGGGACATGGACTCGGATAACAGAGGACAGGAGGGACATGGAGAGGTGCACCAAACTGACCCTACAGGGCAGGTATCAAGGTTTGCAGCAGCACAATACACCACACAGGCCATGCGGGACGGGAGTGCAGCGCAACAATCCATAGAAAGCAATAGGGAGGGGACAGGACCATGCACATGGCAACAGAGAACAGAGGGGAAAGAGGCAATGGTAGCTAGCTGACCATAATGGACAGACAGGAGAGAAAGCTGCAGCATAACAGACCATGAAAGGCAGGAGGGATGGATCAGGGGCATTACAATGGAACAGAAAAGCCAGGAGGGAGGGAATAGGGGTCTGCACATGGAAACAGAGGGCTGGGGGCAAGGGGGCAGGGCAGTAGCAGCAAGATGACCATGGAAGTCAGGCAGGATGGGCACTAGAAACAAGGCACTCCATGGAGAGCAACAGTGAGACTATGATGGCATACACACAGACCATGGAGGGAAGGTGGGAGGGGGTCAGGGACAGCTAACTGACTACACAGGGAAGGTGGGAGGGGCCATGGCAGCACAGAAGACCATGCATGGCAAGCGGGAGGGTTAGTGGCAGCACAATGGCTTTGATGGGCAAGAAGGAGGGTGCAGGGGCATGCACAAAGGACAATGGAGGACAGTGGAAAGGGGGGCAGAGGCAACAAACCAACAATACAGGACTGGCAAGAGAGGCTGTGGCAATATATTAGACCATTGTCGGCAGAAGCAAGAGACAGTGGTAGTACAACCATCCATGCCAACAGACCCAATTCAGCCAGGAAACGTCCAATGTTTTTAAGCTCAAATGGGCTTTATTTGATCTGTATCCTATCTACAATCTCCTCTTTTTCAATGTAAGTCAAAGGGGATAATCAATACCCCAGTTTTTTTTCCAACTCTCCCTCTTACCAAGTTCAAAATGTTAGCAAGTATGGTACATTGGATCATGGAAGGCAGGAGGAATTGGGGTAGGGACATGGACTCGGATAACAGAGGACAGGAGGGACATGGAGAGGTGCACCAAACTGACCCTACAAGACAGGCATCAGGGTTTGCAGCAGCACAAAACACCACACAGGGCATGTGGGATGGGAGTGTAGCACAACAATCCATAGAAAGCAATAGGGAGGGGACAGGACCATGCACATAGACAACAGAGAACAGAGGGGAAAGAGGCAATGGTAGTTAGCTGCCCATAATGGACAGACAGGAGAGAAAGCTGCTGCACAACAGACCATAAAGGGCAGGAGGGACGGATCAGGGGCATTAAAATGGAACAGACAAGCCAGGAGGGAGGGAATAGGGGTCTGCACATGGAAACAGAGGGCTGGGGGCAAGGGGGCAGGGCAGGAGCAGTAAGATGACCACGGAGGTCAGGCAGTATGGGCACTAGAAGCAAGGCACACCATGGAGAGCAACAGTGAGACTATGATGGCATACACACAGAGAATGGAGGGATGGTGGGAGGGGGTCAGGGGCAGCTAGCTGACCACACAGGGAAGGTGGGAGGGGCAGTGGCAGCACAGAACACCATGCATGGCAAGCAGGAGGGTTAGTGGCAGCACAATGGCTATGATGGGCAAGAAGGAGGGTGCAGGGGCATGCACAAAGGACCATGGAGGATAGAAGGGCGGGTCAGGACCTGGGCACAGACAAGAGAGTTCAGGGAAGGGGCCTCACAACAGACCGCGCGGGGCAGGCAGGAGAAGCAGTTGCAGGACAACAGACTAGGGTGTGGTAGTAAAATGGACCGTGGAGGACAGGAGGAAGGGGATAGGGGCATGGCATGTGGACAGGCAGGGTGGAGGTGGCAGGGACAGGTTACAGTCATCTGATAATGCTAGGCAGGTGGGAGGGGAATGGCAGCTCAACAGAACACTCAGAGTAGATAGGAGTGGCAGGTCCATGGAACATGGTGGGCAAAAAGGATGGAGCAGGGGCATGCACAAAGACATCGGAGGGCAGGGGGAAGGAGAATGGGGGCAGCCTGCTAAGCACAGAGGCTAAGCAGGAGGTCAATGATGGGCCATAGAATTGGGCAATGGAGGACAGGAGAAGTGGACTGGTACATCATGCTAAATGGAGGGCAGTGACAGCACATCAGACCATGCATGGCAGGAGGGAGGAGGCTAGTCCATGGAATCAGACAACAGAGGATAGGGAGGAGGTGGATGGGGCAGCAAGCTAACTGTTCAGAGAAGGTGGGTATTAGGAACTTTATTGTTTTTAAAATGTGTGTCTGTGCGAACTACTTAAAATATGAACAAGTATGCAGCATAATCTCACTTTTATTCAGGAAAAAGAGGACGTTTGTGACTGTGACTCCGGGCTCACTTGGCAGAAACACCCCCTGACCCTCCACCCCATCGCAAAATGTAATGCCTGTGAAAAGGGTAGGTGGACGCAGTGTTATATAGAACATAGTCCTGAGAGCACGATTGAAAATGAAAACTAGATATAGTATATGGTATAAACTATGCACCAAAAAGTGCGATATAAGATGAACCGGGGCGTGAAATATAATATGCAATACATTGTGCGCAATGACAGATTCATTGGAGAGCGCGAGATAGCACAGGCACTAGCGCGTGCTATGCGATATGCACCTTGGAGTGTAATATGCACAGGGCTGTGTTGTGTAACCTAACTAGTCTCTAAAGTTGTAATATAAAATTGTGCTGGGGAGTGTAACGTTGCATATGCACTGTGACAAAGATATGGATCCCAGATTGTAATATGTATGGCATAGCGCTGTGCGTTATAACATAGGCATCGAGGAAGGCACGTTAGATGGGGCAATATAACCCGTGCGAAGGCAAGTGTGGCATGACATATTCACGGGGTGGTGTTACAGTGCACATGGGCTAGAGAGTGTCATAGCATATGCACTAGCTGGTGGAATACAACACAGAGGTGTGTGGCACTCGGCCGGCACTGGTGGGTGTAACACAGCATTGGGCTCAGCCAGGAGCATGCTGTGACTCTCAAGTGAGGTTCATCTCCTTTCCAGAGAGTAAAATAAAAAGAATTACACATCCGGCAGTGGATGTGTGTTTTATTATCCGTGAGGGGGGTTTCTTGCAAAGTTTGGTCGAATTTTTGCCGAATCCCCTTTGAATGGCTTGGTGTGCATGTGTATTAAATGTGCCCGTCAATAGATACTAATGTTTGTATAAATAAACAACAAGGGTGTCTACTTGGAGAGCACCCACCGGCGGGGGCGCCGGGATTAGGCACGGTAGGGCGTCAGACATGTCAGAGCTTCACCAGCGCTGTAAATACATTCCACGTGGATTCATTGTATGTATAGTCGCCTTTTAATAAATATCACGCAAATCGTCATGGTGATAGTTACATACGGTTTGTCCAGCATGTCCTAGGTGTTTCTATACATATATTTTAAAAAAAATAATAAAAAACAAAGGCCGGCCCCGGGGAATGGGGTCCCTGGGGCCATAAGTGGCCTGAGGAGGTGGGCAACGCAGCCCCCCTCCTAAAGAATAAAAAAAAAAAAAAAAAAAGGCCATGACCCGGGGGTTGGGGTCCCCGGGGCCGATTAAGGTCTTGGGAGGGTCACATTTATTTTTTTCAACAAAAAAGTTAGGGTGCAGGCCCTGGGGGATGGGGTCCCCAGGTCCAATAAATTTGAAAAAGAAGGGGGGCACACAGCCCTCCTTCTTAAAAAAATAAAATAAATAAAAGACCGGCATCGTGCCAGAGGCCACGCCCCCTGCTTGCAGCACTCTGCAAACGCGCCCCCTGGCCAGTTGTAAGTTGGAGAATTAATTGCCCTTCAATACTGAGTGTCCCTGATTGCCAACTAGCCCAACAGGTATCTCCAGTATGCGCCAGGGAGCTGCGTTCTGAGGCCATGCCCCTTTTTACACCTCTATGCAACGCAGCTCTGTGGTGCTTACTGGAGGTACCTAGTGGGCTAGTTTTACCCTAGGGACCCTTAGGATTCAAGGGGACTTAATCTCTTAACTTAGAACGGCCACAGGGCGCGTTTACACAGTGGTGAAGGGAGGGAACGGGGCCTGAGCTGATGTGTGGAAACACACCCTGTGGCGAGTTTTAAGTTGGGGAAATAATTCCCTTTTAATGCTGAGGGCCCCTGGGGGCTAACTAGCCCACCAGATGCTTCTAGTAAGCGCCACTGAGCTGCGTTGCAGAGAGGTGGTCCAGGCCGTGCCACTTTTTACACCTCTCTGCAATGCAGCTCTGTGGCGCTTACTGGAGGTACCTAGTGGGCTAGTTGGACCCTAGGGACCCTCAGGATTCAAATGAACTTAATCTCCCAACTAAAAACGGCCACAGGGCGTGTTTACACAGTGGTGAAGGGAGGGGACAGGGCCTGAGATAACATGTGCAAACACGCCCTGTGGTGCGTTTTAAGTTGGGGAAATAATTCCCCTTCAATCCTGAGGGCTCCTGGGGGCTAACTAGCCCACCAGATGCTTCTAGTAAGCGCCACTGCGCTGCATTACAGAGAGGTGGTCTAGGCCCTGCCCCTTTTTACATCTCTCTGCAACGCAGCTCTGTGGCGCTTACTGGAGGTACCTAGAGGTCTAGTTGGACCCTAGGGACCATCAGGATTCAAGGGGACTTAATCTCCCAACTTAAAACGGCCACAGGGTGTGTTTACACAGTGGGGGAGGTAGGGGACGGGGCCTGAGGTGACGTGTGCAAACATGCACTGTGGCGCATTTTAAGAGGTAGTTTTAATCCCCTGCCCTATTATATACTAGGGGCTTACAGAGGAGGTCATGCTAATCACAGGGGGACCCCAACGCAAAACGTTCCCTAGTGTATGTAGGTGTTTTCACTGTATTCTGAGTGTCTTTTAACATAGCACTGGCTCTAGGACTGGTTAGTTAGACTCAGTTACCAACAGTATCCGTCTGAAAAAGTTAAGGGTACAGGATGAATTTGCAACAAGGCTTCTTTCTGCTCTTCTGTTTGTTCTTTCTGCACGTTATCCTTCTTCCTGCACTTTTCTTCGTCTTTGAGGACTTTTGTTGCTTCTTTCTGCATTTCTTTTTTTTCTTTCTGTGTGTTTTTTCTTTATTTCTTCACATGTCCTATCTCTGTAGGCATAGTTAGAAATTAGCATTTAAAAAACCTTTGAAATTCACTGAAAAAACCATAGGTTTCAGGCACGTTATAGTTAGGAATTAGCATTTAAAAAACCTTGGAAATTCACTGAAAAAACCATAGATTTCAGGGGCGCTATAGTTAGCTGGACTTTTCACTCGTACAAAACCATTGAAATTCCCCCGTTATAGTTAGTTCAGCTAACTATAACTCGCGTGCCCGCAATGCACTGCTGATGACGTCACATATTACATGACTCATGACATGGTCAGTGACATCACTCATGACATCACTGATGACATCTCAAATGGCATCACTGATGACATCACTGATGACATCATCCTTGTGATAGAGTGGCAGACCTCCTCTCCCCCTAAGATAACCTTTGATACACACATTCAAAAATAGAAACTACAATTTTCAAAACAATGGACATACCAATACCAGTTACAACAACCTATTCAGTAATTCTAAGATTCACATACACATCCACTCATTCACCAACAGTCCTATACAGTCACTCATACATGTACTCACTCGTCATATGTACTCATACACCTATACATCGTGTTACACAACGCCACTCATCCATAGAGTTACTCACTCACATAGTCACTCATGCCAATAAAGAATCAAATATCCATTTACTTGCATATACAGTTATACACACACACCACACTTACTTCTACAGAAACTTACACATATCTAGGGGCAGATTTACAAGCCCTGTGCGCCACTTTTGCACCACCGTTGCGTCACTTTTGTGACGCAGCGGCGGCGCAAAGCTAGCGCCAGATTTACAACGTGACGCATCTAGGGAGATGCGTCACGTTGTAAAGCCCTGCGCCACATTAAACCTGCGTCAGGTTTAATGTATGCAGGGTGGGCGTTACATCGGAAAAAGCCTCGGAAAAGTGACGCAGTGAAATCTACGAGATTTCACGCAGTCACTTTTCTGACGCTGGTGCCTCAAATCATTACGCCTGCTTCATGCAGGCGTAAGGCGTGACGCACCATGTTAGGGATAGGGAAGGTTGGAACAGTGCTGGAGTAGCGTCGCGCTTGCGACACAACTTCAGCACTGTGCCAACCTTACGCCAGCAGATGCGTCACGCATCTGCTTGTCCTTGCGCCACGATGCACTGCATTGTAATTGCGGCGCATCTGCAGTGGCGCAAGGGCAAACTTGGGTGTACGCATCTTCCCTGGCACATCCCTGCTGATTTGCAGGGATGCGCCAGGGAACGTAAATCAGCCCCGTAGTCTTTTAAACAATCACTTATAGAAACACATACTTATTCATACAGGAACTCTTTCAATCTCTCACTCTCACATATACTCACTTATATACACCAATAGTCACATATACTAGTTTAAAACATATGTAGTTACTCATAAAGACACTATTGAGACAGTCATTCACTCAATAACACACCCATACACACACTCATCCACCATACAGTCCTGCACACATTCTGTCTTCAACACATACAAACAGTGAGTCACTCATTCATGCACCTATGCACTACGTAATACCCCCACCGAGCCATACCGACACTCAGACACTCATACTGATACTCAAAAAAACAACTAATAACCTATATAGACACTCATGTAGCTACTCACCAACCCATGCAGCCACTTATACACAAAGTGAGAGACTGATACAGATATTTACATATTTAAACATTTCTCACTAAGCCATGTATTCACTAAGATACACTTAATCAGTCAGTTACACAATCAATTTTTCAAAAACAAATCATCCATTTAGACACCTATATACCCATTTATTCTTCCATCGACCTTGAGATATGCATATATAAAACATATGTAATTTTCTGAAAAACACAACACATTCACTGGATGATGTCATCAGGGATGTCATCAGTGATGTCATTTGAGATGTCATCAGTGATGTCATGAGTGATGTCACTGACCATGTCATGAGTGATGTAATATGTGACGTCATCAGCAGTGCATTGCGGGGGCGAGAGTTATAGTTAGCTGAACTAACTATAACGGGGGAATTTCAATGGTTTTGTACGAGTGAAAAGTCCAGCTAACTATAACGACCCTGAAACCTATGTTTTTTTCAGTGAATTTCTAAGCTTTTTTAAATGCTAATTCCTAACTATAACGTGCCTGAAACCTAAGGTTTTTTCAGTGAATATATATATACACACAAATATATATATATATATACACTCACACACATATACACACACACACACACACACACACATATATTATCTACTGGCCGTCGCCAGTAGGTAGTTATAGTTAGGACCTATTATCCATAGGAAATTTGTAACATTCTTTTTCCAATAACTTTGGCGCCAGATGACGAATCTTCATGAAATTTTCAAAACTGGTGGGGCGCTCTGGTCAACTTCTATCCTGAAAGTTTGGGGTGATTCGTCAAGCGGGGGCCGAGAAAATAGGGGGTCCCAAAACGCGTTTTCTCCATGTTATTTCCAATATGAAATTTTGGAACAGGCCACAGCCCGAACTGCTGAACTGAATTACACCAAATTTTTCAAAAAGGTAGCCCTTGTTTCAGTAAGAGACCTTTTTTTAAATGGTGTAAATTCGTTCAGTAGTTCCTGAGAAATTCAAAAAATAGAAGTCGAAAAATCAATTTCCCACAGGAAAATTTAGACACAGTTATAGCCAAAACTGCGGAACGGAATTACACCAAATTTGGCAAAAAGGTACTGCTTGGCTCAGAAAGCGAGCTTTTAAAAAATGGTCTAAATCCATTCAGTAGTTTTTGAGAAATTAAGAAATAAAGATAGTGATGTCTATGGCAGCGGTGGATCCGCGCACCCTTCCGATCACGAGCTTCATGCTAATTGTCTGTCAGCACTCCAAACCAGGAAGTGTTGGCAGCCATCTTGTGCCTCGGTTCTACCGAGGCACAAGAAAACAGAAAAACAAATGTGCAAAACATGAAAAGGGGGCAGAGTAGAAACACCCTGACCCCCTAGGCCTGCTCAAGGGGTCCCAGAAGGACCCCCAGGGCCCAAAAAAGCATAAAAAAATAGCAGGATGCGCAGAGGATCCGCGGAACCGGCTGAAAAAAAAACAAATGTAGCGCGGGCTCCCGCGCTTTGTGTTTATAAAGCCCCCCCGCAGCCCCGTGGACCGCCACCACAGGGCACATTTTTAAATGTGTGGGGGAGCCTCTAAGGCCCCCCAAGCTCCAGGGACCGCCACCCCCGGGGCTTTCATTAATTGTAAGGGGGGCACATGGCCCCCCGCAGCCCCGGGGACCACCAACCCCGGGGCTTTTAGAAAAGATAAAATGTACCTGTGTGGGGGGCTCGAGCCCCCCCACATGCCCCGGGGACCGCCATCTCCCTGGGACACTAAATATTCAAAATAGGGGATCAGTTATGGAACCCCTAGCCCCGGGGACCACCACCGGTCCCCAACGGATAGGGCGGCCCCGGGGGATGGGGTCCTTGGGGCCAGAAGTGGCCCGGGAGGGGGGCCATGCAGCCTCTCTCCCCTAAAACCTTTTTTTTTTAAAAGCAGGCCGGCCCAGGGGGGTGGGGTCCCCGGACCATAATAGGCCTGAGGAGGGGGGCCACACAGCCCCTCTCTCAAAAAAAAAAAACAAAGGCCAGGCCCTGGGGGATGGGGTCCCCGGGGCCAGAAGTGGCACGGGCCAAAGAAAAAATTAAATAAATAATTAAATAAATAAAGGCCGGTCCTGGGGGATGGGGTCCCCGGGGCCAATAGAGGCCTTAGGAGGGGTACCACGCAGCCCACCTCCATAATAAAAAAAAATGTGGCCATGCCCCAGGGGATGGGGTCCTCGGGGCCAGAATTGGCCACGGGAGGGGGGCCGCACGCGGACCCTTCCCGTAATTTTTTTTTAATGGGGGTCAGGCCCTGGGGGATGGTGTCCCCAGGGCCCATAAAATAGAAAAGGAAGAGGGGCACTTAGCCCCCATTCTTTAAAAAAAAAAGACTGGCATTGCGCCGGAGGCCCCGCCCCCTCCCTGCAGCATTCTGCAAACACGCCCCCTGGCACGTTGTAAGATGGGGAAGTAATTCCACTTGAATACTGGGGGTCCCTGGGGGCCAACTAGCCCACCAGGAACCTCCAGTATGCGCCAGGGTGTTGCGTTGCAGAGAGGTGTTCAGAGACCATGCCCCTTTTTACACCTCTGCAATGCAGCGCAGTGGCGCTTACTGGAGGTAAGTGTTGGGTTAGTTGGCCCCTAGGGACCCTCAGGATTGAAAAGGAATTAATTCCCCAAATTAAAACGCGCCACAGGGCGTGTTTGCACACATGTGACCTCAAGCCCTGCCCCCTTCCTTCACCACTGTGCGAATGCGCCCCCTTGCAAGTTGTAAGTTGGGGAATTAATTCCCCTTGAATACTGAGGGTCCGTGGGGGCCAACTAGCCTACCAGGTACCTCCAGTATGTGCCAGGGAGCTGCGTTGCAGAGAGGTGTTCAGAGGCCATGCCCCTTTTTACACCTCTCTGCAACACAGCTCTGTGGTGCTTACTGGAGGTACCTGGTGAGCTAGTTGGATCCCAGGGACTGTCAGGATTCAAGGGGACTTTATCCCCCAACTCAACATGCGCCACGGGGTGCGTTTTTGCTCAGTGGTGAAGGGAGGGGGCGAGGCCTGAGGTGACATGCGTGCAAACGCATCCTGTGGTGCATTTTAAGTTGGGAATTAATTCCTCTTCAATACTGAGGGTCCCTGGGGGCCAACTAGCCCACCACTTACCTCCAGTAAGCGCCACTGCACTGCGTTGCAGAGAGGTGGTCCAGGCCATGCCCTTTTTACACCTCTGTGCAACGCAGCTCTGTGGCGCTTACTGGAGGTACCTGGTGAGCTAGTTGGACCCCAGGGACGCACAGGATTCAAGGGGACTTAATCTCCCAACTTAAAACGGCCACAGGGCGTGTTTGCACACATGTCACCTCAGATCCCCCCTCCCTTCACAACTGTGCAAACGTGCCACGTGGCGCGTTTTAAGAGGTAATTTTAATCCCCCTACCCTATTATGTACCGCGGACTTACAGAGGAGGTCATGCTAATCACAGGGGTACCCCAACGCATAGTGTTCCCTAGTGTATGTAGGTGTTTTCACTGTATTCTAAGTGTCTTCTAGCATAGCACTGGCTCTCGGGCCTGGTTAGTCAGAGTCAGTTACCACCAGTATCCCTCTGAAAAGGTTGTGGGCACAGGATGATTTTGCAACAAGGCCTCTTTCTGCTCCTCTGTTGGTTCATTCTGCATATGTCTTGCTTCTTCCTGTGCATTTCTTCATCTTTGTGGACTTCTGTTGCTTCTTTCTGCATTTCTTTTGCTTCTTTCGGTGCATTTTTTCTTCTTTCTTCACATGTCCTACCTCTGTAGGCGTAGTTAGAAACTAGCATTTAAAAAACCTTAGAAATTCACTTAAAAAACCATAGGTTTCAAGCACGTTATAGTTAGAAATTAGCATTTAAAAACCTTTGAAATTCACTGAAAAAAAACATAGGTTTCAGGCATGTTATAGTTAGAAATTAGCATTAAAAAATCCTTTCAAATTTACTGAAAAAACCATAGGTTTCAGGCACGTTATAGTTAGAAATTAGCATTTAAAAAACCTTACAAATTCACTGAAAAAAACATAGGTTTTAGGGAAAGTTATAGTTAGTTGGACATTGTACTCGTACAAAACCCTTAAAATTCCCCCGTTATAGTTAGTTCAGCTAACTATAACTCGCGCCCCCGCAGTGCACTGCTGATGACGTCACATATTACATCACTCAGGACATGGTGAGTGACATCACTGATGACATAACTGATGACATCTCAAATGACATCACTGATGACATCACTGATGACATCATCTATGTGATAAATTGATGCATCTTTTCACACCCTAATATAACCTTTGATACACCCACTCTAAATTACAGACGGCCATTCTCAAAACCATTGAAAGTTTGGGGGGATTCGTCAAGCGGGGGCCGAGAAAATAGGGGGTCCCAAAACGCGTTTTCTCCATGTTATTTCCAATATGAAATTTTGGAACAGGCCACAGCCCGAACTGCTGAACGGAATTACACCAAATTTTTCAAAAAGGTAGCCCTTCTTTCAGAAAGAGACCTTTTTTTAAATGGTGTAAATTCGTTCAGTAGTTCCTGAGAAATTCCAAAAATAGAAGTCGAAAAATCAATTTCCCACAGGAAAATTTAGACACAGTTATAGCCAAAACTGCGGAACAGAATTACACCAAATTTGGCAAAAAGGTACTGCTTGGCTCAGAAAGCGAGCTTTTAAAAAATGGTCTAAATCCATTCAGTAGTTTTTGAGAAATTAAGAAATAAAGATAGTGATGTCTATGGCAGCGGTGGATCCGCGCACCCTTCCGATCACAAGCTTCATGCTAATTGTCTGTCAGCACTCCAAACCAGGAAGTGTTGGCAGCCATCTTGTGCCTCGGTTCTACCGAGGCACAAGCAAACAGAAAAACAAATGTGCAAAACATGAAAAGGGGGCAGAGTAGAAACACCCTGACCCCCTAGGCCTGCTCAAGGGGTCCCAGAAGGACCCCCAGGGCCCAAAAAAGCATAAACAAATTGCAGGATGCGCAGAGGATCCGCGGAACCGGCTGAAAAAAAAACAAATGTAGCGCGGGCTCCCGCGCTTTGTGTTTATAAAGCCCCCCCGCAGCCCCGTGGACCGCCACCACAGGGCACATTTTTAAATGTGTGGGGGAGCCTCTAAGGCCCCCCAAGCTCCAGGGACCGCCACCCCCGGGGCTTTCATTAATTGTAAGGGGGGCACATGGCCCCCCGCAGCCCCGGGGACCACCAACCCCGGGGCTTTTAGAAAAGATAAAATGTACCTGTGTGGGGGGGCTCGAGCCCCCCCACATACCCCGGGGACCGCCATCTCCCCGGGGCACTAAATATTCAAAATAGGGGATCAGTTATGGAACCCCTAGCCCCGGGGACCACCACCGGTCCCCAACGGATAGGGCGGCCCCGGGGGATGGGGTCCTTGGGGCCAGAAGTGGCCCGGGAGGGGGGCCATGCAGCCTCTCTCCCCTAAAACCTTTTTTTTTTAAAAGCCGGCCGGTCCTGGGGGATGGGGTCCCCGGGGCCAATAGAGGCCTTAGGAGGGGTACCACGCAGCCCACCTCCATAATAAAAAAAATGTGGCCATGCCCCAGGGGATGGGGTCCTCGGGGCCAGAATTGGCCACGGGAGGGGGGCCGCACGCGGACCCTTCCCGTAATTTTTTTTTAATGGGGGTCAGGCCCTGGGGGATGGTGTCCCCAGGGCCCATAAAATAGAAAAGGAAGAGGGGCACTTAGCCCCCATTCTTTAAAAAAAAAAGACTGGCATTGCGCCGGAGGCCCTGCCCCCTCCCTGCAGCATTCTGCAAACACGCCCCCTGGCACGTTGTAAGATGGGGAAGTAATTCCACTTGAATACTGGGGGTCCCTGGGGGCCAACTAGCCCACCAGGAACCTCCAGTATGCGCCAGGGTGCTGCGTTGCAGAGAGGTGTTCAGAGGCCATGCCCCTTTTTACACCTCTGCAATGCAGCGCAGTGGCGCTTACTGGAGGTAAGTGTTGGGTTAGTTTGCCCCCAGGGACCTTCAGGATTGAAAAGGAATTAATTCCCCAAATTAAAACGTGCCACAGGGCGTGTTTGCACTCATGTGACCTCAAGCCCTGCCCCCTTCCTTCACCACTGGGCGAATGAGCCCCCTTGCAAGTTGTAAGTTGGGGAATTAATTCCCCTTGAATACTGAGGGTCCGTGGGGGCCAACTAGCCTACCAGGTACCTCCAGTATGTGCCAGGGAGCTGCGTTGCAGAGAGGTGTTCAGAGGCCATGCCCCTTTTTACACCTCTCTGCAACACAGCTTTGTGGTGCTTACTGGAGGTACCTGGTGAGCTAGTTGGATCCCAGGGACTGTCAGGATTCAAGGGGACTTTATCCCCCAACTCAACATGCGCCACGGGGTGCGTTTTTGCTCAGTGGTGAAGGGAGGGGGCGAGGCCTGAGGTGACATGTGTGCAAACACATCCTGTGGTGCATTTTAAGTTGGGAATGAATTCCTCTTCAATACTGAGGGTCCCTGGGGGCCAACTAGCCCACCACTTACCTCCAGTAAGCGCCACTGCACTGCGTTGCAGAGAGGTGGTCCAGGCCATGCCCTTTTTACACCTCTGTGCAACGCAGCTCTGTGGCGCTTACTGGAGGTACCTGGTGAGCTAGTTGGACCCCAGGGACGCACAGGATTCAAGGGGACTTAATCTCCCAACTTAAAACGGCCACAGGGCGTGTTTGCACACATGTCACCTCAGATCCCCCCTCCCTTCACAACTGTGCAAACGCGCCACGTGGCGCGTTTTAAGAGGTAATTTTAATCCCCCTACCCTATTATGTACCGCGGACTTACAGAGGAGGTCATGCTAATCACAGGGGTACCCCAACGCATAGTGTTCCCTAGTGTATGTAGGTGTTTTCACTGTATTCTAAGTGTCTTTTAGCATAGCACTGGCTCTCGGGCCTGGTTAGTCAGAGTCAGTTACCACCAGTATCCCTCTGAAAAGGTTGTGGGCACAGGATGATTTTGCAACAAGGCCTCTTTCTGCTCCTCTGTTGGTTCATTCTGCATATGTCTTGCTTCTTCCTGTGCATTTCTTCATCTTTGTGGACTTCTGTTGCTTCTTTCTGCATTTCTTTTGCTTCTTTCGGTGCATTTTTTCTTCTTTCTTCACATGTCCTACCTCTGTAGGCATAGTTAGAAACTAGCATTTAAAATAAAAACCGTAGGTTTCAAGCACGTTATAGTTAGAAATTAGCATTTAAAAACCTTTGAAATTCACTGAAAAAAACATAGGTTTCAGGCATGTTATAGTTAGAAATTAGCATTAAAAACTCCTTTAAAATTTACTAAAAAAACCATAGGTTTCAGGCACGTTATATTTAGAAATTAGCATTTAAAAAACCTTACAAATGCACTGAAAAAACCGTAGGTTTTAGGGAAAGTTATAGTTAGTTGGACATTGTACTCGTACAAATCCCTTAAAATTCCCCCGTTATAGTTAGTTCAGCTAACTATAACTCGCGCCCCCGCAGTGCACTGCTGATGACGTCACATATTACATCACTCAGGACATGGTCAGTGACATCACTGATGACATAACTGATGACATCTCAAATGACATCACTGATGACATCACTGATGACATCATCTATGTGATAAATTGATGCATCTTTTCACACCCTAATATAACCTTTGATACACCCACTCTAAATTACAGACGGCCATTCTCAAAACCATTGACACTCAAGCACCAATAACTACATACCCACTAGCTGATTCTTAGTTCTACACACACATCCACTCACTCATCCATACAGTCACTCATACTTATTGTCACTCAGTACAGGACTATCATATGCACTCATACACCTATATAGACACTCACACACTGCCACTCATCCAGAGAGATAATCACACATCTAGTCAGTTATGCAAATAAATAATCACACACCCATTTACTCACCTATATAGTTATGCACACACCTGCTCACTTACTCATACAAATACTAGAACATTCTTACGCTCTTGTACAATCACTGATACAACCACCCACTCATCCATACAGCCACTCTCACAATCACACACTCTCACTTATAGCCATTTAAATACTCTAACACACATATATACTTCCTTTTGAATATGTAGTTACTCGCACATGTACCAGTGAGATATATATTCACTCACTAACACACCCATACACACACTCACCCACCCTTGCAGTCCATCACAGATGCACTCTTGAAACCATGCACTCAGTGAATCACCCACTCACACATCTATGCAGAGTCACACACACCCCACCCACACACTCAGCCACCCATACAGATACTCAACCAATCAATAACTCATATAGACACTCATGTAGCTATTCACAAACCCATGCAGCCGCTTAAACACCAACAGACAGATGGATACAGACATTCATATAGTTTACTCACCAACCCATGCATTCAGTAAGATACGTTTAATCACTCACTTACAGACTCAGTTACGCACACACTAAATAAATCATCCATTCAGACACTTATACAACCACTCATTCATCAATACGGCTTTCCCTAGATATGTATTTTATTTGATAGGCAAAACATTTCCCTAGGTATATTTAACATAGTTAAACTTTACAGAAACACACAGTCACTGGATGATGTCATCAGTGATGTCATCAGTGATGTCACTGACCATGTCATGAGTGATGTAATATGTGACGTCATCAGCAGTACATTGCGGGGGCGCGAGTTATAGTTAGCTGAACTAACTACTATAATGGGTGAATTCCACGGGTTTTGTAATGGTGCAATGTCCAACTAACTATAACTTTCCCTAAAACCTATGTTTTTTCAGTGAATTTCTAAGGTTTTTTAAATGCTAATTTCTAACTATAACGTGCCTGAAACCTATGTTTTTTTCAGTGAATTTCAAAGGTTTTTTAAATGCTAATTTCTAACTATAATGTCCCTGAAACCTATGATTTTTTCAGTGATCAAGGCTCCCTGGATCCGAAACGCGTAATGGCCAACAGAGTTTGGAGGCAATAAACTAGATTCTGCGCATCTAACTGTGGTCCGTGCTCCATTTTGTTGAAACAACATAGCCGCTGTGCAGTGCAGTTCTCAGGATATATATATATATCTATATCTATATATCTATCTATATATATATTCACTGAAAAAACCATAGGTTTCACACATGTTATAGTTAGTGGAAATTTTACTGATAAAAAAACAGTGAAATTGCCCCGTTATAGTTAGTGCTGGCAACTATAACTCACGCGACCGCAATCCTCTGCTGATGCTAATAGTTTATTTAGACACTTATTTGCCCATGTCTTCTTCCATACATTTTTAGCTATACATATATTACAAATATTTTTTTTTCATAAAGACACATATGTCATCAGCAGAAGATTGCGGTCGCGTGAGTTATAGTTGCCAGCACTAACTATAACGGGGCAATTTCACTGGTTTTTTATCAGTAAAATTTCCACTAACTATAACATGTGTGAAACCTATGGTTTTTTCTGTGAATTTGCAAGGTTTTTTAAATGCTAATTCCTAACTATAACGTGTGTGAAACCTATGGTTTTTTCAGTGAATTTGCAAGGTTTTTTAAATGCTAATTCCTAACTATAATATGTTTGATACCTATGGTTTTTCCAGTGTCTTTGCAAGATTTTTAAAATGGTAATTTCTAACTATAATGTGTCTGATTCCCAAATTCATTTAATTTGTATGGTTTTTTAAATGCAAATTTTTTTTATGTCATTTTTTGTAAGCCTTTTTATATAATAATTTATGTACTATATCCTGCATTATGGAAAGGTTTTTTTTTTTTATGCATTTTTTTCCGTGCGCGTACGGTAAGCTGACGCTACGCGCTTGTAGGATACGCGTACGGTAAGCTGACGCTACGCGCTCTGGACGTCATTAGTGCAGCGCGCCTACGTGATACGTGCGTGCCGTACGCGTATACCCGGAAGCAACGTCGCGGTTACGCAGGGGCGTGTAATGCGCATGCGCGAAAGTGACGTAAGCGCTGCGTAAGCGCACCGTAAGCGTCACGTGCGCGCACGGCAGGTCATGTGACTTACAAAGATCACTTTTTATTGGTTGAAATTACTTTCACTTCCAGAAACTTCCCACACCACACCCATTCCCCTCATTACTGCTTGAAAGAACACTTTTCATTGGTTGAAGCTACTTTCAGTTCCAGATTCTTCCCACACCACACCCATTCCCCTCATTTCTGCTTGTGATTCTCTAGGAGCAGGAGCTGGATTGACATTGGGATACAATGGCAGAACAGCACACCTCTTCTGAGAGTGAGGCCAGCAGCACCACCATGATCCAGAGAAGGAGGAAACAAAAGACTTCTTTTGTATGGGAGTATTTCACTTTTCCAGAGGGGGAGAAAAAGGTGAATGCTCAATTGGTCACTTGCATACTTTGTGATCGTGTTTTATCAAGAGGAAATCCAAGGAAAAAATATTCCTTTGGAAATCACTCTATGAAGAGACACCTTCAGGACAGACACCCAAGGACCTTTGCTCGACATACTGGAGAAAACTCTTCAGTAAGTCACCAGAGCCCAGCCTCAGATGCTCAGCCGAGTACATCATCGGCAGCTCAGCTGAGCCCTTCCTCTGTTGTTGGAGCATCACCTTCTTCTTTTCCTTCGGACATCAACCCTCGATTTGGGAGTGTTGAAATGAGGTGTACAAAATGTGGTGGTCTTATTGTTTTTGGGGAGGTCAGTCTTCCCCTTATTAACAATAAGATAGACCAGCATGTTTGTAGACGCTCATAATATTCCCATTCTTTCTTTCCTCTATCCCTGTATGAACCCAACGGCTCTTATAAGAGCCAACCTTACCTCACAATTTTTTTTATTTTTTTTTAAGCTTTCCTTTTTGCAAATTTTTTTTTGCCGTGCGCGCACGGTACGCGTAATTCCGCGAATTTCGCGGAATTTCGCAGATTACACCATGCGCGTACGCTACGCGCATACGGCGATTTTTCGAAAAAAAAATAAATTTCATTTTTGCCCTTGAGGGTCCTTCTGGGACCCCCTGACCAAGGCTAGGGGGTCAGGAACTGTCGAGCCTGCCCCCTTTTCACATTATCCACCTTTTTTATTCACCCCCCTGACAGTGCGAGTGAGAAAATGGCGGCCGCCGCTTCCTGGTTTCGACCGATTCGAATGTTTACTATGATCTAACAGCCAATCAGAATCGCGCTCGAGCACGGCACCGTACGCGTACGGTAAGCTTACCGTAAGCGCACCGTAAGCGCACGGTAAGCTGCCACAGATATATATATTGATTTAAATGCTATTTTCTCAGAATCTACTGAACAGATTTACACCAAACCTAAAAAAGGCACTTCCTTGACCTGAGGACTACCTCTCTGCCAAATTTCAAGTAATTCTGTTCAGCCGTTCGGGCTGTAGCTGTGTCTAAAGGTCCTATGGAAAAATGCATGGGAAAAACGCGTTTTGGGACCCCCCTTTTATCTCAGCCCCCGCTTGACGAATCCCCCCGAGACTTTCAAGGTAGGAGCGGAGCGTAGCGCCCCACCTATTTTGAAAAATTCGCGAGGATTCGTCGACCGGCGCCAAAGTTATTCAAAATAGAATGTTGAGGTTTTCCTATGGAAAAGGGGTCCTAACTATAACTACCTACTGGCGACCGCCAGTAGGTAATATATATATATATATATATATATATATATATATATATAACTGTATATAAATAAATGTATACACTTTCAGGCATAAAGTGCCACATGAAATATGCAAAAAAGAAGCAAAGATCTCTGGGTAGTTCCAAAGTTTAGGTGGAAAGCAGATCTTGTATAGAACACCCTACAACACCAGCTACACTCTGAATTTGCTCACCTCAAATGTCTGCTTTCCATCAAAGTTTTTAAGCGTAGGAGTGGTACCTTGCCATGCACGCCCAGCTGTAAAATTAGAAAGCCTTTTGCTAATCGAGGCACAGTAAAACAGCTTAGATTGGTAAAATTCCATCCAAGCAAACCAGGAATGAATAAAAGCAATCCCTGACACATGTTTTGCTATCACTATAGCTATTCAGAGAGGTTTAGCTTTGTCCAGACACAAGGGCATACCCAGTATAAGTCAAAACAATACCCTTTCTGGCATAGAGTGTGGAATAAATTATTCACAAAAAAGCAAAGAACTCTGGGTAGTTCCCAAGCTTAGGTGGAGAGCAGCTCTTGTATAGCGAGACTGTGAACTTCCTCACCTCAAATGTCTGCTTTTGTATGAAAGTTTTTAAGCACAGGATTAGCATCAGTGATGTCATCAGTGATGTCACTGACCATGATATGAGTGATGTAATATGTGAAGTCATAAGCAGTGCATTGAGGGGGCGTAGGTTGTAGTTAGCTTCTGAATTCCAATGGTTTTGAAAGAGTGAAATCTGAACCTAACTATAACATACCTGTAACCTTTGGTTTTTCTAGTGAATATATGTGTATATATATCTATCTATCTATCTATCTATCTATAATCCTGGAGAAAGAGGCATATATGTGAGAGGCATATTCGCAACTGAGAAATACAGAATATTATGAAAAACTAAAATCTAATCCTACAAAAAAATGGAAAGAGGAATTGGACGCAAGACTGGATCTCTGGAAGCAACAAAATCTGCTGGATGAAGAAGAAGTAAAATATCTAAAAATACCACATCCTAAAATGGCGACAATATACTTCTTACCTAAGATCCATAAAAACCCCACGAAACCACCAGGGAGACCGATAATATCGGCAAAAGGAGCATTATTGGAACCCATGGCCAACTTTTTAGATGTATTTCTATTACCTTACGTCAAAAACCTAACGTCGTACCTTCAGGATACTGGCGATCTTTTGAGACATCTGCAAGAAACCCCATGGCAAAAAACATACCTATTGATCACAATGGATGTGGTATCACTATACTCAAACATTCGCAATGACATTGGGATGAAAGCATGCAAACATTTTTTGCAAGAAAGAAACATACAATACACAGACCACAACAAAATGTTATTGCAAATGATCAATACTTGCTTGGAACAAAACACATTCATGTTCGGGGAAGAGATCTACCGCCAAGTGAAAGGTACGGCAATGGGTTTTTCATTTAGTCCAAGCTACGCCTGCCTGACCATGGAATGGTGGGAGAAGACTTGGGCATGGAAGAGCGAAAATGACCAGCATGTCAATAAGACCATTACATGGCTGAGATACATCGATGATTTGCTCTTAATATGGGATGGGACAAAGAATGAATTCGCTGAACATTTTGAAATTCTGAACAACTCTGATTTCAACCTCAAGTTTACATATAACATCAGCAGTGAGCGTGTGCTCTTCCTTGACACTGAGATCTATATTGAAAATGAGACAGTCCATACCACTCTGCATCGTAAGGACACAGCGACAAATGCCGTACTACATGCAGAAAGCTTTCATCAAACAAGTCTGATTAAAAATATTCCGTATGGAGAATTTCTCAGAATTAAAATAATATGCTCACAGGAAGAGGAATGGATACAACACCGGGGCAAAGCAATACAAAGATTCAAGAAAAGAAAATACAACTCGAAAATCATTGAAGAGGCTGTGCAACGAACAAGTATGGTGAGAAGAACTGATCTGATAAAAGAAAAACAAAATCCAGAGAGGGAAGACAATAAAATAAGGCTCATAACAACATACAGCACTGAAAACCAACAACTGATGAAAATATTGCGCAAGAACTGGCACGTATTACGTATGGATCCCACAGTATCTGAAATAGTGGGGGACCACCCGAATATCACCTACAGACGAGCAAAAAACCTACTGGACCAATTGGTGCACAGCCATTTCCAGGACCAAAAGAAATCAGACACATGGCTTAAACCAAAAGGGTTCTTTAAGTGTACCAATTGTAAGGTCTGTTCAATTGCGCAAAACAAAAAAGAGGTGATAATGACAAACAAACGGATGTGGAAGATCCAACAATTAATCAATTGCAAGAGTCAATTCGCAATATATGTAATAGAATGCCCTTGCGCGATGAAATACATTGGTAGCACGAAATGCGAATTGAAAAAACGCATCTTGGAGCATGTGCGAGCCACTATCAATTCAGACAGAAGTAATGCTGTAGCCAAGCATATGGAGAGGGAACACGGTGGAGACTGGAAAAAGTTAAAATTTTATGCTTTGGAAACAGTAGGGTTGCACCCAATAGGTGGGGATCGTGAAAAGATCTTAAGACAGAAGGAATCACGGCACATTTTGAACTTTAGAACACTTATGCCGGATAGTCTGAACCAGGATGAGGAACTCCATTATCACTTATGACTTGCTTGGAAGATATGTTCCATGATGAAATTAATGAGAATTGTTTAGCAGAGCTGTAATAATTTGTCTCCCTTATATGTATATATTACAACCCCATTTTTAAGAAAAAAGCCCTTTTGTAGAAACACTCCTGTAAGTACATGATGGTAAGGTTGTTGACGTGAGGTGGTCATGAGAAATACGAGGAAATAACATAATTTACATAAACTTCCCTTAATGAATGATAGGCCCACCGGAGGGTTTTAGTGTAATAATATAAAACAGAGAAAGCAAATACTTATGGTCAATAACAGAGAGAAATATGACCCACTGGAGGGTTTTACCTAGCAAAATGATCATGTGAAATTTTGCCAAATTTTGGATTCTAGGGAATGAGAAATGTCATAATTAATAACGAGTGCAATATAAGTCTCAGCAGGGACATAAATAAGTTGGAGGAATTATGATAACTGTTTTTTAAAAACGAGTTTGAAGCATGACACCCTGTATGACAAACTGCATGTACCAGAATGCTTAGTGACAGACTACAGAAAGTGACGCAACTATGCACCCGGGTGGTTTTGATAAAAAGAAAAAAAATGTTAATTGAACACTGTTAGTCTCGTGAGCAAGGTTTCAGGGGAAACAGAAACACGTAGAGCTTTTGTGAACTGGATTGCTGAAAATGAAATTAAAGCATTATTGAAGCACTGCATAACTGCCTCTGGTCTCGTGAGTGCGCGAGGAAGCCCCGTGGGGACAAAGGAGGAATAGGCAACGACTTGGCTCTGTCGTACCTCGAACGCACCGCCTAAAGAGCGCCCAGGAGCCGTAAAGTGGGCCAATTTGGAAGCATATATATATATCTATATGGATGTTATTCTCGGGTTTGCAAGCCCTGAGTACCGGCACGCCCTCTCGGTCTGGAGCTTCGCGCCTGCTTGCTAAAGTGTGGTGAAGTATTGAAAATACAGCGCGACGCCCCCCCAGCGAGACAAAACATCCACTGTGATTTGTATTTTCGTTGGGGAGAGAGGTACCAACATTGACTGTGGGAAAGGTGTCTGTAAAGGAAACTTACCATCAATCCCTCCCAAATAGACTGTTCTGTAAGTTTTGTGTCCGTGGCCAGCTTTGTTGGGACACCACTTGGTGTGCGGGAACCTAATCACTGTATGTAGGTCCCGCAGCGGTTTCTGCAAAACCCGGAGTGGACAGCAATTGGGACCTGCGCTTTCTGTATTGAGTGGAATGGGCGTAACATCAAACTCCTATCGGAGTGGACTGCCATGTATTTATTCTGGCCCCCAGGAGAGATGACAACGCGGAAGTGAAACAGGCACTGAAGAAAGGCGAATGCCTGAAACGCGTCTGCCCAGCGTTTCACTGCTGTTACTGTTCATGGTGTGCGCTGATGGAATTGGCACATTAAAGTTTCCTTTCTCTCACCGAGCATGTGTCGGCCCCCTCTGATTTTGGAGTCTGGGACTGGTTTGGATATATATATATATATATATATATATATATATATATATATATATATATATTACCTACTGGCGGTCGCCAGTAGGTAGTTATAGTTAGGACCCTCTTACCATAGGAAATCCGCAACATTCTATTTTGAATAACTTTGGCGCCGGTCGACGAATCCTCGCGAATTTTTCAAAATAGGTGGGGCGCTACGCTCCGCTCCTACCCTGAAAGTCTCGGGGGGATTCGTCAAGCGGGGGCTGAGATAAAAGGGGGTCCCAAAACGCGTTTTTCCCATGCATTTTTCCATAGGACCTTTAGACACAGCTACAGCCCGAACGGCTGAACAGAATTACTTGAAATTTGGCAGAGAGGTAGTCCTCAGGTCAAGGAAGTGCCTTTTGTAGGTTTGGTGTAAATCTGTTCAGTAGATTCTGAGAAAATAGCCTTTAAATCAATATATATATCTGAGCCAGCTTACGGTGCGCTTACGGTGCGCTTACCGTACGCGTACGGTGACGTGTGCGAGCGCGATTCTGATTGGCTCTTAGATCTTAGTAAACATTCGAATCGGTCGAAACCAGGAAGCGGCGGCCGCCATTTTGTGTATTTCACTCAGAAAAAAAAGGGTGATAACTTGAAAAGGGGGCAAGGAAGAGAGTTACACACCCCCTAACATTTGTAAGGGGGTCAAAGAAGGACAGAAAAGTACAAAGAAAACATTTATTAATTTTAAAAAAAATCGCGGGGTACGCGTACGGTAAGCTCACCGTACGCGTACGGTAAAAGAAAATAAAAAAAGAAATGAAATGCAGATTTAAGTGTTTAGATATTAGGGGGCTCTAAAAAGAGCCGTTGTGTTTATTAAGTGATTTTTTAGTGGTACCGACAAGTAAGTACCGATGCAGAGTCTAAGGTTCAAGAGGAAGACTCTGTTCCCTTCATCAGTGAAGTGTACACCATCTCCTCTATAAATATCTTGCATGTCGTAACGCAAGTTGTTGTGGTAAATGGAACCCATACCATAGTCACGGAGGAAAGCAGAAACAGATTTGTTGACGTGCTTTCTTGCTTTGTCAATCTGTGGACAAAAATGATTGGACCAGTTCCATTTTTGCCTTTGGCATATGTTAGAAAACACAAAGGCAGTTTTAGGGAAAAGTGAAAACAGTTGTGCAAAGGTGTCCTTCATAAGCATTTCCAGACCTACCCCAGTCAAAGTGCCTAGGTCATTGCCACCACAGTGCACTATTATGAGGTCAGGGTGTTGGATTTGCATGAAGGATTTCACCAATGGCATCAATTGGTGCCACTTTAACCCTCTCTGACCAATCCATTTAATATCTACATTTGGCAAAGCAAGGTCTCTCACCATATCTGTTTTCTCTGCATACTTTTCACTCCAGAAGACATAGCTGTGCCCTACAATCCACACTGTGAACATCTTCAAAGGAGAACTGGATGCACTCAGGAGGTGTAATTCAGTAGAATGGTAAAAAAAAATTAAAGACAGTTTGGAAATGGAGGCATACATATTTTTTTTATAAAAAAAAGAACTGATTGGCTGTTTCATACCATTCTAGAATAAAAACTAGGCTGTATGTGTAAATTTATAGAAGCATGTTTTGTATTGGTACAGAAAAATGTGTTACCAAAGAACAGTACTATGGATTTGCTGTTAGGTTTGAAAAGTCAAGCACTCCTGCTCTTTGGAAATGAAACATTGTGTGGCGAACTTCTGACCTAACTCCACACAGCAGTGTTCCATGAGCTGTTGCTATGGTAGCAGGCAGAAGTCAAGTTGGGGGAAGGGTACTAGGCAGAAGTCAAGTTGGGGGAAGGGTACTTTTGGAAAAGGGTTGGTTTTCAACCAATAGAAATGTGTGATTACATTTGAAAAAAAGGGGGAAGCACTGAGATTTGAAATTAACATGTATATGTGTGGAAAAAGAGAGGGAAAGTTTGCCATTATCTGGTTCTGCTGAGAGGAGAGAGGTGTACAGAACAGAGATCCTGGCTCTGATAATCTGCTGTTTGAGTGCCACATTTCTTTTACAATTAACTAATTTTAAAGGTGAGTTTAGAGTTTGAGAGGGGATGTATATGGTAAATTAAGAAATGAATAATAGAATTGGAATTCCTTTTGTTGAAGTTGTGTTTATTATTTTCTGTTTTGGGAGAAATTTAAATGTGAGGAACATGTAAAATAATATGGACTATGTTTTCACGATAAATTAAGGTGTACTGGTAAAAATAAGGAATACTTTAAGGGTTTGAGGTTGCACTCAGTAATGCAAATACATTCAGCATCAGTAAGGCTGGTTGCCCTTGCTGGAGTGTAGTGAGTCACCCAGGTTACACATGTTGCTGGTCTCAGAAAGCTGTTTGGTATTGCTCTGGTGATTTTACATTTGCATTAGATGGAAAGGGGGAGGTATTTTTTTATGCAGAAGCAGACTCTTAGCACACAGCCAGCTGCTTATCCTGTGGAATCATGGATAGTATTCACAACCGAGTGGAGTTTGAGGTTTCAGTTAGTAATGCAAATACATTCAGCATCACTAAGGCTGGTTGCCCTTGCTGGAGTGTAGTCAGTCACCCAGGTTACACATGGTGCTGTTTCAAAAAGCAGTTTGGACATGTGCTGTTTTCAGAATCTGAAAAGTGGATTCAAAATGTGTCAGTCTGTAAAAGTGTTTATCACTTGCCAAAAAAAAGAGTAGTAAGTGTGCTTTCAAATTGGCAAAGAAATTTCGTTTTGTGACTAATATGAAAACATGACTCTGTGTGCAAATAGGAATTACAGGCAGAGATTTATTGCGTATTGCTCTGGTGATTTTACATTTGCATTAGATGTAAAGGGGGAGCCATTTTTTTGTGTGCAGAAGCAGACTCTTAGCACACAGCCAGCTGCTAATCCTGTGGAATCATGCATAGTATTCACAACCGAGTGGGGTTTGAGGTTTCAGTCAGTAATGCAAATACATTCAGCATCACTAAGGCTGGTTGCCCTTGCTGGAGTGTAGTCAGTCACCCAGGTTACACATGGTGCTGGTCTCAAAAAGCAGTTTGGACATGTGCTTTTATCAGAATCTGAAAAGTGGATTCATAATGTGTCAGTCTGTAAAAGTGTTTATCAC
The DNA here is from genome assembly GCF_964204655.1 of Triturus cristatus. NCBI lineage: Eukaryota > Metazoa > Chordata > Amphibia > Caudata > Salamandridae > Triturus > Triturus cristatus. Next base: position 1,024,284,005 of record NC_140594.1, read on the forward strand.
TTGCCAAAAATAAGAGAAGTAAGTGTGCTTTCAAATTGGCAAAGAAATTTCGTTTTGTGACTAATGTGAAAACATGACTCTGTGTGTAAATAGGAATTACAGGCAGAGATTTATTGCGTATTGCTCTGGTGATTTTACATTTGTATTAGATGGAAAGGGGGAGGTATTTTTTTATGCAGAGCAGACTCTTAGTACACAGCCAGCTGCTTATCCTGTGGAATCATGCATAGTATTCACAACCGAGTGGGGTTTGAGGTTTCAGTCAGTAATGCAAATACATTCAGCATCACTAAGGCTGGTTGCCCTTGCTGGAGTGTAGTCCTTCACCCAGGTTACACATGGTGCTGGTCTGAAAAAGCAGTTTGGACATGTGCTTTTATCAGAATCTGAAAAGTGGATTGATAATGTGTCAGTCTGTAAAAGTGTTTATCACTTGCCAAAAAAAAGAGTAGTAAGTGTGCTTTCAAATTGGCAAAGACATTTCGTTTTGTGACTAATGTGAAAACATGACTCTGTGTGTAAATAGGAATTACAGGCAGAGATTTATTGCGTATTGCTCTGGTGATTTTACATTTGCATTAGATGTAAAGGGGGAGCCATTTTTTTGTATGCAGAAGCAGACTCTTAGCACACAGCCAGCTGCTTATCCTGTGGAATTATGCACAGTATTCACAACCGAGTGGGGTTTGAGGTTTCAGTCAGTAATGCAAATACATTCAGCATCACTAAGGCTGGTTGCCCTTGCTGGAGTGTAGTCAGTCACCCAGGTTACACATGTTGCTGGTCTCAAAAAGCAGTTTGGACATGTGCTTTTTTAAGAATCTGAAAAGTGGATTCAAAATGTGTCAGACTGTAAAAGTGTTTATCACTTGCCAAAAAAAAGAGTAGTAAGTGTGCTTTCAAATTGGCAAAGAAATTTCGTTTTGTGACTAATATGAAAACATGACTCTGTGTGTAAATAGGAATTACAGGCAGAGATTTATTGCGTATTGCTCTGGTGATTTTACATTTGCATTAGATGGAAAGGGGGAGCCATTTTTTTGTATGCAGAAGCAGACTCTTAGCACACAGCCAGCCAATTGTATTGTGGACTTATTTAATTATTAATTAATCTTTCGGAAACCAAAATGTTACAGACAATCGGTGAGATCTGTACAATTTAATTTTTGGAATTTTATTGGATTAACATTGGAAATTTAATCAAAAAAGAATTTTAAAATTACTATTTGGCCTAAAGGAAATGGAACCAGATGTATTGTGGAGTTATTTGAGATATAATATTTTTGGGATTATACTTCTGAAACAAAATTGTCAGACGGTATTTTAAAGAAATAAGTATTGATATTAGATGATATTTTTAAGAATATTATGCATTTCTATAATGTTATGTTTATGCAAAAAGAGATTCTGGGCTTTTTTAAAACAATCTTTGAGATTGTTATTTTTTTTTTGCCCGCTGTTAAATGATGAATGCAATTGCTTTCACAATTTATAGTGAAATGCAATATATTCTGAAAACAGCAAAAAAAAGGCAAAAAGTTTTTGGGAAAATATGTAAATATGTGTACTGTATTATAAAATGTTTTATTAAATATTAATACTTTTTTCTTTTTTTTCAGATTGAGATAGAAAATTTTCGAAAACTTGAACCATTTTTAAAGCAATTAAAATTAAATTTAAATTACTAAATAATTTTTTGAGTGGGTATGGTAAGTCAAAAATTTCATGGTCCCTTTTTTCCACTTCTCCACAATCACATTTTCAGTTTTTCATTGTAGTCTCTCAAGGACCTTGTAATGTGAAAATTGATTTTTAGTTTTTTTTTTTTAAAAACAAAAAAAATTACGCGTACCGTACGCGTACGGTAAAAAAAAAAGAAAAAAGTTTAAAAAAATATATATAAAAAAAGTTGAAAGGTAAGGTTGGCTCTTAAAAGAGCGTTGTGTTCATGCAGGGACAGAGGAAAGAAAGAGTGGGAATATTAGTCTTTACGACAAATGTGCTGATCTATTAAATTGTTCACTAGGGCAACACTGGTCTCCCTATGACAAATTAGATCATGACAAGTGGCGCACCGAACTAAAACCCTCGAAAACCGATGGTTGATTTCCAGAGGACGAGAAAAAGGAGATGCTCCCCCCACAGATGAAGGGCTCAGCTGACCTGCCGAAGATGGACTCGGCACTGCAGATGATGGACCAGGCTGAGCTGCTGTGGATGTGCTTGGTTGACTTACTGAAGGGTTACCTTCAGTATGTCGAGCAAATGTCCTACCGTGTACATCTTGAAAGTGTCTCAACATGGTGTGATTCCCGAAAGAATACTTCTTGTTGGGATTCCCTCTTGAAAGTACACGGCCACAAAGCTTACAAGTCACTAAGGGTGCATTTACCTTTTTCTTGCCCTCTGGAAAAGAAAAATACTCCCATATGAAAGAGCTCTTTTGTTTCCTCCTTCTCTGCCTCAAGGTAGTGCTGCTAGCCTCACTCTCAGAAGAGTTCTGCTGTTCTGCCATCGTATCACAAAGACGACTCAGCTCCTTCTCCTAAGGGATCACAAGCAGAAATGAGGGGAATGGGTGTGGTGTAGGAGAGTTCTAGAACTGAAAGTAGTTTCAACCAATCAAAAGTTGTGTTTCATGATCACATGACCCACCGTGCGCGTACGTTACGCTTACGGTGCGCTTACGGTAAAAGTACGCATGCGCGTAAAAAAGACACGCGAACGCGCGCATGCGCAAAACAGGCACGCCCCTTCACTTCCGCGTAACAAGCGCGTGCAGCGTATGCGTTACGCGCTGCGCGCGCATGACGTACGTCTACGCAAATTGCGTAAATGAACGCAAACAGCGTAGAAATCTAACGTTAAGAAAGCAAGACGTGCGCTTACCGTACGCGCACGTTAAAAAAAAAATAAAAAAATAAAAAAGGTGAAAAATAAACCAATGTTATACTAATAAATCTTACCTGTTTAGTTTAAAAAAATGGTAAAAAAAAATATATTGTAGAATTTTTAAAATTTAACCATAGTCTTTAAAAAAGGATAGAAAATTAAAATAAAAATATGTTAAAAAAATAGAAAAAAAAAAATAAAAAAATAAAAATTCGAATTAGCATTTAAAAAACCTTGCAAATTCACTGAAAAAACCATGGGTTTCGCACACGTTATAGTTAGGAATTAGCATTTAAAAAACCTTGCAAATTCACTGAAAAAACCATGGGTTTCACACACGTTATAGTTAGGAATTAGCATTTAAAAAACCTTAGAAATTCAATGAAAAAACCAAAGGTTTCACACATGTTATAGTTAGCTGGACATTTCACTCGTAAAAAACCAATGAAATTCCCCCGTTATAGTTAGTTCAGCTAACTATAACTCGCGCGCCCGCAATGCACTACTGATGACGTCACATATTACATCACTCATGACATGGTCACTGACATCACTCATGACATCACTGATGATATCTCAAATGACATCACTGATGACATCACTGATGACATCACTGATGACATTATCCTTGTGATAGAGTGGCAATCAGCCGTCATCAGCCAGGATAGCTTGACTCCAGTGGCTTAGTGAGCACGGGTCCCACGTCTGGGAATACCCATCCCACTTAGGGCGAAAAGCGTGGGTCCCGTGCTCACTACACCACTGGAGTCAAGCTATCCTGGCTGATGACGGCTGATAGCCAGAAACCGGTCCTAGGATGCTTGATTCCGGTCCAGGGAAGACATGGCTTGGCAGTTCGGGCTGGACTGTTCCCATGAGGCTCAGGGTCAAGACTGATTTGCATATGGCCATGTCTGAACTGTGGTGGCGTAGTGGGCAAAAGAACGATGGATTTAACCCAGATCTCTTGACTGGGGGAGAATGTCTGCATTGTCAGCATTCCGTCCATCATTTGTTTGTTGTAACGCTTTTCGCCCTAAGTGGGATGGGTATGCCCAGACGTGGGTCCCGTGCTCACTACGCCACTGGAGTCAAGCTATCCTGGCTGATGACGGCTGATAGCCAGAAACCGGTCCTAGGATGCTTGATTCCGGTCCAGGGAAGACATGGCTTGGCAGTTCGGGCTGGACTGTTCACATGAGGCTCAGGGTCAAGCCTGATTTGCATATGGCCATGTCTGAACTGGGGTGGCGTAGTGGGCAAAAGAACGATGGATTTAACCCAGATCTCTTGACTGGGGGAGAATGTCTGCATTGTCAGCATTCCGTCCATCATTTGTTTGTTGTAACGCTTTTTGCCCTAAGTGGGATGGGTATGCCCAGACGTGGGTCCCGTGCTCACTACGCCACTGGAGTCAAGCTATCCTGGCTGATGACGGCTGATAGCCAGAAACCGGTCCTAGGATGCTTGATTCCGGTCCAGGGAAGACATGGCTTGGCAGTTCGGGCTGGACTGTTCCCATGAGGCTCAGGGTCAAGACTGATTTGCATATGGCCATGTCTGAACTGGGGTGGCGTAGTGGGCAAAAGAACGATGGATTTAACCCAGATCTCTTGACTGGGGGAGAATGTCTGCATTGTCAGCATTCCGTCCATCATTTGTTTGTTGTAACGCTTTTCGCCCTAAGTAGGATGGGTATGCCCAGACGTGGGTCCCGTGCTCACTACGCCACTGGAGTCAAGCTATTCTGGCTGATGACGGCTGATAGCCAGAAACCGGTCCTAGGATGCTTGATTCCTGTCCAGGGAAGACATGGCTTGGCAGTTCGGGCTGGACTGTTCCCATGAGGCTCAGGGTCAAGACTGATTTGCATATGGCCATGTCTGAACTGTGGTGGCGTAGTGGGCAAAAGAACGATGGATTTAACCCAGATCTCTTGACTGGGGGAGAATGTCTGCATTGTCAGCATTCCGTCCGTCATTTGTTTGTTGTAACGCTTTTCGCCCTAAGTGGGATGGGTATGCCCAGACGTGGGTCCCGTGCTCACTACGCCACTGGAGTCAAGCTATCCTGGCTGATGACGGCTGATAGCCAGAAACCGGTCCTAGGATGCTTGATTCCGGTCCAGGGAAGACATGGCTTGGCAGTTCGGGCTGGACTGTTCACATGAGGCTCAGGGTCAAGCCTGATTTGCATATGGCCATGTCTGAACTGGGGTGGCGTAGTGGGCAAAAGAACGATGGATTTAACCCAGATCTCTTGACTGGGGGAGAATGTCTGCATTGTCAGCATTCCGTCCATCATTTGTTTGTTGTAACGCTTTTCGCCCTAAGTGGGATGGGTATGCCCAGACGTGGGTCCCGTGCTCACTACGCCACTGGAGTCAAGCTATCCTGGCTGATGACGGCTGATAGCCAGAAACCGGTCCTAGGATGCTTGATTCCGGTCCAGGGAAGACATGGCTTGGCAGTTCGGGCTGGACTGTTCACATGAGGCTCAGGGTCAAGACTGATTTGCATATGGCCATGTCTGAACTGGGGTGGCGTAGTGGGCAAAAGAACGATGGATTTAACCCAGATCTCTTGACTGGGGGAGAATGCCTGCATTGTCAGCATTCCGTCCATCATTTGTTTGTTGTAACGCTTTTCGCCCTAAGTGGGATGGGTATGCCCAGACGTGGGTCCCGTGCTCACTACGCCACTGGAGTCAAGCTATCCTGGCTGATGACGGCTGATAGCCAGAAACCGGTCCTAGGATGCTTGATTCCGGTCCAGGGAAGACATGGCTTGGCAGTTCGGGCTGGACTGTTCCCATGAGGCTCAGGGTCAAGACTGATTTGCATATGGCCATGTCTGAACTGGGGTGGCGTAGTGGGCAAAAGAACGATGGATTTAACCCAGATCTCTTGACTGGGGGAGAATGTCTGCATTGTCAGCATTCCGTCCATCATTTGTTTGTTGTAACGCTTTTCGCCCTAAGTAGGATGGGTATGCCCAGACGTGGGTCCCGTGCTCACTACGCCACTGGAGTCAAGCTATTCTGGCTGATGACGGCTGATAGCCAGAAACCGGTCCTAGGATGCTTGATTCCTGTCCAGGGAAGACATGGCTTGGCAGTTCGGGCTGGACTGTTCCCATGAGGCTCAGGGTCAAGACTGATTTGCATATGGCCATGTCTGAACTGGGGTGGCGTAGTGGGCAAAAGAACGATGGATTTAACTCAGATCTCTTGACTGGGGGAGAATGTCTGCATTGTCAGCATTCCGTCCATCATTTGTTTGTTGTAACGCTTTTCGCCCTAAGTGGGATGGGTATGCCCAGACGTGGGTCCCGTGCTCACTACGCCACTGGAGTCAAGCTATCCTGGCTGATGACAGCTGGTAGCCAGAAACCGGTCCTAGGATGCTTGATTCCGGTCCAGGGAAGACATGGCTTGGCAGTTCGGGCTGGACTGTTCCCATGAGGCTCAGGGTCAAGACTGATTTGCATATGGCCATGTCTGAACTGGGGTGGTGTAGTGGGCAAAAGAACGATGGATTTAACCCAGATCTCTTGACTGGGGGAGAATGTCTGCATTGTCAGCATTCCGTCCATCATTTGTTTGTTGTAACGCTTTTCGCCCTAAGTGGGATGGGTATGCCCAGACGTGGGTCCCATGCTCACTACGCCACTGGAGTCAAGCTATCCTGGCTGATGACGGCTGATAGCCAGAAACCGGTCCTAGGATGCTTGATTCCGGTCCAGGGAAGACATGGCTTGGCAGTTCGGGCTGGACTGTTCCCATGAGGCTCAGGGTCAAGACTGATTTGCATATGGCCATGTCTGAACTGTGGTGGCGTAGTGGGCAAAAGAACGATGGATTTAACCCAGATCTCTTGACTGGGGGAGAATGTCTGCATTGTCAGCATTCCGTCAATCATTTGTTTGTTGTAACGCTTTTCGCCCTAAGTGGGATGGGTATGCCCAGACGTGGGTCCCGTGCTCACTACGCCACTGGAGTCAAGCTATCCTGGCTGATGACGGCTGATAGCCAGAAACCGGTCCTAGGATGCTTGATTCTGGTCCAGGGAAGACATGGCTTGGCAGTTCGGGCTGGACTGTTCCCATGAGGCTCAGGGTCAAGCCTGATTTGCATATGGCCATGTCTGAACTGGGGTGGCGTAGTGGGCAAAAGAACGATGGATTTAACCCAGATCTCTTGACTGGGGGAGAATGTCTGCATTGTCAGCATTCCGTCCATCATTTGTTTGTTGTAACGCTTTTCGCCCTAAGTGGGATGGGTATGCCCAGACGTGGGTCCCGTGCTCACTACGCCACTGGAGTCAAGCTATCTTGGCTGATGACGGCTGATAGCCAGAAACCGGTCCTAGGATGCTTGATTCCGGTCCAGGGAAGACATGGCTTGGCAGTTCGGGCTGGACTGTTCACATGAGGCTCAGGGTCAAGACTGATTTGCATATGGCCATGTCTGAACTGGGGTGGCGTAGTGGGCAAAAGAACGATGGATTTAACCCAGATCTCTTGACTGGGGGAGAATGTCTGCATTGTCAGCATTCCGTCCATCATTTGTTTGTTGTAACGCTTTTCGCCCTAAGTGGGATGGGTATGCCCAGACGTGGGTCCCGTGCTCACTACGCCACTGGAGTCAAGCTATCCTGGCTGATGACGGCTGATAGCCAGAAACCGGTCCTAGGATGCTTGATTCCGGTCCAGGGAAGACATGGCTTGGCAGTTCGGGCTGGACTCTTCCCATGAGGCTCAGGGTCAAGACTGATTTGCATATGGCCATGTCTGAGCTGGGGTGGCGTAGTGGGCAAAAGAACGATGGATTTAACCCAGATCTCTTGACTGGGGGACAATGTCTGCATTGTCAGCATTCCGTCAATCATTTGTTTGTTGTAACGCTTTTCGCCCTAAGTGGGATGGGTATGCCCAGACGTGGGTCCCGTGCTCACTACGCCACTGGAGTCAAGCTATCCTGGCTGATGACGGCTGATAGCCAGAAACCGGTCCTAGGATGCTTGATTCCGGTCCAGGGAAGACATGGCTTGGCAGTTCGGGCTGGACTGTTCCCATGAGGCTCAGGGTCAAGACTGATTTGCATATGGCCATGTCTGAACTGTGGTGGCATAGTGGGCAAAAGAACGATGGATTTAACCCAGATCTCTTGACTGGGGGAGAATGTCTGCATTGTCAGCATTCCGTCAATCATTTGTTTGTTGTAACGCTTTTCGCCCTAAGTGGGATGGGTATGCCCAGACGTGGGTCCCGTGCTCACTACGCCACTGGAGTCAAGCTATCCTGGCTGATGACGGCTGATAGCCAGAAACCGGTCCTAGGATGCTTGATTCTGGTCCAGGGAAGACATGGCTTGGCAGTTCGGGCTGGACTGTTCCCATGAGGCTCAGGGTCAAGCCTGATTTGCATATGGCCATGTCTGAACTGGGGTGGCGTAGTGGGCAAAAGAACGATGGATTTAACCCAGATCTCTTGACTGGGGGAGAATGTCTGCATTGTCAGCATTCCGTCCATCATTTGTTTGTTGTAACGCTTTTCGCCCTAAGTGGGATGGGTATGCCCAGACGTGGGTCCCGTGCTCACTACGCCACTGGAGTCAAGCTATCTTGGCTGATAACGGCTGATAGCCAGAAACCGGTCCTAGGATGCTTGATTCCGGTCCAGGGAAGACATGGCTTGGCAGTTCGGGCTGGACTGTTCACATGAGGCTCAGGGTCAAGACTGATTTGCATATGGCCATGTCTGAACTGGGGTGGCGTAGTGGGCAAAAGAACGATGGATTTAACCCAGATCTCTTGACTGGGGGAGAATGTCTGCATTGTCAGCATTCCGTCCATCATTTGTTTGTTGTAACGCTTTTCGCCCTAAGTGGGATGGGTATGCCCAGACGTGGGTCCCGTGCTCACTACGCCACTGGAGTCAAGCTATCCTGGCTGATGACGGCTGATAGCCAGAAACCGGTCCTAGGATGCTTGATTCCGGTCCAGGGAAGACATGGCTTGGCAGTTCGGGCTGGACTCTTCCCATGAGGCTCAGGGTCAAGACTGATTTGCATATGGCCATGTCTGAGCTGGGGTGGCGTAGTGGGCAAAAGAACGATGGATTTAACCCAGATCTCTTGACTGGGGGACAATGTCTGCATTGTCAGCATTCCGTCCATCATTTGTTTGTTGTAACGCTTTTCGCCCTAAGTGGGATGGGTATGCCCAGACGTGGGTCCCGTGCTCACTACGCCACTGGAGTCAAGCTATCCTGGCTGATGACGGCTGATAGCCAGACACCGGTCCTAGGATGCTTGATTCCGGTCCAGGGAAGACATGGCTTGGCAGTTCGGGCTGGACTGTTCCCATGAGGCTCAGGGTCAAGACTGATTTGCATATGGCCATGTCTGAACTGGGGTGGCGTAGTGGGCAAAAGAACGATGGATTTAACTCAGATCTCTTGACTGGGGGAGAATGTCTGCATTGTCAGCATTCCGTCCATCATTTGTTTGTTGTAACGCTTTTCGCCCTAAGTGGGATGGGTATGCCCAGACGTGGGTCCCGTGCTCACTACGCCACTGGAGTCAAGCTATCCTGGCTGATGACAGCTGGTAGCCAGAAACCGGTCCTAGGATGCTTGATTCCGGTCCAGGGAAGACATGGCTTGGCAGTTCGGGCTGGACTGTTCCCATGAGGCTCAGGGTCAAGACTGATTTGCATATGGCCATGTCTGAACTGGGGTGGCGTAGTGGGCAAAAGAACGATGGATTTAACCCAGATCTCTTGACTGGGGGAGAATGTCTGCATTGTCAGCATTCCGTCCATCATTTGTTTGTTGTAACGCTTTTCGCCCTAAGTGGGATGGGTATGCCCAGACGTGGGTCCCGTGCTCACTACGCCACTGGAGTCAAGCTATCCTGGCTGATGACGGCTGATAGCCAGAAACCGGTCCTAGGATGCTTGATTCCGGTCCAGGGAAGACATGGCTTGGCAGTTCGGGCTGGACTGTTCACATGAGGCTCAGGGTCAAGCCTGATTTGCATATGGCCATGTCTGAACTGGGGTGGCGTAGTGGGCAAAAGAACGATGGATTTAACCCAGATCTCTTGACTGGGGGAGAATGTCTGCATTGTCAGCATTCCGTCCATCATTTGTTTGTTGTAACGCTTTTCGCCCTAAGTGGGATGGGTATGCCCAGACGTGGGTCCCGTGCTCACTACGCCACTGGAGTCAAGCTATCCTGGCTGATGACGGCTGATAGCCAGAAACCGGTCCTAGGATGCTTGATTCCGGTCCAGGGAAGACATGGCTTGGCAGTTCGGGCTGGACTGTTCACATGAGGCTCAGGGTCAAGACTGATTTGCATATGGCCATGTCTGAACTGGGGTGGCGTAGTGGGCAAAAGAACGATGGATTTAACCCAGATCTCTTGACTGGGGGAGAATGCCTGCATTGTCAGCATTCCGTCCATCATTTGTTTGTTGTAACGCTTTTCGCCCTAAGTGGGATGGGTATGCCCAGACGTGGGTCCCGTGCTCACTACGCCACTGGAGTCAAGCTATCCTGGCTGATGACGGCTGATAGCCAGAAACCGGTCCTAGGATGCTTGATTCCGGTCCAGGGAAGACATGGCTTGGCAGTTCGGGCTGGACTGTTCCCATGAGGCTCAGGGTCAAGACTGATTTGCATATGGCCATGTCTGAACTGGGGTGGCGTAGTGGGCAAAAGAACGATGGATTTAACCCAGATCTCTTGACTGGGGGAGAATGTCTGCATTGTCAGCATTCCGTCCATCATTTGTTTGTTGTAACGCTTTTCGCCCTAAGTAGGATGGGTATGCCCAGACGTGGGTCCCGTGCTCACTACGCCACTGGAGTCAAGCTATTCTGGCTGATGACGGCTGATAGCCAGAAACCGGTCCTAGGATGCTTGATTCCTGTCCAGGGAAGACATGGCTTGGCAGTTCGGGCTGGACTGTTCCCATGAGGCTCAGGGTCAAGACTGATTTGCATATGGCCATGTCTGAACTGGGGTGGCGTAGTGGGCAAAAGAACGATGGATTTAACTCAGATCTCTTGACTGGGGGAGAATGTCTGCATTGTCAGCATTCCGTCCATCATTTGTTTGTTGTAACGCTTTTCGCCCTAAGTGGGATGGGTATGCCCAGACGTGGGTCCCGTGCTCACTACGCCACTGGAGTCAAGCTATCCTGGCTGATGACAGCTGGTAGCCAGAAACCGGTCCTAGGATGCTTGATTCCGGTCCAGGGAAGACATGGCTTGGCAGTTCGGGCTGGACTGTTCCCATGAGGCTCAGGGTCAAGACTGATTTGCATATGGCCATGTCTGAACTGGGGTGGCGTAGTGGGCAAAAGAACGATGGATTTAACCCAGATCTCTTGACTGGGGGAGAATGTCTGCATTGTCAGCATTCCGTCCATCATTTGTTTGTTGTAACGCTTTTCGCCCTAAGTGGGATGGGTATGCCCAGACGTGGGTCCCATGCTCACTACGCCACTGGAGTCAAGCTATCCTGGCTGATGACGGCTGATAGCCAGAAACCGGTCCTAGGATGCTTGATTCCGGTCCAGGGAAGACATGGCTTGGCAGTTCGGGCTGGACTGTTCCCATGAGGCTCAGGGTCAAGACTGATTTGCATATGGCCATGTCTGAACTGTGGTGGCGTAGTGGGCAAAAGAACGATGGATTTAACCCAGATCTCTTGACTGGGGGAGAATGTCTGCATTGTCAGCATTCCGTCAATCATTTGTTTGTTGTAACGCTTTTCGCCCTAAGTGGGATGGGTATGCCCAGACGTGGGTCCCGTGCTCACTACGCCACTGGAGTCAAGCTATCCTGGCTGATGACGGCTGATAGCCAGAAACCGGTCCTAGGATGCTTGATTCTGGTCCAGGGAAGACATGGCTTGGCAGTTCGGGCTGGACTGTTCCCATGAGGCTCAGGGTCAAGCCTGATTTGCATATGGCCATGTCTGAACTGGGGTGGCGTAGTGGGCAAAAGAACGATGGATTTAACCCAGATCTCTTGACTGGGGGAGAATGTCTGCATTGTCAGCATTCCGTCCATCATTTGTTTGTTGTAACGCTTTTCGCCCTAAGTGGGATGGGTATGCCCAGACGTGGGTCCCGTGCTCACTACGCCACTGGAGTCAAGCTATCTTGGCTGATGACGGCTGATAGCCAGAAACCGGTCCTAGGATGCTTGATTCCGGTCCAGGGAAGACATGGCTTGGCAGTTCGGGCTGGACTGTTCACATGAGGCTCAGGGTCAAGACTGATTTGCATATGGCCATGTCTGAACTGGGGTGGCGTAGTGGGCAAAAGAACGATGGATTTAACCCAGATCTCTTGACTGGGGGAGAATGTCTGCATTGTCAGCATTCCGTCCATCATTTGTTTGTTGTAACGCTTTTCGCCCTAAGTGGGATGGGTATGCCCAGACGTGGGTCCCGTGCTCACTACGCCACTGGAGTCAAGCTATCCTGGCTGATGACGGCTGATAGCCAGAAACCGGTCCTAGGATGCTTGATTCCGGTCCAGGGAAGACATGGCTTGGCAGTTCGGGCTGCACTCTTCCCATGAGGCTCAGGGTCAAGACTGATTTGCATATGGCCATGTCTGAGCTGGGGTGGCGTAGTGGGCAAAAGAACGATGGATTTAACCCAGATCTCTTGACTGGGGGACAATGTCTGCATTGTCAGCATTCCGTCCATCATTTGTTTGTTGTAACGCTTTTCGCCCTAAGTGGGATGGGTATGCCCAGACGTGGGTCCCGTGCTCACTACGCCACTGGAGTCAAGCTATCCTGGCTGATGACGGCTGATAGCCAGACACCGGTCCTAGGATGCTTGATTCCGGTCCAGGGAAGACATGGCTTGGCAGTTCGGGCTGGACTGTTCACATGAGGCTCAGGGTCAAGACTGATTTGCATATGGCCATGTCTGAACTGGGGTGGCATAGTGGGCAAAAGAACGATGGATTTAACCCAGATCTCTTGACTGGGAGAGAATGTCTGCATTGTCAGCATTCCGTCCATCATTTGTTTGTTGTAACGCTTTTCGCCCTAAGTGGGATGGGTATGCCCAGACGTGGGTCCCGTGCTCACTACGCCACTGGAGTCAAGCTATCCTGGCTGATGACGGCTGATAGCCAGAAACCGGTCCTAGGATGCTTGATTCCGGTCCAGGGAAGACATGGCTTGGCAGTTCGGGCTGGACTGTTCCCATGAGGCTCAGGGTCAAGACTGATTTGCATATGGCCATGTCTGAACTGTGGTGGCATAGTGGGCAAAAGAACGATGGATTTAACCCAGATCTCTTGACTGGGGGAGAATGTCTGCATTGTCAGCATTCCGTCAATCATTTGTTTGTTGTAACGCTTTTCGCCCTAAGTGGGATTGGTATGCCCAGACGTGGGTCCCGTGCTCACTACGCCACTGGAGTCAAGCTATCCTGGCTGATGACGGCTGATAGCCAGAAACCGGTCCTAGGATGCTTGATTCTGGTCCAGGGAAGACATGGCTTGGCAGTTCGGGCTGGACTGTTCCCATGAGGCTCAGGGTCAAACCTGATTTGCATATGGCCATGTCTGAACTGGGGTGGCGTAGTGGGCAAAAGAACGATGGATTTAACCCAGATCTCTTGACTGGGGGAGAATGTCTGCATTGTCAGCATTCCGTCCATCATTTGTTTGTTGTAACGCTTTTCGCCCTAAGTGGGATGGGTATGCCCAGACGTGGGTCCCGTGCTCACTACGCCACTGGAGTCAAGCTATCTTGGCTGATGACGGCTGATAGCCAGAAACCGGTCCTAGGATGCTTGATTCCGGTCCAGGGAAGACATGGCTTGGCAGTTCGGGCTGGACTGTTCACATGAGGCTCAGGGTCAAGACTGATTTGCATATGGCCATGTCTGAACTGGGGTGGCGTAGTGGGCAAAAGAACGATGGATTTAACCCAGATCTCTTGACTGGGGGAGAATGTCTGCATTGTCAGCATTCCGTCCATCATTTGTTTGTTGTAACGCTTTTCGCCCTAAGTGGGATGGGTATGCCCAGACGTGGGTCCCGTGCTCACTACGCCACTGGAGTCAAGCTATCCTGGCTGATGACGGCTGATAGCCAGAAACCGGTCCTAGGATGCTTGATTCCGGTCCAGGGAAGACATGGCTTGGCAGTTCGGGCTGGACTCTTCCCATGAGGCTCAGGGTCAAGACTGATTTGCATATGGCCATGTCTGAGCTGGGGTGGCGTAGTGGGCAAAAGAACGATGGATTTAACCCAGATCTCTTGACTGGGGGACAATGTCTGCATTGTCAGCATTCCGTCCATCATTTGTTTGTTGTAACGCTTTTCGCCCTAAGTGGGATGGGTATGCCCAGACGTGGGTCCCGTGCTCACTACGCCACTGGAGTCAAGCTATCCTGGCTGATGACGGCTGATAGCCAGACACCGGTCCTAGGATGCTTGATTCCGGTCCCGGGAAGACATGGCTTGGCAGTTCGGGCTGGACTGTTCCCATGAGGCTCAGGGTCAAGACTGATTTGCATATGGCCATTTCTGAACTGGGGTGGCGTAGTGGGCAAAAGAACGATGGATTTAACTCAGATCTCTTGACTGGGGGAGAATGTCTACATTGTCAGCATTCCGTCCATCATTTGTTTGTTGTAACGCTTTTCGCCCTAAGTGGGATGGGTATGCCCAGACGTGGGTCCCGTGCTCACTACGCCACTGGAGTCAAGCTATCCTGGCTGATGACAGCTGGTAGCCAGAAACCGGTCCTAGGATGCTTGATTCCGGTCCAGGGAAGACATGGCTTGGCAGTTCGGGCTGGACTGTTCCCATGAGGCTCAGGGTCAAGACTGATTTGCATATGGCCATGTCTGAACTGGGGTGGCGTAGTGGGCAAAAGAACGATGGATTTAACCCAGATCTCTTGACTGGGGGAGAATGTCTGCATTGTCAGCATTCCGTCCATCATTTGTTTGTTGTAACGCTTTTCGCCCTAAGTGGGATGGGTATGCCCAGACGTGGGTCCCATGCTCACTACGCCACTGGAGTCAAGCTATCCTGGCTGATGACGGCTGATAGCCAGAAACCGGTCCTAGGATGCTTGATTCCGGTCCAGGGAAGACATGGCTTGGCAGTTCGGGCTGGACTGTTCCCATGAGGCTCAGGGTCAAGACTGATTTGCATATGGCCATGTCTGAACTGTGGTGGCGTAGTGGGCAAAAGAACGATGGATTTAACCCAGATCTCTTGACTGGGGGAGAATGTCTGCATTGTCAGCATTCCGTCAATCATTTGTTTGTTGTAACGCTTTTCGCCCTAAGTGGGATGGGTATGCCCAGACGTGGGTCCCGTGCTCACTACGCCACTGGAGTCAAGCTATCCTGGCTGATGACGGCTGATAGCCAGAAACCGGTCCTAGGATGCTTGATTCTGGTCCAGGGAAGACATGGCTTGGCAGTTCGGGCTGGACTGTTCCCATGAGGCTCAGGGTCAAGCCTGATTTGCATATGGCCATGTCTGAACTGGGGTGGCGTAGTGGGCAAAAGAACGATGGATTTAACCCAGATCTCTTGACTGGGGGAGAATGTCTGCATTGTCAGCATTCCGTCCATCATTTGTTTGTTGTAACGCTTTTCGCCCTAAGTGGGATGGGTATGCCCAGACGTGGGTCCCGTGCTCACTACGCCACTGGAGTCAAGCTATCTTGGCTGATGACGGCTGATAGCCAGAAACCAGTCCTAGGATGCTTGATTCCGGTCCAGGGAAGACATGGCTTGGCAGTTCGGGCTGGACTGTTCACATGAGGCTCAGGGTTAAGACTGATTTGCATATGGCCATGTCTGAACTGGGGTGGCGTAGTGGGCAAAAGAACGATGGATTTAACCCAGATCTCTTGACTGGGGGAGAATGTCTGCATTGTCAGCATTCCGTCCATCATTTGTTTGTTGTAACGCTTTTCGCCCTAAGTGGGATGGGTATGCCCAGACGTGGGTCCCGTGCTCACTACGCCACTGGAGTCAAGCTATCCTGGCTGATGACGGCTGATAGCCAGAAACCGGTCCTAGGATGCTTGATTCCGGTCCAGGGAAGACATGGCTTGGCAGTTCGGGCTGGACTCTTCCCATGAGGCTCAGGGTCAAGACTGATTTGCATATGGCCATGTCTGAGCTGGGGTGGCGTAGTGGGCAAAAGAACGATGGATTTAACCCAGATCTCTTGACTGGGGGACAATGTCTGCATTGTCAGCATTCCGTCCATCATTTGTTTGTTGTAACGCTTTTCGCCCTAAGTGGGATGGGTATGCCCAGACGTGGGTCCCGTGCTCACTACGCCACTGGAGTCAAGCTATCCTGGCTGATGACGGCTGATAGCCAGACACCGGTCCTAGGATGCTTGATTCCGGTCCAGGGAAGACATGGCTTGGCAGTTCGGGCTGGACTGTTCACATGAGGCTCAGGGTCAAGACTGATTTGCATATGGCCATGTCTGAACTGGGGTGGCATAGTGGGCAAAAGAACGATGGATTTAACCCAGATCTCTTGACTGGGAGAGAATGTCTGCATTGTCAGCATTCCGTCCATCATTTGTTTGTTGTAACGCTTTTCGCCCTAAGTGGGATGGGTATGCCCAGACGTGGGTCCCGTGCTCACTACGCCACTGGAGTCAAGCTATCCTGGCTGATGACGGCTGATAGCCAGAAACCGGTCCTAGGATGCTTGATTCCGGTCCAGGGAAGACATGGCTTGGCAGTTCGGGCTGGACTGTTCCCATGAGGCTCAGGGTCAAGACTGATTTGCATATGGCCATGTCTGAACTGTGGTGGCATAGTGGGCAAAAGAACGATGGATTTAACCCAGATCTCTTGACTGGGGGAGAATGTCTGCATTGTCAGCATTCCGTCAATCATTTGTTTGTTGTAACGCTTTTCGCCCTAAGTGGGATGGGTATGCCCAGACGTGGGTCCCGTGCTCACTACGCCACTGGAGTCAAGCTATCCTGGCTGATGACGGCTGATAGCCAGAAACCGGTCCTAGGATGCTTGATTCTGGTCCAGGGAAGACATGGCTTGGCAGTTCGGGCTGGACTGTTCCCATGAGGCTCAGGGTCAAGCCTGATTTGCATATGGCCATGTCTGAACTGGGGTGGCGTAGTGGGCAAAAGAACGATGGATTTAACCCAGATCTCTTGACTGGGGGAGAATGTCTGCATTGTCAGCATTCCGTCCATCATTTGTTTGTTGTAACGCTTTTCGCCCTAAGTGGGATGGGTATGCCCAGACGTGGGTCCCGTGCTCACTACGCCACTGGAGTCAAGCTATCTTGGCTGATGACGGCTGATAGCCAGAAACCGGTCCTAGGATGCTTGATTCCGGTCCAGGGAAGACATGGCTTGGCAGTTCGGGCTGGACTGTTCACATGAGGCTCAGGGTCAAGACTGATTTGCATATGGCCATGTCTGAACTGGGGTGGCGTAGTGGGCAAAAGAACGATGGATTTAACCCAGATCTCTTGACTGGGGGAGAATGTCTGCATTGTCAGCATTCCGTCCATCATTTGTTTGTTGTAACGCTTTTCGGCCTAAGTGGGATGGGTATGCCCAGACGTGGGTCCCGTGCTCACTACGCCACTGGAGTCAAGCTATCCTGGCTGATGACGGCTGATAGCCAGAAACCGGTCCTAGGATGCTTGATTCCGGTCCAGGGAAGACATGGCTTGGCAGTTCGGGCTGGACTCTTCCCATGAGGCTCAGGGTCAAGACTGATTTGCATATGGCCATGTCTGAGCTGGGGTGGCGTAGTGGGCAAAAGAACGATGGATTTAACCCAGATCTCTTGACTGGGGGACAATGTCTGCATTGTCAGCATTCCGTCCATCATTTGTTTGTTGTAACGCTTTTCGCCCTAAGTGGGATGGGTATGCCCAGACGTGGGTCCCGTGCTCACTACGCCACTGGAGTCAAGCTATCCTGGCTGATGACGGCTGATAGCCAGACACCGGTCCTAGGATGCTTGATTCCGGTCCAGGGAAGACATGGCTTGGCAGTTCGGGCTGGACTGTTCCCATGAGGCTCAGGGTCAAGACTGATTTGCATATGGCCATGTCTGAACTGGGGTGGCGTAGTGGGCAAAAGAACGATGGATTTAACTCAGATCTCTTGACTGGGGGAGAATGTCTGCATTGTCAGCATTCCGTCCATCATTTGTTTGTTGTAACGCTTTTCGCCCTAAGTGGGATGGGTATGCCCAGACGTGGGTCCCGTGCTCACTACGCCACTGGAGTCAAGCTATCCTGGCTGATGACAGCTGGTAGCCAGAAACCGGTCCTAGGATGCTTGATTCCGGTCCAGGGAAGACATGGCTTGGCATTTCGGGCTGGACTGTTCCCATGAGGCTCAGGGTCAAGACTGATTTGCATATGGCCATGTCTGAACTGGGGTGGCGTAGTGGGCAAAAGAACGATGGATTTAACCCAGATCTCTTGACTGGGGGAGAATGTCTGCATTGTCAGCATTCCGTCCATCATTTGTTTGTTGTAACGCTTTTCGCCCTAAGTGGGATGGGTATGCCCAGACGTGGGTCCCATGCTCACTACGCCACTGGAGTCAAGCTATCCTGGCTGATGACGGCTGATAGCCAGAAACCGGTCCTAGGATGCTTGATTCCGGTCCAGGGAAGACATGGCTTGGCAGTTCGGGCTGGACTGTTCCCATGAGGCTCAGGGTCAAGACTGATTTGCATATGGCCATGTCTGAACTGTGGTGGCGTAGTGGGCAAAAGAACGATGGATTTAACCCAGATCTCTTGACTGGGGGAGAATGTCTGCATTGTCAGCATTCCGTCAATCATTTGTTTGTTGTAACGCTTTTCGCCCTAAGTGGGATGGGTATGCCCAGACGTGGGTCCCGTGCTCACTACGCCACTGGAGTCAAGCTATCCTGGCTGATGACGGCTGATAGCCAGAAACCGGTCCTAGGATGCTTGATTCTGGTCCAGGGAAGACATGGCTTGGCAGTTCGGGCTGGACTGTTCCCATGAGGCTCAGGGTCAAGCCTGATTTGCATATGGCCATGTCTGAACTGGGGTGGCGTAGTGGGCAAAAGAACGATGGATTTAACCCAGATCTCTTGACTGGGGGAGAATGTCTGCATTGTCAGCATTCCGTCCATCATTTGTTTGTTGTAACGCTTTTCGCCCTAAGTGGGATGGGTATGCCCAGACGTGGGTCCCGTGCTCACTACGCCACTGGAGTCAAGCTATCCTGGCTGATGACGGCTGATAGCCAGAAACCGGTCCTAGGATGCTTGATTCTGGTCCAGGGAAGACATGGCTTGGCAGTTCGGGCTGGACTGTTCCCATGAGGCTCAGGGTCAAGCCTGATTTGCATATGGCCATGTCTGAACTGGGGTGGCGTAGTGGGCAAAAGAACGATGGATTTAACCCAGATCTCTTGACTGGGGGAGAATGTCTGCATTGTCAGCATTCCGTCCATCATTTGTTTGTTGTAACGCTTTTCGCCCTAAGTGGGATGGGTATGCCCAGACGTGGGTCCCGTGCTCACTACGCCACTGGAGTCAAGCTATCCTGGCTGATGACGGCTGATAGCCAGAAACCGGTCCTAGGATGCTTGATTCCGGTCCAGGGAAGACATGGCTTGGCAGTTCGGGCTGGACTGTTCCCATGAGGCTCAGGGTCAAGACTGATTTGCATATGGCCATGTCTGAACTGTGGTGGCATAGTGGGCAAAAGAACGATGGATTTAACCCAGATCTCTTGACTGGGGGAGAATGTCTGCATTGTCAGCATTCCGTCAATCATTTGTTTGTTGTAACGCTTTTCGCCCTAAGTGGGATGGGTATGCCCAGACGTGGGTCCCGTGCTCACTACGCCACTGGAGTCAAGCTATCCTGGCTGATGACGGCTGATAGCCAGAAACCGGTCCTAGGATGCTTGATTCTGGTCCAGGGAAGACATGGCTTGGCAGTTCGGGCTGGACTGTTCCCATGAGGCTCAGGGTCAAGACTGATTTGCATATGGCCATGTCTGAACTGTGGTGGCATAGTGGGCAAAAGAACGATGGATTTAACCCAGATCTCTTGACTGGGGGAGAATGTCTGCATTGTCAGCATTCCGTCAATCATTTGTTTGTTGTAACGCTTTTCGCCCTAAGTGGGATGGGTATGCCCAGACGTGGGTCCCGTGCTCACTACGCCACTGGAGTCAAGCTATCCTGGCTGATGACGGCTGATAGCCAGAAACCGGTCCTAGGATGCTTGATTCTGGTCCAGGGAAGACATGGCTTGGCAGTTCGGGCTGGACTGTTCCCATGAGGCTCAGGGTCAAGCCTGATTTGCATATGGCCATGTCTGAACTGGGGTGGCGTAGTGGGCAAAAGAACGATGGATTTAACCCAGATCTCTTGACTGGGGGAGAATGTCTGCATTGTCAGCATTCCGTCCATCATTTGTTTGTTGTAACGCTTTTCGCCCTAAGTGGGATGGGTATGCCCAGACGTGGGTCCCGTGCTCACTACGCCACTGGAGTCAAGCTATCTTGGCTGATGACGGCTGATAGCCAGAAACCGGTCCTAGGATGCTTGATTCCGGTCCAGGGAAGACATGGCTTGGCAGTTCGGGCTGGACTGTTCACATGAGGCTCAGGGTCAAGACTGATTTGCATATGGCCATGTCTGAACTGGGGTGGCGTAGTGGGCAAAAGAACGATGGATTTAACCCAGATCTCTTGACTGGGGGAGAATGTCTGCATTGTCAGCATTCCGTCCATCATTTGTTTGTTGTAACGCTTTTCGCCCTAAGTGGGATGGGTATGCCCAGACGTGGGTCCCGTGCTCACTACGCCACTGGAGTCAAGCTATCCTGGCTGATGACGGCTGATAGCCAGAAACCGGTCCTAGGATGCTTGATTCCGGTCCAGGGAAGACATGGCTTGGCAGTTCGGGCTGGACTCTTCCCATGAGGCTCAGGGTCAAGACTGATTTGCATATGGCCATGTCTGAGCTGGGGTGGCGTAGTGGGCAAAAGAACGATGGATTTAACCCAGATCTCTTGACTGGGGGACAATGTCTGCATTGTCAGCATTCCGTCCATCATTTGTTTGTTGTAACGCTTTTCGCCCTAAGTGGGATGGGTATGCCCAGACGTGGGTCCCGTGCTCACTACGCCACTGGAGTCAAGCTATCCTGGCTGATGACGGCTGATAGCCAGACACCGGTCCTAGGATGCTTGATTCCGGTCCAGGGAAGACATGGCTTGGCAGTTCGGGCTGGACTGTTCCCATGAGGCTCAGGGTCAAGACTGATTTGCATATGGCCATGTCTGAACTGGGGTGGCGTAGTGGGCAAAAGAACGATGGATTTAACTCAGATCTCTTGACTGGGGGAGAATGTCTGCATTGTCAGCATTCCGTCCATCATTTGTTTGTTGTAACGCTTTTCGCCCTAAGTGGGATGGGTATGCCCAGACGTGGGTCCCGTGCTCACTACGCCACTGGAGTCAAGCTATCCTGGCTGATGACAGCTGGTAGCCAGAAACCGGTCCTAGGATGCTTGATTCCGGTCCAGGGAAGACATGGCTTGGCAGTTCGGGCTGGACTGTTCCCATGAGGCTCAGGGTCAAGACTGATTTGCATATGGCCATGTCTGAACTGGGGTGGCGTAGTGGGCAAAAGAACGATGGATTTAACCCAGATCTCTTGACTGGGGGAGAATGTCTGCATTGTCAGCATTCCGTCCATCATTTGTTTGTTGTAACGCTTTTCGCCCTAAGTGGGATGGGTATGCCCAGACGTGGGTCCCATGCTCACTACGCCACTGGAGTCAAGCTATCCTGGCTGATGACGGCTGATAGCCAGAAACCGGTCCTAGGATGCTTGATTCCGGTCCAGGGAAGACATGGCTTGGCAGTTCGGGCTGGACTGTTCCCATGAGGCTCAGGGTCAAGACTGATTTGCATATGGCCATGTCTGAACTGTGGTGGCGTAGTGGGCAAAAGAACGATGGATTTAACCCAGATCTCTTGACTGGGGGAGAATGTCTGCATTGTCAGCATTCCGTCAATCATTTGTTTGTTGTAACGCTTTTCGCCCTAAGTGGGATGGGTATGCCCAGACGTGGGTCCCGTGCTCACTACGCCACTGGAGTCAAGCTATCCTGGCTGATGACGGCTGATAGCCAGAAACCGGTCCTAGGATGCTTGATTCTGGTCCAGGGAAGACATGGCTTGGCAGTTCGGGCTGGACTGTTCCCATGAGGCTCAGGGTCAAGCCTGATTTGCATATGGCCATGTCTGAACTGGGGTGGCGTAGTGGGCAAAAGAACGATGGATTTAACCCAGATCTCTTGACTGGGGGAGAATGTCTGCATTGTCAGCATTCCGTCCATCATTTGTTTGTTGTAACGCTTTTCGCCCTAAGTGGGATGGGTATGCCCAGACGTGGGTCCCGTGCTCACTACGCCACTGGAGTCAAGCTATCTTGGCTGATGACGGCTGATAGCCAGAAACCGGTCCTAGGATGCTTGATTCCGGTCCAGGGAAGACATGGCTTGGCAGTTCGGGCTGGACTGTTCACATGAGGCTCAGGGTCAAGACTGATTTGCATATGGCCATGTCTGAACTGGGGTGGCGTAGTGGGCAAAAGAACGATGGATTTAACCCAGATCTCTTGACTGGGGGAGAATGTCTGCATTGTCAGCATTCCGTCCATCATTTGTTTGTTGTAACGCTTTTCGCCCTAAGTGGGATGGGTATGCCCAGACGTGGGTCCCGTGCTCACTACGCCACTGGAGTCAAGCTATCCTGGCTGATGACGGCTGATAGCCAGAAACCGGTCCTAGGATGCTTGATTCCGGTCCAGGGAAGACATGGCTTGGCAGTTCGGGCTGGACTCTTCCCATGAGGCTCAGGGTCAAGACTGATTTGCATATGGCCATGTCTGAGCTGGGGTGGCGTAGTGGGCAAAAGAACGATGGATTTAACCCAGATCTCTTGACTGGGGGACAATGTCTGCATTGTCAGCATTCCGTCCATCATTTGTTTGTTGTAACGCTTTTCGCCCTAAGTGGGATGGGTATGCCCAGACGTGGGTCCCGTGCTCACTACGCCACTGGAGTCAAGCTATCCTGGCTGATGATGGCTGATAGCCAGACACCGGTCCTAGGATGCTTGATTCCGGTCCAGGGAAGACATGGCTTGGCAGTTCGGGCTGGACTGTTCACATGAGGCTCAGGGTCAAGACTGATTTGCATATGGCCATGTCTGAACTGGGGTGGCATAGTGGGCAAAAGAACGATGGATTTAACCCAGATCTCTTGACTGGGAGAGAATGTCTGCATTGTCAGCATTCCGTCCATCATTTGTTTGTTGTAACGCTTTTCGCCCTAAGTGGGATGGGTATGCCCAGACGTGGGTCCCGTGCTCACTACGCCACTGGAGTCAAGCTATCCTGGCTGATGACGGCTGATAGCCAGAAACCGGTCCTAGGATGCTTGATTCCGGTCCAGGGAAGACATGGCTTGGCAGTTCGGGCTGGACTGTTCCCATGAGGCTCAGGGTCAAGACTGATTTGCATATGGCCATGTCTGAACTGTGGTGGCATAGTGGGCAAAAGAACGATGGATTTAACCCAGATCTCTTGACTGGGGGAGAATGTCTGCATTGTCAGCATTCCGTCAATCATTTGTTTGTTGTAACGCTTTTCGCCCTAAGTGGGATGGGTATGCCCAGACGTGGGTCCCGTGCTCACTACGCCACTGGAGTCAAGCTATCCTGGCTGATGACGGCTGATAGCCAGAAACCGGTCCTAGGATGCTTGATTCTGGTCCAGGGAAGACATGGCTTGGCAGTTCGGGCTGGACTGTTCCCATGAGGCTCAGGGTCAAGCCTGATTTGCATATGGCCATGTCTGAACTGGGGTGGCGTAGTGGGCAAAAGAACGATGGATTTAACCCAGATCTCTTGACTGGGGGAGAATGTCTGCATTGTCAGCATTCCGTCCATCATTTGTTTGTTGTAACGCTTTTCGCCCTAAGTGGGATGGGTATGCCCAGACGTGGGTCCCGTGCTCACTACGCCACTGGAGTCAAGCTATCTTGGCTGATGACGGCTGATAGCCAGAAACCGGTCCTAGGATGCTTGATTCCGGTCCAGGGAAGACATGGCTTGGCAGTTCGGGCTGGACTGTTCACATGAGGCTCAGGGTCAAGACTGATTTGCATATGGCCATGTCTGAACTGGGGTGGCGTAGTGGGCAAAAGAACGATGGATTTAACCCAGATCTCTTGACTGGGGGAGAATGTCTGCATTGTCAGCATTCCGTCCATCATTTGTTTGTTGTAACGCTTTTCGCCCTAAGTGGGATGGGTATGCCCAGACGTGGGTCCCGTGCTCACTACGCTACTGGAGTCAAGCTATCCTGGCTGATGACGGCTGATAGCCAGAAACCGGTCCTAGGATGCTTGATTCCGGTCCAGGGAAGACATGGCTTGGCAGTTCGGGCTGGACTCTTCCCATGAGGCTCAGGGTCAAGACTGATTTGCATATGGCCATGTCTGAGCTGGGGTGGCGTAGTGGGCAAAAGAACGATGGATTTAACCCAGATCTCTTGACTGGGGGACAATGTCTGCATTGTCAGCATTCCGTCCATCATTTGTTTGTTGTAACGCTTTTCGCCCTAAGTGGGATGGGTATGCCCAGACGTGGGTCCCGTGCTCACTACGCCACTGGAGTCAAGCTATCCTGGCTGATGACGGCTGATAGCCAGACACCGGTCCTAGGATGCTTGATTCCGGTCCAGGGAAGACATGGCTTGGCAGTTCGGGCTGGACTGTTCACATGAGGCTCAGGGTCAAGACTGATTTGCATATGGCCATGTCTGAACTGGGGTGGCATAGTGGGCAAAAGAACGATGGATTTAACCCAGATCTCTTGACTGGGGGAGAATGTCTGCATTGTCAGCATTCCGTCCATCATTTGTTTGTTGTAACGCTTTTCGCCCTAAGTGGGATGGGTATGCCCAGACGTGGGTCCCGTGCTCACTACGCCACTGGAGTCAAGCTATCCTGGCTGATGACGGCTGATAGCCAGAAACCGGTCCTAGGATGCTTGATTCCGGTCTAGGGAAGACATGGCTTGGCAGTTCGGGCTGGACTGTTCCCATGAGGCTCAGGGTCAAGACTGATTTGCATATGGCCATGTCTGAACTGGGGTGGCGTAGTGGGCAAAAGAACGATGGATTTAACCCAGATCTCTTGACTGGGGGAGAATGTCTGCATTGTCAGCATTCCGTCCATCATTTGTTTGTTGTAACGCTTTTCGCCCTAAGTGGGATGGGTATGCCCAGACGTGGGTCCCGTGCTCACTACGCCACTGGAGTCAAGCTATCCTGGCTGATGACGGCTGATAGCCAGAAACCGGTCCTAGGATGCTTGATTCCGGTCCAGGGAAGACATGGCTTGGCAGTTCGGGCTGGACTGTTCCCATGAGGCTCAGGGTCAAGACTGATTTGCATATGGCCATGTCTGAACTGGGGTGGCGTAGTGGGCAAAAGAATGATGGATTTAACCCAGATCTCTCGACTGGGGGAGAATGTCTGCATTGTCAGCATTCTGTCCATCATTTGTTTGTTGTAACGCAAATCACACACTCATGGAGGCACTCATAAACCCACTCAGACACACACTGACAGACCCACTCATACACTGATCCACCCAGTGAGACACTCCCAGACCCACTCACACACCTACTCACAGACCTACTCAGATACTCAGGCACCCACTCAGGCACTCATGCACCCACTCAAAGACCCACTCAGACACTCACATACCCAGTGAGACACTTATGTAGCCACTCCCAGATCCACTCACACACCCACTGGCAGACCTTTTCACTCTCACAACCACTCACAGACCCACTGAGATACTCATGCACACACTCACTGTTATAGGTTACAGTTAGGAAATAAAAATTTAAAACAATTCAAAAGTCAGTCAAAAAAGAATCGTTACAGGGACGTTAAAGTTAGGAAATAACATTAAGAAACCTTAGAAATTCACTGAAAAAAAACTGTTAAAGGGACATTATAGGTAGGAAATAAAGTTTAAAAAAATTACAGATTCATTGAAAAAAACAAAGGTTACAGGGATGTTAGAGTTAGGAAATAGAATTTAAAATGATGTAGAAAGTCGCTGAAAAAACAAAAGGTTAAAGGGACGTTATAGGGAGGCTCAGATTCCATTTGTACAAAACCAGTGAAATTCAGAAGTTACGGTTACCTGAGCTAACTATAACATAAGCCACAGCAATGTACTCCTTATGACCTCACATATTACATTACTCATGACATGATCAGTGACATCACTGATGACATCTCAAATGACATCACTGATGGCATCATCCACAGAACAACTCACACACCTGCTCACACCACTATATAACCTCTCATATACTCACTCACTCACCCACGCAACCTCTCACACACCTATTCATGGACCCATAAAATTATTAACACAACCACTCAGTCATCCATACAGAGACTCATACACCCACTCACTCACTCATGCAGCCACTCACCCATAGAGTCACTCACACCCCCACTCATGTACTCATGCACCCATACAGCCACTCACGCATGCAGTCACTCACCAATACAGGTGCTCACACACACACACACTCACTTACCCATATGGGCCCTAACTTACCCACTCAGTCATCCATACATGCACTCAGACAAACACTCACTCGCCTACACAGCTACTCATATACCCAGTCACTCACCCATATAGCCACTCACACAGCCACACAATCACCTATACAGCTACTCACACACCCACTCATTCACCCATAAATCCACTCACACATCCACTTACTCACCCTTACAGTCTCTCAACATAGCCACTCACTCACAAATATAAGCACTCAGGCACTCAATCATACACACAGACAACCACCATACCCATTTACACATCCATACAAGCAATCCCACATCCACTCACTCACCCAAACAGCCATTCACTCAGACACTCACTCTCCAATACAGCCACTCAAACACCAACTCACCCATACTGCCATGTACACAGCCAGTCACTCATTCATACATCCATTCAGATACATACTTACTCACCCATATAGTCACACACACATCCAGTCATCCCCATACAGCCACTCACACTTACATATCTACTCACTGATCAATAAAGCCACTTACACAGCCACTCACCCACCTACACAGCTACTCACACTCCCACTTAAACACCGATGCAGCCTGTCACACACCCACTCACTCACACACCCACTCACTCATGGATACACACAGTCACATAGCCACTCACAAAATATATGCTAGAAGTAGTATCACTCTTTAGTAGTACACTAAGGGGGAAGTTTTACTAAGAGTTTACGGCATGTTTGCTAAAAAAAGTGACGCAAATCAGCACAAAATCTTTTTGTCAGATTTTCTTTCTAGTGCTAAACTTGATGGAAATAACTTGAAAGTAATGCGTAGCGCCAAGGGGGCATACCATGGGTGCTGCATGGAGGTTCCCATGTAACCACCCAAGGTTTCTGACACTAAACCCAATTTACTAAATACATCAGAAAATAGTGCACCTTTCAACCATGCACTATGAAGGAGAAATACTTTTTTTCTCCTTTACTTCAGACTTCGCATGGGGGGTTAGATAGACAATAAATAAAGTTGGTCTCAAAGCCGAGCCCTGGGGGACCCCACACACTAGGGGTTTCTGTGGGGACACGTGGGGGCAGAGAAATACCTACTGAGACTGGTCCTCCAAAAACGATTGGAACCAGGCCAGTGTGGTTCCCATCACTCCCAAGTGCTTAAGTCCCTCCAAAAGAATCCGATGAGACACCGTATCAAATGCTGCAGATAAACCAGCAGCACAAGCAATGCGGAACTGCCCTGGTCTAACACTTCACGTACAGTTTCCGCAACTTCCAAAAGAGCTGTTTCCATGTTATAACCCGATCTAAAACCAGATTGGGAGTCACGGAGACAGTTGTTACCTTCCAAAGAGACGGATAGATGCTTCTGAACTTCCCTCTCAATAATTTTGGCAGGTACTAGTAAAAGGGAGATAGGCCTAAAATTCTTGAGCTCTGCTGAATTCGCGTCTGGTTTCTTAAGAATAGGAAATACATAGACTAATTTCCAGGCGGCGGGATAGATGCCCGTTGTCAGAGAGGAGACCCCGATTGGGTTCAGCTGTGAATTGAGCCATAGGGCAACCAATTTGAATTTTAAAGAACTGAGCTGGGCAGGAGTCCCCAGGAGAACCTGATTTACATTTGTGCAGTTCTATCAGAGATGCCTTCGGGCAAAATGAGCGAAATTCGGACCAGCTGCCAAGAGGATCAAATGTAGAATTTAGCATAACTGATGGCCCAGTTGGTGGAAAGGAGGTATAGATCTCCTGTAAAAAGACTGATAAGTCCTCGCAGAGGGTGACAGATGGGGCTATGGTACTGTCCAGAGCCTTTGGTATGATAAAACCTTGAACGATCTTAAAGACTTCTTTGGATGAGTTGCCAGAAGATTGTATTTGGTTAGCAAAGTAGTCCCTAATAGTGTTATTTTTCAGCCATGATTTTTTTTTAGAGCTGCTCTATAGGAGCACTTGGCTGCCGAATTGTAAGATTCTCACCACGCACGTTCCAGCTTCTTACATAAGCACATAAGCTTTTTTCCACTTGTAGTTCCATGGTAAACCAGGGGGCAGAGTGTTTTTTCGGGCAGATTTAGCTGTTCTAAGAGGGGCCACTCTATCTAGGGCGGAGGTGACCCAGCAGTTGAAAGTGGACACATCACTGCTTGGGTCTCCCGTCAGCTGAAGGGGAGGATTTTGTAACTGGGGTCCCAAAGTTTCAGGGGAGACCTTCCTCCAGTATCTCCTCTCCTCATATGTTGGACTGGCACTATTGCCCGAGGATTTGCCCATCAAACTGAAAGAAACTAACAGATGGTTAGACCAGGTTACAGGTATCGGGCCTATACTTTCTGGTTGGGGTCATTAGTAAAAATTAGATCCAACATATGGCCAGCTATAGGGTAGGGGCACACACCTTTTGTACCAGATTTAAACCCTTCAACGTGTCTGCCAGCTGAGAAGCTATGGAACAGTTGCCATTGTCCATGTGGATGTAAGCAAGGGACTCAGGTCTGAGCATACCCTGCCAACTTATGGTGAACAAAGCAAAAACCAAAGGAAATGATGGACGGAGTGTTGTCAGGGTATGCTCAGACGTGAGTCCCTTGCTCACTTTGCCACTGGATTCAAGCAAGCCTGGCTGAAGACGGCTGAAATGCCAGAAACCGGTCCTAGGAAGCTTGTTTCCGGTCCAGGGAAGACATGGCTTGGCAGTTCGGGCTGGACTGTTCCCATGAGGCACAGGGTCAGACTGGTTTGCATATGGCCATGTCTGAACTGGGGTGGCAGAGTGGGCTAAAGAACGGTGATGGATTAAACCCAGATCAGTTGACTGGGGGTGAGTGCTTGCAATGTTCAACACTCCGTCCATCATTTCCTTTGGTTTTTGCTTTGTTCGTCATAATTGGCAGGGTATGCTCAGACCTGAGTCCCTTGCTCACTTTGCCACTGGATTCAAGCAAGCCTGGCTGGAGACGGCTGAAATGCCAGAAACCGGTCCTAGGAAGCTTGTTTCCGGTCCAGGGAAGACATGGCTTGGCAGTTCGGGCTGGACTGTTCTCATGAGGCACAGGGTCAGACTGATTTGCATATGGCCATGTCTGAACTGGGGTGGCAGAGTGGGCTAAAGAACAGTGATGGATTAAACCCAGATCAGTTGACTGGGTGTGAGTGCTTGCAATGTTCAACACTCCGTCCATCATTTCCTTTGGTTTTTGCTTTGTATAACTGTATATGCAATTAAATGGATGTCTGATTCTTTATTAGCATGAGTGACTATGTGTGTGAGTAACTCTATGGATGAGTGGCGTTGTGTAACAGGATGTATAGGTGTATGAGTACATATGATGAATGAGTACATGTATGAGTGACTGTATAGGACTATTGGTGAATGAGTGGATGTGTATGCGGATCTTAGAATTACTGAATAGGTTGTTGTAACTGATATTGATATGTCCATTGTTTTGAAATTTTTAGTTTCTATTTTTGAATGTGTGTATCAAAGGTTATATTAGGGGGAGAGGAGGTCTGTCACTCTATCACAAGGATGATGTCATCAGTGATGTCATTTGAGATGTCATGAGTGATGTCATGAGTGATGTCACTGACCATGTCATGAGTGATGTAATATGTGACGTCATTAGCAGTGCATTGCAGGCGCGCGAGTTATAGTTAGCTGAACTAACTATAACAGGGGAATTTCAATGGTTTTGTACAAGTGAAAAGTCCAGCTAACTATAACGCCCCTGAAACCTGTGTTTTTTTCAGTGAATTTCTAAGGTTTTTTAAATGCTAATTCCTAACTATAATGTGCCTGAAACCTATGGTTTTTTCAGTGAATTTCAAAGGTTTTTTAAATGCTAATTTCTAACTATGCCTACAGAGATAGGACATGTGAAGAAAGAAGAAAAAACGCACAGAAAGAAAAAAAGAAATGCAGAAAGAAGCAACAGAAGTCCTCAAAGATGAAGAAAAGTGCACGATGAAGGATAACGTGCAGAAAGAACAAACAGAAGAGCAGAAAGAAGCCTTGTTGCAAAATCATCCTGTACCCTCAACTTTTTCAGACGGATACTGGTGGTAACTGAGTCTGACAATCCAGCACTAGAGCCAGTGCTATGTTAAAAGACACTCAGAATACAGTGAAAACACCTACATACACTAGGGAACACTATGCGTTGGGGTCCCCCTGTGATCAGCAGCCCCTAGTATATAATAGGGCAGGGAATTAAAACTACCTCTTAAAATGCGCCACAGGGCGTGTTTGCACACGTCACCTCAGGCCCCGTCCCCTCACTTCCCCCCTGTGTAAACACGCCCTGTGGCCGTTTTAAGTTGGGAGATTAACTCCCCTTGAATCCCGAGGGTCCCTAGGGTCCAACTAGACCACTAGGTACCTCCAGTAAGAGCCACAGAGCTGTGTTGCAGAGAGATGTAAAAAGGGGCACGGCCTAGACCACCTCTCTGCAACGCAGCGCAGTGGCGCTTACTGGAAGCACCTGGTGGGCTAGTTGGCCCCCAGGGTCCCTCAGGATTGAAGGGGAATTATTTCCCCAACTTAAAACGCGCCACAGGGCTTGTTTGCAAACGTTAACTCAGGCCCCGTCCCCTCCCTTCACCACTGTGTAAACACGCCCTGTGGCTGTTTTTAGTTGGGAGATTAAGTTCATTTGAATCCTGAGGGTCCTTAGGGTCCAACTAGCCCACTAGGTACCTCCAGTAAGCACCACAGAGCTGCGTTGCAGCGAGGTGTAAAAAGTGGCACGGCCTGGACCACCTCTCTGCAACGCAGCTCAGTGGCGCTTACTGGAAGCACCTGGTGGGCTTGTTAGCCCCCAGGGGCCCTCAGGATTGAAGGGGAATTATTTCCCCAACTTAAAACGCGCCACAGGGCTTGTTTGCAAACGTTAACTCAGGCCCCGTCCCCTCCCTTCACCACTGTTTAAACACGCCCTGTGGCTGTTTTTAGTTGGGAGATTAAGTTCATTTGAACCCTGAGGGACCCTAGGGTCAAACTAGCCCACTAGGTACCTCCGGTAAGCGCCACAGAGCTGCGTTGCATAGAGGTGTAAAAAGGGGCGTGGCCTCAGAACACCTGTCTGCAAAGCAGCTCCCTGGCGCATACTGGAGATACCTGTTGGGCTAGTTGGCCCTCAGGGACCCTCAGTATTGAAGGGGAATTAATTCCCCAACTTACAACTGGCCAGGGGGCGCGTTTGCAGAGTGCTGCAAGGAGGGAGCGTGGCCTCCGGTGCGATGCCGGTCTTTTATTTATTTTATTTTTTTAAGAAGGAGGGCTGTGTGGCCCCCTTCTTTTTCTAATTTACTGGCCCTGGGGACCCCATCCCCCATGGCCTGCACCCTAATTTCTTTTGTTGAAAAAATTAAATTTGGCCCTCCCAAGGCCTTAATCGGCCCCGGGGACCCCAACCCCCGGGTCATGGCCTTTTTTTTTTTATTCTTTAGAAGAGGGCTGCGTTGCCCCCCTCCTCAGGCCACTTATGGCCCCGGGGACCCCATCCCCCGGGGCCGGCCTTTGTTATTTATTATTTTAAAAAAATATATATTTATAGAAAAACCTAGGACATGCTGGACAAACCGTATGTACCTATCACCATGACGATTTGTGTGATATTCATTAAAAGGCGACTATGCATAGAATGAATCTACATGGAATGTATTTACACCGCTAGTGAAGCTCTGACGTGTCTGACGCCCTACCGTGCCTAAACCCGGCGCCCCCGCCGGTGTGTTCTCTCCAAGTAGACACCCGTGTTGTTTATTTATACAAACATGGGTAGCTATTGACGGGCACATTTAATATACACGCACACCAAGCCATTCAAAGGGGATTCGACAAAAATTCGACCAAACTATGCAAGAAACCCCCCTCACGGTTAATAAAACACACATCCACCGCCGGATGTGTAATACTTTTTATTTTACTCTCTGGAAAGGAGACGAACCTCACTTGAGAGTCACAGCGTGCTCCTGGCTGAGCCCAATGCTGTGTTACACCCACCAGTGCCCGCTGAGTGCCTCACACCTCTGTGTTGTATTCCACCAGCTAGTGCGTATGCTATGACACTCTCTAGCTCATGTGTACTGTAACACCACCCCGTGAATATGTCATGCCACACTTGCCTTCGCACAGGTTATATTGCCCCATCTAACGTGCCTTCCTCGATGCCTATGTTATAACGCACAGCGCTATGCCATACATATTACAATCTGGGATCCATATCTTTGTCACAGTGCATATGCAACGTTACACTCCCCAGCACATAATTTATATTACAACTTTAGAGACTAGTTAGGTTACACAACACTGCCCTGTGCATATTACACTCCAAGGCGCATATCGCATAGCACGCGCTAGTGCCTGTGCTATCTCGCGCTCTCCAATGAATCTGTCATTGCGTACAATGTATTGCATATTATATTTCACGCCCTGGTTCATCTTATATCACACTTTTTGGTGCATAGTTCATACCATATACTATATCTAGTTTTCATTTTCAATTGTGCTCTCAGGACTCTGTTCCTTATAACACTGCGTCCACCTACCCTTTTCACGGGCATTACATTTTGCGATGGGGGTGGAGGGTCAGGGGGTGTTTCTGCCAAGTGAGCCCAGAGTCACAGTCACAAACGTCCTCTTCTTCCTCAGTGAGATTATGCTGCATACTTGTTCATATTTTAAGTATTTCGCAAAGACACAAATTTTAAAAACAATAAAGTTCCTAATACCCACCTTCTCTGAACAGTTAGCTTGCTGCCCCATCCACCTCCTCCCTATCCTCTGTTGTCTGAATCCATGGTCTAGCCTCCTCCCTCCTGCCATGCATGGTCTGATGTGCTGCCACTGCCCTCCATTTAGCATGATGAACCAGTCCACTTCTCCTGCCCTCCATTGCCCAATTCTATGGCCCATCATTGACCTCCTGCTTAGCCCTGCCTAGCATTGTCAGATGACTGTAACCTGTCCCTGCCACCTCCATCCTGCCTGTCCACATGCCATGCCCTTATCCCCTTCCTCCTGTCCTCCATGGTCCACTTTACTGCCACACCCTACTGCCCTTCCTGGTCTGTTGTGCTGCAACTGCTCCTCCTGCCTGCCCCGCACGGTCTGTTGTGAGGCCCCTCCCCCTGAACTCTCTTGTCTGTGCCCAGGTCCTGACCCTCCCTTCTATCCTCCATGGTCCTTTGTGCATGCCCCTGCACCCTCCTTCTTGCCCATCATAGCCATTCTGCTGCCACTAACCCTCCCGCTTGCCATGCATGGTCTTCTGTGCTGCCATGGCCCCTCCCACCTTCCCTGTGTGGTCAGCTAGCTGCCCCTGACCCCCTCCCACCTTCCCTCCATGGTCTGTGTGTATGCCATCATAGTCTCATTGTTGCTCTCCATGGTGTGTCTTGTTTCTAGTGCCCATCCTGCCTGACCTCCATGGTCATCTTGCTGCTCCTGCTCTGCCCCCTTGCCCCCAGCTCTCTGTTTCAATGTGCAGACCCCTATTCCCTCCCTCCTGGCTTGTCTGTTCCATTGTAATGCCCCATATCCGTCCCTCCTGCCCTTTATGTAGGCCTGGGCGGTAAATTCCGTTCCGCTCGCGGAATTTGCGGAATTTGGGTAATTTCGCGTTCCTCGGAGAACGCATAATCGCCCAAAATTCTGTTTTCCGCGACTTCGCGAAATTTTTTGCTTGTTCGCGTTCTCAAAATGCGTGTTCGCGAGATATTTTTCCCCAAGCACGCAAACAGCGATTGTGAACAGGAAAAAAGCATCGCGAACAAGCAATTCCGCGTGTTCGCGGAATTTCTGCGTGTTCGCGGAGATTTTTACCGTTTCGCGGAGATTTGCGTAACGCGATTACGCAAATTCCGCCCACCCCTACCTTTATGGTCTGTGATGCTGCAGCTTTCTCTCCTGTCTGTCCATTATGGTCAGCTAGCTACTATTGCCTCTTTCCCCTCTGTTCTCTGTTGTCCATGTGCATGGTCCTGTCCCCTCCCTATTGCTTTCTATGGATTGTTGTGCTGTACTCCCGTCCTGCATGCGCTGTGTGGTGTATTGTGCTGCTGCAAACCCTGATGCCTGCCCTGTAAGGTCAGTTTGGTGCACCTCTCCATGTCCCTCCTGTCCTCTGTTATCCGAGTCCATGTCCCTACCCCAATTCCTCCTGCCTACCATGATCCAATTTACCATACTTGCGAACATTTTGAACTTGGTAAGAGGGAGATTTTGAAAAAAAACTGGGGTATTGATTTTCCCCTTTGAGTTACATTGAAAAAGAGGAGATTGTAGATAGGAGACAGATCAAATAAGGCCCATTTGAGCTTAAAAACATTGGACGTTTCCTGGCTGAAACGGGTCTGTTGGCATGTATGGTTGTACTACCACTGCCTCTTACTTCTGCCCACAATGGTCTATTATATTGCCACAGCCTCTCTTGCCAGTCCTGTATTGTTGGTTTGTTGCCCCTACCCCCCTTTCCACTGCCCTCCATAGTCTGTTGTGCTGCCACTGCCCTTCCTGCCTGCCCAGTGTGGTCAAATTGTTGCATCTGCACTCTCCTACCTGCCTTCAATTTTTAGAGTCCGTGCCCCTGGCCTCTGCCTCTCAACAGTATCCCAATGAACAACTAGATTGCTAACATTCTATATTTATTACAAAAGTGTGGAACGCCTGACGTCATCTTGATGTAATCAAAACTGTAATACCTAGAGTATTTCCTTTAGAAATTACATATATGAGAGGGTCTCATTTGCATCAAAATTATGGTTAGTGCTCTAAAAAACCCAAATGAGGACATATTTTCTGAGTTTTCAAATAGCGACAAAGAACTTTTAAATTATTTGTAATCTTTATGTTTTTTTATCCAGTTGACCACTTGATTAAATGTGCACCTAGGGGAGAGGATGTGGTGTTACTTCCAGAACTGCAGACTTTGCAACTGGGGAACCAGTTTGGAGTTTCTGCTTCAGCTCAACATTCTGTGATTCTGGTCAAATCCCTTAATCTCCCCATGTGTACAACCAAAATGAATTTGATCTTGTGTGATGTAACCAATGCTCATGTAAAGCACTCCAATACCTGAGAAGTCTGCACTATATACAACTGCAAATACACAAAAAATAAGTGTTTTTCACACTTCTGTCATTGGGCTACATGTGGGCTACATGTGGGCTACATCTGGGTGATATTTGGGCTACATTTGGGCTCTTTTGTCTCTGGTGGCCATCTTGGGAGATTTATTTGTTATGAAGTTTCCTAATTTCCTCATTTGCTGCAGTCTCCTCAGTAGGAAATACTTTCGCTTTTTTACTTTGGTTCCATCAAGAAGGCATTCAGATGTGTCACACATTTGCCATAAATTCTGAATGTTAGCACTCTAGTTGCTCATTAGATCACTGTAGTAAAGCTGCTGCTCACCAGGGAAGTCTCCTGCTGGTCTTCAAAGTGCATGTTTCAGTCTGCATGTCAGAATTTTTTTATGAAATAGAAGAGGATTTGAGAAGTCAAAATGTGCCCTAATTTTTCTTTCTGCAGCACTAATCATAATTTCTATGGCAAAATGAACCCCCTAATTTTGTTCCTTTGTAAATTAAATGTTTTAAGTGTTACCACTTTATTCCAATCAAGATGGCTTCAGGTGTGCCATATTTTTGTCATAAGTAAGACTGTTAGCGCTCTAGTTGTTCGTTAGAACACTCTGGGACATTCTGTCATTGGGCTATAATTGGGCTACACTTGGGTGATATTTGGGCTACATTTGGGCTCTTTTGTCTCTGGTGGCCATTTTGGGAGACTTATTTGCTATGATGTTTTCTAATTTCCTCATTTAGTACAGTCTCCTCAGTAGGAAATACTTTCAGTTTTTTACTTTGATTCCATCAAGTAGGCATTCAGATGTGTTAC
The DNA here is from genome assembly GCF_964204655.1 of Triturus cristatus. NCBI lineage: Eukaryota > Metazoa > Chordata > Amphibia > Caudata > Salamandridae > Triturus > Triturus cristatus. The sequence continues at coordinate 1,024,320,514 of NC_140594.1, forward strand.
ACATTTGCCATAAATTCAGAATGTTAGCACTCTAGTTGCTTATTTGATCACTGTAGTAAAGCTACTGCTCACCAGGGAAGTCTGCTGCTGGTATTGAAAGTGCATGTTTCAGTCTGCATGTCAGAAGTTTTTTAATGAAATAGAAGAGGATTTGAGAAGTCGCTCAAAATTTGCCCTAATTTTTCTTTCTGCAGCACTAATCATACTTTCTATGGCAAAATGAACCCCCTCATTTTGTTCCTTTTTAAATTAAATGTTTTAAGAGTTACCACTTTATTCCAACCAAGATGGCTTCAGGTGTGCCATACGTTTGTCATAAGTAGGACTGTTAGCGCTCTAGTTGTTCTTTATAACACTCTGGGACGCTGCAGTAGAACACAAAGGAATCAACTGACAGTCTCTGCCCTTGTTGGATGTACATGTGTTACTGAGAATGTCAGACTTCATTCTCACATGACTGAGAAAGATAGTGTGAATTTACAGAAAATGTGCTCTCAGTTTAGCTTATAGATCACCTTCCAAACCTCTGTGGGAAAAGCATGAGAAAATAGTTTTCTCTCAAACATGATTCATGATATCACAGCAGAAGGCTTTTTCACATGGTAAAATCACCTTAGAACACACCGCAATTTCTAAAATGAGTATGGTACCATCAACAAATGATTTATAATGTAACTAAAGTCTTAAAACCTTCTATTAACTGCAATGCTTTTTAATGAGGTGCTATCATGTATATTGGCCCCAAGATGGCTGCCAACACTTCTTGGATGAAGTGCTGACAGCCAATCAGATCTCACGATGAGATGTGTGGTTAGGCTCCGCCCAGATATATATGTGATTTTACTTTTGATTTTCTCAGGAACTACTGAACGGATTTACACCATTTAAGCAAAAGGCACGAGTATGAACTGAGGACTACCTCTTTGCCAAATTTGGTGTAATTCCGTTCAGCACTTTGGGCTGTAGCTGCGTCAACAGGTCCTATGGGAAAATGCATGAGGAAAACGCGTTTTGGGACCCCCCTTTTTTCTCGGCCCCCGCTTCACAAATCACCATGAAAGTTTCAGGATAGGAGCGGACCGGAGCTGGGCAAAAGTTTCGAAAATTTTGCGACGATTCATCAATCGACGCCAACGTCATTCCAAATAGAATGTTGCAGATTTCCTATGGAAAATAGGTCCTAACTATAACTACCTACTGGTGACTGCCAGTAGGCAATATATATTATCGAGTGGCGGTCGGCAGTAGATAGTTATAGTTGGAACCTAGTTTCCATTATAAAAGTGTTTTTTTTTTCCCAATAACTTTGGCGCCATTTGACGAATCTTTGCAAAATTTTCCAAACTTGTGGCCCGCTCGGTCAGCTCCTATCCTGAAAGTTTCGGGGTGATTCGCCAAGGAGGGGCTGAGAAAAAAGGGGGGTCCCAAAACATGTTTTCTCCATGTTATTTTCTATAGGAAACTTTAGACACGGCTAGAGCCCGAACTGCTGAACTGAATTACACCAAATTTGGCAAAAAGGTAGCCCTTGGTTCAGAAAGGGCCCTTTTTGTTAAATGGTGTAAATCCGTTCAGTAGTTCCTGAGAAATAAAAAAAAAAGAGGTCGGAAAATGAATTTCCCATAGGAAACTTTAGACACGGCTACAGCTCGAACTGCTGAACAGAATTACACCAAATTTGGCATGTTATTTTCTATAGGAAACTTTAGACACGGCTAGAGCCCGAACTGCTGAACTGAATTACACCAAATTTGGCAAAAAGGTAGCCCTTGGTTCAGAAAGGGCCCTTTTTGTTAAATGGTGTAAATCCGTTCAGTAGTTCCTGAGAAATAAAAAAAAAAGAGGTTGGAAAATGAATTTCCCATAGGAAACTTTAGACACGGCTACAGCTCGAACTGCTGAACAGAATTACACCAAATTTGGCAAAAAGGTAGTACTTGGTTGAGACAGCGCCCTTTTTCTTAAATGGTGTAAATCTGATTAGTAGTTGCTGAGAAGATCAAAAAATAAAAATTCCGATATTTAGAGGCACGGTGGATCCACAGACCCTCTCGACCACGAGCTTTATTCTAATTGGCTGTCCACACTTCAAACCAGCAAGTGTTGACAGCCATCTTGTGACTCGGTAGAACCGAGTCACAAGAAAACTAGAAAAGAGAAAAACAAACGCGAAAAACAAGAAAAGGGGGCAGGGTAACACAACACACTGACCCCCAAAGGCCTGCTCAGGGGGTCCCACAAGGACCCCCATGGACCCAAAAAGCATTTTTTTGTTTAAAACATCGGCCGTATTCACGCTTGGTTCACAAATCCGGCAGAGAAAATAATTTTTTAAAAAAGCGCAGGCTCCCGCGCTTCGTTGCATTGAAGACCCCGGGTGGGCCAGGTCCCGGGGGCAAGACATATTGTGATTGTGGGTACCCAGGGGGCCCCCGCAACCCCGGGGACCACCACCCCCTGGGGCTTTCCTTAAATATTTGTGGGGGGGCACACACCCCCGCAGCCCCGGGGACCTCCACCCCCAGGCTTGTTTTATTTAATGTGTGGGGGTGCCTCCAAGGCCCCTCCCAAGCCACCCCCGGGGCTTTTCTTAAATATTTGCGTGGGGCACATGAACCCCCGCAGCCCTGGGGACCACCACCCCAAGGGCTTTTCTTAAATATTTGTGGGGGCACATGGCCCCCCTGCAGGCCCGGGGACCGCCACCCCGGGGCTTGTTTTAAAAAACAAATAAAGAACCTGTGTGGAGGGGCTCAAGCCCCCCACATGCCCCAGTAACCGCCAGCTCCCCGGAGTACTAAGTATTTAAATGCGGGGGTCCATAACGGACCCCGAGCCCCGGGGACCACCACCTCCCCGGGGCTGTGCACATGTTGGGAGGGGGGCCGCACGGCCCCCCTCCTGGAGCCCTTGATGGCCCTGGGGTGTCCCAGGGTACCCACCCCAGGACACCCACCCTGTCATTGCAAACTGCTAAGTTTTATGGAAGCGAGAGCAGGGAAACAATCACTCGCTTCAATGAAGCAAAGCAGAATTGCTTTTCCACAAGGGGAGCTGCATTTCAGCAGTTCCCCATGTGGAAGAGCAATGCCGGCTCCTGCAGGACACGGAGAGCAGGCGGGACCGTGGGGGCATTGGGGCTCCCCCCACGGTCACCAACGGATAGGGCCTGCCCCGGGGAATGGAGTCCCTAGGGCTAGAAGTGGCCCTTGAGGGAGGCCATTCAGCCCCCTCCCCGAAATAAATAAATAAAATAAAAAATAAAGGCCGGCCCCGGGGGATGGGATCCCCGGGGCCAATAGAGGCCTCAGGAGGGGGGCCACGCAGCTCCCTCCATAAAAAAATATATGTGGCCATGCCCCGGGGGATGGGCTCCCCGGTGCCAGAATTGGCCACGGGAGGGGGGCCCACACAGCCCCCTTCCCATTCATATATATATATTTTAATTTTAATGGGGGTCAGGCTCTGGGGGATGGGGTACCCAGGGCCCAAAAAAGTAAAAAGAAGGGGGGCCACACAGCCCTCCTTCTAAAAAAATGTTTTACAAAAATACCGCAATCGTGCCGGAGGCCCCAACCCCTCCCAGAAACACTCTGCAACTGCGCCCTGTGGCACGTTTTAAATTGGGGAATTAACTCCCCTTCAATACTGGGGGTCCCTGGGAGACAACTAGCCCACCAGGTACCTCCAGTAAGCACCACAGGGCTGCGTTGCAGAGAGGTGGTCCAGGCCACGCCCGTTTTTACACCTCTCTACAACACAGCTTTGTGACGCTTACTGGAGGTACCTGGTGGGCTAGTTGGACCCCAGGGACCCTCGGGATTCAAGGGGACTTAATCCCCCAACTTAAAATGCGCCAGACAGTGATGAAGGGAGGGGGCGGGGCCTGAGGTGACATGTGTGCAAACACCCCCTGTGGTGCGTTTTAAGTTGGGGAATTAATTCCTCTTCAATCCTGAGGGTCCCTGGGGGCCAACTAGCCCACCAGGTACCTCCAGTAAGCGCCACAGCGCTGCATTTCAGAGAGGTGGCCCAGGCACGCCTCTCTTTACACCTCTCTGCAATGCAACTCTGTGGTGCTTACTGGAGGTACCTGGTGGGCTAGTTGGACCCCAGGGACCCTCAGGATTCAAGGGAATTTAATCCCCAACTTAAAATATGCCACGGGGCACGATTGCACAGTGATAAAGGGAGGGGGTGGGGCCTGAGGTGACATGTGTGCAAACACTCCCTGTGGCACATTTTAAGTTGGGGAATTAATTCCCCTTCAATCCTGAGGGCCTCTTGGGGCCAACTAGCCCACCAGGTACCTCCAGTAAGCGCCACAGACCTGCGTTGCAGAGAGGTGATCCAGGCCACGCCCCTTTTCATACTTCTCTGCAAAGCAGCTCTGTGGTGCTTACTGGAGGTATCTGATGGGTTAGTCAGACCCCAGGGACCCTCAGGATTCAAGGGGACTTAATCCCCCAACTTAAAACGTGTCACGGGGCGTGTTTGCACAGTGGTGAAGGGAGGGGGCGTGGCCTGAAGTGACATGTGTGCAAGCACGCCCTCTGGCACGTTTTAAGTTGGGGAATTATTTCCCCTTCAATCTTGAGGGCCCCTGGGGCCAACTAGCCCCCCAGGTACCCCAGTAAGCACCACAGGTCTGCGTTGCAGAGAGGTGGTCCAGGCCATGCTCCTTTTTACACCTCTCTGCAACACAGCTCTGTGGCGCTTACTGGAGGTAGGAGGTACCTGATGGGTAGTTGGACCCCAGGGACCCTCAAGAATCAAGGGGAGTTAATCCCCCAATTTACAACGCGCCAGGGGGTGCGTTTGCAGACTGCTGGAGAAAGGGGGCATGACCTTTGTCTACCTCTCACAAATCCTACTGCGTGGGGCTTACTGTAGGTAAAAGGTAGGCTAGTTGGCCCCTAAAGGACCCCCAGCAGTGAAGGGGACTTCAATCCCCATCCAAGAGCTTGCCAGGGAGCTCGTTTGTAGAGTAGTGGGCAAAGTGGGTGTGGCCTGGTACGAGTACTTACCAATGCTGCTGTGTGGGACTGACTGGAGGTAATAGTTTGGGAAGTTGGCCCCCAAGGATGTCCTTGGGGGCCAACTACCCCTCTTGTTACCACCAGTATGTCCAACACAGTGGGATTGCTAAGATGTCTTCGGAGGCCATAGCCCCTTTCTCTACCACTCTGCAAACGTGCCTTGTGGCAGACTACGGGATGGGAGATGAAGTCCAATTTAGTTTTCAGGGAGTTTGGGGGACCAAGAATCCCTCCTGGTACCTCCTGTAATTCATACGCAGTGCAATTCCGGTGCGTTGGTTGGACGCCCAGCACCCTTTCTCCACCACTCTGCAAACGTGACTACTAGTTAAAGTATCATATTTCTGCACCTCTGACTTGGAGGTAGTTTTAATTCCCCTGCCTTATTATGTACTAGAGCCATACAGAGGAGGTCATGCTAATCACAGGGGGACCACAATGCATAGTGTTCCCTAGTGTATGTAGGTGTTTTCACTGTATTCTAAGTGTCTTTTAGCATAGCACTGCCTCTAGGCCTGGTTAGTCAGAGTCAGTTACCACCAGTACCCCTCTGAAAAAGTTGTGGGCACAGGATGATTTTGCAACATGGCCTCTTTCTGCTCCTCTGTTGGTTCTTTCTGCACATGTCTTGCTTCTTCCTGCACTTTTCTTCGTCTTTGTGGACTTCTGTTGCTTCTTTCTGCATTTCTTTTGCTTCTTTCTGTGCATTTTTTCTTCTTTCTTCACATGTCCTACCTCTGTAGGCATAGTTAGAAACTAGCATTTAAAAAACATAGAAATTCATTTTAAAAACCATAAGTTTCAAGCACGTTATAGTTAGAAATTAGCATTTAAAAAACCTTTGAAATTCACTGGAAAAAACCATAGGTTTCAGGAACGTCATAGTTAGAAATTAGCATTTAAAAAACCTTCGAAATTCACTGAAAAAATAATAGGTCTCAGGGGCGTTATAGTTAGTTGGACATTTCACTCGTACAAAACCAGTGAAATTCCCCTGTTATAGTTAGTTCAGCTAACTATAACTTGCGGCCCGCAATACACTGCTGATGAAGTCACATATTACATCACTCATGACATGGTCAGTGACATCACTGATGACATCACTGATGACATCACTGATGACATCATCCATGTGATAATCTCATGCATCTTCTCACACCCTCATATAGCTTTTGATACACCCACTCTAAATTACAGACTGCCCTTCTCAAAACCATAGACACTCCAACACCAATAACTACATACCCACTCACTGATTCTTAGGCATACACACACATCCACTCACTCACCCATACAGTCACTCATACTTACGGTCACTCAGTACAGGACTATCATATGCACTCATACACCTATATAGAAACTCACACACCACCACTCATCCATAGAGGTACTCACACACCTAGTCAGTCATGCAAATAATTAATCACACTCCCCTTTACTCACCTATACAGTTATACACACACCTGCTCACTTACTCATACAAATACTAGCACATTTGCACGCACCTATACAATTACTGATACAAGCACACACTCATTCATACAGCCACTCTCACAATCACACACTCACTTATAGCCATTTACATACTCTAACACACATTTATACTGCCTTTCACATATGTAGTTACTCACACATGTACCACTGAGATATACATTCACTCATAAACACACCCATACAAACACTCACCCACCCATACAGTCCATCACAGATGGACTCTTGAAACCATGTACCCAGTGAATCACCCACTCATACATCTATTCACAGAGTCACACACACCGCACCCACAGAAACACTGAGGCACCCATACAGATACTCAGACAACCAATCAATAACTCATATAGACACTCATGTAGTTATTTACAAACCCATGCAGCCACTTACACACCAACAGACAGACGGGTACAGACATTCACACAGTTTGGTCACTAACTCATGCTTTCAGTAAGATAAGTTTAATAACTCACTTATAGAGTCAGTCACGTACCTACTAAATCATCCATTCAGACACTTATACACCCACTCATTCTTCAATACGCCTTTCCCTATATATATTAAACATATTTAAACTTTACAGAAACACACAGTCACTGGATGATGTCATCAATGATGTCATCAGTGATGTCACTGACCATGTCGTGAGTGATGTAATATGTGACGTCATCAGCAGTGCATTGCGGGGGCGCGAGTTATAGTAAGCTGAACTAACTATAACAGGGGAATTTCACTGGTTTTGTACAAGTGAAATGTCCAACTAACTATAACGCCCCAGAAACCTATGCTTTTTTCAGTGAATATATATATATATATACATACATATTATATATACATATAATATGTATGTATATATATATTCACTGAAAAAACCATAGGTTTCAGGGGCATTATAGTTAGCTGGACATTTCCCTCGTACAACACCCTAGAAATTCCCCTGTTATAGTTAGTTCAGCTAACTATAAGTCACGCCCCCGCAATGCACTGCTGATGACGTCACATATTACATCACTCATGACATGGTCAGTGACATCACTGATGACATCACTGATGACATCTCAAATGACATCACTGATGACATCACTGATGACATCAACCTTTGAGTATGTGTTTCTGAACAGTTTTAATATGTTTAATATATATAGGGAAAGGCCTGTTGAAGAATAAGTGGGTGTACAAGTGTGTGATTGGATGATTTTCTAGGTGCGTAACTGACTCTATAAGTGAGTCATTAAATGTATCTTACTGCAGACTAGTGACTAAACTGTGTGAATGTCTGTATGTGTCTGTGTGTTGGTGTATAAGTGGCTGCATGGTTTTGTGAATAGCTATATGAGTGTCTATATGGGTTATTGATTGGTTGTCTGAGTATCTGTATGGGTGCCTGAGTGTTTGTGTGGGTAGGGTGTGTGTGACTCTGTGACTAGATGTGTGAGTGGGTGATTCAGTGGGTGCATGGTTTTAAGAGTGCATCTGTGATGGACTGTATGGTTGGGTGACTGTATGTAAGGGTGTGTTAGTGATTGAATGTATATCTCAGTTGTACATGTGTCAGTAACTACATATGTGAAACGCAGTGTATATGTGTGTAAGAGTATATAACTATCTATATGTGAGAGTGAGTGATTTTGGGAGTGGCTGTATACGCCATAGTGCAAAGATATCTGTGTCATGTGCTGTTTGTTTTTCTGCAGGAAGACACAGAATTTGTTAGTATTTTTATGAGTAAGTGAACTTGAGTGTGTTTAACTGTATAGGTGAGTAAATTGGACTGTGATTAATTATTTGCATGACTGACTAGATGTGTCAGTACCTCAATGGATGATTGGCGGTGTGTGAGTGTCTATATAGGTGTATAAATGCACAGAGTGACTGTAAGTATGAGTGACTGTACAGGTGAGTGAGTGGACATGTATGTAGACCTAAAAGTCAATGAGTGGGTGTGTAGTTATTGGTATTGGAGTATCTATGGTTGTCAAAATGGCCATCTGAAATTTTGAGTCGGTGTATCAAAGGTTATATTAGGGTGTGAGAAGGTGCACTAATTTGTCACATGGATGACGTCATCAGTGATGTCATCAGTGATGTCATTTGAGATGTCATCAGTGATGTCATCAGTGATGTCACTGACCATGTCATGAGTGATGTAATATGTGACGTCATCAGCAGTGCATTGCGGGGGCGCGAGTTATAGTTAGCTGAACTAACTATAACAGGGGAATTTCTAGGGGTTGTACGAGGGAAATGTCCAGCTAACTATAACGCCCCTGAAACCTATGGTTTTTTCAGTGAATTTCTAAGGTTTTTTAAATGCAAATTCCTAACGATAACATGCCTGAAACCTATGTTTTTTTCAGTGAATTTCAAAGGTTTTTCAAATGCCAATTCCTAAAAATAACGTGCATGAAACCTATGGTTTTTTCAGTGAATTTCAAAGATTTTTTAAATGCTAATTCCTATTTATAACTTATCTCTAAAGATATCATGAAAAGCATTCTTTTTTAAAAGTAGGGTGCACATTAGTTTTGTGGAAAAGCATCTTTGTGATTGGTTAAGAAAAAGCAGTTTCAACGTGGAGTACATATCATAGGATAAATTTTGCTCAGCTCAACCACACCTGCTACTTGCATTTGGAAGGCACTGTTCGAACTTAAAACAATCGTGAACTTTTAACCTGCACGTTTCGTTAAATGTTCAAGAAAATGTTGCAAAAAAATATCGTTAAGTTTTAAAAAATTGATGAACTTTTAACCTGCACGTGTTGTAGGATGTTCTAGAAAGTGTGTTGATAGAATACGTTGCACTTCTGACTTCTATGTGTTGTTGAATATTAAAAAAACGGTTCATATGGAAAATTAAAAAGAAACCAATAGAGAAGTTTTGAAACCTAAAAGAATCAAGGAACTATTCTAATTTATTCTTTACATGTATTTATGTGTGGAGCAACAAAATTATAGACACAACAGCACCAGGAAGAGGAAGAAGCAGGGAGTGGGGGGAGGGTGGAGATGGGCAGAATGGCACACATGCACAATTAAGTACAACACACATATAGACTAACAATGGCCAAAATGAAACACACCAACAAGGAGCACAAGTCACACAACCTGCCAACATCACACCACTGAACGAGCATAGAAGTGAAAACCATGCTGCATTCATACAGGATGTGTACAAAGGCCAGTCGTTGGTGTTGTGGGATGTCTGCGACCGTGGTCATCATGGATGAGATGCCCAGCATGTGGCACATGGTCGAGTTCACTGTGTGTTATGTTGCCAAACAGCTGCTCCTCCCTCCCACGAGCCCCACACTTTCGTACAGTGCGCTGTTGTATCTCGTGCACTCGTACAGCACACCATTGTAATGACTATTTGCGCATGTCCTGCTACTTTCCAACTACACCATCACAGTGCCGTTTGGAGGTGGTGCATGCCACTTTACAACATCGACTGCTGCGGCTCTTGTAGCAGGCCACACCAGAACACAGAGACACACTTACCGCACTTCCTGTACACGGACATGTCCGAGACACCCCGTTCTCCTTGCTGGATAGGCACACCCCTGCACTGACCTGTAAACCCCAGACCAGCACACGCCAGTTGTGCATGCAGGAGGATGCGTGCGTAGCTACACGTCCAGGCTCACTGCCAACGCTGAGGTGACAGCACACTGTGATGTTGCAGGGCTCGTGCCTATCATGCTAAGACAATGACCACAGGGACACACTTGCTAAGATGTGGGTTTGGGGGGCATTGGCGGTCCTGGAGTTGTTGGGATGAGTTTTCTGGCCCTCATGTGTATCCCTGTATCATGCTCATTGACTCTATGGTACCTGTGGGTGTTCTGGTGTGGCTCTTGGCTGTGTTCCCTTTCATGGTGCAGGTAGTTGTCCTGCTTAACACCAGCAGAAAGCAGGTGTAAAATCCCTGGTGCTAACATGTCTTATCGCCGGAATGTGTTTCGCATTGCAATTGGTGTGAAAGTTGTGATGTGATTTTTTTCGTGTGCAGAACAATATACGAACTGAGCAGTGTATCTCGTCAAGATCCAGCACCTGACGCACTATTCCCAATCAATATAAATACAATGAGATTTCTTAATAGATTTTGTGTGTAGACTGTAAGTGCAGCCAATACCTCAGTGCAATTCAATACAGGATTTTAGTATTTAGAATAAATCGGAAAGGTGCACCTTGTGTCTTTTTGCACAGGAACGGCTAGTCTCCATTTCATTATCAGCACTTTAACGGAAGTAAAGTTGAGATAAATCTACCACACTATTCAGAAGTTGGTACAAACTGCAGATATCACCAGTATTCCAGCGATAAGTTCCCCAAAATTTAACACCATGGTGGACTCCATCAAATACCAGTAATAAGAACAAGAAAGAGTCACACAGCAGTTAAGAGAACAACCAAAAACGTTATTAATTTTTTTTTCAAACTTTATTTTTTATAATCATAAATATGTAAACGATAAACTATTTTCAAACTTTATTTTTTTATTAACATATATATGAACGATAAACTAATAAACAAAATGTATCAACAATAATACAAAACAACAAGGCGGAACACTCCTGTGGGGACCATGGATGTCGACGACAGACCTGGAAAATCAGAAAGATTGTTAAAAAAAAACAACATGCTATTCTCGACAAAATACCACAAGAAACAAATCACAGATATATAAAATGCATACAGCTAACAAAATGTTATAAGTTTAACTTACAAAAACTGTAAATGTTGCCGCTTTAAAATATTTACCGAATCTGAGGAAATTTTTTTGCAGAAGGCACCACGCCCACAACGTTTTTGTTCAGTGGTGAGGACATTTTTTACTTTTCCCAAGGGGCAAACAAAGACCAATGCCACCTTGGTCACGTGCAAGATTTGCAAAAGAGCTCTGTCACAAGGGGATCCTAACAAGAAATACTCGTACGGCACGGCAAGTATGATGAAACACCTAAGGACCCTTCATCCGAACAATCTTGCACGAGAAGAGTGCAAACAGATGAGAAACACTCCTATTCTGTATCTGTAAAAAAGAATCACAAATAAATGTATATTAATAACTTTCAAAATTATACTATTCCATTACTGTACAAACACATTTTATATAAATACTGAGTAAGAAACTATGTCCCTGAACCACAAGTGTGACGATGGTTAAAACACTACATGCATAGTGCATACTACTTTGAAGCAGTTCATGCCCTAAAGCCTACCTCACTAAAACTCTACATGCTAACTGACTAAATGATTACAGTACTATAAGGAGACACACTGGGTGAGTGACAGGGTGTTTGCTAGAAGAGTATGAATACTAACTAGGGAATTGAAGGTGTGAAACACAACTGTGTAGGTGATTAGAGGACTGCATCCATACTGCATAGGCATTTAAAGCAGTCCATGTGCTAAGGCCTGGCTCACTGCATGACTACTTGGGTACTGACTGAATGATTGGAGTACAGCAAGGAGAGTGCCTAGGTGAATTTATAAGTGCTAGGCTTTTCGCACAGGGAATGGATTAGTACTTGGTACTGAATGGGTCACTAGAGGAGTGCAAAGGCAGTGACAAGATATTTGCTGGACTGTATGGATACTGACTAGGAATTGAAAGTGTGAAAGACAAGTGTCTAGGTGGTTAGAAGACTGCATGCATAGTGGATATGGGTTTGAAGCAGTCCATGTGCTAAGGCCTGGCTCAGTGCATGAATACTTAGGCACTGACTGAATGATTAGAGTACTGCAAAGATAGTATCTTGGTGAATTTATAAGTGTTTTCGCACAGTGAATGGATTAGTACATGATGCTGAATGGGTCACTAGAAGACTGCAAAGGGAGTGACAGGGTGTTTCCTGGAAGTGTATGGATACTGACTAGGGAATTGAAGGTGTGAAAGACAATTGTGTAGGTGGTTAGAGGACTGCATGCATAGTGGATAGAGGTTTGAAGCAGTCCATATACTAAGGCCTGGGCCACTGGATGAGTACTTGGGTACAGACTGAATGATTAGAGTACTGCAAGGAGAGTGCCTGGGTGAATTTATTAGGGTTTGGCGCAGTGAATGGATTAGTACATGATGCTGAATGGGTCACCAAAGGAGTGCAACGGGAGTGACAGGGTGTTTGCTGGAAGTGAATGGATACTGAGTGGGGAATTGAAGGTGTGAAAAACAAGTGTGTAGGTGGTTAGAGGACTGCATGCATAGTGGATAGGGGTTTGAAGAAGTCCATGTGCTAAGACCTGGCACAGTGCATGAATACTTAGGCAGTGACTGAATCATTAGAGTACTGGAAAGAGAGTGTCTTGGTGAATTTATAAGTGTTTGGGTTTTGGCACAGTGAATGGATTAGTACATGCTGTTGAATGGGTCTCTAGAGGACTTCAAAGGAAGTGACAGGGTGTTTCCTGGAAGTGTATGGATACTGACTAGGGAATTGAAGGTGTAAAAGACAAGTGTATAGTATGTTAGAACACTACATGCATACTGCATAGACATTTATTTGAAGCAATCTATTTGGTACTTAGAAACTGACTAAATAATCAGACTACTTCTAGGACAGTGCTTAGGTAAAACTTTTACATTTTCAGTTCTGCCACAGTGAACAGAATAGTACATGGTACTGCACCTTAGTGTCAAACCCTGACTCATTTTATCAATGCATAAGCAAAGACTAGCTGCTAATGCTACTAAAACTTGACAACATGACAGGTTTTAAAAGAGTTATCTGCTAAAAAATACACGATGTTACCAAATGCTTCTCTCACAGTGCTTCCCAAATGCACACAGACGCACAGTGTGATTCTAGACAACAACCATTATACCTAGGAGTTTACCAAAAATCTTTCACTACTTTGGAAGTGGTAAGGGAACTGCACACAATCTTCATATTTCAGGACTGCACTTTTGTGTCAAAGCCTGACTCATTTAATCAAAGCATAAGCAAAGACTGGCTTCTAATGCTACTAAAACTTGACAACATGACCGGTTTTAAAACAGTTATCTGTCAGCAAATACACAATGTTACCAAATGCTTCTCTCACAATCCTTACCCAAATGCACACAGACTCACAGTGTGATTTTAGACAAGCAACACTATCCTAGGAGTTTACCAAAACTCATTCACTAGTCTAGAAGAGTTAATGGTACTGCACACAATCTACATATTTAAGTACAGCACATCAGTGTCAAAGCATGACTCATTTAATCAACGCATAAGCAAAGACTGGATTCTAATGCTACTAAAACGTCACAACATGACAGGTTTTAAAACAGTTATCTGTCAGCAAATACATGATGTTACCAAATGCTTCTCTCACAGTGATCCCAAATACACACTAACTCACAGTGTGATTCTAGACAAGCACCACTATCCCTAGGAGTTTACCAAAACTCATTCACTACAGTGCAAGTGGTAAGGGAACTGCACACAATCTACATATTTCACGACTGCACTTTACTGTCAATGCCTGACTCATTTAATGAAAGCATAAGCCATAACTGTCTTCTAATGCTACTAAAACTTGACAACATGACATGTTTTAAAACAGTTATCTGTCAGCAAATACACAATGTTACCAAACACTTCTCTCACAGTGGTTCCCAAATGCACACAGACTCACAGTGTGATTCTAGACAAACAACACTATCCCTAGCAGCTTACCAAAACTTATTCACTACAGTGGAAGTGGTAAGGGAACTGCACACAATCTACATATTTCACGACTGCACTTTAGTGTCAATGCCTGACTCATTTAATCAACGCATAAGCAAAGACTGGCTTCTAATGCTACTAAAACTTGACAACATGACCGGTTTTAAAACAGTTATCTGTCAGCAAATACACGATGTTACCAAATGCTTGTCTCACAATCATTACCCAAATGCACAAAGACTCACAGTGTGATTTTAGACAATCAACACTATCCTAGGAGTTTACCAAAACTCATTCACTAGTCTAGAAGAGTTAATGGTACTGAAAACAATCTACATATTTAAGTACAGCACATCAGTGTCAAAGCATGACTCATTTATTCAACGCATAAGCAAAGACTGGATTCTAATGCTACTAAAACTTCACAACATGACAGGTTTTTAAAAAGTTATCTGTCAGCAAATACATGATGTCACCAAATGCTTCATTCACACTGAACCCAAATACACACTAACTAACACTGTGATTCTAGACAAGCACCACTATCCCTAGGAGTTTACCAAAACTCATTTACTACAGTGCAAGTGGTAAGGGAACTGCACACAATCTACATATTTCAGGACTGAACTTTTCCGTCAAAGCCTGACTCATTTAATCAAATCATAAGCCCTAACTGTCTTCTAATGCTACTAAAACTTCACAACATGACAGGTTAAAACAGTTATCTGTCAGCAAACACACGATGTTACCAAATGCTTCTCTCACAGTGGTTCCCAAATGCACACAGACTCACTGTGTGATTCTAGACAAACAACACTATCCCTTGCACTATACCAAAACACATTTCTCCCTCTAGAAGTAGTACTACATTTTAGTATAGAAACATAACATAACTCATTTCACAAATTCATAAACAATGACTGGTTTCTAATTCTACCAAAATATAAAAACAGCACAGTTATCTGTCTGCAAACACATGAAAATCACAAATGCTTATCACAGAATGGTTTCTACATGCACACACACTGTCAATAAGATTGTAGAGAAAAAAAGTACTCCCTACACTTTAGCAGGAGAATTACATTAGTCTGATTCAAATCAAAATAGTCTACATACATCCCCTCAGAATTAAATAACTCATCTTTCAAGTTCTTTTGTAGATTAAGAAGTATATCAGTCACTCACCATATTTTCTTTTACAGAATCTCTGCACTGTGCACCTCTCAGCAAAAACAAAGAATGGAAAAGTTTCCCTTTCATTTTCCACACATATACATGTAAACATCAAATCACAATCCTTCTCACATAAACTCAAAAGCAAACACACATTTCTATTGGTTAAACATTTCAACCCATTCCAACTGAAAGACATTTCAACCCTTCCCCCAATCTGCCTTCTGCCTGTTACCATAGAAACAGGTCATGGAACACTGCACTAAGCACACAGGTCAGAAGTTCAGCACACAATGTTGCTACACAAGAGAGGAAGTGTGCTTCACTTTTCACCATGTCAGCTAATCATATATAATGTTCCTTACAATCTGTTTTTGTTAACCAATAAGAATAATACCTTTAAAAACCAGAAATATACACCCTACCTTTCAGTGTACAAAGTAATCATACAACCAATGATTTCTTGTCTTATTTAAAAAAAATCCCTGGATCCGCGTACCCAACGCAATAGGATGCGCGCACTGTGTGCGCATTTCGTCGTTTTTTTTTTTCAAAAAAGGGGGCCCCAGGGGCTCCTTCTGGGATCCCCTAAGCACCTCTAGAGGGTCAGAGTATTTCCACTCTGCCCCCTTTATATGTTTTACACACTTATTCCCCTTGCATCTTCAGCCTCGCTTCTACCGAGGTAGAAAATGGCCACCAACTGTTCCTGGTTTCGAATGTAGAGAGACACTCGACAGCCAATTAGCATTCAGCGCGCAATCGGGAGGGTGTGCGCTCGGTTCGGGGAGGGTGCGCGTACGGTGCATGTACGGTTCGCGGATCCTCCGCGGCCATAGATATTTATGTACTTTTAACTCTAATTTTCTCAGGAACTACTGAACGGATTCACACCATTTATGCAAAAGGCACGAGTCTGAACTGAGGACTACCTCTTTGCCAAATTTATTGTCATTCCGTTCAGCGGTTCGGGCTGTAGCTGCGACAACAGATCCTATGGGAAATTGCATGGGGAAAACGCTTTTAGGACCCCCCTTTTTTCTCGGCCCCGCTTGACGAATCACCACAAAACTTTCAGGGTAGGAGCGGAGCAGAGCTGGCCAAAAGTTTGGAAACTTTCGCGAGGATTCATCAACCGGCGCCAGACTTATTGGGAATAGAATGTTGCGGATTTCCTCTTGAAAATAGGTCCTAACTATAACTACCTACTGGCGACCGCCAGTAGGTAATATATATATATATATATATATAAAAGTAACATCTGAAAAACAAAAAACACTGAAATTCACCTTTATGTGGTGTATGAATTAACAATTTTTAGTGAAAGAGAGATCATCTTTCTTCCATATAGGTTTCCTAGCAGCCCATTTCCAGCTATCAGAGAAATGCTCTTACATTGTTACATATTTGAACACAAAACAAAAGATTTTTGTTCATCAATCAACATTGGTCTTAAATATTATTGCTGGGAGATTGTCTTACCTGGCTGCACTACAAGACGTTAGAGACAAAATAATCTTTTTTATAGTTGTTTCTGAGAAGCTGGATTAAAATTCTTCATCAGACTTAACTTCGATTGATGAGGATTTAACATACTCGTTGCTATAAATTTCTTCCAAATATTTTAGCCAGCAATATTACTTCCCATCCTGTTGTATTAATTTCACAAATTGAATAGTATCTTTCAGTGAATTACTAGATATCATCTGTTGCAATTAGCATTATAAAATGTCCACTTCTTCATTTTTAACACAGCCTTATATTCCGATTTTAAACTTATTAATTAATCCTCCATTAAGTTTTCCACATGCATCTTCCTTATATACTTCTGCCTTCCTCACGGGAATTTTAAAGATTGATAACGAGACTCAAACCATCCTTTGGGCTTTACCAATTTTTAGTTTACCTAAGCATGAATTATCAATTTTCTTCAGTCTGACTTTCAAGCATTTCACTACCTCTATTTCCATGCCCTTTTATGAAACAATCATAGTTTTATCCAGCATTTCCACCTGTCAAAATGTAAGAAAACCTCATGAGTTGTTTCTCATCTATAGGGTTTGTTAATTGTGAATTCTACATGGAGAATAAGCACCGTTTTATGTAGACCACGTACATCACATTGGAACACCATTCTTAATGGAAGGAGATCACTGCCTTCCGAAAGACTGACCTGGAAATTGGCAATTGATTTAAAATACTATGTGGGTATACAAATATAGATAATTTGTCATCTTTGCAACCCTGAATAATGTTTGAGAAGCTGGAATGTTTGAAGTAAAATTGACCATTTTGGCGCATCAATCACTAAATCGTCAAGGTTTTTTGCATAGTAAAAACGAGCATGGATACTGCTCATTCTGGACCAACAGCTAAACTAATTCAGTTCAAATTATATAAGCAGTGAGTCACTCATTCTGGTATATCTACTTTTACTGAGGATTCAACGTTAGATTAAAGAATAAAGTCACCCATATGCACTATCAGACTTATCTGGAATGTACCACTTATACCTTTTGCATCATAATTTAATAAATTAAAACGTCTCTTATTATAAATTTAACAAATATCATACATACATCTAATACATCTACTATTGTTAAAAAAAACAATACAAGATGTGTTATGGTATAAATGTAATTTACCATCATGAATCCTTTCACATTTAGTAATCACCCGATTTAAACATCTCTTAGTCTAAGTCAAGATGAGACTTATTAAACCATCAGACACCCATTCTGTACTTTTGGCTCTCGCTTGGGTTTTAATTTGGGTAAAGTTTTCAAGCATTTAGATTTTCCCACACAGCTACGTTGATTGTTAACAAACGACAACATACTGATCTAAAATATCCTTTATTTTAGCAGCCTTTAACAATTTAGTTAAACAGTTGGTATTCCAACTAAAACATTCCAGGCAGAGAGGATATTTTTGTTCTTATTAACTTAATATAGAGTTATCACTCTCTTCTTCTCGACCCAAGCTCAATCAAGCATAATAATTAATTTGTAATACATACCCCCGCTATCTCTCTGTAGTCTTTGGTAGTCTTCTTTTTATACTCCTGTTATCCAGCCCAACAGTTTTTTTAGAAGGTCTAGTAGTATCATCTTTCCGTGCCAGGCATATTTGATTCTATGATAAGCCAGCATTGGTATTTAGAAATTATTTTCTTGTCTGTTATCATATTTCAAAATTTGCAATGAATTTAATTCCATTGGTGATATGTTCTTGCTCAGCATGAAGCATCAATGACTTCACCAATTGAATGATCTTTGTAACTTCCTTTTTGAAGGCATCTTCTACAAAGCTGACCTAGTTCTCATGTTTTGATAGATTACTTTTATGGAGTGAAGATTAAGAATCCTCTTCAACCCCCCCCATTTAAATGTTTCAATTGTTGTACTTGACAATGTGACTATTGAGATGGGCTATATGAGAGTGAAACACAGGAAAACTTAAGGACAAGGTGAAGAACAAGAACTCCAACCTTGCAGCACTGAGACCATCTGTGGAGGACATGCAGTCTCACCTTAAAGTGTTGTGTGAGGAAGTTACATTTCTGTTGAAAGTGGATGGCATGGAGAGCTGCTCATATCACAATAATATTCGTATTCTGGGCTTTCCAGGGAAAACAGCAGGTCCTAAAATAGCATTATTCTTCAAGGAGTGGTCACTAGCAGGTAGAGGATCCCTCTCATTTGCTTCAGAGTAGACATTTAGGGTGCAGGGGCCCCTCCCATACCAGTAGTTGTGAAACTGTTTTCCTACTGCAACAGAGATCATGTGTTGAGAAGCAAGAGTCCCTGGACGGTTGATAACGCCAAATGTAATGTTTTCTCTGACTATTCGGCTGAGGTACAGAGTAAGAAGTTATCTTTTTTGAAGTCAAAAAGCAACAGTAGCAGATGGATCTGTGATACTCACTTGTGTTCTCTCCTAAACTCCTAATGGTAGATGTTGACAAGTCATATTTCTTCCTGGCTGTAGTAGAAGCCTGGGCGTGACTTGAATCAATGAGTAATTTAATGGCACGAGATAGCACACTAAAATATGCTAGGTGACTTCCGCATAGACATAGACTACAAACTATCAATAGATTGCTGAGCAAGCCGATGAGGGAACAGGCCACAATGGCCAGAAGCAACACAACTGCACAGATGCTGAAACTCTGACTGTCAAATGAATGGTGATAGGGCACTCAAAGGAGGGCATTCATTCAAGTTGGTCTGGACATTACCTCAATGACACGCCAGGATCACGCCAGGGTTATGTTAGTAGGTGATTTCAATTACTGGTATAAAGACCCATCAGAGGGCTCTCAATCGGCGGAACTGACTGACCTTCTGTCTAACCTCAACTTCAAGCAAATGGTGCTCTCCCCCACTCACGATAAAGGACACATATTGGATCCGGTGTGGTCTAATACCACTTGCGTGACCTCCCCGCTAACCTTGCCTTGTCTATGGTCAGACCATCTTATCCTTAAATTTAAGATTTGTGTTACTCACATCAGAACCACTGTGCAAATTGTTGGCAGATTAGCCAGGAATTGGAACGCTATGGATAAGACTGCTTTTTTACAGTCATTAGCTAATGATGTCCCCTCCTTGGAAAATGACATAAATCTGTCAGTTTCTTCTCTAACCGACTGGCTACTAGCGGCCAGCAATCTCCATGCCCCGTACAAAAGAATTAAACTTGCACGGCGCACTGATACCAATAGATGGTTTTCCGCCGACTTGAAAAGCAGGAAACTGACTCTTCGTCATCTTGAGCGCTTGTGGCGCCGTGATTATGACATTGAGGGAAAAATTAAATATACTAGGGCGAGGAAGGAATATATGAATGCCATCTCTGCAGCAAAGGTGGAGTATTTATCTTCTCATATTCTAGACTCATCAAACAAATCTAAAGATATCTTCTCTGTCTTTAATGAACTGACCAACTTGGAGAATGTCCGTCCTAAAGTAATCCCCACTCAGTGTCTGTGTGACTCACTGAATTCTTACTTTAGTGACAAAATCACTGACATAAAAACTAGCATTCCCCAATCAAAGACCCCAATCAAGACCGGCATGGCAATAAAGACTGGCTCTGCCACCCTTACCAATTTTCAACCCATAACTCATGGCCAGCTCTTGGAATTAATGATGAGAGTCAAATCTGGCTCCCCACTGGATATCTGTCCCCCTCGTATTTTGAAAGAATGCTTTTCCACCTATCCAACCCCTGTTCTTGCCCTTCTAAATGACTCCCTCTTGTCGGGCATAGTCCCGTCCGCTTTCAAAGAAGCCACGGTCATACCTCTATTAAAAAAACCCGGGGCGGATCCTGGATGTAAGGGAAACTACAGGCCCATCTCCTTATTGCCTTACTTGGCAAAAATTCTAGAGGCACACGTGGCGAAAACTCTCTCTAATTTTTTGGAGGAGTCCTCCTGCTTTGACCCTCATCAGGCTGGATTCCGGCCTGCACACTCTACGGAGGCAGTGGTCACTGCAGTTTTGGACACACTTCGAGACTGCGCAGATAGACATTCTCCCCAGGCCCTGGTGCTTTTGGACTTGTCGGCCGCGTTCGACACGGTCGACCACAACATCCTGGTCGACCGTGTCGGACAGGCCGGCATACAGGGCGTGGCGGCCTGCTGGTTGAGGTCCTTCTTGGAGGATCGCTCCCAAGCGGTGCGTCTGGGGGACTTGATTGGTGTTAAACAGTCCATCCCATGTGGAGTGCCACAGGGTTCCTCCCTGTCACCCCATCGTTTTAACATATACATACTCCCCCTTATACAAACCTTGAGGGACAAACAGGTGAGAGTTTTTAATTATGCAGATGACCTGCAGCTACTCTTCACCATTGATAATTCCGAAAAATCTATGAGTCATTTCCAGTCAACCATGAGGTTTATTAAATCCTGGATGGATCAAAATCAGCTGAAACTAAATCCAGGTAAAACCGAACTGGTACTGACTGGGTACAGTGCTAAGTACTGGGGTCCTCACTATTGGCCTTCAGATCTGGGTCAAGCTCCGCAACCATCACCATCGGCTAAAACGCTTGGAGTCATTGTGGACAGTGACCTTTCACTAAAAGCACAAGTGGGACAAGTGGTCTCCAAATGCTTTTATCAGCTAAAAAAAATCAGGAAGGTCAGGCGACTATTAACGCCAGAAGCTATTACCCAGGTTGTGATCGCCACTGTTCTGTCCCATCTGGATTACGCGAATGCCATCTACCTGGGTCTCCCAAACTATTTACTCAAGCGTCTCCAGATGGTGCAGAACTATGCTGCTAGGTTGATCCTGAAGCAACCAAGTTGGCAGGCGGCGACTCCTCTTCTCATCAAGCTGCATTGGCTTCCGGTCATACAACGTTGTTCCTTCAAAGCAGGTTGTATGATCTTTAAGTCACTACACGGCAAAAGCCCTAAATTCATTAATCAATTAATCACTAGATACGTTCCCTCCCGTAACCTTCGTTCACTCCACCTAGGCCTTCTCCAGACCCCTCCCTTTAAACTTAAACGTTCTGGTGGACGTAGATTTGCCATATTGGCCCCCTGCCTATGGAACACCTTTCCCCTGGAAATTCGGTCCTGCCAAGATCTCTTACCTTTCCGGAAAGCACTGAAGTCCTGGCTTTTTAGACAAGCTTTTTAATCCATCTTTTCTACCTTCGATTGTGTTACTGTCAATTTTAGCGCCAAGAAACTAATCAGTGTTAGTGCGCTCAATAAATGATTTAATAACATAACATAACAATAACAATGACTGCTGATCATATCATCTAGTTACTTACAGCAGTATGTTTGGTGGTTATTGAAAATGAGCCATGAATCTTTCTGTGTGAGGTGAGTAGGTTATATGAGCTGTAACCAGATAGGAAGTTGCAGCTATCCAATGGTGCAGAGTTACTGATGAATGTGCTTTAGATGTGTGATACTGCTGGTTCTTTCCCATTTTCAAAATGGATAATTTGCACACATGAGTGTATTGTGTTATTGTTGTGGCACTGCAATTGTTGTTTCTGCCAAGGAGTGGGGGTTGGAAGTTTGTCTATGTTCCACAGTAATGCAGTGTTAATAGGCTGTGGCAGATCTGTCCACATCAGGGCAGAGTGTGAATGAATATAATGCCAATCCGTGAAGCGCTCCTGCAGCTGGTATTGGGAGAAGGTGGGGTTAATTGAAAGGTGTGTTTATATCTCAAAGATATACCATTTCGAATTGGAATGTTCCGGACATGGGAAATCCAATAAAGTGCTATAGCATACATGCATACTTGAAATTTTCCGTACATCCAGGAGAGCCATTTCACTGCAACAGAATTTGGTAAGTTATCCAAAAGGCAGCAGGAGACATTATTTGGTACAATATACTATGCATACACTAGGGGAGTGCTCATATGGATCGCCCCGGGTCACCTTTGTACTGCAGCATTTCTGTGTAAAAACAGATGGAAGTTATGTGGTGGCAGAAGGCGTGCATGATAGAGAGTTGCTCTTGATGACAGCATGCATGCTCTGAAAAAGGCTCCCATCCCTTTCCTGGCTAATGTTACTTCTGCTCTATTTTTCTATATGCAGGCACCTTGTATTTGGGCAGTGACTTCAATTGTGTATCAGATCTAGATCTGAATAAATTAGAAGTTGCAGCATCCTGGCCTTATGGGTATTCTTTCTGTTCTAGTGTGCATAACTTACACACTGGGATTACACTTTTCTTTTGCAATATCAAGGTAGGCAAAGGTGGTTGACAGTGAAAATTTGGGTCATACATTGCCTGATACCGTTAACCACCAACTTATAATCCAAAGACTCAGTGAGGTGGGGGTGACAGGAATCGCCCTGAAATGGCTACAGTCCTTTCTTGAAGACAGATTTTTTTCCGTTTACGAGGAAGATGCTTCATCAGAGCAGATCCCATTGCAGTGTGGAGTCCCCCAGGATTCTTCTTTAAGTCCCAGCATGTTTAACATCTACATGAGATCTCTGGCAGATGTGGTGCTTCCTTGGGGGATCCACATTGTCACCTACTCGGACGATACCCAGTTGGTGGCCTCCCTTAGTCAGCAAGATAAATCCGTGCATGGTTTAACGTCATGCTTTGCAAAGGTATCTGAATGGATGGACGAGTCATTCCTAAAACTAAATCGAGCAAAGACAGAACTCCTTTCTGCCCCCATGAACATAGATCTTTTGTGGCCCAGTTGCTTAGGTTCCCCTCCTGTACCCAAGAAACAAATTAAGAGCTTGGGAATTTGGTTTGACTGCAATTAAATAAAGTCGCAGCAAATTGTTATGGACTACTTAGGATGTTAAGGATGTTCTTCCTTTTGATGCCAGACGTATATTGGTCCAGGTACTTATATTATCTCGCCTCGACTTTGCAAATGCAGTCTCTTTGGGTGCTCCATTAGGAACCACTAAGATACTGCAAATTGTTCAGACTTGAGCAGCCCGCCTTCTAATGAATATCCCCAAACGTGTTTCAGCCAGACCTGCCCTTGGTTTGTTGCACTGGCTTCCTATTCAAGAAAGAACTAGGTTTAAGGCTATGTGTATTGTTCATAAATCGAAAGGGTCCTCTGCTGTTTCAGTATACTGCCCCAACAGAACTCTGAGATCCAATAACAAACGACTACTCACGGCTGGACCAGACAAGATGCCGGCAGACATTTACAAAATGTTTTTTCATCATTTGAAGGACGAAATGTTGAATACTTTTCGGGCTGCGCAGAAGGGTCATGCTCCCAATTCATGGGCTGAAGCCACTATAGTGGTTCTGTGTAAAAAGGGCAAAGACCCGAAACTAGTTGGATCATATCGCCCGATCTCTCTGTTAAACTGCGATAGTAAAATATACTCTAAGATATTGGCAATGCGTTTATCTAAGGTTATTAACTCATTAGTCTCTATAAACCAACATGGTTTTATACCATCTCGAGGGAAAGCTACACATGTAAATAAAGTTATCAAACTTTTTGATGTTGCCCATACTGAAAAGCGAGATTTAGGGCTAATTTTATTGGATGCGGAGAAAGCATTCGATCGGTGGAGTGGCAGTATCTATGGCAACTGATGCATCGTATTGGTTTTGGGTCGGGATTTATGACTGCTCTGTAGGTATTATATACTTCGTCGATTGCTAGAATTACTGCCATGGGGTTATTATCCGAATCTGTTAGAATTACCAGAGGTACCAGGAAAGGTTGCCCCTGCTCGCCACTTTTGTTTGCTTTATATATTAATCCTTTTGTTGAGCAGCTGGGCAACAAACCCCGTATCAAGCCTTTTTATGTATATGACATTCCATTCTCTGTCTTCGCTTACGCGGACGATATTGCAGTGACATCGGCTGATCCATCTCTTGCACTTCAAGAGATTGATTATTTAGCAACATTGTTCGGTCAGGTGTCCGGCTATAAACTTAATGTAACCAAAACACAAATACTTTGTTCAGAGAGTATTGTTTTTCAGGACACTAGAGTGTTAAAAGAGGTGACTTATTTGGGCATTAAAATTAGGACATCAATGTCAGAGGTGGTTGATGCTAACTGGAGTGCGATGCTACAGAGTGTTAAGGACTCGCTTGATAAATGGGGACGACTACATCTTACCTTAATTGGTAGAAGTAACATCATTAAAATGTTATATATATATATGAATAGATCAATTCCCTTGGAGGTGGCAGGTGCTCAGCTGCAACATCTTCAATCTTTATGTTTGAAGTTTATATGGGCTCCTTGTAAATCAAGACAAGCTTTTAGATTTATGATGCTACCAGTGGAGAGAGGTGGCTTAGCTATATCGGACTTTGCCTTATATTTTTATTTATGTTTTTTTTTTTAAATGCGGATTTTATTGACCAGGGAAGGAATGGTTAGTACCGCAGAGGCCCCTTCGATCTTTGAGATTTTGTTGGGATCTGAGGCCCAACAATGCCTGTTTAAAGAAATTGATGGCAGTTATTTTAAGCGAACAAGATTTAAAGTTGTGGAAGGAGCCTTTAAAGTATGGAAGATGTAGTGTATATCTGTTTACCTCGATTCCTTACTTGCTCGTGCTTGTGTAATCATAATAGAATGTATGCATGTCATCTGTAGAGGTTTGATTATCTAGGGTTCTAGAGTGTGGGGTTTACATGAACTGGGGCTGGAGAATAGTAGTCTTGTTCCCTGGCACTCGCTTGTTCCTGTATTTGTGTAACTTGCTGAATAAACCCTTCTTTACATATTGATCCTATTTCCTATCTTCACTACAAACTGGCGACGATCAGGATTCGGAGGAACGTTTCAACGGTAAAGATTTGTGAAGATCGGTGTTTTGCGTGAGAAGGAGTGCGGCGGGCATTTGCAAACCATACATCGACATGCGGACAGGTCGCGAACCGTTGTGGGAGTCGGCCTAACGAAGCAGAACAAAAAAAAGAAAGAAAGGAATGGAGAATCACTAAGGTAGGATCACCTTAAAAGTGTTTGATCGGCAAATGGTTGCTAACCGTCATCAGACGCATCATTCAGTCAGCGGTGGAGTTCTAGTGCCGAACACGGGCTGAACTCTGTTCATGCAGAGACCGAGCGCTGGAAACACCAACGTATGACGTTTGCATGCAAGTTCACGCTGAATGACCTTGCGTGACGGCCATTTTGATTTGGCTGTGCTTGTCTACGGTATGTGTTAGGCGAATGTAATAAGGTGATCAGTGCCACGAGCGAGAGGATTTAGCTCGCAGTGATAACTAAGAACCTTTATTTTCTGATACAACAGGAACAGGTGAGACTGTCGGAGCACGTGGAGACCCTTACATTTTTTTTATTGTTTCCTTCTTTTCTTCGCTTTTTGAATAATTGCATAGTGAAGGGGGAGAAGATTTTAAAAGTGAGTAGGATTAATTGCCATACAGAATGTGTACCAATAAGTAAGAAGAACATAAATATAACAAACAGGTCAGCAATTGTATGGATAAAGGAGATCAAAGTGAGTGTTCAACTGAAGAAACAATAACACAACAGAGTTTTAGTATCAGCTCACCCATTCATTTTGGGTTAGTGGTCCCCAGCCTGATATGAAATGGCTTGATGAGTGGGAGGAATATTTTATAAACTATGTATGTGCAATTGATGAGGCTGGTAAAATGAAGCCTGAACAGAAAAAAAGGATTCTTCTTCATTCATTAGGACCAATGGGAATAAAAACGCATTCTCGCATGACAAAAGTGACTGTTGCTGAATTAGATGTTTTTGAATGTGCACTTAAGGAAATGGACAGATATTTTGCGCCAAAAGTGTGTATTGGCATAACAAGGCACAAATTCTTTCAGAGGAAACAAAATAAAGAAGAATTAGTTGACGATTGGCTTGATGATTTTAAAAAATTGACTATAGATTGCAAATTCGGAGATCTCCACGATGACTTAATTAGAGATCAATTAATTGTACACAACATCAACTCACCTATTCAAGATCAGTTATGGGTGAATGGAGATGCGCCTTTGGATGATGTTTTAGCCATTATGAGAAAGTCAGAAATGTCGGGTAGATGTGCCACTGTTTTTAAGGAGTCTGATAAAGACCTAACGAAAGTTACAAGCCCACTCTAAGGGCCAAAGTCAACAAGCTACAGGACGATGGTCTAACCAGTTACAGAAGAATTTTACAAGTGATAGAAGGTCGGATGCAAGGAAATGTTATTGTTGTGACAGCAGTGAACATTTAGCTTTTAGCAAGAATTGCCTGCTTTAACCCCTTGGATGCTCATGACGGAGCGGTTCCGTCATGAGCATCGGTTGGGCTGTGCTCATGACGGAACCGCTCCCTCATGAGGACAGCCCCTGGGGGAAGCGCTGGCGCTCCCCCCCTGGGGCATCTTTCGTGCCCCCACAGACGGGGATGGCAGCGGAAGAGTTTCCGCTGCCACCCCCGAGCCCCCCCACGCTTCCTGGTGACGTCAGTGCGCACAGCGCACGCCGGCGTCATCAGGAAGTGCTCGGACGCCTGGAAGCAATTTGCTTCCAGGCGTCCACAGAGGCAGGGTGAGTGTTGTTTGCTCCGGTGGGGTGGCGGGGGCCTGTTGGAGTGTATTGAGGCATCGGGGGAGAGGAAAGAGTATTTCCTCTCCCCTGATGTCTCAATACAGGGCATTCCTGCTCCACGATCGCGCACAGCGTCGCGATCGTGGAGCAGGGATGCCCCACTAGACACCAGGGATGTGTGTTTTTTTTATTTTGGAAGCGATCCCTTGGGTAAGGGTCGCTTCCAGGGGTCATAAATTATTTGAAGACTTTTCTGCCCCCTCTGGGGGCAGATCGGTGTTTTTTTT
The DNA here is from genome assembly GCF_964204655.1 of Triturus cristatus. Taxonomy (NCBI): domain Eukaryota; kingdom Metazoa; phylum Chordata; class Amphibia; order Caudata; family Salamandridae; genus Triturus; species Triturus cristatus. The sequence goes on from NC_140594.1 coordinate 1,024,348,201, forward strand.
TCGCCGTTTCTGCTCCCAGGGGGGGCAGAAAAGCCCACTAGACACCAGGGATATAAGTATTATTGTAGGAAGCGACCCCTTGGGCAAGGGTCGCTTCCTTGGGCCCCTAAATTTTTATAAGACTTTTCTGCCCCCTCTTGGGGCAGATCGGTGTTATTTTTTTGCCGTTTCTGCTCCCAGGGGGGGCAGAAAAGCCCACTAGACACCAGGGATCTAATTATTATTGTAGGAAGCGACCCCTTGGGCAAGGGTCGCTTCCTTTGGCCCACAAATTATTTGAAGACTTTTCTGCCCCCTCTGGGGGCAGATCGGTGTTATTCTTTCGCCATTTCTGCTCCCGGGGGGGGGGGGGCAGAAAAGCCCACTAGACACCAGGGATATAAATATTATTGTAGGAAGCGACCCCTTGGGCAAGGGTCGCTTCCTTGGGCCCCTAAATTTTTTGAAGACTTTTCTGCCCCCTCTGGGGGCAGATCGGTGTAATTTTTTTGCCGTTTCTGCTCCCAGGGGGGGCAGAAAAGCCCACTAGACACCAGGGATCTAATTATTATTGTAGGAAGCGACCCCTTGGGCAAGGGTCGCTTCCTTGGGCCCCTAATTTATTTGTAGACTTTTCTGCCCCCTCTGGGGGCAGATCGGTTTTATTTTTTCGCCGTTTCTGCTCCCAGGGGGGGCAGAGAAGCCCACTAGACACCAGGGAATTAGTTCAATTAAAAATAGAAGTGACCCCTCGCTTCCAGGGTGCAATTTGTTTTCTGCCCCGCCTGGCACACAACCCGATTGACCATTTGGGTAGTGACATAGCATGTTATAATGTTTATTGTTATATTTTTTGTGAATTGCAATTGTAATGTTTTTTTTTTTAACTTTTTTGTTGTAGGTGAAGGCTTTTCCTCTTTTCACGTTGCCGTTTTGTGACTGGTGGTTCTGCTGTTTGTGTAGTTTGGTAAGAGACTTTTTTTTGTACAATGTAAATGTGTTTGATTTCTCTGCCTGTTTTTTTTTTGCAAATGGTGTAATAATAGCAGTATGTTTGGTTTTTGAGTGTCAACAACTTTTTGCATTGGTGCTCGATGTGTATTTTGTTGTCTTGTGAGTAATTTGTTTTCTTTTCTTCTTTCTAGTTTGATATCGTTGGTTTTTGCTGTGTCACTGCAGAGTTGGTTTCTGGTGAGTGCAGCTGTCTCTTGTAATTGGATTGTATAGTTTTTGAGTACATTGATCTTTGTGATAAAGGTACACATTTCTTTACTTACTTGGTTTGCACATTGTTGGTTGTTGTTGACTTGTTTGTGCAGTCTTCTATCTTAGTAAGTATAATGGCTAGCCGCAGGATGACTGCTCAGCAGGTTGTTGGTTTGCTGTTTGAGTCTTCCTCTGACCATGGTTCAGAGACTGACTCTGCATCTGAGGGAGAGGAGGCAGGGGCCGATTCTGGCAGTGAGTTGTCTCTCCGTATGGAGTCATCGGATGATGAAGATACTCTTAGTGCGGATGAAGTGCCTGTGTTAGAGGAGGAGACTGATGTGCCGATAGTGCAGCAAGAGGCATCTGGGCTGCAGCCTGGGACTGCAAGGCTTCCCGTTGGTGTAGTGCGGCAAGAGGCTTCTGGGCTGCAGCCTGCGGCTGCAAGGCTTCCCGTTGGTGTAGTGCGGCAAGAGGCATCTGGGCTGCAGGCTGGGCCTGCAAGGCTTCCCGTTGAAAGTGATGACCTCTGGGTTGCCCCTGGCATGGTGCAGCCGGCATTGCCAGAGTTTACTGGTGTTCCAGGGTCTAGAGTGAATACTGAAAACTTTTTGCCGGTAAATTTTTTTCAGTTGTTTATGGACGATGTGTTTTTGGCAGAGATTGTTGAGCAGACTAATTTGTATGCCGAACAGTTTTTGAGGGACAACAGTGCCAGTCTTAAGCCACACTCTAGAGCTACCCGGTGGACTCCCACAAATGTTGAAGAGATGAAGAAGTTCTTGGGTTTAACTTTTTTGATGGGCTTGCTGAGGAAGCCCTCAATGTCTTCATATTGGTCTAGCAGTCCCTTGATGGCAACGTCTATTTTTCCGGCAGTCATGAGTCGTGACAGGTATTTGCTTCTGCTTCGGATGATGCACTTTGTTGATAATGGTTTAGCGTTGCCACGAGATCACCCTGACTGTGACCGTCTTTTTAAGATTAGGCCTGTCCTTGATCACTTTGTTGATCGATTTTCTGAGATTTATGCCCCTGGTAGAGAAATTGCAGTGGATGAGTCTTTGGTGTTGTTCAAGGGCCGCTTGGTTCTTAGGCAATACATTCCTAGTAAGAGGGCACGCTATGGAATAAAGCTGTATATGCTGTGTGACAGTAGGACTGGATATGTCTCTAATTTCAGGGTGTACACCGGTAAGGAATCTAGGTTTAACCTCCCTGGTTGTCCGTCCACTTTTGGAGTGACTGAGAAAATTGTTTGGGAACTTGGTAGAGGATTTTTTAAAAAAGGCCACCATTTATATGTAGATAACTTATACACTGGTGTGCGGTTGTTCAGGGAATTGGCCAAAGTGGACACTGTTGCTTTAACCGTAAAGGTTTCCCAAAAGAACTTGTTTGTCAAAAGCTTGTGCGGGGACAGTGCAGTGTGTTGCGTTGCCAGGAGCTTCTTGCTGTGAAGTTTACAGACAGGAGAGATGTCTACATGCTGACTACCATCCATGATGAAAGCACTGCACCTGTGACTGTTTGGGGTCAGGTCGCTGAAGCGCGCAAACCTGTGTGCATTTTAGACTATAATAGGCACATGGGTGGTGTTGACAGAGTAGATCAGAGGTTGGAACCTTACACTGCTCTTCGTAAGGCTTACATTTGGTACAAGAAGTTGGCTATCCATCTTTTCCACTTGGCAATGTTTAATGTTTTTGTTGTGTTCCAGGATTCTTGCCCTGAGTCAAAGCTGACTTTTGCTAAGTTTCAGGAGTCTGTAATAGGCAGCCTTGTTGTAGTGGAACAGGCAAGTGTTCCTAGAGTTGGACTGGTGGAGGATGTTGCTAGATTGAAAGAACGCCACTTTCCAGATCACATTCCTCCCACACCCGCAAAAGATTTTCCCAGTAGGAGATGTAGAGTCTGTTGGCGAAGAGGTTCGCGGAAGGAGAGTCGTATGTACTGCCCCGACTGTCCCTCTCATCCTGCACTGTGTCTCCCTGCTTGTTTTAGAGCGTACCACACGCGAAAAAAATTTTGGGAGCATTCATGAGTGGTAAAGTGAACTGCCTGGTCTGTATTCTTTGGAAAATTTGATTCTGTTTCAAGGTTGGTGTTAGTGCAATGTATTTAGTTGCTGATTTTCTGTTAGAAGATTTGTATCTATTTGCAATTTGTTTGTGTTTTTATTTTTTTCTAAAAAAAATCCTAAATGTGATGGCGGTGTGTGTAGGCTTGCGCTTGGCTGTTGGTGTGTGTGGACTGGCACTTGGTTGGTGGTGTGCGTGGAATGGTGCTTGGCTGGCGGTGTGCGTGGAACGGCGGTGTTGCATGGACTGGCGGTGTGCGTGGACTGGTGCGTGGCTGGTGGTGTGCGTGGACTGGAGCTTGGCTGGCGGTGTGCGTGGAATGGTGCTTGGCTGGCGGTGTGCGTGGACTGGTACTTGGCTGGCGGTGTGCGTGGACTGGTGGTGTGTGCGGACTGGTGTTTGGCTGGTGGTGTCCGTGGACTGGAGCTTGGCTGGTGGTGTGCGTGGACTGGAGCTTGGCTGGCGGTGTGCGTGGAATGGTGCTTGGCTGGCGGTGTGCGTGGACTGGTACTTGGCTGGCGGTGTGCGTGGACTGGTGGTGTGTGCGGACTGGTGCTTGGCTGGTGGTGTCCGTGGACTGGAGCTTGGCTGGCGGTGTAGGTGGATTGGCGATTGGCTGCCGGTGGGCCTGGACTGGCGATTGGCTGGCGGTGTGCCTGGACTGGCGATTGGCTGGCGGTGTGCCTGGACTGGCGCTTGGCTAGCGGTGTGCGTGGACTGGCGTTTGGCTAGCGGTGTGTGTGGACTGGTGCTCGGCTGGCTGTGTGTGAGTAGTGACTTTCTGCTGGTCACTACACACACTGCTAGCTGAGTGCCACTCCACGCAATCAATCAGCCTGTGTAGTTGCTGTGTCTGGATTGTGGGCGTGTGAAAGTGATGGGCCCTTGAATGGCGCTGTGTGCTGGTGTGAGTTTTGTTATGTGATGGGCCCGCGGCTGGCGGTGTGAATGGTTTTGTATGTCTCACACGTATGAAAGGTGTATGAATGGCCTGTAAAGAGGTTGGTGCCTTGTCGTGGCTTTACAGCTCACGAGCTGTGAGTCAATGGTTCAGTTTCTCGCCTTTTCAATTATTGCCAGTGCATTTCATTTCTGTGAAATCACTTACTAATACAATTGTATCTACTGAACCATCACTCACCCTCGTGCCAAATCCAACCAGTATGTGTGTGTGCTTGCGGATTAGATGGCTGTGCAGTAATATTTGTCTTTCTTTAGCAGGGTGTACCTTGTCCCTTTTTGGTGAATTATGAAATGTGTTGCTTTTGTGCCTGGTGGTGTGAATGGTCTTGTTTGTATCACGTATGAAAGGTGTGTGAATGGCCTGTAAAGTGGTTGGTGCCTTGACGTGGCTTTACAGCTCACGAGCTGCGAGTCATTGGTTTGGTTTTTTGTGAATTTAATTATTGACAGTGCATTTCATTTTTGTGAAATCTCTTGTTAATAAACTTTAATACACTGAACCATGACTCGCCCTAATGCCAAATCCAACCAGTATGTGTGTGTGTTTGAGGAATAGATGGTTGTGCAGGAATCTTTGTCTTTAGTTTCTCTGCCAAGGTACACTTTCCATGCAAGAATAACCCACCAACTGTAGATATTGTCGAAAACCCATGGGAGTTCATGGTGATGTCTCTCTAGTGAATTGAAAAATATTTTTTATCCCCATTGTCCTGTAAACCTCAAACTGTCTGCCACATTTTCTTTTCAATATTATTCCAAAATTCTCACGCTGTAGTAACAATAGTTAATCTGGTTTTGCAAGGGGGGTTACTTTGGTTTTTGACCCGGTGCTCGGCGGCCATCTAGGGAAACCTACCAAACCCACGCATTTCTGAAAACTAGACACCCGGCGGCTTCCAGGGAAGTATGGCTTGCGTGGATCCCCCAACGTTTCCTTACCCAGAATCCCCTGCAAACCTCAATTTTTGCTGAAAAAATCACTTTTTTCACACATTTTGGGGTGGGAAAGTTGTGGCATCACCGGGCTCACACAAATTTACCACCACCCAGCTTTCCCCCAGGTCTCCCGGTAAAAATGGTGCCTCACTTGTGTGGGAGGCCCAAGTACCCGCGGCAGGCAAGGGCCCAAAACGTAGTGAGGCGACATCAACATTGCCTATCCCAAATGTCGCATCACCACGTTTTGGGCCCTTGCCTGCCGTGGGTACTTGGGCCTCCCACACAAGTGAGGCACCATTTATACCGGGAGACCTGGGGGAACGCTGGGTGGTGGTAAATTTGTGTGAGCCCGGTGATGCCACAACTTTCCCACCCCAAAATGTGTGAAAAAAGTGATTTTTTCAGCAAAAATTGAGGTTTGCAGGGGATTCTGGGTAAGGAAACGTTGGGGGATCCACGCAAGCCCTACCTCCCTGGAAGCCGCCGGGTGTCTAGTTTGCAGAAATGCGTGGGTTTGGTAGGTTTCCCTAGATGGCCGCCGAGCACCGGGTCAACAACCAAAGTGACCCCTTGCAAAACCAGGTGGTTTTGCGATAGGCCATTTTGATGTCGCCTCACTACGTTTTGGGCCCTTGCCTGCCGCGGGTACTTGGGCCTCCCACACAAGTGAGGCACCATTTTTACCGGGAGACCTGGGGGAACGCTGGGTGGTGGTAAATTTGTGTGAGCCCGGTGATGCCACAACTTTCCCACCCCAAAATGTGTGAAAAAAGTGATTTTTTCAGCAAAAATTGAGGTTTGCAGGGGATTCTGGGTAAGGAAACGTGGGGGGATCCACGTAAGCCATACCTCCCTGGAAGCGGCCGGGTGTCTAGTTTTCAGAAATGTGTGGGTTTGGTAGGTTTCCCTAGATGGCCGCCGAGCACCGGGTCAAAAACCAAAGTGACCTCCCTTGCAAAACCAGGTGGTTTTGCGATAGGCCATTTTGATGTCGCCTCACTACGTTTTGGGCCCTTGCCTGCCGCGGGTACTTGGGCCTCCCACACAAGTGAGGCACCATTTTTACCGGGAGACCTGGGGGAACGCTGGGTGGTGGTAAATTTGTGTGAGCCCGGTGATGCCACAACTTTTCCACCCCAAAATGTGTGAAAAAAGTGATTTTTTCAGCAAAAATTGAGGTTTGCAGGGGATTCTGGGTGAGGAAACGTTAGGGGATCCACGCAAGCCATACCTCCCTGGAAGCGGCCGGGTGTCTAGTTTTCAGAAATGTGTGGGTTTGGTAGGTTTCCCTAGATGGCCGCCGAGCACCGGGTCAAAATCCAAAGTGACCTCCCTTGCAAAACCAGGTGGTTTTGCGATAGGCCATTTTGATGTCGCCTCACTACGTTTTGGGCCCTTGCCTGCCGCGGGTACTTGGGCCTCCCACACAAGTGAGGCACCATTTTTACCAGGAGACCTGGGGGAACGCTGGGTGGTGGTAAATTTGTGTGAGCCCGGTGATGCCACAACTTTCCCACCCCAAAATGTGTGAAAAAAGTGATTTTTTCAGCAAAAATTGAGGTTTGCAGGGGATTCTGGGTAAGGAAACGTTGGGGGATCCACGCAAGCCATACCTCCCTGGAAGCGGCCGGGTGTCTAGTTTTCAGAAATGCGTGGGTTTGGTAGGTTTACCTAGGTGCCGGCAGGGCTAGGGTTCAAAAACTACAGCTAGTCACTTTGCCAAAAAAGGGTCATTTTTCACTGCAACATTGAGGTGTGACCACGTTGCGTTTTGCGCCGTTTCCTGTCGCGGGCACTAGGCCGACCCACACACGTGAGGTAACATTTTTCTCGAAGGACTTTGGGGAACGTGGGGTGGGTGGAAATTTGTGGATCCAAGCAGATTCCAGAACTTTCCATCACAGAAATGTGGGGAAAATGTGTTTTTTTTGTCAATTTTTTACGTTTGCAAGGGATTCTGGGTAACAGACCATGGTGGGAGGCAGTCAAGTAACCCCATCCTGGATTCCCCTGGGTGTCTAGTTTTCAAAAATGTATAGGTTTGCTAGGTTTCCCTAGGTGCCGGCAGGGCTAGGGTTCAAAATCTACAGCTAGTCACTTTGCCAAAAAAAAGGGTCATTTTTCACTGCAAAACCACGTTGCGTTTTGCGCCGATTCCTGTCGCGGGCACTAGGCCGACCCCCACAAGTGAGGAACCATTTTTCTCGTAGTACTTTGGGGAACACGGGGTGGGTGGAAATTTGTGGATCCACGCAGATTCCAGAACTTTCCATCACAGAAATGTGGGGAAAATGTGTTTTTTTTGTCAATTTTTTACGTTTACAAGGGATTCTGGGTAACAGACCATGGTGGGAGGCAGTCAAGTCACCCCATCCTGGATTCCCCTGGGTGTCTAGTTTTCAAAAATGTATAGGTTTGCTAGGTTTCCCTAGGTGCCGGCAGGGCTAGGGTTCAAAATCTACAGCTAGTCACTTTGCAAAAAAAAGGGTCATTTTTCACTGCAAAACCACGTTGCGTTTTGCGCCGTTTCCTGTCGCGGGCACTAGGCCGACCCGCACAAGTGAGGTACCATTTTTCTTGTAGGACTTTGGGGAACGCGGGGTGGGTGGCAATTTGTGGATCCACACAGATTCCAGAACTTTCCATCACAGAAATGTGGGGAAAATGTGGTTTTTTTGTCAATTGTTTACGTTTGCAAGGGATTCTGGGTAAGAGACCATGGTGGGAGGCAGTCAAGTCACCCCATCCTGGATTCCCCTGGGTGTCTAGTTTTAAAAAATGTATAGGTTTGCTAGGTTTCCCTAGGTGCCGGCAGGGCTAGGGTTCAAAATCTACAGTTAGTCACTTTGCCAAAAAAGGGTCATTTTTCACTGCAAAACCACGTTGCGTTTTGCGCCGTTTCCTGTCGCGGGCACTAGGCCGACCCACACAAGTGAGGTACCATTTTTCTCGTAGGACTTTGGGGAACGCGGGGTGGGTGGAAATTTGTGGATCGACGCAGATTCCAGAACTTTCCATCACAGAAATGTGGAGAAAATGTGTTTTTTTTGTCAATTTTTTACGTTTGCAAGGGATTCTGGGTAACAGACCATGGTGGGAGGCAGTCAAGTCACCCCATCCTGGATTCCCTTGGGTGTCTAGTTTTCAAAAATGTATAGGTTTGCTAGGTTTCCCTAGGTGCCGGCAGGGCTAGGGTTCAAAATCTACAGCTAGTCACTTTGCCAAAAAAAGGGTCATTTTTCACTGCAAAACCACGTTGCGTTTTGAGCCGTTTCCTGTCGCGGGCACTAGGCCGACCCGCACAAGTGAGGTACCATTTTTCTCGTAGGACTTTGGGGAACGCGGGGTGGGTGGAAATTTGTGGATACACGCAGATTCCAGAACTTTCCATCACAGAAATGTGGGGAAAATGTGTTTTTTTTTGTCAATTTTTTACGTTTGCAAGGGATTCTGGGTAACAGACCATGGTGGGAGGCAGTCAAGTCACCCCATCCTGGATTCCCCTGGGTGTCTAGTTTTCAAAAATGTATAGGTTTGCTAGGTTTCCCTAGGTGCCGGCAGGGCTAGGGTTCAAAATCTACAGCTAGTTACTTTGCCAAAAAAAGGGTCATTTTTCACTGCAAAACCACGTTGCATTTTGCGCCGTTTCCTGTCGCGGGCACTAGGCCGACCCGCACAAGTGAGGTACCATTTTTCTCGTAGGACTTTGGGGAACGCGGGGTGGGTGGAAATTTGTGGATCCACGCAGATTCCAGAACTTTCCATCACAGAAATGTGGGGAAAATGTGTTTTTTTTGTCAATTTTTTACGTTTGCAAGGGATTCTGGGTAATAGACCATGGTGGGAGGCAGTCAAGTCACCCCATCCCGGATTCCCCTGGGTGTCTAGTTTTCAAAAATGTATAGGTTTGCTAGGTTTCCCTAGGTGCCGGCAGGGCTAGGGTTCAAAATCTACAGCTAGTCACTTTGCCAAAAAAAGGGTAATTTTTCACTGCATAACCACGTTGCGTTTTGCGCCGTTTCCTGTCGCGGGCACTAGGCCGACCCACACAAGTGAGGTACCATTTTTCTCGTAGGACTTTGGGGAACGCGGGGTGGGTGGAAATTTGTGGATCCACGCAGATTCCAGAACTTTCCATCACAGAAATGTGGGGAAAATGTGTTGTTTTTTGTCAATTTTTTACGTTTGCAAGGGATTCTGGGTAACAGACCATGGTGGGAGGCAGTCAAGTCACCCCATCCTGGATTCCCCTGGGTGTCTAGTTTTCAAAAATGTATAGGTTTGCTAGGTTTCCCTAGGTTCCGGCAGGGCTAGGGTTCAAAATCTACAGCTAGTCACTTTGCCAAAAAAAGGGTCATTTTTCACAGCAAAACCACGTTGCGTTTTGCGCCGTTTCCTGTCGCGGGCACTAGGCCGACCCGCACAAGTGAGGTACCATTTTTCTCGTAGGACTTTGGGGAATGCGGAGTGGGTGGAAATTTGTGGATCCACGCAGATTCCAGAACTTTCCATCACAGAAATGTGGGGAAAATGTGTTTTTTTTGTCAATTTTTTACGTTTGCAAGGGATTCTGGGTAACAGACCATGGTGGGAGGCAGTCAAGTCACCCCATCCTGGATACCCCTGGGTGTCTAGTTTTCAAAAATGTATAGGTTTGCTAGGTTTCCCTAGGTGCCGGCAGGGCTAGGGTTCAAAATCTACAGCTAGACTCTTCGCAAATAAAGTGTACATTTTCAGTGTGAAAATGTGGTGCGTTCACCTTAGGTTTTGAGCCACTTCCTGTCGTGGGCACTATGCCTACCCACACAAGTGAGGTACCATTTTTATCGGGAGACTTAGGGTAGTTCAGATTTGTAAAGCAACTGTTATTACCTATTGATTTTTGATGCATTTCTCCCTTCCAAATGAAAGACATTTTGTAAAAAAAAAGTCATTTTGAAAAATGACCAATAATTGTCATGCAAATATGAGTATTCCCAATTTCAAAAATGTGCAAATATGCACTGTTTCTAAACTCTGTAATTTGTTCCCATTTCAGAAATACATAGGTGTCTTTCATACTCATTTTTCCATGTATACATTTTCCCACAATAATTGCTATATACCCGGAACAAAAAAAAAAACATTACAAAATGCTGCTCAGTTTTCTACTCTGGGTTCGTTGGGCTCTTGGTGAACCTACAAGCCCTATATGTCCCCACAACCAGGAAGGTCCACCGGATGTAACGGTACATTGCTTTCAAAGAGATGTCATAATTCGAAGAAGTTACAGGTGAAAACGTTGACTCAAAATGCTGCTTTTTTCAACAAATTTTTAATTTTTCCTATATTTACCTGTAAGTTTCTATAAAGAAACCTTGATGGATCTACACAAATGACCCCTTGCTGAATTCAGAATTTTGTCTACGTTTCAAAAATGTATAGCTTTCCAGGATCCATTATTGTTTTTGTACCCATTTCTACCATTAACTGGAAGGAGGTTGAAAGCACAAAAAATAGCAAAAATAGGGTATGTTCCAGAAAAATGCCAAAACTGTGTAAAAAATTTTGGTTTTCTAACAAAATTCTGTCATTCCCTAAAATCTGGAGAAATGGTGATTTCAGCCCCACAAACCCTTTTTTGATACCATTTGCAGAGAAAAACCCAGAAGCTTTCATTTGCAGCCCATTTTTCCCATTTTTCACAAAAAAAAACAAAATTTTGCTGTATTTTGACTAATTTCTGGGAACCCTCTAGGAGAATCCACAAACCCTGGGTACCTTTAGAATCCCCAAGATGTTGGAAGAAAAGGACGCAAATTTGGCATGGATACCTAATGTGGTCAAAAAGTTACAGGGGCCTAAGCGCGCACTACCCCAAATAGCCCAAAAAAGGCTTAGCACAGGAGGGGAAAAGGCCTAGCAGCGAAGGGGTTAAGGAAGAAATGCGGAATATGTGGCTTACTTGGACATTTTAGCAAAATGTGCCGTAGGCGTAGTAATGTTAAGTATGTGCATGATGATGAACCTAACACAGAGGGTGTTACAGAAGGGGAAGAAGTTTGTATTAAAAACTTACAAGGGAATTTTATTTTAGAAAATTGATGAAAGTTATTTAAAGAACAAACCAATTTTTGAAGTATCTTTAGGAGGAGTAGTAACGAAAGTATATGCTGACTCGGGGTCACCCTATACTATCGGGAATGAAGATGTGTGGAGGACAAATTTCATGGATAAGATTGGTAACTATCTAAATGTTTCTGATGTTAACCCAGTGAGTTTCACAGGAGAGAAAATAGACATGCTGGGTTACAGATGGCTTACGTTCCTTTTCAAAGGAAGGTCAGCTAGGCGCAAGTTATATGTCGCTAAGCTTGGACCGTCGGTCTTAGGCTGGCATGATCAAAAAAGTTTACACATTATTTTAGACCCTAATAGACAAGAGAAAGTATTGGTAATGGATGAAAGTAGCAAAATGGCTGATGTTCTGTGTAAAAATTATCCGATGGTTTTCAATGAGCAGTTGGGGGCCCTCAGAGGATTTGAGCACCGTATTGTGCTTAAAGATGGTGCAGAACCCAAAGTACATAGAGTCAGACCAATCCCCATACTAGTAAGGGATGAGGTTAATAAGGAACTCCAAGAATTATTATCGAAGGGAGTCATTGAAGAAATTGACACATCAGAGTGGATTTCTCCAGTCGTTGTCGCAAGGAAATCGAATGGAAAAATCCGTCTATGCATTGATTTGCGCCATCTAAATAACAATATTGTGGTAGAGAAATTTCCGCTACCAAGAATCAATGAGATGGTATCATCATTAAAAGGGGCAACATGATTTTCTACTATCGATCTTTCAAAAGCTTACCATCAGGTCGTACTGGAACCACAATCAAGAAAGTTGACTGCTTTCATCACCCCTTTTGGTTGCTACCAATTTCGACGCATGCCTTTTGGGCTTGCATCAGCAGCAGCCGTTTTTCAACGTTTAATGCATAAGCTTTTAGGTAATCTAGAAGGGGTTTCCTTTTTTCAGGATGATATCCTCATTGCTACTAAAAATAGGGATGAACATGATTCCATTTTACACAGAGTTTTACATACCCTACAGGAAGCGGGGTTGTCGGTTGAGTTGTCTAAGTGCAAATTTGCAGAAAGAAGTGTTTCGTATCTAGGGCATGTTATAAGCAAAGAGGGTGTAAAACTGAAACCTTTATTGATTAACACTATCGTTATGGCACCCGCTCCCACATCTAAAGAGGAAGTCAAATCTTTTTTAGGTATGGCAGAATATTGTGCGAAATATATGCCTAACTTCGCAGCAAAAGTGCTCAATATTCGTGCTCTCTTAAAGAAACATGTTAAGTTTGAATGGTCGCCAAATTGTGAGAAAGAGTTTTTATTAATCAAAGGTGATTTACAGCATGTTAGTGCTCTAAGCAGTTTTGACCCGAGTTTGGTTTGTTTACTAACCACAGATGCAAGCGATAAAGGGCTTGGAGCTGTTCTATCACAGAAAGAGAGTGATGGGGGTAAGGAAAGGATTATCTTATTTGCTTCTAGAGCCTTATCACCTGCAGAAAGCAAGTATCCCATTATTGAAAGAGAGGCTTTAGCCTGCGCATGGGGTTTAGAACATTTTCGTGCATTTCTCTGGGGTAAGCCTGTAATCATTCGCACAGACCATCGACCCCTAGTGCGTATTTTAACCACTGAAGGTAATGGGGGAGCTTCTGCCAGGTTAGCAAGGCTTTCATTGCGTATGAAAGAATACATTTATAAAATTTGTTATGTACCCGGCAGGGATAATGTGGTTGCGGATTGTTTGTCCAGGTTACCGGTTCCTTTGGAGGAGTGTGTTGATGACCCTTGGAGTAGTTATAGTATTGCTCTTGTTCATGACTCAGGTGCACCAGCCATCGCTAAAGCAGAATGGATAGAGGAGTTGCACAAGGATAGTGATTTAAGTTCGGTTTCTGACTTCATATGTAAAGGATGGCCTAGGAAAGACAGAATTAAAGTGGATTTGAGACCCTTTTGGGAAGTGCGTACAGAACTATCAAGTGAAAAGGATGTATTGATGAGGGGCGACCGTATTATTCCCCCTAAATCATTCCGAAAGAGAATTTTACAATTGTGTCATGAGGGTCATTTTGGAATTATCAGAACTAAATTAGTTGTTAAAAATGTTTTTTGGTGGCCGGGAGGTGATGGTGAAATTGAGAAGTTTGTCAGATCGTGTTCTGTATTTTCATCAGCTGATAAATCTTTCAAGATCCTAAGACCTCCAATGTCTGAAGGTTTAATTCCCGATCTTCCTTGGGAGACGGTAGCTAATGACATTTTTGGACCGGTTGGTGAGTTAAAAGAATATGGATTGGTCTTAATTGATCTTTTTTCTAAGTGGCCATTTGTCAAGATTGTGGATAAGGTGGACACCCAGGTGGTTTTGGAGTTTTTGGATAACATTTTTATTACAGAAGGACTTCCAATTTGTGTGTTTAGTGACAATGGTGTGCAATTTACATCAAAATTGGCAAAAGATTATTTTGAAAGGTGTGGTATAAAGCACAAAACCACTTTACAATCCTAGTGGCAATGGCACTGTGGAACGCTTTATTAGAGTTGTAAAAGGAGTAATTCAAGCTGCCATGAATAAACAATTGGATTGGAAATTACAGATAGAAAAGGCTGTTTGGGCTTATAGGATCACCATTCGAACATCTACAAGGTTGTCCCCTTTTGTTATGATGAGGGGTAGGATTCCTAGATGTAAGTTTAAGCCCTCTTGGTCTTTTCAAGGGGAAGTTCAGAAATGGTCCCCAGTGCAAGTTAAAAATGATTTAGAGTCCACTCACACAAAGAGTAAAATATTTTATGAAACTCGTCATGGTGCAAAATGTACAACTGTGAATGTGGGAGACTGGGTTCGAGTAAAAAAAGTCTCAAAGGGGGAGAGTAGATTTGACACACCAAAGCAAGTTGTTGAGGTTCTATGCAATTCCATAAGATTAACTGATGGAAAGGTGTGGAATCTTAAGAATGTGGCATTGGATGTTGATCACCATAATGTACAAAGCGATCAACAAGTTGTTGTTTCATCTCAACATGATTGGGTGGAGGATTACTTTCAAAATAGTGGTTTACAGTCCCAGTTATTTTCAGAAGGTTATTCTGGCGAAGAATTCAACCCTAGAGAAAGAGATCTTAATCCTACACCTTTCAAGGGGGATAATTTTCAAAACAAATTGGCTTCTGCTACAACAGATGGGGAAGGGTCTTCCATCATTCCTGAATTGGTTCAAGACTCTTGTGTTTCTGATACTGATAATGTCATTTTTTCCAAAAGGAATAGAGTTCCTTCAGTGTGGTTAAAAGATTATGTGATGTGATGTTATTTGCACAATTATTTTGATGTATCTCCTTTTCGATTATTTTATGTTTCCTTATAACCGTTTCTCTTTTGTATCCGTGTTTTTTCTTTGTGTTTATTAAGGGAGGGGGATGTGTAGCGTATATCTGTCTACCTCGATTCCTTACTTGCTCGTGCTTGTGTAATCATAATAGAATGTATGCATGTCATCTGTAGAGGTTTGATTATCTAGGGTTCTAGAGTGTGGGGATTCCATGAACTGGGGCTGGAGAATAGTAGTCGTGTTCCCTGGCACTCGCCTGTTCCTGTATTTGTGTAACTTGCTGAATAAACCCTTCTTTACATATTGATCCTGCTTCCTATCTTCACTACAAAAGAGAATACGAAAATTATACCTACTGGAGAAACTATCATACTATACACCCATGAATCCAGCTAAGATCCTTCCTCCCATCTTTTGGGACAATGTAGCTAACGCATGGAGGAACAAAGGCATTAAAATAATAGGGGATCGTTTTGCTCAGGGGGGCCACTCATGTCATTTGAAGAATTAGGGACATATTATAATTTGTCTAATTTTCAGTTTTTTTAATTTCTTCAAATCCGGGATTATTTATCACGGAGAAAGGTTATGGTTGCACCCAATTCAATTATAGAGGCTGTAAAGCGGCAGGAGAAAATTGGGGTGTTGTATAAGATATTATTATCATATAGAACAGATGATTTAGGGAAACACAATGCCAAATGGTCTATAATTTTGGGTGAACATAACATATATATTGAGGACACCATTGCTAGATCTCGGGCTGTGCTAATGTCAGCCAATTTGAAAGTGCAATTTTTTTAAACTGTTGTTGATTTGTACTATACCCCTGCTCCTATGTTTAAGTGGGGGGGAGGATATGATGGAAAATGTTTCTGTTGTCGGGGAGATAATGCAGATAGCCTGCACATTTTCTTTCGTTGTTTCAAACTGTCTAGATTTATAGCAGATATAGAGAAATTTATGGCTATAATCACTGGGAGACCGATGAGGATCACACCCGCCATAATGTTATTAGGGATGGGGTCTGAAACTGACAAAGGTACTCCATTGTATAAACATCGTTATCTGATTTTCATTGCAATGACAGTTGCTCAGCTGCGTGTTGCCTCTAATTGGCTTCAAACGGACCCCCCCCCGTATTTGAGTTATGGCGGGCTAAAATGTATAACCTTTTTAATTTATTTTCTGTTAAGGGGGTAAAAAAACATAAGATTGGTTTGAGTTTTTGGGGTGCTTTTTGTGACCATATATGAATTTGAATTAATAAGCTGTATTGTCTTCTTTTTTGTTTCTATGCTGCTGTGGAGCAATAAAATAAAAAATAAAAAATAAAAAAACAACTACTCGCAGTTCCTATGATCAAGCGGTCACGTACTGGAGGTCGGCGGTTTTCTTATAATGCAGTCAAGTTTTGGAACCAGCTTCCAGAATATCTACGACAGGAATCTAGCTACCTTAAATTTAGGAAGCAGCTTAAAACCTTCCTCTTTCCATGATCAGTTTATGTTTACAAGGTGTCACGATAAGCGATGGGATGCCCTTGGGTAGCCATGCGCTATACAAGTGTATATTCAATTCAATTCAATAATAACCCTCCTAAGTTATTTGTGATTTGGGGAAAGAAGCAGCCCTAGATGTCAACCTGGAGACTACTGACTGACGCACTCCCTGATTCAGCTTTCACAGATGAGATGGATAAGCACATAGAACAATATGTTAAGGAGAATTAGGCATTGGCTATAAATAACAATGTTGGAATGGGATGCTTTCAAGTTATTCATTTGAGGTTGGTGCATTAAAACTCATTTTGTACTAAATATTATTTACAGAGGGAATTGAGGACACAGTCACACACTGGAAAGACTGAGTAGGTTGGACAATAGGGGGTGTGGTTGTCCATGTATAGTCATAAATTAATGACGTATTCAAAGACTATTACAGAGTCAATATAAACACCTCTTAGAGACAGATGGAAGTGGAATACTCCATTATTTGAAGAAGATACCAGTCCTGAGCATCAATGTAATGCAGCACACAGAACTAGGAAGCCTATAACCGTTGAGGATATAGGACTGGAGATTGCTCAAATAGCACTCTGTTTGGACAGACCACCTAATGAGTTTTACTCAAAATATGAATTAATATTGACTTCCTGACTACTACAGATAAACAAACTGCCCAAGAAGAGTGGGGCTTTGTCCTCCTCATAGGGAAAACCCTAATAGTGGTCCTACCCAAGTAGGACAGAGACCCAGTTAATGTGAGTTTGTATCACCTCCTGTCTTTATTAAACCTTGAATATAAGGTTCCTGGAAAGTGCTGGTCAATCATATGAAACCCCTAGATCAAACAATAATCCGTCCAAAGCAAAATGGTTTTATTCCAAGGAGGAATACTTTCCTCAATCTGCAAGGTCCCTTTAGGGTGATGGAACGGAGTGCAAGACAGGAAAACATACATTTGGTGGCCTCACTGAACATTGAGTATGCCTTTGACATGCTTATTTGGTCCTTTTTAGTAGAGGTCCTTAAAAGGTTTGGTCCTAACTAGCTACAGTGGGTATGCCAATTTTGTTCTAAGCCACTAGCACTTAGCCACATGGTTAGGGTGATATTGGAACCGATATCCAATGGGAGAGGTAAAGGAGGGATGCTTGCTGTTATCCAATATATATAACCTTTTAGGGATGGAACTGCTGGCATTCTTGCTTTGAACCAGGGCCCGGAATACAGGATAATGGTCAATAATAGGCAGGGCAGTGGCGGCAATATGACAGCCTGTGTTATTTCAGAGCATGCTCCCATTGTTACCCCAGGAAGACTGTCAATGGTGAAGATGGTGGTGCTTCCCATACAGCTTTATTATTGTGCAGTACTGCCAGCAATAATAAAGAGAGCACAGAAACTGAAAAGTATACTTATTTGATTCATTTAGGATAAGGAAAGGGCAGGGTTGCAATTAGTAAAGTGTATGTTTTGTTATCAGAAGGAGGTTTGGGTGCTCACAAGTATAATCTTCATTACATTGCAGTGCAACACCAATGCCCAATACGCCAGCTGTCCACAGATAGAAGCCGGGTAAGATTATATATACAGTAGGAACTGAGGGGGGGCAGGCTGGAAAGGGTTGTTTTAGGGCCATATTGATTGCCAAACAATTTTAAGACAGCTGGAAGACTTATATGCTCGCACAATCCAATATACCCCAATTTTGTCCTGAATTGCCTTTATGGGTGCCTCCAGAATGTGCTTCTCTGAGGGTTTCATGCAACACACAAACTTGGACAGAGGTAGAAATATAAACACAGCACAATATCCCAAAACCCAGTGAATTGAGATATTCTGAAAACTTTATTGGGTCTTATGGCTTAGCAGGGCTAGATTTACTTTAACAGTTCATTCCTACTGTGTTATTACCACTCCAACAGAACCAGTTATCTCACCAACGTTACATGTGCTATGAACACATTGATATTATAAAAAAAACTATATGGTGCCAGCTGACTATGTCAAAATCATAGAGACATGGAGAGCCTTGGGGTTTGATGGGAGGATCTCACAAAACAGGCAGTGGCAGATAATGAGTGGTTGAATAACTACTGTAAGTGAACACTGTCCCAAGAAACACTAGATTTAAATATATTCAATTTAACTATGTTCATCACACATAACTAACCCAAATGTCATTGGCTGAAAGTTCCCAGGTGCAAAACCAGATTTCATGTGCTGTGCAGTGAGTAATGCAGATTTCTGCGACATTGTGTAGTATTGGCCTGTGATTTCCCAGTTTTGGACTAAGGTGTTGCATTGTATATTGGAACTTCTGGGAAGAATGATACCAAGAGTCCACAGGAACGCCTGTTAGGGTTGATGAAACATAAAATAAACAAAGTATGTGTGCAAGTTTACCGAAATGCCACTGGTGCTGTTGATTAGGTGAGCTGCCATGTAATGGAAGGCTTTCTCTGTCCCCATTCTCTTGAGTTGACTAAGGACTTGAAAAAATTGACTTATTCTGAAAACACTACTCTGGCTAGGGTAAAAAGGAAGCAGGGCATAGTAGGCAGATATTCAATATGGAACAGATTTTTGGAGAGACTTGAGGCAAAAGTGGATGAGCATCCTCCTCTAAGTGAGAGATTGTAGGATCCATACGAAGGGTTTGTTTTACCAGATGCTAGGGGATGTGCATGGGTATGGTGCTACGAGATAACATATTACAGTTTTAGTCAAGAGTCAAGTGGAGTCAACTGCTAATAATGTTTCTATTACATTTGTAATTGAAAGCTAGACCCTTTTTGTTTGTTTATAATTTGTTTTCCCATTTGAATGGTAAAACTCCACATATCTCTCTCTCTTTGTCTCAGAAAGAATGATGTATCATTGATAAATTATATTGACTTATCATGGGCTACTATTGAAAATTTTAATAAAGAGATACTTGGAAAAAAAAGGTTTCTAAAGTCCTGATATAACCTGCAGACCAGGCAGCTGCAGGAATTGTGGTCACAGTTTCAGTGAGACTGTAAGTTACACCTTGCAGTCGGCACTCAGCATACTCAACATACTGAGTGTGTATAGTGTAGGGTAAGAACGCGCAGCTCCATTGATGACATCCTGAGAACCAGAGAGAGGCACTAGTGAATTTTATCTATGGCAAGGAATTATTTTTTATCTCCTGTACACACAATGCAGCACAGCAACTTTGTTTGCTAACCTGTGTTGTGCGACCTTTTAGTAAATATGTGCCTTTGTATTTTAACATGTACTGATATGTCATCGGTGTGGGCTATAAGTGAGGTGAGCTGCTGCACCCAGTCTGTATCCATGTCAAGAATGACACCCAGAGAGAAGCTATAGCTTGCAGTGGCTGCTTTTCTGGACATGCCAACAATTTTGCATGTTTGCAGGTAATTTACCTCTCTCCCCCTCAAGTAATTGTTCCACAAAATGAGGGTCAAGGCAACAAAGATATTGAATGACATTGGGAAAAATGTTGATTGTCTGGGTCTTGCTTTCATATGTGGGATTCTGTGTGCGACTGGTTACTGCAGTAGTGAGTTTGATCTGTTATTGTGAATGGTGAATTCCTGAATATTCATTATTGGCTCATGTTGTAGAAACAGATGTGCTGCATGTGTTTGAAGCCTTTTTGAGCCAACTGTTTTCTATTGCACTTTCTATTGTACCTAAAAAAATAAAATGTCATCATATTTTTAAAATTGTAGTAAAAAATAGAAATTTATATTATAGACATTCAACATTACTTTTTTATGGTTTTTACATATCCTTATGTGGTGTTAGTATAACTCCTTTCCCCAATTTGTTTATATGAGAGTGTGTTGGTCATCTTGTGGCTTAGCTTACTCCAAGGCTTGGCTGGAGTAGATTTAGATGTTAGTCATAGTACTATGGTATATTTTGGTATAATTTTGCGAATACAATTATCTTACACGTTTGTGGACGTGTTTTAGTATTTACATGTCCCTCCCTATCACATCCATAAATTATCCTTAACCACAACAATTAAATATTAAAAATTACATATTCCCATCCACCCTCACTAGTCTCTCCCACATTCACTACAAAAAGTATACCTCCATGGGGGTGATGGGAGGGAATTTCTGTCCTGATATTTGTAAATAGTATTTGTGAATAGTAAAGAAGGACTACTTTCATGCTCAATAATGCTTTTGTAAACACTGTGGGCCAGATTGCGATGTAGGGCGGACCATCACCGACAGGCCACTGGTGTCGGTCTGCCCAACATCTAGGGCAGCGGTCCGACCACTGAATTATGATACTGGCAGTCGGAGCGATTTGGGCAGGGGGAAAGACCGCCGCCTTCGACAAGCTCAAGGCCCACATCAGGCAGTCTTAGCTTAATCCCTACAATGGAGGGATTAGGATGTAAATTTCCATTAGCATTTTCATGGCGGTCCCGCGGTCCCAATGCCATGAAAAGGCTGTCAGAAAGTGATTTTGGGGACACCTACAAGAGCCCCCGTAGACCTCCACTATGTGGCCTGGGGGCACATATGGTGCCCCCCAAACATCCATGCACCGTGTGCCAGGAACTATATGGTGCCTAGCACACAGTGCATGGATGTTTAAAAACATCCCTTTTTCTATTGTGGTTTGTGCTACGTCCCTTTTCCGGGCTGCAGCGCACACCACAGGGAAAAAGGGATGTTTCCAACCACCTAAACGGTGGTCGCATCCTAATCTGATGTGTGGGACCTCTGACTTCTTGTAGGGCAATCCCATTTCCTGCTGCAATGTCCAACCTCCATCCTAATAAGCCCCTATGTGTTTACTTTCAGAAATACAAGTTTAAATCACCTGTCATAATAGCAACAGCCTGAATGAAAATTTGTAATAAATTATTTGTGAGAGGCTGGCTCAGTATATGATGTACACTTATATAAGTGGACACCTTGCACTGATCTAGACAACTCTTATGGTGATTTTAGTGGTCTTAGACAACCTTAGAAAGCTCTCTAAGTGGCAGCTGTGAAGAGCAGCCTTGAGGCTTAGTCCAGAAGGAGTGCAAAGCAGTTAGTTTCACCAGAACATAATCTTATAGGTATAGATTAAGTGAAAAGAACCATAGAGTGTATTTATAAAAATGTGTATTTATTATAAGACACTCACTAACGCATACAGATATGCCCTAGCTGGAGATGTACACAATTCACCCAATACTTTGTCAGAGAAACAGGTAAGTAGCACAAAATACACAGTGGTTCCCAGTGGTAGATCAAACCGTATACTAAAATAGTGGTATGCGAACCAAGACTTGGCTCAAGGCAAATCTCAAAGGACGTGGAAGTGTTGTGGAACCAAGGAACCACCCAAGGTGAGTATCTAGGAGCCCCACGGAGGTTGGGAGCAGTGTAGGAACACAAACGCATTCTCCGCACAAATCAATGTGTAAGTCGCGGTTGCAATTTTAAAGAAAGAAGACTCTTCCAAGTGGACCCTGAAGAAACCAAGTGGAGGACAAGAGGTTGAAGAGCCACCCCACCAGTTGCTACCCTTTTAACCAGGTTACCTGCACCAGGGAATCTGGGTGCATAGGTGTGAAGTGGCGTCGGAAACCGTTGTCGAACTCAATGAGAGACTTCAGGAAGATGCTGCTGCTGGAGGAAGTGTGCGGTGGAACCCAAAGGTGGATTCAAGGTGGAGAGTACCAGCAAGCTGAGGGGAGAGATTCCAAGTCACTCGAGGGTGACCAGGGGGCACGGAAGATGAGTGCCCACCGATGTCAGTTGTTGCAGGGCAGATGACGGTGACCTAGGAGCTGCAGCTGTGAGGACAGGTGATGCTGTGGAAGACCAGGAGCTGTTGATGAGCTGTCCCAAATTGGATGTCGAGAGTTGAGGGGTTGGTGTCTGTCGCGAACACCAACAAGCATTGGCAACTGCAAACACTGTGGAAAGCAAAGAAAGTGCAGTGTCAGGTCCAGCAAGGCCCAGGAGACTCACCACAAGTAAAGGAGTCAGGGCAGGCCCCAAACAATCAGGGGAGCCAAAAGGTGACCCTCAATAGGATCCACAGGCAGGAGGCACTGGAGTTGCAAGAGGACCTCAAGCAGCTCACCAAAGAAGCAGGCCCACGGTGCAAGCAATGTGGTGTGGTTGAAGATTCTGGTCACTGCAGATGCTTGAGGTTGGGGTTACTTGGAGCCTGAAGATCTTGCTGGAGGAAGCCAACAAGCCTTTGCAGCTGCATGTTGACACAGTGCACAGGGGTTCGGTACCTGCGGCTCTGACGACGGATATTGGCCTCAAACTTGGTGAGAGAACAAAGCAGGCCTCTAGGGATGTGAAGAACCATGACCTGTGTTGCTGAGCCTTTCGGAGTCTGTGGGAGCTCAGGATCAGCAGACCAGTCAGCTTAGTTGTGGTGCCTGCAGATGCTGGGAAGTAACTCCTTCACTTCAAGGGAGATTCCTTCAGGTGTTATGGATGCCCACGGGTCTTGGAAGTTTCCTGTATGGAGCACAGGCACAGAAGTTGCATTAGACGAGCAGGGAGAAGAGATCAGGAGCAGCAGGAGTCTTCCCAGTTTCAGCCTGGATGCCCAGGGCGAAGTCCAGAGTGCCCAGGCGTTCGAAGTTGAAGTGGTGTCTAAATTGTATAGTGTCCCATGACAAATCTAGGAACCCACCCACAGGTAAGCCCTTAAATACCCTAAGGAAAGGGTTGGTATGATTCAGGTGTCCCTCCCTAAGGAAGGGCTGGACAAGGGGTGGATACTCTCCTGTCTTTTGTCCAGTTTAGTCCAATGGCTCCCTGAGCAGGTTTGAACTGGTCTATGCAAGGAGGGCACCAAATGTGCCCTTCATGCAGACTGAGTGGCACTGGCAAGTGCTCCTACCTGGCCCCAATACACTAAACCCTGTCTGGGAGGTGGTCACACCTCCCTGTAACAGGATACCAATTGTTCTGCCATCCCCTGCTCAAGCTTGGCTCAGCAGCAGGAGGGCAGAATCGTGTCTATGGTAAGCAGCAGCCAGGGCCTAACAGAGGGCCTTTACAGTGCTTTAAATCATACCTCCCACACTGTTTACTGTGTGGGGGTATGACTCTAACATGTTTGATACCAAACATGACAGGGTTTGTTACTGCCAGTTTCGAGATGGTCATAGGGTAATGTCGTGGTGCACCTCTATATGTTATATGGCTGTCTCACTTATAACCCGAGAAGGCTGTAGGGGTGTCCTGCTCATGCAGGGGCACCCACAAACCTAAAACCAAGCACTCTGCCTTCAGGGTTGAAAAGGCCTGCTGTAGGAGGGACTTATAGGCTTTAAGTGCAGTGAACCTAGATATAGGGAACCTATATATGTCGTAAGTGGTGTTAGCACCAGCTTGCACAGGCTGTAATGGCAGGCCCGTAGTGACAGTTGGAATGATCTCCCACAGGTGGCATAATGCATGCTTCAGTCTATGGGGGAGCCCTTGGGTACCTGTGCCTTGGGTACCTTAGTACCATATACTAGGGACTGCTAAGGGTACCCCAGTATCCAATCTGGGATGTACCTAAGTACTTACCATAACAATTTAGAGGAGCAAGCAGAGAGACTGTGGTCCTGATTAGCAGTTTCCCAGTCAGACTATTCAGAAACAGCATAGCACCAGGCAAAAAGGGCGGGTAACCATAAAAGCAGATCCTACATTCTTACATTAATGTTATAAGCATTAGAATGCATATGGATATGTTATGTAATGTACAATTGGCCACAGAGAAGGAACATTTTTAGGCTGCACATAGATTTTATAATGTAAAAAATGCAGGAGTTACAATAGATGTCGATCAATCCATGTAATGGCTTTTAATGTGCCCGAAATCTTGAGACAATAAGTCTTAAATATACTTACACCATGAATGGAGGAGGACAAACAAAAAATAAATATGGTAAAGACTTGCTTAAAAAAACAAGTGTGGTCTCTCTGTCAATTGAAATGTAAAAAGCAAGCAAAAGGCAAATAGCACACCACAGGCTGCTCAATGGAAAGCCATTTTCAAGTCCTGAACATACAAGACTCTTGTGAAAAGTTGACATCAATGCCCTAACAACAGAGCCGCGGTTCCCTGTTCAATACCTAGGACTACCTGGGGCTTGTCATAATGCAGAGTTCAATAATCATGTCGAGGAAGGACTGATGCACAATGCTCACCACTGCTATTAGGCAGCAGGAAGAGAAAACTGTATATTCCGGAGATAGCAGCTTTGCTTCTAAATGCTGTGACAAGTGTCACGAGGGATGTGCCAAACAAACAAGGACAAGGGAAAAAAGAGCCACAATTATCCTGGTTTATGCCAAGAACACCACTTGCCTGAAGCTTGCAGCCAGGTTTCCAGCTCATATAATGCACCATTTTGACAACTGATCAGAAAAGAGGGCATGTAGGTTTCTAAGCATAACATTCATAATGTAAGGGTGTGTTAAAAGGCTCTCTTGAAGATCATGAATTCCCATTCATATGCACATTGCATAGATATGATTATCCACAATTTAGCAGAATGAAAAACCTGGGGCCATTTTTACATATTGCATTGTGTGAAAGGGAAAGAGCAGAAATGTTCTGTGTTTACAAAGATATGGAGCATTTCTGATCTTTCCTTGTGCTGGCGCACTGTGTGGTTCCTAGCGCCAATGCAGGCACCCTTGCAGCATAGCGCATAGAGCCGGCTTTATGGGTAAAATTGTTTTTGCACAGGAAGGAACATTTTCCTGTACAAAAACAATCCTTAGAGTCATTTTCTTCCTTTTATGTGTGATGTGGAATGCATCAAGCATGCAAAGAGGAAGTAAGGAGAAAAAAAGATATTTCTTCATATTGTGCCTCACTGAGGAAAGCAGATCGTCTGGATGCATTTGAAGTTTTTCTACCTTTAGTAAATGTGAGAATATGCCAATATTCATGAGTGGATGCATAGGAATGCCCAAGCTCCACCCAGGGAATCCTCTCGGCTTAAATGTAACACAGCGCAGCACAAGCCGCTGCATTATGTTACATGCCTTTACACAGTCTAGCAAGGCTGTGCAAATCTCCCCTTGCATATCTTTTAACCCCTTCGCTGCTGCGGACATTCCGCTGGAGCGCTGGGGGGGGGGGGCAGGGGGGCAGCGCGGTGGGCCTGTGCTCATGACGGAGCCGCTCCGTCATGAGCCACAGTTGAGCTGTGCTCATGACGGAACGGTTCCGTCATGACTCCGCCCATTTGCGTTGTCCCCTCGCACAGGCGGGGAAACAGCGCCGCGCAGGCGGAGCGGCCGCCTACAGGATTGTCATGACGGAACCGTTCCGTCATGAGCACACGCCAACCGTGGCTCATGACGGAACGGTTCCGTCATGAGCAGGGAAGGGGTTAAAATAATACTGAATCTTTTGTGTTGTGCTTGTGTCAACTTGCACAAAGCAAGGACAGCGCAACAGCTTGATGCATCTGGGCCTGTTTAGATTCACTACATGGAAAGTGCCTCCTGAATGCATAGCTCTTATGTTGGCCAGTGCACTTGACACATGGACTATGAATACTGAAATCAATTTCGGAACACACCACAACATATTTAGGTATAACTTTCATAGACATATTTGAGAAAATATGGTTTGGATTTACTGTGCCATTTCACGTTTATGTTTACTGACTGCAAAAGGAGAGGTGGATTAAAGGGACCTCCCAGTGCAGAGAAAAATGGCCCCTTACCCAGCCTCCCATTGCTAACTATCACCAAAAATTGGCAGACTAGAATATTGCTCTACTTGGTGATGTTCACCAGTGACCGCTGCTCCTAGGCAGTAGAGGTGGAGCGGGGGGACAGAGGGGTGAAAAAAAAAAGAAAAGATCACTTACATGCTGGCCGGATGGCTGGCTGTCTGCCGCCTCTCCTCCGTCCTCTCCTCCATCCTCTTCTTCTGTGATCCGGAAGCACACAGGCTCCCAGCCTCCCCTAGCCAATCATGATGCTGCTGTCACCAGCATGACAGCAGCGTTGTGATTGGTCTGAGCACTGTGGTTCAGAGCTCAGACAGGGAGTGGGAGCCTGTGCATGTTCTCCACCCAGGCTGTCCAATACCGCCAGGTGGAAAACATGCTAAGTGAGCATGACTGTTTGACAGGCCCAAAATGTCCAGCCAAACTGGCATGCGCACTCACCACTTCTCCATCTGCTGGCTGTGATGACAGCCAAGCCCTTCCCCGCCCCAAAACTGGATTCAGCAGGAAAAAATAAAATGATAATAACATATTGCTATTATTTTATTTCATCTTTTTTCCACTGGTGAAAAGCAGTGGGGCAACTCTACTCCATCTTAGCGGACGAGCCGCACCTGATGTCAGCTTGGGCTTTGAGATCTATAGTGACATCATTTACCTGATGGCGCCTTTAAGGAAAGTGCAAATTTGTCTTTGATCGAACTCTCGCATTGCTAAGTCCTTTGCTTAAGTTGTTGCCATTTCCCAAATGACTGCACTCAGATGGTTGAAAGGAATTATAGCCTCACTTTGCTCAATCACTAAGGTGCAACAAATATGGTCGCACCAAAATAAATCACAGCTAACAATATATGCAGAAGTAATGCAAAAAACAAAGCATTATTGCACTAGCAGCCAGGAATGCAGCCCTCGATTGTCAGTACTACTTTAAAGCCAGATCAGACCTAAAATGTGTGTCTGTTAAGAGAAATGCACGAATCGTTGGGGATCTATCCTGATCCCAGCTCCGAATGTTATGCTGACTTTGTCCTGATGTAATTAGACACTGGGACAAATTCATCAATACCTGCACATTGTCTGCTTTCCATTGTGAGCAGCAACCTGAGCAGGGCGAGGGGTGTTTCTTATATTACCTTACAGCTTGGCCCTACACAAAGGTCATGCTTAATTTTTATCAGCTCTCCTTTTGTTGGATCACATCCTGGCTGGGAGCTATCTAGTGCTTAATTCCTAGATGCCAATGCAATGGAGAGAAACAAAGGCACTCTGTTATTACTTGACAAGTGCTTGAGAGAAACTATGGGCCTCATTTATGAGAAGTGACGCATCTCTGCGTGAAAGCAGCGATGCATCACTTCTCAGTGCGCCCTCCTTGCGACACCAATGATGCGTCATATTTATAATATGATGCATCATGTCGCAAGGAAGGACAGATACGTCAGTATAACTGACGTATCTGTCGGCGCAAAATGTGGCGCATTGCTGGAGTTGTGTCGGAAGTCTGACGCAACTCCAGCAATGTTCCTTTCACATAGGGCAAGTCCCATGTGAAAGGGCCTGCGCCACCCTGGCAGGCGTAAGGTTTTGACGCATTGGCGTCCTAGAAGTGATGCAGCGAAATCTCATAGATTTCGCTGCGCCACTCCTACGACCCTTTCTTGCGGGGGTACGCCTACCCTGCATACATTGTACCTGGCGCAGGTATGACGTAGCGCAGGGGTTTACGAAGTGACGCATCTACCTAGATGCGTCACTTCATAAATATGGCGCAACATGGTGTATGTTTTATGCTACTAGTGCGTCACAAAAAGTGATGCACCGCTGGCGCAAAAGTGGCGCAGGGGCTCATAAACGAGCCCCTATGTTTTGGAGCCAAATTGTTCACTTTGCTCATAGGCATGCACAGTAAAAATGCTAGATGTGTCTGTATGAGTAATCACACTAATAACAATTTAAACAGCACTTACTAGTTTATTTTTTGTTTCATTTCTTTTATAGCGCTACTTATCCCAGTGTAGGGTATCAAAGCGTTTTATATCACACACATATTATACAGAGACAATGAATGATATGTGTGTTAATCATTGCACAGGAAATGTTACATTAGACAATGAGTGTCACATATCATCCATACATGTAAGCATTATATAATGAAAGTGCTTGGTATGGAGAACCACAAAGTCAAGATTTAGAACATAATGCAGTGGTTGGGGTTGTCTGTATTAGTAGGAATGTATTACTACTCAAAGAAGCCCCTTTGAACAACTTTAGGGTAACAAAAGATTGAGAAAAAAGTAAGGTTCTGAGTCTTGCTGTTAGTATGCAGCTTCTTGATGCCAGTTCATATCACACTGTGCAATAATAGAAGGATTTTAGCATATGAACTTGAAGCAATAAACAGATCTCGATTACTGTCTGTTAGACATTGGGTCTCTAGTAGGCAGAGGTATGCACACTGTCCAAGTAGGGACCACAAGCCCAGTCAGAGCAAGTTAGATGCACACCCTATACTAACTTGTGCTCACCCTCTGGTAGTTCGGCATTGAGCAGGCAGGCTTAACTTAAGAGGCAATGTGTAAAGTATTTGGGCAAAATTTAGTAAAGCAAAACAGTGAAAAACACAACACAAAATTAATACACACCAGGTTAGAAAACAGAGCTTAATTTAAGGAATAAAACAAGACCAAAATGACAAAAAAATAATAAGTAGAACTGTAATTATGAATTTTTAGATATTACATTTAAATACAATACTTAAAAGCAGAAAGCGTCACCCAAAGAGATCTGGTCACGCTTGAGTGGGGTAAACCCAAAAGTTCAGGCTGACCATCATGGAGAGTGGGTAGGATAGAGTAGCCACACAGGGCCCACAGCAAACAGTATCTTTTCGGAGGATGCCTCAATGGTGAGCAGCAAGATGAGAAGAGTAATTAGAGGTGATGCATCCATGTTGATCCTTAGGATTGTAGGTGAGGCGCCAGTTCCGAGCTGCACAGCTGGAGAAGCGTCATCATCTAACTCAAAGCAATGAAGACAATGTGTCATCATTAATCTGCGCAGCTGGCAATGCCATGTCTCGTCTTTACGGGTGTAGGATGAGATATGCTGGTACCGACCGGTGCAACAATGGCGATGAGTGGATTTTAGCAGAGAACAGCCAGAAAATCCACTTGCAAGGGCCTATGACTGGAATGGCATCACTTGGCATCAGAGGACTCACAGTAGGCAGAGTCCAGAGGCTGCAGCAGGGTTGAAGAAGTCTTTGATGTCCCTGAAGATTCAGAACAGGATGCAAGCCAGCAATCCCTTAGAGTCATTTGGTTCTGGATATGTAGAGATGCAGGTCCACTCCTTCTCACTACCAGGCAAAGAGTTCAGCAGGCAGAAGGGCAAGCACAGCAAAGCAGGAGTCCATCAGAGTGACAGTCCTTTCAGTAGCACAGCACTCCTCCTTGGTGGAGTGTCCTTAGGTCCAGAAGTGCATTGAGTTGATGGTGTCAGGGGTCCAGTACTTAAACCCAATTGTGCCGTTGAAGTGGGGGGAGACTTCAAAGAGAGGCTGTTGAAGTACAAAAGGTCCCTGCCCTTTCTACCCCGCCTCCAGACTCACTACAGGGGTGTATGCAGCCCTTTGTATGAGTACAGGCCAGGCACAGCCCTTTTCAGGTGTGTCATCTCCTTCCTCCCATCCTACCCAGGATGTCCTATCAGCCTGGTGATGGCCCAACAGGGTGTGAATGGCTCATCAGGCAAACCTAGGATCTCTTTGTGTGTGGCTGTGTAGAGGAATGCACAAAGCCCAGCTGTCACCCACCCCAGACAGGTATTCACAGACAGGCGGATGCATAGAATGGGTAAAGTAAGAAAATGCCAACTTTCTAAGAGTGGCATTTTCAGACTTGCAAGTTAGAAACCAACTTTACCATAAGTTAAAATATAATAAGGTAATCCCATTCATAGCTTATGGGAGAGTTCGGCCTTGCAGTGGTGCAAAACATATTTAAGAGTTTTTCACTACCTAGGCATGTAAAACATACAAGTACCTGTCCAACTTTTTAAATAAACTGCACCCTGCCCTTGGGGCTGTACTAGGCCTATCTCAGGGGTGACATATGAATTAGAAAGGAAGGTTTTGGACTTTCAAGATGGCTAACTTTCCAGGTTGAAATTTTACATTACAACTGCACACACAAGCTCTGCAATGGCAGGCCTCAAACATATTTAAAGGGCTACTAAAGTGGGTTGCACAATCAGTGCTGCAGGCCCACTATTATCATTTAATTAACGGGCCCTGGGCACATTTAGTGCACTGTCCTAGGGACTTATGCATAAATAAAATATGCCAGTGGTGGATATGCCAGTAGTATTATGTTTTAGGGAAATTTCACATGCGTTTTTAACACTGGTTGGCAGTGGTATAGTGCCCAGGATACTACGTCCAAAAAAATGAAGTCAGCAAAAAATGTGGTCAGAAGGCAAAAAAGATCAGGGGAAACCATGCCAAGGATGACAGCTGAACGTGGGGAGAGCTGCCCAGCCACTTGGGAGTTCCCCTCACTAAGGCGTCAGAACCTGGAGAGACCTTCAGCATTGACGTGGTCTGTTCCAGGACAGTATTCCACCATAAAGTGCATTCCCTGTAGGATGTTGCACCATCTCAACAGTTTGGCATTCTCACTCGTCATCTACGTTAAACATCTGAGGGGCTTTGCTCTGTCTGAACCCGGAAGTGAGTACCAATAGGTATGGCCCTAGCTTCTTCAGTGCTAGACCACAGGAAATACTTCCCTTTCTATTGCACCCCACCTCTGTTCCCTGGAAAGAAGCCTCCTTCTGATGAAGGCTACAGGCTGATCCAGGCTTTTTTAATTTTGCTGGGAGAGCACAGCCCCTACGCCATGCTCTGAGGTGCCTGTCTGAACAATGAATTCTTTGGAGAAGTCAGGCGCCTTGAGCACATGTGCCATGCACATGCCCTTCTTCAGGGTTTCAAAAACATTCTGGCACGCCTCTGTCCAGATCACCTGATGTCGCTGCTTTCTCAAAGTCAGCTCTGACAAGGGGGTCGCAAGGGGGCCATACCGCTTGACAGATGTCTTGTAATAACCAATGAGGCCTAAGAAGGCTCTCACTTCTGTCTGGATCTTGGGGGGTACCCAAGGCACAATATTCTCAATCCTGGCCTGACTCTCAATCCTGGCCTGACGGGGTTGCACCCTGCCACCTCCTACTAGGTGACCCAGGTAGATCACAAAACCCTTCCCTATCTGGCACTTATCAGCCTTGATAGTCAGGCCTGCACTCAGTAGAGCCTGAAGCACTTCCCTGACATGGCACAGGCGGTCCTCCCAGCTAGAGCTGAAGACCACAATGTCGTCTAGATAGGCGGCACTCAAGTTCTCCAACCCAGACAGGACCTGGTTCACCAACCTCTGAAAGGTGGCTGGGGCATTCTCCAACCCGAAGGGCAGGACCCAGAACTGTAAGTGCCCTTTTGGTGTAGAGAACGGAGACCTCTCTTTAATCTCCTTGGTCAAGGCAACCCAGAGATTAAGTCAAACGTGCTGAGGAACTTGTCAGCTCCAAGCCAATCTATGAGATCATCAGCTCTGGGGATAGAGTGTGCATCAGTCTTGATGACCAGATCGAGTCAACGGTAGTCCACGCAGAACCTACATTCATTTGTGACACGTGGAGGGGCAGCCTTGGTGGCCACCAGCACTGGGCTGGACCAAGGGCTGTTTGAGGGCTCCATTGCCCTTAACACCATCATCTTGGAGACCTTCTCCTTAATGCTAGGCCACACTTTGTAAGACAACCTGCCCATTTTGTTCTTCACAGGTGTGCTGTCCCCAGTATCAATATCATGGGTATACTATGTAGTGAGTCCTAGGGTCAGTGAGAATTGAGAGGCAATCGGCCCCAACAACTGGCAGCAGTCTCTCTGTTGGTGTAGGGTCAGAGTAGGGGAGAGGTGGACCCCCTCCATTGACCAATCCTACTCATTGGAAGATAGGAGGTTGGGGAGAGGTTTACTCTCCTCTTCCACCCCATCATTAATGACCAAGAGCGTGGTAATCTCAAACCTCTCAAAGTGGGGCTGGAGGCAATTAACATGTAGTGCCCTGAAAGGGTTCCAAGGAGTTTTGTGATCCACCAGTTAAGTGACATGGCTCTTGTACTCCTTTATCTCATAGGACCCAGACCAGCTGTCTTGTGGAGCTCCGGGCTCCATGGGCTCCATCACCCACACTTTTTGGCAAGGCTGAAACTCCACCAGAATGGCATTCTGGTCATACCAGCATTTCATGTCCTCCTGTCTAGCTTCCAGATTCTGGTGGGTGAGTTTCCAGAAGCAGGCTGTCTGGTTGTGATGGGCCAATAAGTAGCTGACCACATCCCGGGGGGCTTTTCAAAATCTTGCTCCCAGCCCTCATTATCAAATTGAGAGGCCATCTCACAGGGTGCCCATACAGAAGTTCAAGGAGGTGGAAGCCAACACCCTTCTGCAGTACCTCCCTGTATGTAAACAAAAGACAATGCAGGAGGACATCCAACTTACGCCTCATGGGTTCTGGTAGACCATAATCATGCCTTTCAGAGTTTGTTTGAACCTCAGAACCAACCCATTGGTTTGGGGATGGCAAGGAGTGGAAAACTTGTAGGTTTCCCCACACTCCTTCCACATGGCCTTCATTTAGTTAGGCATGACGTTGGTACCCCAGTGAGATACCGCTTCTTTAGAGACATCCACACGGGTATAGATAACCATCTGTGCCCTAGCCACAATGGACGCAGTCACAGTCCTCAGAGGGATAACTTCCGGATACTGGGTGTCTTGGTCCACCAAAATCAGAACACATCTAATGCCCATGGCTGCCTTGGGGTCCTGATGCCCAATTATGTTGATTCCCACCCTCTCAAAGAGAGTGCTAATGACATGAAAATGTTGCAGGGGGGCCTTGCACTTCCTCTGTGCCTTGCCACTTGCCTGGCAGGTAGGATAGGACCTACAGTATGCATCTGAGCCCTTCCTCATTAAAGGAAAATACAAGTGGATGAAAAGCCTGTCAAAGTACTTGCCTTGCTCCAAATGACCTGCCAGTGACACATCATGAGCCAGACCACACAAGAAGGTCCTATAGCACTGGTGGGCCACCGGCACATATGTTGCCCCAGGCTTAAGAGCCTTGGGCATACTAACCAGGAGACCATTCTCACAGTAAACAGGTGATTGCCAGAGTCGTTACCAGCTACCTATGTCTTAGTCTGCTGCCACAGACCCACAAGAGTAGGGCAGGCATATTTCCCAGTTTGGCCACATCCTACCCTGTAGGTACTGGGGAATCTCCCTCAGGTTCAGCCTCCTCCTGGACAATGAGATTCTCAGGAGTGGGATTCCCGCAACCCCTGTCTTTATTCTTTTTGACAGGTATCCGGGGCATTCTTCCAGGCCCTCTTGACCACTCTGTCTGTCTGTCATGGACCGTGAGGTCAGGCCCAGCCACCCAGGCAACCCTAACATCTCCAAGTGAGACCTGAGCTCCACCTCCTTCCAGGTGAAATGCTTCAGGCCATTGCCAGGTAGACAATCCACAGGCATGAATGAACTCACAGCTACCCTCAAGGAACCTGAGACCTGAGACCCCCAATTCAAAAAAAATCAGAACCACTGGGTAGGGGCTCTCATGCTTCTCAACAACAGCAACTTGGTGAAACACACAAGAGACTACCTGCTCTGGAGATACAGATGGCACCTGACGGTTATCATGCTGGCTCCTGTGTCTCTTAGAGCCTCCACCCTCTGCCTATTGATGGTGACCCACTGCCTGTATTTCCTAGTATTGTCAGGCATGTGGGTTTTCTGCACCATCTCTCTGTCACCCAGGGACACAAGGGTGACCTCTACACTGTCCCCAAAACGGATGTATGTCGTTACAACGCATGCACTTACAACGCATTTTTTACAACGCAACATCCACTACCACGCACTCCATTACATAGCATGACACTACAACGCATTTTTAAAAACTACCTTTACAACGCATTCCATTACATCGCATACTACCTTTACAACGCATACCATTACAACGCATAATATTAAATTGCATTTAAGGTAAGTATTGGATAGTATAGGGGTAAAAATTACTATTCTAACTCCAGGGGGTGCAACAGTAGGGTAAGTGTTGCATAGTATAGGGGTAAAAATTACTATTCTAACTCCAGGGGGTGCAACAGTAGGGAAAGTGTTGGATAGTATAGGGGTAAAAATTACTATTCTAACTCCAGGGGGTGCAACAGTAGGGTAAGTGTTGGATAGTATAGGGGTAAACATTACTATTCTAACTCCAGGGGGTGCAACAGTAGGGTAAGTGTTGGATAGTATAGGGGTAAAAATTACTATTCTAACTCCAGGGGGTGCAACAGTAGGGTAAGTGTTGGATAGTATAGGGGTAAAAATTACTATTCTAACTCCAGGGGGTGCAACAGTAGGGTAAGTGTTGGATAGTGTAGTGTAATATTATGCGTTGTAATGGTATGCGTTGTAAAGGTAGTATGCGATGTAATGGAATGAGTTGTAAAGGTAGTTTTTAAAAATGCGTTGTAGTGTCATGCTATGTAATGGAATGCGTTGTAGTGGATGTTGCGTTGTAAAAAATGTGTTGTAAGTGTAGTGCGTTGTAAAAGTTGCGTTGTAAAGGTTGTTCCCCCCCCAAAACTATCTGTGACCATCTCCTCCCCAAGCGCTACACTAGCCAACCCCAGTGAATGCCCACTGGTGGGGGGCTGTACCCGCTTGGGACACTTGGCATCTACCTTGAAGTGCCCTTCTTCCTGATACTCATAACACATAGGTGCCTTCCCTGCAAACAATTTATTTTTCTTCTCAATAGTGGGGGTGGGATCCCTGACCCACAGAACTAGGTTGTGTTGCTTTAGAAAACTCCTTGCTTTTATTGTTGTCCCTCCCTCCTTCTTCTGGTGAGGCCCCAGCCCACCCTTGTGCTGATCTCCCCCAGATATTTTCTTGTAGACCCTGGTGCTGACCCAACACTTTGCCTCCTTAGCCTGCTCCCTGAGGTCAGTGAGCTTACAATTAATAATGTGTTGGTACAGATCTGGAAAACAAAGACTGAACAGGTGCTCCTGTGCAATCACATTATACAACCCCTGGTAATCTTTTACCTCACTGCCCTTCAAGCAATAATCCAGTGCCTGGCAAAAGGAATCCACACAATCCACCAAGGTCTGTTGGAATAGCTTCTGACTGTCCCTGAATATTTGCCTGTACTTCAAACCAAACTTCTTTATTAGGGCCTCCCTCATGGGGGGATACTTCAGCCTGTCACCCCCCTTTAGGACCAGTAGGGTATCCCCTCCATCACTACGGATGTGCCTCCACAGACTAGCTCCCCAATCCTCCCAAGGGACCTTGTGCATCTGTAAAGCAATCTCAAAGGCCTCCAACCATCTGTCTATGGCATCTTACACCACAAAGTCAAACACCAAACCCTTGGGTATGTGGACCCTCTTGCCAGAGGGGACTGAAGAATTGCTGTCAACACTGGATTCTACTCACTAAGCCTTTAAGTCCATTTCGATCAGACTCAGTTCATGTGCCAAAATGAATTTCCTTACCTCCATGGCCAGTTTCCTTTCTTTCTCCTCCTCCTCCATGGCCCGTTTCTTTTGTTTCTCCTCTAAGGCTCTCTCCTTCTCCAATTTGAGCTTAGCCAGTTCCAGTTTACATTTTCTCTTTTCCCTCCTGTTCTCCAGCTCCTCTGAAGACAGGCCTCGAGAGAATACATTGCTCCACGCCCTCTGGGAAACATCCATTCCATTGGCTCCCTGCCCCCCAGGCAGTTCCAGATGCTCCAGTAAATCCTCGTCCAGCTCCACATCATCCTCATTTATCTGATCCTACTCCTCTGGGGTCACAGGTGCTGCATCCTGAGCTTCTTAACTTGCCCTCAGCACCTTTTGCTGCTCCACCATCCTGGTGAATTCAATCAATCAATCAAAACTTTCTTTATTCGACTTTCCGAAGAAAGCCATAAAAGATGCAGATACAAATACATGATAAAAAGTCACGTTAAAAATCACATTATTTTAAAATTCATCGGATACAAGAGTGATCACAATGATATCAAGTCACAAATTTGAGGTGGCAATGCAGAGTGAATATCTGGGTAAGAAACATCAATTTGATTAATACAGTTAATTTAACGGTAAAATCAAAAATAGATTAAATCAGCCTAGGTTCGGTCTATGTCGCATGATGTTCTGTAAGAAGTTAGAAACAATGTAGACCTGGTGAAGTCTTTTAAACACAGGCCAACCCCCTTGCAGAAATCCTTGAGCTGGACCACAGCGTAACTCTCCAGCTTGGCCAACTCAAAATACATTTTTGCAGGTGCAGATGGAGGACCACCAGTCAGACGTAAAATAAAAATGGCAATCAGGGAGAATGGAAAAATGTAAATGCCAATCAGAGACAGTAGGGAAAATAATGTCAATGAGGATTGAAGACAATTGATTCAAATTGGTCTTATCTGTGGATGGTAGTGTACACCAAATTACTGGAAGGCACTGCACATACTAAGGGGCATATTATCAAGACAGGCGATAAAATTATCGCCGCTTTAGCGACAGTAAAACGGCGATAATGGGCTTGATAATATGCTCTATGGAATTCCAATTGAAGCCCATGTTAGATGTGAAGGACAGCTAACCTGAGCTTCAATTGGAATTCCATAGAGCATATTATCAAGCCCATTATCGCTGTTTTAGCGGCAGTTTTCTGCTGCTAAAGCGGCGATAATTTTATCGCCTGTCATGATAATATGCCCCTAAAGTCCTACCTTCACCGCAGATCACCAATGTTAGAAATTGGGTATCTAGTTAACAGAGGTATGCAGCCTGTCCAAGTAGGGACCACCATCTTAGTTAGGGTAAGTCAGATACACACACTAAATTAACATGTGCTTACCTCTTGTACCTTGGCATAGAGGTGGTATGCTCAGCGTAAGAGGCAATGCACAACACTTAATACAGCAAAACCTGTGAAAACACCCCACAAACATAATCCACACCAGGTTAGACAAATAGAGCTTAATTTGAAGAATAAAAGAAGACCAAAATGGCAGAAATCCAATACGTAGCACTGGAGTTATGAAGTTTTAAAAAATACATTGAAATATTGTGCTTAAAATCATAAAGCGCCAATGAAGGACATCTGGTTGCACTTGGCAGGGGTAAATCCAAAGGTTCAGGCTGACTGCAATGGAGCCCGGGTCTGACACAGGAGCTAAACATTACCCGCTGCAAACAGTACATTCACAGAGGATGCATCAACAATATGGAGCACGATGCAAGGAGCAGTCAGAGGCGATGCGTTGGCATCGATCCTTAGGTTGTAGGTGATGCACTGGCTTCTGAGTCATGCAGTTTGAGATGTTTCATCGATAAAGAGTCGGTATTGAGGTGAGATAAGTCAGCAGAACAACAGCAATGCATAGATGTTTGCAGAGGATAGCCAGAAAACCCACTTCCAAGGGCCCAGAACTGGATTGGCACCACTTGGAATTACAGTTGGCAGAGTCCAGAGACTGCAGCAGGGTTCAATGGAGTGTTTTTATGTCTCTGAGACTCTAGAACAGGAGGCAAGCAAGCAAGCCCTCCAAGTCATTTGTTTCTGGGGATGTAGAGATGCAGGTTCAGTCCTTCTCACTACCAGTCAAGGAGGGCAGCAGGCATAGCAGAACAGGTGTCGAGCAGAGTCAAACAGAGTGACAGTCCTTTCAGCAGCACAGTGGTCCCTCTTTTTGACAGAATGTTCTCATGTCCAGAAATGTAATGAGCTGGTGGTGTCAATGATCCAGTACTTATATCCAGTTGTGTCTTTCAAGTGGGGGGAGACTTCAAAGAGAGGCCTTTGAAGTGCAAAAGTTCCCAGCCATTTCTAGTCTGCCTCCAGACTCACTACAAGGGTGTACGCAGCTCTTTGTGTGAGGACAGGCACAGCCCTGATCTGGTCCGATTATCAGCTCCTCCCTTCCATCCTGCCCAGAATCGCCCATCAGCCTTGTGATAGCTCATCAGGATTTGAATGGCCCATCAGGCACTCCTATGCTCACTTGGTGTGTTGCTGTGAAGAGGCAATGCACAAAGGCCAGCTGTCATCCATCGCAGATGTGTATTCAGAGACAGACAGAGGCACATAATGGTTAAAGTAAGACAATGCCAACTTTCTAAAAGCAGACTTGCGACTCCAAATTAAACTTCACTTTTATTTTATTTTATTTTAGACCTTGGCATGGTTTCCCCTGTTTTTTTGTTTCTGCCGCTTGTATTTATGACTGTATACTGGACTTCGTTCTTGCTGGTTTTTTAACTTTGAGCCTTTTACCACTGCTGATCAGTGCTAAAGTGCCAGTGCTACCTGTGGAAATTGTGATTATGTTTGGTTATCCATGATTGTCATACTTGACTTACTGGTAAGACCCTAGTAAAGTGTGCCCAGGGCCTGAAAATCAAATGCTGCTAGTGGACCTGCAGCATTCATTGTGCCACCCACAGGAGTAGCACTGCAAACGTCTTTCAGGCCTGCCACTGCAGTGTCTGCAAGTGTAGTTATAAATGGCCATGTGGACCTGGCAAGTGGCCCAAACCTTCCCTTCAATTACGTGTAAGATCCCTGAGGTAGGCCCAAGGTAGCATAAGTGTTGGACCAGCAACCTCACATTTTGAGAACAATTATTGATGAAGAAGAGCTGGAAAAACTGTAGGAGGAGAACTTGTTGCTGTTTTGTACTGGCCTCCTGCATGCTGCTACTGTCTTGGGAAAAGGAAGTACTGGGCTTTCTTATCCTACTCATCAAGGTTCTCCAAGGGCTTATGTGTGCTAGCCTCCTGTTGGAAGTCTCAGGGCCTCTAAAGGCTTTATCAGCAGCTCCCCTGAACTCCTCTGCTGGTCGTTCTGACTTGCCAAGTAGTGTCAACTCCGGGCCCTTGAAGGTAGTTTTGCTGCTTCTGTTATTGTGTGT
Organism: Triturus cristatus; assembly: GCF_964204655.1. Lineage (NCBI taxonomy): Eukaryota > Metazoa > Chordata > Amphibia > Caudata > Salamandridae > Triturus > Triturus cristatus. The sequence goes on from NC_140594.1 coordinate 1,024,387,042, forward strand.
TTAATATCTAATACTTTACACATTGACTCTGAGATAGGCCTGGTTGCTCATGCCAAGCTATCAAAGGGTGAGCCGAACTTATCTCAGATGTGTAACTCCCTTACCCTGACTAGAAGTAAGGGTCTCTACTTGGACAGGGTGCATACCACTGCTAACGAGAGACCTCCATTTCTAACATTCACCATAAGATGTGATTTTAAATTGTGAGTCCGGAAACACCAAACTCAAATTATCTACTTTTTCACTTCTAAATTGTAATATGGTAATCCCAATTTTAATTTATGGGCGAGGCAGGCCTTACAGTGATGAAAAACAATTGTAAGAGTTTTTCATTACCTGGGCATGTAAAAATAAAAGTACATGCCCAACTTTTAAAATATACTGCACCCTGTCCTTGGGGCTGTCCAGGGCCTACCTTAGGGGTGACCTATGTCTATTAAAAATGAAGGCTTGAACCTGGCAAGAGCATTAATTTACCAGGTTGAAATGGAAATTTAAACTGCACACACAGGTTCTGGAATAGAAGGCATGAGGCATATTTAATGGGCTACTAAATTAGATGGCACAATCAGTGCTGCAAGCTCACTAGTAGCATTCAATTTACAGGCCCTGGGCACATGTAAAGGACTTTACTAGGGTCTTATAAGTAGATTAAATATGCCAATGGTGGATATGCCAATGGTCTTATGTTTTAGGGTAAGAGCATGTGCACTTTAACACCGGTTGGCAGTGGTATGGTGCCCAGAATACTAAGGTCAGCAAAAATGAAGTCAGCAATAAAGGAGGTCAGAGGGCAAAAAAATCAGGGAAAACCACACCAAGGAAGCCAGGTCTAACACCGTCTTTTTAGTATGGGATTGTATTTGTTTGATAAATACCAGGCTTTTTGATCGAAGTCAGTTTTTGCATCAGTGCTGGTCAAACTCATACTACATAGAGGGTGTTCCCTGATATTGGACCTTGCTATAGTGTAAGGAAGCAATATGTGAATGTGTTGGGTTTGTGTTGATGTAACAAGTCAGATCTCAACTATTTGTGAGGAAGTTGGGTTAATTTAACATGTGCTAGAATGGACACCGTGAGTTTTATTAGTTCATATCATGTTAGTTGCAGTGGTGCTGGGATACATTTCAGACAGCTGGGGCTGCCATCACTGTTACATCCCTGATTTTTTAGGAATTCTGAAAAGTCCAAGCATCACACAATGAACAAGAGTCACAAATGAGCCATTACTATTTAGCAGGAGAGTGGTAAGTTATTAGTATGTAGACGGTGATGCACTTTGGTGCACACTGTCACAAATATATTACTAACACATGGTGTGGTAGCATATTGACATTTACAGACAGCACAATTTCCTTTGAAAATGACTGCTAAATTTGCACAGTCATAGAGTTTTACTGATAAAACTGTATATCACACCAAATAATGTGTTGCTAAGTAAAGTGTCTTGATTGTTCTTATCTTATTAAAATCATTGTTTCCATCACACTTCAGCATTAGAAAAACAGTGCTTAATTTGTGCTTCCTAACTTATTATTTTGAAATATTATTACAGTTCATTTATAGGTATTTTAATACTATTCTGTGTTAGAAGTAATCAACATCCTACAGTCATTCTGCTCATACCACCAAAATTGTCACAAAGTTAATTTTACAAAACCTTATTCCTAAGCAGTAAGACAAAGGAAAGTAAACACCAGCCTCTATGTTAAAAGAATCAGCAGTAGTTTGTCAGAAGACTAGATTGACATTTGACCTCTGTCTTTGCATGCACAGTAAATGTGACAACATAAAAATAACACTTAAAGTCATATTTACTGCTCATTCACCTTTGGAACTTCAGCAAGGTTATTTTGGCGTTTCTACTTTCTGCGCCAATGGTTAGTGGTCATAGGACACATGTAACCAGCCTTTATTATTGTTTTAAGCAATGAAGTGATCCACTTATCTCACCTGCAGATGGTGATGTCTGGAACAGGCAGCCTTGCAGCTGGCTTGGGGCAAGTGGGTGGAGAGTATACACTTGCTCACGGCATGTTCTTGATCTTCCATTAAGTCTATGCTGGAAAATGTATCATTCACACCAGGGCCAACCAAACCAGTCATACACACTCTGCATTTTCTCTATGTAGGCTGCATGCAGCCTACATACAGAAAATAGCCTACCCATAAACGCCTGTGGGGTCGGCGTCCCAGCCAAACACAATGCTGCCATTGCAGCATTGTGATTGGCTTAGGGGAGGGGTGTGAGGCTACAATTTGCTGCTTGCTGTTCAGACGGACGACGCAGGACGGGCCAGCAAACACAAAGGTAAGTTAACGTAAGTTTTTTTTTTTTAAAACCTCCACCCGCACGAACCCTTCCCCGAGTGCCCCCCGCCCCTACCCGCGAGTCATACCGCCCACAACTGCTTCTCTCATCATACAGTTTTTTCGTAAAGTCCCATGCATTGAATTGTCTTCCACCTCAATGCATTTACCCTCTCAGTGAAGTGGATAACCATCTTCCTTCTTCACTGGTCATGTAGAGGCAAACCATAGACTGGCCTATGGGGCAATTGGGCAGTTCCCGAGGGGCAGTTCAGTGTGTGGGCTTCATTTGGCTGTTTGTGGGCCTCGGCTCTTACATGGTCTGCTGAGATGGTTTTTACTGTTGATTTCCCTGATATTAAAACAAACCGTGTTTACAGCAATCTCAAATCCATGTAGTCTTCCATACCTTGCAAAACACTTACAGAGCGTGTCTTTCCAAGTTCAAAACTGCCCACATTTGCAAACATGGGTACCTAGAAGACACTGCAATCATTTTAATTAATCATGCAATAAAATTATTCATTAATACTTTCATTCAATCATTCATTCATATGTCCCTTTTTTAGCTATCAAATTTTCTAATGGGTACACTTTTATTTTGCTGCCCCGGCCTATTGTTTGTCCCAGTCCATAGAGGCCACCAGTGTGCCAACTTCAAGAAGGACCAGAGTGTCTCCTAAGCAGTAAAGTTATTCTTTCTTTTGAGTAGGATGGTATGAATCCTGCAGGTTCTGGCATCGAAATTACAAACAGAAGAAGGTGAAGATGGTGGATAACAGGATAAGGGATTTTTTATGTGCTTCAAATTGTTATTGGTGCATGGGGTGGTAGGTATGGCAAGCTACCTGAGACCTGAGACCCCCAATTCAAAAAAAATCAGAACCACTGGGTAGGGGCTCTCATGCTTCTCAACAACAGCAACTTGGTGAAACACACAAGAGACTACCTGCTCTGGAGATACAGATGGCACCTGACGGTTATCATGCTGGCTCCTGTGTCTCTTAGAGCCTCCACCCTCTGCCTATTGATGGTGACCCACTGCCTGTATTTCCTAGTATTGTCAGGCATGTGGGTTTTCTGCACCATCTCTCTGTCACCCAGGGACACAAGGGTGACCTCTACACTGTCCCCAAAACGGATGTATGTCGTTACAACGCATGCACTTACAACGCATTTTTTACAACGCAACATCCACTACAACGCACTCCATTACATAGCATGACACTACAACGCATTTTTAAAAACTACCTTTACAACGCATTCCATTACATCGCATACTACCTTTACAACGCATACCATTACAACGCATAATATTAAATTGCATTTAAGGTAAGTATTGGATAGTATAGGGGTAAAAATTACTATTCTAACTCCAGGGGGTGCAACAGTAGGGTAAGTGTTGCATAGTATAGGGGTAAAAATTACTATTCTAACTCCAGGGGGTGCAACAGTAGGGAAAGTGTTGGATAGTATAGGGGTAAAAATTACTATTCTAACTCCAGGGGGTGCAACAGTAGGGTAAGTGTTGGATAGTATAGGGGTAAACATTACTATTCTAACTCCAGGGGGTGCAACAGTAGGGTAAGTGTTGGATAGTATAGGGGTAAAAATTACTATTCTAACTCCAGGGGGTGCAACAGTAGGGTAAGTGTTGGATAGTATAGGGGTAAAAATTACTATTCTAACTCCAGGGGGTGCAACAGTAGGGTAAGTGTTGGATAGTGTAGTGTAATATTATGCGTTGTAATGGTATGCGTTGTAAAGGTAGTATGCGATGTAATGGAATGAGTTGTAAAGGTAGTTTTTAAAAATGCGTTGTAGTGTCATGCTATGTAATGGAATGCGTTGTAGTGGATGTTGCGTTGTAAAAAATGTGTTGTAAGTGTAGTGCGTTGTAAAAGTTGCGTTGTAAAGGTTGTTCCCCCCCCAAAACTATCTGTGACCATCTCCTCCCCAAGCGCTACACTAGCCAACCCCAGTGAATGCCCACTGGTGGGGGGCTGTACCCGCTTGGGACACTTGGCATCTACCTTGAAGTGCCCTTCTTCCTGATACTCATAACACATAGGTGCCTTCCCTGCAAACAACTTATTTTTCTTCTCAATAGTGGGGGTGGGATCCCTGACCCACAGAACTAGGTTGTGTTGCTTTAGAAAACTCCTTGCTTTTATTGTTGTCCCTCCCTCCTTCTTCTGGTGAGGCCCCAGCCCACCCTTGTGCTGATCTCCCCCAGATATTTTCTTGTAGACCCTGGTGCTGACCCAACACTTTGCCTCCTTAGCCTGCTCCCTGAGGTCAGTGAGCTTACAATTAATAATGTGTTGGTACAGATCTGGAAAACAAAGACTGAACAGGTGCTCCTGTGCAATCACATTATACAACCCCTGGTAATCTTTTACCTCACTGCCCTTCAAGCAATAATCCAGTGCCTGGCAAAAGGAATCCACACAATCCACCAAGGTCTGTTGGAATAGCTTCTGACTGTCCCTGAATATTTGCCTGTACTTCAAACCAAACTTCTTTATTAGGGCCTCCCTCATGGGGGGATACTTCAGCCTGTCACCCCCCTTTAGGACCAGTAGGGTATCCCCTCCATCACTACGGATGTGCCTCCACAGACTAGCTCCCCAATCCTCCCAAGGGACCTTGTGCATCTGTAAAGCAATCTCAAAGGCCTCCAACCATCTGTCTATGGCATCTTACACCACAAAGTCAAACACCAAACCCTTGGGTATGTGGACCCTCTTGCCAGAGGGGACTGAAGAATTGCTGTCAACACTGGATTCTACTCACTAAGCCTTTAAGTCCATTTCGATCAGACTCAGTTCATGTGCCAAAATGAATTTCCTTACCTCCATGGCCAGTTTCCTTTCTTTCTCCTCCTCCTCCATGGCCCGTTTCTTTTGTTTCTCCTCTAAGGCTCTCTCCTTCTCCAATTTGAGCTTAGCCAGTTCCAGTTTACATTTTCTCTTTTCCCTCCTGTTCTCCAGCTCCTCTGAAGACAGGCCTCGAGAGAATACATTGCTCCACGCCCTCTGGGAAACATCCATTCCATTGGCTCCCTGCCCCCCAGGCAGTTCCAGATGCTCCAGTAAATCCTCGTCCAGCTCCACATCATCCTCATTTATCTGATCCTACTCCTCTGGGGTCACAGGTGCTGCATCCTGAGCTTCTTAACTTGCCCTCAGCACCTTTTGCTGCTCCACCATCCTGGTGAATTCAATCAATCAATCAAAACTTTCTTTATTCGACTTTCCGAAGAAAGCCATAAAAGATGCAGATACAAATACATGATAAAAAGTCACGTTAAAAATCACATTATTTTAAAATTCATCGGATACAAGAGTGATCACAATGATATCAAGTCACAAATTTGAGGTGGCAATGCAGAGTGAATATCTGGGTAAGAAACATCAATTTGATTAATACAGTTAATTTAACGGTAAAATCAAAAATAGATTAAATCAGCCTAGGTTCGGTCTATGTCGCATGATGTTCTGTAAGAAGTTAGAAACAATGTAGACCTGGTGAAGTCTTTTAAACACAGGCCAACCCCCTTGCAGAAATCCTTGAGCTGGACCACAGCGTAACTCTCCAGCTTGGCCAACTCAAAATACATTTTTGCAGGTGCAGATGGAGGACCACCAGTCAGACGTAAAATAAAAATGGCAATCAGGGAGAATGGAAAAATGTAAATGCCAATCAGAGACAGTAGGGAAAATAATGTCAATGAGGATTGAAGACAATTGATTCAAATTGGTCTTATCTGTGGATGGTAGTGTACACCAAATTACTGTAAGGCACTGCACATACTAAGGGGCATATTATCAAGACAGGCGATAAAATTATCGCCGCTTTAGCGACAGTAAAACGGCGATAATGGGCTTGATAATATGCTCTATGGAATTCCAATTGAAGCCCATGTTAGATGTGAAGGACAGCTAACCTGAGCTTCAATTGGAATTCCATAGAGCATATTATCAAGCCCATTATCGCTGTTTTAGCGGCAGTTTTCTGCTGCTAAAGCGGCGATAATTTTATCGCCTGTCATGATAATATGCCCCTAAAGTCCTACCTTCACCGCAGATCACCAATGTTAGAAATTGGGTATCTAGTTAACAGAGGTATGCAGCCTGTCCAAGTAGGGACCACCATCTTAGTTAGGGTAAGTCAGATACACACACTAAATTAACATGTGCTTACCTCTTGTACCTTGGCATAGAGGTGGTATGCTCAGCGTAAGAGGCAATGCACAACACTTAATACAGCAAAACCTGTGAAAACACCCCACAAACATAATCCACACCAGGTTAGACAAATAGAGCTTAATTTGAAGAATAAAAGAAGACCAAAATGGCAGAAATCCAATACGTAGCACTGGAGTTATGAAGTTTTAAAAAATACATTGAAATATTGTGCTTAAAATCATAAAGCGCCAATGAAGGACATCTGGTTGCACTTGGCAGGGGTAAATCCAAAGGTTCAGGCTGACTGCAATGGAGCCCGGGTCTGACACAGGAGCTAAACATTACCCGCTGCAAACAGTACATTCACAGAGGATGCATCAACAATATGGAGCACGATGCAAGGAGCAGTCAGAGGCGATGCGTTGGCATCGATCCTTAGGTTGTAGGTGATGCACTGGCTTCTGAGTCATGCAGTTTGAGATGTTTCATCGATAAAGAGTCGGTATTGAGGTGAGATAAGTCAGCAGAACAACAGCAATGCATAGATGTTTGCAGAGGATAGCCAGAAAACCCACTTCCAAGGGCCCAGAACTGGATTGGCACCACTTGGAATTACAGTTGGCAGAGTCCAGAGACTGCAGCAGGGTTCAATGGAGTGTTTTTATGTCTCTGAGACTCTAGAACAGGAGGCAAGCAAGCAAGCCCTCCAAGTCATTTGTTTCTGGGGATGTAGAGATGCAGGTTCAGTCCTTCTCACTACCAGTCAAGGAGGGCAGCAGGCATAGCAGAACAGGTGTCGAGCAGAGTCAAACAGAGTGACAGTCCTTTCAGCAGCACAGTGGTCCCTCTTTTTGACAGAATGTTCTCATGTCCAGAAATGTAATGAGCTGGTGGTGTCAATGATCCAGTACTTATATCCAGTTGTGTCTTTCAAGTGGGGGGAGACTTCAAAGAGAGGCCTTTGAAGTGCAAAAGTTCCCAGCCATTTCTAGTCTGCCTCCAGACTCACTACAAGGGTGTACGCAGCTCTTTGTGTGAGGACAGGCACAGCCCTGATCTGGTCCGATTATCAGCTCCTCCCTTCCATCCTGCCCAGAATCGCCCATCAGCCTTGTGATAGCTCATCAGGATTTGAATGGCCCATCAGGCACTCCTATGCTCACTTGGTGTGTTGCTGTGAAGAGGCAATGCACAAAGGCCAGCTGTCATCCATCGCAGATGTGTATTCAGAGACAGACAGAGGCACATAATGGTTAAAGTAAGACAATGCCAACTTTCTAAAAGCAGACTTGCGACTCCAAATTAAACTTCACTTTTATTTTATTTTATTTTAGACCTTGGCATGGTTTGCCCTGTTTTTTTGTTTCTGCCGCTTGTATTTATGACTGTATACTGGACTTCGTTCTTGCTGGTTTTTTAACTTTGAGCCTTTTACCACTGCTGATCAGTGCTAAAGTGCCAGTGCTACCTGTGGAAATTGTGATTATGTTTGGTTATCCATGATTGTCATACTTGACTTACTGGTAAGACCCTAGTAAAGTGTGCCCAGGGCCTGAAAATCAAATGCTGCTAGTGGACCTGCAGCATTCATTGTGCCACCCACAGGAGTAGCACTGCAAACGTCTTTCAGGCCTGCCACTGCAGTGTCTGCAAGTGTAGTTATAAATGGCCATGTGGACCTGGCAAGTGGCCCAAACCTTCCCTTCTATTACGTGTAAGATCCCTGAGGTAGGCCCAAGGTAGCATAAGTGTTGGACCAGCAACCTCACATTTTGAGAACAATTATTGATGAAGAAGAGCTGGAAAAACTGTAGGAGGAGAACTTGTTGCTGTTTTGTACTGGCCTCCTGCATGCTGCTACTGTCTTGGGAAAAGGAAGTACTGGGCTTTCTTATCCTACTCATCAAGGTTCTCCAAGGGCTTATGTGTGCTAGCCTCCTGTTGGAAGTCTCAGGGCCTCTAAAGGCTTTATCAGCAGCTCCCCTGAACTCCTCTGCTGGTCGTTCTGACTTGCCAAGTAGTGTCAACTCCGGGCCCTTGAAGGTAGTTTTGCTGCTTCTGTTATTGTGTGTTTAATATCTAATACTTTACACATTGACTCTGAGATAGGCCTGGTTGCTCATGCCAAGCTATCAAAGGGTGAGCCGAACTTATCTCAGATGTGTAACTCCCTTACCCTGACTAGAAGTAAGGGTCTCTACTTGGACAGGGTGCATACCACTGCTAACGAGAGACCTCCATTTCTAACATTCACCATAAGATGTGATTTTAAATTGTGAGTCCGGAAACACCAAACTCAAATTATCTACTTTTTCACTTCTAAATTGTAATATGGTAATCCCAATTTTAATTTATGGGCGAGGCAGGCCTTACAGTGATGAAAAACAATTGTAAGAGTTTTTCATTACCTGGGCATGTAAAAATAAAAGTACATGCCCAACTTTTAAAATATACTGCACCCTGTCCTTGGGGCTGTCCAGGGCCTACCTTAGGGGTGACCTATGTCTATTAAAAATGAAGGCTTGAACCTGGCAAGAGCATTAATTTACCAGGTTGAAATGGAAATTTAAACTGCACACACAGGTTCTGGAATAGAAGGCATGAGGCATATTTAATGGGCTACTAAATTAGATGGCACAATCAGTGCTGCAAGCTCACTAGTAGCATTCAATTTACAGGCCCTGGGCACATGTAAAGGACTTTACTAGGGTCTTATAAGTAGATTAAATATGCCAATGGTGGATATGCCAATGGTCTTATGTTTTAGGGTAAGAGCATGTGCACTTTAACACCGGTTGGCAGTGGTAAGGTGCCCAGAATACTAAGGTCAGCAAAAATGAAGTCAGCAATAAAGGAGGTCAGAGGGCAAAAAAATCAGGGAAAACCACACCAAGGAAGCCAGGTCTAACACCGTCTTTTTAGTATGGGATTGTATTTGTTTGATAAATACCAGGCTTTTTGATCGAAGTCAGTTTTTGCATCAGTGCTGGTCAAACTCATACTACATAGAGGGTGTTCCCTGATATTGGACCTTGCTATAGTGTAAGGAAGCAATATGTGAATGTGTTGGGTTTGTGTTGATGTAACAAGTCAGATCTCAACTATTTGTGAGGAAGTTGGGTTAATTTAACATGTGCTAGAATGGACACCGTGAGTTTTATTAGTTCATATCATGTTAGTTGCAGTGGTGCTGGGATACATTTCAGACAGCTGGGGCTGCCATCACTGTTACATCCCTGATTTTTTAGGAACTCTGAAAAGTCCAAGCATCACACAATGAACAAGAGTCACAAATGAGCCATTACTATTTAGCAGGAGAGTGGTAAGTTATTAGTATGTAGACGGTGATGCACTTTGGTGCACACTGTCACAAATATATTACCAACACATGGTGTGGTAGCATATTGACATTTACAGACAGCACAATTTCCTTTGAAAATGACTGCTAAATTTGCACAGTCATAGAGTTTTACTGATAAAACTGTATATCACACCAAATAATGTGTTGCTAAGTAAAGTGTCTTGATTGTTCTTATCTTATTAAAATCATTGTTTCCATCACACTTCAGCATTAGAAAAACAGTGCTTAATTTGTGCTTCCTAACTTATTATTTTGAAATATTATTACAGTTCATTTATAGGTATTTTAATACTATTCTGTGTTAGAAGTAATCAACATCCTACAGTCATTCTGCTCATACCACCAAAATTGTCACAAAGTTAATTTTACAAAACCTTATTCCTAAGCAGTAAGACAAAGGAAAGTAAACACCAGCCTCTATGTTAAAAGAATCAGCAGTAGTTTGTCAGAAGACTAGATTGACATTTGACCTCTGTCTTTGCATGCACAGTAAATGTGACAACATAAAAATAACACTTAAAGTCATATTTACTGCTCATTCACCTTTGGAACTTCAGCAAGGTTATTTTGGCGTTTCTACTTTCTGCGCCAATGGTTAGTGGTCATAGGACACATGTAACCAGCCTTTATTATTGTTTTAAGCAATGAAGTGATCCACTTATCTCACCTGCAGATGGTGATGTCTGGAACAGGCAGCCTTGCAGCTGGCTTGGGGCAAGTGGGTGGAGAGTATACACTTGCTCACGGCATGTTCTTGATCTTCCATTAAGTCTATGCTGGAAAATGTATCATTCACACCAGGGCCAACCAAACCAGTCATACACACTCTGCATTTTCTCTATGTAGGCTGCATGCAGCCTACATACAGAAAATAGCCTACCCATAAACGCCTGTGGGGTCGGCGTCCCAGCCAAACACAATGCTGCCATTGCAGCATTGTGATTGGCTTAGGGGAGGGGTGTGAGGCTACAATTTGCTGCTTGCTGTTCAGACGGACGACGCAGGACGGGCCAGCAAACACAAAGGTAAGTTAACGTAAGTTTTTTTTTTTTAAAACCTCCACCCGCACGAACCCTTCCCCGAGTGCCCCCCGCCCCTACCCGCGAGTCATACCGCCCACAACTGCTTCTCTCATCATACAGTTTTTTCGTAAAGTCCCATGCATTGAATTGTCTTCCACCTCAATGCATTTACCCTCTCAGTGAAGTGGATAACCATCTTCCTTCTTCACTGGTCATGTAGAGGCAAACCATAGACTGGCCTATGGGGCAATTGGGCAGTTCCCGAGGGGCTAGTATGGCAGTTCAGTGTGTGGGCTTCATTTGGCTGTTTGTGGGCCTCGGCTCTTACATGGTCTGCTGAGATGGTTTTTACTGTTGATTTCCCTGATATTAAAACAAACCGTGTTTACAGCAATCTCAAATCCATGTAGTCTTCCATACCTTGCAAAACACTTACAGAGCGTGTCTTTCCAAGTTCAAAACTGCCCACATTTGCAAACATGGGTACCTAGAAGACACTGCAATCATTTTAATTAATCATGCAATAAAATTATTCATTAATACTTTCATTCAATCATTCATTCATATGTCCCTTTTTTAGCTATCAAATTTTCTAATGGGTACACTTTTATTTTGCTGCCCCGGCCTATTGTTTGTCCCAGTCCATAGAGGCCACCAGTGTGCCAACTTCAAGAAGGACCAGAGTGTCTCCTAAGCAGTAAAGTTATTCTTTCTTTTGAGTAGGATGGTATGAATCCTGCAGGTTCTGGCATCGAAATTACAAACAGAAGAAGGTGAAGATGGTGGATAACAGGATAAGGGATTTTTTATGTGCTTCAAATTGTTATTGGTGCATGGGGTGGTAGGTATGGCAAGCTACCTATTTCTATTGGTTTTCTACCACAATATGGTCAGAATAGATTCTGGCATAAATATTGTGTCCTGAATATGATTGCCAAAATATCACTGACTGAAATAATAATATGAAAATGACACTCAATGTGATAATACTTTTGTAAATCGTATTTAGAGCACAATATTTGTGTTACTAATATTTTTGTGTATACCATTCTGACATACATCCATTTTTGTTATGCTGACATGGTGAAATGCAGCGTATGATGCATATTATCCCTCCTCCACAGGTCAGTCATTTGGACAATTATGCATAATACAAGCACTATGCTGTTTATAGTAGCATTGCAATCATATTGTGAAGTGTACTTCTACTGTCCAATTCACCAGCATCGTTGCAAGGGGATGAACAGCTGTATGTTCACTATTGAGCCAAAATTATTTTTATTAATTTTGAATTACTTTATGTTGGAAACTTGGAGCAGTCATTCTGGCCCTGTCTTACAAAGGTAAACTTACACTTTTGTGTATGTTTAATATTTTTTGCTAGTCACAAACTTAGAGGTAATAGTATGTTTACGAATGCGGAGACTCCACACTGAAGGCGGAGAACTCCAGTCCGCACATAAAGATCTTTTTATGGGCTGAGTTCTCCATCGCTAAAAAGAGCAGGTTTACAGTTGTGAATCAGGCCCTCTGTTTACAATGTGTATGTTTACACTCAGAGACTTACCTGAATAGTGCACTTATTTTTATGTAAGTTGCGTTTCTCTTTTTCAGACTACTTATCCACCTTATGGGTAAACAAAAGAGAGAGATTTCCTGAGTCATGCTAGAATGCAACCACAAAAGTGCACTGTTAAGAAAATGTTACTGAAAACACTTCTTCCTTAATAGCTTTGTAACTAAAATAGTAGAGCAAATTAACATTTGATAAATGCATTTGAAGGAAGTAGCCACTAATTGTTCATGAGCTAAAAAATAGTACGAGGCTAACTGTTCTTTTCCAATTACTCACACAACACAGAGATGGGAGCTTGCCAGGATGCTAATTACTACCTATCATAAAAAGGAACCTACGGTTTATGAGCAAGAACGTGATCAAAAACAGGTTATTTTTCAGAAGTGTTAATATAAATCTGAACAGTGTAAGCGTTCTAAATGTGTGAAGATGTAAACACATGATGCTCGATGACTAATAGGAAAGCAAAATACCAAAGAAAATGTACTAATTAATATTAACTGGGAACTTTTAATCCAACTTTTCAGCTCTGCTGTTTCTTCATGTGAGAATAACTCTCTGTATAGGTGGCCTTTGCTCGCCAACTATGGCATGCCATCAGAAGATGCCATGACACAAAGTCTGTCATTCACAAAAATATAATTAGGAACGGGTGAGCTTTTATTCCCTCTCAACCACACACTGAGGGGCAGATCTATGAGGAATTGCCGCAGCGTGGCACCGCAAGTCCTTTGGCTGTGCCACGCTGCGGCACTTCCGAAGCACAGGGATGCGACATATTTACAAGAATATGTCACATCTGTGTGCTTCACCCTGCGCTGGCACACAAACTGCAGCCATGTGCTGGCGCAGGCACTCTTGCACCATGGTGCAAGGATGCCTGCCTCGTGGGGAGATTGTTTTTGTGCAGAAAGGGCCACCTTCCTGCACAAAAAAAATCACTACAGGCATATAGCACGCATTGAAAGAGGAAAAAAAGAGGAGAAGTTAAAACATTTCTCCTCGTTGCGCCTCGCTATGCCACCTCTAGGGTGGTGTAGCATTCACATGCATCTCCAGATTTACTATTTCTCGTAAATCTGGAGATGTGTCTTGTTCCATGGTTCCATGGGTGTTGTGTGGGAACACCCACAGCAACACCCATGGAACGCCCCTTCAATGCAAAGTGCTGCATGTGAACGGGCTGTATTTACAAGGAGAGGAAAATTCACGCAGGGTGGCTTTTCCTGTCCTTGTAAATATGGTGGAGCTCCATGCGCCACCAGTACATTACTTTTTGTGACATACTGGTGGTGCAGGGGGCTTGTAAATCTGCCCCGAAAGGTTTTGAAAATGTGCGTTGATTTTGTAAAATAGGGCTATGAAAATTCACCTATGTCAAGATAGAAGAAGAATGTTTGACATAAATACTGGCCAATGTTTTGCATGTGGCTCTAGGCATTGTATGGAAGGCATAGGACCTCGTGCAGATTTAAATAAGTATTTGAGAAATGTTAAATAATATTGTGTGTTTTACAGTGCCCTTCCTACAAATAAAGCGCAGATTTTCACTTTAGTATTTCGGAAAGGCAGTCTGGGTAACATGACAGCCTTTGTGCCCTTTCAATAAGCAAGTGTATCAAGTTTCAGGTGCCTTGAACTTGTAAGCACTGCATGCATTATGCTAATATTATAAATAATGTTCAATAAAAGAAAATTCATCCAAAATAAACACTTCATCATGCCACGTCAGGTAAATGGCATTGTGAGAGACATCAAGGAGAAAGAGAAATCATTGAGATCATTTAGCTCAATGGCAGGTAACAGCACTGAAACTAAGGGTGGGCGTAGTTCGCGAAGTAGCACTTCGCGAAGCTACACAAAGTGAAGTTCGCACTACGCGAGCTACGCGTAGCACTTCGCGAACTGCGTAGTAACATGTTCGCACTGTGCAAGATGTTGTTTTCAATGATTGCACAGTGAGGACAAGCAACCGGTACTGTGCAATCATTGAAAATGGCATCTTGCACAGTGCGAGCTGTAGTTTTCTGCTGCTCGAGTAGATTTTTACTCGAGCGGCAGCTTTCTCAACGCGAACTGGTAGTTTCTCATCGCTAGCGGTCGCGAGCATACGCGACCCCTCGCAATGAGAAACCTGACCTCCTCGCGTTGGGAATCTCGCCGGGAAGTTTATTTTCCATGCTCGCGATCGCCAACTTGATGTTGCTGATCGCGAACAAGGAAAAAGTCTCGCCGGGATGTCGTTTTGCTTGCTCGCGGTCGCCAACTTGATGTTGAGGACCGCGAGCAAGCAAAAAATGACCGCAGCACTACGCAACACTACGCTACGCGTGTTCGCACTGTGCTACGTGCAGTTCGCGTAGTGCGAAGTAGCGCAAACTTCGCAAACTACCCGAGCGTAGCGTAGTGCTTCGCCCAGGCTTAACTCAAACCACACTGTATCAGTTTTCTCACTAAAACTATGACGCGCATGTACTCTTTCTTTGATTAAATATGAGCAGAATGTCCATTGGAACCGTGTCTTATCTCCTACCCTCTACTCCCTCCGACATCCTCCATGGTGGCGAGGGCTCGAGGGAGGTGAGATGGAAATGTGATCTAGGTCTTCCACTCGTATTATGTAGACGTTGTTCTACACCTTCCTCCTCTCATCCTGCCATTTGCTCTTGAGGTTCCCCCATGGTACATTCCATTGCATTGGAGGTAAATGAAGCAGCCCATGTTGTTCTAGTAATGGTGGACAACTACAAGGTCTGTTTCCTGCTCAGTTAGCCCCCCCCTTTCCTTTTGAGTGGCCCTGCCTTCATTTTGGAGACAATAACTGCTGTGGGGTTGCACAACCTTAATGTCATGTAAAACAGATTTACACTTGTTAATACCCTTCCAGTAATATTATGATGTCTTTTATGTTGTGGTATCTCATCGCAAGTAAGAATTTAACATTTTACTGCTTTTTTAATATTACTGTATTCATTATTGTGTTTTTAAATATCACTGTATAAAATTATTTTTTTTTTAAGTTACTGGGGAATTGGCTTGGAAGTGATTTTTAATTTGTTTCTTATTTTTGCGAATTGAAATAGGATGTATTTTTTTTTAAAAAAATTTCAAATCATTAATTATTTTTTAAATTTTTATTTTTCTAATTAAACATTAAATATCTATGAAAAACAGAGTAAATTTTAGATGTATATTGCGAAATCGTTTTACTTTTTCGTTTTTAAAATTTATGTTTTAAAAAATGCACTATTTTAATTGATGTATTAATTATTAATTTGATATAGATTGACACTCATTTTTATGATATTTAAATCTATTTGTTTGTAAGTATAGGGCTTTTAAGTATGTATAATGCAAATATTTTGTTTTTGATTTTTGTGTTAATATTTTTCTCAATTTGAAACAAAAATGTGGTTATGATTAGAATGTAAATGTTAAAGTTAACCCCCTCCAACACCTCCACACTCACACCTCAAGTCCAACGCTTTCTCCATTGTGATGAAGATTAGAGCAAGAATAGTAAATCTGACCCCTCCAAATCTAGCACTTTCTTCAATATGATTAAGGTTGGAGTGATGATAGTAAATCAGACCACCAAAGTGCAACACTTTCTCCAGTGTGGTTACAATGGACTGGGAATTATATTTCTAGCTGCCAAAGTCCAACATCTTCCTCTATGTGGTTAAGTGTGGAGAGGTATTACAAAATCTGACGCAACCAAAGTCGAACACGTACCCTAATCTGCTTAAATTTGGGGTGGGAATAGTAAGTTCCACCTCCTCCAAAGTAAAACCCTTTTGTCAAGTCTAACACTTTCTCTAAAGCAATCAATGCACTATGCTATCAACATAGAACATTTTTCGGATAAGCTCAATAGGATTTACACAGAGTTTGACCCTCAGCCTGATACAGATCAGGTACTGATGGAAGGAGGTGCCACGGCTGACGATGGGCCAAGCTGGGGGCCTATGAGCCTGTTCTTGTTCTTGTAGGGAGTACTGGACATCATGGGAACAATAAAGTTAGGCTTCTCCCAGGATCCTTGTCCACATTTCGTCTTTAATCAACTTGCAATGACACTTGACTAACATCATCAATTGCTCCATGAGCAAGGCAGAGGCCACAGGTCACTGAAAAAAACCTATACGTCTTCCATTATTGAAGAAACATTGGGCCGATTTCACAAATCTAGGCAACTTTTGGCCAATTATTTTGCTTGCCTTCCCAGTGAAGATTATGGGATAACTGGTGAATTTGTGACTCACCAAGTATTTGGAAAGCAGTCAGTTTTTAAATGATTCACGGTGTGGATTTAGAGCAGGTAACAGCACTGAAACCACACTGTATCAGTTACTGACAGTATCAGATGTATGGTCGATGAGGGCAAGGCTTCCTCTTATTCAAACATTCTGCTGCGTTTGATACTGTGTCACAAACTATTTTAATAAACCGCCTTTCAGATATTGGGATACACTCTGATGTTCTGAAATAGTTTTGCTCCTTTACAATGGGACGTACTCAGGCAGTTTATCTTTCAATCATATACATCTGATGACGTAACTGTACATTGTCATGTTCCTCAAGATTCGGCCCTAAACCCAGAACTTTTTAATGTGTACATGGCTCCTCTGGCAAACATTGTCAAGAAATGGAATCTAGACATTATATCATATGCTAATGACACACAACCTATGATTTCAGTCTGGAAGGACATTGACACCTGTAAGGATAGCGTAGTTTGATGCCTGTCGGAGGTGTCTTGCTGGATATCAAAAACACTGTTTGAAGTTAAAGGGGGACAAAACAGAGGCCATCTTATTTGGAAAAGCGAGCTAAGTTTGGAATAACACCTGGTGGCTCAGTTCACTGGGCACTGCCCCGATGCCTGCCAAATCTGCTCGAAACCTGGGCATCATTAGTGACAAAACTCTATCAATGAACGACCAGGTTAATGTGGTTTCTGGAGTCTGCTTTTGCCAACTGAGGATGATCTGGAAGTTCTTTAAATGGGTGTCCAATAGCTGCAGGAAGTCCATTGTGCAGGCTCTGTTAGTCAGTTATTCACATTAAGGTAACTATATATTGGAATGGCCGATTATCTATTTTCCAAGCTGCAGAGCATTCAAAACATGGCTGCATGACCGATTCTTGGGAGCTCCTCTAGTCCGGACAAGCTTCATTGGCGATGAAGTGGGCAGCGTTTAAATCACACTGCCATACTCGCAGGGCTGTTTATGGCATGGGCGCTATGATCCTCAGGAAAAAAAGACCTGGAGCTATATAGGAACTACGGATCTTCAATCTAACAGCTCAAACTCTTTTATTATTATTATTATTATTGAATTTATCAAGCACAACTGCTACCCAAAAAGGGTGTCTAACTTATCTTATCTTATCATATTGTATCTTATCTTATCTTATCTAATCTTATGTTATCTATCTCTTGTGTAGTATCAAATTAACCGGATGGGAGGTTACTCCTTTTCTCACTTGGCATCTCTTCGCTGGAATGCTCTTCCACCTTATTTGAGGAAGATATTTAAGCTCCTCCCATTCTGCAAGAGGCTAAAAACTTTTCTGTATGATAATTAGTCCATCATTTACCTTAATATAAGGCTCCCATGTTAGTTCAGGGATAGCTCTTTGGGTAAGAGCAGTGCGCTATACAAATTAAATAGAATAAATGTGGTTAATTTCTGAGTGGTATAGTAAATCTGACACTGCCAAACTTCAAACGTTTGCTCAGTGTGGTGAACTTTAGAGTAGGAAAAGTAAATCTAGATCCATCCACCCAAATGTTAAAACCTCTCCCAATGTAGTTAAGACCGATATGGGAATAATAAATCCAACACTTACTCTTTAAAGCAATATATATATTCACAGAAAAAAACATAGGTTTCAGGGGTGTTATAGTTAGCTGGACATTTCACTCATAAAAAACCATAGAAATTCCTCTGCTATAGTTAGTTCTGCTAACTATAACTCGCGCGCCCGCAATGCACTGCTGATGATGTCACATATTACATCATTCATGGCATGCTCAGTGACATCAATGATGACATCACTGATGACATCTCAAATGACATCACTGATGACATCATACAGTGAATGTAGTTTAGTTTGAAATTTAAATATGTATTATATATATACCAATCTGTATTGTAGATTGAGTGGATATATAACTGTCTGGATGGAGGATTTAGTAACTGTCTGACTGTCTGTTTAAGTGAGTAATTAAAAGTGTCTCACTTAATACATGGATTAGTAACTAAACTATGTGAATGTGCATCACTGTCTCTGTTGTTGTATAACATGCTGCATCAGTTGGTCACTAACTACATGAGTGTGTATATTAGTTATTGATTAGTTAGATGAGTATTTGTATGGGACACTGAGTTTGTGTGTGGTTGGATGGGGTGTGTGTAACTCTATGCATAGATGTGTGAATGGTTGATTGACTAGGTGTATAGGTTTAAGAGTGCATGTGGAAACAGTTGTTTGGGTGACTGAGTGTATTTATTTGTGTGTTGGTGAGTGAATATATGTTTTAGTTGTACATCTTCAACAAAGTAAAAAAATAAAAGGCATTGTATGTGAGAGTTGGTGTATACAAATAAATATATATAAGAGTCAGTGATTGTGAGAGTAACTATATGAATGAGTGTATAATTGTAATGGTGAATTTTTAACATATTAACTATGAGTTTCTATGTGTTTGAATAAATGAGGTGTTGTGTGTATAATTGTGTAAGTGAGTAAGTGAGTAAATGTAAGTGTGATTAATTTTTTTCATGAGTGAGTAGGATGACTGCATAACCGACTAAGATGACTGCTGATGTGTCAATGTCTATATATGTGTATAAGTGCATTTGATAGTGTTCTATTAATTAGTGACTGCATGTGTAAGTGATTCTGTTGTTGAATGGGTAGTTGTGTGTGTAGACTTAGGAATCAGTGAGTGGGTATGTAGTAACTGGTATTGGTGTGTCAATGGTTTCAAATATGGTACTCTGTATTTTACAGTGAGTGATGAAAGGTTATACTAGTGTATGATGAGGTGTATCAGATTGTCACGTGGATGATGTCATCAGTGATGTCATCAGTGATGTAATTTTAGATGTCATCAGTGATGTCACTGACCATGTCATGAATGATGTGATTTGTGACATCATCAGCAGTGCATTGCTGGCGCGCGAGTTATAGTTAGCAGAACTAACTATAACGGAGGAATTTCTATGGTTTTGTACAAGTGAAATGTCCAGCTAACTATAACACTCCTGAAACCTATGTTTTTTTCTGTGAATTTCTAAGGTTTTTTAAAATGCTAATTTCTAACTATAACGTCTCTGAAACCTATGGTTTTTTCAGTGAATTTCAAAGCTTTTTTAAATGCTAATTTCTAACTATAACGTCTCTGAAACCTATAGTTTTTTTAGTGAATTTCAAAGGTTTTTTAAATTCTAATTTTGAAGTGTAATAGTAGTAATACCTATTTTTTTCTACTGATTTTCTACAGTGTTTTAACTATTTATAAATATTTTATTCAATAAATAACATTATATATCTTTCTGAAAATTGCAACAACAAAACATTTTTAAAATGAAATATTGTTTAATTTTTTTATTTTAATATATTTATATTATTTTCTTTTTTAATTATTTTTTTCCAATTTTTTTTTGGAGTCGCGCACCCAAGGCGAACACATCACGGTGGGTGCGCGGATTCTAGCCGCCATTTTAGAAACGTCGTGAAGGATCCACGTACGGTGTGCGACGGCTGTGTGTTTTTCAGTTACATCATATACATTTAATATTACGTGATGTGCGCGATTGGTAGGCAACTAGTCCGCGACTCCTGCTCCCGTGCATTCACGACACATGCGCATTACGGTACGCGACGCTTGTGCGGTGGCGGGTCCCGCGTGACGTTATATACGTGCTGGGGCGCGTTGGATGCGCGACTCCCGCAAATGTTTTTTATGTTCTAAAATGATATGTATGTGTGTTTAATATACATATTAGGGCAATAGACTATCTAGGATATTCATAAAAATAATATATTTGTACTTATAATAAACTTATATTATTTTTAAATACATTTTCCCGAAGTCGCGTCGGGTGCATGCTTCGTGAGCGCAGAGTGCGCGGATCCCATGTGACCTCAAAAAAAAAGATTTCATTGTTTCATAACATTTCCCACTGTAACTATTGAAGGACCCCACCCATTTTAATCATTCTTGTTGGAGCATCTTGAGAGAGACATCTCTTTTCCTACAAGAAGAATTTTTGCTTGTTTTTTTGGTGTTTTTCAAAAAATATCAAACAAAATGGCATCTGGACAGCAGCAGCCGCAGGAGGAAGTATCTTCTGAAGAAGAATTCTTGCAGGAGGCACCCGTCCACAGAGGCCGGAATCTGTAGTGTGGAAATTCTTCACTTTTCCACCTGGAGAGAAGAAAGTAAATGCGAGAAAGGTGACGTGCAAAATTTGTGACCGAGTCCTGTCAAGAGGCAGTGAAAAAAAATGCTCTTGTGGCACTGCTTCTATGTACAAGCATCTCCGGACCACACATCCTCTCAATCTTGCTCTGGAGGAAATGAGGTGAGCTGCTTTGAACCCCTCAACTGCTGTGGCAAGTACATCTGGAGCGTCCTCAGGAACACCTGCAATGGACATTAGGTCAGAATTAGCCATTCTCGAGCAACACTGCGTGAAGTGTAAGAAACATATATGCTTCGGTGAGCAGTCGGTGGATGCAGTTTGTGCTGCGCAACGCAACCATCGTTGTTCATTTTCTTGTTTTTTTGTTTTTGGAATGATAAGTAATTACAAATGTTTCCTGTTTAATTCGTTCTTCTTTTTGTTCATTTTTTGAAAATACACCCCAAAAAATGCAAAATTGTTCAAAAAAATTAAAAAAAGAAAAAAAGAAAAAAGAAGAAAAAAAAAGTTCTTATCAGAACTACCTTATCTGGTTAAAGAAAGAACTATGGGGCATATCAACAAGGGCTTTATCTCTGCTTTTTTGGCTTTAAAAGCCAAAAAAGCAGAGATAAAACTAGCACCCTATCAACAAAAGGGTGCTAACATGCAAATTCGAATGTTAGCACCCTTTTACTCTACGCTTCCCCTTGCATCTCTAATGAGATGCAAAGGGGGCGTTCCAGAGTAAAATAATAGGAGAAATGTCGCTAAGCGACATTTCTCCTATTATCAAGAATGACGCTAACCCTGTTAGAGACAAAAAAAGCAGCGCTAACCGCGGTTAACGCTGCTTTTTTACGTCTGGTATTTTTCTGACTTAGCCATGATATCCTATGGAAGGAGGATATCATGGCTAAGTTTGCTTGTCCCTATCAACAAGGTAACATGAGATTATCGCTGGGTTTCCAGCGATAATCTCACGTTAGCGTGAGGATTTTTATCGCTATTGAGATAAGCGTTGCTAATAGCACGCTATCTCAGCGATAAAAATTCACGCTAGCCGGCGATAATTATCCTAGCGCTAAGTGCGCTTAGAGATAATTATCGCCGGTTGTTGTTGATATGCCCCTATAATTGCAAGGTAATGTGTGAAAGTTTGGTTGAATATATGTATACGGCATGATTGACTGAAAGAATGCATTAGTAGTGTATGGTGAATTTATAGGTGAAGATTTATGAGGAAGTACTGCAGCGTGACACTGCAAGCTCTTTAGCTGCACTGAACTGTGGCACTTCCGAAGCACAGGGATGTGACATATGTACATGAATATGTTGCAACTCTGTGCTTCCCTCTGCACTGCTGCACAAACTGCAGCCATGCGGTGACACAGGCACCCTTGCACCATGGTGCAAGGATGTCTGTGTTGTGTGGAGATTGTTTTTGTGCAGGAAGGGACACCTTCCTGCATAAAAACAATCCGTAAAGGCATTTTCCTCTTTCAATGTATGCTGTGGAATGCAGCATGCATTGAAAGAGGAAAAAATGATGAGAAATGAAAACAATTCTCCTTGTTGCACCTTGCTACACCAACTCTTGGATGGCACAGCATTCACACACATCTCCAGATTTACGATTTCTCATAAATCTGGAGATGTGTCTTGTTCTATGGGTGATGCGTGGGAACACCCACAGCAACACCTATGGGACGCCCCTTCAACGCAAAGTTCTGTGTATGAAGGGGTCGTATTTACAAGGAGAGGAAAAAACACGAAGGGGGGCTTTTCCTCTCCTTGTAAATATGAAGGAGTGCCTGGCGCCATCACTATGTTAGAAAAAGTGACGTACTGGTGGCGCAGGGTGCTTGTAAATCTGCCCCATAAGTGCGTAAGTATTGGCAGACTGATACAATAAGAACATAGTGCTGGATGGGTGATTGATGAATTGCATGAGACTGACAGGAGGTATCCTACGCTGCATGGGTACTACTTCAGTATTTAATGGAGTGGACCAATAGTATGTATCTGCTTAGAGATTTGTAGGGATTATGCACAGAATATTTTATGTGTACTTGTGTTGGTGCCTAGGTCATTTTATAAGAATACCACTAGTAACTGGAATGATGACAGTGCTGCAAACAGAGTGAACACTTAATTTATAAGTACTTACGTATTGGTGGAGTGATAGGATAAGTAGATAGTGGTAGATAAGTGATTAAAGACATGCAAGGGACAGACTGGACGATTCCTACACTGCATGAGTACTAACTGGGTATTTAGAAGAGTGTATCAATAGTATGTAGCTAGTTAGAGGTCTGCTTGGAAAGTGCACAAAATATTATAGATGTACTTGTGTTAGTAGATAGGCCATTCCATAAGTTCATGACTAGTAACTAGAATAATTACAGTATTACAAACAGAGTGTATAGTGAATTCATATTGGTGGAGTAATAGGATAAGTAGATAGTGCTGGATGAGTGATTGAAGAAATGCATGGGACAGACAGGAGGATTCCTACACTGCATAGGTACTAACTGGGTATTTAGAAGAGCGTATCAATAGTTTGTAGCTGGTTAGAGGTGTGCATGCATAGTGTACAAAATATTGTACCTGCAATTGTTTTTTTGACTACGCCATTCCTTAAGTATACAACTAATAACTGAAGTAATTTCAGTGTTGCATAGAAAGTGCGTGCTGAATTTATAAGTGCTTAGGTATTGGTGGAGTGATAGGCTATGTAGATAGTGCTGGATGGGTGAATGGAGAAGTGCATGGGACAGACAGATGGATTCCTAGACTGCATAGGTACTAACTGGGTATTTAGAAGAGTCTATCAATAGTATGTAGCTGGTTAGAGGTCTGCATGCATAGTGTACAATATATTGTACCTGCACTTGTGTTAGTGGCTAGGCCATTCCTTAAGTATATGACTAATAACTGGAGTAGTTTCCCTGCTGCAAAGAGAGTGCATGCTAAATTTATTAGTGCTTAGGTATTGGCAGAGTGATAGGATACGTAGATAGTGCTGGATGGTTGAATGGAGAAGTGCATGGGACAGACAGAAGGATTCCTAGACTGCATAGGTACTAACTGAGTATTTTAAAGACTGTATCAAAGCTGATTAGAGGTCTGCATGCATAGTGCACAGAATATTGTACCTGTACTAGTATTGGTGTGTCTATGGTTTCGAGAATGGTAGTCTGTATTTTAGGGTGTGAGGAGGTGCATCAGAGGATCACGTAGATGATGTCATCAGTGATGTCATTTGAGATGTCATCAGTGATGTCACTGACCATGTCATGAGTGATGTAATATGTGACGTCATCAGAAGTGCATTACTTTAATCCAAAAAGCTGGCGGCCATATTGGCCTGGTCACGATGTGAAAATTCAGGAATTGATCCAATAAAGAAAAGAAACCAAGTGTTAATATGCACACAATGTCATTTCAGCATATCTTGCCCCGTGACAGCCATACCTGTATGTTCGTCAACGTGACTTATTCATAATAAACATACTTAGAATTGCAAACATCAACATAAACAATGGACTGCACATTACTTTAAAGTGAAAGACTATCGGCCATATTAATCTGGGCACGTTGCGTATTATAATGGTTCTTACACGAAAGAAAAGGAAAAAAAGGGGTGTTAATATACACACACTATCCCTAAATAAAGTTCTAGCAATTATAGTTCCATTCCATTCAGAGCTCATTTGAGATGTCATGAGTGATGTCATGAGTGATGTAACTGACCATGTCATGAATGATGTAATGTTTGAGGTCATTAGCAGTACATTGCGGGGGCATAAGTTATAGTTAGCTCAGGTAACTATAACTGCTGAATTTCACTGGTTGTGTATGAGTGAAATCTGAGTCTAACAATACCGTCCCTGTAATCTTTGTTTTTTTCAGCAAATGTCTAGGGTTTTTTTTAACGTTAATTGAGATGCATATCACAATGGATGATGGGGGGTTGGAAGCAGGGCCTGGCATTGTGCTGCTCCCACCCAAGCTTGCTGCTCCTGCCTTCCCTCCTCCTAGCCATCCATTGTCCAAGTCCATGTCCCTGCTCCCTTATTACAGCCCTGTGTGGCAGTTTTTCTGCCACTGGCGTTCCCGCCTTCTCTGAACAGTTAGCTTGCTGCCCCATCCATGTCCTCCCTATCCTCTGTTGTTTGAATCCATGGACTAGCCTCCTCCCTCCTGCCATGCATGGTCTGATGTGCTGCCACTACCCTCCATTTAGCATGATGTACCAGTCCACTCCTCCTGCCCTCCATTGCCCAATTCTATGCCCCATCATTGACCTCCTTCTTAGCCTCTGTGCTTAGCTTGTTGCCCCTATTATCCTTCCCCCTGCCCTCCGATGTCTTTGTGCATGCCCCTGCTCCATCCTTTTTGCCCACCATGTTCCATGGACCTGCCACTCCTATCTACTCTGAGTGTTCTGTTGAGCTGCCACTCCCCTCCCACCTGCCTAGCATTGTCAGATGACTATAACCTGTCCCTGCCACCTCCACCCTGCCTGTCCATATTCCAAGCCCCTATCCCCTTCCTCCTGTCCTCCATGGTCCATTTTACTGCCACACCCTTCTGCCCTCCCTGGTCTGTTGTGCTGCAACTGCTCCTCCTGCCTGCCCCGCGTGGTCTGTTGTGAGGCTCCTTCCCCTGAACTCTCTTGTCTGTGCCCAGGCCCTGACCCTCCCTTCTATCCTCCATGGTCCTTTGTGCATGCCCCTGCACCCTCCTTCTTGCCCATCATAGCCATTGTGCTGCCACTAACCCTCCCGCTTGCCATGCATGGTGTTCTGTGCTGCCACTGCCCCTCCCACCTTCCCTGTGTGGTCAGCTAGCTGCCCCTGACCCCCTCCCACCTTCCCTCCATTCTCTGTGTATATGCCATCATAGTCTCACTGTTGCTCTCCATGGTGTGCCTTGCTTCTAGTGCCCATACTGCCTGACCTCTGTGGTCATCTTGCTGCTCCTGCCCTGCCCCCTTGCCCCCAGCCCTCTGTTTCCATGTGCAGACCCCTATTCCCTCCCTCCTGGCTTGTCTGTTCCATTGTAATGCCCCTGATCCGTCCCTCCTGCCCTTTATGGTCTGTTGTGCTGCAGCTTTCTCTCCTGTCTGTCCATTATGGTCAGCTAACTACCATTGCCTCTTTCCCCTCTGTTCTCTGTTGTCTATGTGCATGGTCGTGTCCCCTCCCTATTGCTTTCTATGGATTGTTGTGCTGCACTCCCGTCCCGCATACCCTGTGTGGTGTTTTGTGCTGCTGCAAACCCTGATGCCTGTCTTGTAGGGTCAGTTTGGTGCACCTCTCCATGTCCCTCCTGTCCTCTGTTATTCCTCCTGCCTTCCATGATCCAATGTACCATACTTGCTAACATTTTGAACTTGGTAAGAGGGAGATTTTGAAAAAAAACTGGGGTATTGATTTTCCCCTTTGACTTACATTGAAAAAGAGGAGATTGTAGATAGGAGACAGATCAAATAAAGCCCATTTGAGCTTAAAAACATTGGACGTTTCCTGGCTGAATTGGGTCTGTTGGCATGGATGGTTGTACTACCACTGTCTCTTCCTTCTGCCGACAATGGTCTAATATATTGCCACAGCCTCTCTTGCCAGTCCTGTATTGTTGGTTTGTTGCCCCTGCCCCCCTTTCCACTGCCCTCCATAGTCTGTTGTGCTGTCACTGCCCTTCTGCCTGCCCAGTGTGGTCAAATTGTTGCCTCTGCACCCTCCTACCTGCCTTCAATTTTCAGAGTCCGTGCCCCTGGCCTCTGCCTCTCAACAGTATCCTAATGAACAACTAGATTGCTAACATTCTATATTTATTACAAAAGTGTGGAACGTCTGACGTCATCTTGATGTAATCAAAACTGTAATACCTAGAGCATTTCCTTTAGAAATTACATATATCAGAGGGTCTTATGAGCATCAAAATTATGGTTAGTGCTCTAAAAAACTAAAATGAGGACATATTTTCTGAGTTTTCAAATAGCGACAAAGCACTTTTAAATTATTTGTTATCCTAATGTTTTTTATCCAGTTGACCACTTGATTAAATGTTGCACTTAGGGGAGAGGATGTGATGTTTATTTCCAGAGCTGCATACTTTGCAACTGCGGAACGAGGTTGGAATTTCTGCTTCAGGTCGACATTCTGTGAACCTGGTCAAATCACTTAATCTCCCCATGTCTACAACCAAAATGAATTTGTTCTTGTGTGATGTAACCAATGCTCATGTAAAGCACTCCAATACCTGACAAGTCTGCACTATATAAAACTACAAAAACACAAACAGTAAAAAGTGTTTGAACACTTCTGTCATTCGGCTACATGTAGGCTACATCTGGGTGATATTTATGCTAAATTTGGGCTCTTTTGTCTCTGGTGGCCATCTTGGGAGATTTATTTGTAATGAAGTTTCCTAATTTCCTCATTTACTGCAGTTTTCTCAGTACGAAATGCTTTCAGTTTTTTACTTTGATTCCATCAAGAATGTATTCAGATATGTCACACATTTGCCATAAATTCTGAATGTTAGCAATCTAGTTGCTCATTAGATCACTGTAGTAAAGCTACTGCTCACCACGAAAGTCTGCTGCTGTCACTAAAAGTGCATGTTTCAGTCTGCATGTCAAAATGTTTTAATGAAATAGAAGAGGATTTGAGAAGTCACTCAAAATGTGCCCTAATCTTTCTTTCTTCAGCACTAATCATAATTTCTATGGCAAAATTAACCCCCTCATTGTGTTCCTTTTTTTATTAAATGTTTTACGTGATGCCAGTTTATTCAAATCAAGATGGTTTCAGGTGTGCCATACTTTTGTCATAAGTAAGACAGTAAGCGCTCTAGTTGTTCTTAAGAACACTGTGGGACATTCTGTCATTGGGGTATACTTGGGCTACATCTGGGTAATATTTGTGCTACATTTGGGCTCTTTTGTCTCTGGTGGCCATCTTGGGAGACTTATTTGTTATGAAGTTTCCTAATTTCCTCATTTACTGCAGTCTCCTCAGTAGGAAATACTTTCAGTATTTTACTTTGGTTTCATCAAGAAGGCATTCAGATGTGTCACACATTTGCCATAAATTCTGAATGTTAGCACTCTAGTTGCTCATTAGATCACTGTAGTACAGCTACTGCTCACCAGGGAAGTCTGCTGCTGGTATTCAAAGTGCATGTTTCAGTCTGCATGTCAGAATCTTTTAATGAAATAGAAGAGGATTTGAGAAGTCAAAATGTGCCCTAATATTTCTTTCTGCAGCACTAATCATAATTTCTATGGCAAAATGAACCCCCACAT
This sequence comes from Triturus cristatus, assembly GCF_964204655.1. Taxonomy (NCBI): domain Eukaryota; kingdom Metazoa; phylum Chordata; class Amphibia; order Caudata; family Salamandridae; genus Triturus; species Triturus cristatus. The sequence continues at coordinate 1,024,415,242 of NC_140594.1, forward strand.
TTTGTTCCTTTGCAAATTAAATGTTTTAAGTGTTACCGCTTTATTCCAATCAAGATGGCTTCAGGTGTGCCATACTTTTGTCATAAGTAAGACTGTTAGCGATCTAGTTGTTCTTTAGAACACTCTGGGACATTCTGTCATTGGGCTATACTTGGGCTACATCTGGGTGATATTTTTGCTACATTTGGGCTCTTTTGTCTCTGGTGGCTATCTTGGGAGACTTATTTGTTTTGAAGTTTCCTAATTTCCTCATTTGCTACAGTCTCTTCAGTAGGAAATACTTTCAGTTTTTTACTTTGATTCCATCAAAAAGGCATTCAGATGTGTCACACATTTGCCATAAATCCAAAATGTTAGCACTCTAGTTGCTCCTTTGATCACTGTAGTAAAGCTACTGCTCACCAGGGAAGTCTGCTGCTGGTATTGAAAGTGCATGTTTCAGTCTGCATGTCAGAATTATTTAATGAAGTAGAAGAGGATTTGAGAAGTCACTCAAAATGTGCCCTAATTTTTCTTTCTGCAGCACTAATCATACTTTCTATGGCAAAATGAACCCCCTGATTTTGTTCCTTTTTAAATTAAATGTTTTAAGAGTTACCACTTTATTCCAATCAAGATGGCTTCAGGTGTGCAATACGTTTGTCAAAAGTAGGACTGTTAGCACTCTAGTTGTTCTTTAGAACACTCTGGGAAGCTGCAGTAGAACACAAAGGAATCAACTGACAGTCTCTGCCCTTGTTGGATGTACATGTTTTACTGAGAATGTCAGACTTCATTCTCACATGACTGAGAAAGATAATGTAAATTTACAGAAAATATGCTCTCAGTTTAGCTTATAGATCACCTTCCAAACCTCTGTGGAAAAAGCATGAGAAAATAGTTTTCTCTCAAACATGATTCATGATATCCCAGCAGAAGGCTTTTTCACATGGTAAAATCACCTTAGAACACACCACAATTCTTAAAATGAGTATGGTACCTTCAACAAACTAAAGTCTTAAAACCTTCTATTAACTGCAATGCTTTTAAATGAGGTGCTATCATGTATATTGGTCCCAAGATGGCTGCCAACACTTCTTGGATGAAGTGCTGACAGCCAATCAGATCTCACGATGAGATGTGTGGTTAGGCTCCGTCCAGATATATATATATTTCTTTATCCATCAATATTTTAAAACCTACTGAACAGATTTACACCATTTAACTAAAAGGCACGACTCTGAACCAAGGACTACCTTTTTGCCAAATTTGGTGTAATTCTGTTCAGCAGTTTGGGCTGTAGCTGTGAGTAAAGGTTCCTATGGAAAATTGCATGGGGAAAACACGTTTTGCGACCCCCTTTTTTTCTCGGCCCCCGCTTTACGAATCACACCAACACTTTCAGGATAGGAGCGGACCGGAGCTGGCCAAAAGTTTTGAAAAATTTTGCGAAGATTCGTCAACCAGCGCCAAAGTTATTGGGAATAGAATGTTGCGGATTTCCTATGGAAAATAGGTCCTAACTATAACTACCTACTGGCGACAGCCAGTAGGTAATATATATATATATATATATACATATATTGATTTTTACAGCATGAAACATCCCCTTTAAGACAGCAAATGACCCATTTATATCAGAAGTAACACAGTACACAACTCCTCCAAAATAGTATACCTGTAATAAGACAGTACATTTCAGCTATCCTTCCCATCCAGGTCCATCTTACCTGAACCGCCCGCCTACATTAGGGACCAGGCCTGCCACAATGACACAACATAAATAAATTAATGCTTCTCACCTGTCCCATCCTAAGCTGTAGTGCTCTCTCCTTATGACATACAATCCAGCATACACATGCCCATGTTCAGGAGCCATTGTTGTCCAGTTGCCAATTGCGACCCACCCACAATAAATCTGCCATATCCATAAATGTGTTCAAGATTAGAGTAGGAAGAGTAAATTGGGACCTTCAAAGTTCAACACTGTCGTTAGTTTGGTTAAGCTTGTAGTGTGAATAATAAATTTAGCCCTACAAAGTCCAATGCTTACCCCAATTTTGTTACGTTTGCAGTGGAAATATTAATATATTTCATATTAATCGTGTTTAGTTTGTCTATGTTGGTTAGATTGAAGCTGATATACATTTGTTTGAGTTTGTAATCACATAGATTTGTTTCCAGTTTTTTGACATTTCCTATACTCACACTTTCAAAAAGTAACACAGTTTAATGCAAAAGTGGTTTATTGAACATCAATTTTTTACAGATATATAGATGTGTTTGTATATTTTTTGTTAACATTGTTTAACAGAAAGTGTTTTCATTTTTCCATATATATTTTCATTTTGTATAATTGTTTGTTCATCAAAATCATGCTATAAATACATTATATTGTATTTTAACAGTATGTTTTAATACATGGATACATTTTTATGAGATCATTTTCTAAACATATTTTACATGTATTTCCATTTTTTATATACTTTTAGATATTTTCTAGAAAGAAATGCATTGTTTTGATTTATTTACTCCATCTATTCACATTACAAGAACATCATTTTAATTTCCATTAGTCTGACATTGTTTAACTGTGTGTTTTATTTCATAGTCTGTTGTTTCCGTATTAGTATGCCGATGGCTTTGCAGGTTTGTAGTTCCTTTTTGTTGTTCTCCAATAAAGATACATTTAATTTTAGGGCCTGATTACAGGTTTGGCTGTTCCGAGAGAGATGTGCCCATGGGAGTGGTCTGAATACTGCGACCTTGGTGGTTCGGTCACCCTATTACGAGACATGCGGTTACATAGACAAAAACCGACGGGGTCCCACTGAAATCGTCAGCCAAATCCTACCATGGAGGCAGCGGAACAGCCAAATTAGTCGGTCTGAGGTTTGGAGCGCCATTGAAACCACCGGCCCAATTACGAGTTGGCTTAGAGACAGCGTTACCGTGGCAGTCTAAGCACCACATCTGTGGAGGTGGAAAGGGAGGCACATAAGGCCAAAACTCACCTCTACTCACCTTTACACATCCTGTGCCGCCATGGAGCCGATCAAATAAGTCCTGCCGTTGTTGTAGCTGTGTTGTAGCTGCTTGATCACATCCAAAATCCACACCGTTCTGGGTGCAACAGACGGTAAGTCATACCACTACCTGTTTCCATACATCTCCTCATCAAAACCATGTTCTGCCATAGAGCAGGCGAGGATTTTTTGGGTGGCATGGTCAATATTTATTGGGGCACGGTGTGGGATTATTCTAAATGTATTACTGAAATATATGTGTATGATGCCCTCCGTCCCCAAATCACTGTTACATCACATGCACATTGGACTCATAATGAGTGATAGTGATGTGTGCATTAAATTGGGTCACTTCATCAATATCACACCGATCAATCTCCCTAACACTGTCACATTGCACACATCCTAGGTCCTGTTGTGATATCAAATATACATCTGTATGAATGTGTCACTAAACTGAAACACACCTTCTCTGCTTCAACCTGGTATTTGACTCTCTCCATTCACCCTCATGAAAAGACAATGTTAGTATATGGGATTGCAGAGATTCAGCGTGAGAAGCATTCTAAGAGCACAATGGAAACACTCTCTGCAGAATAGGCATGCTTCTATCACGGGGAGCCCTGAAAGACTGGAGTCCTGGGGCACAGTACCTTTTGCACATGCCTGAAAAACTCAATGTGCGCAGGACCTGTGAATTGAAGTATACCAGGGACAATCAATAGAATAACCAAGTACCATGCATGTGTAGGGAATGTGTAAGTGCAAGTCATGAAAGCAAACACAGTACTAACAGCATTTGTCATACATCTAGATAAAGTAGGTGTAAGGTGCGCACTGGAAAATTGACACATTTCCAGCCAGAACTGCACAAAGGTATGACAATTTAACACCCTCCACGTGTTAATTAACAGATATTTAACATCAACACTTCAAACATATATGCAATCTACATCACAGGGAGAGGTTCAAGCTAAATGATGTAAACAGTGGCCAGGCCAAGCTGAAATACTTACCACATAACATGTCACTCAATGCAAGTTCTGTCCCATTTACTTTTACATCCCACATAGACATCCAGCCAACATTTCCCCTTGTCCTGTGTAACTCCTGCACTGGGTCCAAGCACACATAATACTAACCACATCAACTGGAGCAATATTGTTCACCTAAGGATAATGGCCAGTCCATGATAAAATAATGTGCCACAGCACCATCTGTGTCAACACTGTTGCCCTTTCAAACACTGCCAGAGAATTTCCTCAAAAAGGGGCTTCCATTGGGCATAGCTGGCACCTCGAAGATGGTACTTTGGATGGAGGGCTGTGGTTTAGGGAGGTTTATTTGGGGGGGGGGCTGGGTTCAGTGGGTTCAGTGGGATGGTATGGGGGTCCAGTTTCTCAGGGGTGTATTGGGATGTGGAAGGGATGGGTCGGCCTTTGGCAGGGCATTTTGGTTTCTTTGGGTTTTAGGCTGGGTTCAGTGGGGTCGGGCGCAGTTTCTCAGTGGTTAAGTGGGATGTGGAAAGGATGGGTTGGTCTTTGGAGTTTTTTTTTGTTTTTTGGGGTTGGGGCTGGGTTTAGTGGGGTGTGTATGCAGTTTCTCTGGAGTGGGATGCGGAAGGGATAGGTTGGCCTTTGGGGTTTTTAGGGAGTTGTTTTTTTAAAAACTTTTGGTGGGGTGGGCTTGAGTGTCACAGGGCTAAGTGCAAGGGCAAACAAGACATCTGCACAGGGAAAATGGGTAGGATGTTTAGGATGGAGTACAAGTTGGAAGGTAGAGGGATTAAAAGTGTTAGCTGTGTCTGTTGTTTGAACTGTGCATTGTGCCGATGACTGCGAGTGTTTGTGTTTTGGGCAGTGTGCATCCTGGGTGTTGTGAAGGGGTCTGTATCTGTTGCTGTGGTGCCTGAGGGTATGGTTGTGGGTGTGAGGTGTCTTGGTCTGTTGCTGTGCTGCCTTGGGGAATGGTTGTGCATGTGGAGGGGTCTGGGTCTGCTGCTGTGGTGCCTGGGGGTATGCTAGGGGTGGAAAGGAGGTTGTGTGTTTGGTGAGTGCTTGCATGCCAGTGTTTTTATGTAGTTCTACAGAAATTGGGCAAAGAACTCAAAGGTTTCTCTATGGCAAAAATGCACCCTTATAGCAGGTATGACTACAAAGCACCTGAAAACTCAACAGATAATGACACCAGTGGCAACTCAGATTGGAGTGGTGATGAAACAAGACTACCGAGGAGAAATAGAGGAATGAACAGACGCCAACAGCACCGCAGACCCAACACATGGCGCAGCCCACAATATGGGGATCAACCACCACCTCCCTTCCAACCCTTCACACCAAATTATCACGGATGAATGAATCCATATACTGCAGGACCACCACCAATGGGACCATTCATGGGACCATGTATGCAACAACCACCTTTTTTAGGGAGAGGCCAACCCAACCAAAGAGGTTGAAGAAAAAGAGTCACCTGGACAGACCAGGAGAGACAAGTCCTAACCAGAAGCATGTCAGGCACATCGAAAGAAAAACCGGGAACAAGCATGACCCACTTGTAATTAACTTGACGGACATCACCCTGACCGAAGAACAAGAGAATTTACTAAACAAAATTTTAGGTTTTGTGCCGACGCCAACACTTGACGTCTTCAAAATACAATGTGAGGTTGCAGAATTCTGCAGGAAGCTAAAACTCAAGGCCTTCTTCAATGGTAAAGAGGATAGCACAACAGACGAAGATACATCGCTACGACCCAAATCCACCTTCTGTCCACTGAGTCATCAGATTCCAATCGAAATCCAAACCTTCGAACAGGCTGTCATGAAAGAAGTGGAAGATCTCAAAAAACAAACCAAAAACCCTTTCATGAATACCACCAGGGCTGAAAAGAAGCCTTGGATGAACTGAGACAAAACAAGGAACTTTAATAATCAAACCCGCCGACAAGGGCAGAGGGAATGTCCTCTTAAGCAAAGACAGCTATGACCAGCAATGCCTTGAACTCCTTTCTGATGACAAATTCTATAGGATCATCAAAACTGATCCTGCACCTTGACTACAACAAACTATCAAAATAATGGTGGAGGAGGCCGAAGTCAACAGATGGATCTCAAAGAATGAGGCAGATTTTTTAAGGATGAAGTCACCAATAGTACCCTACTTTTATTTGCTCCCGAAAATACACAAGACAAGAAGACCACCACCGGGCTGCCCTATTGTGTCAGCTATAGGGTCGGTCCCCAAACCACTTTCCCAATTCACTGATCAATACCTGAGACCCATGGTACAGAAAACACCAACTTATCTGAAGGACACACGTGACCTACTCAATCTCCTCAAGGAAGAGACTTTCACAAATGACACCATGCTCCAATTTGGATTTGACGTAGAGAGCTTATACTCTAGCTTGCCCCAACAGAAAACAATGGAGACACTGGAAGAGCTGCTCTTTGAACAAAACTGGTCTCACAAAACACCCAGACACTTTGTCCTGGAATGTTGCAAACTTGCTCTTACTGAAAACTACTTTGAGTACAATGGAACGATGTACCAACAATGCCACGGAACATCTATGAGAAGCACATTTGCCCCTAGTGTGTGCTGGACTCTATGTGAGTAGTTTTGAAAAAACATTCATGCAGAATGCCAACAACCCCTACTTGTCAAAGATCCGATTCTGTAAACGGTATATAGACAACGTCATGGTGATCTGGGAAGGCGACCAAGGCAGTCTACACAATTTCCATGAATGGATGAACACATAGGATGAATGACTTAAATTCACCTACACAGCCGACAAAAAACAACTGGATTCCTAGACCTTACAGTTTATGTAGAGGATAACATTATCAGAACCAAAACTTTTTTCAAACCAACCCCCAAGAACAGCCTCCTCTCTTACAACAGCTTTCACCCGTGCCCACTCAGAGATAATCTACCTTACAGCCAGTTTCTTCACCTAAAAAGAAATTGCAGCAAGCTAACAGTATACAAAACACAAGCCAATGAACTGTGTTCAAAGCTATCTAGAAGTGACTACCCAGCCAGAACAGTGTCAAAATGTCAAAAGAGGGCAAGGACTAGGCCTGGGCGAAAATTTGGTTCCGTTCGTGGAAATTGCGATAATTTGACATTTTCGCGTTCCGCGGAAAGCGCGAAAATGTCAAAATTTCCGCATTCCGCAGCTTAGCGATAATTTGGTTCTTGCTCGCGCTGTAAAATAATACATTCTCGCGCGCGCGCGATCGCCTTACCTGAATCCCTGCGTTCGCCGACAAGTTTTCTTGATCTGGTCGCGTTCTCCATGAGATGTTGTATTGTTTTTAGCCATTTGCGCTGTCTCGCGACAGTTCGCACCCTCAGTGATGTCATGCGTCGCGCGATCACGTCTTTCTTCTCGCGATCATGCTCCGTGAGACAACTGAAAACAAGATGGCCGCGCCCGCGAGCAACCACATGGGTAAGTTGGCGAGCCGCAACCATGCAGAAAATCTCGCGAACATGCGGGAAAAAAACTTCCGCATCTTCGCGATATTTCCGCGTGTTTGCGATAATTTTTAACATTTTCACAATAATTTGCGAAAGTGGATTTCGCAAATTCCGCCCACCCCCAGCAAGGACCCAACCGGGTGAAAGTCTCCTTGAAACATCACCCAAAAGTTCCACACAGAACACATTGACATGCGTCACCACATACAGCATAGCAAGCAACACAGTAAAGAAGATAATAAAAAAAAACTGGCGCATAGTAACATCAGGCTCAATAGATTGGCCAAAACCAAGATTCGACATCAGAAGAACAAGGAATATAAAGGATATCCTTGTGCACACACGCCCCCAAAAGCATAAAACGAATGAAACCATCAATACATTATGGAACATGCAACCAGCCACTAACCCTGCAGACAGTGGTCAGTATGCAAATTAACACCGTCACAAAATGCATACAACACCAGAGCTCAAATGGACAATTAGACAACATACCAACTGCAACTCAACACACGTTGTCTATATGATCACCTGTCCCTGCAACCTAGCGTACATCGGAATGACTTGTCGCAAAATAAAGCAGAGGATTTGTGAGCATAGGAGCAATGTCAAATGCAAATGTGGAACGACAAAAATGAGCACACACTACATTGAACAGGAACACTCCATCGACGACCTACACTGGGTGGCCATTGAGACACTAACTGGGACTACCCAAATGCAGAGACAATTCTCTTCGAAAAAGAGCAGATATGGGTACACCGTCTGAAGACGGACTCATCAGGATTAAATGATAATATTCCCTGGCTCAGCATAAAATAACCTCTGACTGCCCACCACCTATTGCTTGGGCGATGTCACAATAATTATTGTCACAATAATTACTGCAAACCACATCTTTCTTGGTTGATGTTATAATAATTACTGAACTAACGTCTTTAATTATTACTACCTCCCCTTTTGCCATCTACCAAGAATTTTAAATCGAACTCTACCTTTATTATTAGCACATGTACATTCGAGTAGCTGATCTCACTATCAGAATCTTTCTTAACCACTTGTCTGAAGCACAGATCTGAGCAAGTCTTTCTTCACTCTTTATTACATACTTTGCAACTTAATGGCCACTCGTGAAAACTCTCGCGCCACCCGGGATCCTGACACCAGCACAAGTCGTGCAACCTGCAGAAGAGGTACGAACGCCGATGGACTCCACCATTGAAAACACGTAACGTATCGGACCACCGCTAACTGACAATCTTGTTTAAAACCCCCAAGCCGGACTTTGCGCTGTCAGCTACCCGTTGAATCCCTAACTAGGACTTCGTAAAGTACACAAATTGAGAATTGTGATCACCACGCCCTGTACCGCAGCTACCCGCGCACAGAGCACATACGTTTGACTTTAAACCACTATCCATCTATAATTCGAAATACGCGCGTCTACCACACACGCCCTGTACCGCTGCTACACGCACATAGAGCACATGCGCTTGACTTCAAAATCACTGTCTGTCTATAAGTCGAAATACTTACATCTTCCACACACACACTACCCTGCAATATCCTTGACAACATCGCTACTAACCCCATGCACAAAGCATTATATAATGCGAGAGGAAAACTGTTCCAATATCTGCCATTTGGTCAACTACTTGATTTCTATTTATATCGAAAATGGTCTAAATCATTGCTTTATTCGTTGTCTTTTTAAAAAACCATGCTAGAAGTTTACTGGCATATTCCCTTTCTTCATAGAGTTTCTGAAAACAAGTATTTTGATTAATTATGAAAGTGGACGTATATAGATCTTTTAGTTCAGTTCACGCTTTATCCACATTATTCTTTGAGGTTGGGAAATAATCGATTAAGTGTCCCTGGACTGCTTGATCTAAATTATGTTGTAGTGCCGGAGCAGTTACCCTCCTTAATTTAGCTCTATTGAACTTATATGAAATTATTTTGCCTCTTATATAAGCTTTAAAAGCCGCCCAGATAAAAATAAGGGGGGGCTGACCCCTTGTTTTTCTTTAGAAACTCCTTAATCTTTCTTTACATACTCTTGACCCATTCTTCCTCAGTTAAGAGAGTCTTATATAAAGTCCAAGGATGTTCACGTCTAACTACAATAACCTTGATTTCTATTACCGGGACGGAGTGATCTGAAAATGGGTTAGCAGGAATATTACTATCACCTCGTTCCCAGTAGTATGAAATTTAGAAAAAAATCTATTCTTGATGCGGAATTGTATTTTTTCGAGACACACGTATATTTGCGTGTCTGAAGATGCTGAATTTGCCAGGGATCTACCAAAGCAAATTCTTGTTTCAAGGTGGCGACACATCTCGCTATTCTGGTTTTTTTTTAGTTTTATTCTTTCGAGAGGAATCGAGCTGCAGATTCTGAATTATGTTGAAATCGCCCCTATAATATTTTAACCTGGAAGTGTGGACAGAGCGTCTTGAAGACCCTCCAGTACCAAAGTGTCATCCGGAATTGGGCCGTAAAAACGAACTATCTGAAAAATATGATTACTCATCTTCCAGTTTACAATAATTCATCTAGTATTTGGATCTTTTTGAATTTGTAAAATTTAACCAACACAGTGATGCGTAAACAAAATTGCTGCCCCTCTAACAGCAGCCCCTGCAGAGGCAAGAAAGGTCTGGGAAATTGAGCTTGGTAGTTTTCAGGGAATTGATTCTCCTTTTAAATGTGTCTCCTGAAGAAGAAGAATCTGAATTTGTTCTGAAACCAACCATTGTATCATAGCCTTCAATTTAATCTGGTTGTTATCCCCATTAATATTACATAAAGCCAATCTAATAATTTATGTTTAGACATATGGATTTAGAATTGTGTCTGAATAATAAAAATAATTTCAAAATGATTATATGTCTTGGTGAAAAAGTGTTTTAAAAAATAGCAAGCCAACTTTTTACTAACTGCAATTTTTCTATTTTTACCCCCTGCCCCATGTACCCCATATACCCTTGTGAAACACCCCACCCCCTCCTCCCCAACCCCCCCTAACTGCCGGACCCGTCAAGGGCAAAAAGGGTTTACCGACCCACTCCCTGAGCCCTTACATCCCTTAAATGAGTACTTTGATATGGTACTCAGAGCTTGTCTCCTGTAGGAGTCAATGGCTTAAAAGAAAAAAGGAGTAAAAAAAAGAGCCCCTGCTCCTTTTTATCCGCCACCCTGCTTAATTAAATGTAGAAATTCTTTGGCCTGATCCACTGATAGAAAAACATGTGTCCATTGTTTATACAGTACTCTTAATTTTGTCTTTAATTGCCTTTAATTTTTATTGGTGCATAATTCCAGCAGGTGCCCCCGCATTCTTGAATTCGTTGATCAATCTCACAAACTCTCTTCATCTTCAAGCCGCTAATATTGACATATTCGTAAATATCCGAAATGAGAAGATCTCTGATGTTGAGAAGGATTTTCTTGAGATAGCTTGAGAAAGGATCTGTTCTTTTTTTCACACGTCTCCAAAGCTTGCCACTATAGTCCGAGGGTACTTGGCGCTAGGAAAAAGCATTGGAGGAATGCGATGAGCCCTGACGATTGTGAGATCTTGTCCCACAGCTGCCTTGTCTACCAATACATGTTTGTGGATCAGATCAGTGATCAACTTTATAGATGAAGATCCAGCTTCTGCTTCCTCTGGAAATCCCACGAACCGAAGGTGCTAAAGTACATATGCTCCCCATGTAAATGGTATGTATGGATTGGTGTTTCCATAATTGGCTGATTTGATTTACTAGTCAGTCCCTAGTACAGTGCACTGTGTGTGCCCAGCGCCTGTAAATCAATTGCTGGTAGTGGGCCTGCAGCAATGATTGTGCCACCCACATTAGCAGCCTGTAAATGTAACTCTGGCCTGCCATTGCAGAGCCTGTGTGCAGTCTGGTACTGCCATGTGGACTTTGCAAGTGCACACGCTTGCCAGTCCCTAACCTTCCCTTTTCTTTCGTTAGCCACCCTTAATGAAGGCCCAAGGTACCCCTGTGGACAGGGTTCAGTGTATGTGAAAGGTAGGACATGCCCTGGTGTGTGTGGCATGTCCTGATAGTGAAATACTGCAAATTTTGTTTTTCACTATTTCAAGGCTACCTATTCCCATATGATAAAATCGGGAGTTTGCTTATAACATCTTATAAATATAACTACCACTGGGAACAAGATAGGACAATTAAGTTTAGTATGTCTGGACTCAGAATGTTAAAATACATCTTTTAGTGAGGGTGATTTTTACATTCTGTGTTTGAAAATACCACTTTTAAAAAGTCGATATTTTCTTGCTTAGCCTTCCAGTGTGCCTGTGCTAGGATGTGTATTGACTGTCTGGCTTTGGAGTGACAGGGGCTGGGGTTGTGCAGTGGCTCCAGAGAGTCTGGATGAGTCAGCGCTAGGCTGAATAGGTCTGGTCTGCATTTAGAGTGGTGGGTGTGTGGTAAATTTTTAATTACCTAGACTTAATTTATGCGGTAAAATTCAATAAGAATAACTCAGTAAAAATAAGAGGCAGAATCCGTGGTATTTGAGGTTCTTAAAAGGGAATTTATTCCTTACAAAGGAATGATGGTTCGAACCAGGCAATCGAGTTCCGTCACCACGAAGGTTCAGGAAGGGATCAGCAATACATTATTGACAAGTAATCATATATATATGAAATGCATTACAGTAAGACAGATGCAGGAGGCGTAACAGCTGATAAGAGAGATAAGAATACACATACGTAATAAAGAAGGCGTTTACAATAGGCGTGCATAAAGGCGTGTACTAGAAACGTCATTTAGAATGATGTCACAGGTGGGTGGATCCATAAGAGAATCCTGCAATGTCAGCAGAAATATATGGCAGAGATGCGCACGCAGCCGCATGACGTGTGATTGACGTGTAACTAGAGGGTGAAGGGAACGTGACATTTAGCCCTACGTGAGGAGACAGAAGTCTGGGGGGTCAGGTCAACCTAATCCCAAATCATATCTAATATCTTGTGTTTAAGGAACTGTATTATCCAAAAGGAAAGGTCTCTCGGGCAGAATCTATTCTATACTGACTGTTAGTGCGTGTACAAGCGTCTATGTGTCTACATGAGATGCGAGGGGGCATGGGCCTACCATGGAAACGGGGCTATGAATTACTTGCATAGAGATAGTAAGACCGGGCCCTTTGCCTTGTAGCTGGAAGGATGTTTACCTAAAACTACTAGACAGGAATGCTGTGGTAAATAAAAATACCGGACTGAATTTCATACGGAATCTTAAAATAAAGTAAATAGCTCAAAATAACAAGAGGCAGAATCCGTGGTATAAGAGGTTTTCTAATGGGCTTTATTCCATTCAAAATGGCCGACTCGAGTCGCGGCCTTCAGGTTCCGTCACCACGAGGGTTCAGGAAGTGAAGTACAATAATTTATTAACAGACATGTATTTTTATAATAAGTACATTACAATGAAACGAATGTAGAAGGCGTAACATTTGATAAGAAAAGTGACAAAACAGTGACATAATCGAAACTAGGCGTAATAAGGAATAAAAGAAACATGATTGGTTTGCATTATCAGACATAGGTGGATCTATAAGATAATACTTGGCATAGATGCGCGCGCGGCAGCATGACGTGTAATTGACGTGCAACTAGGGGGTGAAGGGGATTTGACATTTAGCTCTACATGTGGAGACGAGAAGTCTGGGGGTCAAGTCAACCTAATCCCAAATCATATCTAACATCCTATGTTTAAAGAACTATGTTATCCACAAGGAAGAGACTCTCGGACAGAATCTATTCTATACTGACTGTGTACGTGTACAAGCGTCTAAGTGTCTATATGAGATGCGAGGGATAGAAAACTTTCCATGGTAACAGGGCTATGAATCACTTGCAGGAGGACGGAAAGGCTGAGTCCTTTGCTTGTGAGCTAAAGGAAATGTTTACCTAAATCACTGGACAGGAATGCATCGGCTGGAGAGCAAAATAGATAATTCGAAGGTGAAATACAACTTTTTGGCAGACAGGCGAAAACTGGCCGAGGCAGGCACCGTTAGCTGCACAGGGAGTAGGACAAAGTTCATGGATACAGATGCGAGCTCAAGCTGAAGCTGTCAGAGACAGAGAGCAGGGAAAGGCTTGAGGACAGAATCGGGCCTACTTGCCTGAACTGTAAAAATGAAGTAACTTAGCCATATAAAGTCGGTGGCCTTTCATACTTAGGAATCGAATATCCAACCCTGTGATGGCGGATCTGACAGAGAACATGTCGACGGTAGACACACATATGTTTGCGTCTTAGAAACTGGAACTGGAGGGAACATACATGTACTTGTAACATGCATATAGAACCGTTGGGGTCCAAGATAGGGGACATAACTGATCAGGAAAATCCACATTTCCACATTCCCTCCTTGTCCCCTTCTTGCCCTTCACGAGACATCAATCTTCATCATTCCATTGATTTGCTCATGGAGCATCATTTCTTCTTCCTTCCGGCATTCTGAACGGGACCTGTGATGTGGAATGCATGATGTGGCACACAGACCACAAATCGCTGGTCCACCTTGCAGGCATAAACAACAACTGAAGAGCATAAGAAGGCCAATACCTAGGAAGGATAAAACTCTCCATCCCCAGGCTGATATCACACTCCAAAACCACCCGGACCACGTCCAAGTGCCTGGATTTTCGTGTATCTGGCTTACAATCTTATGAAGGTGTGTTATAGCTTTATATACAGATGGCGAATTTTCTGGTATGAATATGCAGCAGCTGGATCCGATGACCCTGCAAGCTCCGCCCCTATCGGCCAGGATGACGTCAAGGACAAGACGATTCTGGAGAACAACAATTCTCATCACTGATTGTTCCTCTGTCAGATTGCCTAGGGCGGCTATAGTCTCGTTTACTACAGCTTCAAGAGTCTTGGTGAGTCTGCGTATCAGCTTACTATTTGATATTGTACCTATATAGGGAAAGATACCTTTATTGAAATCTACATACTTGTCCCATGCTGTCTCAGTATAATCGACAACTGGGAGATCTCTTTGCTCTCTATTGTGTACTAAATGAACATTTCGATAATAATCAGGGGGAGCTAGGAAAACAGGTGGCAAAAGGAATGCTATGTAACAGGTACCATCCCAATCTAGAGGCAGACGCATATATGCCGTCTGACCACATATGAAGTAAGAATGGCGAGAAGCTCTAAATGAAGATTTACCTTGATCACTATATTCTACTGTAGTAACGCATTGGCTATGGCCCATATGTATGGAACCAACTTTTCTTACACATAATTCACCCTTAACTGGAAATACTGACATAGTGGGCAGAATTAGTTCAACTTCGGATTTGACATTCAGAATCATAAGATTAGGCGTAAAATTACCTAATTTATACACTTCATTTTCTAAATCAGTTCCTGTTCTACTGGGGTGACCCTCCTTATTAGGGTGACAGACTTTGAATAAAACTAGATTCAGATTTCCCCATATCCAATGTTGTTGATAAACTGCTGTGTCTGGGTCTATGGAATTTAATAAACTAAACCATGCTCCACAGGAGCCATTGTGTGTGAATGGATGTGGAAAGAAAGGCAGAACTCCTTTGTTATTCTGATAGGGAGGAAGTCGGCCACACACCCAACAATTGGTGGCATTACTAGTCTGATGGGAATGATGTAACATACTAATGAAGGTGTTATTGCGCAGCGCAAGTCTATAGGACAATTCATGTGGCGGTAGGTCACTAAAAGAATGTTCTGCAGCAACATTATAAACATGTCTAGAGATAGGATGATATATGTGCAAAATCACACTCGTAATAATTACTAAAATACTCAATAAAAACAAAATTAATAATGTCCTCATACAGTAGCTACGCAGTGATTTACAATACGCCTGTCGTTTCAACATTTCTCGGGTATTTTCTCTACTCAGGTCCAAGGGATACATGTCGGAGACAATTCAACCGCTTCACCTTGGAGAGGACTTAAACAATCAAATTGCTCGACTGTTTGGGCCTAAGCTTTAATTTATAGTACTGAGAGTCATTCTGTTCAACAAAAGGAAGTTTTGAATCAGTCTGTGAGGGAGTGCAGGGCACAGTGTCTATATCTGAAGGTAGTCCATGAAATTTTTTGACGTGACTTGAATGAATCCACCCTTTGCGTCCCTCGATCTTCACGGCTGTTCTTGTGGTCAACAGGACCAACTTGGGTGCTTTCCACCTGGGCTCCAGTTGACTTTTCCTGTCGAAATTTCTCACAAAGACAAGATTACCCGGAACAACGTCATGGGGTTTCGCCTCAGTGTTGTCGGGAAAGGCTGCAGCTACCTGTGAACGAGAAGATTGTAGTGCAGACATCAAGGAAGCCAAGTAATCTGTCAGCATGTTACAGTCAATGTCAGTTATTTTACGGGGTATAGGCGTCCCCCACATATTCGGTGGTCTACCAAAGATCACCTCATACGGGGATAGCCCTGTTCTAGAGTGTGCTACCATTCTCATGTAAAAGAGTGCAACTGGTAATGCTACTATCCAGTCGACACCTTTCTCTCTACATATTTTGGACAGTCTGATTTTCAGTGTCTGGTTATGTCTTTCTACGAGACCTGCTGCCTCGGGGTGTCGGACACAGTGGAATTTCCACTGATATCCCAACAAGAGTGAGACATGTTTCATTAATTCGGATGAGAAAGGCTGGCCGTTATCTGAATATACAACACGTGGTAAACCGTACCGTGGGAAGAATTCTCGAACTAACTGTTTGGCAGTAGTCGGGGCAGTGTAATCTGATACGGGATACGCCTCTGTCCAACGGGAGAGAGCGCAGACAACTACGAGGACATATTTGAATCCTCGACAACGTTCCATCTGAATATAATCCATCTGGAGGACTTCAAAAGGATGGTCAGGAGGCTGAAATCCACCCTGCTCTACGGGAACACTCTTTCCTGGATTAAACTGACAACATATCATACAGGTACGAACTTTTTGTTTAGCTGCTGCTCGTAAATGTTTGTTGAACCAAATGTGCTGAATGCTGTCTAGCATAGCCTTCTCTCCTAAATGTGCTGGACTGTGAACTGTAGCTATAATGGCTTGAACCATGGAATCAGGGAGAAACCATACAGATTTCTCCTTCGTCATCCATCCTTGATCTGTCTGGATCCCTCCTAGTTCAGTCCACTTCTTTATTTCTTCTGCTGTGGCATGTGTCTGTATGTCAATTACGTCAAGTGCGGGATCCTTAATTGTCATACACTGTGTTGGGGTCTGAACTATTGGCTTTGTCATGTCTAATGTGCGATTCTGAGCAGTCTGTTTAGCTGTTCTGTCAGCTAAATCATTGCCTTGAGAAATGGTATCAGTAACCTTCGTGTGTGCTTTACATTTCATAATCGATATAGCAGTGGGTAGATGTATTGCATCTAACAAAGCATGAATGAGGGGCCCGTGCTGAATGTGGGCACCATGGGACGTTAGATAACCTCTCTCTCGCCACAGCACGCCGAAGTCGTGTACAACTCCGAATGCATAACGTGAGTCAGTGTATACATTAACTTTCTTATTTGTGGCTTGAATACAGGCTTGCGTTAGAGCAATAAGTTCTGCTGCTTGGGCTGACAGAGTATCTATACAATGTGTCTCAATAACTTCAGTGTCTGTTGTGACTGCATACGCGGCCACTAAATCTCCTGTACTTGCTCTCATGCATGATCCGTCTACATACAACGTCAGGTCTGGATCTAACAATGGAACGTCTGTCAAGTCTTGTCTAGGTTTCGTCTTTATTTCAATGATTTCAACACAATCATGAGCTAGTGGGTCTGTTCCAATTACAGGTAATAGTGTAGCAGGATTCAATGTATTACACCGTCGGATCTCTATGTGTGGTTGAAACAATGTCAGTTCATAACCGGTAAGTCTTGCTATGGTCAAGTGTTGTGTTTGTGTTCGGTTCACAAGAACCTCTACTGCATGTGGTACTTGAACTGTCAATGGGTGTCCTAATACTATGGCATCGCTTTGTCTGATTGCTAAAGCTGTCGCTGCCAGTGATTTCAGGCATGCAGGCAAAGCCTGAGCTACGGGATCTAATGTACTGGAAAAATAAGCACATGGCTTGCATGATCCTGCTTGATCCTGAGTGAGTACTGACAAGGCAGTACCTTCGCGTTCTGTAACAAAGAGTGTAAAATGTTTGTTATAACATGGTGTTGCTAAAACAGGTGCTTGACATAAAGCTTTCTTTAGGCTTTCAAAAGCTTGTGTATGTTCCTGAGTCCAAGGGAGAACAGTCGATGTGGCTGCCTCCTGTGTGGTTAACTGAATGAGTGGTTTTGCTAGAAATGCGTACTGAGGGATCCACTGCCTACAATATGAAGTGAGGCCTATGAAAGCTCGCACCTCCTTTTGTGTCTGGGGTATTGACATGTTAGCAATTAACTGGATGCGATCTGGTGTAAGCTGCCTTCCCTCCTTGGACAGCGAGTGACCAAGATAAATAACTCGCTGAACACAGAATTGCAGCTTAGAAGGGGATACCTTGTGCCCCTTGTCGGCTAGGAAATGTAAAACTGTCAGAGAAGCTTTTTCACATTCTGGCTCGCTTCTCGCGGTGATCAGCAGATCATCGACATATTGAAGCAGTGCAGTATTGACTGGCATGTGGATACTGTCAAGTTCTCGTTTCAATGCTTGGCTGTAGATGCTGGGGCTTTCTGTGAATCCTTGGGGAGCGCGTGAGAATTTAAAACTGCGCCCACTTAAACTGAATCCGAACAAGTATTGGCTTTCCGGATCTATTGGGACGCTGAAAAAGGCATTCTTGAGATCAATTACAGTAAAGAATGTTGCTTCGGAATCAATTGCTGTCAACAAGGATGATATATCAGGGACCACAGGGAATTGTGGTACAATACACTTGTTTAGTTCACGCAAATCAATAACCAATCGGTACACTGGTGGAGCAGTAGGATCAGTTCGTTTGAGAATCGGAATTATCGGTGAATTACATACATTGGAGTCTGTTTCTACAACTACTCCCTGGGCAATTAGCTCATCAATGATTTTCAACAAAGCCACTACAGCATCATGCGGTAACTTGTATTGTCGCATTCGTGGTAGTACCACTCCTGCTTTCAATGTAACTCGATAGGGTGTAATGTTCATGCAGCCAACATCCGTAGGGCCTTGTGCCCATAGATGTACTGGTAAAGTCTGTAGTCGGGGATCCATGTCTCTAGACACATAGTGACCTTTAAAATCACGCAAAAACAACCTTACTCCTTCCGGAGAACAACATATTATGGCTCCTAGTGCTTTCAGAGTTTTAATTCCTAACAGATTTTCTGGGCATGATTTAGTAAGCAATAAATCTGTAGTTCGTGTCAAAGGTCCTATCGTAAGTGGTAGCGGCTGTGATACTTCATTAACAATAGGTTTTCCTGAAAAACCAAGGGAAACATTTTGAGAGCCTGAGAGGGGTGCCCCTGGAACTTCACTACGTTTTATGGTTGTTCGACTTGCCCCTGTATCGAGTAAGAATTTTCTATCTTGACCTAATAATTCACTATGTACATAAGGTCCTTCTTGATCTACAGGAATCTCGATAAGCGGTAAGTCAACTTCCCTCTCTAGGCTGGTTCATGCGTAACGCTGATACTCAGGGTATTCATACTGTGCAGTCTGATACATTTGTCGTGTTGTGGTTTGTGTGGCAGTAGCAGGCAACGGTGGTGCAGCTGGCACAAACTGTATGGGTTGCTGTGAGGCTGGCATGGACTGTTGCTGAACTGGCATGGACTGTCCATGCTGCATAGCTCCTTGTTCATTCTGATCTTGTCTAACTAATCGTGGTCTCTCTTTTGCAATACCTGTAGCTATATTACGTTTCAGGACTGGACAATCGTGTACATAATGGCCTAGTTGTTTACAGTAATTGCAGGTTCCTTTTACAGGAACTGCAGAATCACCAGAATGTGTCACACCCTTTTTGTGACCATCTGCTGGTACTGTCTGAGAAACTAGCATTTTCATTTTTGTATCCTTCATGCGTCTATGCTCGTGTTCTTGTTCATCCCTAATTCTATTGTGATGATACTGTAACATTTGTAGCATTTGCGACGGAGTGTTACTTTGCCAGGTACTCTCGAATTTCAATATTCTATTCTTCACTGGAGGCAATGCATTTTCCACCAATTTTGTCACAAATAAATGTGGATATGAGTCACTACTTGCTTTTATACCACTATTTATACCAAAACATTTTTCAAATCGAGCATAATAATCGCTTGTGTCTTCATCTTGCTTTTGTTTGCAGGCTGTGATTGCACCCCAATCTTCCTTTTTTGTAGTTAATAAACGTGGCAGTACCTGTACTAGTAAA
Source organism: Triturus cristatus (assembly GCF_964204655.1). Classification (NCBI taxonomy): domain Eukaryota; kingdom Metazoa; phylum Chordata; class Amphibia; order Caudata; family Salamandridae; genus Triturus; species Triturus cristatus. The sequence continues at coordinate 1,024,435,143 of NC_140594.1, forward strand.
CCTGGTAATAGTTTAACTTTATCCCCGAGCCCTGAACCTGCAGCTCGGCCCCTTTCTTCCTCTGCTAATGCTGTCCAGTCTATCTTTTGGTCTCCCACTTCCCACTCTTTTTCTTTCAGTTTTTCATATATGCCAGCAGGCAAAAGCACCTTTAATATCGTCATAATATCAGGAAAGGTGTACTCTCCCATCAGTAACATGTCTTTAATTTCTCGGTGGAAACCCGCTGGGTCTTTGTCATGACTAGGTACTACCTTTTTCATTTCTAATAATTCCATTTTTGATATGGGTGTGTAAACAAATACACGGTGAAACTCATTGTCTTCGCCTTTTATTGGGTGCACTTCCCGTAAAGGATTTTGTCTATCCATGTAGTACGGTGCTCTTTCTCTGGGGGGCAAGGAGAGAGAATCTGGATTTACAAAAAGGACATACTGCTTACGTGACACTAATATCTCTTTAATTAGCTTGTTACTAGAACCTCTCCATCTGTTCGTGAGTAGTTCCGTTAATATATCAGGTAAAGGACCAGGGTCAGCATGTTGGCTCTTATATAATATGAGGAGTTGCTGAATCATATATATTCCAGCTAAACGTTGTTCATCTGTACTGAGGTTAAAAAACGTGTGTGCTACGGTCTCATCACCGTATTTTTCAGGACGGTCAATCCAGTGAACGGCTGATCTGGCTAATTCTTGCTCATCCATGGAATCGAGGAGGTGGTAACCTCTTCGTTCTCGTAGTATTTTATCTGCGGCTTGAAACGAATGTTCAGGAGACTTCAGATTTATTACAGGCGTCGGATACGTTCTGCTGTTTTTTGGGCATACAGAATGTATTGGATCAGGAAAACATCTAGTATTTTCACAGGATCTTCCTCTGCCTACATAGGCTATGGTCTCTGACTGTTTTGCGGAATTCCCTGATTCGGACACTTCATTTTGCTCAAACTCGTCTGTTCCCAATCTTTCTTCATGAATACGCTCTATTTCTTTACGGATTTTTCGGCACATGGCTATTATACAATTTTGCTTATCGTGTCTCCCTTCTGATATATTCTGACTCCATCTTGTAAGAATAAGCATTGCATTCGGGTCTACCCCCGGACGATCTTGATTTCTGATTACACAGTTTATGAGGAAACGTAACAGTTCCCCCTGTATCTCTACTTTCTGGAATTCCATAGCTCTGTTAATACATCCTGGATCTCGTCCTGTTTGAACAAAATGATATATGTTATCTAGATGCGTAGTCATCCCTGGTAACCTCGCTAAATACTCTGCGGCTCGCCTGATACGTAATGATGCCAGGACCATTTCGTCCTCTTTACCAACCACCGGGTCATATCTACAATTTACAAGGAGTTCTTTAAGCGTACGTTCACTTACGAATTTAGGTGTACGTGAATGTGCTGACTCTTGAAAAACAAGTTTATTTATTCTGGGTGGTGTAAAGGTACTGCTAGCACCTCCCGTGGCCCCATCTGGGGCGTCGGGTGTGAATGGATTCGTTGAACGTGACACAGCAACTATGGGTGTCGATACCCCTATAGGATCGACTGCGGAGACAGATGCGGAAACAGATGTGCTTGCCGACGCTTGTGTCGGAACTTGCTGTTGCACGGGGACAGATACCTGATCCTGACGTTGAACCCCTCCGCCAGACGGTCTATGTGGTGTGGCGTTAGCATACTCGGGAGCTGCATCGTCTAGATATGAGGAAAGAAAAACATCTTCTGCGGTTCTGGGATGCCCCTTTGGATGTACCTTAATTGGAAATAATGGGGGTGGCAAGTCTTTTGGCATCTCTGTAACAGCCTTAGGTAGTCCTTCGGCTAGAAGGGGATACATACCATTCATAAGAGCATTTCTTTGTCTATTCACTTGTTCTGATTTCACTCGGATACCTTCCTCAATTAATAGATTTTCTTGAACTTTATTTGAACTTTCTTTACTCCTCTCTTCTTGTCTACGTGCTTTTTCTGTTCGTCTATGAGATTCTTTACGCCATAACTCAACAGCGTCTTTCTGTGACTGTCTGACCTTTCTTTTCCATAACTCTTCCTCCACTTTCATGATGCACTCTGCATCCCAGGTTCCCGCTATGGGCCACCTTTGACTTTCCGGTAATCCCTTGGTATAATCTACCCATAGATCAAGAAACAATATGGCATCTAAGCCATGTTTATGGTACATGAAATGCCCTGGAGTGTCCCTAGGAGGAATAGGAACTGCTTCTTCAAGCACCCCTTTTCTGGTAGTAATCTGTCTTAACTTCGAGAAGAGCGGCATATTTACAACTGATCTGATACTTACTCTTGAATTTTCTTAATACGAAAAACACAATAAATGAACAGTGAACAATGAACAGTCATTCGTACCACAATATGCAAGACATTTCTGAATACTTTAAACATTAAACATTAAACATTATAACAGTGATCGACAATGATGACAGTCTGCCTAACTAATCACCACGCTGAATTCTTGACAATAACTGAATACTTCGGAATACTTGATATACTGCTAAACAGTACATATACACTGCTAAACAGTGCAGACCGGATTTGTGTACCCAAATCCGTCTTGACCGGCACAACCTATGTGCGCGTCAACACGCCTCCCCGGCGATGGTACTCACCGAGTAGCTCCTTGAAACGGAAGGCCTCAGAGAATGGACAGGACTCGATAACTGCGGACAGCGGACCCTCTCGACATCGGGATTTCGGAAAACCTGGTGGGCCTCTGTATACCTCGGATCTTGCTCTCTCAGCTAGGCTCTGGTCGGGATACTTCGCACTTCTCACCGCCTCGTCTGGGTTGATCGCAGCCTCAGTCGCCCCCGCTTGACCGGAGGGAGCTTACAGGAAATCCTGCTGGTACGCGTTTATGGTCCGTCCAGCTGTGGCAGGAGACCGGGCCTGCAACGCACCGCCGGCGCGTGAGATGAGAAAGTGTCCCTGTTCGGGCGCCATTATGTGGTAAATAAAAATACCGGACTGAATTTCATACGGAATCTTAAAATAAAGTAAATAGCTCAAAATAACAAGAGGCAGAATCCGTGGTATAAGAGGTTTTCTAATGGGCTTTATTCCATTCAAAATGGCCGACTCGAGTCGCGGCCTTCAGGTTCCGTCACCACGAGGGTTCAGGAAGTGAAGTACAATAATTTATTAACAGACATGTATTTTTATAATAAGTACATTACAATGAAACGAATGTAGAAGGCGTAACATTTGATAAGAAAAGTGACAAAACAGTGACATAATCGAAACTAGGCGTAATAAGGAATAAAAGAAACATGATTGGTTTGCATTATCAGACATAGGTGGATCTATAAGATAATACTTGGCATAGATGCGCGCGCGGCAGCATGACGTGTAATTGACGTGCAACTAGGGGGTGAAGGGGACTTGACATTTAGCTCTACATGTGGAGACGAGAAGTCTGGGGGTCAAGTCAACCTAATCCCAAATCATATCTAACATCCTATGTTTAAAGAACTATGTTATCCACAAGGAAGAGACTCTCGGACAGAATCTATTCTATACTGACTGTGTACGTGTACAAGCGTCTAAGTGTCTATATGAGATGCGAGGGATAGAAAACTTTCCATGGTAACAGGGCTATGAATCACTTGCAGGAGGACGGAAAGGCTGAGTCCTTTGCTTGTGAGCTAAAGGAAATGTTTACCTAAATCACTGGACAGGAATGCATCGGCTGGAGAGCAAAATAGATAATTCGAAGGTGAAATACAACTTTTTGGCAGACAGGCGAAAACTGGCCGAGGCAGGCACCGTTAGCTGCACAGGGAGTAGGACAAAGTTCATGGATACAGATGCGAGCTCAAGCTGAAGCTGTCAGAGACAGAGAGCAGGGAAAGGCTTGAGGACAGAATCGGGCCTACTTGCCTGAACTGTAAAAATGAAGTAACTTAGCCATATAAAGTCGGTGGCCTTTCATACTTAGGAATCGAATATCCAACCCTGTGATGGCGGATCTGACAGAGAACATGTCGACGGTAGACACACATATGTTTGCGTCTTAGAAACTGGAACTGGAGGGAACATACATGTACTTGTAACATGCATATAGAACCGTTGGGGTCCAAGATAGGGGACATAACTGATCAGGAAAATCCACATTTCCACAATGCATTGGATGAGGAGCAGAGCAGATAACTTGAAGGTGAAATACAGTTTTTGGCAGGCAACAGGCCGAGTCAGGCACCGTTAGCCGCGCAGGGAGTAGGACAAAGTTCATGGATATAGATGCAGACTCAGGCTGGAGCTTTCAGAAGCAGAAGGCAGGAAAAGACTTGATGACAGGATTCAGGGCCTACTCGCCTGAACTGTAAAACGTGAAAAGTGTACCATGTAAAGTCGGTGGCCAATCATATTTAGGAACGGAATATCCGACCCATTCATGGCGGATCTGAAAGAGGACATGTTGACGTTGGACGCACATGTATTTGCGTCTTCATAGCTGGAACTGGAGGGAACATACATGTACTTGTAGCATGTACATGGAGCCGTTGGGGTCTAAGATAGGGGACATAACTGATCATAAAATTCATATTTCCTCATTCCCTCCTTGTCCCCTACGGACCCTTCATGAAATATCGATCTTCATCAATCCATCAATCTGTTCATATAACATCATCTGTTCTTCTTTCTTCTTCCGGGGTTTTGAATGAAAACTTGAACGTGGAATACACGATGTGGCACACAGGCCGCAAATCGCCGGTCCACATTGTAGACACAGGCAGCAACTGAATACTATGAGAAGGCCAATACCTAGGAAGGATAGGACTTTCCATCCCCAGGCTGACAACACGCTCCAGAACCAACCGGACCATGTCCAGGTGCCTGGATTCTGGTGTATCTGGCTTGCAATCTTATGAAGACGAGTTATGGCTTTGTATACGGATGGTGCATTTTCTGGAATGAAAACACAGCAACTGGATCCGATGACTCTACAGGCTCCGCCCCTATCGGCCAGGATGACGTCAAGGACAAGACGATTTTGGAGAACAACAATCCGCATCGCAGACTGCTCCTCTGTTAAGTTGCCAAGGGCAGAGGTAGTTTCATTCACTACTGCTTCAAGGGTTCTGGTTAATCTGCGTATCAGCTTACTATTAGTGACAACACCTATGTAGGGAAATAAACCTTTATTGAAATCTGTGTATTGTTCCCATGCCGTTTCAGTGTAGTCGACAATCGGGAGATCCCTTTGGGGTCTATTGTGTACTAGATGGGTATTTCTATGATAATCAGGAGGGGCTAGGAAAACAGGTGGCAGAAGGAATGCCATGTAACAGGTACCATCCCAATCTAGAGGTAAGCGTGTATATGCGGTATGACCACATATGAAGTAGGAATGACAGGAAGCTCTGAATGTAGACTTGCCCTGATCACCGAATTCGATCACAGTAGTACATTTACTATGACCCATGTGTACTGAACCATTCTTTCTTACACATAATTCACCTTTAACTGGAAATACTGACATAGCAGGCAAGACTAGTGTAGCTTCAGATTCAACATTCAGAATCATGAGATTAATGGTAAAGTTACCTAATCCATATACTTCATTTTCTAGATCAGTTCCTGTCCTTTTGGGAAGTCCCTCCTTGTTAGGGTAGCATACTTTAAGCAAAACTAAGTTCAGGTTTCCCCATACCCAGTTGTCCTGGTAAACTACGGTATTTGAATCTAAAGGATTAATCAAACTAAACCATGCTCCACAGGAGCCATTGTGGGTGAACGGGTACGGAAAGAGGGGTAGAACTCCCTTGTATTTCTGATAGGGAGGGAGTCGGCCACATATCCAACAATTTGTAGCGTTGCTGGCTTGATGAGAGTGATGTAACATACTAATGAACGTGTTGTTGCGCAGCGCAAATCTGTAGGACAATTCATGCGGAGGTAATTCACTAAAAGAGTGTTCAGCAGTAACATTGGAAGCACGCTTGGAAATAGGATAGTATATGTGTAACAGTATACTTGCGGAAATAATTAGAAGACATAGAAAAGACATAATCAATAATGTCACTATACAGTGACTACGAAGTGATTTACAGTACGCATGTTTCTTGAGCTGTTTCTGTCTATTTCTTTCTCTATTTCGGTCCAGAGGATACATGTCAGAGACTAATTCGACCGATTCACCTTGGAGAGGACTTAAACAATCAAATTGTCTGACTTGATAGACCTTAGTTTTAGTTTGTATTCTTGCGATTCGTTTTTCTCAGCCAAGGGAAGTTTTGAGTCAGTCTGTGAGGGAAGGCAGGGCTGAGAGTTCAGATCTGAAGGTAGTCCATGAAATTTCTTGATATGGCTCGAGTGTAGCCAACCCTTGCGTCCCTCGACCTTCACTGCTGTCCTCGTTGCTAGAAGTACTATCTTAGGCGTTTTCCAGCGAGGCTCCAGCGGGCTCCTCCTGTCGAAGTTCCTAATAAAAACGAGATCTCCAGGAACCACTTCATGGGGCTTCACCTCGGTGTTGTCGGGAAAGGCTGCAGCTACCTGTGAACGGCAAGATTGTAGTGCAGACATCAAGGAAGCAAGGTAATCTGTCAGCATATTACAGTCAACATCAGTGATTTTACGAGGTATAGGCGTCCCCCACATATTTGGTGGCCTACCGAAGACCACCTCGTACGGGGATAGCCCTGTTCGAGAATGTGCTACCATTCTCATGTAAAAGAGAGCAACTGGTAAAGCTACTATCCAGTCGACGCCTTTCTCTCTGCAGATTTTTGAAAGTCTAATTTTCAAAGTCTGATTATGACGCTCCACGAGACCTGCTGCTTTGGGATGCCGGACACAGTGGAATTTCCATTGATAGCCTAATAAGAGTGAAATGTGTTTCATTAGCTCGGATGAGAACGGCTGACCGTTATCTGAGTACACGATACGGGGCAAACCATACCGTGGGAAGAATTCACGAACTAACTGTTTGGCAGTGGTCGGGGCAGTGTAATCTGAGACGGGATATGCCTCTGTCCAACGGGAAAGAGCGCATACAACTACGAGAACATATTTGAATCCTCAACAACGTTCCATCTGGATATAATCCATCTGGAGGACTTCAAAAGGGTGATCGGGAGGTTGAAATCCACCTTGTTCTACAGGAACGCTTTTACCTGGGTTGAACTGACAACAAATCATGCAAGTACGCACTTTCTGTTTGGCTGCTGCTCGTAAGTGTTTATTAAACCAAATGTTTTGAATACTGTCTAACATAGCTTTCTCTCCTAGATGTGCTGGACTATGTATTGTGTTAATGATAACTTGAACCATTGAATCGGGGAGAAACCATGTAGAATTTCCCTTCGTCATCCATCCCTGATCTGTTTGGATCCCTCCTAGTTCAGTCCATTTCTTGATTTCCTCTGGTGTAGCATGTGTCTGTATGTCAATTACATCAAGGGCGGGATTCTTAACTGTCATGCAGTGTGTCGATGTCAGTACTATTGTCTTTGTCAAGTCCATTGCATGAGGCCGATTCTGAACTGTCTGTTTGGCTGTTCGGTCTGCTAAGTCGTTACCCTGGGAAACAATGTCGGTGACCTTTGTATGGGCCTTGCACTTCATGATAGATATCGCAGTAGGCAGATGTATTGCATCTAGTAGAGCTTGAATGAGGGGACCGTGTTGAATGTTGGCACCATGAGAAGTTAAATAACCTCTTTCTTGCCAAAGAACTCCGAAGTCGTGTACAACTCCGAATGCATAACGTGAATCTGTGTATATGTTAACTTTCTTATGTTTGGCTTGAATACAGGCTTGTGTCAGAGCGATGAGCTCTGCTGCTTGAGCTGACAAGGTATCGATACAATTTGTTTCAATGACTTCAGTGTCTGTTGTGACTGCATAAGCGGCCACTAACTCTCCTGTACTTGTTCTCATGCATGAACCATCTACATAAAGTGTCAAGTCTGGATCTGGTAATGGAACGTCAGTCAAGTCTTGTCTGGGTTTCGTTTTGATAGTAATGACTTCAATACAATCATGTGCCAATGGGTCTGTTCCATTTAATGGCAAAAGTGTGGCAGGATTTAAGGTACTACAGCGTCTGATTTCTATGTGTGGCTGGAACAATGTTAATTCGTAACCTGTCAGTCGTGCTATGGTCAAATGCTGAGTCTGAGTTCGGTTCAAAAGAACTTCCACGGAGTGTGGAACTTGCACTGTCAATTGATGTCCTAATACTATGGAATCGCTTTGTCTGATCGCTAATGCTGTCGCTGCAACTGATTTCAGGCATGCAGGAAGAGCTTGAGCTACGGGATCTAATGTGCTAGAAAAATAAGCACATGGTTTGTGTGATCCTGCTTGTTCCTGAGTGAGTACTGACAAGGCAGTACCTTCACGTTCTGTAACGAAAAGTGTAAAAGGCTTACTATAACATGGTGTCGCTAAAACAGGTGCTTGACATAAGGCTTTCTTTAAGTCTTCAAAAGCTTGTGTATGTTCTTGGGTCCAAGGGAGGACAGTCAATGTCGCTGCCTCCTGGGTTGTCAACTGAATGAGTGGTTTTGCTAGAAATGCGTATTGGGGAATCCACTGTCTACAGTATGAAGTGAGGCCTATGAAGGCCCGTACCTCCTTTTGTGTCTTGGGTGGTGGCATATTTACAATTAACTGGATGCGGTCAGGTGTGAGCTGTCTCCCCCCCTTGGACAGCAAGTGCCCAAGGTACACAACTTGCTGAACACAGAATTGCAGCTTCGAAGGGGACACTTTGTGCCCCTTGTCGGCCAGAAACTGTAAAACCGTCAGTGATGCTTTTTCACATTCAGGTTCGCTTCGGGCGGTGATCAGTAGATCATCGACATACTGAAGCAGGGCAGTGTTAACAGGCATGTGGATACTGTCAAGTTGTCTTTTCAGTGCTTGGCTATAGATGCTGGGGCTTTCTGTGAATCCTTGAGGTGCGCGTGCGAATTTAAAGCTTCGTCCGTTTAAACTAAATCCGAACAAATATTGGCTTTCCGGATCGATTGGGACGCTAAAGAAGGCGTTCTTGAGATCAATTACAGTAAAGAACGTGGCTTCTGAATCAATGGCTGTTAGTAATGAAGAGATATCTGGGACCACGGGATATTGTGGTACAATGCATTTATTTAATTCGCGCAGATCAATAACTAATCGATAAACTGGAGGTGCTTTTGGGTCAGTTCGTTTAAGAATTGGAATGATCGGAGAGTTACATATATTGGAGTCAGTTTCCACAACCACTCCTTGTACAATGAGCTCGTCAATGATTTTTAGCAAAGCCACTACAGCATCTGGAGGTAACTTGTATTGTCGTATTCGTGGTAATACCACTCCTGTTTTAAGTGTGACTCGATATGGTGTAATGTGCATACAACCTACATCAGTGGGGCCTTGTGCCCATAAATGTGCAGGTAGATTCTGTAACCGGTGATCCATGTCTCTAAATACATAGTGACCTTTAAAGTCACGCAAAAATAGTCGTATTCCTTCCGGAGAACAACATATTACAGCTCCTAGAGCTTTCAGTGTCTTTATACCTAACAAGTTTTCTGGACATGATTTTGTAAGTAATAAATCTGTAGTCCGTGTTAATGGACCGACTGCTAGTGGAAGAGGTTGCGATACCTCGTTAATAATAGGCTTTCCTGAAAATCCAAGGGAAATATTCTGTGAGCCTGAGAGGGGTGCCCCTGGAACCTCGTCGTGACTTATTGTTGTTCTGCTTGCCCCTGTATCAATTAAAAACTTTCTGTCTTTCCCTAATACTTGACTATGTACGTAAGGACCTTCCTGATCTACAGGAACCTCAATAAGGGGTAAGCCAACCTCCCTCTCTAGGCTGTTTCATGTGTATCGCTGATAATCGGGATAGTCATTTTGTGCATACTGGTACATCTGTTGTGTCGTGTTTTGTGTTGTAGCCATAGGCTGTGGCTGTGATACCACCACGGTCTGTTGTGAAGCTGGCATAGGCTGTATATTCTGAGGTACTTGTGGTTGGATCTGATCCTGTCTAGGTGGACGTGGTCTTTCCTTCGTTTTACCCGTGGAGATATTATGTTTCAGGACTGCACAATCGTTTATATAATGACCTGGCTGTTTACAATAGTTGCATGTCCCTTTAACAGGAATCGCTGAGTTACTGGACTGTGTCGCTTCTTTTTATGGCCATCAGCTGGAACTGACTGGGCAATGAGCATTTTCATTTTCGTGTCTTTCATACGTCTATGTTCGTGTTCTTGTTCTTCTCTAATTCTATTCTGGTGATACTGTAACATTTGTAACATTTGTGAAGGGGTGTTAGCTTGCCAAGAGCTCTCAACTTTCAATACTCGGTTCTTAACCTGGGGCAGGGAATTCTCGACCAACTTGGTTACAAAAAGATGTGGATATGAATCACTACTTGCTTTCAGACCACTATTAATACCAAAACATTTTTCAAATCGGGAATAAAAATCGCTAGTGTCTTCCTCGGGTTTCTGTTTGCAAGCTGATATTGCTCCCCAGTCTTCCTTTTTCGTAGTTAATAAACGTGGCAATACTTGCACTAGTAATCCTGGTAAGGCTTTAGTTTTGTCCCCAAGCCCTAGGCCTGCAGTTCGGGCATTTTCTTCGTTTTCTAATGCTGTCCAATCAATCTTTTGTTCTCCCACCTCCCATTCTTTTTCTTTGAGTTTCTCGTAAATACCGGCAGGAAATAATACTTTTAATATTTTCATAATGTCATGATAAGTATAATCACCCATGAGTAACATGTCTTTTATTTCACGGTGAAAACCTGCTGGATCTTTATCATGGCTGGGTACTAATTTTTTCATTTCTAATAGTTCTATTTTGGTTATAGGCGTGTACACAAACACGCGTCTAAAAGAATTATCATCATTTCTAGCTGGGTGCACTTCGCGTAAGGGATTCTGTCTATCTATGTGATACATTTTTCTTCCCATAGTGGGAACTGAAACATGTTCTGGGTATACGAAAACAATGTACTGGTTCCGATATTCTAGAATTTCTTTAATTAAATCAGTACCTGAACCTCTCCATTTATTCGTGAGTAATTCTATCAGTATTTCTGGTAGGGGACCAGGATCGGAGTGTTGGTTTTTATATAATATAAGGAGGTGTTGTATCATGTACATACCAGCTAAACGCTGTTCGCTTGGTGTAAGATTCAAAAACGTGTGTGCTAGCGCATCATCACTGTATTTTTCAGAACTGTCAGCCCATTGTACTGCTGACCTTGCTAATTCTTGCTCATCCATAGAATCGAGCATATGATACCCCCTTCGGTCTCGGAGTAATTTATCGGCAGCTTGGAATAGATGTTCAGGAGACCTTGTATTCAACATAGGGGTTTGAAAATTTCGGTTACATTCTGGACGTATCGGACGTATTGGATCATTAAAGCATCTGGTATTATTAAAAGGTCTTCCCGTACCTACATAAGCCATCGTTTCTAATTGTCCTGTGGGCATTTCTGATTCTTCCTCCTCCTCTCCCTCTGATTCAGTTTTGTCTGTCTCTAATCTTTCTTTATGTATTCGTTCTACTTCTTTGCGGATCTTTCGGCACATAACTACTATACATGTCTGTTTATCATGTTTCCCTTCTGATATATTATGACCCCATCTAGTAAGTACTTGCATTTCACCCTGATCTACCCCAGGCCGATCTCTGTTTCTGATCACGCAGTTTATGAAGAAGCGTAACAGTTGCCTCTGTATATCTACTTTCTGGTATTCCATGGCTTCGTCAATACTTTCAGGGCCTCGCCCTGATTGGACAAAATGATATATATTGTCTAAATGTGCCATCATTCCTGGTAGCGTCGTTAAATACATCGAAGCTCGTCGTATACGTAGTGATGACAGCAGCATTCTGTCCTGTTTACCGGGCACTGGATCATATCTACAATCCACTAGATGTTCCTTAAACATGTCGGTAGTTGCTAGTTGGGGTGTACGTTGGTATGCTAAATCTCTAAGAGATAATTTATTTCCTCGCGGTGGCGTGGCAAAAATTGCTGTCGTACCTCCTGTCGCACCGTCTGAGGTGCTAGGCACGAAAGGATTTGTTGAATGTAAGGTAGAAACTGTAGATGCAGAAAAAGCGGTAGAAACAGATGGGCCTATTGGAATGTGTGTAGGAGTTTGTTGTTGTGGAGGTATAGGCGGATGATCTTGGCGTTGAGCACCATCGACAGGCGGTGTGTGTGGCGGAGCATTAACATATTCGGGAGCTACATCGTCTAAATAGGAGGTAAGGAAAATATCTTTAGCGGTCTTGGGATGTGCTTTAATCGGGAGTAATGGAGGTGTCAGGTCTTTCGGTATTTCCGGGGTAGCCTTAGGTAAACCCTCGGCCAGAAGAGGATACATACCATTCATAAGAGTGTTTCTTCGTCTGTCTACTTGTTCTGTTTTTACTCGGGTACCTTCCTCAATTAATATACTTTCACGGGCTTTATTTGAATTCTCCCTACTTTTCTCTTCTTGTCTGAGCGCTTTCTCTGTGCGCCTATGCGATTCTTTATGCCATAATTCAATGGCATCTTTCTGTGACTGTCTGGCTTTCTTTTTCCATAATTCTTCTTCTACTCTCATGATGCAATCAGCATCCCATGTCCCAGCTGCGGGCCATCTCTGACTTTCTGCTAAATCCTTGGTGTAGTCCACCCATAAATCAAGATATAATACGGCATCTAGGCCATGCTTATGGTACATAAAGTACCCTGGAGTGTCCCTAGGTGGAATGGGAACGGCTTCCTCGAGTATTCCTTTTCTAGTTTTTATCTGTCTTAATTTTGAGAATAACGGCATCTTAAACCTTGCTACTTGATTCTTACTCGGACTTGAACATAATTAATACAATAAACACAGTAATGAAAATCGAACAATCACTCATACCACGACATTTTTTTAAAAAACATATTAAAACATTTAACATTTAAAACAAACAACGATAATTTAGAATAGAATTAGTTACTGACATAATACGAGATATACTGGATGTACTGCTAAACAGTACAGATACACTGCTGAAACAGTGCAGACCGGATCTGTGTACCCAAACCCGTCTTGACCGGCACAAACCAATGCGCACGTCTAAATGCGTCCCCAGCAACGGTACTCACCGGGAAGCACGGAACGGAACAGAAGGCCTCGGGAAGTCTGGACTGGACTAGACCAGACTGGACTGGACTCGATTCGTGACTTGGTTACTTCGGAACTTCGGAATCTGGTGGGCCTCTGTATACCACGGATCTTGCTCTCTCAGCTAGGCTCTGGTCGGGATTCTTCGCACTTCTCACCGCCTCGTCTGGGTGTTGATCGCAGCCTCAGTCACCCTCGCTTGGCCGGAGGGAGATACAGGAAATCCTGTGGGTACGCGTAGTTGTCCGTCCGGCTGTGGCAGGAGACCGGGCCTGCAACGCACCTCCGGCGCGTGAGATGGGGAAGGTGTCCCTGTTCGGGCGCCAATTATGTGGTAAATTTTTAATTACCTAGACTTAATTTATGCAGTAAAATTCAATAAGAATAACTCAGTAAAAATAAGAGGCAGAATCCGTGGTATTTGAGGTTCTTAAAAGGGAATTTATTCCTTACAAAGGAATGATGGTTCGAACCAGGCAATCGAGTTCCGTCACCACGAAGGTTCAGGAAGGGATCAGCAATACATTATTGACAAGTAATCATATATATATGAAATGCATTACAGTAAGACAGATGCAGGAGGCGTAACAGCTGATAAGAGAGATAAGAATACACATACGTAATAAAGAAGGCGTTTACAATAGGCGTGCATAAAGGCGTGTACTAGAAACGTCATTTAGAATGATGTCACAGGTGGGTGGATCCATAAGAGAATCCTGCAATGTCAGCAGAAATATATGGCAGAGATGCGCACGCAGCCGCATGACGTGTGATTGACGTGTAACTAGAGGGTGAAGGGAACGTGACATTTAGCCCTACGTGAGGAGACAGAAGTCTGGGGGGTCAGGTCAACCTAATCCCAAATCATATCTAATATCTTGTGTTTAAGGAACTGTATTATCCAAAAGGAAAGGTCTCTCGGGCAGAATCTATTCTATACTGACTGTTAGTGCGTGTACAAGCGTCTATGTGTCTACATGAGATGCGAGGGGGCATGGGCCTACCATGGAAACGGGGCTATGAATTACTTGCATAGAGATAGTAAGACCGGGCCCTTTGCCTTGTAGCTGGAAGGATGTTTACCTAAAACTACTAGACAGGAATGCATTGGATGAGGAGCAGAGCAGATAACTTGAAGGTGAAATACAGTTTTTGGCAGGCAATAGGCCGAGTCAGGCACCGTTAGCCGCGCAGGGAGTAGGACAAAGTTCATGGATATAGATGCAGACTCAGGCTGGAGCTTTCAGAAGCAGAAGGCAGGAAAAGACTTGATGACAGGATTCAGGGCCTACTCGCCTGAACTGTAAAACGTGAAAAGTGTACCATATAAAGTCGGTGGCCAATCATATTTAGGAACGGAATATCCGACCCATTCATGGCGGATCTGAAAGAGGACATGTTGACGTTGGACGCACATGTATTTGCGTCTTCATAGCTGGAACTGGAGGGAACATACATGTACTTGTAGCATGTACATGGAGCCGTTGGGGTCTAAGATAGGGGACATAACTGATCATAAAATTCATATTTCCTCAGGTGGTGTAGAGCCTGTACCTGAATAGGGCTTTGCCTACCTTCCACAATGATGGCTCCACCCCCATGTGGAGTGTCTGGAGCCAGGGCTCACACTGAAAATGGAGCTTGTTGTGTACTTGCAAAGTGCCCCCAGAACTGGTTTGGACTGGGCTCAGAGTCCTGGGCCAGGAGAGAACAAAGAGATTTACTGCATAAAAAGAGGGGCCCAGACCCCAGACTTTTAGATCACTTCTGGGAAATCAAGAGTAATCTTTGCCAAGGAGAAGAGCTGAGAAACTGAGGAGGAATACTGCCCTTGTGCTGTTTGCTGTCTGGGGTTGGCCTGCTAAGAGGTGCCTGTAGCTATTCCCAGCCTCTGGAGGTTGTTTTGGATGTTGGGAGCTGTTTTCGATGCATCACCAAAGAAATCGTTGAATACCCTGGCCCTCAGCTCCAGAAGTCACTGCACGCCGCATCGAGTACACCGATCTCTGAAGTCTGAGATCACTGCACCAATTCCGACACAAGCCCTGCTGTGAGGCTGCAAGAACCCATGCATCATCCGAGATTGTGGCATCACATTGAGGTCCCAGGTCTGTCGCATCATTGGGGGACGCAGTAAACTACTGACACATCACCTCCCCATGCAGTAAGAAACCGACGCATCACCCACTGTCTGGTAAGGTACCGACACATCTCCTCCCCTGTTCAGGAGTAAGGAACCAGCGCATAACCTCCCTCGCAGCAAGAAGCCAATGCATCACCTTCCCTGAGTGTAAGGAACCGACGCATCACCTTCCCTGTGGCCCTTTTTGTTTGTGTGCGAGACACATCCAAGGTACTTTGTGTGAAAAGTGTCGCATCTGCAATTTGCTTTGAACGGAACTATTTCTACCGTTTGAAAGTCATATTTTTATTACGGTATTGTGGATTTTTGTCATTTGGTCTTGCTTAGTTTAGATAAAGATTGCCTATTTTTCTAAACTGGTGTGGTGTCTATTGGTAGTGTTTTCACTGTATTACTGTATGTGTTTACAAATGCTTTACACACTGCCTCTGGGATAAGCCTGTCTGCTCAAGCCAAGCTACCAAGGGGGTGAGCATGGGTTATTTTAGAAGTGTATCCCCCTTACCTTGCCCAGAAGCAAGAGCCCCTATGTGGACAAAGGTACCTACCTCTGCCAACTAGAGACCCCGATTTCTAACAATCACACTCTGTGTTAATCTGTTTTAGATTCCTTCACCATAGCATCTTCATTTGGACATTTCAGAGTTGTGATATTAGCAGGTATATGATGCGTTTCAGAAGTACAAAGTTGACATGGATTGTTCCTGGGAATGTCTGTCACAGAGTTTGGGTATACAAAGCCGGTACCCAGACAGCTTCCACAGTGATAGCATGGAAGTTATGTAGCTTCCATTGGACTTGTTCCTTGTTGTGTGTTTGTCCAAATGCTATCATGTGATCCAACAAAATATGATAGTCTCCCTTCTCATTGGCTAAATCAGCATTGTGTATGAACTGTATGTAGCTGTTGATGTGTCTCCTCATTGTAGGCCAAAGTGCTTGTGGCACCTCACTGACCTTTGTTTGTGACATTCCACCAAATGCAAGCAACACTGGATTGGAATGGCCCTTTGGTCAGAAACTGTTGTACTGTCATGTATCTGTTTATTTGTTTATTTGATGTGGGATTCCTTTTGTGATGTAGGCAAAATGGCTCCAGCTAATAATGTAGACCTAATTTAATGTTGCCTATTTTAGATGATATTTTCATATGTACCCCCTCCTTCCATCTTGTGAAGGTCTGCAACTGATTCTGTGATCACTGACACAGAAGAATTGAGTCATGTCTTGGTTGCTATTTTTTTTATATGATTTCAGCTTATGATTTGAACAATGGAATAGATATGTGATCAGACCAGACTCTTGTATGTTAGTGTTGCTGTCAGGAGTACCACTTAGCCCGTCACGATTGGCTAATAAGCAAAGAACTACCAAAATGGCGGCTGACATAGAGCACCTGCGCGGAGGTCGGGCGTATGATTAAACCCGACCTCCCGTAGCTGCAAGACGCTTTGCGCTCTTCCTGCCCCAGCGCTTCAGTGTCTCGAATTGCAACATCTGTGGATTACTTACCTGAACTCTGATTCCTGGAGCTCCCGTCGGCGTCGAGACTTCGGCTCTGGGTAGCCTGTTCGTTTCGTCGGGTGTCTCGTGGTTTTGGCATCTTCGTTAGCGGTCTGCCCATCGTTGGGATTCCTTCGGCTCCCGTTGTTTCTCTTCGTGGAGTCTCTGTTGGCAGCCTTCCTGGACCGAGGAGTTACCATTCGAAGGGGAATTGTTGTGACCTGCAGGCGGGACTGCCAAGAAGACACAGAAAAGAAGGATTATGGTACCAGCGCCCTGGTGCTGTTCTTATTCACATTACTTAAGTTTTATTTACTATTTACTTACCTGTGCTGTTCTGCGACTGCGGAATCCGTCCTCCTTTTCTTTTGTTTCTTACTACATTTCTGAAAGACAAGAAAAAGAAGCACAAACCTGAAGTTAAGGTTTACCCTTTTAGTTTTCATAATTAAAACCTACAGACATCAGCAAGACACTCACTAAGGTGGGTCCCAGTATCTATGTATATATTTCTTTTTCTAGAGATTTTCCCTTCGCATCTGACTAGAAAATTAGTTTTGCTGTTATTCTTGTGTTCCAGAGTACTATTAGAACCCTGAGCCTGAACCTTAGAAGAAGGAAATAAGAGAAAGCAAGCCTCTCTAAAAGTTAGCGTGAGGTAAGAAGCTAGCTCATAGGAATGAGCCACATTAGGAAGATACAAGGTACTCGGTGCACTGTTATATATCTGACCTGTTTTCTGTTTATTTTATCTCTAGCCTTATATTTTATCCTGACGGGTCCTGAGCTACCGATTATTCCAGCGAAGGAACATCCTATATCCCTTGTTGTGTTTCCCTTCTTCCCCAAACCACCTTTGGCATTTTGACTGTCGTTGGGTGCGATGGATGGTTAGGGGAGGTAGTGGATAGTGCTTCATGTCCTTGACGTTCCTGCAGGAAATAAAACGAATCCTGACAGTTGCTGGGACATGGTAGTGATCCTGAGTTACACATTATTTACATACAACATACCTATGCTCCCAGACGTACCTAGTTTTGGCATCACAAAGTTCACATGGTAGTACATTTCCACTGGTATGTGTGAGAATTGCACCAGGAGACAATGAGTTGATGACGTGTATTTAATGAAGTGAACAAGGATAAGGCCAAAAAGTGTACTATAAATTAAATAGTGAAAACCGCAAGTGAAGTAGTCAGTCATGGTAGATGTAACCATCTTTGTAGAGTCCAAATTGTCTCCATGGCACAGTCTAAAATACTAATCCCAGTAGATATGGAAAATTGGGTAGGAATAGTCCACAAAGTAAATGTGTTGCACACACAGGAGGAAATTTGGCCCAAGGACTCTTACTGGTAGTGGTGGGTGTTTTGCTATCCTCACCTCCTGGATTCTTGTGCAGATGTCCCTTCTTTTTGCCGGAGGGGGGACCTGCAGATGCTGAAACAGGGGTACATGTAGGCGTGTCTTCCTCTCACAGGTTCTCCCTTCCTGTGGTTGTGGCAGATGTTGATGCCCCGGATGGACTTTGACAACTAGAAGGGGTAAATGCAGTTAGAAAAGCCTCATAGAGGGTGGTGTTGATCACCCACAGCAACTAAACCAGGGAGGCCATGTTGGTGTTGATGTTGGCCATCTCAGTGTGGATGATGGCAACCTTGTGGTATGTGTCCCTCTGCAGCTTCTTCATGTCCCGGATTATGGTAAGTACATGGCCCATCACACCTTGGAAGTCCTTGTAGACTCCTAGGACTTGGTTGATGGCAGCTTGGGTGTTTGAGGCCCCAATGAACTCACTATGTGGGTCCACAGTTATCCTTCCATAACCCCTACCCCCATGGGCCTGTGACCTTGGCAGAGGCTGCACCCTCCCACTGGGTCCTGGGTCCTCAGTGGCTGGGGTGTTAAGAGACACCTCAGGATCCAGGACTGGGAGGCACAGGATGGTACTGACTGTGCTAGGTACACAGGTTGGGATTGGCTGTGTTGCTGCTGCTGGGGTGGGAGTTGTTGTGTGGGCAAAGTTAACCCCACTCTTTCCATCTGCCCAGGCTAACCAGATGGGCCAGGACCATTATCCACATCCACATCTCCAGGAGTGTTTTCATCACTGAGGGCTCTAACCTGGGGTGGGAGGAAGTCTGTTCGGTGTCCAACCTCTGGGCAGGTGCTTTGGCCGATCAACGTGTTGCAAAATAAAGAACATTGTTATTGTTGGAAGTGAGATATGTACATCCACATCATTTGTGTCAAAGTAAATAGAGACCTAGGATGAAACAAAATTGGTAGAGATTAGTATTGTCTTCTATTTGCAGTGAGTTGAAGTTGGTTACTAGTCATTTGAAGACATTCAATACATGTAGTAGATTTCACCAGCTCATTAGATGTGCTGATATGTGGCATTTTGGCTTTAGGGATAGACATGACATCTCTTTTTTTTTTTTTTTAAGTTCAAAAAGTTTTTATTAGAAGAAAATGTTCAAATGTTACAGAATAAGACGTAAAAATAGGAAAGGTATAACAAAAGCAAATATCAGGATAAGTAATGGCACTAACATATGCTGTAATATGAAACATCAAAGATTCAAAATAGTTAGAAACAAAAACTGGTACTTGATGTAAAATAAGGTAATAAAAAGGGAAATGAGATATACAATATAAGCCAAGGAAAATTAAAAAAGAAACAATGTAAAAAGAAAACTTTGTTTAACAATAACAGGAAGTTATGGAGGTTTAGAAACTTCTTGTTGTAACGGAGATAAGGACAGAGAGGTACGAGCACTTAAGTCAAAAAATACTGTAACTGGGCTCCACAATTCTTTTCTTTTGCTAGCTAATGTTAAGGGATAAACAAAAGTCGTGTCCAATCTGTGATTGTAGCAAACAGCATACCACCAAACCTTATAAGATAA
Source organism: Triturus cristatus (assembly GCF_964204655.1). Classification (NCBI taxonomy): domain Eukaryota; kingdom Metazoa; phylum Chordata; class Amphibia; order Caudata; family Salamandridae; genus Triturus; species Triturus cristatus. Next base: position 1,024,454,859 of record NC_140594.1, read on the forward strand.
TTTGGTATAATCTTTCCAATTTTTAGTTAGTTGTTGAAATGCTACAGCTAGTAGCAAGTCAATTATCCTAACACTATGAGTGCAATGATCCCAGATAGGAGATAGACTTCCTAAAAAAATGTGAGATAAGGAAAAGGAGTGAGTGGAGGAAAAAATCCTATTAATTTGAGACCAAACCTGCTTCCAAAAACTGAGAACATGATGACAACCAAAAAGCATATGGAAAAGGCCTGCACATGGTGAGGAACAGGACCAACATTTGTCAGAGGCATCTGGGAAGTGTTTGCTAAGGGTGAGTGGTGAAAACAATAAACGATTGTAAATAAAAAATAATGTTTGAGTAGTGTTGGCAGCTCTAGAAGATCTGCGAATCTTTAACCACAGTTTGTCCCACATCTGAATGGACCAAGAAGAAGTGAAATCTTTTTCCCACTCTTCCTCTGTCACGGATTTGATGCGGGGGAAGGACTGAGTGTGGAGAAGGGCGTATATATTTGAGGCTTTAGAATGCTTAAGTAACAAAGAGTTCAATGGGGACACATCAGGAGGCGCGAGGGATGATGAAGAAGGTACAGCAAGATGAATCTCGTAAGCTTGCTGTATAGCGCGAGTCAGTAACAAATATTTGGCTCGAAAAGAAAGAGGTAAATTAAAAGAAGTGGCAGCTAAATCAAAGGAAATAACCTGAGTATGCTGAAACAATTGCCGCACCCAAATAAGTCCACGAGTTCTCCAGGTTCTCCAAAAAATTGGCTTATTTTTGATCAAAATGGCTGTGTTGTGCCAAATAGGTTGATTAAAGAAGGGTGAATCTGATGAACAGGAAAGAAGTTTAAAAGTGTGTTTAAGAATGGGAGTTGAAATAGACTGAGGTCTACGTGAAAACATAAGGTATTCTTTGAAGGAGAAGGGAGAAATAAAAGACTGTTCTAAGGTCAACCAGAGAGGGGAGGATAGTGAGGAGTCTGCAATCCAATGAGAGACTTGATGTAATAGGAAGGATTTATGGTACAAGGAAAAGTTTGGGAAATTCACCCCACCCTCTCTTTTGGAGCGCATTAGCTTATATAAAGACATACGAGATTTTTTATGTCCCCACAAAAAGGAAGACAGAATAGAGTTAATTTTCTTGAAATATTTCAAGGGAATAGCAAGAGGTATGTTGGATATAGTGAACAAAACAATGGGAGAGAGCATCATCTTAATTGTGTCTAATCTTCCCCACCACGATAGATAGAGAGGATGCCATTTACTAGTAAAAGTAGATAGTTTTTGTATACAGTCGTCCATACACTTAGTGACAGTACCCGAGAGAGAGGAATGAAAATTGAGGCCCAAATATTTAATAGAATTAGGACTCCAAGTAAATCCTGAAGCTGTAAAGTCATCTTTAAAAGTCATTTTAGTAAGTGGTAAGATTTCGCATTTATCTTTATTTAGTTTGTAACCAGATACCTGAGCAAAAGAATGAACTTCATCTAAGAATGATGGAAGGGAGGAATCTGGTTGGGATACGAATAATAAGATATCGTCAGCATAAGCTGCCATTTTAATATTGGAATTATGAAAGGTAAAACCATGAATACTATCGTTCTGACGGATTCGTAAAAGAAAGGGTTCTAAAGCAAGATTAAACAGAAAAGGTGAAAGTGGGCAACCCTGTCTAACTCCTCTCCTTAGTAAAAAATAAGAGGATAATCCCCCATTTGCCGAAATTGCTGCTCTAGGACAAGAATAAAGGAAGGAAATCAGGGTAGAAATTTTCGATCCAAAACCAAACCACTTCAAAGTTTGAAAAAGATAAGGCCATTCAACCCGATCGAAAGCTTTTTCCGCATCCAAAGCTATTGCCGCGAGGGAATGGGGATAGTGTGAGGTCTTAGAAATAATATCACAAAATAATCTAGTATTGTCCGACAACAGTCTGCCCTTAACAAAGCCAGACTGTTCTTTCCCTAAAAGTTCGGGTAGGAAAGACTCCAAACGTAAAGCTAGTGCTTTAGAGAAAATTTTATAATCAATGTTTACTAGAGAAATCGGGCGATAATTTTTACAGTGCTGTGGGTCCTTACCCGGTTTCGGGATAATACAAATAAGGGCATCAGAAAAGGATACAGAAGCGGAACCGGTTTGAAGAAAGGTAGAGAGAAGCAGATGTAATTTGGGAATTAGCAAAGTTGCAAAGCAGGAAAAAAACTCAACAGTAAAGCCGTCCGGCCCCGGAGCTTTTCCATGTTTGAGAGTATGGAGAGCGTGAAGAAGATCGCTGCGAGTAAGATCGGATTCTAAAGAAGAAAGGTCTGGAGGAGTATTAAAAGGAGAAGTAATGGTTGACAGAAATTGGGAAATGGACTGCTCAGACGAAGGTGTTTCTGAAGAATACAGTGTTTCATAAAAATGTAAAAATTCTTGTAAGATATCATCACTTTTATGTTTCAGTGACCCATCATGACCATAAACAGACTCAATGGTGACTTTGTTTTGTCTCACCTTTAAATAATTGGCCAACATTTTACCAGCCTTGTTCTGCCCACCATAAAATTTAGCGCTAGTCTTTAAAAGAAAATTAGAGGCATTAAATGTGGAGTCCTTATTAAATTGAAGCTTGGCAGAAATGAGTTCATTTAAGCAATCCTTTGATTTAGAAGTATAGTATAAGTGCTCCAATTGTTTAATTTTGGAGAGTAGAACATTAGTATCTTGTTGGGCCTTTCTTCGCTTACGTGAGACATAGGTAATGATAAAATCCCTGGCCGAGGCTTTGAAAGCGTCCCAAACTACAGGAAATGGAACTTCACCAGTGTGATTAAGCAAAAAATAATCATGAAAAAAAGATGTAAAAGAAGAGACAAATTGTGTGTCAAGAAGGAGAGCGTTATTAAAACGCCATTTTTTAATGGAAAGAGGCTTCCGTAATACATCCAAAGTAATAGAAACTGGAGCATGATCTGAAATTAAAATGGAACCTATATCAGAAGAAATAAGGGACTGAGTAAGGTGATGTGTGATAAAAAAATAATCTAGCCGAGATTGCGTTTGGTGAGGGGGTGAGAAAAACGAGTATTCTCGTGAAGTAGGGTTGCAGAGTCTCCAGGCATCAGTAAGTTTATATTGTGCAATGAGGTGAGTGAAAGACTTTTGTGATTTATGTGGAATGTAAGCGCTAGTTGAACACCTATCCAAAAAGGGATCAAAAACTTCATTACAATCACCTACTAAAATGAAGTTATCAACATAATGTTGAGTGATCAATGGAGCTAAAGAGGCCCAAAAAGAGGCGTCTCCACATGTTGGAGCATACACATTCAAAATGGAAATGGGAACATTGTCTAAAGTAAAATTAACCAACACCCATCTGCCTGAAATATCAGCAAAATGCGTCACTGACTTAACTGGAAGAGACTTTTTAAATAAGATCAAAACGCCATTCCGTTTACCATCCCCTGGGGAAAAGTACACTTCACCCACCCAACCTCTCTTCAATTTGGCGGATTCATCTGACGATAAATGAGATTCCTGTAAACAGGCTATGTCTGCATTGAGTTTGGTCAAATGTGATAATACTCTCTGTCTTTTAATTGGCGAATGTAAACCTCTAACATTCCAAGAAATTATTTTCAATGGCATAAAACATTATTAAAAAAGCACATCAAGGTACCAATTAAGGAAGAGGCATGAGAAAGAAAAATACTAAAATCGTATATGCATATAAAGAAAAGACAGCAGAAATAAAAGAAGAGAAATTCATAAAAAACAACAAAGTGAAAATCAATTATATGATGAAGAGAAAAAGGAAAAATAAAAAAGAAGAGGAATAGAGAAGAAAGATGAAAGGACTGAATCAAGAAGAAAGAGCAAAAAGTGAGCTGAGGAAAAGCATAGCAAAAAGAGAAGTAATATGCTAGGGAACAAAAAGAAGAGAGAGAGAGAAATGTAAAAACAACAGAACAAATGAAGAAGAATAAAAAACTTACATACTGTTGAGAACAAACAAAAGGAGAGGAGGGAGAAGGCCACATGAAACAATGCCGGGTCAAGAGCTCCAAAGGGAAGGCAGGGAGGAAGGACAACCGCGACGGACTCTAAGGACATGAAGGAAGATGGTGATGTGAAGGAAGAAATCTGTGAAAAGGGGGAGAAAGGATGGAAGTTAAATGTTAAAAACACATAAATTCAACAGAGAAACAAACAGTCAAGAAAATAGTATAATCATAACAATCATGAAAACCAACAAGGAACCAGGCATAAAAGCATTAATATGAAATAGGTGAAAAGCCACCAATTAAGAAGAACTAGAGGAAGCTGCAATGTCCATTTTGATAGTAGTTTGAGAGTACAGAAAGCTCTTCAGTTTCAGCGGATCATCATAAGTAGTAGTCTTGTTGTTGAAAGTCACCTTGAAAAGGCAGGGATGAAAAAGCCCATATCTCGCTCCCAAAGAACGAAGCTGTGGTCTAAGTGAAAGAAATTCCTTGCGCCGGTCAGCAGTGGATTTAGCATAATCTTGCGCAAAGAAAAGCTGATTGCCAGACCATGTAAGGCGAGGAAGAGCCTTGGCTGCAGACAGGACGGTGAGTAAATCTGTATACTCCAGAAAGAAGAGGATAACACCTCTCGGCCTTTTAACATGAGTAGTGGAGAAACCAGTAGGAGGAGGACCTAAACGGTGCGCCCTTTGTATGTTAAGAGTAGTGGATTCCGGCAACTGGAGAATCTTCGGCAAAAAGGACTTGAAAAAAGCAATGGCATCAGACCCCTCTGAATTTTCCGCCAGGCCATAAATGCGAAGATTATTCCTCCTACTTCTGTTTTCTAAATTCTCAATCTGCTTGTGGAGTGCAGAAACTTGGAGAGATAATGGATCCACCTTGGCAACAGAAGAAGTAAGAGTATCCATAGATTGTTCTAGAAGGGTCACACGACCATCAATAGTAGACCATTTGTCAGAGAGCAATTGAAGAGTAGTCTTGGTTTCCTCAAGAGTGGATTTAGTTTCCTCAATAAAGGGGCGTAATGCCCTAATTTCACCCAGAAGGACATCCATTGTTACTGAGGAGGTTTGTTTGGGAGGAGAAGGTGGATCTTTTTTTAGTCGTTTGGTTGAACCTTTGGTGAGACCACTAGTTTGTGGAGCTGAAGTAGAGGAAGAGCTTTTAACAGGATCAGATGAGTCATCCATCTCTAGACACTGGTATCTAGAACTCGTTTGAAGTAAAAATTTACGAGGAGTTGAAGAAGGTTTGCGCAATTCCTTATATATTCTACCCATAAAGGAAATGACAAGTACAACTAAAATATATCAGAGCTAATAAACGAGCAATACAGAGTTTACAACATGGGTGAAATCCGAAGAGTCATAAATGACCACCTACATTAGCAGTTATGAAGTAATTAATGATTCATCATAATAATACTGCTAGAAAACTGAATTGCGCAAAAGCAAGTGCAATGAGAGGTAAATAACACAATATAGAAAGCATGAAATGGAAATATGATGCATAAACATATTAAACCTGGCATAAGTCAAACATGTGGTTGCAGCAATTGAAGGAAAGTAGGCTGTAAGGAAAAATGTTAGTAACATCCAAAAGTGTGAATAAATCAACACTGTAATACTGCAGTTGAAAGAGCCAGGCCAGCTATGTTGAACATGAAAGACTAGTCAGCATAAAATGTAGTGAGGAACCATTCTGATACTATAGAGCTCACTGGAGTAAGACCTCGGAAACCAGCCTCAACAAAATGGCGGCCGGAGAACAAAGGAAAAACACCTCACACGATCACAAAATCACAAAATAAATGTCACCAAGATGTGGAGACAGCAGATGATCCATCGTTGGTGAAGTAGAGAGGGGAGCAATGTCCAACTAATGACAAGTCAGACTGCAACATCACTGTGATTCAATAACGAGAGTCAAAGGTGACAGGAAACGAGAATCACCTAAAAAGCGCTCCAACAGGATCCAAAAATAAAGAAAGGGCATTGCAAGTTAATCCGCAAGCTGTCATTAGGGAGAATTAACATATAAAACCGCCAGCAGCTGAATTCGTCGGTAGACGCTAAAAGCGTAACTCCGCAGCATGAAAACAAAATGGCGGTCGCTGCACTGAATGATGGCGCCTCACGCATCTGTTGAAGGGAAAAAGTATAGCCACAGGTCGAGTCTAGCAGCCAAAATCACCCCATCAGTTGTTCACCCGTTCCGAAGTCGGAGACCATGACTTCTAAGGGTTACCAGATCGCAGGGAGTCCCGTCGGGGCTCTCATCCTCCGCGCCGTCCGGGAGAGCTACAAGGAAGCCGCCATCGTCCGCGGGCGCTAGCCACGCCCCCCGACATGACATCTCTAAAACATTGCAAACAGCACAGTGTTGTTGTTACGTGTATCTGACCAGTCCAAGGCCTAGTTGTGTATAATACAGGCAAAACACACCTTGGTTGTATATATTGCATGTTTCATAAAGTGAGGAGCGCAGAGTCAACAGCTCACCTGCCACTACTAATCAGCTGAATTTTGTCAATGGCTTACATATATTAGGGGTACACAGTTTGTATGGTGTCACCTATGCCATCAATAATTTCACTTGATGAGACCAGGACAGCGTCAAGCAAAGTATTCAGATATGTACCTGAGTGGAGCATTGTATGTACATTGCACTGGCCATGATCACTGAACATCAGTTGTAACATGGCAGACAAGTGAGTAGGGGACAAACAAGTATAGCAGTGAGTAGGGGATAAAGGAGTATAGCACCATTGTTAGAGTTCCAGTCCCAGGGCCTCAAGGTAGTAGTGATAGGTTGTCTATCTCAGCTTACCAACATGTGACAAATGGTAACCTGCATGATGTGTGAACATCAATTGTAACATGGCAGACAAATGAGAAGGGAAAAAAGAAGTATAGTAACTTGATTAGAGTTCCAGTCACAGGGCATCATGGCAGTTGTAGTGCAATCTATATCAACTTACCAACACTTGAGAAATGGTGACCTGCATGATCAATGAATATCAGTTGCAACATGGCAGACAAGTGAGAAGGAGAAGAGGAAAAAGGAGTATAGCATCTTGCTTAGTGTTCCAGTCACAGGGCCTCATTGTAGTAGTGGTAGCTTTTCTATCTCTGCTTACCAACACTTGACAAATGGTAACCTGCATGATCAGTGAACATCAGTTGTGCCATGGCAGGCAATTAAGAAGGGGCGAAAGGAGTATAGCATCTTGCTTAGAGTGCCATTCAGAGGGCCTAATGGTTGTTGTAGTCACTTCAATCTCACATTAGAAGCACTTGAAAAACGGTTAGTGTAACATACTTGTTGGTAACATGCATTTGGCATTGACCTTACATTTGCCTATTAACCCATATCATGAGTCCTGGGATGATATGTTTATGGCAATCCACATACAGACACCATTCCAACATGTGGTATGTCATGGAGACTGAATCATGTGCCCTTCTATGCAACAATATACATTAACACAGACAAACCAACATCTCTGAAACTTTGATGTTTGCATGTTAGGAAAGTAGATAGACAACCCCATAGCAAAAGCAGAGTTGAGAGCAAACAGGACATTTTGGCATTGTGTCAGTTAGTGGTGTGGTACTTACCAGACTCCACATCCCCAGCTATTCCTGTCAAGCCCTCAGAATGAAGGATGGCCAAGCCCTTCTCCTCCCATGGAAAGAATTGTAATGGGGCACTGGGAGGCTCAACGCCGGTCCTTTGGGCCGCCAGGTGGCAGCTGTTGTACCAGGTATGCACCTTCAACCTGAGGGCTGTCCACTTCCTCCTAACTTCCAGCTAAGTGCACAGGGAGGTACCAGCAGCATTCACTTTGTTGACTATCCTGTACTACATTTCCATTTTCCTACTCAGAGAAGTATGCTGGAATTGGGAACCAAATATTTGGAGCTCTACTCTAATGATTTTATCCACCATGACTGTCAACCGTGGAAGTTTGGGGCCAGGCATGATAAATATAATAATCTGAATGACTATATGAAAGCAAATACTAACAAGTTATATTGTTGAAAAAGTGGAAAAATAAAATTAAAGGTGGTGGAGAGGGCTAAATGGGAAGATGAAGGAAAAAAGAGGGCTGCCTTGGGTCACAACGGTGTCTCCTATTTTCTGTGCTGTAGGTGAGCAGCAAAGGATCCTGGTCAGGGATGGGATGTGTTTTATAGTTTGATTTGCAGGCATGTTCACTTGGCAAAAGCACATCAGGTGTGTAGTTTTTTAATTCATCCAATGGTCACTGTTGTGGTGATTTGTTGAGAGCATACCGTAGCGGTCTACTGCTGTTAGGTAACCACCACTGGGAGAATGCCAGTATAACTGTGTAGTCAAAATAGGCTCAGCGGGAACACCACTGCCCTGATGGCATCAGAGTACGCATCGCCAACATTGCAGACCACAGCGGTCCCAGCAGGAACAGCACCGTTGCCGCGGTCAGCTTTTCAGACAGAACAATCATAATGCGGCGGCCGGAAAACCACTGGCGCTGAGGTGTCCTCGAGGCCGCGGCGGTTGGCGGTCAAACAGTCGAACTGGTAGTTGGCCTCTTAATCTTTTTTATATAGGTATTATTCCTTGGAAAATATTGTATATTGTTAGCAAGGTTAATAAAAGCATACCTATGTGTTTTTTAAATTCTGGTTACTGCATGTTTTTTCATATTTTTTTTAAATGTATGCACAGCACCTAAATCTGATTTATTGTATATGAAATTTTAATGTTAGATAGTGTGTTCCAGTTTTTGCAATTTTTTGAAGTACATTTTTTGGGGGGTACAATATTTTTTACCCATCTTTCTGTATACTGAGTGTCAGCCACGAGTGCAGACACTCCACAGTCGTAAAGTTATTACTTGGACAATTTGTACATGAATAGCAAAAATCACAAACTTGCACTAAAGTGTAAGTTTACCTTTGTGAATAAGGACCTACAAGTAGATTTTAGTTCATGTCTCCATATAATTTGATTAGAGTGATATGAGTTCCCTTGTATTGCTGTGAGTGGGTAATCTTTCAGGATAGTAGAAATTATAGCTTGTTCAAAATCGATAATGATCATTTAGAGATTGTATTTTTTCATTTTTTTTTGTTTAGTGATAAGAGTTTGTTAAAGGTGCACTTTATGTGCTTTGCAAAATTCTACATATTAAATAGACTTTTGTGTGTTATGCTATTGGCCTTGCATAGTGCATATACGTAAAAATGGTGGTAGATACTACATAAATGTCCTGTCCATCATACATGTTTTAAACTGTATCAGCAGTAATAAATTATTAAAGTTTTATTATTTGTTGGTGTGGGCGGAACTCTCAGAGTTTCACTTTATGCGCTTTGCAAAATTCTACATATTAAATAGACTTGTGTGTGTTATGCTATTGGCCTTGCATAGTGCATATATGTAAAAATGGTGGTAGATACTACATAAATGTCCTGTCCATCATAGATGTTTTAAACTGTATCAGCAGTAATAAATTATTAAAGTTGTATTATTTGTTGGTGTGGGCGGAACTCTCAGAGTTTCACTCTGCAACATTCCGCAGAGTTACATGAAAACTCCAGGAGATTCAGCAGAGTTCCGCGAGTGGGTCGGAATGTACATGCCGCACTGTTTGTGCTGATTTTTAGCACAGAGCTTGCTACGCGCTGCAAAATTAGCACAAATTGCACCACATGGCAAACCAGAGGGCACTACTTCTTTGCTGCCACTCGAGTAGATTTGCTATTCGAGCGGCAGTTTTCTCATCCGTGAACAGCATAGTAAAATTGCTGTCATTTTGCATAATTACACTACAGTAAATTACATGAGCTATGCCCATCTCTAATTTAAAGGCCTGCATAGATCAGCACCAATCCATGAAGGGCTCCATCTGCAAAAGTCTACCAGTGCACAGATATCGGGCTGAGATAAATGGGAGTCTCACTAGCTGATCCCTCACACATGTAAATTTGCTTGTGTGCACATGTTTAAGTTCAGCCATCCGCTTTCACTTACCAAAGCTGTGCAGCTGTTAACCTTATCTTAAAAGGCAGACAAAGTTGGTTAGTTTTCTGGTACATTTTAAGAGAGCTTACAGTAAGTGAGACTCAGCTAGAGAGACTTACAGCAGAAGTCCAGAAATTAGGTAGTCCAAAAAGCACAGATCCAGGGGGCTTAGATGGGTCAGAACACATCTCACAAGTGTCCTTGGCTGTACAGACCTCCTCTTTGCCAGCACAGTTAGAAGAATTGGACACTTATCAAAAGGTTTCTGGCTTTAAAAAAAATATACCTAAAGCAGAATACTTGAGTCTCATCATCATGCAGAGATCCCTCGATCTTCTGAAAGGAACAATTTTATTTCAGTAGAATAATGCAGCTAATTAATGTTTATTGTTATTATTATTATTGTCATTATTATTATAATTATTTTTAGTGTGTGAAATTTGAAAAATTGTCTTTCATATATTATCATTATATTTGCTGAGCACAACATCATCATGCATCTTAGCCCAGGGGGTTTTAATGTCTAAAGTCATGTTGAGAGACAAGATTTTATTATATCTTTTAATACTGCGTGAAGTGAATTGCCAGGATGTCCAGTGGCAGTTCATTTCAAAGCATTGGTTCAAATGCCCTTAGACACCTCCCTCCCAATTAGGCCTTTTTGCTATGCAGACTCTTTACGGAGAAGAACTGCACTAAAATATATAAACCTCATCCGGTAACAGAGAGATAAAGGGGAATCATGTTTTGCAGTAATCTTGGTCAATAGGAAATGCTGTATTGTTTTTTATAAGCATCCATCTTAGATGGTGTTTTGCATACAGTCAAATATTCTTTGACCCATCACCTCTATCACTACCATGTTTTAGCTGCCAAAGCCTTGACTTCAAGCCATAAGGTCAGCTCAGATAGGTGCCATCACTGTACTACAAGTAGGAAAGGGCACATGCAATAACCCTCTGAATGCATGTGCTACTGCAGATCTCATCTTAAAAAGCAGACATTGTTGGTTATTACTCTAATACATATTAACAGACCTTACAGTAAGTGAGACTCAGCTAGAGACACTGACAGAAGAAGTCCAAAAATTGAGTAGTCCAAAAGGCACACATCCAGGGAGCTTAGGTGAGTTGGAATACATGTCTGACAATTGTCCTTGGCTGACCCAATCTCCTACTTGCCAGTACAGTTAGAAGAATTGAGCAAACTGAACACTTGCCAAATGGTTTCTGGCTTTAAACAAAATATGAATAAAGCAGAATGCTTGTGTCTAGTTGTCGTGCATGTGTCACACTGTCTTCTGAAAGAAACAATTCATTTTCACTAGAATAATTCACCTAGTTAATGTTTATTGCTATCATGATTGTTATTATTATTGTGTAAAAATTGAATAATTTTCTCTCTTGCAATTTACAGCTACATTATTATCATACTTGCTAAGAGGAACTGCTCCACGCATCTTGGCCCAGGGGATGTCCATGTGTAAAGTTAAGTTGAGAGACAAGACTTTATTGCCTTTTTTAACTACTGCAAACTGTGAATGGCCAGTGGTCTGTCCATCAAGAGCATGGGTTCAAGTGCCAGTGAGGACCTCCCTCCCACTTCGGCCTTTTTGCTATGGTGTACTTTAAGGAGAAGAAGTGCACTTGAATTTAAAAACCCTCATCAGGCAAAAGAGAACAACCATATCAGAGAAAAGAGGATCTCACTTTCGTAGTAGCTATCAATTGCTGTATTGAGCAGGATATGTTTTCTTTGAGGCATCCAGCTTAGGTAGACTTTTGCTTTTCGTCAAATTTCTTGAGACCCATAACCTCTATCAATACCATGATTTAGCTGTCAAAGTTTTGACTTAGAGCCGTTAAGTATACGAAATATATGTGATCTACTTGTTTTTTGGATTCATTTCCTCATATGAATTAATCAGACAAGTAAATGTGCAACACATTCTATTTAACAGAACCACTTGTGTTTAGGTCCTAAATGATGCCCAGGTTCTGAAGAACACAGTGTTACCTCATTGATGCTTAATGGATAAGTCTTATTGTCTTATTCAGCACAAACCTACTTTTGGGGTGACATAGATGACCAAGCATTCTCTTACCCGTAAATAAATGTGGTCATAGGGTGATTGCCTGGGCCCTTTCCCATTCGGAGTACAGTCCGGTCATCTATCATGCCCTGGCCTAAGGGCTCTAAGTCCAAACTCTGACAGCTAAATTATGGTAGTGATAGAGGTGATGGATCTCAGAAAATTGGACTACTCAATTTTTGGACTTCTGCTGTCAGTCTATCTAGCTGAGTCTCACTTAATGTAAGCTCATGTGCAACAAATTCTATCTGACAGAACCAGAAGAAGAATTATCTGCCTCTTATTTGTGCCAAGAGACAAGTTCTGCTCTGATGACATGCACTGCATCTCACTCAGCTGACACGGATAGCCTCAGTAAAGATGACATTCCAGCTGAAGGCCCTATTTCTTTTTGAAGCCCTACCAACTGTGATTCCCAAATGCACCTTAACAAAAATCCAGATGATGTGTGAGAATTTCATAGTGGGTGGGAAGAGGCTAAAGCCAAGCTTAACAGAAAGCTTCATGCCTGTGGAGGTTAGAGGCTTGGGAGTTCCAGATATCATTACGTATTAAACAGGTTGCTAAACTGCGCTATATGTGGAACTAGCTGAGAGAAGGATCTGAGAATAAGTTGTACTTCCTGGACCATCAACTAGCATAAAGATACCTCTGTGAACTCCCATCAGTGTCTACGAGTGATGGGGTGACCATTAGGACTACTGCGGCACTTAGCGAGACATTAGCAATGTAGACACCGTCAAATTCAGAAAGGGTAAACTAGCTAGTCAGTTCCATTCACGACCTTGGTTAGCAATACCAACTTTTAGCCAGATCTGGACAGATGATAATTTAAACAGTGGACATGGAAGAGATGCATCAAACTAGGAGAACTTTTCTGCAATATGAAATGTTAAATCCATCTGGTGAATGCATAGTAGTTTGATATTGGGATTTACACAGTATAAGTAGAAAAAGGGTCATGATGGAGCTTACACTATTTGAGATGATGGTACAAACAGGAGACTAAGTTGAAAATTTGGTTTTGAAAGCCGAACAAGATAATTAAAATTAAGACTAAAATGGGGCAATCAAAAAGCATGTGAAAAGAGCTAATTATATCACTCTCCCAGAACACTAGAAAAAGCTGAAGAGCAGCATGTAAAAGGAGCCATACGTGCTAACATCAAGGATATTACTCTAAAAATACTTTATATTTTGATATTACACACCAGGTTTACATTGTTTTCAACATGCATGGGCAGATAGATGCTGGAGGTCATGCATGGTGAGGGTATCTTCTGATACATTTATGGTCATGTCTCAAAATAAGCATACACTGAGAGGAGGTTCAGTATGATATAACCAGAATTACAGGGAACACAGTCCAACCCGCTCAAGTCACCCTCTTATACTGGATGCCAGAATTAAAATGTGGGGTCAATATGGTAGAGAAAATGTATCTTACTACTACTTCTTATATTGAACCAAGTATCACAGACCAAATGGGTGTGAGTAAACACTCCCTTGAGAATGGTACTACTGGATTTGGCACACCCTAGGAATGGAAGAGATTGCCTTTGATATGTTAGGGAAAAGGCAAGACTTCAGTAATCAATGGTTGAGACTGATAAACAGTCATGTGCAGCCCACTAGGTCGGTCACCTGCCTAAGGACTCTTAGGGCTCTACAGATTCTCCTACTAGAATGAACCAGACCTCTTCTTTCTCAATGTATGCTTTCATATGGGTACCAAATGGCCATTGTTTCTTTGATAATGATTGATATTACTGTTTATTGGTATTGATTTATGAGTCCAGGGTCAAGGGGAGAGTTGATGGGTGGGTTTAATTTGCCTGCATTTGCCTGTTCATCTTTGAGAATGTCCTTCAAAGAAGTAATAAAAATTATTTGAACCATATTATGGCTAGCAGGTTACTTATGAGTGCAGACCACCCCATTGCAATTCATAATAGACCTGAATTTCAGGAAAGAAATTGATTAAAATCTAGATAAAAGATCTCGGATAATGGAATACTTATTCCGTGAATTGTCACTACCCTTTTATTTTCAGGAGAAATTACAGGTCATCTGATAGCAGGGTCAATTCATGCAACACGGGCAGTTTCAGCAGTTTAGCCAATGTACAATATGTATTTATGTAACCATGCAATTGTCAATACCAAATTGGTTTAGAGAATTTTGATTTTCCCAGCTTTAAAACAGCCATTTTAGCCACTTACCTCCAGCCTGATGTTTAGTAAGCTGTTCTCTGTGACTTTTGACCAGACTGGATGAATTAATCAATGAAAATACTCTAGCGTTGTTACAATATAATAGTTTTCTTATCCTATAAAGCCAATTGACTGCTTCATAAAGTCTGGCATAGCTTTTTATGGCTAATCCTACTTTTCTTTTAGTCCATGTGAACTTTATGCTAACTTTAATTAGATCATTAAACAATGTATTAGCCAAGCAAAAGGAGTTTGTTGGGGATTAAAATAAACTTTCAGGAAAAATTGTCATCTTACTTTAATCTGATCTTTGAATGTGAATTCCATTTGGTCCCACAGCTTCAAATGCTCTTGATTAATGAAAAAATAAAAATGGAGTATAACTTAAGTCATGCGTTTGGAAATATAAATATTGATTCCTATACTATTAACTAGTTATTATTTTTTGTACTTATTATATCTGAGTTGATAGTACAGTAGATAGAGGTCTAAAGGTTAGTACTTCTGTTTTCCTCATGTTAATTTCATCTGTAGATATCGCCAAAACTTTATTATGATCTCTCGTTACATGACTCTCTTCAATGTTTAAGTAAAAGCAAAATCATCAGCACAATATTTTTCTTTTGGCCTCCTGTAAGATAAATGTGCAATTGCATGCCTGTCTGTATTTTAATGGCCGATGGTTTTATGAAAATTGAGACCACGAGAGGTGGGACAGCGAATCTCTGCTGTGTACACTAACAAATATGAATTTCCTAGTTGCAAATATCATTCATAAGTAGGTATTCCTGTACCCTGGCATATTCCCTGCAAACCACTCTGTTAGTCCCTGCCTAGAGGGTTTTTCTCAACAAATCCCTGATGCAGGTAATAAGGTGTTCTCTGACTCTGCTTTCCTTAGCAGGGGGCATTCGAGCAATCATCAGTATTGGTAGTGGTCCCTATTCATCCACCTAGGTCAGTCTACATGGTTACACTACTGTCAGGAGACACTTTGGTGGTGGATCTGCCTTGGTGCTGGGATGACTGTGGTGACAGGGACACACTGGGGGTCGCTTACCTCATGGTCTGCAAATTTGTGGAACTCGCACGAATCATAGATCCAATACAGTGTAGTTTATCTTCATCAATGGTTTTGGGGAACTTTCCTTTTCTCCTATAATGGTGAACAGAAGTACTGGGAAAATCTTTCCTTGATAGAAGATTTAGGAAAGTGGGAGGCCTTGCTGAGGGTTTGGGACTGGTATGTACAGTCAACAGTCCATTTGGGCATCTTTTGCTTGTTTCTATTTGCCAGCCCAAGATGGTGGACATTCTCTTGCAAGATATGGAGGAGAATGATTAATATTGTGTAGTTACATAAATTATCCACCTTAAATGATGATTGCATAACAAATGCTTCTAGGTGTTTCCTGTTGATGTATCCCTTGCTTCTTTCACAAGTACATTTCTACTTCCTGTTCCAGAAAACCTTCAGTCTCTAGTCACTGGACCTTTGGCTTCTCAGCTACTACCGATGTGCTATTGTGATATAAAACCCCAGGATGGAGTTGCTAATGCTTCAGGCTTTTTCCTACAGTTAGTGCCTCTTAAAGGGGATACGTTTGTATTACCTCACTAGCTGATAAAGAGGCAAGAGAAACCACATTGTCTTCAAAACTAAGAACGGAAGGTTCATGGAAAAACCATAAAGTCTGGCACTCAACAGCTATAGTGGTCTGGAAAATGGATAATCAAATACATTTACCTTCATTTCTAAAGAAAATAGGACCAAATTAAATATTATTGAGCTTTTATATCTAGCATTCTTATATGTGCACCTACATATTCTGAGGCGCTTCTACCTCCAAATGTCTTTTAATTTAACTACCTCATCAGTGCTTGTAAGTGTCTTTTGATTAACCTTCTAAACTGCACAAACAATAAGGTTTTCTCAAAGGAGAGGAGTGTCAGGTGGAACTTCTTCCTAGGGAGTCATTACATCAAAGTAAGTAGATTCATCTGCTTTTACATCCTCAAACTCCTCAGGTAAGTCTTTAGATGGTTCCCACTGGATGCTAGAAGATATGTCAAGCAAGCCCTAATCATTAGCAGACTTTACTATAGCAAAGTCTTCCGCGTTGGCATCACCTCTCACACTCACTAGGAGGCTCCAAGGGCCAGATGTACGACACATTTTACCGGTCACAAATGACCCATTGGGCTGTTTGTGACTGGTAAAATGCATTTTCCTATGGACCAATTTTATTTTGTGAGTTGGTAATCTATTACCAACTCGCAAAATAAGGTTTGTGAGTCGCTATCAGGAAGGGATTGTGTAAAGTTTGTCCCTTCCTAATAGCTAGTCGCACTGGTATGTATGAATGTTTTGCGACCGGGAACGGGGTGGCATAACATTTGCAGACTACACCAATTTCGAACTGGTGGTAAGCCATTCGCAAACAGGAAGGGGTCCCCAAAGGACCTCTTCTCATTTGTGAATGGGGATGCCAAAATGTTTTCAGAGCAGGTAGTATTGCCACAGACCATTGCCCACTGTAAAAAAATGAAAAGAAAACTTTTCATTTTAATCTTTGAAAGGCATCCAGTTTTCCTTTAAGGAAAATGGACTGCATTTAAAAAAAAAACCTGGTTTATTTAAAAAGCAGTTACAGACACATGGTGGTCTGCTAAACCCAGCAGGCCACCATCACTGTGAGGGCCGGCAATTCCCAATGGGTCACAAATTGTGAGCTGCCTAATGATTAATAAGGCAGTTCCCTTGCAACCCAGTTGAGATTCGCAAAATGTGTCTGAGACACTGTTGTACATCAGTTTTTGCTACTCGCAAATTGTGAGTCACTAACAATTGCAATTTGCGAGTTGCAAAACCTGATGGTTGTACATGTGGCGTACAAAGCAAAAACCAAAGGAAATGATGGACGGAGTGTTGAACATTGCAAGCACTCACCCCCAGTCAACTGATCTGGGTTTAATCCATCACCGTTCTTTAGCCCACTCTGCCACCCCAGTTCAGACATGGCCATATGCAAATCAGTCTGACAATTGGCCCCAAGTCATACAAAAGTGAGCAGCCAGACTCACTCTTAAACAACCACTCAACACACACATATACAAAACCTCAAGGACCTCCACTGACTACCCTATCCCCAAATGTGCCCTCTTTAAACCTTCATTTACACCTACCATGTGCTACACAATGAAGGGCCCGCAAACCTCAACCGATGCATCCATTTCCACACACTGACAAGTGTCATGGCCAGTACACTTACCTGTATTCCAGGATTCGGTGGAAACAACAATCTCCTACTAATGCCACTCTGACTTTTCTTCCCCACACTATAGCAATCCGTGTGAGAGAGAAGTACTCCCAAAGGGAAGGTGCATTAGAATGAGAGAGAGAGAGAGAAAAAAAACTGTACCTGGATGTCACTTTGTGGGCTTCTATTTTGGATTGCTCTTGAGGAGTTTTTCTCTATTCTCTTTGAGACGTTCAAAACCTTCGGGACTATCAATTCTGCTGTGGCCCTTTATGAGAGTAGAACACAACATGTTACTGTACAATGTCTTACCTTTCCTTTCACTGCCATTGCAAATTATATGTGCATTTTAACCTGCCACTTTGACCTTAAAAAATAAGCCTTTTGCCAGGCCTAGGCCTTTCTTTTTAGTAAGTCACACCTACGGTAGGCTTTAAACAGTCCAGATGGCAGGGTGCATTGTATTTAAAAAGTAGGACATGCACTTTTATGTTTTACATGTCCTCGTAGTAAAAAACTCGTAAAGTCGTAATTCACTACTGCCAGGCCTGCCTCTTCCATAGTGTAACATTAGAGTTACATTATCACATTTAATAAGCTGTAACATAGAATTGGGAGCAGGCAAACAGTTTAAGTGTGGTGTCTAAAAATGTTTAATTAAAAGCCCTCTTTATTGGTAAACTTAGATTTATGATCCCAATGCTGAATATGACACTTTTAGAAACTTGGCATTTTCTTGTCCTGTTGTTGCCTTCAGCCTGATCCTGCATCATGTGATTAGGTGTAGCTGACAGCTGGTCTTTGTGTATTGCTCCCAGAGAGTGAGACAAAGGAAAGATAGGTGTTGGCAGGGTGTGCCACTCTAAGTTAATGAGGGGGTGGCTCTATCACCTACCAAACTAGTCCATCACAAAGGCTTTGCCTGAGCACTCTAACAAAGGGTTTCTTGCTAGTCTTGGGCCAGGCCAGGAAGGAAGGGGATGCCTAACACCTCAAGGGGGTGAAAACCTCTAGAAGCATCCTCCACTTCAATGTGTTCATTAGGCATAAATGTTGGATCTCCGACCCCAACTCTTCAGTACACGTCTAGACCTATCGACTCTGCCAGAAAGAAAGACTGCTGTTCTGTTGAAAGGAGCACCACTCTACTGGACTGCTGCCTTGCTGTGCTAACTTGCTGCCTGCTGCCCTCTTGCTTGGGGCAGAGGGACTGGGCCTGCAACTGTTGATCCCAGGACCCCAGAGTGACTCCCAAGGCTAAATGGCTAAACTCCTGACATGAGCCTCAGGAACAGAAGGCTCCAACAACCTTGAACCCAGCTCCTGAACGTTTCCATCTGTGAGTCCTACCCTGCCAAGAGGTACCATCGCAGTCCTGGACCCTTGTAAGTGGGCTTGAAGGTGCTCTGCTAGTCCATCAGTGCTTTCAGTAGTACAGACACATCTCCTAGGACATGCCTATCTTTTTATGTACTGAATTCTCCACCCCAACAGCAGAGTCTCCACAGTCGGAAACATACTATTTAAATGCAGTTTTATGAATATCAAAAAAGAGTGTACTTTCACAAATGTTTAAGCTTACCTTTCTGAATATGGCCCTGAATGATTATTAAGCAAGTAAACATGGTAATTTGATTGTCTGCTGAAAAGTAATACCGGTAAGAAACCCTGATTGATCCCTGGTACATGACTTTTACACAAGAGCTAAGGGCAAACTTATGGACGTAATTTAGGGGTTACCCCTCCTGTCTATCTTAACTATGTCTTTCTTTTTGATCTTCTTATAATACTTGTCCTCCCCCTCCTCACCTACCTTTCTCACCTGTTCTGTCTCTTTTTCCAATCTATTTCACTTTTCTCCAACCTCTTCTTCTCCCTTAGCTGTCTCTTTCTCACCTATTAATGTCCCAATATCATTGGTGTCTCTTTAATTCCTCTTTGTCTGTCTCAAACACACATCCTCCTGTCTTTGTCTCTCAATCTCACCCTTCTCCCTCTAGTGTCCTCTTCCTGCTCTTCCTTTACATTGTCCTCATTTCACCTTAAACCCATTTACCTTTATCTGCTCTCTCTCTGTCGTTCTCCTTCTCTCCTTCCCTGTGTGTCTTTCTATCTCCCTCTACATGCAGACACAGAGACAATCTGCACCACTTGCAACAACATTTAGCCATTTTTCCCGCTCGCTACTTTCGTCTGAGGTCAGGAATCACAAGCACGGTGCTTGGGAGTCAATGGAGGCAAGTCATTATTCACAGCTATGATCCCAAAGCCTTATCATTAAAAAAAATATTTTTGGTACCACAGTTCCAGTACCACAGTGCCTCCCTGAGGGCTGTGCACCCCCTCTAGCTTCCCAACCTCCTATGGCCATGCACAGTGGGGGTTGGGTACAGGCCTTTCCTGGAGACCAGGCTATGTGACAATCCTGTTTGGGTGTCCGACCCCTCTTCTGCACATGACCTTCAGGCCAGGATTTGCACACAATTCCCCATGGAGTAGCCAAACCCCCCTTCACTTTGCCTTTGGTCAGACAGGTGTTGGCCTCAGGGCCATTAAAGTCTATTGGATTCAACAAATGCTTTCACAATAAGTCAGTCAGACCTACTGGCTTTGTGCTAACTTTTCATAATAAACAACTCTAACCTGTGAAATCTGACTTACCTTTTCCCATAGAATCAATACGATCTTTAGGCTTTAAAAATTGGTTCCTCAACAAACCAACACTGGCCTACTAAATTGCACTTAAACTGTCACCCATCCAGCATACACTTGTGCCATTATAAATTTTCCCAACATTACGGTTGGCAAAACAATATAAAACTCCAACTCAAAGGGCCTAAGAGAGATCATCACATTAAAAATCTTCTAGCTTCAACGTTTTATCAAAGGGTAAGATCAACACTAAATCCCATGCATCCTTATGGTAATCTTTGAGATTTCATATTTCAAAACACTTGTAAACAGACTGTAGCACGGTGCAATAGAAGCACCCTTAAAGGCCTGTTGACTTAATCAAAGGATTTTCACAATAAATTTGCCAAGCCTCCTGCCTTTGTTATAATTTATATAATAAACAAATCGTACCCATGGCATCGGACATAACTTTTCCAAGTAAACTATTCAGGCCTATATACTTACTTTGGCACTGGCTTGTCACCATAACTAACTCAGGCCTACAGCACTGAGCATAAGCTTTCCCACAAGGCAACTATCAGCCATTCAGTCCTAAGATTACAAATGTAAACAACTTTATAGTTGGCAAAACAAAGTACTTTTTTCTCCGAAGAGAGCCAACCAGGATTAACATAGTGTAAATCTTCTGGTCACCCCACACTTTTCTCAATGAGCACACGGGGCATTAGCTGGGTACCAGCCCTTATGCTCCTCAATAAGCAGCAGCAATTGTTGCAGTTTCACCAAGGTGAGTTTAGTAAAAGTTTATTTTACTACTTTCGATAACTGGTGCCTTTCGCAAACAGAAAAGGTAATGACAATGTATGGCACATTACAAGATGGCATGTTTTAATACTAGGGCTTCTGATTATATACATAACGTTTGATCTAGCAGACATGATTAAACATATGGTGAGACCCTTAAATAAAGGCTTAGGGCTCAAATCACAAAGGGACTAATATGCAATAAAGTTACGTGTCTCTTCACTCATGGCAGAATCTCCGCACTGCACTCACTGCAGTGCGCTGGACAGAGAGGCTGCCCAGAGTGCAGAGACTCCACACTTGTACCTTTACTACACGTAAGTCCCTTTGCAAATCAGACCCTTAACCTCTACTTCTTTGTGATTTTTAAAATAAAGAGGGAAGCATTTATAGTAAAAATGGAAAACTCGTGTCTCTATTTACAATGCAGTTATTGGTTGTTTTCAACTTTCAAGAAAATAACACATTTGTTCTTAAACGACATCCATATCTTAAATCGCACATTTTATGATTTTGACATTTGGAATTTCATGTCATACCCTTCACTTGTGCCCATTCCCGACTTCTTATACACTTGTTATCTAGCAGTGCTTTCAACACCACAGGCCACCAAATTCTGGACGGAACGGCCCTAAACGGTTTCGCCCATACCTCTATAATCACACTCAAATGCTAACAAGCATTGGCATAGCCAATAGGTCTCGCCTTTGGGACCGTTTAAGTGTTTAGTTATCCAGCACAATATCCTTGGTGCAGTAACATTAACTGTTGCATGGCTAAACACTTATATGGTCCCAAAGGGAGCCCACAGTGTCGGACCAATCAAATCCAGGTAGTCAATGTGTGGGTGAAGCATAAGCCCCTCCCTTAGTAGTAATTCTGAAACTTTTTTTGCTGATCACATAAGGTTAGCAACAGATGCGTTATCGAGCCTGACCTAAAAACAAAGCAGTGTGAAAGGGAGGGTGATTTCTAACAGTCTCTGTAAACTGATGGGGGCTGGGCCACCACTGTATTACATTTGAGTCACACAACTAAGAAAAGCTCTTGGACTGTAGGGGGGTTACTAACTGAACAGAGCCTCTGGCAGAACTCTTAAGTTGCTCATTTTCTATTATGCGCAGCACAATCAGTCCTATTTTCCTGTAGGCATTTACGCACTTTTAGGTTTCATTTGTCCATGAAAATGTCACAGTACATGCCCTAGGATGCAAGGAAGATTTCAGAAGTGCTCACTGCGAACGTGATGTTGCACGAGAGTTGTGCCTGCTGGGCATGTCAGACAAAGGAAGGCAGTAACCTTGAAAGATGTGCTACAGATGGAGGACTCTCTCGACATTTCTGTAAAATACCTTTGAAAAGATGCACTTGGACAGTCGTACCAAACAGCCTTAAATCATATGTAATATTTTGTCCAACTTGTGGCTTTTAATGTAAGAAACAGAAAAATATTTTTCTTCTGGAATGTGTACTTTCACTTTACCTTGAAAGGTTGTGTACGCAATCTCTGAACACAGGCTTCTGTTTTCTAAAATGATAAGTCTCGCTCAGGGTGTAACATGTGACAAGCATCCTTCAGCGCAAAATCCAATACGAAGACAAAATGTACATAAAAAAACAAAAAGTGATGGGTGGAACACTTGAATTATTTTCAGCCATTGCTAACTACTGCTAATTACTTGGACTAGGTGTCATTTTCATCACACCGCCAAATTATCTCTCATAAGTGACATGTAATTCTAAAGATTATGCCATTGCCATGTCGCATAATCACATCCTAGTGCACAGCTACAACGTGATTAACCCGAATGCTAGCAGTATTTTCTTTTTTTGTGGGCAAAAATAAAATTTGTTCAAACATTTATGTCATATTGATTTTTTTACCTGAGTAGATTGTTCGGGTATTTTTTTTTTTTCCAGAGGAAGTGTATAGAAAGTGACCCTGGGGTCCAACTTATCTTTTATTTTTGAAGACACCTCCCTGTTATTTGTTCAGCCCTTTTTCATTTTGGATTTTATATTTGGAGGAAAAGCATCACATCTCTGCAATCTCTACTGCATCATCCATCTTTGGAATTGTTACTTTGTAGGGTAAATCAAGTAAGTTCTGTGCAGCAAATTGCTAATGTTTGTTATAGGCAGGCACTACTATTTTTGCATCTTTTTTCATTTTCTGTGATTGTTGCTGTCTGGCTTAGAGTTTGGAGTGGGGGTGCAGGTCAATATGGGAAAAAGCCATAGGAATATAAGGGCAATGGATATTTGTGGATAATGGAGGCTTGAGATCATATAGATTTCTTCCTTGTTCTTGTGTTTTTATGAAGTTTGTGAATTATCTTTATACTGCTGTGTTTGATCGGCCTAGTCTGCTGAAGGCACTGGGTGTGATTTTTTAATTATTTTGTAGGTCTAACTGCTGCTTACCAAGAAATATTTTTGAATATTTAAGGGGCTTGTAGGTGCTACTAAATACATGCTAAATGTAGTGTTTTTGTCTGCATGTGCCGGTTTCCACCTTGCATGAAGGGGCTTGAGGAGTACAATCTCATGTAGTTAATATTTTCCTTGTTCTCAGCTCC
Organism: Triturus cristatus; assembly: GCF_964204655.1. Lineage (NCBI taxonomy): Eukaryota > Metazoa > Chordata > Amphibia > Caudata > Salamandridae > Triturus > Triturus cristatus. Next base: position 1,024,478,442 of record NC_140594.1, read on the forward strand.
CATTCCCTAATGTGTTTGCCAGCCATTTTGTCAGTGCAAATGTGTGTGGTTGATTCATGGGTTTTGCTACTACTTTTAAATGTATTCCAAAGAGGTGATCCAGCGGGTTACCGGCTAGAGATACTCACAAACCACATACTTACCTGGGCCCATAAACACACATTCATATAAGTTATTAGAACATTGGTAAGGCCCGCAGAGCAACATTCCAATGTTTTACAAAAGCCTCTCGAAGCTCGAGGGGATTTAAATCCCCTTGAGCTTCGAGAAGCCTTTGTTTAATTTGTTAGAACATTCTGCCCTCTAGTGGCAGAATGTTCTAATAGCCTTATAGCCCTTCGTAGCAGGGCTATACCGCTATTAAAGTCCCGCTGCTTTTGTTAAAGCTCCTCGCCTTCGGCTCGGGCCTTTAACGCTGCAGCGGTCCTTTAATAGCCGGTATAGCCCGCTACGGCGGGCTATAAGGCTATATTAGAACATTGGAATGTTGGTAGCTCCATTGAAAACAATGGAGTGCTCTGGGCTTATAATGGCTGGTATAACCCCGGAGCTCCAACATTCCAATGTTTCTGTGAACAAAGGCTTCAGGGAGCCGGAGGGGACTTCAATCCCCTCGCGCTCCATGAAGGCTTTATTTGTTAGAACATTCTGCCCTCTAGTGGCAGAATGTTCTAATAGCCTTATAGCCCTTCGTAGCAGGGCTATACCGGCAATTAAAGTCCCGCTGCTTTGTTTCATCCCTCGCCTTCGGCTCGGGCCTTTAACGCTGCAGCGGGCCTTTAATAGCCGGTATAGCCCGCTACGGCGGGCTATAAGGCTATAATAAAGTACCGCTGAGGTCAATTTGTTGTGATATGCTTTTAAGTTTAATTTACCTTAACATTTTCTAATAATATCGTTCTGAATCAAAAGTACTTTCCTCTGGTCAATGGACCTTTTAGTTAAGCTAGTATAAGGTGAAATTAGGTAAATTGAATATTTTAAATAACCACAGAGTCGGGAAGAGTCGAAATGTTTATCTAGTTAAATTCATGTGAGCCAAAGAAAAAATACAATTCGTACACCGTTTTCTCCAAGGAAAGAAATAAATCTATCAAATATGTCAGTAATCATCTAAACAATATTATTGCAATGACAGTACGTGGAGAGGAAAAAATAGAGTGAGCAGTACAATGACTACCCCACAGAATTATAATTACCTAGAATGGTGTCGAAACCAACCCCTTGGCCAAGAAGTTGGAAAGGTCCCCTGAGACAGCTCAGGTGACAAAGGTTTCAGGACATTTTTCAGGGACAGGATGGATGACCTCTTCTAGATCCGATGCCTGCGTCGCACCCCTCTCTGACACTATCTTCCTCCTCGATTCTTCCGCGATCTTCTTCTAATTCTTTGCCTTATTTCCCTCCTCGATTCTTTCACGATCTTCTTCTAATTAATTAGAAATTTGGCTCTAAGTTCTGCAATTCAATTCTTCTTCAGTATTTAATCAGCACTCAGACAGCATCCCGGTCTCTCAGCATCTCAGCAACACGAGCAGCAATATCTGCATCAGCATCACCATTAGCATTATTCTGACTAACTAACTAAACTACCTCAATTATACTTTTCTTATGACATGTACCACCCCTAAATGTTTCAAATATATGAAACTCCTAATTCTGATTGGGCAGGAAAGTGGGGATGATCATCACACCATGCTAAGTTTTAACAATTTTCTAATTCGTTATTCAGTTGTACCGCCCCTTAATTTATTTTCCCAAGCTTTATTTCCCACCCACATTTCACATCTTTATCAATAAAAAGAATACATTTAACAGTTGTCTTGTTCATCCTGCAGGATGTCCATCACTTTCCCAGGACATGTTGTGAACGCGGCCTTGGACGGGATCCAAGCACACCCTTATGGCTTCTTGCTGGTTGTCACTGCGCCTGCGTGAGGAGTCATGTGATGTATAGACTTTAGCATCGATCAGAGGCCCAAATACGAACTAATAGAGAGGTCAAAAAGAAACATGATAAAAATCAAAATTAAATGATTTCACTTTATACCACCTATCTCTACTCTAATCCCATTTACTTATAATAAGTCTCCCTGCACTATCATTTAGTAAATAGCATGTTTGAGTTTCAGCGAGGCAGATGCTTAGTATGTCAGTCTTCAAGTGGCCATATTAGAAGCAAGTGCGCAGAAGCAGAAAATTCCCTCCAAGCTTTAGTCCGTCATCCTGCATAGATGCAGTTGACGCATGCGCAGTACAAATTCCCGCGTTAGCAGCCAATTTAAGTTTCTCTTGGGCTACTTGTTAGTAAAACACATACGCAAGCTTCCTCTAAGCTAATTATATGGAATGTGGTGCATATTAGTCTTTACAAACCTGATTAATACAGTGTTACGAGTTATTTGAGAACATTGCTTCCGAGCAAGTCTCTTTTATACGAGTCCTTGCTCCATCAGAGGTAATTGTTGCCTAGTGCTATTTGACTGTTAAAAGCTTATGTTAATCTTTTCTGACTATTTCATATTGCTATGCTGTTATTATACTTGTGTTTTTGTTGATTGTTTTTTAACTTATTGCTGCTGCTTTACTGGTGGCGCACAGAGGCCTGCAGATGAGACCAGTCATATGTTTGGTATATTTTCATGCAATTCTTTTCATGCAATGTGACAAGGGTTTGTTGGGGCAGAAGGGGGCCTCAGACTGGGCAGTAGAATGTCTCTTTGTTCTCCATGCCTCCTTCTTTGATTGTCATGCGGGTAACCACCATTTTATGGAGCCAGCTTATGTGTGCCTCTCGTAGCTGCCCAGTTTGTCTTTGTTCTGAATCCCTTTCTTCTTTTCTTGCTATGTGGGTAGCCACCATTGCCCAGAACCAGTGTTTGTGTGCCTTTTATAGACAGCCATTGTGTCTTTGTTCTAAATGCCTTTTTCTTGCTTTCAATGTTGGCAGCCACCATCTAGTGGAGCCATTATGTGCTTCATTGGCAACCATTGTGTCTTTGTTCTCCTGCGTCCTTCTTTGCTGACCATGTGGCAGACCACTATTATGTGACGCCAGTGCCTGTGCCAATTATTAATCATATCATGACAAGGTTATACCGACATCAGCATGCAGCACTTTACTTTGCACAATGTTTTTGAAAAATGGAATCACAACCTGTAGAAATGTTTTAGACCTGTGTTTTACTATTTGACATATAACGGAACTTGCAAAGTTTGTAAGATTTATAAACATAGTTGCGAGAAATAAAAATCATTACAGGTCTGGTAACAGTAAACTGCACAAGGACAATATCAATAATTGAAATGTAAATGATTTTAACCGATGGTTTTTACATTTTTACTTTTTTTTTCTACTGTGTCGTACTTATTGTAACAATTTTAATTAATTGAATCAATAAATAATGTTCTTATTTATTTTGTAAAGCCAGTGCCCATATAAGATAATTAACCATATTATGCCACTTGTAAAAGCCTTTTGGTTGGAACATTGATTGTTATGACACTTTAGGATCACTCATTATTTTTGTTAATTTTACATTTATTTTAAATATATTTTTTCCTGATAGATTAATTTTTCCTTGTGGCTCATGGAGTACTATGTAACACAAGATTGCTGATTTGAAATAATTTAATATCTTTTTGCCAACTTCACATAGAAGTCCCATAGGCTCTAAAGGGACACCAGGTATTTATTTATTCATGTATTCAATTTGTGCCTACTACCCCAACACTCACAGGGGCACAATGAGCACTGCAGAGACACAGGGTGATTTTTATTAATGTATTTGATTTTTGCCTACCCCTTCACATTTCTCAGGGGCCTACTGGTCCTGGAGGGGCACAAGGCATTACGTACATTTTCCTGAATTTTAGTGGTATCTGTCTAAAAAAAGAGTTTGCCTGAAATTGTGGGTATATATCATTAGTTTACTTTTGATAACTGTATTTCAATCAAAGACCATACAAGTGCAGATAAAATACATACATACATGGCATATCCAATAAAACAATAAAAATAAATATCTTTAAAAGATGAATTAAACAGTGAGTTATCGAAGGTAATTCAAAAAATGTAAGATGGTTTAAAGCTTGACCTGCGACGCCACATGCCATAGAGAAAGCGAGAGACAGCAAATACAATAGGCGGAGAAGTGTCATGCTTGAGAACTCTACACGCCTGTGCACAATGCCTAAAATCCAAATTTCTACAAATTGGAATGAGCCAATATTTACGTATGTTACTGTATGCAGGACAAAAAAATAGGACATGGTTAACATCTTCTCTAACATAATTACATAATGGGCAATTTTCTTTTTCAGTTTTTGCCCATTTCGAGGTAAATAATTTAATGGGTAGAGAGCCATGCCTTAGTTGGACATAAAATTTCCTCGCAAGGGGGGGTTGGATTTCATCTAAAAATTTCTCCCACCCCCTTTCTGATTTAAATGCGAGGAAGTCAGTAGAGAGCCTGCCATATGAAGTTGAGCTTTGTAAAGCAGACAGCAGTCTTACCATATTTAGCAACTGAGCTCTAGATATCCTCGGGCAACTCAGCTCAGGGGACCCCCATAGTTGAGGCAGACCTATTTTTAAAGAGAAGGCCTTGATGTGGGAAAGCCAGGGGATATTTTTGTTTTTTAACTGTTCCCAGGTCTCTCGGAATTCAGCTCTAAAGGATACCAGCTTGGCTACTGACCAGAGCCTCCTCCAATAGAGCAAGGGGCGTACGTCTGCAAAATCTTCAATGGACTCCAAACCCATGTCCAATCGCAATGGGATAAGAGGTGTACTTATCGGCAATCCCACCAAATTTCTCATAAAGGCCTGTTCGACCCTCACGAGACTTGATCCATTCTTATCACCCCAAAGTTCGGCACCGTACAGAGATGCAGTCCGGGCCTGCAAACTATAAATCTCAAGGGCAGGCGCAACCGGTTTGGATATCGATGCTCTCTGGAACTTGCCAATACCACCAGATATTTGTGAAAGTCTAAGGGCAGATTTAGCAATCTGGTGGCCCCAGCCAAAATCCTCCGTCAGCGTAATCCCAAGGTATGCAAAGGTCTTAACTCGTTCCAATGGGACATTATTCAAAAGAGGGTTCGGGCGCGTGCGCCTCGGGGGATTGAAGATCATAAACTTGGTCTTATCTGTATTGATCTCCAGACCCCGCAAGGCGCAAAAGCTCACGAAACCATCCAGAATACGCTGAATATCCGAAGAAGTTCGAGACAACAAGTCAAGTCAAGTCAAGCCAAAAAGGCTTTATTTCGATAAAAACATATCATAAAAGCTGGATATACACAAATTTAAAAAAGTTATTTACAACAGTCCCTAAATTCATTGACTTTTAACAAAAAATACATACATTCTATACAGGTTAAAAGGGTCTTTACAAATTATTAATAAAAAGCAAATTAAACAATACATTTAAGCCTTTTAGATCGAAGGTACCAAGCCCATGATAAAAATTTGGAGAGACCACAAGCATATAGTGGGTGCGAATCTGACTTTAGGATGCGCAAAGCCTCAATATGGGACCTAGTGCCTAACAGTCGACACAATGCTTTAAGCCACCTTTGTCTAGGTTTCACATACTCCGGACATTGGAACATAAAGTGCGCTATAGTCTCAGAGCTGGTTATACAAAAAGGGCAAAATGCGGTGTCTGAGCCGGGGATTTCCAGTGTGCTGTAAAGGCTCGTAGTGGGAGAATCCCGACTCTAAACTTAAAATAGAGAGCTCTATCAAACGGTTTCTCAATAATATCCAGATAGAGTTCCCGAATAGGTGAATCCTTGATCTTTAAAAAATCCTCCGAAAGTTTGCCCAGGGAATAATTAGCATTAGTTCGAGACATAACCCAATTCCAATACATGGTCTTTAGTGTTGCCTTTGGGGGAGAGGATCTGCCATCCCACGCTTCACTTAATCCAAGATCAACAAGTAATGCTTTTACATCTTTTAGCCACTTTATCTTGTGCCATCCCGGTAGTGACATTATTTCAGACAACCCTTTAGCGTATTTGGAAAATTCTGGAACTCGCCATAACCGGGCCCAGAGGAGCAATGGTCAGAGTTTAGCAAGATCACCAATCGGGCGACAGCCTAAGTCGAGCATCAACGGTAACATTGGCGTGCCCTGAGGAAGTAACATCACTGACCTGCAGAATTTCTTTTCCAACCTTGACAGTTCGTCTATATTGTGAGTGCCCCATAGTTCAGCCCCATAAAGGGCAGAGCTAACTCCTCTTGCTTTATAAATATCGATAACTGGGGCTATTGGTCTTATTGTACAGAGACGCTGTTCCTTTAGCAAAGCCCCAGTTACCCTCTTATGGGTTAGGAGCATTTTGGCTAAATGAGGGGTCCACTGCATGGTATGCGATATATACGTATACCCAAGTAATCAAATACCCTCTCCCTGCCCAAGGGTACAGAATTCAGTACAAGAGGACGTACAAGTTTTTTAGGGGGGTTCATCACTAGGTATTTAGTTTTGTCAGTATTAATGACCAAACCCCGTTCCGTACAAAAGGTCTGAAAGTTATTAAGGAGCTTCTGGAGGCCCATTGGGGACTTAGACAACAGGAGCGTATCATCCGCAAAAAGGAGGGTAGGAACACGCTCGCCCGCCAGGGATGGTTCATCTGAAGGATCTTTTAACAGATGCTCAACCAGACCATTAACATACAAAGAAAAAAGGGTGGGAGCAAGAACACATCCCTGGCGGACCCCTCTGTCTACCGGAATTCTATTTGTTTTCTCGCCCTGTGTGCCCCATCTAATTTGGGCAAAATTGCCTTCATGAGCTTCACCAACATCGAAAGAATATAACGTGGGAGGCCCATCTTAAAAAGGACTCCCCATAGGGTCTCCCTAGGCACAAGGTCAAAGGCAGTCTTTAGGTCGATAAAGTCGAGATAAAGGCTGCCTTTGCCTATAACCACAACCTTCAAGTAAGTCAACATTAATCTAAATACTTGCTCTATCGTGCCCGTGCCAGCTCTAAACCCTGCTTGGTAATCGGAGAGGATGTTGTTTTCTTCAATCCATTGTAAGATCCTCCCCAATATAACCTTCGCAACAACCTTCTGGGTTGTATCTAGTAGGCTTATGGGGCGATAATTAGAGGGATCGTCCCTTAAACCTTTTTTAAAAATGGGGACGACCTCTGCTCCCTTCCATGACTCAGGGATTGCGGCACCTTTATGAATAGCGACAAGCAGGGAGTGGATAAACTTCCCCCACTTCACAATACCATGACGAAGCAAGTCGCCAGGGATGCCATCACGACCAGCTGCTTTTTGGGGCAAGATAGTACTAATAGCACGCTCCACTTCCTTGGTTGTGAAGTCGGGCTCAGTTGTGTCATCCTCCAGGACAGAATAGTCGAATAAGGTTGCGGCGCTAGACCCTTGTTGACGGGTGTACAATTTAGAGAAGTGGGTAAACCATGCTTGACTAGTAATACTACATGTAATGTGATCACTATCTGGTCTGTTCCTAGCTCCAATTGTATCCCAAAAGCGTCTAGCATCTTTACCAGAGCTGGCCTCCTTTAGAGTGTGCCAGTACTCATCCTCCCAATCCTTTTTGGCACTAGCTATCACCCGTTTATACTCCTTTCTAGTATATTGTATCAAGGATTGTGACTTGCCCTTAATAGCCTTAATTAGTGCTATTTTTGCCTGTCTGCATGCAGGTATAAACCAGTCATATGTGCCTTTCGGCTTTGGATTCATTACTGGCTTACCCCCAGACACTTGTTCCACAAAAAATTCTCCGATAGCTTTAATTGTTTCTTCAAAGACTAGTGTTGCCCGACCAGTTGCAGAAGGAATTTGTGTAATAACATCTAGCTCTAATTGTGAAGTTAATAAGGTTTGATCTATGGTGTTAAGCTTAGCTTCATCAAGAGCTATTTTATTCCACTTTAAACGCCTCCCGCAGTTAGATAGGGAAACTTTAGGGGCAGGCTTGTGGACTATTCCGTTTGTTTTACTTGGCCACAAATTGTTAAAAGTTAAAGACAGCAGGTTATGATCACTTTCAATAGTGGGAAGGACCGCCATATCCTGAACCGATTTCCAAAGTATAAAATCAAGAAGGATATAGTCGATCCGTGAGGTATGATTCACCCTGTTGTAGGTATCAGCACCCATAGGGTCCGAAATAGTTCGGCCGTTAGCAGCTCTTAACCCAAACTCCATGGTCAGTGCATTTAGCTGTATCGCCATCTGGGACCACTTTTTAATTGGTTGAATGGTTAATATTGGTATGCCCCTTTTTATGTCATCTTACACCAAATCCAAAATGTCCTCGGTCGCAAGGGGCTCGTATGAGCAGTTAAAATCTCCTGCAACCAAGACTTGAGCACCGTCATTACAGGCTCTAAGCTCATTTTCAAGGAAGGTTACTGTAGGTGAAAAAGAACCATTTTTTGTGCCCCTAGCATAAACATTAAATAACTCAAGGGGTCGCCCCCTATTAGGACCTCTCAGCAAAATTCTTAGTATGTCTGGGCAATAGGTCTGTTTTTGGGTGATATGACATCCAAGCGATGTACTCACCCATATAAGAAGCCCCCCCGAAGGGCGGCCCTTCCCTATACTTGGGGGTGTTGCAGGCAAGACAAAGGTTACATACCCAACTCTGTGGAGAGGCTTCAGGCTCCAAGTCTCCTGGAACATACAAATCTTATGTTCTTCTACCAGGGAGTTCCATTCTGGCAAGCCCAGTTTCCTATTTATGCCTGCCAAATTCCAACTAATAACTTTAAATGGTTCCATAGTAGGAGGAATGCAACTTATTGGTAAAACCACTTGATCTCTAAAAGGTTTAGCCACTACTTTAGTCAGATCAAATACGGGGATATACTGGGGAGATGTTTCTAGGTCCAGAGTACTTCCCTGGTCCATTAGCGGTACCACCGGGGGCGGATGGTCGATCAAAGAATTAGTTTGTGGATACAATGGGGAATGATGGATACGTCAAAACCCTAAATCACGACCATAAAATTCCCCCCTGTTATTATAGTTGGGGGAGACGTAGGGGCAATACTCATTTATAGACCTACCCCAGAATTTATTACCCTGGTTTTGCCATAGGAATTGGGGCACTTGGCGGGGATAAAAGTAATCCAAACTAGCTACTCTAATTTTGCTACTGGTAGACTCGTTGTGGTAGTTGCAGATGTACTTCACGGCACATGTGTCACGAAAATTGACTACGATACAATCTCCGGGAACGTCCTTGGGCCTATTACCTACCCAACCAACTCTTCTAACAAATAAAACCTTCCCATCTATCTGTCTCGGTAGAGGTCTGGTATTTTTCAGATGGTGAATGGTTTTATTTTTCAGTTCAGAGTATGATTCAGTTTTGCCAAGTGGCAGCTGAGGAACTCCTGCCAAAACTACCACGTAAGGCATGCTAGCTGAGGGTAGGTCGATATTGGGAGGGCTAGACTGTTCATTGTCCACCTTACCCATACTATTAGCCAGTGTTGCCCGAGTTTCCGTCGCGTTCTTAAAAGTGGATTTATCTCCCAGAATTTGTGGGGATGTGGGAAGACTAACTCCATTATTTTCAGGGGTTGCTCCATTACTAGGGGTGTTAATAGCAGCCTTAGGTTGGAGCATTTCACTAACTCTTAACCCCTTGCTACCTTTTGTTGCTAGGCATTTACTCATTTTATTTCCTTTTTTCATATTTGGTACTGAAAGATTGCCACTACCCGCATTCTCAGAAGGAACATTATTATTCGAGGTGACAACAATGGGTGTTGGCAATGGGTCTTGCAATTTCTGCTCAGTTAAGGTAGAATTATTTTTTATATGCAGCTTGATTAATGACTTTAGGGAGAAAAAATTATCTAGGATGTCTTGTTCAAGCCTATCCAACCTTGTTGATAAAACCTTAAGCCTCTCATTGACCGGAAGTAGAAGGGACTTCATAGTCTGTTCAATACAGTCAATGAGAGGAATATCTTGGGCACGGCTTGATGGATTTTCCCGGTTTGAGTTGCCACTCTGCAATTGTGTAAAAGCAGAATTGGTGGTTCCAGTGCTAGTTTGCATCGGGGATTTCTCCACCAGGGCTTCTAGTCTATGTAAAAAAGGAACTCCAGAAATGGTACCATCAGATTCAGATATTATAATAGAAGAATCAGATAAATGACTGGCACCAGAATTTTCAAGGGCTAGTTTGCGCTTTTTGGATCTATTCTGTTTTTTGTTTTTTATCATTTTCCCTACCCCCATTGGATCTTAACTCGAGAGATTTTACCCTAAGGGGTAATACAGACCTAAGCCTAGCAGACTGACCTCGGGTAGTTACATGAGGCGAGCTTATGCTTTGGTTATCCTCAGATGTCCGAGTCGAATTCAGTGACCTTGGACGGTTATTAATGGTTTCGGGGATACTTAAATGGGATAATAATGTGGTCGGTGTCTGTGATAACCTAGCATGAGAAAGTAGAGGAGAAGAATTAAGGGACGCATTCTTATCCGAAGGGGACACATCCTCAGTGTCTGGGATTTGGCGAATCTTTGGAAGCAAGGCAAAAGACGGTAATAGGGTAGAATCCTGGGAATTAGTAGTAAACATAGACATATCGGAGGTAGGGAGCGGAGGATGGCAACCCATAGGCAATGACAAGCGACGTTCCGTAGTTTCAATGGCATTTGCCACAACACCAATGGTTTTTTGCAACGTACGGTCTATCGCTGTCAAGCTAGGGAGCTGGGGAATGGCCGCATTTTGGTTTTGTGCAAGTGAGGGTTTTTGAATAGTGCGCTTTCCCATTTTGCAAGTTCTATTGCAGGGAACAGACCATATAAGGCTTAAACAAGTATTGTACCCACTGCAGGACCGTAAGATTATATACAACAGTATAATATAGTACAAAAGTTACCAATATGCAAATCGCTATAGCACTACTCGCAGATTTTGAGCCAGTAACCACGGGGTGCAGTTAATTAATGCAGCCTATCGTGGTGAAGGGACGCATAGAATTAGGGCCCAGAGGGATGGCCCAGCCTAGCCTCTTCAGGCCACTAACGGACACAAACGGTCCCGCCCTTGTCCCGGGCTTCTCCCGGGCGCTGCCCGCGCGCGGTCCCCGCGAGGCGGTTACCCAGCTGATCTTTATGCGCCTCCAGGCGCGAAACTGGTGGAAGCGGCTTCCTCTTCCGCCGCTAAGGATGCTGGGGGATATAGTCCCCCTCCTAACAGCGGCCGCGTTGGGATGGCGGCGGCAGGAGGGAGACGAACGGCTAGCGCGGACCCAAGGAGCAAGTGGTGCAAATGGAGTCAGGTAGGGCCAAAACACAATAGTCTCCCACTCGGTCAGTTGCCCAGCTGATCTTTATGCGCCTCCAGGCGCGAAACTGGTGGAAGCGGCTTCCTCTTCCGCCGCTAAGGATTCTGGGGGATGTAGTCCCCCTCCTAACAGCGGCCGCGTTGGGATGGCAGCGGCAGGAGGGAGACGAACGGCTAGCGCGGGCTCAAGGAGCAAGTGGTGCAAATGGAGTCAGGTAGGGCCAAAACACAATAGTCTCCCACTCGGTCAGTTGCCCAGCTGATCTTTATGCGCCTCCAGGCGCGAAACTGGTGGAAGCGGCTTCCTCTTCCGCCGCTAAGGATGCTGGGGGATGTAGTCCCCCTCCTAACAGCGGCCGCGTTGGGATGGCGGCGGCAGGAGGGAGACGAACGGCTAGCGCGGACCCAAGGAGCAAGTGGTGCAAATGGAGTCAGGTAGGGCCAAAACACAATAGTCTCCCACTCGGTCAGTTGCCCAGCTGATCTTTATGCGCCTCCAGGCGCGAAACTGGTGGAAGCGGCTTCCTCTTCCGCCGCTAAGGATGCTGGGGGGTGTAGTCCCCCTCCTAACAGCGGCAGCGTTGGGATGGCGGCGGCAGGAGGGAGACGAACGGCTAGCGCGGACGCAAGGAGCAAGTGGTGCAAATGGAGTCAGGTAGGGCCAAAACACAATAGTCTCCCACTCGGTCAGTTGCCCAGCTGATCATTATGCGCCTCCAGGCGCGAAACTGGTGGAAGCGGCTTCCTCTTCCGCCGCTAAGGATGCTGGGGGATGTAGTCCCCCTCCTTACAGCGGCCGCGTTGGGATGGCGGCGGCAGGAGGGAGACGAGCGGCTAGCGCGGACCCAAGGAGCAAGTGGTGCAAATGGAGTCAGGTAGGGCCAAAACACAATAGTCGAGACAACAATAAAGTGTCATCCGCGAACATTAAAGCTGGTACACGGCCGGTCATCAAGCAAAGGGCATCACTATCCTTGACTTCATTTAGGGTATCGACAAGACCATTTATGAACAAACTAAAAAGAGTAGCGGCCAAGACACACCCCTGCCGGATGCCCCTGGCAACAGGGAAACGATCCGAAAGGGTCCCGTGTCTCCCACACCTGACCTGTGCATAAGTTCCAGCATGCAGACGGGACAAGATCTCAAGCAGATAGGGCGGGAGGCCCAAGTCTGCTAATACCACCCACAGTTTTTCCCTGGGGACCAAATCGAAAGCGGCCCGCAGGTCCACAAAAACTAGGTAGAGGCTGCCACCCTCGACCTTTGTGGTTTTCCAAAAGAGGACCGGAAGCCGAAAGATTTGGTCCAAGGTTGAGATTCCGGATCTGAATCCAGCCTGGAGAGTGGACAATATTTCTCGTTCCTCCATCCATGCTTGAATCCTGTCCAAAATAATTCTGCCCATTAGTTTTTGTGTTGTATCAAGCAAACTTATTGGCCTATAGTTTGAAGGGGTAAGTGGGCAGCCTTTTTTGTAAATAGGGACAATCTCGGCCCCCAGCCAAGTATCCGGTGGGTCAGACCCCATGAGAATCGCATTGAATAAAATAGCAAGGTAAGGCGCCCATATTTTCGTCTGGGCTCGAAACACATCCCCCGGTAATTTATCAAGGCCGGGAGCTTTGTTAGGAAGCAATCTAGCTATAGCAGATTCTACCTCCTTCAGGGTAATACTCACTAGGAGGTCAAGCGAATGCATACACAGTCCAGGGCCTCCGCCCGAGGCCACCGTCAGTCGATACTCGTGACGGGGGTCTGGGGTATGGGGCCGGACGTGTACCACAATTCCCTCCTGGCTAGATCCAGACGTTAGACTTGAACCCAGCCAAGATGGGTCATCGCGCTCCAAGCATGCATATAGAGCCCCAAAATGAGCCTCCCACACTTGGGGCGTGATATTTGGGGTAATGGCTTGGCCTCCCCCCTTAGAGCCGGAGCTAACAATAGCCCAGAATGACTTTGCATCCCCAATCAGGAGCGCATTTCTCAACTCTCCCCACCTAGCTTCCTCCCAGTCCCTCTTAGCTCCCTCAATAATCTTTTATAGAGCAAGCGAGATAGTCTAATTTTTAAGCTATCCTTGGCTTTAATTGCAATAAGAAGATCTTTCTTAGCTTTCCTGCAAGTGCCATTGAACCAGGGGTGTGGTTTAGCCCCACCTCGTCTAGGTCTAAATAGTGGGCAAAAAGCCTCCCCCAGAGCGCTGGCCAGCTGGCTATGGATTTTTACAGCATGACCGTTTGGTGGCAGGTCAGCCATCGCATGTAACCCTGGTATAGAGAGCTGGTATATTTCACCCATCTTAATTGGAGAATTTTGGAAGTGGGGCCATTTGACCCTACGCCGGTTGTTCGAAACCATGAGTGGCATGTTCTTATTAGAGGTGAATCCAGCTTCGGGGTTAGTCAGCCCAAAGCTCCCAGGTTTAAGAGTTAGAACAAGGGCGTTGTGGTCACTGTCATGTCTCGGATACACTCTAAATTCTAAAAGCTTGTCCCAATGTTTAGCTTCCAACATAATATAATCAATAATGGATGTTTGTGCTACCCTATTAAACGTGGGATTTCCCGGACGATCAGGGTCCAATCTCCCATTGCACGCCCGCAAGGACGAAGCAAGCGAAAGTGATTTTATTTGGAGGACCAACCGAGTCCATGCCTTAACAGGAGGGATCTTTGGTTCCGGGATAGACCAGAGTGAATCTTCATCATCCTGTTCATCCCAGTCAGGGTTGGCCAAAGGCTCAAATTGGCAATTGAAGTCCCCACCGACTATTAATATAACCGAGGAGTCAAGTGTCTGAATAAAAAGATCTAACACTTTGATCGTTTCAGACTCCTGCCCATGCCTGACTGGTTGAGAATAGATATTAATTATAGCTATTTTAGGTAGATTCAGGGGTGTCAATAGGACACATTGGACATCGAGGGAGTTAGTTGGTATTTGGGTAGCCTTGACGCCCAAATGGGTGCCTATCCAAATTGACAGGCCACCGGATGGGCGACCTCTACCACTAGATACTGCCAGGGTATGGAATGTTGCATAGCCTGGACTTACACTCTCCTCTAATGCCCAAGTTTCCTGAATCAGGCAGATGTCATATACTGCCATAAAAGAGCCCCAATCAGGATTAGATCATTTATTTTTTAAACCAGCAACGTTCAACGAAAGAATTTTTATGGTACCATCGGTTGTGGCACCGGTAACTTTTGGGATTCCTGTTTCCATGGTTGGGAGGCTAACACAAGTATGTGACTCTAGGTATACTTTCTTCTCTATTTTTTCTATACAGGGTGCTTCCCCTCCTGCAACGGAAACTCCTCGCGGAAACCCGACAACCCCAGCATCCCCCGCGCACACCTTACCACCCTACCCGCACTACCAGGGGGTATGGTCACTGCATGGGTGGGGGTTTTATTACTACCCTCCAATGTAATTGCGAAGGTAGATGTTTCACTAGTGCTATTCGAGGGTAGCTCCCTATCGTGCAGGCGTCAATCAACCTGATTCAGTACACTGAACCTATTTCTGTGCACAAAAGATGGCAGCGGGGGATTATAGACGTTTACGTCTACCCAGCGTTGCTTGCCCCTGATACACTCCAGAAGGACAGCCATTTCGGCCCTCATCGTGTTTAGCTCTTTTAAAATAAGCTGGTCTCAAAGGAGGAACAGGGTAGAAATATGACAAATGGAGGGTAAGGATTTGGGTGTTTAAACTGGAGGGGGACAAACCACAGATGTACTCTACGGCAGCTGGATCCCTAAAATGTATGACCACACAATTCCCTACTATAGTTTTGGGACCCTTCCCAATCCAGTCTATGCGTCTTACAGACAGGATTTCCCCAGAAATGTAAGAAGGGAGAGGTCTATTTACATTTAACCACTGCACACACTTGTTTTTTAGCTCAGTATAGGTTTCGTTTTTCCCCTGGGATAGAGGTGGTACCCCCGATAGAACTACAACGTATGGTAAAGACTCTGGGGGCAGGTTAATAGTTTGCAACTCCAATGGTGTGCCTATAGAAAGTGGATTAAAATTTGATGGAACTGAAACAACGGAGGGCCCCCTTTCCAGACTATATCTTTCACATTCTGGTGCCGATCACGATCCTGTAAAAACCGGGTACGAACCGTCGGACGGAGCATATTCTCCGTCCGACGCGTACCCGGTCGTAACAATATACAAACATGGAAGTACGATTCGCACGGAAATACCATTTCCGTACGAATCGTACAAAACCCCGACCGACGAAAATAAACATACAAATGTGATCCGGGAAAGCGCCGACGTGACGTCGGGACGCACGCAGCCTGCCATTCACGAACCAGGAAGTATGATTCGCACCGACGTCATCCCGCACGGACAATATTTTCCGGCAGCCCAAAACTGCCGGGAAATCAGGACGACGCGAACAAGGAGTACCTGTACGCGACGGACAGACATGGACCCGAACCCACGTGTCATCCCGGCCCTCATAGCAGTCGACCTCCTCTACAGGTTACGACGCAGACGCCGCAGAAGGTCAGAACAACAAAGGGAGGGGGGAAAGGGGGGGGGCAGGAGCAGGGGCAGGCCACAAAACCCCCACCAAAGTCACACAGCACACATGCCCTGGACATACCTGACCCCCAGGCCCTGGTCACTATGAGGGGGTGGGGGCGTGTCCAGCAAAGCCAGCGTCCGCCACAACGGAAGTGCTTGACGACGCGAACCGGCAACACAACAATACTGGTACGTCCCATACCCACGCCTTAAGAGCGTGGGTACGAGTAGGCCTGGGCGGCAAATTCCGTTCCGTTCGCGGAATTTGCGGAATTTGGGTAATTTCGCGTTCCGCGGAGAACGCAAAATTGCCCAAAAATCTACGTTCCGCGACTTCGCGAAATTTTTTTCTTGTTCGCGTTCTCAATATGCGTGTTCGCAAGATATTTCACCCCGAGCACGCAAACAGCGATCGCGAACAGGAAAAAAGTATCGCGAACAAGCAATTCCGCGTGTTCGCGGAATTTCTGCGTGTTCGCGGAGATTTTTACCGTTTCGCGGAGATTTGCGTAACGCGATTACGCAAATTCCGCCCACCCCTAGCGAGTCGTACCACGCCCACACCTACATCACCCCAACAATGGCGGGACGGCTGTACCCACGTGGCAAAGGCCTGGGTACGGCCCGCACAAGCATTCCATAGCGTGGGTACGGATATGTACGGACCGTACCCCCACCCCCGTATGCATGGAGCGTACCCCCCACCCCAACCCTGTAAGTACGACCCGTACCCTCACCCGCGTATGCATGGAGCGTACCCCCACCCCAACCGTGTATGTACGACCCGTACCCTCACACGCGTACGTATGGAGCGTACCCCCACCCCAACAGTGTATGTACGACCCGTACCCTCACCCGCGTACGTATGGAGCGTACCCCCCACCCCAACAGTGTAAGTACGACCCGTACCCTCACCCGCGTACGTATGGAGCGTACCCCCCACCCCAACAGTATAAGTATGACCCGTACCCTCACCCGCGTATGCATGGAGCGTACCCCCCACCCTAACAGTGTAAGTACGACCCGTACCCTCACCCGCGTATGCATGGAACGTACCCCTCCACCCCAACAGTGTAAGTACGACCCGTACCCTCACCCGCGTATGCATGGAGCGTACCCCCACCCCAACCGTGTATGTACGACCCGTACCCTCACCCGCGTATGCATGGAGCGTACCCCCCACCCCAACAGTGTAAGTATGACCCGTACCCTCACCCGCGTATGCATGGAGCGTACCCCCCACCCCAACAGTATAAGTATGACCCGTACCCTCACCCGCGTATGCATGGAGCGTACCCCCACCCCAACCGTGTATGTATGACCCGTACCCTCACCCGCGTACGTATGGAGCGTACCCCCACCCCAACAGTGTATGTACGACCCGTACCCTCACCCGGTACGTATGGAGCGTACCCCCCACCCCAACAGTGTAAGTACGACCCGTACCCTCACCCGCGTACATATGGAGCGTACCCCCCACCCCAACAGTGTAAGTACGACCCGTACCCTCACCCGCGTATGCATGGTGCGTACCTCCACGCCAACCGTGTATGTACGACCCGTACCCTCACCCGCGTATGCATGGAGCGTACCCCCCATGCCAACAGTGTACGTACGACCCGTACCCCCACCTCGTATGCATGGAGCGAACCCACAGCCGTGTATGTTCTAAGCGTACATATCCTGAAATAGGAGGGTTGGGTGCAGAGTCCTCCCAGCAGTGCCCAGACACAGGAGGGTTGGGTGCAGAGTCCTCCCAGCAGTGCCCAGTCACAAGAGGGGTGTGTGCAGAGGCCTCCCAGCAGTGCCCAGACACAGGAGGGGTGGGTGCAGAGTCCTCCCAGCAGTGCCCAGTCCCAAGAGGGGTGTGTGCAGAGGCCTCCCAGCAGTGCCCAGACACAGGAGGGTTGTGTGCAGAGTCCTCCCAGCAGTGCCCAGACACAGGAGGGGTGTGTGCTGAGTCCTCCCAGCAGTGCCCAGTCACAAGAGGGGTGTGTGCAGAGGCCTCCCAGCAGTGCCCAGACACAGGAAGGGTGGGTGCAGAGTCCTCCCAGCAGTGCCCAGTCACAAGAGGGGTGTGTGCAGAGGCCTCCCAGCAGTGCCCAGACACAGGAGGGGTGGGTGCAGAGTCCTCCCAGCAGTGCCCAGACACAGGAGGGGTGGGTGCCTAACACTCCCAGCAGTGCCCAGACACAGGAGGGTTGTGAGCAGAGTCCTCCCAGCAGTGCCCAGTCACAAGAGGGGTGTGTGCAGAGGCCTCCCAGCAGTGCCCAGACACAGGAGGGGTGGGTGCAGAGTCCTCCCAGCAGTGCCCAGTCATAAGAGGGGTGTGTGCAGAGTCCTCCCAGCAGTGCCCAGTCACAAGAGGGGTGTGTGCAGAGTCCTCCCAGCAGTGCCCAGACACAGGAGGGGTGGGTGCCTAACACTCCCAGCAGTGCCCAGACACAGGAGGGGTGTGTGCAGAGTCCTCCCAGCAGTGCCCAGACACAGGAGGGGTGGGTGCCTAACACTCCCAGCAGTGCCCAGACACAGGAGGGGTGTGTGCAGAGTCCTCCCAGCAGTGCCCAGACACAGGAGGGGTGGGTGCCTAACACTCCCAGCAGTGCCCAGACACAGGAGGGGTGTGTGCAGAGTCCTCCCAGCAGTGCCCAGACACAGGAGGGGTGTGTGCAGAGTCCTCCCAGCAGTGCCCAGACACAGGAGGGGTGGGTGCCTAACACTCCCAGCAGTGCCCAGACACAGGAGGGGTGTGTGCAGAGTCCTCCCAGCAGTGCCCAGACACAGGAGGGGTGGGAGCCTAACACTCCCAGCAGTGCCCAGACACAGGAGGGATGTGTGCAGAGTCCTCCCAGCAGTGCCCAGTCACAAGAGGGGTGTGTGCAGAGGCCTCCCAGCAGTGCCCAGACACAGGAGGGGTGGGTGCAGAGTCCTCCCAGCAGTGCCCAGTCATAAGAGGGGTGTGTGCAGAGGCCTCCCAGCAGTGCCCAGACACAGGAGGGGTGGGTGCAGAGTCCTCCCAGCAGTGCCCAGTCATAAGAGGGGTGTGTGCAGAGTCCTCCCAGCAGTGCCCAGTCACAAGAGGGGTGTGTGCAGAGTCCTCCCAGCAGTGCCCAGACACAGGAGGGGTGGGTGCAGAGTCCTCCCAGCAGTGCCCAGACACAGGAGGGGTGGGTGTCTAACACTCCCAGCAGTGCCCCTGCAAAGAAAAGGGTGGAGTACCCACAGATCCAATGCCCACAAAGGTCAGTCAGGTGCACAAAGATCCTGCAGTACATGTACCACATGTGTGCGAGGCTGGGAGTATACACATGCATAGCGCCAAAAAGAAAACATGTACACATGAAGTCATGGCAACAGTCTACATACACAAGTACAGTGACCACCAAGGATGCCACGAATGATGCAGGTGGAGACATCGCTCAGCATGCATGGCCCAAGTCTAACGAGTCCGTCACACACCCAACCAATGTAGACACAGCTCAGCACCACATATTGGAAAGACCCTGCAGGGAAGAGGTCAGGTTACACAGAGGAAGGAACACACCTTGGGACAATGTCACCATGCAGTAACTGCTTACATGAACAAAGTTATGTAGCCAACAGCTTGTGATGGCACACAGATCCCAGGATCCACCCTATGACCAGCACAAGTCTACAATTCCCACACACCCAACACATAATCACCACCCAAAATAATGGGGCAGGTCGACCAACAGCAATACCAGACAGACAGTAGTGTACTAAGGAAAAATAAATTGCTTTATTCAGCTATCAAAAATCAGTTTGTCCCTTGAAAGTTCAAAATGTACAATGCCCATAGGGCAATCCAAAGTTCAAATCCAGGTGGGGGACACAGTGGGACGCGTGTCCCCTAGCTTGCCTGCACAGTCAGACTCCTTCGTCTTCCAGAACGGGGAGGGCATCATGTGGGGGGGAAGGACCAGGCACCGCAGGGACATGAGGGCGAAGGGTAGGCGTCGTGGGTGCAGGGATGGAGGACTCCACCACAGGGGGTGGGGCAGGGCCAAAGGCGGAGGCCAGGATGGCGCTGCACACCTTAGCAAGGTCCTCCAGCGACTCCCCTGCACCCGAAGGAACCACAGGCCCCAAGGAGGGGGGGGGCGGAGGGATGGGTCGCAGCGCCACTGGGGGAGGGTGTGGACAGGGGGGGGACTCAACCACCCTGACCGGGGACTCCCTTGACTGCTTGAGGGGTGGTGTCACTGTGGGGCTCAGGGACAGAGCGGCCATGAAGGAGTCTTTGCCGGATATGTGGCCAGGAGAGCTGAGGGGAGGGGATTTGGAGGGAGTGGATTTGGTGGAATGCGGACTCCCACTCTGGCTGCGTGGTTTACGTTTGCCCCCTGACCCAGTGGGTGTGCCTACTTCACCCTGTGTGTGCGTGCCAGGAGGTGTGCGTTTGACCTTCCCTGCTGGTGTGGTGCCTGTGTCTGTTGTGGTGGGTGCATGCTGACATCTGGGTGTACGTGGGACAGGCATGGGAGTGGGAAGTTTGGATGGGTCAGGGGTAGGGGGTTGGACGTAGCACTGCAGGAGACCCACTGCTGCAGTCAGTGTCGAGTCAATGGACCTCAGCAAGTTGCGTTGGTCAGCCTGCGATGAGAAAATGCCCTCCAAGTATGCCTCCATGTTGTTCAGCACTTGGCTGTGGCCATGGAGGACATTAAGCATCGCAGCCTGACCAACCTGCAACTGCCGCTGGATGTCCACAGACTCGGCATTGGCGGCAGCAGTGGAGACAGGGGCAGGGGGTGCGGTGCCTGGCAGGAAGGAGACATGTGGTGACTGGGCACGCTGGGAAGGGACACGAGCAAGTGGGAGGCGGCTGATGGCAATGGAGGGGGTGGGGAGAGATGTTGTGCCGCTGTCAGCTGCTGGTGCAGCCTCCGCCCACTCGGAGAGATCATCCTCGGACCCGTCAGCTTCATATTCTGTCGTGCCAGTGGACAGATCCTCGGCCTCACT
The DNA here is from genome assembly GCF_964204655.1 of Triturus cristatus. Classification (NCBI taxonomy): domain Eukaryota; kingdom Metazoa; phylum Chordata; class Amphibia; order Caudata; family Salamandridae; genus Triturus; species Triturus cristatus. Next base: position 1,024,499,308 of record NC_140594.1, read on the forward strand.
CTCCTCCGCCTCAGTTCCACTGGATGTGCCAGGCACGATGTCACCGCTGGCACTGGTGCTCGGTCCCTCCGCTCCGTCTGTGCTCATGTCTCCCTCCGTGTCCCCCGACGATGCTGTGGGCAAGGTGAAGAGACAGCAATTAATCATACACCTGTATACATATGTCACATGAGTCCAATCTACATAGGTTACAGTGCATAGCCTGAAAAGAAAGATCAGTAACATCTACAAAACAATTACAGATGTAGGGCATGCAACACACAGTTGGTTGACCCACCATGCCACTGAAAAACTATGGAGAGCATGACACAATAGCAAATGACATGAAATGGAGTTTGACAGAGGAGCCAGGCCCTGGGGACAATCCAGCACTGCATCTGCAGCACACAGCGTTGCCGAAAATAGGGATGAGCAGGGACCATATCCATGAGCTTGAGGCACTTGCTGCATAGGTAATACTGAAAACATGCCCACCATGACTGGCTCACTGCACCTTGAGTGTAAGTGCAGACAAACATCACACACTGGCCAGACCTAGCAAGGAGATATCAGGTTTTGACGTATAGGCTTTGCCCGCACCAACCACCCCCTACATGAGACAATTTGTTGAGACACAGGAAGCACTTACATCTCTTAGTCTGGGTGAAATACACATGGGCTGGATAAATGCAAGATTGGACACAAAATACCCAAGGTGCGCCTGTCCAAATAATCATGTACAAATGGTCATCATCAGATGATTGTAACAAGACACACAGGCACTGGCCACCGTGAGTATGAACAAGGAAAATCAGGTCAGGCTGTACAGTGGACACTTGTACTACATTTTACATCAATATACATGGTGCCAGAGGACAATGGCACAGAGCACAACCTATGCTGTAGACACTGAGAGTGTCCACATTTTGTGATGACACACATGACACCTAGGAAAATATGCCCCAGGGGACAGTAGTGGCCACACAACTCCATGGTCCTGAATGGGAATGACTGCAACACACGCCACCATCCCTGCACTATGCGTATCGCACACTCATGCACATCATGTCACAGGCCACAACATAGGACATGCGTGCTGTAAGGCATGACACTTGACAGACTAACTCCCATGTCTGGACTCAGCATCAGTGCCAACTGACATGGAACCCACAAGTACTGAACTGGACAGGGCACAGGCAAGGTCCCAAAACCTGTTACAAACCACCCCCACACATGATGCTACAGGCATAGTTCACGTGGAGAAAGTGCCAGCCTACATAACCTTGTGAAGGAGTGACTAGACACAGACCAGGGAACACATTGCAAGGAGGGGAAGGGAGGCAGGAGAGCACCGCTATACTGTGGGTAACAGGATCTGCACAGCACCTTTAAACCCTGGCAGTGTATCCATGCAACTGTGCACTTACAAATGCTGGTGACACACAACAAACACACATGTACCTACCCCCTTCCTGCTGCTGCTTCTCCTGTAAGCGCCTGTCCAAGTCTGAAAATACCACCGCCAGCACACGCTTGTGGATGTGGATCAGACGGCGGCGCCCGCGGTTCTTATGGGTCTCAGGTGAGTCCCCCAGCAGGACCCGTGCGATCCTCCGCGTCCAGCACCGGATATCCTGCCAGCATTTCCTCACCTGGGCCAGGCGCCGCTTGCGACCGTCCGTCCTCCTCACGGCACTGACGGCGTTCATCCAGATCTGCTTCTTGGCAGAGGCGCCTACCTGTGAGGATGAACAAGTGACACTACATCAATACACCTGGCACATGTCACAGAGACACATATTAGAACAAATTTGCTGTTTACAACAAGGCATAGTATGCATCCAACACATTGCACCTTTGTCATAGGGAGATGATCCTCTGGGGAAGGGCAAAAACAGTACCTGCCATTGAAAGTACACAGGTGGAATGAGGGCAACGACACAATCAATGATCCAGGCTCACACTGTGCATCACAAGCTACACCAGGATAATGTGCAGCACCTCTAAGCAGTCACATGCCACAGGCCACTGACGCTACCTCAGCACAGTACACAGACACACACAGGCACAGGACATTCACCTGTCATTGCCAAATGCAGCGACAAACCTCACTCTGCACATGTGCCACTAGACGGGGGGGCTCACAGGTGTGGGGCTGGCTCTGCACGTCAGACACACAGCACTGCTCCCTGCTCACATCACATGGGCAGGGTATATCCATCCCTCATGCAGCCCGGGTGCCACACTCCACATATGCACCCACCCACATGACAGGGGACTTACACACACACCGATGTCCAGGGTACGAACACATCATGTGGACACTCTCAGCACAGGTACACAGAACTAACACACATCTGTGGGTACAGTCACCTGTCACACTGGGCTGACGACATAATCAATGAGGACTGTAGAGGCTACATTACCAGGAGGACAAGACAGGCAGAATGTGGCATGCACCATGCAGTGATTGTCACAGTAAACACAATGCAAGTGAGGACGGCAGACATGCACCACAGCATGCTCTGGCTGGGAGACATCAGGCATTCCCCCCCCTGGGACGCCCCCTACAGTACATAGCATGTGTGTCACACCTGGACACAATGCCAGAAGTCCCAGTCACAAACAAGGGACACAGTCTGTGCTAGTAGACTCTGCACTCACCTGATACCCTGGTCGCCCATACAGCAGGGGGTACTGTGGGAGGATCACATCCAGCAATGCCAGGTTCTCCTCCAGGGTGAAGGTTGTGCCCTCTCCACAGACCTTGAGATGGTTCCAGGGAATCAGTAGCAGCAGCTGGGTCATTGAATCCAAAGATGTGCAGGCAAGTGCTCCCTCATGGGACCTGGCTGCCTTATATCTGCCTTGCTGGCCTGTTTCATGCACAGGAGTACAGAGTGATTGGTCACTCACATTTGCATCCTATGTTTCCTCCAATCCCTTCAGACCTAGCACAGTCAGTGGGTTCTTATTGTGTTTTTTTCTTGAGCATGATGTCAACTCCAGAACCACATTGCAACAAAGTAGATTCATTCAAACTGACTACTGCTGTGCACCTGCAGAAAAAAATTCAAACTTTAAACTTGGTCTCCATGACAACCAGCATGCATGTAGGCCTTTATACTTGTCCCTCATGTGTCCCCTATGTAATTCGGAGTTTCACACACAGGTACGGTGCGTACCGGGGCCCTAGGGCACCCCAAATGCATAGCAACGGCCCGTACAGGCGTGTGTACGGTCCGTATCACTATGGGTGTTCTCGCGTATGCGTACCCATAGTGATACGGACCGTACACACGCCTGTACGCTCACTATCACTATGGGTACGCATACGCGAGCACACCCATAGTGATAGTGAGCGTACAGGCGTGTGTACGGTCCGTATCACCATGGGTGTTCTCGCGTATGCGTACCCATAGTGATACGGACCGTACACACGCTTGTACGCTCACTATCACTATGGGTGTTCTCGCGTATGCGTACCCATAGTGGTACGGACCGTACACACGCCTCTACACTCACTATCACTATGGGTGTGCTCGCGTATGCGTACCCATAGTGATAGTGAGCGTACAGGTGTGTGTACGGTCCGTACCACTATGGGTAAGCATATGCGACAACACCCATAGTGATACGGACCGTACACACGCCTGTACACTCACTATCACTATGGGTACGCATACGGCAGCACTCCCATGGTGATAGGGAACGGACACAGGCCCTCTGAGCGAATGTACGGTGCCTTTCACACATCACAGTGGTGACAGGCAGCACACAGGAAGGAATAGAGCTGACATACTTGTCCATGGATGGACATCAAGGCATTGTCTGGGCAGTACTACATGTGTGGGGCACAGGTGTGAAGGGCTGTGATGTGGCACATTACTCCTGAGTCGAGAAGGCACCAGATGTATGATGAGATGTGTACAGATGTTATGTGTGACGGTGCAAGTGTGCCAGGCATGCCCTTACCTCCTTTGACATGTGTGCATGTCGTACTGCACACTTGGGATGAGCGTCACTGGCATGGCACAGTCAACAACACACGCAAGTGTCCCCTGATGCCCGCTACAGGGGTTACCACACCAGACATGTGACTACCCATGGTGCACGATGTGTCTATGTCATGTATGTGTGGTGTGTTCCCATTAGCTTGATGTTGGTGTTCCCTCAAGAGCATCAGCTGTTGCAGCAACCAACATGTGTCTGTGTGTAGATGGACATGGCACACTGTTACGCACACCAGGCCACATGTGGTATCGGATGTGAGGTGCGTATGTATGCATGGGACATGGAGTAGCGTAACAAGGACATGTCTGCATCCTCTCAATGAATGTGTGGTGAGTCATTACATGTACACCTTATGGGCAAGGTGTGTGGGCTGTCCTAGTGTAATGTCATGTGACCTGTGGCTCTAGTGTTCCGCTACCTGTCTCTGAAATCGACATCCTACTTCTGCTGATGTGTTGATGTATGTCACTCCTGTGTTGCGTCTGGCTGTTCACTTACACTGGGACACAGCTAATCCCATGCCATGGCATGTGGAGGTTCACAATCTCCGTGTGTAGCTGGGTCTTGGTAAGAGTGTCACCTGGCAGCCATACGTGTCCAGGGCATGTGGCACATACCTGACTCCGTATGTAGCATATGTGTATTGACAGATTAACATGTGCTCAGTACAAAAAAATTGTTGTTGTAGTGCACTCACTCTTCCTTGTCACTTCCAAATTACTGCAGAGCGCCGCCTCTTCCCCGACCAATTCCGGACTTGGCTGACATGCGGGAGAATGACTGTATCCGCTGCTACCGCTTCCCCCAACCGTTGATTGAGGAGTTGACGGCAAGGCTGGCACCACACCTGCAACCGCTGCACAGGTATCCTACGGCACTGACACCCAAGCTGAAGGTAATGGCAGCCCTACATTTTCTTGCCATGGGTACCTTTCAATATACCACAGCTCATGTTGGTGGCATGTCCCAGAGCATGTTCAGCCATGTGCTGCATGATTTCTTAGAGGCCATGTTGCTTCACCTGGATGAGTTCATCCATTTCCCTACTCCTGAACTGTTGACTGGGGTCAAGCGTGGATTCTATGCCCTGGGAGGGATGCCCCATGTCATTGGGTCCATAGATGGGACACATGTGGCTTTGGTACCACCACAGGCACAGGAGGTAGCGTACAGGAATCGCAAGCACTACCACTCCATCAATGCCCTTGCGGTGTGTCTGTCCAACATGGTGATTTCACATGTCTGTGCTCGTTTTCCAGGATCAGCACACAATGCCTACATCATGCCTGAAATGATGACACAGCTGCGCAACGAACGAGCATGTGTTGTTGGTGGGTACACTCTGTCTGTCCTGTATTTTGCGTAGACTTCCAGCACGACGGCTTCTCCTGTCCTACTTATGTCCATGTGGTTTCCATGTAGGGGACGCTGGCTATCCCAACATGCCATGGCTGATCACACCTCTCCGCAACCCCATCACGCCGGCCCAGCTCCGCTACAACACCGCCCATGGCCGGACAAGGCGAGTGATAGAGAGGACATTTGGCCCCCTGAAGAGCCGATTCAGATGCCTCCACAAGACCGGCTGCGCCCTCCCATATGCCCCGGCGAAGGTCTGCAAAATCTTCATGGTCTGCTGCATGCTGCACAACATGGCAGTTGAGAAAGCTGTGCCACTCATCCTGGATCAAGATGATCAGGACCATCCACCCGTGGAGGACGAAGGGCTTGGCAATGGGGCTAGTGATGTGGAGGATGTGGAGCCGCAAGAGGACATCCGGAGTCGGCTCATACGCGACTTCTTTGCTTAGTGGTGAGTACCAGTGTCTGTGTGTGCACGCATTGGTCCCCGTGTGCCATGTGTTGCGATGTGTGTGCCCATCTGCATGTATGCCACGTGAGTCAGAGGTGTGTGTGGATGTGTCACTGGAGTGATGGTGCCAGTGATGAGTGTATTACCCCAGTCATAATTGTGACCTAGCATGTTGTCATCCTTACATGTGTCGAGTACATGCACATGCAAGTGGCTGTGCTTTTTTTGGCTGACTTCTTGCGTGTCTCTCATCCCCAGGTACTTGCGCATGCCGTCTGCTGGTTGCATTGTTGTGGCACTGCTATTCCTCATGGACACGTCATCGTGTGCTGACTCAGCGTTACACGCACGGACAAGTATGTAAGTCTCCTTAGGGTAAGGGATGCATCAGGGGTGTATTGGGTGTGGCAGTTGTTTATGATGTGTGCACACTGCCCCTGTCAATGTTTGGTTCCTCTGCAGACATGTCGCATCACCATGGTACACATGACATGTAGCTGGGTACACCTGAATAGATGGTCAGACTTGTTCCCAGTCATCTGTGATGGGATAGTGGATTGTGATGATGGCATCAATGTGTTTAACACTGCCCTCGGACACATACGGTTTGCATTTGCTTGACATGGTGTGGGACTTCCACATCAGAGGATCAATGGTGTATGGCAGCCTCTCCGTGAGCAGCAGGGGGTGTTTAGCTGTTAGCCGACACTAGTGTGCCAGTTCCATGGCTATCACGCATTTGTGCTGCAGAAGGGGGGTTCCAGTGTTGGACCCACATGTTAATCCACATGACCTGTTTATGTGTACTCCGAGTGGCCTCTGCATTCCCGAATACATGAATAATAAAGGTGTCCCTATGCCTCCAAGGTGCCTCTTCTCAGTCAATGCTGGTGTGTTGCCACGGTGCATACGGCATGTCTGGCATGGTTTTCCCTGATAGTGGCTATGTGTCTATGTGTCGAGTAGCAAGATGCAAGCTGTTTGTGTGGGATTAGACTGTGTATTGTGCATGATGTCCATGACTGTGTGGGTATTGTGACATGTACCATCCCCATGCATCCAACGTTGGCCAGGCCACCATTCTCTGCATCCACCTGACTCAAGCTTGCAGGACATGATTCTGCCACCTGTCCACACATACCTGGGTGCCCCCCAGGACACTCCACATGATCCCTGACCTCAGCGCATGGCTGTCGCTGTACTCAATATGTCTGTCGGCACGGTTGTGCGGCCACCCCCTCAGCTGGTTGGGCCCATCACGGGTGTGTATGGTGCTCCATGTCTGTGTTGCCTAATACATTGTGACCCATGTGTGTCCTGTGCCAGACTCAGGCCCCAGGGTGTGGATGGTTGAAGTCAAATGAGAACTCAGGCATGGTTAGACTTTACAAGACACATGTAAGTTAATAATGCAAAATGTAGGCATCATCTCTTAATCGTGTAACTTTTTATTTTTGTTGGGGTACGTGGGGGGGGTATGACATGAGGGGCTTTCCGGGTGTGTAGAATCCAAAGTTCACTAGGGGAGTTGGTGTCCTTGTCATTGGAAATCCTCAGAGTCCATGCCACAGTCTTTGTCAACATTGGTCAGACAGTGACCAGCAAGTAGGGGTGGGCGGAATTTGCGCAATTGCGTTACGCAAATCTCCGCGAAATGGTAAAAAAAGTCCGCGAACACGCAGAAATTCCGCGAACATGCGGAATTGCTTGTTCGCGATGCTTTTTTCCTGTTCGCAATTGCTGTTTGCGTGCTCGAGGAGAAATATCTCGCGAACATGCATTTTGAGAACGCGAACAAGCAAAAATTTCGCGAAATCGCGGAAAGCAGGCTTTTGAGCAATTTTGCGTTCTCCGCGGAACGCGAAATTCCGCAAATTCCGCAAATTCCGCGAGCGGAACGGAATTTGCCGCCCAGGCCTACCAGCAAGTCCATGTGGCAGAGAATGTCTTTTGCTGCTGTTGGTCCAGTGGGCCAGGTGCCAGGCCAGGTGTCCTGGGAGATGGTGCTGTTGCGCTGACCCTCACGGGCTTTTCCGTGGACGACCCGCCCTCCTGCGGGGACCCTCAGAAGCAGGCCGTGACGATGTTTGGGATGCTCCGTCGGATGACTCCTCCTCCTCCTGATCCCTCCCTGTGGGTGGTTATGTTCTACGCCTGGTGGCACAGGGAGGGTTGCCCGTGTTGTCGGCTATCCGACGGAGTGTACGGTGAATTCCCGTGAACACCGTCACGAGCTCAGCCTGTCTGTCCTCAATCCGCCCTTGGTGTCGCAGTAGACAGGCATGTTGCTCCGCATGTTGCTGGGCCTGCTGGGTCTTGATCTCCTCGAGGATGGACACAACCTGGGCCATTCCCGTGGTGTCCTGCCGGTATGTGTCCAGGATGTTTCTGACATGGGAATATACCGGTTCCGCAGCCAACTGGTCAGGCTCGCGCCTCCGCCGTCCTCCACTCCCACCACCCCTGCCCACTTGCACCTTGCCTGCCCTTGTGGGCACATCGGGTCTCCGGGACCCCTGAGGGGTGGCATTGGCGTTGTCGCCTGCCTCCTCCTGGGTGCCCGGTACACCGTGTCCCTCCTGGCCAGCCTGGCTGCATTGTGGTGGTGGGGCAGGGATCCTGGGTGTCTCCTGGGATGTGGCAGGAGTGGGGGTGGTGGTTGGCCCAGTTGTACCTGACGCAGGTGCTGCAGGTGGTTGGACACCAGAGGGGCCAGGTTGGTCGGGGTCGTCCACAGAGTGGTGGGAGTCGTCGCTGCCGGTGGGTCCGTCATTCCGCAGAGCCGGGTCCTGTGAGTCTTCCCCCCCAGTGTTGGTGGGTGATCTACGACGTTGACCTGTGTGTGAGAGAGACAATGTTAATTTTGTTCCATGTTTCATTCGTTTCTAAGTTTGCACATTTCCTCTGGGAAGTTGGATATGTCTTGCATTCCACTCACAGTGCACTTGTGCATGGGTATGTCCCTTGGCCACAGCTTTTGCGACTTTACCTATGTGTGGCACAGTCTTACTTGCTGCGTCAATTGTGACTGCAGTCAGCAGTGGAGTGGGCAGGTGTGGCGAGCCATACATTGGCGCCTTCCGTGTTGCACTGTACGTGGGCACATGGAGTTGTTCCACACACTTATATGATGCAGGTAGCTGTCGTGCTCGTGCACAGGTTGAGACATGGCCCAGTGTTTTGCCATGGAGAAGAGAGGGGGATTCAGGCACTGGCCACCCTTGTCTACATGCACGCAGTCCACCTGCTGATGAGCAGACATTCCCACACACCCCAAGGCTGAATTGGTCTCCCTGTGTGTCCCTTTCTCACTCCCTCTCTGTCCCCCTCTCCCTCCCTCCCTGTGTCAGCCTCCTCCCTCTGTCCGTCTCCCTGTGTCTCCCTCCCTCTCTCTCCCCCTCTCCCTCCCTCTGTGTGTCACCCTCTGTCACCTCAGCCCAGCTTCCTAGGCACACACTTTTTGCAGATCTTTGAATGGCCCTTGGCTTGTTGATGTGAGTTTGTTTCTGATCTCCAGGCGCCCATTGGGTGTAGTGTCTGTGTCTGCGCTGCTGCTGTGGTGGTGTGTGCTGCCACTCTTTCACAGTGTTGGCTGTTCATTAGCTGCTGTCATGTGCACAAACGTGCCGTCACCCCCATGTCTTAATGCAAGGCGTCCGCCATTTGCTGGCAAGTCTTTCCTGTGTGGCTGTGACCTAGGCCATATGGGCAGAGGGCATTGTTGTCTGCTTCTGAGTTGCATTATGTGATTTTTGTGGCCCACACTCCCGCCATCCGGTTTACTGTGTCTTGTGTTGGTGTTTTCTGTGGCCTGTGACTTTGCATAGTCCAGCTGGGTGCATGGGGCATGGTGGCGCCAGTGGCATGTGCGTGTTCATGGAGTGTGGTTGAGTCATGCGATAGCTTGGGGTGGTTGCGTGCCTGATTGTGAGTTTGGTTGTGGATGACGTTCCCCCCATGTGAGGTGAGTTGTTTGTGTACTCACCCGGGTCTCGGAGTCCTTCTAATCTGTCCACTGCCACCACCGGCAGTATGGCCATCACCCTCTCCTCCCAGGGATGGTATTGTACGCGTCTGCGGGGCGGCCCTCCTCCAGTGACGTTGGCCTGGTTGTGGTCGTCGGTCATTTTGGCTCGGACCCTCCTCTGCAGATCGTACCACCTGGCTTGGCATTCATGCCTGGTCCTTCTGGTGGACGCAACAGCATTCACAGCATCGACAATCCTCTGCCACATGGCGGTTTTTTCTGCAATGCTGGTCTGTCTGACCAATGTTCCAAAGAGGTGTGGCTCGACTCTGAGGATTTCATCGACAAGGACCTCCAACTCTCGGCTAGTGAACTTTGGATTCTTGTTAGTGGGCATGGTGAGGGGTGTGGGTGTGGATGGTTGTGGGTGTGTGGGTGTGGTTGTGCAGGTGTGTGTGTGAATGTGATGAGGGGGTGTTTGTGAAGGTGGGTGTGAAGGTGTGCAAGTGTAAGGTGTAGTAAAGGTTCAAGTATGGTGCTGTAGTTTGTCTGTGGGGTCTGGCAGCAGTGAGTCTGTTGCAAAGGCTCATGGTTTGTGTCTGTGGGCCCTTTTTATTGGTCCATTGGTGGGTGTGGCTGTGTTTCAACTATGGGTGGGTGTGTTATAAGGAGTGGTTGGGTTTTGGGCCTCTGATTGGGATTTTGGCAGTTGCAGGTCAGTGAATGTGTTGTTTTTGTGCTTGTTGGACATGTTTAGTGGCTTTGTGCCATTCGAATGGTGTATTCTTGTGTTGTTTTGCTTTGTCCTGGTTGTGTACGTGCGTTTTTAGCGTGTGTACGGTGTGTACTTCGAGAATTTTGTTGTACAGTGCAGTCCTTGTGTCTGGCTTGGTACGACTCGTACATGCGCGATGTTGGGTGAAGGTGCTGGTGTTGGGGCCTGGGGTGCGCTCCGTCCTTAGCATGTTGTGGTGGGGGTACGCTACATACGTACGCGGGTGAGGGTACGGGTCGAACATACACGGTTGGGGTGGGGGTACGCTCCATACATACGCGGGTGAGGGTACGGGTCGTACATACACGGTTGGGGTGGGGGTACGGTCCGTACATACACTGTTGGGGTGGGGGTATGCTCCATGCATACGCGGGTGAGGGTATGGGTCGAACATACACGGTTGGGGTGGGGGTACGCTCCATGCATACGCGGGTGAGGGTACGTGTCATACATACACGGTTGGGGTGGGGGTACGCTCCATGCATACGCGGGTGAGGGTACGGGTCGTACATACACGGTTGGGGTGGGGGTACGCTCCATACATACGCGGGTGAGGGTACGTGTCGTACATACACGGTTGGGGTGGGGGTACGGTCCGTACATACGCAGGTGAGGGTACAGGTCGTACATACACGGGTGTACATTCACGGGTGGGGGTACGTCTCGTACATACACGGGTGTACATACACGGTGGGGATTCGACTCGTACATTGGAGGGCTGGGGGGAGTGTTGGGCGCGTATGCGGGCACATGTCTCCATGGTTGCTATGGGAGTTCGGTGCGGACGGTGTTTTTTCCATACGGTTGTAACATCGGACGCACGGGATGGATCGGACTTCACTTTTCACATTTGTACGGTAAATCATCCGGGGACGTGTCGGACACATTTTCCGACCCGAGGACGTGTGGGGATTTATTCCCAATGCGATTCGTATGGACTTTTTCCCATGCGAATCGTACTTGGCAGTTTGTACGGCACTTGTACGATTCGTACGGTAAAAAGACCGGATACGAGTCGTACGGGGAAATATTTTACAGGATCGTGATCGGCACCTCTATCTTTTCTTCGGTGGAAGTGACTTTTGAGATTACAGAGGCCAAGGCCGGGATGGCAGCTGCATGGGAACCATCAGCAACTAAGAGTGTACTTAAAGAGGGGCTAACTATTTTCATAGCTGGCTCGTTGCTAGTGGTGATCAACCGCACATCTTTATTCCCTGTAACACTGTCAGCTACTAAGGCAATCTCAGGTTGGGCGGCACTACATCCTGCTCCACTAGAAGCAGAATTCCCGTATGGAATCTTAGGGGACATTTGCCCCAGGCCCTTGTTGTTGAGGGTAGAAACTAGTCTATCAATCCTAGATGCTAGAGTTTTAATATGGTTACCAATAATCTGTTCTAGGAGAGTCTGAAAATCCGCTATTAGGCTAGTGACCCAGAGCGGGGCTATCATGTTTGCTGGAGAGGAGCCAGTGGTAGTTAGTGCAGAATTTTTATTCGGCTTCTTAACAAGTCTCCTCTTCTTACCTCCGGCTCCAAGGTGTTTTTTTTTTACAGTAGTGTTTGATGGAGGTAAGAGCGAACTATGTATGTGGCTAGCTAAAATATCTGAAGGAACCTGGGCACAGAGTAAATCAGCAAATGATGACGTGAGAAAAGAGCTTGCGTCAGAAGGATTTGTTACAGCTATTGAATAGTCCCCAACCTGCTCTGCCAAAGGTACCACAGGGGTGATAGATAACCTTCGCTCTGTATTTTCAATAGCATTTACCACTACCCCAATTGTTTTTTGTAGCATCTTATCAATAGCCGTGAGCGAGGGAAGTGGTGGTGCCGTTGCTGCCTGTTGCCTTGTCACTGGGCGGGGGATTGGAGTCTTTTGATTTTTACCCATTATGGGGATTGGCTACAGGATACTTAGTACTAAAGTCCAGGAAACAAAATAAAAGTCAAGAGTAAAAGTACCTTAAAGCAGATTTCCAGGCCAACAAGGGTAACTGCTAACAATGTTAAGGGGGTGGCCCGACCCAACCTCCTCCGGCCCCTGACGGGCAAGGACGGGCCCGCCCTTGGCCCGGGCTTCGCCCGGGCGCTGCCCGCGCGCATCCCACGCTGCGGGGCGCCTGTGGGTGTTTTAAACCCCCCCGGCACTGCCAGATGACATCAGAGGCAAGCGCCAGGTGGGGGCTGCTGGGAGAAGTAGTTTTCTGGCCGTTCCCTTCACGGCGGTTCGAGATTGCAGGTGAGAGCTGCTTCAGCCCCCTCTAGCCGTTTCCCTCACGGCGACGATCTGGCAATATTATGAGGTAAGTTGACTTCCAAATACTGGCGCGTCCCGCGCTGCGGGGCACCTGTGGGTGTTTTAAACCCCCCCGGCGCTGCCAGATGACATCAGAGTCAAGCGCCAGGTGGGGGCTGCTTGGAGAAGTAGTTTTCTGGCCGTTCCCCTCACGGCGGTTCGAGATTGCAGGTGAGAGCTGCTTCAGCCCCCTCTAGCCGTTTCCCTCACGGCGACGATCTGGCAATATTATGAGGTAAGTTGACTTCCAAATACTGGCGCGTCCCGCGCTGTGGGGCACCTGTGGGTGTTTTAAACCCCCCCGGCGCTGCCAGATGACATCAGAGGCAAGCACCAGGTGGGGGCTGCTGGGAGAAGTAGTTTTCTGGCCGTTCCCCTCACGGCGGTTCGAGATTGCAGGTGAGAGCTGCTTCAGCCCCCTCTAGCCGTTTCCCTCACGGCGACGATCTGGCAATATTATGAGGTAAGTTGACTTCCAAATACTGGCGCGTATTTACATACTCCTCCGTAGGTACATTAGTATTAATGAAGATTTTGGTTATGATGATGATAATGATTGTTCGACCTGACAGCCTTAGGGTGGTCTTCCCCCAACTTTTTGCCTACCTTCTCCACTTTTTTGACCTTGTTTGCTGGCTTTAGGGACTCTGTACACTTTACCACTTCTATTCAGTGCTAAAGTGCTTGTGATCTCACCCCTAAACATGGTAATATTGGCTCATTCCCAATTGGTTTATAAATCCCTATTAAGTACACTGCATGTGCCCAAGGCCTGTAAATTAAATGCTAACAGTTGGCCTGTAGCATTTATTGTACCGGTAAACAGACATAATATCGAATTCAAAATATCGACACAACAGAATATTGAGTTTTTAATATAGAATGGACAGAATATCGAATTGCCAAAATATAGTGGTGAAGAATATCGAAAATCAGGTAAGAAATAAAATATCGATTTAAATAATATAGAAGTAAGTAATATCGACAGTCATAATATAGTGTTTTAAGTGTTAGTATATGTGTTAAAAGTACGTATACATTTTGGAATGCATGTTTGAATATTTTTAAAGTAATGAATTTTATGTTATTTAATTTTTGGGTAATTTAATTCCGTAGCGGGTTGTGGGTTTATAGGGGATTAGGGTGGGAAGTAATTTAATTATAGTACATTAAATAATAATTTTTAGGAATTATTAATTATTTTTAATTTAATTTTGCGTTTTACTTCTGTAGCGGGTTGTGGGTTTATAGGGGAATAGGGTGGGAAGTAATTTAATTGTTAGTAGGTAATTATTAATTGGTATTGAAAATTAATTGGTTGTTGATTAATTGTTAATTGGTAAATAATGTGTATTAATTGGTAATTAATTAGTATTAATTGTTTAATTGATAATTATGTTAATTGTATTAATTTATTATTTGTAGCGCGTTGTGGGTTTATAGAGGAATATGGTGGGAATTAATTTAATTGTAAATAATTAATTATTGAAATAATTTTTGTATATTGCTAATTAATTTATTCTTAATTAATTATTAATTGGTAATAATGTTATTTATTAATTTTTGGTATTGAAAATGTATTGGTTGTTAATTAATTATTAACAGGTTATTAATAAAAAAACATTGGTATTTATAATAAATTAATTATTAAATATTGTGTGATTGGTAATGAATTTTAATATTTTTATTTGGTATTAATAATTTATTTATGTTTAATAAAATATTAAATTATTATTTTCCCTACTATTGCACTCACTGGAGTGTGAATAGTAATTTTTACCCCTACGCTATCCAACGCTTTCCCTACTATTGCACTCACTGGAGTGGGAATAATAATTTTTACCCCTACGGTATCCAACACTTACCCTAGAGTTGCACTCACTGGAGTGTGAATAGTAAATTTTACCCTCCCGCTATCCAACGCTTTCCCTACTGTTGCACTCTCTGGAGTGGGAATAGTAATTTTTACCCCTACGCTATCCAACGCTTTCCCTACTGTTTCATTCTTTGGAGTGGGAATAGTAATTTTTACCCCTATGCTATCCAACGCTTTCCCTACTGTTGCACTCTTTGGAGTGGGAATAGTAATTTTTACCCTCCCGCTATCCAACACTTACCCTAGAGTTGCACTCACTGGAGTGGGAATAGTAAATTTTACCCTCCCGCTATCCAACGCTTTCCCTACTGTTGCACTCTCTGGAGTGGGAATAGTAGTTTTTATCCCTACGCTATCCAACGCTTTCCCTACTGTTACACTCTTTGGAGTGGGAATAATAATTTTTACCCCTACGCTATCCAACGCTTACCCTACAGTTGCACTCACTGGAGTGTGAATAGTAATTTTTACCCCTACGCTATCCAACGCTTTCCCTACTGTTGCACTCTTTGGAGTGGGAATAGTAATTTTTACCCCTACGCTATCCAACGCTTTCCCTACTGTTGCACTCTCTGGAGTGGGAATAGTAATTTTTACCCCTACGCTATCCAACGCTTTCCTTACTGTTGCACTCTTTGGAGTGGGAATAGTAATTTTTACCCCTACGCCATCTGATGTTTTCCCTCCTGTTGCACTCACTGGAGTGGGAATAGTAAATTTTGCCCTCCCGCTATCCAACGCTTTCCCTACTGTTGCACTTTCTGAGTGTGAATATTAATTTTTACCTCTACGCTATCCAATGCTTTCCCTATTATTGCACTGGCTGGAGTGGGAATACTAATTTTTACCCTCCCGCTATCCAACGTTTTCCCTACTATTGCACTTACTGGAGTGGTAATTGTAAATTTTACCCGCCCGCTTCCTACGCAAAAAATATTGCATTTTTTAAATTAACATTACATTAATATATATGTATTATTATTTTTTTTTACTTACATTAATTATTTATTAATTTTAAAGTTATTTAAGTATTTTTAAGTATGTTTCAGTTAATTATATGTTTTATTTAATTAATTTTACATTAATTTTAAGACATTTAAAATAATTTGATATTGTGACTAACTATATTTTTTACAACGATATTTTGGATTCTATATTTTTGTACTTACCTGTTTGGAGACAGGGCTTTGATATTTTGGCATTCTATATTTTTCCTTTGATATTTTGGCAATTCGATATTCTTCTTCTCGATATTTCGTCAGTGATCCATTGTACCACCTAATAAAGTAGCAATCTAACCATGACTGAGGCCCGCCATTTCAGAGCCTGTGCGTGCAGTTCACTCTGTCATTTTGACCTGGCAGGATTAACCTCTTGCCAGGCCCAACCCAACCCTTCCCTTTTTATGCATATAAGTCACCCCTATGGTAGGCCATGGACAGCCAGAGGGCAGGGTGAATGTATTTAAAAGGCAGGACATGTACTTTTGAGTTGAACATGTCCTGGTAATACATGTCCTAGTAGTGAAACACTCTCAAGTTTGTTTTCATTACAGCAAGGCCTATCTGTCTGATAGGATAACATTGGGAGTACCTTATTACATGTTTTAAGTGTAATTCCCAATTCTGAAGCAATAGTAATTTCAAGGTTCATGTCTATTTAATCACAATTTACAATCAGAACTTATGGTGAAGTCAGATTTTAGTGTGTAATTCTCAAAAATGCCACTTTTATGAAGTGGGTATTTTCTTACTATAGCCATTTGGTGCCTGCTGCCTGACTCTGAAACACATCTGGGGAGGGTGACCGCTGGGCTGTGTTTATTCCTCCTAGACAGCTGCACACAATGGGAACTTGGGTGTGACTTGATGGGCCATCCTGTCAAGCTGGGAAGGAGGAGATCGACCAAGCCTCACTTACACCTAAAAAGGCTATGACTTGTCCCCACACAATGGACTGCATACTCCCTTGAAGTAATTCTGAAGCCAGGTAAGGAATGGTGGACCTCTGTGCACTTCAAAAACCTGTGTTTGAAGTCTCACCCACTTCAAAGGCACAACTGGATGTGAGTACTGGACCTCTGACATCACCACTTCAGTATACTTCTGGACCTGTGAGTACTTTGCCTGAAAGGACTGCTGTGCTGCTGAAGACTGCCACTCCGCTGGACTGCTGCTTTGCTGAACTCATTCCTTGCTGTGCTGCCCTGCTGCCTGCTGTTCCCCTGCTTGGATGAGAAGGACTAGACCTGCATCACTTGAACCCAGACTGTCACTAAGGGCTAGATGGCTGGCATCCTTATCTGAAGTTTCAGGGACAAAAAAGGCTTGCAACTTACCTGATTCAGTACCTGTACTTTGCTGTCTGTGAGTTTGCCCTGCCAAGCGGAGCCACCCCAGTCCTGGACAATTGGAAGTGGGCCTAAGGTGACTGCTTCAGCAAAACCCATTCATCCTCTGTCGAACCAATGCATCGCCGCTGTTGCATGGCTCAGATCTTGCACATCACCCCTGTTCTGTAGAGTGGAACAGACACATCGCTCTTGTTGTGGGGGTCAGAACCGGTGCATCAATCATGTGGTGTGGGCTACAACGAGTGCATCTCCTCTACTGTGTGTATTGGCCAAACATATCACCTTCGGACCCACCACTGCACAAAGTCTCCCAACTCTGTTGACAGCATCCTTGATGAAGAAGCCATATCTCAACATCGCAGCTCTTCGCTCATCAAACCCGATGTATCGCTGCTGCTGCACAGATCAGGACTGGAGCATCGCCACCACTGTGTGGGTCGACACTAATACTTCGGCTGCACCCTGCATCTTCGAAGTCAAGGCAACCAGAATCAAGGTACTTTGTTCAGCGGACCTCACTTAGTCCTGGTCTGGCCTGTGCTCCATCATGGTCAGCCTGAATTATTAACTTTGTCCCAGTCTGGTGTGACTAGATATTCCGAGCAAGTGCTTATTGCTTCTAAGCACTATTTTACAGTTTATTCTTTACAAATTCATATCACAAGTTCTTCTTATTGGATATTTGTTGTTTTGGTCTTGTTGTATTTATGAAATTAAGCTCTATTTTTATAACCTGGTGTGGAATATTTTCGTGTGTGGTGTTTTCACTGTTTTACTGTTTGGAGTGTTGCAAAAATACATTAAACATTGCCTCTAAGTTAAGCCTTTCTGCTCTGTGCCAAGCTATCAGAAGGTGAACACAGGTTAATTGGGGGTTTGCCTGCTTCTTAGTTTGAATAGGATTGTGGTTTCTGCTTGACAAGGTTTGAGGTTTCTGTACTGCTATATCTTTTCCCTTTGTAATCGTATCTGGGGCTTTCCTACCTGCGCCAAATCATTTTTAATTCAGTTTTCATCCCTTGATAAAACAATGATACTCGTTTCTCTTCAGTCCAACTATTCTTTACAACTTAATGATGGCTCTTGTTAACGTATCTAAATTATCTTGACTGCCCTGTTTAAAATGTAACAATTTATTATCCAAAGAGAGGGCATGTGACTTTCCATCCAGGAATTTGGCATTTGCTCACAAAAGGCAGAGAAGCTATAAAACAATGGGTAATTACTAGGGGTGGACGGAATTTGCGAAATGCACTTTCGCAAATTATCGCGAAAATGTTAAAAATTATCGCAAACACGCGGAAATATCGCGAAGATGCGGAAGTTTTTTTCCCGCATGTTCGCAAGATTTTCTGCATGGTTGCGGCTCGCCAACTTACCCATGTGGTTGCTCGCGGGCGCGGCCATCTTGTTTTCAGTTGTCTCGCGGTGCATGATCGCGAGAAGAAAGACGTGATCGCGCGACGCATGACGTCACTGCGGGCGCGAACTGTCGCGAGACAGCGCAAATGGCTAAAAACAATACAACATCTCATGGAGAACACGACCGGATCAAGAAAACTTGTCGGCGAACGCAGGGATTCAGGTAAGGCGATCATCTACAAATACCATACTTGGCTTTTTCATCTGGTTTACCCCCAGACTTTTTGCTTTCTGACCTCCTGTTTTTGACATATTTTTCATTGGTATTTAGGACTCTGAGCACTTTACCACTGCTATTCAGTGCTAAAGTGCATATGCTCTCCATGTAAGTTGTGCTATGATTGGTTTTCCATGATTGGGATATTTAATTTACTAGTAAGTCCCTATTACTGTGCATTGTTTGTGCTCAGGGACTGTAAATCAAATGCTACTAGTCTGCTTCCAGCACTGGTTGAGTCACCCACACAAGTAACCTTTCAAAGGTGTCTCAGACCTGCCGCTGCAGTGTCTGCACACAGTTTTTACTGTCATGTCGACCTGGGAAGTGCACCCACTTGCCAGGCCCTAACCCTCCCTTTTCTTACATGTAAGGCCCAAGGTACCCCCATGGGCAGTGTGCAGTGTGTGAGAAAGGCAGGACATGTACTGGTGTGTTCTACATGTCCTGATAGTGAAATACTGCCAATTTTGTTTTCACTATTGAAAGGCTATCTGCCCATACGCCAACATGGGAGTTGCTTTGTAACATCTTAGAAGCATAACTTTCCATTGGGACAAGATATAGAAATGAAGTTTAGGATTACTGAACTCAGAATTTAAAGATACACCTTTTACTCAATATTATTTTTATATTGTGTGTTTGAAAATGCCTCTTTAAGAAAGCTGGCCTTCTCTTGCTTAACCATCCTGTGTGCCTCTGTCATTTTTGTATTCACCATTTGGGTACGGAGTGGCAGGAGCTGAGGATGTGCATTCGCACTAGACAGACACGGGGGGTTGAGGTGTGTACTTGCTTTCTGGATGACTTATAGCCAGGCTGAATAGATGTGACTGCATTTAGAGTAGTGGGAGTTGTCGCTTGGACCTGAATGGACTGTGACTGCCTTCCACAACGATGTCTCCACCTGATGTATTGAACCTGACCTGAGCAGGACAGAACTGGATTATGTGTGCCAGGAGAACTTTGTTTGTGCCAACATCACGGAACTTCATAGGCAAATGTGGTATAAATAATGGGGCCGTGATCCCAGAACGTTATATTACTGTTGGACTTAGGAACCTGCCAGGAAGAAGCGCTTTACGAGCTGCAAAGAGGAGTACTGCCCCTTTGCTGTTGTTGCTTTTTCGGGTTGGCCTGCAGTTGCTGCTTCTGTCTCGGGCAGGAAAAGGACTGGACTGTTCTTTATGCATATACTAAGTATCTCAGAGGGCTTGATGTGGAGCTTGCCTCCTGTTTGAAGTCTCAGGTAAATCAAAGACTTTAACACCTTCTGGGTACCGGCTTCAAGAACTGGAGGTTTCAGCAGCCACAGAGGAGTAAGGTAACCGAACGCCAATATTGCTGCCACTGCCGGCTCCATGAACTGAAGACACCACAGAGGGCACTGCCACACTTTGCACCGCAACCCTGGCCTCACTGCTGCCGCCGAGCCTCTGCTTGCACCATGACCTGTGGTCCCCGCGCTTCCTTGCTTTACACTGCCACCCTAGTATCCCCGATGACACAGCAATGCCGGCACTGACTCTACTGCTTGCACCGTTACCTGTAGACACCACTTGTGGAGACCACAGAGCACCGTCCTGCTTCACAGCCCTGGTCTCATCGATGATGTCGCTCCAAGCTGACATTGACGCAGCTGCCTGCCTCATGGTTTGGGAGCACCGCTTGTAAGTTACACAAAGCTCTGCCCTGTCTCACACCACAGCCTTGGTCCACCGATACCAGCACCATCAGCTCAATGCCATTGCCTGCAGCGTGACCTGTGGGCCCCACACTCTGCATTGCCTCATCTCGCGTCGCAGCCTTGGTCTACTGACGACAGTGCTTCAACAACGACGATGCCACTGCCTGCACCGTGACCTGTCAGCACTGCTACACGCACTGCCCTACTTCGCACAGCAGGCCTGGTCTCACCGACACCCCTGGATGACCGTCACCGAGCCACTGCCTGAACCTCGACTTGAGGGCACTGCCCATGGCACTGCTCCGCTTCACACCGCATTCCCAACACCTGCTGATGCTGGCACTCCTAACTTCAGCGACGCTTGTGACTCCAAGGGTTGAACGACCCCTGCACTGCCTTACGGAACTGTTGGCTGCTGACGCCGCTCCTCTAGAGCTCACCTGAAGGTGCAACGCCCTGCCGCTCCAAAGGTACTGTTTTGTGGGTCTCCCTAACACTGTAGGTGGCCCAAAATGCCCAATCAGCTGGAACTGTTGGATTTGTTTGTTGTCGACGCAGTGATAGCCCCGAACGGAGCTATCCACTTCAAGGAACTGTTTATAAAGCCTATTTTTGCTTTAATCGTATTTTGATAACTGTATGTTGGATTTTTATCATTGTGGTCTTGTATTACACAGATAAATATTGTATATTTTTCTTAAACTGGTGTGATGTCCTTTTGTAGGGTTTTCACTGTATTACTGTTTGTTGTGTGCAAGTGCTTTACAAATTGCCTCTGAGATAAGCCTGACTGCTCGTGCCAAGCTACCAAGGGAGTGAGCAGGGGTTATTTTAGATGTGAAATCTCTTTATCCTGACTAAAGTGGTGGATTCTGCCTGGCTTAGGTGCATACCCTAGCCAGCCAGACAACCCCTTCCTAACAACCATTGGTTTATATAAAAATGGAATAGACACTGGTTAAGGAGCACAGCATTTGATTGTATTCTTTTGTAAATGTCTTAGAAAGCACGGTGGGTGTTAGCTGATATATATGTTAGTGAGATTTAAAATGTTGTAACAGGACACCCATTTCTTGCTTTTCTACAGTTTATTCTATTCATAGTGCCTTATTCTCAAACGTCACTGAACTAGCATCCTGCTTTGCAGGGCCGGACTGGGAAGTTAAACCGGCCCTGACGAAACTGCTAGGCCACCCCCCTCTGGGGGGCTGCGGCCGAGCTATTTGAAGGGCCGGTTTCGGCCCATTTTGTTACCGGGGCCGATATTGCAGGCCCCAGGTAACAAAAAAGGCACCCAGGGGCGCAAACCGACCCCACCCTCGCGGCCCACCAGGGAAACGCCCGGTGCTCACTACGGCGAGTCCGGCCTAGTTGCTTTGATTTAGGTACAAGTTCTATTATCTGAGACAGAGTAATGCCAGAATCCATGAATCAGGTTGAATGATTATGTGGCCTAGGCAATGTGTCAGAAAAGCACTAACCATGTACTCTAGATCCAGTGGGAGGGATGCACTCCTCCATCCCTCATCATCATCCCCAATGGCCACGTACAACACATATATGAGGGTAAAAAATAGAAATGCAAAATGAGAATGGGATAAGAGAGAAAACATAGAAATCGGACTCCACAACTCTGACTTGTTACTTCTGCTGGGTATTGGAATATATACAGGTTGAAGTGGAGAGTTACAGATATGGGAAATATCTTAGCAAACTACCATACATTTTTCTATGTAACTGTACAGAGAAAGGATATACCTGAGCTGTATCTCTGTGTAACTAACTTAAGGTCATATCATCAATAGACGGCGAAAAATATCGCAAAGCGCGCTTAGCTCTTTTTTATGTATCGCCGTCTATCGCTGGAATTTATCACCCGATTAGCGCATCATTAACAATGCATATCACCAAGACGATAAAAATTCCAGTGATAGCGGGGATATCGCTGTTTTCCATGGAACAACGCTGGTTTTCCAGCGATGTTCCATGGAAAACAGCGATATGGTTGATGATAGGTCTCTGTGGTCTTAGCCCCACAATCCACCTTCCGTGTTAGGTATGCCTTAGTCAGGAATTTACAAGACGTTAAATTCCTGCGTTAAGGCATAGTTAACGCGATTTCAAATATCTCTACCCCTCGTTGATGATATCATGAAGCTGGGTTAGCGATATTTTCTCATGGAGTTTTGTCAGGCACGCCTCCTTTGCATCTCATTAACGATGCGATGCGAGGCATGCTGACAATGGGTGCTAAGGCAAGGAAACACGCGTTAGCGTGTCCTTGTTGATAATGCGATATAATTATCGCTGCGTTTTGCCCGAAATCGGATGCTAAAGCGGCGATAATGTTATCACCAGCCCTTGATAATATTCCCCTTAGTGCTGTGATATGAAAATACTCCTGAAAGTGAGTATCTTTATATAAATTCATCAACAGGTCACTAATCTTGGAAAGATAACTACACTAAATTTTGTTGAAAATAAGCTTAATTTCTACTTAACTCTATGCCACTGAAAATTAATTAACAGTCATCAGTGATGTCATTTGGGATGTCAGAGGTGGCACATTTCAGAGGTTTTGCAGGTTTTGCAATGGGACTATAATGTAGCACCATAATGCCACTTTAGCAACTTTTTGCAGTTGACTTCTTATAATGTTACTGGATTGAATATAATCTGTTTCCTCTACATGACCAATAACTTATTTTTAACTGTGCCTTTTCATGTATTTCAGAGAGTTTTTAAAGGAAGTTTTAATGGGGTTTCCCCCCCAAACGTTTCCAGTAGCTGTAATGGTTGTATGGTAGGTGTGATGGTGAAGGATAACGCCTAGCTATGATGTTGCAGACTATCCTTTGCTGTGCATGGCCATCAGCAATGTGCAGCCTGAGTTGACTCTATGCCCAGGCCACATTTCATGCCCTGAACCTACATTTCAACTAAACTCCCACTGACTGGAGCCTTTGGTAGAGTGCAGCAAGGGTTTGCCACAGGCAAGACATATACTTCACATGATGCCAAAAATGTTTGCAAAACAAAACAATTTTGCCCCCATGTCAGATTTGCATGAAACCTGGGATCCCTGCACTGGGATTAACTTGACATACCAACAGAAAGGGTATATAAACAATGTACTGCTGGATTGTATACAGATGAGTGAAACGGTGCCATTGCCAATGGAAAATAATCACTTTTGTATCCCTCTTTTTAGCGAAACCTCTCAACTGCAGTACATTCACGATGCAATGTGTCTTTCAAATTTCCTTACATGTGCTACAGCACTAAAGTTCTTAAAAATTCCAAGATTTTTTGCTCTTAGGGAAACCTGAGACACCTGCAGTGGGCGTCACTTGGGAATAAACTGCAACATTACACGAGGACTTTTAAACGACACCAAGGTTACGAGCAAATGAGCACCTATTGAATATTCATTCACTGTACGTGCAAAATCTTAACATGTTGAGTGGTTGCAGAGGTTTGAGTAAATCTGTGAAACTATTTGTCAGGACTGCATGATGACTGTGGTATTTGCATAGGACTTAACTTGTCAACGGCCTGCCCAAAGTATCATGCAGACTCATGAAAAAATGCGAGTTATTAGCATGAGAAAATAACCTGATCCTCCTACAAGAATCCCTTGGTGGATATTCTAAGTGAAAAAGTTGTGAGCACATAAAAATATGTTACCCCATTTAACATTAACACTTTGATGATCGGGCATACATCTTGAAAAACAAAAGAAATCTCAAAAAAACCTGCTGGCTACCAAATTGCATGTGGAATCGTCAAAGGTTGTCAGAGTTGTTAACAAATGACCACTTTTAGACCTCTTTTTAATTGTACCCCTACCATAACGGATCTTCCCCATTTAGAAAATACCAGGACTAGGCTAAACATGCTGGGGCAGATTTACTACTTCTGGCGCATCTCTGCTAATCAGCAGGAATGCGCCAGAAGAGTTGCGACGCATCTGCCCACCTGTGCGCCACCACTGATGCGCTGCATTTACAATGCGGCGCACCGTGGCGCACTGACGGGCAGATGCGTGTCGCATCCCCCCCGCGGAAAGGCGGCGCATTGCTGGAGTTCGTCGCAAGCGCGACGCAGCTCCAGCAAGGCTCGGGGTGCCCATATGCCTAACATGCTGCGTCAATCCTTACGCCTGCTTCAAGCAGGCGCAGGATTTTGACGCAGCATGGCCGTAAAAGTGACTGAGAACGCCCCCCCGTGCAGGAACGCCCACATGTGGCGCATGGCTTTACAACGTGACGCATCTCCCTAGATGCGTCATGTTGTAAATAGCCCGCAGCATGGAGCTGGCTTTGCGCCGCCGCTGCGTCACAAATCTGGCGTAAGGGGCTTGTAATTTGCCCCGCTAAGTGGCTGACACATTTCAGGAATGCATGTATATTTCAGTGCAACATAATTCTAGTCAATGAAAAAAGGTTTCTTATGTCTCCAATTGCTACATTGCAGAAATCTCCAGGCAGGGAAGAGATATTTAATTCCCTGAAATATTCCATGCAACCTCTCAAGTTGTCTTTAGGAGAAAATACTAAAATGTAAGTCAGCAAAGAAGATGCAATGGATAGTTGTTAACATGCCACGAGCTGTACTCGACTATCAATGTTGTTCATATTAGGACAGTAGATTGTAGGAAAGAGAACACGAGCCCTCTAACAGGAACCACACCAAATGCTTCGGTTGTAAACCTTCCCAGTGTGAAGCACAGGCTACTTGGAAAGAACTTCTCCAACGACAAAGTGCATATCATTCTATCACGGAAATCATTTGTTACATTTAGGTACATCTATCACTGTCCATCAAGACAGTGGTGGTATAATTTTGGTGTAACGCCATTTTACACAGGCTGAACACTCTCAAACTTTCTCGACAATGGGTTTTGCCAGACTCTGAGCATGTTCTTCCGCTCTCTCCTAATAGTAAACTCAGATGTTGAATTGCCTTTCTAACTGTGTCATCTCAGCAGACATTTCCCGCAAATTCTATTACACTTAACATAAAAACAGCACACTGGGCCAGTTTATGTTGGCATATCTCATTCTGTGGGGAACAACCTTTACAACGCAACTTTTACAACGCACTACCATTACAACGCATTTTTTACAACGCATAATCCATTACAACGCATGACATTACAACGCATGACACTACAACGCATTTTTAAAAACTACCTTTACAACGCATTCCATTACAACGCATACTACCATTACAACGCATACCATTACAACGCATAATATTACACTACACTATCCAACACTTACCCTACTGTTGCACCCCCTGGAGTTAGAATAGTAATTTTTACCCCTACACTATCCAACACTTACCCTACTGTTGCACCCCCTGGAGTTAGAATAGTAATTTTTACCCCTACACTATCCAACACTTACCCTACTGATGCACCCCCTGGAGTTAGAATAGTAATTTTTACCCCTATACTATCCAACACTTACCCTACTGATGCACCACCTGGAGTTAGAATAGTAATTTTTACCCCTATACTATCCAACACTTACCCTACTGATGCACCCCCTGGAGTTAGAATAGTAATTTTTACCCCTACACTATCCAACACTTACCCTACTGTTGCACCCCCTGGAGTTAGAATAGTAATTTTTACCCCTACACTATCCAACACTTACCCTACTGTTGCACCCCCTGGAGTTAGAATAGTAATTTTTACCCCTACACTATCCAACACTTACCCTACTGTTGCACCCCCTGGAGTTAGAATAGTAATTTTTACCCCTACACTATCCAACACTTACCCTACTGTTGCACCCCCTGGAGTTAGAATAGTAATTTTTACCCCTACACTATCCAACACTTACCCTACTGTTGCACCCCCTGGAGTTAGAATAGTAATTTTTACCCCTATACTATCTAATACTTACCTTAAATGTAATTTAATATTATGCGTTGTAATGGTATGCGTTGTAAAGGTAGTATGCGTTGTAATGGTAATGCGTTGTAAAGGTATTTTTTAAAAATGCGTTGTAGTGTTCTGCGTTGTAATGTCATGCGTTGTAATGGATTATGCGTGGTAAAAAATGCGTTGTAAGTGCATGCGTTGTAAAAGTGTGCGTTGTAACGTCATACATCCCATTCTGTAGGCATTCTGCATTTTCAGAATGGGTTTGCTATCTCTTGGAGTCTGCCTTAGTCGGACATCTTTAAAGAGCAATAATTGCCATCTCCATCCGCTCGGATTATACGATGTAACGACACTTAAATAGATATACTATGTATAGCGCTGTGAATAACTACTCATAAAAGCACTATGATGTAAAAATGAAATGACATTAAAAAACACATTTCGATTATAGTGTGATGTGTTTTTTCATAGCGTGTAAATCACCATTTAAAAACAAATACAAGAAAGCTTCTTACGCTTAAGTAACTTTTTATTTCCATTAAAGTTATGTACCCTCTCAGCCTTTGGTCAGAATGCATATCATTGCTGTTATAGAAGTTGGTGTGCCGACAAAAATTTTGTTTCAAATATATCGCGTGACGCATACATTGTGTGAAAATATTGTGGCATCAAAAATATTGTGTTACACAATGGTGAGAATATGGACGATGAGAATATCATTGTTCAAGTCTTTTCTATTTTATTTTTTACAGTTATACATAGTATCGTTTTTTAAATGTTTAGTTTAATTAGTTATTGTGTTATAAACTGGTATGTGTTAGAAATGGGGGTCCCTAGTTGGCAGTGGCTTGCATCCCGTCCAATTACGGACCCTTATGCTAGTCAGGGTAAGGAGCTTACACAGCTAACATAACCCCTGCTCACGCGCTTGGTAGCTTGGCATGAGCAGTCAGCCTTCTCTCAGAGACAATGTATAAAGCATTTGTACATAAACACACAGTCACACAGCGAAGACAATACAAAATGACACCACACCAGTTTAGAAAAATAAGCAATATTTATCTAGATAAAACAAGACAAAAACAACACAAATCCGACATACACAAGTAAATATATCACTTTTAAAAGGTTCAAAATAGTTTAGTCCATAGGAAAATATGGTTGCATCACCTTAATCGCAAAGTACCTGGGATCTGTCAAAATCAAAGACAATAACAGGTGCAGGGGAGGTGAGGCACTGGAAAAGCAAAGCAATGCATTGGTTCCTTCCTCCCAGGTGAGGTGATGCGTTGGTTCCCTACTGCCAGGGGAGGTGATGCGTTGGTTCCCTACTGCCAGGGGAGGTGATGCGTTGGTTCTGTACTGAAGGGGAAGTGGTGCGTCAGTTCCTTGCAATGCATTGAAAATCCATACATGCTAGATCGATGCAGTGAAACAACCCCATGCGTCGATTTCCCAGTCTTGAAGCAGGTGATGCATCGATTTCTTCAGCCGCACTGCAGGGCCTGCGTTGGAGTCAGAGCAGGTGCCTTGAAAGAAGGAGACATGGTGCTCAGGACTCGGGCTGTAGCGATCTTCCAGCTGCATGGCAAGCGCTGCGGTAATTCTTCAGCCGCACCACCGTGATGCATTTGTTTTTCAACCATATCAGGGAAAACAGGCGCTGGAGTTCAAAGAGCGGAGTTTCTTGGTTCGCTGCAGCAAAATCCATTCAAAGTGCCCAGAACTGGAATTGGTACCCCTTGGCAAATCAGAACTCCCAGCAGAGGAGTTCAGGGGTTGCAGAGAAAGTATTTGATGGCACTGGGACTGTTTAACAGGAGGCAAGCACACACAAGCCCTTGGAGAATCTTGGAAAGCCAGATGTAGAAAGCAAAGTCCAGTCCTTTCACTCCCCAGGCAGAAGCAACAAGCAACAAGCAAGCACCACGAAGCAACAAGCTGATGGCAGTTTTCCTTTTGCAGCATACATTTCTTCTTCCAGGTAGAATATTCTCTTAGTCCAGAACTGTATCGGAGGTATGGTGTCACAGCTCCAGTACTTATGCCACCACTCTAGCTCAGGAAGACCCATCAACCTGGTGATGTGCCATCAGGCTATGCAGGGCACACCTCAGCTTACTTTGTTTGACTGTCTAGAGTGAATGCACAAATAGCCCAACTGTCAGTCTAAACCAGACATGGATGCCACAGGCAGACAGAGGCACAGAATCGCAAAGCAAGAACATGCCCACTTTCTAAAGGGCCTTTTGAAAAACGCAATTTAAAGACCAACTTCTCTAAAGATGTATTTTTAAATTGTGAGTTCAGGGACCCCAAACCCTAAATCTCTATCTCTTTTCAATTGGAAGTTACACTTGTAACAGATTACAAGACAGATCCAATAATAACCTGTGGGAGAGATAGTCCTTGCATTAGTGAAAAATTTAATTAGCAGTATTTTACTATCAGGACATGTAAAACACACCAGTACATTTCCTAACGTTTAAGTACAATGCACCCTGCCCATGGGGCTACCTTGAGCCTACCTTAAGGGTACCTTACATGCAGTAAAACGGAAGGCTTGGTACTGGCAAGTGGGTGCACTTGCCAGGTGGACATGGCAGTTTAAAACTGCACTCACAGACAGTGCAGTGGTAGGCCTGAGACATGTTTGCAGGGCTACTCATGTGGGTGGCAAAATTAGTGCTGCAGGTCCCCTAGGAGCATTTGAATTACAGGCCCTGGGCAAACACTAGGGTCTTACCAATTAAACAATATACCAGTCATGGATAACCCAATCACCATTACAATTTAGTCAGGGAGCATATTCACTTTAGCACTGATCAGCAGTTATAAAGTGCCCAGAGTCCTAAAGTCAGAAAAATAGGAGGAAGAAGGCAAAACGTCTGAGGATGACCCTGCAAAATTGGCCAGGTCCAACAGTATGCTAAATATTTTTAGTGTAGTTAGGTAATACAGTGCAATTTTTTGCAGTGTATTTGAATGTTTGGGAGGACCTTTGGTTTTTACTGATGAATGGATTATACATTTTTTATAGGTTTTATTTTGTTGATTAGAAAAATACAAATGTATTTTTATTTTAGTTACTTAAGAGATGTTTTTAGAATATTGTAGTTATTTACCCGCTCATTCTTAATTGTGTTAATTTGATGATTATGTTATCGATTTAAGTATTTCAATAGTTTTTTTAATACATTTGATATTATTAAATTGTATTGCTTATTAAATTATTTATGTAATATTTTATTTATAGTGTTAAAAAAGGTGTTGTTAACATTTTCTGTTATTAATGTAATTAATTTCTGTTGTTTTATGACTTTTGGGCCTTTTGGATGGGAAATATTTTAAATCTATTTTTATAATTGTTTCTTACATTTTTCAATATATTGTTATGTGTGCCTTTGCATGTTAAATGCAAGATTTTTGTTTTTAATTATTTATACATATTATTTAGTGTTAAACATTGTTTTTCATTTCTTTATTCAAATGTATATTTATATATGTGGTTAAAACATGGTTATTAATTGGAGTGGGCGATAGTCCACTGCAAGAAATAATACCACATATTTTTTAGGGTAAAATACAGTTTCATTAATTTAAATCTAGATGCCCTTGTAGCTAAGGCAACAAGCAGACAGGCTTAACTTAGGAACATATGTAAAGTATTTAGCAAAACAGATAAAACATCAAAAAACTATACAATTAATATCCAACATTCAATATATAAAATAGGGAAATGTAATTATTAACATGACACTAAAACAACAAAAATCCAACAATTGGAACCAGATATATGATTTTTAAAGAAAAAGTAAAGCTGCAATCAGTAGTCATTGATCGTGGGTGCGAATTCAGGTCTACCAGAATTGAGCGCAGGTCGAATACACCGAACGTGTTGGTCCTGATCAAAGAGTTTATCTTTTAAACTTCATCTCTGAAATGGAAGTTGAAATCTTTCAGTGAGACAAGTTTGCAGACTACATCGACCGAAGTACCCTCGGGCCAGATAGCCACTCAATGAGGTCCCACTGAAGCCATAGGTATAGCTAGGTTCAAAGATCCGAGTGGGTGAAATTCTAATTCCCAGTCACCAAAATCCTTGTGTCAGGCTGGTAATGTTTGCAGGTTTACCTGGTCAAGATTTCTGCTGTTGCACTTATGGCCTCCTTTATATGTTGGCAATATGTATTCTGCATTGCAAAGGCGACACAGTATAGATACCACCAACATTAAAGTCCTCCCACCCAATTTTAATGGTGGGTTTGATTACAGTGGTGACTACACCATCACCACCATAGCCAAGCCCCTAGGATGGCCTGATTGCTTTACATAGTAAAAGCTCTTGGAGAAATGGCTACATGTCCCCCTGCCCAATCAGGATGGGTGAACACAGCGCGTTTTTTTTACTATCATCGTCTTAGGGACAGCAGAAATCAAATAATGCTCCCGGGGAGGATTACTTTTTTTATTTTCAAAAAGAAAATCCTGTTTCTGGATTCTCTTTTTGAAAATAAAAAAGAATACATGTTTAGTGCTGGTAATGCAGCCATGCACAAAACAGCGGATTGCAGTGACAAAAACTGCCATGGTGGCGGTTCCTGTCAATGCTTTACAAAATGACCACTAGCTTATAAATTATAAATAAGGCTGTCGGGATGGCCAGCAGGGCATGAGAGGCATGTGCTTCATCATCCTGATGGAGCAATGGCTCGATTGCAGAAAAATCATTCAGGCTCTTAGTCTTTTTTATGGCTCAGAAAATCCTTCAGCAGGGCAAGCCTGTTGTTGTTTCTGGCAAACTCCTTTCAAAGTCATCCACAATTGCTGTGAGGTCCCAATGAAGCCCTTGGAGGTCCAAAAATGTTCTAAGTTCTGAAATGTCAGAATTTCTGACGTAGCTCTTTTTGGTCACTTCTAAGACCCCCAAAACCTCAGGGACAGCATTAGGGGGTCAGGGGTCACGTAAGCAGAGGCCACCAGCAGGTCCAGTCCATTTGTAGTTTCTACTGGTCAGCTGGGCCCTTCAGCAAAAAAGCCTCTTGCAGCTTATTGGGCCCCTGTATCCACACAGGAGGTCAGCCAACTGACCCTTGGGGTCCACTTCTTAGTTCTGGGTTCAAGTGGGAGTCGAGCCCTTCAGGTCTCTATAGAGGTCAAACAGTATGTTCAGTTCTCTTCTTCTGTTTTACCACAGGTCCAGAGAGTGTTCTGATGAGCTGTGGGTGGGTTGCCAGTCTGTACATTTCACCAGCCTGTAAGTGACGTCACTTTGCTGCTCTACCCTGAATCAAAAGAAAAGGGCAGGAATGCATTGTATCTATGAGATGCAGCGTATTCCTGTCCTCTTCCACTGTGCAGGCACACAAATGGCTGCCTTGCACCACCACAGGCCCCCTTGCACCTTTTTGCAAGGGTGTCTGCATTGCAGGAATGATTGTTTTTCTTCCTGCACAAAAACAAATAATGGAAGCATGTTCCTCCTTTTATGTGAATAGCAGAAAGTAGCACACAGAGGAAAAAACAAGGCAAAATAATGTTATTTCTACTCGTTACACCGGCCTTGGGAAGACTTATGTCTGTGATGCATTCCCAGGTTGACAAGTCTTCGTAAATCTGGGAATGCATCAAAATCCATGGATGTTGTGTGGGAACCGCAAACACACACAGTGCATAGATGTTTTGGGGCACCACATGTGCCACCCTGGCACATAGCGGAATGCCCACTGGTGACGAGGGCCCTCCTAGGGGCCATCGAAGTCCCATTACAGCTGCATTTTTTTGGGTGGTCGGACCATCATGAAATGGAAGCCGAAAAGGGCCATCGTAATCCCTATGGTGGTGCTTCCGCAGGTACCACCCCCATTGTAGGGATTACGGTTGGACCAACGCTTTGACGGGCTCCATGAGCCAGTCGGCGGCGTTGGTCAGTCCCTCCACCCGCTGCGGTCTGACTGACCGCATCCTATTGCGGTGGGCAGACTGCTATGCTTGATGTCAGAGGGACCACCTCAACAGCCTGTCAGTGGCGGTCCCACCGACATCATAATGGGGCCCTTAGTTGGCTTCTTCTGAGATATATATAGTGTGTTCATAAATCATATCTTGTCATATCTGGCACATGATCTGTTATACTTGCTCACACAGTGATGTCAATGATTATGTCATTAGTGATGTGATATGTGATCTCATCAGTGAAGTCATTAAAGATGACATTAGAGATGTTACCAGAAATTTTAGCAACGATTTCATTTGAGATGTCATTAGAGATATCCTGGTAGCAAGAGAGAAAAGCTGGTATGCCATTTTCAACATAAAGCATCCTTCTAACCTTTCCAACAAGGTAGAGATGAAATATAAGTAATTTAAGTGTGGTTTTATCTTGACTGAACCCAGTGCAGAATCAAGTGAACATTGAGACATTCACATTTTTATTACGTGAAGTTTTGCTAGCCATGATGTTTCATCATCTCATAAAATGTAACAGGTTTTTCAGATATACTTGCACATGAAAAAGCCTCCTTCTTTGCCATTTCTTTTAATTGCTTATCTATTAACGTGATGGCGAAATGTGTGTTTTGCAGGTATTTTGCATTTTACCAGTCTTTCAGAAGATATATCTAAGGACTCTTTTTAGAAGAAATTGGAAACATAAAGGCAAACTTCCCATTTTAATTGTCCTCTCAAAATGCATAATGAGGAAACCATACGACGAGAGAATATTTCTTTCACATGGCTACATTATTTAGACTCCGACACAGCATTTATTCAAAATAAAGTGCATCCAAAATTATAATTATTGTTGAAAGCACCATATGTTTCTTTGAATTAAGCACAAGTTAGCTTCTGGCCAAAAATACTTTCTGCTAAAGAGAGTGTGAAGATGGTGTTAAGATGAGCAACTTTGATAATAATTTTCTAAAATGAGTATACATAATTGTTTGATCTCAAATAAATCAAATATATGCGGTTTTCCAGTTGCAAAGGTAAAATTTCAATTGCTCTTGATACAGCACTTAGTGTACATCTCTATAACCATACAGTATTTTGTAGTTGTTGTCTTTTATAGCACGGTGTGAAACTCAATGTCAGATGTATTGCAGTGGTTTAATATGAGTATGTGTTGATAATATGTAAGACCCACTAAAGTAATTTAATAATTATACTCAGAGATTTGCTAGTGGAAGTTAAAGGTCACTTTCTTTTTACAATTCTTTTAGACGTAGGTATGTTTCTTTGGTCCTGGGTTAAAGCAATGTTAAATCTATTTGAAACTGTTACCCTTAACTTTAGCTGATGTGTCCTCCACTGCTATTGCCTGTCTCTAATTAATCAATGTATCAGTTTAGCTAAGGTGTGCTGTACCTGCATTCAGAGCCCTATCACATTTATTTAATTATTATTATTTAATTATTAGGCCACATTGGTTCACGATATTGACGCCTAATGGTCATTTAAACGTGTAACCACATTCAACGTTATTTATGTTCAATGTGGCAATCATTTCATTCCATATCGAGTATTGTGACCTGAAATTTTATATCACATCTTGAAATGTATTTATTTATGTGTGTATTCATCTATATATTCATGTAGTTTTCTATAGCGCGATTGCATCCAGCAGCATTAGAGTATTTTACACTCGTAGGCCGTCCCTCTCACATGCGGGAGACTTCACCAGCTGCTTCACCGGATCCGGTGACCAGCGACAACACAATCAAAGCTGGCTGACAGCCATAACCCTACAAATAGGATCTCACAATATTTAGTAGCTGCATATTCTGAATACTCGTCTGCATCACAGAATATAGAACCTGCTTCATGAGGAAACTTTAATTAAATGGAATTCTGGTCTCTGTTACCCTTGAGACTACCTACTACTATTTACCTTAGGGACTGAAGTACAACCGACAATAAGGACCGTAATCATAGGAATTTAGCCCTGAAGAAGTCGCTGGTTTTCATTGTAGCGCCAAAACTGTTGACTTGGCTTAGACTCTGTACCAAGGAACGCACAACAAGGACAAAAAATACTGGAACCACACAGAGCAGTGGAAGAACAGTGTTTCTTTATTTCCTACACTCATTACTGTACTAACTTAAATCTATGTACCACTAGCGTATGCCGGGGATCTTGGAGTTCTTTGTCTGTGGTTTACCATCATCTAGGGAGAGTGGTGGTTCTCCCTACCCTTTTGCAATGCACTTACGCCTAAGTTCACCCTACAATATTTGGTACTGCCTTAGAGCGCCATCACCCCACTAGAACAACCACCGGGCGTGCAGTCACTACCTGAGTAGCTCCAAGGGCTAGTTGGGTGACCTTCTGATCAAAGCATCAGACACAGAAAAAGGTCCAATAATTTTGAACCTGCACCTCAACCCAGCCTGAGTGTGTCCTAACTCCCCAAGAGATGCCCCTCCATTCCTGAAACCCTGGTGGTAGTGATAAGGTTGTCCAGATAGCCCAAATCCCAAACTTGGCACTTAGAAAATGTTGGACGGAAAACTGATCTGAGACCAGAAGGATACCATGAACATCCTTCTCATCCACTCACCCAAGTTGTATTCATAGTCGGTCTGACTTAGCAGCAGCACCCGCTATGTTCTTCTCTGCAGCAGAAAATTCTGTTTAGCAGTCCTTGGGCAAAGGGGTATCTGGCCTGGTGCTGCTCTTGTCAGTTACAGCCGTCAGCCTCCTGCCTCTAGAGAGTTTTAACTTCCAAAATAGAGACTAAGTCCAAATGTTGAAATGTTCACCACAACTAATTCCAGAGGCTCCCTAAAGATGACGCATCATCCTCTGACACTTCCTGCAGCCTTGTCTCACTGAACTGTGGGTGTGAACAATGGTTTCCGCAAGCATCGCGCCTCATCATGGCAGGAGTGGCTTTTTCTTTGCCGATTTGGACGATTGTGCTATCTGTTTATCTCAAACGGCTTCTATCTCACCTCTCGTTGGGCAATAACTCTAGACTTCCTTACCACTCTACCCAAGCCTTGTATCAACTCATAAAATGTAAAACCTTTGACCTCCACATTGCTATTCTGAAGATGTCTCCCCAAGGGACTATCTACGAGGCCTGCTCTGGAAGCTCTTTCTTCAAGGACCGTTTCCTTCTTATTCCTGTTCTATTTGAGATTGCTTATATTCCGTGACCTTGAACTCCGTCCACCCAGACAGAATTTGTCTACTGTTGACACCAAGAATCCCTGTTCCTCCTATGGTTTTAGCGCCCTGAAGAAGGTGTGAGCTCATTCACAGGTCATTACCGAAACGTGTGTCGCTGCATACTGTGGAGACCACCAAAAATAGAACCACTATATAAAAAGTCTTGTAGTGACAAATCTATAAGCTGCTTAGATATATATTTATTTAGGATACTGACAAAACCTCATTGTCTTAAAAAAGCAATACTGTGTAAAATATCTGTCTGTTATCGATACTATCCAAATATATAGAAATTGATCTATCTTTGTATAAGCAGTCAATAAATTATAGGCTGTGCTCTGAATAAGCAGGACCATAGACGTACACCCGCGTCAACAAAACAGTCGGCACGTTCGAGGCATGGGGTGCAAGTAAACGAAGGACGATTTATTTAACACGGTCCCCAAAACAACCTCTTTTCGGAACGGCGGACGATATATTGCAACAATAAGGAACATGCGGGCATAACAATAGTGACAAAGAAGCAAGGGCACGGGTTGCATGAAACACGAAGGATTTCCCATAGGCTGGGTTCCAAACAAGCATTTTCCTCGTGTACCGACCAAAAATCAAGTCAAAAGATTGGTGTTGGCATAACCACGACACTACCAATGAAAGAAGATTAATATCAAGGTAGAAGATGACTCAGACTGGTTTCTTCCTATGAAAAAGAATAGCGCTTTATGAAAGCCGGATTAAGGAAACATTGAACATTGAGAGAAAACCCCTATCAATGGTCTTGAGGAATATAGTGGCATAAAAGAAAGCCAATCGAAACGCGTCGACACATAGGAGATACATAATCCACAGAAACGGACACCCACTTATAGCGATAAAGAGTGAATACATCCCATAAGTGGTGGAATTCCAGTAGTATTTTTGGATGTGTTAACAAATGACAGAGGGTAATGTCTTTTACATGGTGTGTTCTCTCAGTTATGCGGGTTCATAACGAGGTGGTCTCAATTTGAACAATAATTTTTTCTGTGTATTTTGATTATCGGCTTTTTGTCTTATGAAATGAAATTTTAACTTTGTCGCATTTGTATGTTTTTAAAGTGAATATGTTTTTTGATCAAATTCTCTACTGAAATTTATGTTAAGTAGGGACTAGAATAGACTGTGTTTTTAACGGTGATGTACAATATGCTTTATATACAATAAATTACAACTGTTTTTCATAAAATACGTGAGAGTGTGAATTTTACATACATCTGATCACTATAAATTGTAGATACAGTCAAGGGACTGCTAGTAGACACCTGTGCTCTGAATAGTACAGAGGAATGGTCTTCACAAATTCTGCTGTATTTTGTGCTGTTTTTAGAATGTGTTAACTGTTTGTTGATATGAGTGTAGTATGTGTGGAAGTGGGTGATCAGATATGATGACATCTTTTGCGTCTTGGTGTTGTTCCCATTAATTGTTTCATTTTTGATGTTTTATTAATAACTTGGGTATGATTACACAGTATTTTGTTTTGACAGCTTTGACACTTATAATAAAAACAAGAATGCATTTTTTCTGTTGATTTATTGTTTATATAAATGTGTATATTATTTGATTGATTATCATTATAAATGTATCTGCAATATTTGCATATACAGTGAGCATAGTTTCTTTTGGTTTATAATTGACTCTTTTTCAGCACAACTTGAAGCCTAGTTGTTCCACCGATTAAAGTAGCTTGCAGGCAGGAAAGTATTCTTTTCAGTGCACTATTTTCCCTGATTTCCTGCCTGTGTATGCTTACCTCAGGGGCCCTCTCTTTTTATCAGATTGGTGGTGCTAAGGCTGTCCATATAGCCCAAATTCAAAATGGGACACGAGAAAATACTGTACAGAAAACTGAGACTATGATGCTTGAACTGCAGGGCTGGGTGAAATTAAAATGATGGCACCGTAACTTGTGTCATTTTGAAAATTTCATGTTACAATTGTCAAGTGTATGTTATTAATATGAGAAAAAATGTCCCCCTAAATGTTACCAAAGTCGAAGTAAGGCATGAACTACAACATTTAAAAGAGGCAAGCACTAGTTCCCAAGAGCCCACTGCTAAAGTATGTGAGTACATAGCAAGTTAGCCACTAGCAATACCCACTTTAATATGTCTAATAGCATGTACTAAGAATGCCACCAGCAAAACTCCTATTGTCCCTAGAACATAGATACTCTCAAAAGTATTCAGAGGGGCAACAAATGGTGGTCTGTGGTGAGCCCAAGGGCTGCATTTATGGGAGCAGGATGGGAGTGGGGTTTTGTGGGTTGTTAAATGTTGCAGGATACTTCATTCAAATATTTTACTTAAGTTCAGTCAGCTTGTAATTAAATCGTCACCATACTGTGAGTATTACTGCCCTAGAAGATGCCAAGACATTGAAATTCCTTAACACTTAGGGCCTCATTTTGATGCTGGTGGGACCGCCACTGAAAAGCTGTCGATGGCAGTCCCACCGACATCCAGGTCACCGGCTATACCATCTCATTACGAAGCGATTACGATGCAGACGGTCGGACTGAAGTGGTGTGCAGGACAGACTGCCACCTCCAACATGCTCAAGGAGCCTGTGGGGTGGCGGTCAGACACTAATACCTACAATGGAAACTATGCCTATAGGTCATACTAACTGCAGCTACACCAATCCCTCCTATCTCAAAACCCTAAAGAAAAACTTAAGAAAGGTCTAATCTATATATAGGCTTTCCTGTTTTCAGTTTTCTATTTTTGGTAAATTCTGGTATTTTTTTTTCAGTGTTTTCAAGTGAATTCAATACCTTAAAAAAACAGTGGTTTTCAGTGGTTGCAAATTTTCGAACCATTAAAAACAACAGAAACAGTGCTTTTCCGGTGTTTATGGAATGTTTTGCTTTTATTATTGTTTGGTTTATGCACTGATAGTGCGTGGTATATAGACAGTGTACGTATAGTGTATATGAGGTCCAAATACATTTTTGAAAATGTAACTTATTGTAGTACACCATACAATACTTCTTCAGTGAGTCTTTGGTCATGTGCACTTGCTCTTTCCTTCCCATGTAAACTTTTTTTCTGTGAAAAGGCCCTCTTAAAATTTGCACTTGAGACGGGCAACGCCAAAACAGTCAGAACACAATTTGTTAACTCTGGCCGTTGACATGGCTTTCCATGCCAATACTGGTGCACTTGAAGATTGTGATTCTCAGGGCAGGTTCTGCAACATTTGCAGTGAACTGGGCGCTTATGCCCTCAGAGTTATTGAAGCAGTTAAAAATGAAGCAGCACTTTTGAAACTACGGAGGAAATTCCCCTCTACGGAAGGGATCTAGAACTTGTACAGAGTACCACAGTGAGGTTTCATAGACTGCTAATGCCATGGTTGGTGAAGGGACATTTCTATACATAATTTCAAGCCATTTCTAATACATTGTAAAATAAAAGTTCCTGAACTGCTCTTCAACATTGCTTTGCTTACCAAATGGCAAGCACTCTAACATGGAACATGTTGCAGTGCCAGAGTCACTAAAGGTGTCGCCCAGCCTACTCTCAAGGGGATGTTTCACATCTACACCAATTACGCTGAACACTTAGCAGACAAGGGTGTTTTCAGACTCTAGTTTTTTTTATTATGACCAATACAGCAATTATGTTTTCCTGTAAAAATCTAAGAATGCAGTAGAGTGTACTTTTTTCAAATCACTATCAATATGAAACCAAAGATCCTCACATTTCTTGCCTTTGGCATCATCACTCAGCACAAATTTTGTAAACGGTCGCCACATGGAAAATATAGCATTCATAGCCCCTTGGACTGTGAACCATTATCTAAGTGACACAGTTGGGATGACTCTTTCTTTAATGCCAACCGAAATGAGAAATATTTGCATTTTAGTTCCTGTGATTAACAAAACAGTGCACCACAATGGACTAAAAAGTCAATAGCATTCTTCAATCACTCTGAAGATTGTAAAGATGCTTGCAGGATACCATATAACAAGTGGCAAGGATCTCTTACAAGGAAGAACTTCAGCTCAGGTATTGATTTTGACAGGTCATCACACGACGTTTTCATATACGTAGCTGAATCACTGAAAATACAAACAAAATTACTCCAAGCTTTGTTGTACTTGGAAAGAACCTTTTGCAGTACAATTCCAAGTGACACTGCGTTGCATGTTTTCCAAAAGTCTGGTGTCATGTTTTCACCACTATCCCAGATGCTTGGTGATAGCACCCTTTTCACATATACTTGTCACTATACCTTGCATTGAATGTTTAAAGACTGAGGTGTTGGTAATTAACCTACTATCAATACTGACTCACTAGAAACTGGGGGATGATGTATCAAGGATTTTTACCCATTCTCTGTGGGTAAATGTGATGACACATATTGGGAAAGATTCCCAGCCATTTTACCTATCAGTGAACGAATCAAACGCAGCCAAAATATCAAATACGATTTTGATATTTCCTGATTCTCCACAGTAATTAAACAAGACCTAAAACATGCTTCTTAACCTTGTATCTTTAGACCAAAGACCACAAAACTGAAAAAAGCAAAAGGAAGAAGAAACAATATTTTAGTGGAATCCCTAAACAATAAAACTCAAGCAGAATAATGTTAGCCCAGTCTTTCTTGCTGCTAGCTTGTATACCAAAGTTACATTGTATAGGCCCCTTCAGGAAGAAGAAAATGACTCTTTCACTCTCCTTTTTCTTTTTTTGAATGGCATTTAGTTTTTGGTTGTGCAGGTGTTTTCTCAGTGTTTATTTGTTTTCACTGGTGAGGGCTATTTCTCTGTCCGTGGTGTTTTATCTGTTTTTATAGGTTCAAACCTAAAACCGGACAGCCTATCTATATAGCAGTTACAGTTAACCACGACTCTCTCCCATGAAATCAGAAACAAAAATGACAGCAATAGACTACAAAAAACTCTTAGGGGCTCATTAGGATGGCGGACGGAGGCACCTCTGCAGTGCTGGCGGTGACAGAAAATATAATTTTCCGTATGCCAGCAGCGGTCCTCACGGCTGCCATATTACAATGGGCAAACATAGCCCATTTCCCGTCCGCCGCAGTGTGACGTGAACCGCGATAAAACTTCGCCCGCCACCACGGCAGTGGGAGCCAATAGAGACTCACCGTTGTGTGGAATGACGTCCCAACTGGTGTACAAATCAGGATGTCACACCGCAGAGGTGAAACCACCCAACAAGAGACGGCGGAAGCACAACAGCGGAGCGTGAAACCAGACTCCCGGTCCCCTCCACCCGGTCTCGACCGCAATGGATTCAGCTTTACACACCTTTCTAGTGCTGTACCTGAGCCACTACCAGCAAGTAAAGCACCACCGCAGACAACGCCGCAGGTATGCAATAACATAACGCCGCACACAACCACAACACACAACTCATGGGCTGATATATACGGTTCCTGTCCACACCAGACACTGGCGGGTGCAGGAACACATCCACAAGTGTACCCACACATGTCCTACCTGTCACAAAATCCCCCCCCTGCATCCAGGTCACCCATCAACCGTGAAATCACTGCAATGTGCCGGTCACGTCATCGCAGCGGTGCAGACTCGTGAAAACATGTGCACAATATAGTAGGCAGGGCAAGTGCCGGGCATGGGCAGTCCACAAAGATCATAGGGCCACACCGCCACCCTTCACACACTAGGCACCCCACACCCATTAGGGAACATGCTGTGTGCCCCTCCTGTGCCCTCTGCACAATTAACCATCCAGGTGTACACAGACCCTGCACCACACACACCAAACAACCAGGTAGCCTCTCTCAGAAGGTGGGGGTTAAGAGGACACTCTGCACTGAAGCTCAGGGCCAGGGTAACCCTCCTC
Source organism: Triturus cristatus (assembly GCF_964204655.1). Taxonomy (NCBI): domain Eukaryota; kingdom Metazoa; phylum Chordata; class Amphibia; order Caudata; family Salamandridae; genus Triturus; species Triturus cristatus. The sequence continues at coordinate 1,024,540,662 of NC_140594.1, forward strand.
TCCACACCTACCCTCCACTCATGTCAAGCAAACTGAGTCCAATCACAAAATAAACACTCACACTGAATATGAACAATCACTTAACTGTACACACTACCTGTCAAGTCACCCAGACACACCCCACACTGACCCACAGCCACATGTACATACCAGATGTCAGCAGCAATAGAGGACAATAAATGGGATCGCCAAAAGTGAGGTGGACAGTGATGGAAAGCCATGGAGCAAGCCACAAAGCATGTGCACATCACAGGCAAGAGAATGAACATAACACAACACTCTTAGGCCATCAAATCAGACATGGCTGGCCCAGTGAGTAACATTAAACCACAGTGACCTCTGTACAACAACTCAGGGAGACAGCAAGGCAAGCCATGCATAGGCACAGGGATGATAGGAAGTGTCTGAAGTCAAACAGCACCCATCAAGTCAACATGGTGTTATAGTGTACCACATGCATGCACATGCACAATCCTGACAAGTGACAGGTCAAAATAGGAGGACAAACCACCAATGTGCACTCGAAACAAGCTCAGAAACAAGAACCCACCTTGCTGCATGTGACAGACACACAAGTAATGCACTCTACACTTGCAGCACGCATCTGAATGTATCACAATGCACAAACAACTCAAACACAATGTCATGCAAACAGAACATTACACACACAGCATCTGTCAGCTAAAAGAGCCAACACAGCCCAAACACTGCATACATCCACAACAAAAACACAACAGATGCACATGCCAATCCATCACATTGCAAACTCAGCTGGACATCAGGGGATGCACACCAGGCAAGTACAAGGCAACGTACACTCACAGCACTGCGTGCACAACAAGCAGTGTGTGCACACAAACCAAATCAGTAGCACACACATCTCAGTGCCACACCATGTACTCCCACAACACAAATCAGCACAGCACACAGACAACATCACACTGAGGAAGTGTAGCAGTACCTCAGCAAACACACATACAGCTTACCCAACACCCACAGATGCACAACTCAGGGACACCCAGGGGCAAACAACATGGCCAGAGGACTGTGCAGCACAAACAGTTGCACTGCACATGAGCAACCATGACTGAAAACCAGTACAAGCATATCACACATACCTAATTGGGAAACTGTTATGAGTGGCACATTGGTCCTGTGCACAGATCAGCACCACAAAGCATAGTATAACAATTGAAGTGGTGGGGAGGCACACTCACTGGCAACCCAAGGGGATAGGTGTCAGTAGTGGACAGGTCAGGAGTGTACAATACATGGAGAAGTCACTCACAATGGGTAGGCATCAGAAGCAAAGCTAGGGGATGGCATAAATCTACATCCCCAATGATGAAGCATGTCAGCAAGGGGAAACCCTGGTGAGTGAGGGGACTCAAGAAAGGCAAAGTTTTGCCCCTTTCTTTCTGGGTGATCAGCGGAATCCGATTGTTTTTTCCGACACCCTCAGGTTAGGCTCTTTTACCTGTTCATTCAGGTTCTTTTTGATTTATAAATCTACATCCCACATACCATACTGGAGCCAAAAATGGCTCAAGTGACAGCAATGCATGAGAAAACTCACCCACAATGTCAGTGTGGCTGAGCAGGTCTGCACAGTGAGCACAAACAGTAACAAGACACATGGCTAATCAACAAAACACAACGCAGACTTGGCTGTCACACACTCTGCATACTAACAACTAGCAACAACAACAAGTAGGTGTCCCCAGGTGTGCAAGGACACACACACACACACTGCCCAGTGCACAACCTACAACTCCCACATGTGCACACAATCACAAGCACAGGGCTGACAAATCAAACTAACAGGCAGTCAACTCCTGGGTGACACGTGTGTGCAGTTGCCATTGCAGGGGCACACACACATCAACACTACTGACAAATTCACCCCCTGCACACTTCATGACCACTCAAGTGTACACATTCAAACGTACCCATGTGACTAGGAAGACAGGCCATCACAAGATGACCATACACCAACACTACTGTTCACACATCAAGAAAGATCACACAGACATGATGGACCCTGGCCAGCCTACCTGCAATCCTGTGGATAGAATCCCCCTCTGTGCTGGCAGTGCATTCAAACATTACATGTGTACAATTTTGCAAACCTGACCCTATAATGATTAGGATAACAGTAGGTCGTCACAAACAACCATCTTTTCACCCCCAAGCCTCAGTTTCAAGAAGAACTGAAGTGCCTGTCACCTCTGCCAAACTCTGAAAAAGTGAAACAAGCAAATGCAATGTTAAAGTGGCATAGAGAGCATGTCACATTAAGCCATACCCATACAGAAAACCATTTATTTAGCAAGGACACTGACATAGCAGACAACAGAAGTAACTGTCTTTATTACATATTAGACAGATAGGCATCAAAAGTAGACAAGAGCAAGGCCAGTGGCCAGTCCACAGTTCAAAGTAGGCACATGTGTGCATGAGAACCTGCACACAGAATGGGCAAACACAGTAATAAACAGCAAGACCATTGTCCAGTACAAAGTGCAAAGTAGGTACATGAGAACCTGCACAGGAAATGACAAACACAGTAATAAACAGCAAGGCCATTAGCCAGTACAAAGTGCAAAGTAGGCACATGAGAACCTGCACAGGGAATGGGCAAACACAGTAATAAACAGCAAGACCATTGTCCAGTACAAAGTGCAAAGTAGGTACATGAGAACCTGCACAGGGAATGGGCAAACACGGGAATAAACAGCAAGGCCATTAGCCAGTACAAAGTGCAAAGTAGGCACATGAGAACCTGCACAGGGAATGGGCAAACACAGGAATGAACAGCAATGCCAGTGGCCAGTCCACAGTTCAAAGTAGGCACATGTGTGCATGAGAACCTACAGAGGGAATGGGCAAACACAGTAATAAACAGCAAGGCCATTGGCCAGTTCAAATTGCAAAGTAGGTACATGAGAACCTGCACAGGGAATGGGCAAGCACAGTAATAAACAGCAAGGCCAGTGGCCAGTCCACAGTTCAAAGTAGGCACATGTATACATCAGAACCTGCACAGGGAATGGGCAAACACAGGAATGAACAGCAAGGCCAGTGGCCACTCCACAGTTCAAAGTAGGCACATGTGTTCATGAGACCCTGCACAGGGAAAGGGTGAGACGGTACACTGCCATGGTCAGCAACACAGCTAGGGGGATAACAATGGGCAGTCCAGGCACCGCTGTGGGAGAGACAGGTGTGTGAGGGGGACTTTGCCTCAGACTTGGCTGTCAGTCGGACTGGGAGGTGGCTGAGTGTCGGGCCAGTTGGAGGACTTGCCCTGTGAGAGAGAGGACCAGCTGAGGTAGAGGTATCAGTAGCTTTGTGAGCCGGAGGGCTGCTTTGACCGGGTGGTGTGGTGGCACGTGGAGGGGGAGAAATGTTGCCGTGAGACACAGTGTGGGAAGGAGACTGTGGAGGGGTGCCTTTCCCCTTCTTGGGGACTCGATATGGAATTTTGGTCTTGGTAGGAGTGGGAGGTGGTGCGGGCACAACAGGCACACTCTCCACCAAAGGTGCATCAGGTACAGGCGGTGGCCCTCCCTCTGGGGATCTCCTGGATCCGGTGGTACACTTGGCCTGGCCTTGCCTTTTCCCCTCCATCCCCTGTTGACCAGGTGAACCCCCTACAGTGACCTCCTTTCCTAGCTTCACAGGGGTGTGGTTGGGAGTTGAGGTTGTGAGTGAATCTGCCCTAGATGGCATTTTCTTCAGACTCTTAGCAGGCACCAGCTTCACAGCAGGCACGGCTACTGTCTGCTTGTCTTTGGAAGACGCTTTTGAGACGGGAGTGTCCTTGGATGGGGTGCTTTTGAGGCATGTGAGCCTGAGTCCTGCTTCTTGGCTTGATGCCCCTGAGTGTCACTTGAAGGGCTTTTGCCTTTGCGCTCTGGGGAGACTTTGGTTTGTTTGGGGGATGGTCTCTGTGCTCTGTCCCGCTTGGTGTGCTGCTGTTGTGTGCTGCATGTGGTGTATCTTGAGCCTGTGTGCTGTGGTATGTGGTCACTCTCATCAGATGTAGCCTCTGGCAGGGGGGTGGCTGAAGGGACTGGAGCTGGACTCTGAGCCTGTGACAACTGAATGTCTGCCGTCACTGTGGATGACAAAGACAGGACAGTCCTGTGTAGCCCACCCATGTCTGAATGAATGCCCTCCATGAAGGCAACTACCTGTGCCAACTTCTTGCCATGGTCTAGGAAGTCATTCAGGAGAGTTGTCTGACCCACACACAGCTGACGCAATAGGTCCACAGCCTCAACACTGAGGGCAGCAGGGGAGACTGGGGCAGGGGCAGCGGTGCCTGGGGGGAACAACACTTTTCCCTTCTTACTGGTATGAACATGGACAGCACTAGTGGAAGTAGCTGGGAGGGTGGTCACTGGACAATGTGTGGTGGAAGAGGAGGCCGATTTCCCACTCCCTGTGCCCGCCAACATAGAGGAGTCACTGCTGGCGTCAGATGACGTTGAGGTTGGCGTCTCTGGCTGTGATTCATCAAGCACACTCCTGTCCGCCTCCGAGGCGCTGGTCACATCAGTTTCAATGTGCTCATGTGTAGCAGTCATGCCTAATGCCTCAGCACTGGTGTCCGTCCCCTGTCCTTCTGTGCTCTCGATAGATGGTGCAAGAGACAGAGACATAGTTTCAGTTTAGTGCCATACACACAAACATCATATGCAAGCAAAGCACAAAACAAGATGATGATACCCCCATGTTGCACACCACCCTATGCAGTCAAATTGTGCAAGCTTAGTTCCAAAGTCAAAACCTTGCATGGTATCATGCAAACTTGGCATAATTGACCCATGTGATGTCCACACAGCCAAATAGCTTGCCCGTGCGTTCGTGTAAACAGACATACTGATCCCTCTGAGCATACCTAGGTCCCGGTGGGTGAAAAAGATGAACCTCCCAACATGTTGTCACAGTCACATATGGATTCACCATAGGGGACAAGACAGATACAGACTCCAAAATGTCAGTTCACAATGTCCATGAGCTCATGCCATCCACTATGCTGTACTTTGGGGCACAACTACCGTTGCACTTTGGTGTTGGATGTCTAGTTCTCACAATTTTGAGGTCAGGCACTGCACACATTGATAACAGCATACTCAGATGAGGCACACTGTTGTTCACTGCCATGGGATGTCCCTGAATCACCCAATGCAGCCGATGCCATGAGGCCAGACCTCAGAAAGCAACGTCAAGGGCCATTACACAATGACATGAGAAATGACATGTAGCGAAAATGCATGACAGCTGCACCCAACACAGAGGCCACTTATAAGCGATTGCATCACACTAGCAACATCACAGACCCCAGCACTGGCTCAGGCTTGGAATACATGCAGTCACTCACAACCAAAGTAACTATTCCCAGAATACTCACCCCCAGCTTGCTGCTGATGGTCCTTCAAGCGTGCATCCAGCTCTGGCTGTGTCATGCACTGGCGCGCCAACCTACCAGTCCGAGGGAGCAGTCCCAGCATCATCTCTGCCACGTTTTTGCTCAGCCAGCAGATGTCATGCCACCTCTTGTGACAGTGTGTGTGTGTCATCGGTTGGAGAAAACCAGAGCCCGCACCCTGCGTGCAATGACCCTCCATAAGGCCTTATGCTGGTGGACTTTGAACTGCAGGCATGGGAGACAAGAGGAGTACATTTCAGTGACACTGGGTTATGTACCACTATCTCTCGGTACAGGAGCATGCACAAACTCAGCACAACTTCACAGATATGTTTAGCAGAGACAATACAGCATGACACGTAGAACATAAGCATGGGATAATCATACCAAAATGCATGCAGGTATGAGGATGGACACAGTACCTGCCAATCTCATACACATGCAGAATGCCAGCACAGAAGGCAATGTGAAGGAGGCCCACTTCTGCTATCCAGTTTGTGAGTGAGCAAGACATACATTACATTGGAAATGATGTGGCGGGGCAGACTCACTGTGCCCAACACTGCACACCCCTCAATGTCCTTGTCCTGTGAATGGCTCACTGTGTCATGGAAGTTACATTTAGGGACATGATCTTACAATCCCACACCCTTTGAACAAGGTCTGTCTTGTGCAATCCACAGGCCTGAGATAGCCCTTTGATGGATAGGGTAGGATATGTCTCACTCACACTGAGGTTTAACATGGGGCATCAGAAATGTCACAATCAGGTACAATATTAGTGGGCAAACAGTGCCTACACATGTGAGTTAGAACACATTATGAAGAAAATGGAAGGGGAACATTTCAAAAGTACGACAATCTGATGTGTCCTATGTGAATTATTCTCCAAGAGTGTCACCCTCAGGAGACAGGAGCAGCAGCAGTTGGTGGTGAGGAGTGTCAGGCAGCAGTGTCTGGGTCAAGGAGACAGGAGCAGCAGCAGTTGGTGGTGAAGAGTGTCAGGCAGCAGTGTCTGGAAGCAGTGGAAATGTGAGGCTCTCTCCCACACATATATAGCCCCCTGGGGTAGTTTCAGTGGTTCTAAGCGGCTGCAAATGGTGTTCCAGGTCTGCTTTTTTCAAATGCATCCAATGACCGGCCCAGCGGTGGCAGAGTACGCCTACCACAATTTTCAAAATTGCATTAGGCTACCGCGATTGTGGTTCCCATTGGCTGTAAGGGCTTGGGCATTGGCGGTGACACACCGCAGGGGCCAGGTGATTGCTACCGCAATATGGCTGCTATCCATTGGTTCCTATGACCGTGATTTAGGTGGCGGAGCATGCCAACCGCCATTTCCCAATGTGTATATCACTACTGCGATTGCGGGTCCCATTGGCTGTAAGGGCATGGGCATTAGCGGTGACACACCGCAGTGGCTAGGCGGTCAGTACCGTGATATGGCTGCTATCCATTGGTGCCTATGACCGTGATTTGGGTGGCGGAGCATGCCAACCGCCATTTCCCAATGTGTATATCACTACTGCAATATCGGGTCCCATTGGCTGGAAGGGCTTGGGCATTGGTGGTCACACACCGCAGGGGCCAGGCGGTCGCTACCGTGATTTAGCTGCTATCCATTGGTGCCTATGACCGTGATTTGGGTGGCGGAGCATGCCAACCACCATTTCCCAATGTGTATATCAGTACCGCGATTGCCGGTCCCATTGGCTGTAAGGGCATGGGCATTGGCGGTGACACACTGCAGGGGCCAGGCAGTTGCTACTGCGATATGGCTGATATCCATTGGTGCCTATGACCATGATTTGGATGGCGGAGCACGATAAAAGAACATCATGCTGTGTCAATGGCAATGGCCAGTTCTCAACAGTGTACAGCGGACACATGATTAATGGCACAAGATAGTGCACACAATGCCAATGTAACATTTAGCCCACTGCTGACTACACATGCCATGTCGTCGCACATGATTGTAAACATTGGCATGTACTCCCTCACATGTCACTTGTGTTATTGTTGTGCATGTAAACAGATCAGTGTTGTGATGGACTGTCCAATATGTACACATGTCAATGTGTGATCTGCCTAAGCAACACACAGTGGCGAATGTCTGACTACACAATGTGCATATTTCATTGTGTAGTTTGCTTTGCTCATGTACATACTTGATCTTAATGCACAGACTGTGCTCATTGTGTTGTTGATGTGTGCCCTATTCGACTTACGCAAGAAGGTGTGGCAGGTACAGCAGCTAGGTAGGAGCCGGCAGTGTTGCTGTTTCACACATATGCTGTATGAACTACTCTCAGGGCTGGTTACGCAAGATGTGGACATGTACCTTTGGGCACTCACATAGTCAGATTTTGTTTAAGAGGCACTCGCTGTCTGAAAAGTGGACAAGTGTACGACTAGTGTAGCTGAAGGTGTCCCTACATGTAAGTTGTGCTGTAAGCTGAACTGTGATGACAGTCAAGGTTGGCGTTGTGTCAGTCAAAACGTAAGATGTTGGACACATCTCATGGCGGATTGCATTGACATATGTCGCCTTTCATCTCACCTAGGAGGAGACAAATGTGCATAGTCCCTTCACAGTGCTGGTAGACATGGAGGATGAGGAGATCATACGGAAATTCCGTCTGGATCGACCCACCCTCCAAGACCTATGTGCTCTGTTGCAGCCCCACCTGCGGCCTCGCAGAACATATCCAACTGCTTTCACACCAACGTCTAAGGTGATGGCGGCCCGGCATTTTTTTGCTACTGGATCATTCCAGTACACAGTTTCCAGCGCAAGTGGGATGATACAACCTATGTTCAGCATGGTGCTACGTGATGTCCTGTCCGCTATGATGACCTACAAGGACAGATACAGCCATTTCCCCAGGAGGCATGAATTGGCAGCTGTGAAGGGTGATTTTTATGCCCTTGGCCACATCCCTAATGTTGTTGGTGCCATCGACTGCACACATGTTGGCCTTGTTCCACCACAGGCACGTGAGCACATCTACAAGAATAGGAAACATTTCCATTCCATCAATGTGCAAGTGGTGTGCCAGGCGGATATGACAATCTCACATGTCTGTGCCAAATTTCCCGGCTCTGCCCATGACTCGCACATCCTGTGTAACAGCATTGTGCCACAGATGATGGCAAATCTGCTTCCGGAGCATGAATGGATTGTGGGTGCTGTATGTGTAACATGCTTTCCTCTGCCACAGTCATATTACAAAATTGGTCTGTGTATCTCACACTTAGGTGACTCTGCATATCCCAATCGGCCTTGGTTGCTGAGCCCACTGCGGAATCCCAGGACCCCGAGTGAAGTTCGCTACAATGATGCCCATGGGAGGACACGTCGTGTGGTGGTGCGTACTTTTGGTCTCCTGAAGTCACGATTTTGCTGCCTGGCCAAGACCAGAGGTGCACTGATGTACTCGCCCAAAAAGGTGTGTCAGATTGTAGTTACATGCTGCATGCTCCACAACCTGGCCTTGCGCAAGGAGATCCCACTGCTCCTGGATGCTGATGAGCAGCCAAGGCCCCGCCTGCAAACCCACCCATGTCCAGTGACGAGGATAGTGGAGAGGAGGAAGATGTCAAACTGCGTCAACAGCTCATCAACCGCTACTTCGCTTGAAGGTGAGTGAAAACGTAGTCATTGTCTGCTGATGTTGTTGTTGGTGAAAAGGCCTAGGTGAGCTTTGTGACTGCAGCCTGTTGTTGCCTATGTGCTGGTTGCTAATGTTTCTGTGACAGGGCAGTTTTGCACAGATACAGGATGTCTATGTCTGTACCGTTGCTCATTGTAATGTGCGCGGATTGGAATACCTTGATGACAAGTGTTGTGTAATGGCTGTGATGCCATCGCCTGACAAGTGAATATTGTTCTATTGTGTTTTCTTAGGTACCTTCATCCTCTCATTGCCTACAAACAATCCGTGCTCCTGGTATATTGTAATCATAATCAAGATTGTACATCCTGTGATAAACATGGAGCTGACACGAAAACATAGGTGTGTAAGGAGTGTTTATTTACAATGGGTATATGTGACAGGGAAGTGAATATTTACAAAAAGGTGAAAAGGGAATCAATGAGTTGTCAGTGGTAGAAGATGAGAAAATCGAGTTGTCACCACATTAATGAGGTGACCCAGTCCAAGAGAACCATGCCATTAACATGGCGGTGTGGATAAGGGCAGTCAACAAAGTCAATGCAAAAGTGAAGAGGGGTGCTATCATGGCTGGCTCCTTGACTGGCATTTGGCTGGTGCTTTGCCATGGGATCCTCCCAGGGATTTCTTTGGATGGACCCTTGATCATTTGACAGGGGGGGCCTCTGCTTCTGGATCAGTGTGGTCTGAATACTCTCCCCTCTCTGTGGTCGCAGGGGAGGTGGGGGAACTGTCATCCCGCAGGTTACTGGAGGGAGGTGAAGATGATGTTTGGGCGAAAGGCCTGTGTCGCAGAACCGCCACAAGCTGGCCTAAGAGGTCCATGATTTGGCCCATGCTGGTGTCTATGGACCTCAGCAGCAGGTGGAACTCACGGGAATCTTCAAGAGCCTGGCCCGTGTGTCCCTGGGCTCGTTCATAGGCCCCAAGGACTCTGGCGATGTTGGCCAGGCCTTCGGCAGGTGTCAGGGTAGTTGTTGTTGCTGATGTGGTGGCAGGGGGGACAGTGGGGTCCTGGGACCTGTTACGCCCTGGCATGCCTGATGGTCCGGCTTCTGGCTCCGCATTCTTGAAATCCAGGAAGTCAGCATCAGAAAGTCCATGTTCCGGGGGTGGAGACTGGCTCTGCAGGTTGGTGTCATCATTTTCTGCTGTCAGTTCTTGGTCACCTGTGGGACAGAGGGGAAATGGTCATTGAAGTGCCCCCCTCAAGCTTGGTGATAGATGTATCTTATTTACAGGTTATACACCACACAGTTTACTAGTTATCACATTGTATGTCTGCACAGTACTGTGCATCATGACATGATGTGGAGGTACATACATTACTTGTCCATGGTGTGACATGTCAATAGATACCATGCGCCATGTGCAGATTATTTGGTTACAAGGACATGTTGTCATCTAACGACTAGCGGCACAACGACTTTATGTGAAGCATCTTTGTTGATTACTCTGCCTGGCAGACGTTACACCTGAGCATGAACTAGCCATTGTTATATCATGCATACCTTTGTCATGTCATGTGCAGTGCTTTATTTGTACTACAGACCATGCTTGCTTCGTTTTCATATGGTCCTTGATGCTCTTCCCCCATGGCACTTACACATAGCATTCAGTGCTGTGCATGATTGTTGCCTGAATTTCTTCAACATGTGATTTGGTGAGTCACACTTTGGTTGCTATGACAGTTACATACGCTTAGCTGTCTGCACATTGTAAGTGGCTATTGGATCTGTGTCAATTTTGGTGGGATGTGAGGGCTGGTGTTGTCATAGGGCTCCATGCTTTTTGAGAGGAATGGGGGGGTGCATGCACTGTCTACTTACCTGTTCTATTGTCACATTTGGGTGGAATTTCTGACACTTCTCTCTGGGTGTGTGGTTGAGTGCTGCGTCCTGTTCAGGGGTAGGAAAAGGGTGCCTGGTGGGAGTTGTAGTGCAGGCCTCCCACCCCCAAACACCCCTCCCTGTGAAGATGGCTACCTACCTGGAAGTTTGGTTGTTGTAATATAATGGCTGCCACATGCTTCTGGGTGGGGGGGACTGCTGCATCCTGCCCAGGGGTGGGACAAGGGTGCCTGGTGGGAGTTGCAGTGCAGGCCTCACACCCCCAAACACACCTCCCTGTGAAGATGACTACCTGCTTGGAAGTTTGGTTGTTGTGATACAATGGCTGCCACATGCTTCTGGGTGTGGGGGAGTGCTACATCCTGCTTAGGGGTGGGACAAGGGTGCCTTGTGGGAGTTGTAGTGCAGGCCTTCCACCCCCAAACACCTCTCCCTGTGAAGCTGGATTCCTACCTGTAAGTTTGGTTGTTGTGATACAATGGCTGTCACATGCGTCTGGGTGAGGGGGCTGCTACATCCTGCCCAGGGGTGGGACAGGAGTGCCTGGTGGGAGTTGTAGTGATGGCCTCCTACCGCCAAACACCCCTCCCTGTGAAGATGGCTACCTACCTGTAAGTTTTGTTGTTGTAATACAATGGCTGCCACATGCTTCTGGGCGTGGGCGAGTGCTACATCCTGCTTAGGGGTGGGAGAGGGGGGCCTGGTGGGAGTTGTAGTGCTGGCTGCCTGTACACATTTAACCCTGGGAATGTTGCTGGCTACCTTTGGGGTGATGCAGATGGAGTGAATGTTACATCTGTGAGACCTGTGTTGGGTATTGTGGTGCAGATGAATGGAATTGGGCCTAGGAGGTATATCTTTGTAGTCATGCAAGACGGTACATAGCAGTGCAATGGTATACATTTGTTTGTACCTGCCAGTCTCCTGTGAAAATTGCAATTGCACTTTGTGGCCCACTCACACTAAATAAAATGTGGCTAATGTAACTTTTTTTGTCCAGCGTATGTGCAGCCCGGATATAAATGGATACACCGGTTATGTCTTAGTTTTGCTGTTGTTTTTAGGCAATATCTGCAAGCCTCAAGGATACTGAAAATTAATAAATCTATGCATGTAGTTTTTTTGCTTCAAAGGGTTCAGAACTGCGCAGCCCGTTCCTTGTCGCAGGCTCCTTATATGACTTCTACTAACCCTCTGATTGCCTCTCTGCACTGGTTGCCAGTATCGGAAAGAATTCAGTTCAAGGCTCTTTGTATTGCGCACAAAGTAATGTCCTTGAGGGCGCCTCCTATCCTCAGATCCATCATTTCTAGGGGTGGGCGGAATTTGCGAAATCCACTTTCGCAAATTATCGCGAAAATGTTAAAAATTATCGCAAACACGCGGAAATATCGCGAAGATGCGGAAGTTTTTTTACCGCATGTTCGCGAGATTTTCTGCATGGTAGCGGCTCGCCAACTTACCCATGTGGTGGCTCGCGGGCGCGGCCATCTTTTTTCAGTTGTCTCGCGGTGCATGATCGCGAGAAGAAAGACGTGATCGCGCGACGCATGACGTCACTGCGGGCGCAATCTGTCACGAGACAGCGCAAATGGCTAAAAACAATACAACATCTCATGGAGAACGCGACCGGATCAAGAAAACTTGTCGGCGAGCGCAGGGATTCAGGTAAGGCGATCGCGCGCGCACGAGAATGTATTATTTTACAGCGCGAGCAAGAAACAAATTATCGCCAAGCTGCGGAATGCGGAAAGTTTGACATTTTCGCGCTTTCCGCGGAACGCGAAAATGTCAAATTATCGCAATTTCCGCAAACGGAACGACATTTTAGCCCATGCCTAATCATTTCCCCCTACTTCCCTAAGAGAACTCTACGCTTGGAAACTGAACGCTTAGCGATAACTCCTAGAGTGCATAGAGCCCGGAGTGGGGGTCGGATGTTTTCCACCATCGCGGCAAAAAAGTGGAATCAACTCCCTGATAAGATTCGGCTTGAGACTAGTCACTCTTCCTTTCGGAAAGCTCTGAAGACCCTGCTGTTCCCTTAAATTATTATTTTTCGTCTTACTTTTTGTCTCTAGCGCTGGGAGGCCTTTGGTAGCTATGCACTCTATAAATATATATTCATTCATTCATTCATTTAGTCTGAGACGCTATTTATCTGTAGTGGGGCTCCTGTGGCAGAATAGGGGATTGCATTTTTAAATGTTTTATAATCTTGAAGATAATGTTAATTGAGAGTGTCACATTTGTGCTGTGTTACCGTCATATGGTACATCTATTTCAAATACTAAGAAGAACTGGGACAATACGCTTGCCATAATATTATACTTAGGTGCTCTTGGAATGGATTTTGCATGCATATTTTTTATTTACAAACTGCAATTGTTCAATCACTGCACTATCAATATAACCCTTGTAATTTTAACTGTTATTTAAGAGAATGGCTGCTATTGGTGTGTCACCAATAGAGGACTAAATTGATGGAATTTTTGTGCATATATTATATTCTGTATTTTAGCAACATCCGCAAAGGAAGTTTACATTGTTTCATGTTTTTTCGTGAGCATTTATGCTTTTATGGCTCTGTATTCAGCTAAATAAGCCTTCTTATTCTATTCAATACCATTAGCCAAGAGACAGCTATTGGTGGGCTGAAAGTCTTACTTGCCCTCTAGGGTCTGCAGAGGGGCAATGGAACCAATAAGAGGGTGGCAATTAATATCACTATGATTAGGACATCATTAAATTAGAAGCAGGGCAATACAGACACAACACAGACATGGGATGCAATACTGATTTCATTTCCCATCGCAGGCAGTCAACCTTCATGATATATTTAGGATACTGAAGCTACCCAATGATTACCTGAGCTGAAGTATAGGGGTGAATGGCTGGTGAACTCACAGAAGAACTTGCATCTCGTGGAGAGAGAGTCAGGAGGCTGCTAGTCAATAGGCTATGTGTTCCACCAATCATTCAGTGTGCCTGAAAGAGAATGATAACCAGGAGGTTAAGAACTTTACTCTATCTTGAGTTAAAGTGCCAGAATGGTGCGGCGGGGGACAATTGGTTAATGAACATGCCATAATATACATGCCAACAATGTCTTTGTGTGATATGTCACCAAACTATTTTTAAACTACTTTTACCTACTGTGCAACCGAAAATTGACTGTTTAGTAATATAAATAAATATAGTGTTAAAAAAGGAATGCTCACCTGCATATTTAAATGCATATACTTTTCTAGTTGTATAAAAGGAACAAGTAAACAATTTAGATAAGAATACAGAGAAACAAATGAATTATAACATGGGAATCAATGGAAACTGTGATTGGTACAATTACATTACATTATGAATTAATGATAAAGAAAATGCTATATATGAAATGCTCCTCAACTTAATCCATAACATATTAAAACCAGCTTATAATAAAAAATAAAAAATATTTGACCAACAATGAACTCTATCCCTGTTGTTTAAAATTGAAGGCATTTAAGGAAAAATGATCATAGAAAATGCAGTTGATGTCATACAAATACAGATAATTTCCCTTTTTTTGGTCACCTCCTCAGGACTGGTAGAGTATTCCAAGTAAACATGTGCACAATTTTAAGAAACATGAAAGTTTTTATTAACTATCTACACCCCGGAAAAAAAGAAGTATATTTGGTGAAAAAAGTATTCAATCACCAACATGTATTGTAATAGGAACTCACCAAGGAAACATGTTTGGAGACAGTCCAAATATGGAATAGTATTGGAGACTGACTGTATCTTTTTTAAACAGTAGCATATAGGCATCACTACAGATAGTCCCAAGTGTCCTTTACGATGAAGAAATCAGTCTATACTGCTTTTGCGATTGGTTACGGTATCATTCACCATTCACTGGATTTTACTCCCCTATGTTTGAAATCTAGTTACAGGATTTCTCTAATTATGCAGCTAAGATCAACAAATTTAAGAAAGAACACAGAGACCAGCATCAACAAATGAATTTTCCGGAATTGCGTATGGACATTGATATATAAAAGGTTGATACTTAGCTTCTGGTTCTTCTATGACAATTTTCAGTTACTATTGTGCTTTCCTCATTCTCATGTATTCTTGTTTTCTCTACTTTCTCTTTTCTACCACATAAATCTTCATATTTCAGGATTCTGTATGCTTGCAGTAGTGGTTAATGAACCTGCTTAAGGTTCTCTACTTACTGCTTTTCCAGAATACATTTCCAAGAGCTCATCTACTATTAGCCTTTCCATTGTCCTGTCACAGTGAACATTGGACTACTAACAACTATCTGTGAAGGGGAGGCAATGGTGGTGGATCTAAATAAGATACTATTACTATATATTTGAGATCTGAATATTTTACTATCTTCATCTGTGCAAAGGACAGCAGGTGTCCTTGTATGATATGATGCATCTTATTTTGAATCATAAGGATGGGATTTCCACAAAAGTGTAAGTTCTGCTGCCTAAAGAGGCAACTACATAGCTGAATACTGATTTCTAATAGACATCGCTGAGCTTCAACTAATGAGAGAATTGATACAATAGAACAATATGTTTAAATATCATGAAGAAATATAGGTAAAAGGGTGTAATTATTCCTAAAAAGGAGACGAAAAGAGAATTTTATTGAATGTAGGGGGTGAGTAAATAGCGGTCTATAAGACATGTATAATGATACTAAACAAACTCATTTAAATTAAGTGTATTGAATAAATCCAGGGGAAGTATGAAAAAGCAGTGCCATCTGAAGATGATCCTGTACCCTTGAAGTAAGATCATTCAAAACATTTTGTGACAAAAAGGCTAATTGCATTAATAAATAAATATGGTTGTAGCATCTGGTTAATCTGTGTAATTTATTTCTAGATTTAATTTGTACAGAAGGCAGCCTTTAAAGATTAATTTGTGTGGCTTGTTTGAAGACCCCATTTATTTTCTTAAAGATATATAGTCTGTTTTGAAGATCTTTCATCTAGACGGTTTGCCATGCAACAAATAACTATTTTCAAATTTGTGTACAAGAATTAAATATACTGTTCACTGGAACAACCTATATTCCCATGAATACTTTATTAACAGAGTAAAAACATTAGTAACTTTTGAATTTGGTTGCAATATTTTAATAAAACACGCCAGAAGCCATGTTTTACCCCAGCTTTCTGTAACTATTGTACAAAGAGTAAGCTTTAAATCATTATTAGTGAAAGGAAGAGCTTGTCTCACACTTCTGCACTAAGTAATTGTAGACCAGCAGTGCCAATTTAATATCTGCAGGCTGTAATGCAGAATTTTCCCTCATCTTTTAATCAGTCTCAGAGCCATTTGCACTTGAGATGCATCTTTACATCTCATGCGAATACAATGAAATGTGTAGAAAAACATAACTGAAAATCCAACCGCACCAAAATTAACTTTTTTTCCAAATTCCTCATAGCATGGGGGGTGATTACGATGACGGATGGATATAAGTCCAAGCGCCATAGTTCCGAGTTTGGGACCGCCCGCTTGTATGGCGGTGGTCCAGCACAACATATTACAATGCTGCTGCCACCACGGCGGTGCCAAAAGGCATTATTAAAATTGCGGCAGGTGCGGCTGGCTGCAGCACCCGCTGCAATGTTAATAATGCATGTTGTGCATTTCCCTGCACTATGTGGCAGTGTTGGAGCCGGCCTCGTGGCGTGGTCCTGTTCCCCCTCGCTAAGCCGCACGAGGTCCCATGCACCTCGGGGCTCCTCCATTTTGGATTGTACGTGACTCTACGTAACCACCTACGTGACCCCGCTCCACCCGGCCTCGGTCCCAGCGAGGCCCGACATCGAGGCGCCAACCCCTGGCCAGGGGGATACCACGTGGACCCTTCCCACTCCCGGCGGAGGGCAGTATCGATGGGACCCCCAACCGTCCTTCCACACCTATGTGCGATCGCCCCACAGCTCTCTGGGGCCTGGCGCCTCTCCTGCTGGGCGTCTGGCCGCTCCCAACCCGGCCTCTCCGCCCCCCCGGGCGCAAGGGTCTGGACATCAAAGGGCTCCAGACCTATATCTGGGGCGACCCGGCAACAAGACGGCAGTTGTATCCAGGAGTCAAGAGCCCTGCTGATCGGATCGCGGCTGACCCTACGGAGAAAGACTCATCCTGAAACCACACTCTGAGCCCTGCTGACGACGTCGCGGCTCCATCGTGCTTAAAGACCTTCACGAACCTTTGGGGCCCTGCTGACGCTGTCGCGGCCCGACCTTGTTGAACTTGCCATCAGAGCCCTGCTGACCTCGTCGCGGCTCGACCGAAGCGGACCTACCACCAGAGCCCTGCTGACTGTGTCGCGGCTCGACCCAAGCGGAACTACCTCCCGAGCCCTGCAGACACCGTCGCGGCTCTCCACGTCCGAGCTGCTTTGAGACCAGCACGCAAGGTCTGGTGCAGAGCCTCTCCGTACCAGGCTGGTATTAAGACTGTCCCGCTACCCTGTCCCTACAAAGACATTGAGACTCTTTCTGGATCCCGCTGTAAATATATTGAATGTGCTACCCTTGATAAAGTACTGAGATAAGCAACTGATACGAAGTCCTGTGTGGTGGTGTTACTGGGCCTAGTACGATCACAGGAGATGGACCTCTCCTAGGAGGCTTCTCAGCGGCGCTCGGCTATAACTTTGTGGTAGGAAGGTGCCCCGGAGTAGTCTCCCCGACTCCCCGGTGGTCCTCCCTCCAACAGGCAGGCGCCACGCAATGCCAGCCACCTGGTGCAGGGAACTGAAGGGGGCACCTAGTGCAAAATGCACATGCCCTGCACAAGGGGGCCCGCAAAGGGCCCCCAAAGTACATCCCCTCCAGCCTTTCAATGGCGGTTGAACCGCCATTGACAAGCTGGCGGGGATGCAGCATCCAAATCTGGTGGACGGTGCCTGCTAGACACCATCACCATTTTGTGGATGCGGGGTGGGTCCGGCAGGCAATCGTAACTTTCCGTCTGCCAGGCGCACCGCACGCCATCCTGATATGGCGGGCGGAAAAAGGTCTTACGATGGCGGTAAACCCACCATCACCAGCCTGCCGGTGGTGGGTTCACCACCATCGTAATCACCCCCATTGTTTCTAGCTAGCTTAGTTAAAACTACATGCTCCATGCTTTAATCATCAGGAAAGCTTGGATAACGAAGGGGAGACTTACAAGTAACAGCTACATTAGTGCTGGACAAACAACATTTGAAGGTAGGGAAATACTTACATATGGCTTGCAAATAAATCTGAGCGCAGTTATGACTCAGGGTAGATTTTCTTTGCAACCATATGTGAGTATTTTCCTATCTTCAAATTATATTTCTCCGGCTGTAACTGTTAGGTCTGCACATCATGATCCCACCTTCATGACTGAAGTTATAAACTACGGACTAGTGAATTACCATGTAGTCATCACTGCCTAGCATTGATTTCACATTACTTTGTTGGCAGTGTCGCATGTGTAAGCAGCATGCAGAATTTAGCAGGGACACCAGTCAGGCGTATTATTCTTAATCTTTGATTATCCTCCTGAGTTTTTATTAGTTATTTTTTCTTGTTGGGTCAACCTGAAAATGTTCTGTAATAATGCTGTTCCTCAGGATGGTGTCAGGATCTGCTGAAATTGGAGACCGTAATGTGGATCCACTTCTTACCTTTAAACATTTGGATCGCCGTCCGTGAATCATATGATATATATATATAATGGATTGATTACATACATGTTGATAGAGATAGGGCTTTGCATACATTCATCTATGGTCACGAAAATTCAATCGCGTTCATATGGACGTTGACTTGATTGATGCATTAAGATTTTATTGGTTGATATACCCTATGTTTCATTTAATTAATAATACAAAATTGTCTTTCTAGACAATTGGCTTGCTGTACCCCTGTTTACTTATACGATAAATGTGTATGCTGATATGATGTCAGCAGGCTGTCGCCTCACAGATTAACTCTGGTTGGGCACCTTTCTGGGACAAACAATTCAGCTTATTCACAAAACATGCATGCAAATGATTCCCTAGTTTGCAAATTATCCTTACTTTGATTGTGTTGGTAGGTCCCTATTGTGGACCAACGAATGACACTGGGGCAGTCCATATTCCTTATCGAACACACTTATTGATTTATACAACTGCACATTGATCAGAATAAAACTTCTTCATAACTCCTATGTCTCAAGAAAATTAGAAAAAACAGAGGCTTGAAGCAGGGGTACATGCTTGTGCCCCTGCTTTTTGATCTCTATAATGCGACATCAAGGCTTCCATTACTAACTTGATTCTGGATGTCTCCAAAGTTACCTCTTGTATTTTTTTTTAGCTTTATTACATTACACCGATAAAACCATTTTGCTTGATTAAACCTGAAGGGGCTTAAATACTAAACCTGATGCTCTGTCTTACAATATTGCCAATCAGCGTGATTAATTGTTTCCAAGGCTGCATTAGTGAATGCTCCAGGCAAAAATACAATGTACGGATTGAACTGAAGGCCGGGTACAATTTACAGATACATGAAGCTATGTTGCATCTCCCTCAATCCACTCCACTAACTCTCGGCATGGCACGGATGAAGGCTGTTTTAAAATCTAGAGGCTTGATCACGATTGGACCATTAAATTATTATTATTATTGCGTAAACACTTGTTTACACGAGGATCACAACTCGAAACTGTCATGTTTATCCAACCCGGTAATTACCCGTTGGAATAAAGTTTGGACCCTAGGCTCAATTTCCGCGGGTGAATATACCTGGGAAAAAAGGCTCACACTTTATGGATCCATGCAGATTTTGGTGAAGTAAGCACCAAAAGGTGCATGTTATTCCCCATTAAAGGAAAAATGCTCAGAAAAGGTGCTATTTAGCTCACGTGATGAATTCCAAATGCCAAAGTGCCCTTATTACCACCTATCCCTCCAAGATACTTCTAATCGTGTCCTTAGTAGGAAACCTCCACATGACAGCCCTACAAGAGGTCACACAAGGACGCCAGACTGCAACATAAGACATCTCTAAGGATATTGCAAGGGGACATTGGGCACTCAAAGGGCAATTTTTCATTTTCCGATTTTCAGGCAGGAGTGTACCTGTTGCCCTTCACTTCATGAGTTACAAGTAGGCAGAAAGTAGAGAGTAAAACAGCGTATTTAAAGACATGCTGCATGCATATGTTTGAAAAGATAAGGAAATGCAATTTACTTGAAATTAACCATCATTTTTAAATGCTTAGCACCTATACAAAAGTCATCCATAAACATAAAAGTTTTACATGGCCATTCTCCAAGCATTTAGATTTGTATCTACTTGTTTCAGAAGATGGTGAGATGTGATCCTAGTGGTGAACCTGATTTCCCTCATAGCACTATTTATAACTGGGCTCTTCTATCCATAAACGCCGTTTGCATTGTTTCGAGCCTTCACAAATTACCACGCATTCAGTCAACATGTCCAATTCAATTAGACGTACCACAAATAAACAAACTGTAATGTCAGCATGATTAGATGTGATTGCACATAATTACGCAATGTGTTAATTACAATGGGCTTTGTTTTATTAGGAAAGCAGTAACAGCTGTTGCTACTACATGACTGTTAGTAAACTCTTTCTATTTGAAGCTTGGTCTTTCTTAAAGGTTGTGGTTTCAGGAGGGAAATTTTGCAACTGGCATTGGGGTATACAGCATCCATGGCTTGCGGGTGGGGGGTGGACACGGGGTTCACGAAGAGAGACCGTGGGGGGGGGTTGTGGGTGGTGCCGCACGGGGGGCCGAATGATTAAAAAAAAAAAGTTAAACTTACCTTGACGGGTCCCGCGTCTTCTCTGCTCCTGCTCTCCTGCCTCTGACAGGAAAAGGAAGCAGGCAGCCAGGCTCCCTACCCTAAGCCAATCACAACACTGCAATGGCAGCATTGTGATTGGTCTGTGCGCCGTGACACAGCCCTCAGCCAGAGGCTGGAGGGGTAGGCATGTTCTCCATGCAGGCTGTAATGCAGCATGCATGGAGAACATGGAATTATGCATGACTGGTTTGAGGGGCCACATAGGGCTGACCAGTCATTGCACACTTTGGAGTGGGCAAACCGCTCCTGCCCTGCCCTGCTCGGAGAGCAGAGCAGCCCCGCCCACCCGCCCGCCGCAAAGCAGCAGGACACACAGGCAGCATAATATGATATTAACAAAGTTATTATCATTTTATGTTTCTCTTCTTTACACTGCAGTGGGGCGACGCTCCTCCACCATAGGGGAGGAGACGCCCCTGGTGGTGTATTTGTTCCACTATGCAATATCAAAGCATATAATTACACTTTAAACATTTAACTTCTTAAGTGCTAGGGCCTGCCCCCACCCATCAGGGCTGAGACCATTTTTTTTTATCTTTGGAGCAGCTCGCACTTACGGCTTTATAAATTTTTTCTACAAAAGATATCTAGCCCTAATTTGAGTTGTTCCCCCCCATATTTTAGCGATTGTAAGAGTACCTAGAGAGCTAAGAAATAACCAAAACATACCAGAATCTGGGTTTTGTTCCAGAAAATAGGAAAATAGTGCTGTAAGACAGTGCATTTCTTTTCGAGAAATCGCATTAGCAAATGTTCTGCTACTCAAAGATAAGAGGGCACTGGTAGTGTTTAAAAAAACACATTTATTATAAGTTCCTACATGATAGTTAATTAATCCTATGTTTTGTTGTTTCTATCAACTTGCCGTTTTTTTACGGGAACAGATGTGAAATTAGATGAATTAGGAAAGCTATTCATATCGAAATTCGCTCTGGGCTATTTCTGTACATCTCAAATGGCTTTATTAAAGAAATAATATTTGAAATCAAGAAACAATTTAAAAAACTAGGAGAAAATGGAAATAGGTGTCCTTTTCAAATGTAAGTCTTTTCCTCGGAAAAGGTACTACAATCTTAACCCCTTCGCTGCTAGGCCTCCCCCCCCCCCCCCCCCCCCGTGCTAAGCCTTTTTTTTGGCTATTTGCGGTAGTGCGCACTTAGGCTCCTGTAACTTTTTGACCACATAAGGTATCCATGCCACATTTGCGTCCTTTTCTTCCTACATAATGGGGATTCTAAAGGTACCCAGGGTTTGTGGGTTTCCCTGCAGGGGTCCCAGAAATTAACCACAATACAGCAACTTTTTTTTTTTTTTTTAAATGGGAAAAAAGGGCTGCAAATGAAAGCCTCTGGGTTTATCCCTGCAAATGGTATCAAAAAAGGGTTTGTGGGGCTGAAATCACCATTTTCCCAGCTTTTAGGGAATGACAGACTTTTGTCAGAAAACCAACATTTTTTGCACATTTTTGGCAATTTTCTGGGACATTGCCTATTTCTGCTATTTTTTGTGCTTTCAACCTCCTTCCAGTTAATGGTAGAAATGGGTATGAAAGCAATAATGGATCCTGGAGTGCTATACATTTTAGAAAAGTAGACAAAATTCTGAATTCAGCAAGGGGGCATTTGTGTAGATCATTCAAGGTTTCTTTCCAGAAACTAACAGTTAAATATAGGAAAAATTGAAAATTAGTTGAAAAAAACAGTCTTTTGTGTCAACGTTTTCACCTGTAACTTCTTCTCATTATGACAACTCTTTGAAAGCAGTATACCGTTACATCCTCTGGCCTTTTCTGGTTGTGGGGATATATAGGACTTGTAGGTTCACCAAGAACCCGACAAACCCAGAGTCAATAACAGAGCAGCAATTTGCAATGGCTTTTTATTATGTACAGGGTATATAGAAAATATTGTGGGAAAATGTATACATGGAAAAACGGTATGAAAGACACCTATGTATATCTGAATTGGGAACAAATTATAGAGTTTACAAACAGTAGATATATGCACATTTTCGAAATTGGGAATACTCATACTAGCTTGAGAATTATTGGTCATTTTTCAAAATGACTTCTTTTTTAGACAATATCTTTCATTTGGAAGGCAGAAATGCATCGAAAGTCAATAGGTAATAACAGTTGCTTTACAAATCTGATATACCCTAAGTCTCCCGATAAAAATGGTACCTCACTTGTGTGGGTCGGTCTAGTGCCCACAACAGGAAACGGCTCAAAACGCAAAGTGGACACACCTCAATTTCGCAGTGAAAAATGACACTTTTTTGGCAAAGTGCCTAGCCGTAGTTTTTGAACCATAGCTCTGCCGGCACCTAGGGAAACCTAGCAAACCTATATATTTATAAAAACTAGACACCCAGGGGAATCCAGGATGGGGTGAGTTGACTGCCTCTCACCAGGTTCTGTTACCCAGAATCCCTTGCAAACCTAAAACAATTGTCAAAAAAACCACATTTTGCCCATATTTCTGTGGTGGCAAGTTCTGTAATCCGCGTGGATCCACAAATTTCCACCTACCCCGCGTTCCCCAAAGTCTTCCAAGAAAAATGGTTCCTCACTTAAGTGGGTCGGCCTAGTGCCCACGACATGAAACGGTGCAAAACGCAATGTGGTGACACCTCAATTTCGCAGTGAAAAATGATCCTTTTTTGGCAAAGTGCCTAGCTGTAGTTTTTGAACACTGGCTCTGCTGGTACCTAGGGAAACCTACTAAACCCACACATTTTTTAAAACTAGACACCCAGGGGATTCCAGGAAGGTATGGCTTGCATGGATCCCCCAACGTTTCCTTACCCAGAATCCCCTGAAAACCTCAATTATAGCTGATAAAATCCACTTTTTTCACACATTTTTGTGGTGGGAAGTTGTGGCATCACAGGGCTGACACAAATTTCTTACCACCCAGTGTTCCCCTGGGTCTCCCGATAAAAACGGTGCCTCCCTCGTGTGGGAGACCCAAGTACCCGCCACAGGCAAGGGCACAAAACGTAGTGAGGCGACATCAAAATTGCCTATCACAAAACAACCTGGTTTTGCAAGGGGGGTCACCTGGGTTTTTGGCCCCATGCTTGGCGGCCATCTAGGCAAACCTACCAAACCCACACATTTCTGAAAACTAGACATCCGGGGGTTTCAGGAAGGTATGGCTTGCGTGCATCCCCCGACGTTTCCCTACCCAGACTCCCCTGCAAACCTTAATTGTAGCTGAAAAAATCACTTTTTTCACACATTTTTGAGTGGGAAAGTTGTGGCATCACCGGGCTGACACAAATTTCCTACCACCCAGTGTTCCCCCGGGTCTCCCGATAAAAACTGTGCCTCTCATGTGTGGGAGGCCCAAGTACCCGTGACAGGCAAGGGCCCAAAACTTATTGAGGCGACATCAAAATTGCCTATCACCAAACAACCTGGTTTTGCAAGGGGGATCACGTAGGTTTTTGGCCCCGTGCTCGGCGGCCATCTAGGGAACCCTACCAAACCCACACATTTCTGAAAACTAGACACCCAGGGGCTTTCAGGGAGGTATGGCTTGCATGGATCCCCCAAAGTTTCCTTACCCAGAATCCCCTGCAAACCTCAATTTTAGCTGAAGAAAGCACTTTTTTCACACATTTTTGTGTGGGAAAATTGTGGCATCACTGGGCTGACACAAATTTCCTACCACCCAGCGTTCCCCCGGGTCTCCCGATAAAATTGGTGCCTCACTCGTGTGGAAGGCCCCAGTACCCGCGACAGGCAAGGGCCCAAAACATATTGAGGCGACATCAAAATTGCCTATCACCAAACAACCTGGTTTTGCAAGGGGGGTCACCTGGGTTTTTGGCCCCGTGCTCGGCGGCCACCTAGGGAAACCTACCAAACCCATACATTTGTGAAAACTAGACACCCGGGGGATTCCAGGGAGGTATGGCTTGCATGGATCCCCCCAATGTTTCCTTACCCAGAATCCCCTGCAAACCTCAATTGTAGCTGAAAAAATCACTTTTTTCCCACATTTTTGTGGTGGGAAGTTGTGGCATCACAGGGCTGACACAAATTTCCTACAACCCAGCATTCCCCCGGGTCTCCTGATAAAAACAGTGCCTCCCTCGTGTGGGAGGCCCAAGTACCCGCCACAGGCAAGGGCACAAAAT
The DNA here is from genome assembly GCF_964204655.1 of Triturus cristatus. NCBI lineage: Eukaryota > Metazoa > Chordata > Amphibia > Caudata > Salamandridae > Triturus > Triturus cristatus. The sequence goes on from NC_140594.1 coordinate 1,024,565,643, forward strand.
GCATTGAGGCGACATCAAAATTGCCTATCACCAACCTGGTTTTGCAAGGGGCATCACCTGCGTTTTTGGCCCCCTGCTCGGCGGCCATCTAGGGAAACCTACCAAACCCACACATTTCTGAAAACTAGACACCCGGGGGCTTTCAGGGAGGTATGGCTTGCGTGGATTCCCCAACGTTTCCTTACCCAGAATCCCCTGCAAACCTCAATTTCAGCTGAAAAAATCACTTTTTTCACACATTTTTGTGTGGGAAACTTGTGGCATCACTGGGCTGACACAAATTTCCTACCACCCAGCATTCCCCCGGGTCTCCCGATAAAAACTGTGCCTCACATGTGTTTGAGGCCCAAGTACCCGTGACAGGCAAGGGCCCAAAACGTATTGAGGCGACATCAAAATTGCCTATAACCAAACAACCTGGTTTTGCAAGGGGGATCATGTAGGTTTTTGGCCCCGTGCTCAGCGGCCATCTAGGGATCTCTACCAAACCCACACATTTCTGAAAACTAGACACCCGGGGGCTTTCAGGGAGGTATGGCTTGCGTGGATCCCCCAAAGTTTCCTTACCCAGAATCCCCTGCAAACCTCAATTTTAGCTGAAGAAAGCACTTTTTTCACATATTTTTGTGTGGGAAAGTTGTGGCATCACTGGGCTGACACAAATTTCCTACCACCCAGTGTTCCCCCGGGTCTCCCGATAAAAACGGTGTCTCACTCATGTGGGAGGCCCAAGTACCCGCGACAGGCAAGGGCCCAAAACTTATTGAGGCAACATCAAAATTGCCTATCACCAAACAACCTGGTTTTGCAAGGGGGGTCACCTGGGTTTTTGGCCCCGTGCTCGGCGGCCACCTAGGGAAACCTACCAAACCCATACATTTGTGAAAACTAGACACCTGGGGGATTCCAGGGAGGTATGGCTTGCATGGATCCCCCCAATGTTTCCTTACCCAGAATCCCCTGCAAACCTCAATTTTAGCTGAAAAAATCACTTTTTTCACACATTTTTGTGGTGGGAAGCTGTGGCATCACAGGGCTGACACAAATGTCCTACAACCCAGCATTCCCCCGGGTCTCCCGATAAAAACAGTGCCTCCCTCGTGTGGGAGGCCCAAGTACCCGCCACAGGCAAGGGCACAAAATGCATTGAGGCGACATCAAAATTGCCTATCACCAACCTGGTTTTGCAAGGGGCATCACCTGCGTTTTTGGCCCCCTGCTCGGCGGCCATCTAGGGAAACCTACCAAACCCACACATTTCTGAAAACTAGACACCCGGGGGCTTTCAGGGAGGTATGGCTTGCGTGGAGTCCCCAACGTTTCCTTACCCAGAATCCCCTGCAAACCTCAATTTCAGCTGAAAAAATCACTTTTTTCACACATTTTTGTGTGGGAAACTTGTGGCATCACTGGGCTGACACAAATTTCCTACCACCCAGCATTCCCCCGGGTCTCCCGATAAAAACTGTGCCTCACATGTGTTTGAGGCCCAAGTACCCGTGACAGGCAAGGGCCCAAAACGTATTGAGGCGACATCAAAATTGCCTATAACCAAACAACCTGGTTTTGCAAGGGGTATCATGTAGGTTTTTGGCCCCGTGCTCAGCGGCCATCTAGGGAACTCTACCAAACCCACACATTTCTGAAAACTAGACACCCGGGGGCTTTCAGGGAGGTATGGCTTGCGTGGATCCCCCAAAGTTTCCTTACCCAGAATCCCCTGCAAACCTCAATTTTAGCTGAAGAAAGCACTTTTTTCACATATTTTTGTGTGGGAAAGTTGTGGCATCACTGGGCTGACACAAATTTCCTACCACCCAGTGTTCCCCCGGGTCTCCCGATAAAAACGGTGTCTCACTCATGTGGGAGGCCCAAGTACCCGCGACAGGCAAGGGCCCAAAACTTATTGAGGCAACATCAAAATTGCCTATCACAAAATATTTTGCGCCCTTGCCGGTCGCGGGCACTTGGGCCTCCCACACGAGTGAGGCACCATTTGTATTGGGAGACCCTTGGGAACGCTGGGTGGTAGGAAATTTGTGTCAGCCCAGTGATGCTACAAGTTTCCCACACAAAAATGTGTGAAAAAAGTGATTTTTTCAACTAAAATTGAGGTTTGCAGGGGATTCCGGGTAAGGAAACGTTGGGGGATCCACGCAAGCCATACCTCCCTGGAATCCCCCGGGTGTCAGGTTTTCAGGAATGTGTAGGTGTGCTTGGTTTCTCTAGATGGACGCCGAGCACGGGGCCAAAACCCCAGGTGACCCCCCCTTGCAAAACCAGGAAGTTTGGTGATAGGCAATTTTGATGTCGCCTCATTAAGATTTGGGCCCCTGCCTGTTGCGGGTACTTGAGCCTCCCACACGGGTGAGGCACCATTTTTATCGGGAGACCCGGGGGAACACTGGGTGGTAGGAAATTTGTGTCAGCCCGGTGATGCCACAACTTTCCCACACAAAAATGTGTGAAAAAAGTGATTTTTTCAACTAAAATTGAGGTTTGCAGGGGAGTCTGGGTAAGGAAACGTTGGGGTATGCATGCAAGCCATACCTCCTTGAAATCCCACAGGAGCCTAGTTTTCAGAAATGCATTGGTTTGGTAGGTTTCCCTAGATGGCCGCCGAGCACAGGGCCAAAAACCCAGGCAACCGCCCTTGCAAAACCGGGTTGTTTGGTGATAGGCAATTTTGATGTCGCCTCAATAAGTTTTGGGCCCCTGCCTGTTGCGGGTACTTGGTCCTCCCACACGAGTGAGACACCATTTTTATCGGGAGACCAGGGGGAACGCTGGGTTGTAGGAAATATGTGTCAGTTTGATGATGCCACAACTTTCCCACACAAAACGTGTCAAAAAAGTGATTTTTTCAGCTAAAATTGAGGTTTGCAGTGGATTCTGGGCGAGGAAACGTTGGGGGATCCACGCAAGCCATATCTCCCTGGAATCCCCCGGGTGTCTAGTTTTCAGAAATGCATGGGTTTGGTAGGTTTCCCTAGATGGCTGCCGAGTATGGAGCCAAGAACCCAAGTGACCGCCCTTGCAAACCAGGTTGTTTGGTGATAGGCAATTTTGATGTCACCCCAATACGTTTTGGGCCCCTGCCTGTCGCGGGTACTTGGGCCTCCCACATGAGTGAGGCACCATTTTTATCGGGAGACCCGGGGGAACTCTGGGTGGTAGGAAATTTGTGTCAGCTTGGTGATGCCACAACTTTCCCGCAAAAAAATGTGTGAAAAAAGTGATTTTTTTCAACTAAAATTGAGGTTTGCAGAGGATTCTGGGTAAGGGAACTTTGGGAGATCCACACAAGCCATACCTCCCTGGAAATCCCTGGGTGTCTTGTTTTCAGAAATGTGTGGGTTTGGTAGGTTTCCCTAGGTGCCAGCAGAGCTAGGGTTAAAAAACTACAGCTAGGCACTTTGCCAGCGTAATTGTTGGCGTCTAGTGGGCTTTTTGACCCCGGGGGGGCAGATTGGGGGCAGTATCCCCAGGGAGGGCAGAAAGGCTGTAATTGTTGTGGGTGTGGGTGGGGGCATTGGCATGCCTGTTTTGGGTAGCCACCACAATAATTAAAATTTGCCCAAAAAATCCCTAGTGTCTAGTGTGCTTTTAGCCCCTCTGGGGGGCAGATTGGGGGCTAATGCTCCCATCTGCCCCAAGGGGAGGCTGAAAGTCTACTAGATGCCAGGGAGTTTTTTGGGCAAATTTTAATTAGGGTGGGGACTTCCCAAAACAGCATGCCAATGCCCCCACCCTAATTAAAATTTGCTCAAAAAATCCCTGGCATCTACTGGGCTTTTTGCCACCCCGGGGGGCAGGAAGACTGTCATTTTTGCAGAGGAGGGGGTGGGGTCATGGGCATGCCTGTTTTGGGCAGTCCCCACCCTTATTCAAATTTGCCCCCCAAAAATCCCTGGCGACTAGTGGGCTTTTTGCCCCCGGGATGCAGATTGGGGGCTGATGCCCCCATCTGCCCCCAGGGGGGGCAGAAAGCTTACTAGATGCCAGGGATTTTTTGGAGCAAATTTTAATTAGTGTGGGGGTTGCCAAAAATGGTCATGCCAATGCCCTCACCCTAATAAATATTTGCCCAAAAAAATCCCTGGCGTCTAGTGGGCTTTTTGCCCCCCCGGGGGGGCAGATTCGGAGTTACTGCCCCATCATCCCCCCGGAAGGGGCAGGAAGGCTGTAATTTTTGTGGGGGGTGGGGGCATGGGCATACCCGTTTTGGGCTGCCCCACTCTAATTCAAATTTGCCCCAAAAATAAACCCTGGCATCTAGTGGGCTTTTTGCCCCCCGGTGGGGCAGATGGGGACTAATGCCCCCATCTGCCCCCCGGGAGGGCTGAAAGTCCACTAGATGCCAGGGAGTTTTGGGGCAAATTTTAATTCGGGTGGAGGCTGCCCAAAACGGGCATGCCAATTCCCTCACCCTAATTCAAATTTGCCCAAAAAATCCCTGGCATCTACTGGGCTTTTTGCCCCCCTGGGGGGAAGATTGGGGGCAAATGCCCCCATCTGGCCCCCAGGCAGGAAGGCTGTAATTGCTGCAGTGGAGGGGTTGGGGGCATGGGCAGGCCTATTTTGGGCAGCCCCCACCCTAATTCAAATTTGCCTAAAAAAAATCCCTGGCTACTAGTGGGCTTTTCTTCCCCCTGGGGTGCAGATTGGGGCTAATGCCCTCATCTGCCCCCCAGGGGGGCAGAAAGCCTCCTAGACGCCAGGGATTTTTTTGAGCAAATTTTGGTTAGGGTGGGGGTGCCAAAAACGGGCATGCCAATGCCCTCACCCTAATAAATATTTGCCCAAAAAAATCCCTGGCGTCTAGTGGGCTTTTTGCCCCCCCCCGGGGGGGCAGATTCGGAGCTACTGCCCCATCATCCCCCCGGAAGGGGCAGGAAGGCTGTAATTTTTGTGGGGGGGTGGGGGCATGGGCATGCCCGTTTTGGGCTGCCCCACTCTAATTCAAATTTGCCCCAAAAATAAACCCTGGCATCTAGTGGGCTTTTTGCCCCCCGGTGGGGCAGATGGGGACTAATGCCCCCATCTGCCCCCCGGGAGGGCTGAAAGTCCACTAGACGCCAGGGAGTTTTGGGGCAAATTTTAATTCGGGTGGAGGCTGCCCAAAACGGGCATGCCAATTCCCTCACCCTAATTAAAATTTGCCCAAAAAATCCCTGGCATCTACTGGGCTTTTTGCCCCCCTGGGGGGCAGATTGGAGGCTAATGCCCCCATCTGCCCCCCAGGCAGGAAGGCTGTAATTGCTGCAGTGGAGGGGTTGGGGGCATGGGCAGGCCTATTTTGGGCAGCCCCCACCCTAATTCAAATTTGCCTAAAAAAAATCCCTGGCTACTAGTGGGCTTTTCTTCCCCCTGGGGTGCAGATTGGGGCTAATGCCCTCATCTGCCCCCCAGGGGGGCAGAAAGCCTACTAGACGCCAGGGATTTTTTTCAGCAAATTTTGGGTAGGGTGGGGGTGCCAAAAACGGGCATGCCAATGCCCCCACCCTAATAAAAAATTTCCCCTAAAAAACCCTGGTGTCTAGTGGCCTTTCTACCACCCCGGGAGGGGCAGATTGGGGGCTACTGCCCCATCTGCTCCTCGGGGGGGCAGGAAGGCTGCAATTTTTACAGGGGAGGGCATGGGGGCATGGGCATGACTGTTTTGGGCAGCCCCCACCATAATTAAAATTTGCCCCCAAAAAATCCCTGGCAACTAGTGGGCCTTTTGCCCCCCGGGGGGTGCAGATTGGAGCTAATGCCCCCATCTGCCCCCCAGGGGGGGCAGAAAGCCTACTAGACACCAGGGATTTTTTTGAGCAAATTTTAATTAAGGTGGGGGTTGCGAAAAATGGGCATGCCAATGCCCCCACCCTAATAAAAATGTGCCCAAAAAAATCCCTGGCGCCTAGTGGGCTTTTTGCCCCCCCGGGGGGCATATTGGGGGCTAATGCCCACATCTGCCCCCGGAGGGGCAGGAAGGCTGTAATTTTTGCGGGGGAGGGGGTGGGGACATGGGCATGCCCGTTTTGGGCTGCCCCACTCTAATTCAAATTTGCCCTAAGAAAAAACCCTGGCATCTAGTGGGCTTTTTGCCCCACCAGGCGGAGCAGATGGGGCTAATGCCCCCATCTGCCCCCCAGGGGGAGCTAAAAGTCCACAAGACGCCAGGGGGTTTTTTGGGCAAATTTTAATTAGGGTGGGGACTGCCCAAAACGGGCATGCCAATGCCCCCACCCTAATTAAAATTTGCCCAAAAAGTCCCTGGCGTCTACTGGGCTTTTTGCCTCCCCCGGGGGGTAGATTGAGGGCTAATGCCCCATCTGCCCCCCAGGGAGGGCAGAAAGGCTGTAATTTTTGTGAGGGAGTTGTGAGGGCATTGGCATGCCCATTTTGGGCAGCCCCCACCCTAATTCAAATTTGCCCTAAAATATCCCTGGCGTCTAGTGGGCTTTTTGCCCCCCTGGGGGGCAGATTGGGGGCTACTGCCCCCATCTGCTCCCCGGGGGGGCAGAAAGTCTGTAATGGTGGTGGGGGGGTGGGGGCATTGGCTTACCCATTTCGGGCAGCCCCACCCTGGGGGGGGCAGAAAGACTGCATTTAGCCAATTTTGTATGGGGGAGCAAAGGCCCTTGCCCAAGGGGCTGCTCTACCCTCCCTGGTGTCTAGTGGGTGGATTCCTGCTTGGGGATCACCCTCCTGGGGCGATCCCCAAGCAGGGATCCACTGGGGAGGGGTACCATTGGAAAGGGGAGATTCTCCCCTTTCCAATTATACCTCTGCCGTCTGTCTATGTGACCGGGAGGCTGAGATAGCCCCCTGAGCACATAGAAAGTGAAACTAAAATGAGCCCAAAGGCTCATTTCAGTTTCAGTTTCTGTGCAATGAAGACAGCGCGACGTGCGCGCTGATGTTCATTGCACAGAAACCAGGGAGGGGGCCTCGGGAGCTGGGGAAGCTCTTCCCCAGCTCCCAAGGTCAAAGGATTAAATAGAAATCCCTCTGTTGTCTGCAGCAGAGGGATTTCGTGGCCCTGGCCTCATGACGGAATGGTTCCGTCATGAGCACAGGGGCACCGATGCTCATGACGGAACCATTCCGTCATTAGCATCGAAGGGGTTAAGCCTGTGAGACTCTAAATTGTCACAGGCATACATAGGGACACATTTATTAAGGATTTGTATCGGGGTTGCATCACGTTCGTTGTGTTACCTTGCATTGAGAAGGGATTTCATGTGTGGAGCATCGGCATTCCCATACATCCACCCATGGGTTTTGGAGCATTCCCAGATTTACTAATCTTAGTAAACCTGGAAATGCACCAAAATGCTACCCCTTATCCGGTGAGGGTTAACAATAGGAAATGTTTATATCTGCTTTCTACAAACAGAAAAAGGAATATGCCTCTAAGAATTGTTTTCATGCAGGAAGGTATCTCTTTCAGCACAAAAACAATCTTGCCCGTAACATAGGCACCTTGCACCATTGTGCAAGGGTGCCTGCTTCGGAGCTCGGCAGCCTTAAGTACGCCAGCGCACGGAGAGAGCTGAAGAGTGCCATATCTTAGTAAATATGGTGTCTTTCAGTTCCCTCATGCTCATGCAGTGCAGCAAACAACTTGCCATTCAGCACTGTGTTGCGTAAATTCTCAGTAAGCCTGCCCCATATTGTTTGTACTTGTTCGAAAACATACAGTACCTAGAGCCAATAACTGAGTTGTAGCTTCATGTGGTGTTAGGAACCAAACATGCATCAATTCATATTGCAGATTTAATTATTGAAAATTTACTATGAAGGAATCTGATGAACTTTTTAAGTATACCCAACACTCTAAGTTTAGGAATAGTAGTTATGTGTGCAACTCTGAGTTTCAGTGACCCATTATGCTATATGATTATGGGGACATTTTGCAAAATGAGTTCTTTCTTGCAAAATGGCTTACTTTTGGAAGTCAAAAAAGGAGGGCAATATATTGATAATAACAAAAGTTTTCTGATTCTATGTTCCCACAGTTCTCCTGAAAGAAGTAACCTGCATGTGAGGATGGGCCTATCACTCAGTGCCGATCGCAATACGTTTTATTTTTACACCGAATGTCCTGAAAATGTAAATTCTGACTAAAAGCACACCTTTTCTTGACATTTCTGTGAAGAAAACATCTGAATTCACTGAAGACTTATAAAATTTCTATTACCGAGCATTCCTACACTTTGGCTGATAAAAATGGTACCCCAGTTGTGTCACTGGGTCTATTGTCCACAACAAAAAAAGCCGCAATCTATAACAAGCAACCATCTTGATTTTTTTTTTAAAAGTGACCTATTCTGGTCGTATGGGTAGCTACAACATTTTGGACTTGAATCTGCCGGCACACAGAGAAACATACCAAGCTCAGACTTTCTAAATACTAGACACTAAGGGAAGGCCAGGGAGGTGTGACTTGTGTAGATCCCACTACATTTTCTTACCCAGAACTCTCTACAAATGTCAAACCTTTGGTAAAATCAAATATATTCCTCACATTTCTGTGAGGGAAAGTTTCAAAATCTTTAAGTATCAACAGTATTTCTAACACCTAGAATGTCCACCCTTTTCCAGAAATAAATTATACCTAGTCTATGCACGGTTACGAAGGTGTGTGATTATAGTAAGACCTCTGTAAATAGTGCTGACTGAAGAGATTTATGTGCCACTTCTGCCTTGACCATCTGCCTTCTAGCTTCACAATACAGTCACTCACACAGCCATTCACTCACCCACATAGCTACTCACGCACCTTCTTATACACCCATTCAGCCAATCATTACCCATACAGGCACTCAGATACCCACTCACTCATGGATACACAGTCACTCACGTACTTAATGTTAGAAATAGTACCACTCATTAGTAGTACAGAATGTATACAATCTTAAATTTGTAGTACCTTGGTATATATGTAGAACCGAGTCACAAGAAAACAGTAAAACAAAGGTGAAAAAAAAGAAAAGGGGGCAGGGTAGAAACACCATGACCCCCTAGGCCTGCTCAGGGGGCCCCACAAGGACCCCCAGGGCAAAAAAACCACATTTTTTAAAATTTCGGGTAAATTCATTTAATTGAGGCCCCCGGGTGGGCCAGGTCCCGGGGGCATTGCCAACAAATATTAGCGGGGACCGCGGGGACCCCCGGTGCCCTATGGACTGCCACCTCCCCGGGGCTATGTGTCTAATATATCCCGCAGCCCCGGGGACAGCCACCCCCGGGGCTGGTTTAATTTGTGGCCCCCCCAACCCCCGGGGACCACAAACCCCGGGGCTTTTCTGAAATATTCATGGGGGCACACAGCCACCCCCCGCAGTCCCGTGGACCGCCACCCCTCGCGCGACCGCCACTCTATCACAAGGATGATGTCATCAGTGATGTCATGAGTGATGCCACTGACCATGTCATGAGTGATGTAATATGTGACGTCATCAGCAGTGGATTGCGGGCGCGCGAGTTATAGTTATCTGAACTAACTATAACGGGGGAATTTCAATGGTTTTTTACGAGTGAAATGTCCAGCTAACTATAACATGTGTGAAACCTATGGTTTTTTAAGTGAATATATATATATATATATGTATTACCTACTGGCGGTCGCCAGTAGGTAGTTATAGTTAGGACCCTGTTTCCTTAGGAAATCCGCAACATTCTATTTTGAATAACTTTGGCGCCGGTCGACGAATCCTCGCGAATTTTTCAAAATAGGTGGGGCGCTACGCTCCGCTCCTACCCTGAAAGTCTCGGGGGGATTCGTCAAGCGGGGGCTGAGATAAAAGGGGGGTCCCAAAACGCGTTTTTCCCATGCATTTTTCCATAGGACCTTTAGACACAGCTACAGCCCGAACGGCTGAACAGAATTACTTGAAATTTGGCAGAGAGCTAGTCCTCAGGTCAAGGAAGTGACTTTTGTAGGTTTGGTGTAAATCTGTTCAGTAGATTCTGAGAAAATAGCCTTTAAATCAATATATATATCTGAGCCAGCTTACGGTGCGCTTACGGTGCGCTTACCGTACGCGTACGGTGGCGTGCGCGAGCGCGATTCTGATTGGCTCTTAGATCTTAGTAAACATTCGAATCGGTCGAAACCAGGAAGCGGCGGCCGCCATTTTCTCTCTCGCTCTCTGAGTTGGGCAGCAAAAACGAAGCCAAAAAATGGCTAAAGAGGCAGTTTCGTCACATCCTAACCACCCAGCATTGATATAGGGGTCCCCAAACAACCCTCAAGCCCAAAAAAAAAAAAATTTTTTTTTTCGGAAATTCGCCGATCACGCTTACCGTACGCGTACGGTAAAAATTATAAAAAAAAAAAATTATCCACATTCTCCCCACCCCGTGTGCAAATGGTGCCCGAAGGGCACCATTTGCGCATGTCATATTACACATATCAAATTAACAAAGAATACATTTCAAAAAGATGCGCATAATATGTCCCCCATGTGCGCACGGTGCCACCCCGTGTGCAAATGGTGCCCGAAGGGCACCATTTGTGCATGGCATATAACAACAATAAAATTAACAAAGAATACATTTCAAAAAGATGCGCATAATATGTCCCCCATGTGCGCAAGGTGCGCGAAGCGCATCGTGCGTACATGGCCCATCCCGCATAATGTGGGTACGCGGTGCGCGCAGCGCACCGCGTGACCACCGTGTGTGCACGGCACTAACTGCGTAAAGTGGGCGCGCGGTGCGCACGGAACGAACTGCGTTAGCTGGGCGCACAAACGCCACGAATGGCGTAAAGTAACTTAGCATTTAAAAACCGTACAAATTCACTGAAAAAACCATAGGTTTCACACACGTTATAGTTAGGAATTAGCATTTAAAAAACCTTGCAAATTCACTGAAAAAACCATAGGTTTCACACATGCAGGCAACTATAACTCACGCGACCGCAATCTTCTGCTGATGAGATATGTGTCTTTATGAAAAAAAAATATTTGTAATATATGTATAGCTAAAAATTAATGGAAGAAGACATGGGCAAATAAGTGTCTAAATACAGTATTAGCATCAGCAGAGGATTGCGGTCGCGTGAGTTATAGTTGCCTGCACTAACTATAACGGGGGAATTTCATTGGTTTTTTATCAGTAAAATGTCCAGCTAACTATAACATGTGTGAAACCTATGGTTTTTTCAGTGAATATATATATATATATTACCTACTGGCGGTCGCCAGTAGGTAGTTATAGTTAGGACCGAGTTTCCATAGGAAATCTCAAAATTCTATTTTGAATAACTTTGGCGCCGGTTGACGAATCCTCGCGAAATTCTCAAAACTAATGGGGCGCTCCGCTCAGCTCCTACCCTGAAAGTTTCGGGGGGATTCGTCAAGCGGGAGCTGAGAAAAAAGGGGGTCCCAAAACGCGTTTTCCCCATGCATTTTTCCATAGGGACTTTAGTCGCAGCTACAGCCCGAACGGCTGAACAGAATTATGTGAAATTTGGCAGAGAGGTAGCCATAAGGTCCATGAAGTGCCTTTTGCAGGTTTGGTGTAAATCTGTTCAGTATTTCCAGAGAAATTAGCATTTAAATCAATATATATATCTGTACGCGCGTACCGTGCGCGCACTGAGCAAGTCCTGTGCGCGCACCTTGCCGATCGCGAGCGCACTTCTGATTGGTTGTTAGATGTCGTAAACATTCGAATCGGTGGAAATCAGGAAGCGGCGGCTGCCATTTTGTCTCTCGCATAAAGAGGGGGTGATAAACAAAGGGGGAGAACTTGAAAAGGGGGCAGAGTGGGGAGATATTGACCCACTAGGCATTGTAAGGGGGTCACAGTAGGACCTTGTAGGGCAAAAAAAAAGATTTATATTTTGAAAAAAAATATCGCCGAGTGCGCGCACCCAGCGCGCACCCAAAAAAAAACTTTAAAAAAAAAATAATAAAAAATCGCATTTAAGTATTTAGATATAAGGTGGCTCTAAAAAGAGCCCTTGTGTTCATTGTTTGTTTTTTGGTACCTACAAGTAAGTACCGATGCAGAGTCTAAAGTTCAAGAGGAAGACTCTGTTGCCTTCATCAGTGAAGTGTACACCATCTCCTCTATAAATGTCTTGCGTGTTGTAACACAAGTTGTTGTGGTATATAGAACCCATACCATAGTCTCTGAGGAAAGCAGAAATAGATTTGTTGTCGTGCTTCCATGCTTTGTCAATCTGAGGACAAAATTGGTTGGACCAGTTCCACTTTTGCCTTTGGCATATGTTAGAATATACAAAGGCAGATTGAGGAAAAAGCAACATCAATTGCACAAAGGTGTCCTTAATAAGCATTTCCAGACCTACCCCAGTTAAAGTGCCTAGGTCATTTCCACCACAGTGCACAATAATAAGGTTAGGCTGTGGGAGATGTAGAAAGGTTTTCACCAAAGGCATTAATTGGTGCCACTTTAACCCTCTCTGACCAATCCATTTAATGTCTACATTTGGCAAAGCAAGGTCTCTCACCATACCTCTTTTTTCTGCAAATTTTTCACTCCAGAAGACATAGCTGTGACCTACAATCCACACTGTGAACATTTTCAAAGGAGATCTGGATGCACTCAGGAGGTGTCTTTCAGTACAAAGGCAAAAAGAAATGAAAGACAGTTGAAAAATGGGGGCACACATACTTTTTTTATAAAAAGAACTCATTGGCTGTTTCAAACCATTCTACACTAAAAACTAGGCTATATGTTTAAATTTTAAAAAGCATGTTTTGTATTGGTTCAGAAAAATGTGTGAACAAAGAACATTAGTTTGGATTTGCTGTTAGGTTTGAAAAGTCAAGCACTCTTGCTCTTTGGAAATGAAACATTGTCTGCTGAACTTCTGACCTCTCTGCTCACACCTGTGTTCCATGACCTGTTGCTATGGTAGCAGGCAGAAGTCAAGTTGGGGGAAGGGTACATTTGGAAAGGGGTTGAAGTTTTCAACCAATAGAAATGTGTGATTTCATTTGAAAAAATGTGGGAAGCACTGAGATTTGAAATTAACATGTATATGTGTGAAAAAAGAGAGGGAAACTGTGCCATTAACTGGTTCTGCTGAGAGGAGAGAGGTGTTCAGCTCAGAGATTCTGGTCTGATAAACTGCTGTGTGACTGCCACATTTCTTTCACAACTAACTAATTTTAAAGGTGAGTTATGAGTTTGAGAGGGGGTGTTTGTGGTTAATTTAGATATAAAAAAAAGAATTGTGATTATTTGTTTAAAGTTGTGATTTACATTTTCTGTTTTGGGAGATATTTAACTGTTTTGAATATGTAAAATATTATGGAGTATTTTTTCACCATAAGTTAATGTGTACTGGTAACAATGAGGAATACTGTTTTGTGCCTACCATCAAACCATGAGTCTGTGTGCAGAGAAGAATTGTTGACAGAGATTTAATTTGTGTTGCTGTTGAAAAGTAATACTTGCAGTTGAAAGAAAAGGACAGCTTATTTTTAATTGTGATGGTTAGCATTTAGCAGAAATCACTTTGAAAGAAAAGAGAGGAAAATGGCAGCACATTTGAAAAAAGCATTAGTTCTGTAAGAATTGATAACCCAGGAAAGGGGCAGCCTGTGTTTTGTGCCTGCCAACACAGCATGAGTCTGTGTGTATATAGGAATTGTTGTCTGAGATTTAATTTGTGAAGTTGTTGTTCAGTAAGAAATGCAGTCCTAGGAAAGGGGCAGCCTGTGTTATGTGCTTAAAATGATGGCATGAGTCTGTGTGCGCACAGGAAATGTGGGCAGAGATTTAATTTATGAAGTTGTTGTTCAGTAAGAAATGCAGTCCCAGGAAAGGGGCAGCCTGTGTTATGTGCCTAAAATGATGGCATGACTCTGTGTGCACACAGGAAATGTGGGCAGAGATTTAATTTATGAAGTTGTTGTTCAGTAAGAAATGCAGTCCCAGGAAAGGGGCAGCCTGTGTTATGTGCCTAAAATGATGGCATGACTCTGTGTGCACACAGGAAATGTGGGCAGAGATTTAATTTATGAAGTTGTTGTTCAGTAAGAAATGCAGTCCCAGGAAAGGGGCAGCCTGTGTTATGTGCGTAAAATGATGGCATGAGTCTGTGTGCGCACAGGAATTGTGGGCAGAGATTTAATTTGTGAAGATATTGTTCAGTAAGAAATGCAGTCCCAGGAAAGGGGCAGCCTGTTGTGTTTACACAAATTATCCCTTAGCACACATGCACTGTTACATACATCCCTGCAGTCTTCATGCAGTTCTGGAAGTCTCTTTGCTCATCTGTCTTGCACCAGACAATACACAGTGTTCAGAAACACACTCTTGGCACACATGCAGCAGCTTCTCCAACACTCTCATGTGTAGTACTCAGCTCTGTGTGCTGTTTCAGATAGCACTGTGTAATGCAAACACATTCAACGTCACCAAGGCCTCATTTAAATTGATCTAGTCTAATCACTCACCCTGTAACACATGGTCATGGTCTTAAGGAGCTGTTAGGACATGTGCTGTTTTCTGCTTCTGTAAATGATAAGGGAAATGTGTCAGGCTGTAACAGTAATTTGGTACTATTCAGGGACACTGTTTTGTTCCAAAAAACATACCATGAGTCTGTGTGCGCACAGGAATCGTGGGCAGAGATTTAATTTGTAAAGATGTTGTTCAGTAAGAAATGCAGTCCCAGGAAAGGGGCAGCCTGTTGTGTTTACACAAATTATCCCTTAGCACACATGCACTGTTACGTACATCCCTGTAGTCTTCATGCAGTTCTGGAAATCTCCTTGCTCATGTCTCTTGCAGCTGACAATACATAGTCTGCAGAAACACACTCTTGGGACACACGCAGCAGCTTCTCCAACACTCCCATGCGTACTACTCAGGTCTGTGTGTAATGCAAACACATTCAACGTCACCAAGGCCTCATTTTCTTTGCTCTACTCTAAACACTCACCCAGGTTGCAGATACTTATGGTATGAAGTAGCTGTTAGGAAATGTGCTCTTTTCTGCTTCTGTGATTTTCCAGGTAAAATGTGTAAGGCTGTAACAGCAATTATCACTTGATCTACCAGAGTAGTAAATGTGCTTTGAATTTGCAAATCAAATTCTGTTTTCTGCTTAGAAGCACACCATGAGGCTGTGTGCGCACAGGAATTGTGGCCACAGATATAATTTGTGTTGCAGTTGTTCTGTTAAAAAATGCACTTGCAGGAAAGGGGCAGCTTGTTTTTTTTCAACTGTGGTGGTTAGCACTGTGCACAAATTAGTAAATCACAAATGAGAGACAAATGGAAAAACATATGAAATAAATGAAAAGTAAAAAAAAATATTTTAATGAATTATAATTACAAAAAGGATTTTTTTTTAGTTCCTTGCAGGTATTGCTGAGCAACAGTGAAAAAAAAATGCATTTAAGGACAAGAAAAAGGAAAGAAAAGCAACAACAAGTATATCTGGACAAAACTGGGAGAAAAAAAATAGCAGGAGAAGCTGGTGATGGCAAAAAAGAAAAAGTCTACTGGTAAGCAGAGCAGAGATTTCTTAAAAAAGATTTTCAAAAAACAAAAAAATGGCTAAAATACCTGTAAAACAAAGAGAGTTTTATGTACAAAGCAACAACACAGTCAACAGCAAAAAAAAAAGCTAATGTACAATCAGAAGTATGTCAAACTGATTTAACACGAAAATTAGATTTTAAAAACATTCGTCAAAAAATGTTTCATAGAAGAGTGATGTTAAATTTGCTAAAGGATGTGAAAAAATATAAGAAAAAAACAAAATGTATTAAGAAAAAAAAATTTATAGAAAATATTGTAAGTAAGGCTTTGGAAATAAAAAGAAAACTTTTTATTCTAATTTTGAATAGGATGCGTAGATTAGAAAAATTAGTGAATGCAATGAAGTCACAAAGCAAAAGGAAAAGAGAAGTGAAAAAAAGTAACTTTTGTAAAGTGTTCTTGGGAGAATGGAAACACAGTTCAAGTACTGAACCATTTTTTAATGAAGAGAGTTATCTTCAAAGTAATAGTTTGTTGCATGCAGTTGACACCAATGGTAGAGCATATGAAGTTAAGGATGGTTGTGTGATGCAAAAAGAGAAAATGGTGCCAAGAAATGAGGAAGAAGTAATGGCTGCTGAGGCTATGGGGAGACGTCCAAAAGCCCCAGTGTACACTTGGAACTGTAGTAGTATTTGTACTGTGCGTCAGGAATCTATTGATAAATTACGTGACTTTCTAAGAGAATATAGTAAAAAGAGTGTAAAACAGAAGATGAAGGTGCTTCAAACACTAGATCCATGCAGAGTGAGAGAAAATACTGGTTTGCAGGGACATTCTCTGGCTTGTCTATCTAGAAAAGTGTGTAAAAGTGTTTTTCATCATTTTAGGATGTTGGCTGTTCATCATACTGAAATGAGAAAGTTTGTGAGAACATTGTATTTTGCTAAAAGTCCAGCAGTACAGTTGAATGAGTTGAATAATGCTCTGTTCCGTGGATCTGTATCAGATGTAGTGAAGGTTACTGATGAGATTCAGTTTTGTTACTTTGGTCCAGAACAAGAAAGTGCAGAAAAGGACACAGTAAATGAGGAAAATGAGGAACAGAATGTAGAACTCATTCTTACTAAAACTGTTGAGGATGAAATGACAAAATTTACTATCACCTCTAATGAAAGACCAAATATTACTTGTATTTGTTGCCGCAGAAGTCATTATAAAATTCAAACAAGGAGTGTTGATCTGTATAAAAAAAGTGAAAATGAAGATAATTATAAGTGGAAGGATTTTGCAACATATATATTTCTTGAAAATTGTTTTGAATTGGGTGAAGATCAGCGTATTTGTAAATACTGTTATAATAAGTTAGAAGAAAATAGAATGCCGACCAGAGCTGTACATAATAATTTAGAATTGGATGCTATTCCTGCCGAACTTTCTGAATTAAATACATATGAGTCTATACTCATTCAATGTGTTCATCCGTTCCAGACCATAGTACGTATGGAGCCCAAAACTGGTAAATTACCTCCTTCTGATTTACTGAGAGGTTTAAAAGGAAGAGTGGTGTATTTGCCCTTGGATTTGAAAAAAAATATGGAAACTATTGATGCAGATACTTTGGAAACTGAACCATTAGTAATTCTGGTTAATGGTGTACCTACAAAGAATAAGAAGATTTGGCAAGAACTGGTGGATGTACGAAAAGTACAAAGAGCAAATTTGTATTTGAAAAAAAATAATAAATGGTATGAATCAATTTATATAGAAGAAGAAGAAGAAGATTTACAAGAAGACACAGACACACCAACTGGTCAAATTGAAAAAGTGGACAAGTCAAAGGAAGAAGAAATTTATGAACATTTTAGCATACATCCTCTTCATTCAAAAGAAGTTATGGGAGACACTATTGATCTGTTTCAGATGAAGAAAGCAAAAGGAACTCCCGTGAGTGTATGGGAGGAGAGCTTGGAAGCTCGATGTTTTCCCCAGCTGTTTCCTACAGGAAAAGGAGGACGATACGATGAACGTCCAGAACAGATTCCAGCTTCTGAGTATCGGACTACAAGACTATGGGCCTCATGTAGGTAAATAAATATTACCGCTTCTTAAATACCGAGCCGTACCGAATCGGTATTTAAGAATCGGTAAGTTATATGTAGGTAAAAATTCGGTAACAATTACCGAATCGGTAACATTCGGTAATCAAGAATCGGAATTCACCGAATCGGTAAATACCGAGGTGGTATTTACCGATTCGGTAAATACCGCGGTGGTATTTACCGATTCGGAAAATACAGAATCGGTATTTACCGAATCGGTAAAAAAAATCACATGACTTGATGAAATAGCCAATCCTGTGCAACCACACCCCACCCAACCAGGAAGTGGCCACACCCAGGCAGGTGCACACAATTAACAGACCCTGGAGAGGCTTGGAGTGCAGAGGAGAGGCAGGGAGCCAGTGCCTGTTCGTGCAGCAAAAATAACATCATGTCCAGCCAGAGGACACAGAGAGATGGAGGGGAAAGGAGGAGGAAGCTGAAATTCAGCCCCAAGGAACTCCAGGTGCTGGTGGAGGAGGTGGTGAAGCAGCACCAGAAGCTGTTTGGGAGGCTGTCCCTGCAAGTGCCTGAGGCTGAAAAGCGCAATATTTGGCTGGCCATCCAGGCGCAGGTCAATGCTGTGGGAGTGACCCACAGGGACATAGAGGTCCTCAAAAAGTGCTGGTATGACCTGAGGATTGTAACCAAGAGGAAGATGGGGGAAATCCAGAAGGAGGCCAGCCAGACTGGAGGTGGAACCAACAGGGCACCTGCCCTCACCGAACTGGAGGAGCTGGTGGGGGCCACAATCGAGCAAGAGAGCGTCGTGGGTCTTGGGGATGCTGACAGCTCTGCCAGAGCCGCCACCCAACAAGGTAAGACGAATGCACAGCAATGTAGCCCCCCCTACCCCTATCCCACATCCCCCATTGTGAAATGAGAATCCCACTCCAGTCCATGTGTTAGTGCAGACAGGCAATGCATTCTGGGAGATGTAGTCAGGGAAACCCCAAACATGAAGTAAATAGCACAGGGCAACAAGGCATGTCACACACATGAGGCACAAGGAGGCAGAGGACATTATGGAGTGTGAAATGATTTATTGTGATGCTTGCAATGCAGCCCTTCGGGGACACTGAGCCGATGTTGCATATCTGTCCACAGATGTGACATCACGCAGTACAGGGCAAACTGCAGGAGAGAGGGCACACCGGCCACAAAGATCACCTCTGGCCAGCACAAGTTCAGCCCAGGGAGCAGGGCCACAGGCAGCCGCACCACCAACACAGGCAGCCTCGCCTCACCCAGAGCCAGCATCACCGCACCCAGAGCCAGCATCACCGCACCCAGAGCCAGCATCACCTCACCCAGAGCCAGCATCACCTCACCCAGAGCCAGCATCGCCACTCATGTTTGAGTCACCGGCCACATCACCGCCTGCAGGTGTGAGAATGAGGAGGCGTCCTGCCGCCAGGCTGCGAGCCTTAGACACCTCGTCTGACGACAGCAGGGGCCCTGACCAAATCACTATGCCCCAGGATGGGAGCCATGCCACTGTGCCCTACACCTCACAGGCAGCACAGACGGGAGCAAGAGGGCACCGCAGGTCGCGTGTCCAGAGTCCACCAGCAAGCATTGACAGCCATGGTGTCTTCTCGGGGCTCGAGGGCCAAATGTTAAAACAACAGCGCCTGCAAACAAAGGCAGTCATGTCAGTCCAGAGGCATATGCGGTTCATGAAATCTACATTTGTCAACATGGACAGTAACATCAGCGCTATGGCAGCGGGCATTCGGGACATGTCCCAGTCAATCCAGCAGTTATGCAGCAAGTTAGATGCTGACATAGATGCACGGCGCCGGGAACGGCAGAGGAGGGACACTACCACCAGTGCACTCAACTGTCTGACAACTGCCACTTCTCTACTCTGCCGGCGCTCTGTGTCGATGCAGGAGGGCCTGACACACTGCTGCAGCGATGTGTCTCGGGGGATGGTGCAGGTGACAAGTGCACTAGAGGTGCTATTAACTAGTCAGGCGGCGACAACTGCTGCAGGGGATGCTGCAGAGAGCATCGACACCAGCAGCAGGAGCAGCATCACACCCCCCGTCCCAGAAGCACGCAGGAGCAGCAGGTGGCTTAGGGTTGGCTGTAGTGAGGATGCTCAAGCCGGGCCATCCCACACTGCAGCGCGTATGCGCAAACATTGATGCAGCCCTGCGTAGCCACTTCCCAATGGGTGACGTAACCCTGGACTTACTCCTTGTATATATGCAATGTTGCCAGATTGGCTTGATCTTCTGTTCATGGCGTAGTGCCGCATTAAAACTACGTCATGACATACCACAACTGGCTGTGTCCCCTTACTTACTCAGAAATAGTTGCATGTGATCTCTGCCCGTCTCTCTCTCCCATCTATTGCAGTTGGCACTCTAGCTGCGTTGCCCTCTGGCTGGCCTGACTCATCCTCGTTGTCCTCAAAATCTGTTAGTTCCACATCTGTACCTTTCTTCGTGGCAAGGTTGTGCAGCATTGCACAAGTGGCAATGATCTTGCAGCAGTTGATGGGTGTGTACTGGCGTGCGCCTCCGCTCTTGTGGAGGCAGCGGAACCTGCTTTTCAGTAGTCCAAACGTGCGCTCCACCACATTGCGTGTTGATTTATGTGCCACGTTGTATCGTCTCTCACTCTGGGTTGATGGGTGTAGGTAGGGAGTGAGGATGAATGACCGGCAGGCATATGCACTGTCGCCTAGGTGAGTAAAAGGGAACCATCAGTCTCATGCCTCTATACACTATGATGTGCAGGTTTCATGGGGCGTCACTGTTACTTACCTAGCAGGTATCCCTCTCCAAATTCTCCGGCAATCAGTCGTGTGTAGATCCCACTGTTCTGGAAGATGTAAGAGTCGTGGGTGCTCCCAGGAAACTTCGCTACAATATCAGTGATGATGTTCCCTGCATCACAGATCACCTGCACATTGATGGAGTGGGTGGACTTTCTGTTCCTGTAGATGTGCTCTGTGTCAGCTGGTGGGCAGATTGGGATGTGTGTGCCATCAATACAACCAATGACATGGGGGAACTGTGCCATGTGATAAAAGTCAGTTTTAGTTTTCTGCAGTTCAGCCTGTGTGTTTGGGAAGCTGATGTAGTGGTGCATTCTCTGCATCATGGCATCCAGGAACTTCCTGAAGAAACGGGACAGGCAACTCTGGGATACACCACCCACCGCAGCTATCACCACCTGATAACTGCCGGATGCCAGTAGATGTAGGCTGCAGAGCACCTGCACATGTGGTGGTATGGCATGCGCCCTTCTTGTTGGCTGGTCCAGGAGTGGGTGCAGGTCCCTTATCAGGTCCATGATGGTTTGGGGGTGTAGCCTGTACCTTTCATGTATCTCTGCATCAGTCAGTTGGAAGAGTGTGATGCGCTGTCTGTAGATTTGTTCCTCCCGTCTCCATATCCTCTGACCTGCTGCCTGTAGACGTAGGCGCCTTGCAATGACATACAGAGCGGCCATGTTGTCCACGCTGTTGCATTTTGGGATTGCTTATATGGTCTGTTGATGGTTACCACCTGCTTTCACTCAGTGTTAATTACCGACTCTTAATTACCGAATTTCATGGATTTCTTAATTACCGATTGTTCCTACATGTCATTTTCAGTTTTACCACTTCATATTTACCACTTCATATTTACCGAATCGGTAAATATGTATTCGGTAAATATGAATCGGTATTTTAGGATTCGGTAATTATGAATCGGTATTTACCGCTTCATATTTACCGAAATGTAGTTTTTGGCCTCCTACATCTCACTTGTCTAAATACCGGTCGGTAACGGCATATTTACCGAAAATCGGCCGTTACCGACCGGTATTTGGCTACCTACATGAGGCCCTATATGCAGAAGATCCAAGATTTCGTCAAAGTATTCCTTATTTGTTCCATCTTTTATTTGAAAGCGACTTGTCTGCATTATCTTATGCAGTAAATCACATTTTAAAAAGTGGAGTACATTTACAAAATGTGTCTGCTAAGGATTTTATGGAGAAAGTGCAGCACCGAGATGATCATTTGGAAACACAACTGATCAATCTGATGGCTTGTCAGCGTGGGACAAATG
Organism: Triturus cristatus; assembly: GCF_964204655.1. NCBI lineage: Eukaryota > Metazoa > Chordata > Amphibia > Caudata > Salamandridae > Triturus > Triturus cristatus. The sequence continues at coordinate 1,024,587,286 of NC_140594.1, forward strand.
AATATTGGTACCGACGCCATGGTGAATTAAAATGCATGTTACGGAATTTAGGAACTCCTACATGGTTTCTAACCCTAAGCTGTGCCGAGTACGCTTGGGATGATTTACTGGATTTTCTAAGAGAGGCAAATTCAAAGATTAAAAATATTGAATACAAGACAGCTGGAGAACTGTGCTCATTGGATCCAGTTAATGTTTGCAGATATTTCAATCATAGATTTGAGGCTATGATGTCCTTCATCTGCAATAAAAAAAATCCACCTCTTGGAGAAGTAGTGGATTTCTTTTGGAGAAAAGAGTACCAGGCAAGAGGTGCTCCTCATATTCATATGCTGTTGTGGATCAAGGATGCCCCAAAGTTTGGAACAGATACTGATGAAGCAGTGTTATCTTTCATTGAAGAATATGCAACATGTGCTATACCTAAAAGCACAGAAGAGAAAAAGTTAAAAGAGCAAGTTTTACGTTTCCAAAGTCATCGGTGTGGAAAATACTGTCGACGGAAGTACAAGACGAAAGATAAATTCTACACAAAGTGTCAATTTGGATTTCCTAGACCTGTTCTTTCAAAAGGAAGAGTCAACAGTTTTATGTCAGCTGTGCGACATACTATAACCAGAAAATCTCCCAAAAATACCTACAACCTAAAAAGAAATGAAGAGTCAAAATGTATAAATGACTTCAACCCAGTCATTTTATTCATGTGGAATACTAACATGGATATTCAGTATGTGGCAGACAATTCTATTGCTGTTGCTCGGTATGTGACATCTTACATCACTAAATCTGAGAAAACAGAATTGAAGGAAATGTGGGAAGAGATTTCTCACGAGAAGACTGTCAGTAAGAAGCTGTACAGTTTCAGTTTAAAGATGTTATCGCATCGAGAAATTGGATCCTACGAATGCTCCGATAGGTTATCATCTGCAAGTCTTTACTCGAAATCCAGAAGAATAATTTGGGTAAGCTTAGGCCTTGCAGGAATGAGAAATCGGATACTGAAATCTGTTGGAGAAATTGAATATTTGGCCGAGAATGACCCAGAAAGTACAGATATTTTCAAATCAAACATGTTGGACACATATTACCCAAAGAGAAGTCATCATCTTGAGAACATGTGTCTCTATGAAGTGCTGCAGAACTACATTTATTCACGGAAAGCCACAGAAGACATCAACAATGGAAAATATAAAGTCATTGGTGAGGAAGGATGTTTGGTGAAGCAAACAAAAGGAAGTTTGATAAATCACAGGAAGCTCAGTTGCGAAACTACTGACAAAAAGGAATTTTACTACTTGGCTCTTTTACAGCTGTTTAAACCATGGCGTTCAGAGGACGAACTACTGGGAGAATTTCAAAGCTATGAAGTTTCTTTTAATGCTCGCAAAGACAGTATAGAATGCAGTACTTTCACAACTTATGTCCAAATGTTAAATGAAGAAAATGAACAGGAAGCAAAAATTGCAGCTGAAGTAGCTAGAGACAGTTCTCAAGACAGCCAAAGTTCAGTAACACTTAGTCAAGATCCCCTAGGACAACCAATCATAGAAAATGAAGCTGCAGTAGCCATGACTGAAGTAGAAACGGCTATGAATCAAGCACAGGAAGATTCAATCGACTTACTAAATCTGGAACAACAACTGAATGAAGAACAAAAAGAAATTTATGAAGAAGTCATCAAAAAAATTGATCATGGATTACTACATGAAAAGAAAGAGTGCTCATGCACATCATTTGAACCAATCAGGATGTATGTGAGTGGACAAGCTGGAACTGGTAAAAGTTTCTTATTAAAAGTCATCAGAAGCTACCTACAGCAAAAAACAGCTTCAAATTTGTCTTGTGTGGTAACTGCTCCAACTGGGTTAGCAGCCTATAACATAAAAGGAATTACCATACATCGCTTGCTAATGTTACCAGTGGAGCATGAGAACAAAATAGAATACCGCAAGCTAACTGGAGAAGCATGCCTCGAAGTTTCAAGAGTGTTGAAGAAGATGCAAGTTCTCATTATTGATGAGGTGAGCATGGTTTCAAATTTAATGCTTGCCTTTGTGCATTTAAGAATGCAACAAATTCTTAAGAGAGACTATGACGTGTCATTTGGAGGAAAACATGTCATAGTTTTTCGGGATCTTCTGCAGCTCACTCCAGTTAAAGGACAACCAGTGTTTAATACTGTGACACATGAAGACACGAAGAAGTCATTAGGAAGCATTGGTAATGCGAATATTTGGTCGTTCTTTGAGTACAAAGAACTCACTACCAATATGAGACAAGCAAACGACGAAGATTATGCAAGTATTCTGAAAGATATCAGAATTGGACTACTCACAGAAGTTGGCAAAAAAGCATTACAGAGTCGGTTGCTACATAACATATTTCCAAATGAAGAAATAGTTGCAGAGAAAATATACCAGAACATTGCAGAAAAAAATACTGTAATCTGCTTAATGCCAACACTACGTGAGTGCTCAATATTCAATGAGGAACTTTTGAAATTGGAAAAGGAAGAGATTAAGAAAATGGAAGCAGAGGACAAAATTCAGCATGAAAGAATTATTTTTACATTAACAGGCAAACTGAAAAATAAATTGGATTCACTAGAGAAGAATATTTCCAAAACAGCTGGATTAGAAAAAAATCTATATGTTTGCATGAATTGTCGAGTGATTTTAAGGAGAAATTTGGATGTAGAAAAAGGTTTAGTGAATGGAGCTATGGGAAGAGTTGTGGGTTTTATTAATTACCAGAAAAAAGATGGAATTGAATGTTTAAAAATTAAATTTGATCAGATAGAAGAAGTTAAAGACATTTGTCGTTGTTCAGTTCGTTTCATGCTTGTGAAAGACTTATATGTACGTAGGAAGCAGTTTCCGTTTTCTCTAGCATATGCTGTAACTATTCACAAGTCTCAAGGATTAACTGTAGATAGTGCTTTTGTAAACATTGGTTCTACTGTGTTCAAAGAAGGTATGGCATATGTTGCTTTGTCACGAGTGAAAACATTATCTGGTTTATTTATGATAGACTTTGATGACTCAAAAGTTAGTGCTGATACAAACTGTGTAAAGGAGTATAACAGATTAAGAAGAACCTATGCTCCTCATTTAGGTCAGTATCCTGTGATTGAAAAACATGTTGTTTGTCGGAAAAGGAGATTTGAGAATATCTGTAATGTGGATGAACAGAACAAAAAAAAAAGGACAGTGATGTGATAGCAAGGAAAAAGAAAAAGGACAGTGTTGAAGAGGTTGTTGGTTGCCATTTTGAAAATAGCTCTGGTGTCAACTGCTATGCAAATGTAGTGCTGAATGTTGTATTTTATCTTGAAAAGTTGCTAGAACAGATAATAGTAAATCATGGGAAAAGATTGTGTTCTCTGCTGAGTCTCCTTTATGAGAAGCTGAGTTATGATAAAACTGAAATAGAAAGTGCTACTGATGTTAGAAATCTTTTAGATGTATGTTGTGGTTCTACACAGTTTAAAGAAAATGTCCAGCAAGATGCTCAGGAATTCTTAATATATATTTTGAGTGTACTAGAAGATGAAGGAGTAGAAGTAGAAAACTTATTTGGTGTCTCTTACAAATGGGAACATTGCTGTGAAAACTGTATGAACACATGTAGTAGTAATGTTGATTCAGAAAGGTTCATAATTTTACCATTACCACAAAGTAAATCAGTGACTTTTAGTAAATTAGTTAAAGATGCCAATCACAACATGGAATGTTCTGAATGTAAATCAGACATGTTTTCTACATTATTTTTACAGAAATATGGTCAGTATGTAATTTTAATGATGCAACGTTGTAGAACTGATGGTTCAAAATTGGACACTTTAATAAAGAAGTTTACAGGACAGCAATTATCAATTTCTGGAAAAACTTTTGTTACAGTTGCAATAATTTTTCATGAAGGACCTACTGTAACTTCTGGACATTACACAGTTTATCTTAAATGTGAAAAAGGCTGGACACTGTGTAATGATTCCCAATTGATTTTCAAGCAACGTTTGCCTTATGATTTACCCAATTCTTACTTAATTTTTCTGAAACCCAAATTTTGAAAACTCAAAACTGCATCTGAAGAAAGCATTTTTTGTATTTTTAAAGGATTATAATTGAAGATATCACTTAAAAAGGATTTTGAAATTACTATTTGGCCTAAAGGAAAAGTAATAAAAACAATTGTGGACTCCTTTGACAGAAATTATTTTGGCATGTGTGCTTTTGCGACAAGGTTTAAAGACGGTTTGTCTAGAAAAATTTTATTCATCTAGAGAAGTACTTGTAATATATATGTAATATTTCTAACAAGGTATATTTTAGTGAGGAAAGTTTTAGGGCTTTTTTTAAGCAATCTTTCAGATTGTTTTTTTTTTGCCCGCTGTTAAATGATGAATACAATAGTTTTCACTATTTTAAGTGAAAAATAAAAAATTCTGAAAACAGCAAAAAAAGGGCAAAAAATTGCTTAGTAAAATATGTAAAAACATGTAATGCTTTTTGTAATGTATGATTGAATATTAATACTTTTTTTCTTTTTTTGCAGAACTGGAAAGAAAAAATAAAAAAAAAAATCTGTTCCCTTGCAAAATACTTTAAAAAATTTTTTTTTAGAAAAAATGTATTTTTTTTAAAAAATAAGTGAAAAATATTAGTATTACTCAATCCTCCCTTTTCATGCTTCCATTTCTTCACCTCTTTATGAACATTAAATTAAAAAAAAAAAAAAAAAATTAAAAAAAACCCTTGGGTGCGCGCAGGGTGCGCGCACCTCAAAAAAAATAAAAAAAAAGTCCCTGAAATTTTTTTTGGGGGGGTTTAGTTTATAAGTGGCTCTTAAAAGAGCCCTTGAGTTAATGGAGGGAAACAGGAAGAGAAAAACGAAAAAAAAGAAAAAACATCTATGGCCTACTTGCGCTCATGGGCATCAAATTTTCTCTGAATGAGATCAAGACTGGTCTCACCCACAGAAATAAGTTTACCGCAATCAGTGCAGCGTGTGGACAACCTAGCAAAACAAGGTGGTCCAAAAAGAGGTGTGGAAGAAGGCAAAGGCACCACTGCAGAAGAAGTGCTCGGCTGAGCTGCCGAAGATGTGCTCGGCTGAGCTGCTGCAGATGTCGTCGGTAGAGCAGGTGGAGGGTTTGCTCCAGAAGCTCGACGAAAAGTCACTGGATGCATTTTGTCAACATGCCTCAACATAGTGTGAATGCTAAAAGAATATTTCTTGTTAGGATTCCCACGTGACAAGACTTTTTGACAAAGTACACATGTAACTTTAGGTGCATTTACCTTTTTTTGTCCCTCTGGAAAAGTGAAAAACTGCCATATAAAGCTGTCTTTCTGCTTCCTGTTCCTCTGCCTCTCAAGTGTGTCCTGGTCACTGTCTGAAGATGGTTGCTGTTCAGCCATTGTCTCTCAACAACAGAATAGCTCCTTCTCCAAAGGAATCAGAACTAATAATGAGGGGAGTAGGTGTGGTTTGGGAAGAATCTGGAACTGAAAGTACTTCAAACCAATCAAAAGTGATGATTCTTGATCACATGACTTGCCATGAGGGGATTGGGTGTGGTGTTGAAACAATCAGAAACTGAAAGTAATGATAACCAATAAGAAGTGCTGTTTTATTATGCATATACCCGAGGTGCGTGCACTGAGCAAGCTTAGAGCGCGCACCTTGTGATTACACATGCGCGAACGCGTATGAGCGCATGTACATACGTCATATGCACGCACGTAACACGCATACGTTGAACACGCGTATACGCGACCGTTATTGCGCGTAATTTTAGCGTATGCGGAATTAAACCGCGTGGAGCGCGTAGGACGCATGCACGCATGCGTACGTACGTACGCATACGTACTGGGTGCGTGCACTATAACGTATATTTGCGTACGTAAATAACGTATGGCGGTATTCATAAAAAACTTACTTTATTCTAATTGAAATTTTTTTCAAAAAGCAAAAAAAACAAAAAAGATACAGATAATATATAAATGAATACATAGGAATTTTATTTTTAATATAATTTTTTTTTTTTAAATTAAATAATACAAAAATTAGCATTTAAAAAACCGTACAAATTCACTGAAAAAACCAAAGGTTTCACACACGTTATAGTTAGGAATTAGCATTTTAAAAACCTTGCAAATTCACTGAAAAAACCATAGGTTTCACACATGTTATAGTTAGCTGGGCATTTCACTCGTGAAAAACCAATGTAACCTTTGATACACACATTCAAAAATAGAGACTAAAATTTTCAAAACAATGGACATACCAATACCAGTTACAACAACCTCTTGAGTAATTCTAAGATCCACATACACATCCACTCATTCACCAACAGTCCTGTACAGTCACTCATACATGTACTCACTCATCATATGTACTCATACACCTATACATCCTGTTACACAATGCCACTCATCCACAGAGTTACTGACACACATAGTCACTCATGAAAATAAAGAAAGAAACATACATTTACTTGCATATACATTTATACACACACCACCACACTTACTTCTACGGGAACTTACACATACTTAGTCTTTTAAACAATCACTTATAGAAACACATACTTATTCATACAGGAACTCTTTCAATCTCTCACTCTCACATATACTCAGTTATATACACCAATAGTCACATATACTAGTTTAAAACATATGTAGTTACTCATAGAGACACTATTGAGACAGTCATTCACTCACTAACACACCCATGCACACACTCATCCACTCATACAGTCCTGCAGACATGCTGTCTTCAACACATACAAACAGTAAATGGATGTTTGATTCTTTATTAGCATGAGTGACTATGTGTGAGTAACTCTATGGATGAGTGGGATTGTGTTACAGGATGTTTAGGTGTATGAGTACATATGATGTGTGAGTAGATGTATGAGTGACTGTATAGGATTGTTGGTGGATGAGTGGATGTGTATGTGGATCTTAGAATTACTGAATAGGTTGTTGTAACTGTTATTGGTATGTCCATTTTTTTGAAAATTTTAGTCTCTATTTTTAAATGTTTGTATCAAAGGTTATATTAGGGTGAGAGGAGGTCTACCACTCTGTCACAAGGATAATGTCATCAGTGATGTCATTTGAGATGTCATCAGTGATGTCATGAGTGATGTCACTGACCATGTCATGAGTGATGTAATATGTGACGTCATCAGTAGTGCATTGCGGGCGCGCGAGTTATAGTTAGCTGAACTAACTATAACGGGGGAATTTCATTGGTTTTTTACGAGTGAAATGTCCAGCTAACTATAACATGTGTGAAACCTTTGGTTTTTTCATTGAATTTCTAAGGTTTTTTAAATGCTAATTCCTAACTATAACGTGTGTGAAACCCATGGTTTTTTCAGTGAATTTCAAAGGTTTTTTAAATGCTAATTCCTAACTATAACGTGTGTGAAACCCATGGTTTTTTCAGTGAATTTGCAAGGTTTTTTAAATGCTAATTTTTTTTTTTTTCTTCTTTTTTTTTTTACATATTTTTATTTTAATTTTCTATCCTTTTTTAAAGACTTTGGTTAAATTTTAAAAATTCTACAATATGTTTTTTTAACATTTTTTATAAAATAAACAGGTAAAATTTATTAGCAATACATTTTTTCCTTTTTTTTAATTTTTTTTTAGTACGCGTACGGTAAGCTTACGGTGAGCGTTCGGTTTACGCAATGTCCGTAATTTATCTACGCTGTTTGCGTATAGTTAGGCAATTTGCGTAGCCGCGCGTACTCCGCGTGGGGCGCGTACGCGTGTACGCTACACGTGCACGTTACGCGGAAGTGTCGGGGAGTGACTGTTATGCGCATGCGCGCGAGCGCGTGTCTTTTTTACGCGCATGCGTACTTTTGCCGTAAGCGTACCGTAAGCGTACGGTAGGTCATGTGATCATGAAACACAACTTTTGATTGGTTGAAACTACTTTCAGTTCTAGAACTCTCCTACACCACACCCATTCCCCTCATTTCTGCTTGTGATCCCTTAGGAGAAGGAGCTGGGTTGTCTTTGTGATACGATGGCAGAACAGCAGAGCTCTTCTGAGAGTGAGGCTAGCAGCACTACCTTGAGGCAGAGAGCGAGGAAACAAAAGACCTCTTACGTATGGGAATATTTTACTTTTCCAGAAGGCCAGCAAAAGGTAAATGCACCCTTAGTGACTTGCAAGCTGTGTACGCGTGTACTTTCAAGAGGTAATCCTGACAGGAAGTATTCCTTTGGGAATCACACCATGATGAGACACCTTAAGGATGTACACAGAAAGACACATGCTCGACTTACTGAAGGTAACCCTTCAGTAAATCAACCAAGCACATCCACAGCAGCTCAGCCTGGACCCTGATCTGCAGGGCCGAGTCCTTCTTCTGCAGGTCAGGTGAGCCCTTCATCTGTGGTGGGAGCATCTCCTTTTTCTGGTCCTCTGGAAACTAACCCTCGGTTTCTGAGGGTTGATATACGGTGCGCCACTTGTCATGATCTAATTTGTCATAGGGAGACCAGTATTTCCCTAGTGAACAATAAAATAGATCAGCACATTTGTCGTAGAGACTAATATTCCCACTCTTTCTTTCCTCTGTCCCTGCATGAACACAACGGCTCTTTTAAGAGCCAACCTTACCTTTCATCTATTTTTTATATATTTTTTTTAAAACTTTTTTTTTTTTTTTTTACCGTACGCGTATTTTTTTTTTTTTTTTTTTAAAACACTAAAAATCAATTATCACATTACAAGGTCCTTGAGAGACTACAATTAAAAACTGCAAATGTGATTGTAGAGAAGTGGAAAAAAGGGACCATGACATTATTGACTTACCATACCCACTCAAAAAAAGATTTATTCATTTAATTTTTTTTTAATTGCTTTAAAAATGGTTCTAGTTTTCGAAAATTTTCAATCTCAATCTGAAAAAAAAGAAAAAAGTATTAATATTTAATAAAACATTTAATAATACAGTACACATATTTACATATTTTTCAAAAAATATTTTTGCCTTTTTTTTGCTGTTTTCAGAAAATATTGCATTTCACTATAAATTGTGAAAGCAATTGCATTCATCATTTAACAGCAGGCAAAAAAAAAATTAACAATCTCAAAGATTGTTTTTAAAAAAGCCCACGATCTCTTTTTGCATAAACATAACTTTATCGAAATGCATAATATTCTTAAAAAATATCATCTAATATCAATACTTATTTCTTTAAAATACCGTCTGATATTTTTGTTTCAGTAGTATAATCACAATAATATATGTCAAATAACTCCACAATACATCTGGTTCAATTTCCTTTAGGCCAAATAGTAATTTTAAAATTCTTTTTTTGTTTAATTTCCAATGGTAATCCAATAAACAACAAAAGTTTAAATTGTACAGATGTCACCGATTCTCTGTAACATTTTGGTTTCCGAAAGATTAATTAATAATTAAATAAGTCCACAATAGAATTGTTTACTTTTCCGCATGGCCAAATAGTAATTTTAAAAATCTTTTTAGAAAAAATTTCCAATGGCAATCCAATAACATTCCAAAATTTAAATTGTGCAGATGTTACCGATTTTTTCTAAATTTTTGGTTTTCCAAAGTTTCCTTAAAAAATGGAAAAATTCCACATTACAATTGGTTACCTTTCCATTAGGCCAAATGATAATTTGTTAAATCTTTTTATTTGTAAATTCCAAATGGTAATCCAATAAAATGGTAAAATTGTTTTGTCCAGATGTTGTCAAATCTCTCTAAAATTTAGGTTTCAGGAAGATTAGATAGGAATTTGCTAAATCAAAAGGCAAACGTTGCTTAAAAATCAATTGGGAATCATTACACAGTGTCCAGCCTTTTTCACATTTAAGATAAACTGTGTAATGACCAGAAGTTACTGTAGGTCCATCATGGAAAATTATTGCAACTGTTACAAAAGTTTTTCCTGAAATTGATAATTGCTGTCCTATAAACTTCTTTATTAAAGTATCCAATTTTGAACCATCAGCTCTACATCGTTGCATCATTAAAATTACATACTGTCTGTATTCCTTTAAAATTAATGTTGAAAACATGTCAGATTTACACTCACCGCATTGCATGCTATGATTAGCATCTTTAACTAATTTAGCAAAAGTGACTGTTTTACTCTCTGGCAATGTTAAATAAATAAACCTTTCAGAATCAACATTAGAGCCGCATATATTATAACAGTTTTCACAACTATGTTCCCATTTATAAGAGAGACCAAATAAATTTTCAATGTTAACCCCTTCTTCTTCCAGTACCTGAAGAAAATAAATCAAGAATTCCTGTGCGTCTTGCTGTACATTTTGAGAAAACTGTGTTCGTCCTGAACATACATCTAAAACTTTTCTAATTTCAGTAGCACTTTCTATTTGAGTTTTATCATTACTCAGCTTTTCAAAAAGGAGACTCAGCACAGAACAGAATCTTTTTCCCTGATTTACTATTATCTGCTCTTGCAAACTTTCCAGATAAAATGCAACATTCAGCACTACATTAGCGTAGCAGTTGACACCAGAGCTATTTTCAAAATAACATCCTACAACCTGTTCTTCATTTTCCTTATTCTTTTTGCTTGCAATTACATCACTCCTCTTTTTTTTCCTCCTCTCTACATCTTCATTACAGATATTCTCATTTCTCCTTTTACGAGAAACTACATGTTTCTCCAACACAGGATACTGACCTAAATGAGGAGCATAGCTTCTTCTTAATCTATTATACTCCTTTACACAATTTGTATCAGCACTAACTTTTGAATCATCAAAGTCTATCATGAATAAACCTGATAATGTTTTCACTCGTGACAAAGCAACATATGCCATACCTTCTTTGAACACAGTTGAACCAATGTTCACAAATGCACAATCTACAGTCAATCCTTGAGACTTGTGAATAGTTACAGCATATGCTAGTGAAAACGGAAACTGCTTCCTACGTACATATAAGTCTTTCACAAGCATGAAACGAACTAAACAACGACAAATGTCTTTAACTTCTTCTATCTGATCAAATTTTATTTTTAAACATTCAATTCCATCTTTTTTCTGATAATTAATAAAACCCACAACTCTTCCCATAGCTCCATTAACTAAACCTTTTTCAACATCCAAATTTCTCCTTAAAAATTCTCTACAGTTCATGCAAACATATAGATTTTTTTCTAATCCAGCTGTTTTGGAAATCTTCTTCTCTAGTGAATCCAATTTATTTTTCAGTGTGCCTGTTAATGTGACAGTAATTCTTCCATCCTCAATTTTGTCCACTGCTTCCAATTTCCTGATATCTTCCTTTTCCAATTTCAAAAGCTCCTCATTGAATATTGAGCATTCACGTAGAGTTGGCATTAAGCAGATGACACTTTTGTTTTCTGCAATGTTCTTGTATATCTTCTCTGCAACTATTTCTTCCTTTGGAAATAAATTATGTAGCAGCCGAGTCTGTAATGCTTTTTTGCCAGCTTCTGTGAGTAGTCCAATCCTGATATCTTTCAGAATACTTCCATATTCTTCATCGTTTGCTTGCCTCATATTAGTTGTAAGTTCCTTGTACTCAAAGAAGGACCAAATATTTGTATTACCGATGCTTCCCAATGACTTCTTCGTGTCTTCATGTGTCACAGTATTAAACACTGGTAGTCCTTTAACTGGAGTAAGTTGCAAAAGATCTCCAAAAACTATGACGTGTTTTCCTCCAAATAACACGTCATAGTCTGACTTCAGAATTTGCTGCATTCTTAAATGCACAAAGGCAAGCATTAAGTTCGATACCATGCTCACCTCATCAATAATGAGAACTTGCATCTTCTTCAATACTCTTGAAACTTCCAAGCATGCTTCTCCAGTTAGCTTGTTGTATTGTATTTTGTTCTCATGCTCCACTGGTAACATTAGCAAACGATGTAAAGTGATTCCTTTTATGTTATATGCTGCTAACCCAGTTGGAGCAGTAACCACACAAGACAAAGTAGAATCCGTTTTTTGCTGTAGGTAGCTTCTGATGACTTTTATTAGGAAACTTTTTCCAGTTCCAGCTTGTCCGCTTACATACATCCTGATTGGATGAAATGATGTGCATGAGCACTCTTTTTTTTCATGTAGAAATCCGTGATCAATTTTGTTTCTGATCTCTTCATAAATTTGTTGCTGCTCTTCGTTCAGTTGTCTTTCCAAATTTTGTAAGTCTATAAATTCTCCTTGAGCTTGATTCATAGCCGTTTCCACTTCATTCATGGCTATTGATGCTTCATTTTCAACGATTGGTTGTCCTAGGGGATCTTGATTGAGTGTTCCTGAACTTTGGCTGTCCTGAGAACTGTCTCTAGCTATTTCTGCTGCAATTGTAGTTTCCTGATCAATTTCTTCATTTAACATTTGCAGATAAGTTGTGAATGTATTGCATTGTATGCTGTCTTTGCAAGCATTAAAAGAATCTTCATAGCTTTGAAATTCTCCCAGTAGTTCATCCTCTGTACGCCATGGTTTAAACAGCTGTAAAAGAGCCAAGTAGTAAAATTCCTTTTTGTCAGTAGTGTCGCAACTCAGCTTCCGGTGATTTATCAAACTTCCTTTTGTTTGCTTCACCAAACATCCTTCCTCACCAATGACTTTATATTTTCCATTGTTGATGTCTTCTGCGGCTTTCCGTGAATAAATGTAGTTCTGCAGCACTTCATAGAGACACATGTTCTCCAGATGATGACTTCTCTTTGGGTAATATGTGTCCAACATGTTTGATTTCAAAATATCTGTACTTTCTGGGTCATTCTCGGCCAAATATTCAATTTCTCCAACAGATTTCAGTACCCGATTTCTCATTGCTGCAAGGCCTAAACTTGCCCAAATTATTCTTCTTGATTTCGAGTAGAGACTTGCAGAAGATAACCTATGTGAACATTCGTAGGATCCAATTTCTTGATGCGATAACATCTTCAAACTGAAACTGTACAGCTTCTTACTGACAGTTTTCTCGTGAGAAATCTCTTCCCACATTTCCTTCAATTCTGTTTTTTCTGATTTCGTAATGTAAGACGTTACATATCGAGCAACAGCAATGGAATTGTCAGCTACATACTGTATATCCATGTTAGCGTTCCACATGGATAAAATCACTGGGTTGTAGTCGTTTATATTTTTTGATTCTTCTTTTCTTTTAAGGTTGTAGGTATTCTTAGGTGATTTTCTTGTGATAGTATGTCTCACAGATGACATAAAACTGTTAACTCTTCCATTTGAAAGAACAGGTCTAGGAAATCCAAATCGACATTTAGTGTAGTATTTATCTTTGCTCTTGTATTTCCGTCGACAGTATTTTCCACACCGATGACTTTGGAAACGTAAAACTTGCTCCTTTAACTTTTTCTCTTCTGTGCTTTTTGGTATAGCACATGTTGCATATTCTTCAATGTAAGATAACACTGCTTCATCAGTATCTGTTCCAAACTTTGGGGCATCCTTGATCCACAACATCATATGAATATGAGGAGCACCTCTTGCCTGGTACTCTTTTCTCCAAAAGAAATCCACTACTTCTCCTAGAGGTGTTTTTTTTTTATTGCAGATGAAGGACATCATAGCCTCAAATCTATGATTGAAATATCTGCAAACATTAACTGGATCCAATGAGCACAGTTCTCCTGCTGTCTTGTATTCGATGTTTTTAATGTTTGAATTTGCCTCTCGTAGAAAATCCAGTAAATCATCCCAAGCGTACTCGGCACAGCTTAGGGTAAGGAACCATGTTGGAGTTCCTAAATTCCGTAACATGCATTTTAATTCACCATGGCGTCGGTACCAATATTCATTTGTCCCACGCTGACAAGCCATCAGATTGATCAGTTGTGTTTCCAAATGATCATCTCGGTGCTGCACTTTCTCCATAAAATCCTTAGCAGACACATTTTGTAAATGTACTCCACTTTTTAAAATGTGATTTACTGCATAAGACAGTGCAGACAAGTCGCTTTCAAATAAAAGATGGAACAAATAAGGAATACTTTGTCGAAATCTGGGATCTTCAGCATATAGTCTTGTAGTCCGATACTCAGAAGCTGGAATCTGTTCCGGACGTTCATCGTATCGTCCTCCTTTTCCTTTAGGAAACAGCTGGGGAAAACATCGAGCTTCCAAGCTCTCCTCCCATACACTCACGGGAGTTCCTTTTGCTTTCTTCATCTGAAATAGATCAATATTGTCTCCCATAACTTCTTTTGAATGAAGAGGATGTATGCTAAAATGTTCATAAATTTCTTCTTCCTTTGACTTGTCCACTTTTTCAATTTGTCCAGTTGGTGTTTCTGTGTCTTCTTGTAAATCTTCTTCTTCTTCTTCTTCTATATAAATTGATTCATACCATTTATTATTCCTTTTCAAATACAAATTTGCTCTTTGTACTTTCCGTACATCTACCAGCTCCTGCCAAATCTTCTTATTCTTTGTAGGTACACCATTAACCAGAATAATTAATGGTTCAGTTTCCAAAGTATCCGCATCAATAGTTTCCATATTTTTTTTCAAATCCAAGGGCAAATACACCACTCTACCTTTTAAACCTCTCAGTAAATCTGAAGGAGGTAATTTACCAGTTTTGGGCTCCATACGTACTATGGTCTGGAACGGATGAACACATTGAATGAGTATAGACTCATATGTATTTAATTCAGAAAGTTCAGCAGGAATAGCATCCAATTCTAAATTATTATGTACAGCTCTGGTCGGCATTCTATTTTCCTCTAACTTGTTGTAACAGTATTTACAAATACGCTGAACTTCACCCAATTCAAAACAATTTTCAAGAAATATATATGTGGCAAAATCCTTCTACTTATAATTATCTTCATTTTCACTCTTTCTGTAGAGATCAACATACCTGGTTTGTTTTCTATAATGAGTTCTGCGGCAACAAATACAAGTAATATTTGGTCTTTCATTAGAGATTATTGCAAATTTTGTTATGTGATCATTAAATGTCTTACTTACAAAGGGTTCTACATTCTCTTCCACTTCTTCCTCATTTACTGTGTCCTTCTCTGCACTGTTTTGTTCAGGACCAAAGTAACAAAACTGAATTTCATCAACAACCTTCTCTACATCTGATACCGTTCCAGGGAACAGAGCCCTATTCAATTCATCTAACTTTATTGCTGGACTTTTAGCAAAATACAACCATCTCACAAACTTTCTCATTTCAGTATGATGAACAGCCAGCATCCTAAAATGATGGAAAACACTATTACACACTTTTCTAGATAGACAAGCCAGAGAATGACCCTGCTATATTCTCTTAGAAACTCACGAAATTTATCAATAGATTCCTGACGCACAGTGCAAATACTACTACAATTCCAAGTGTACACTGGGGCTTTAGGACGTCTCCCCATAGCCTCATCCGCCATCACTTGTACCTCATCTCTTGGAACCATTATCTCCTTCTCCATTATGCAACCATTTTTCACTTCATAAGCACGACCTCTGGTGTCAACTGCATGCAGCAAACTATTACTTTGAAAATAACTCTCTTCATTAAAAAAAGGTTCACTAATTGAACTATGCATCCATTTTCCTAAAAACACTTTAGAAAAGTTTGTCCTGTTCACTACTCTTTTCCTTTTGCTATGTGATTTCAGTACATTAACCATTTTGTCTAATGTACGCATCCTATTCAAAATTAAAATGAATAGTTTCCTTTTTAATTCTAATGCCTTTGTTGCAATGGCTTCAATTTCTTTTTTTCTCTTATAAAACTTAGTCTTTTGCTTATATTTCTTCACATCCTTTATCAAATTGGACATAACTCTTCTCTGAAACATTTTTCTACGTATCTCTTTAAATGCTGTTTTTCTGTTTAAGTTAATCTTTTTAGTTGCAGAAGGTATATTTGCAATAACTAAATTCTCTATTTTTTCCTGTGCTTTTCGATTGAAATCATTCTTTCCAGTACAGACATTTTGTACATTTTTCCTTTTTTTGAATATGTTTTTTAGAAAAATGTTTGTCTGCTTACCAGAAGATTTTTTCTTTTTCCCAACATGAGCATCTTCAACTAACTTAGGTCCTCCAGTTGTCTTCAAATATAGGTTTTTTTTGTGGTCTTTTTTTACTCTGGATTTTGTAGGCATCTTAAATTTTGTTCACTGCTCTTCAGCAATACCTGAAAAAAACTAAAAAAAAATTCCTTTATTTTATTTAAATATATTACTACATTTGTTTTCACATTAGTCACAAAACGAAATTTCTTTGCCAATTTGAAAGCACACTTACTGCTCTTTTTTTTGGCAAGTGATAATCACTTTTACAGACTGACACATTATGAATCCACTTTTCAGATTTTTTTAAAAGCACATGTCCAAACTGCTTTTTCAGACCAGCACCATTTGTAACCTGGGTGACTGCCTACACTCCAGCAAGGGCAACCAGCCTTAGTGATGCTGAATGTATTTGCATTACTGACTGAAACCTCAAACCCCACTCGCTTGTGAATACTGTGCATGATTCCACATGGTAAGCAGCTGGGTGTGTGCTAAGAGTCTGCTTCTGCACCAAAAAAAGGCTCCCCCTTTCCTTCTAATGCAACTGTGAAATCACCAGAGCAATACGCAATAAATCTCTGCCTGTAATTCCTATTTGCACACATAGTCATATTTTCACATTAGTCACAAAACGAAATTTCTTTGCCAATTTGAAAGCACACTTACTGCTCTTTTTTTTGGCAAGTGATAAACACTTTTACAGACTGACACATTATGAATCCACTTTTCAGATTTTTTAAAAAGCACATGTCCAAACTGCTTTTTCAGACCATCACCATTTGTTAACTGGGTGACTGCCTACACTCCAGCAAGGGCAACCAGCCTTAGTGATGCTGAATGTATTTGCATTACTGACTGAAACCTCAAACCCCACTCGCTTGTGAATACTGTGCATGATTCCACATGGTAAGCAGCTGGGTGTGTGCTAAGAGTCTGCTTCTGCACCAAAAAAAGGCTCCCCCTTTCCATCTAATGCAACTGTGAAATCACCAGAGCAATACGCAATAAATCTCTGCCTGTAATTCCTATTTGCACACAGAGTCATGTTTTCACATTAGTCACAAAACGAAATTTCTTTGCCAATTTGAAAGCACACTTACTGCTCTTTTTTTTGGCAAGTGATAATCACTTTTACAGACTGACAAATTATGAATCCACTTTTCAGATTTTTTAAAAAGCACATGTCCAAACTGCTTTTTCAGACCAGCACCATTTGTAACCTGGGTGACTGCCTACACTCCAGCAAGGGCAACCAGCCTTAGTGATGCTGAATGTGTTTGCATTACTGACTGAAACCTCAAACCCCACTCGCTTGTGAATACTGTGCATGATTCCACATGGTAAGTAGCTGGCTGTGTGCTAAGAGTCTGCTTCTGCACCAAAAAATGGCTCCCCCTTTCCATCTAATGCAACTGTGAAATCACCAGAGCAATACGCAATAAATCTCTGCCTGCAATTCCTATTTGCACACATAGTCATATTTTCACATTAGTCACAAAACGAAATTTCTTTGCCAATTTGAAAGCACACTTACTGCTCTTTTTTTTGGCAAGTGATAAACACTTTTACAGACTAACACATTATGAATCCACTTTTCATATTTTTTAAAAAGCACATGTCCAAACTGCTTTTTCAGACCAGCACCATTTGTAACCTGGGTGACTGCCTACACTCCAGCAAGGGCAACCAGCCTTAGTGATGCTGAATGTATTTGCATTACTGACTGAAACCTCAAACCCCACTCGCTTGTGAATACTGTGCATGATTCCACATGGTAAGTAGCTGGCTGTGTGCTAAGAGTCAGCTTCTGCACCCAAAAATGGCTCCCCCTTTCCATCTAATGCAACTGTGAAATCACCAGAGCAATACGCAATAAATCTCTGCCTATAATTCCTCTTTGCACACAGAGTCATGTTTTCACATTAGTCACAAAACGAAATTTCTTTGCCAATTTGAAAGCACACTTACTGCTCTTTTTTTTGGCAAGTGATAAACACTTTTACAGACTGACACATTATGAATCCACTTTTCATATTTTTTAAAAAGCACATGTCCAAACTGCTTTTTCAGACCAGCACCATTTGTAACCTGGGTGTCTGCCTACACTCCAGCAAGGGCAACCAGCCTTAGTGATGCTGAATGTATTTGCATTACTGACTGAAACCTCAAACCCCACTCGCTTGTGAATACTGTGCATGATTCCACATGGTAAGTAGCTGGCTGTGTGCTAAGAGTCAGCTTCTGCACCAAAAAATGGCTCCCCCTTTCCATCTAATGCAACTGTGAAATCACCAGAGCAATACGCAATAAATCTCTGCCTGTAATTCCTATTTGCACACAGAGTCATGTTTTCACATTAGTCACAAAACGAAATTTCTTTGCCAATTTGAAAGCACACTTACTGCTCTTTTTTTTGGCAAGTGATAAACACTTTTACAGACTGACACATTATGAATCCAATTTTCATATTTTTTAAAAAGCACATGTCCAAACTGCTTTTTCAGACCAGCACCATTTGTAACCTGGGTGTCTGCCTACACTCCAGCAAGGGCAACCAGCCTTAGTGATGCTGAATGTATTTGCATTACTGACTGAAACCTCAAACCCCACTCGCTTGTGAATACTGTGCATGATTCCACATAGTAAGCAGCTGGGTGTGTGCTAAGAGTCTGCTTCTGCACCACAAAATGGCTCCCCCTTTCCATCTAATGCAACTGTGAAATCACCAGAGCAATACGCAATAAATCTCTGCCTGTAATTCCTATTTGCACACAGAGTCATGTTTTCACATTAGTCACAAAACGAAATTTCTTTGCCAATTTGAAAGCACACTTACTGCTCTTTTTTTTGGCAAGTGATAAACACTTTTACAGACTGACACATTATGAATCCACTTTTCATATTTTTTAAAAAGCACATGTCCAAACTGCTTTTTCAGACCAGCACCATTTGTAACCTGGGTGTCTGCCTACACTCCAGCAAGGGCAACCAGCCTTAGTGATGCTGAATGTATTTGCATTACTGACTGAAACCTCAAACCCCACTCGCTTGTGAATACTGTGCATGATTCCACATGGTAAGTAGCTGGCTGTGTGCTAAGAGTCAGCTTCTGCACCAAAAAATGGCTCTCCCTTTCCATCTAATGCAACTGTGAAATCACCAGAGCAATACGCAATAAATATCTGCCTGTAATTCCTATTTGCACACAGAGTCATGTTTTCACATTAGTCACAAAACAAAATTTCTTTGCCAATTTGAAAGCACACTTACTGCTCTTTTTTTTGGCAAGTGATAAACACTTTTACAGACTGACACATTATGAATCCACTTTTCATATTTTTTAAAAAGCACATGTCCAAACTGCTTTTTCAGACCAGCACCATTTGTAACCTGGGTGTCTGCCTACACTCCAGCAAGGGCAACCAGCCTTAGTGATGCTGAATGTATTTGCATTACTGACTGAAACCTCAAACCCCACTCGCTTGTGAATACTGTGCATGATTCCACATGGTAAGTAGCTGGCTGTGTGCTAAGAGTCAGCTTCTGCACCAAAAAATGGCTCCCCCTTTCCATCTAATGCAACTTTGAAATCACCAGAGCAATACGCAATAAATCTCTGCCTGTAATTCCTATTTGCACACAGAGTCATGTTTTCACATTAGTCACAAAACGAAATTTCTTTGCCAATTTGAAAGCACACTTACTGCTCTTTTTTTTGGCAAGTGATAAACAATTTTACAGACTGACACATTATGAATCCACTTTTCATATTTTTTAAAAAGCACATGTCCAAACTGCTTTTTCAGACCAGCACCATTTGTAACCTGGGTGTCTGCCTACACTCCAGCAAGGGCAACCAGCCTTCGTGATGCTGAATGTATTTGCATTACTGACTGAAACCTCAAACCCCACTCGCTTGTGAATACTGTGCATGATTCCACATAGTAAGCAGCTGGGTGTGTGCTAAGAGTCTGCTTCTGCACCAAAAAATGGCTCCCCCTTTCCATCTAATGCAACTGTGAAATCACCAGAGCAATACGCAATAAATCTCTGCCTGTAATTCCTATTTGCACACAGAGTCATGTTTTCACATTAGTCACAAAACGAAATTTCTTTGCCAATTTGAAAGCACACTTACTGCTCTTTTTTTTGGCAAGTGATAAACACTTTTACAGACTGACACATTATGAATCCACTTTTCATATTTTTTAAAAAGCACATGTCCAAACTGCTTTTTCAGACCAGCACCATTTGTAACCTGGGTGTCTGCCTACACTCCAGCAAGGGCAACCAGCCTTAGTGATGCTGAATGTATTTGCATTACTGACTGAAACCTCAAACCCCACTCGCTTGTGAATACTGTGCATGATTCCACATGGTAAGTAGCTGGCTGTGTGCTAAGAGTCAGCTTCTGCACCAAAAAATGGCTCCCCCTTTCCATCTAATGCAACTGTGAAATCACCAGAGCAATACGCAATAAATCTCTGCCTGTAATTCCTATTTGCACACAGAGTCATGTTTTCACATTAGACACAAAACGAAATTTCTTTGCCAATTTGAAAGCACACTTACTGCTCTTTTTTTGGCAAGTGATAAACACTTTTACAGACTGACACATTATGAATCCACTTTTCATATTTTTTAAAAAGCACATGTCCAAACTGCTTTTTCAGACCAGCACCATTTGTAACCTGGGTGTCTGCCTACACTCCAGCAAGGGCAACCAGCCCTAGTGATGCTGAATGTATTTGCATTACTGACTGAAACCTCAAACCCCACTCGCTTGTGAATACTGTGCATGATTCCACATGGTAAGTAGCTGGCTGTGTGCTAAGAGTCAGCTTCTGCACCAAAAAATGGCTCCCCCTTTCCATCTAATGCAACTGTGAAATCACCAGAGCAATACGCAATAAATCTCTGCCTGTAATTCCTATTTGCACACAGAGTCATGTTTTCACATTAGTCACAAAACGAAATTTCACATTTTCCAACCTCAAACCCTTAAACTATTCTTTTATTATACCAGTACACCTTAATTTATTGTGAAAACATAGTCCATATTATTTTACTTGTTCCTCACATTTAAATTTCTCCCAAAACAGAAAATAATAAACACAACTTCAACAAAAAGAATTGCATTTCTATTATTCATTTCTTAATTTACCATATACATCCCCTCTCAAACTCTAAACTCACCTTTAAAATTAGTTAGTTGTGAAAGAAATGTGGCACTCAAACAGCAGATTATCAGAGCCAGGATCTCTGTTCTTTACACCTCTCTCCTCTCAGCAGAACCAGATAATGGCAAACTTTCCCTCTCTTTTTCCACACATATACATGTTAGTTTCAAATCTCAGTGCTTGCCCCTTTTTTTCAAATGTAATCACACATTTCTATTGGTTGAAAACCAACCCTTTTCCAAAAGTACCCTTCCCCCAACTTGACTTCTGCCTAGTACCCTTCCCCCAACTTGACTTCTGCCTGCTACCATAGCAACAGCTCATGGAACACTGCTGTGTGGAGTCAGGTCAGAAGTTCGCCAAACAATGTTTCAATTCCACAGAGCAAGAGTGCTTGACTTTTCAAACCTAACAGCAAATCCATAGTACTGTTCTTTGGTAACACATTTTTCTGTACCAATACAAAACATGCTTCTATTAATTTACACATACAGCCTAGTTTTTATTCTAGAATGGTATGAAACAGCCAATCAGTTCTTTTTTTTATGAAAAAAATATGTATGCCTCCATTTCCAAACTGTCTTTCTTTTCATATTGCCATTCTACTGAATTACACCTCCTGAGTGCATCCAGTTCTCCTTTGAAGATGTTCACAGTGTGGATTGTAGGGCACAGCTATGTCTTCTGGAGTGAAAAGTATGCAGAGAAAACAGGTATGGTGAGAGACCTTGCTTTGCCAAATGTAGACATTAAATGGATTGGTCAGAGAGGGTTAAAGTGGCACCAATTGATGCCATTGGTGAAATCCTTCATGCACATCCAACACCCTGACCTCATAATAGTGCACGGTGGTGGCAATGACCTAGGCACTTTGACTGGGGTAGGTCTGGAAATGCTTATGAAGGACACCTTTGCACAACTGTTTTCACTTTTCCCTAAAACTGCCTTTGTGTTTTCTAACATATGCCAAAGGCAAAAATGGAACTGGTCCAATCATTTCTGTCCGCAGATTGACAAAGCAAG
Organism: Triturus cristatus; assembly: GCF_964204655.1. NCBI lineage: Eukaryota > Metazoa > Chordata > Amphibia > Caudata > Salamandridae > Triturus > Triturus cristatus. The sequence goes on from NC_140594.1 coordinate 1,024,609,547, forward strand.
AAAGCACGTCAACAAATCTGTTTCTGCTTTCCTCCGTGACTATGGTATGGGTTCCATTTACCACAACAACTTGCGTTATGACATGCAAGACATTTATAGAGGAGATGGTGTGCACTTCAATGATGAAGGGAACAGAGTCTTCCTCTTGAACCTTAGACTCTGCATCGGTACTTACTTGTAGGTACCACTAAAAAATCACTTCATAAACACAACGGCTCTTTTTAGAGCCCCCTAATATCTAAACACTTAAATCTGATTTTCATTTCTTTTTTTCTTTTTTTTTTACCGTACGCTTACCGTACGCGTACCCCGCGATTTTTTTTAAAATCAATAAATGTTTTCTTTGTACTTTTCTGTCCTTCTTTGACCCCCTTACAAATGTTAGGGGGTCTGTAACTCTCCTCCTTGCCCCTTTTTCTTGTTATCACTCTTTTTTTTCTGAGTGAAACACACGAAATGGCGGCCGCCGCTTCCTGGTTTCGACCGATTCGAATGTTTACTAAGATCTAAGAGCCAATCAGAATCGCGCTCGCGCACGCCACCGTACGCGTACGGTAAGCGGACCGTAAGCGCACCGTAAGCTGGCTCAGATATATATATTGATTTAAAGGCTATTTTCTCAGAATCTACTGAACAGATTTACACCAAACCTACAAAAGGCACTTCCTTGACCTGAGGACTACCTCTCTGCCAAATTTCTAGTAATTCTGTTCAGCCGTTCGGGCTGTAGCCCTGTCTAAAGGTCCTATGGAAAAATGCATGGGAAAAACGCGTTTTGGGACCCCCCTTTTATCTCAGCCCCCGCTTGACGAATCCCCCCGAGACTTTCAGGGAAGGAGCGGAGCGTAGCGCCCCACCTATTTTGAAAAATTCGCGAGGATTCGTCGACCGGCGCCAAAGTTATTCAAAATAGAATGTTGCGGATTTCCTATGGAAACGTGGTCCTAACTATAGCTACCTACTGGCGACTGCCAGTAGGTAATATATATATATATATATATATATATATATATATATATATATATATATATATATATATATATATATATATTTCCAACAAACACAGTTGCCTGCAATGGAGGAGCCTCACGGCATGATGTTCTGTTGCCAAAAATCTTTATTGGGGGTTTACAGCGAGGAACAGCAGCCATGCCTCACCAAATGAAAGACCAGCATGACGCGTTTCGTGGTCTGCACCACTTCTTCAAAGGCAGAGGGACTGAAGAGGTGGCAACACAGCAATTTTTAAAGCATGACACCTGATTAAAAAACTCTGCCTCAGTGGGCGTAGCCACTCCTGTGGCCCGATGGTCTTCGTAGTGCCCAGTGTTACTCCAGTGAGATGCCGTGTGTTGGCCCCCAAAATTGTTCAATAAAATACCACAGTGGGCGGTGAGACACAGCTCTGGTCCCCACTGACACAATCTTACCCCAATATCAGTCTCTTGTCCCATTCGCAGGGGCACTTGGTGGCGTCGTTGCAGGAGTGCCTAGCCAACACCGGGACTCGCTTCGCGGCTCAGGCAAGCCGGCCTAAATCCAACAAACACAGTTGCCTGCAATGGAGAAGCCTCACAACAGGATGTTCTGTTGCCAAATATCTTTATTGGGGGTTACAGCGAGGAACAGCAGCCATGCCTCACCAAATGAAAGTCCAGCCTGACGCGTATCGTGGTCTGCATCACTTCTTCAAAGGCAGAAGGACTGAAGAGGCGGCAACACAGTAATTTTTAAAGCACCACACCTGATTAAGAAACGTTGCCTCAGTGGGCGTGGCCACTCCTGTGGCCCGTTGGTCTTCATAGTGTCCAGTGTTACTCCAGTGAGATGCCGTGCGTTGGCCCCCAAAATTGTTCAATAAAATACCACAGTGGGCGGTGGGACACAGCTCTGGTCCCCCCTGGCACAATCTTACCCCAATATCAGGCTCCTGTCCCATTCGCAGCGGCGCTTGGTGGCGTCGTTGCAGGAGTGCCTAGCCATCACCGGGACTCGCTTCGCGGCTCAGGCAAGCTGCCTAAATCCAACAAACACAGTTGCCTGCAATGGAGGAGCCTCACAACAGGATGTTCTGTTGCCAAAAATCTTTATTGGGGGGGTTACAGCGAGAAACAGCAGCCATGCCTCACCAAATGAAAGTCCAGCCTGACACGTATCATGGTCTGCATCACTTCTTCAAAGGCAGAAGGACTGAAGAGGCGGCAACACAGTAATTTTTAAAGCACCACACCTGATTAAAAAACTCCGCCTCAGTTGGCATGGCCACTCCTGTGGCCCAATGGTCTTCGAAGTGCCCAGTGTTACTCCAGTGAGATGCCGTGCGTTGGTCCTCAAAATTGTTCAATAAAACACCACAGTGGGTGGTGGGACACAGCTCAGGTCCCGGCTGACGCAATCTTTCCCCAATAGCAGGCTCCTGTCCCATTCACAGCGGCACCTGGTGGGGTTGTTGCAGGAGTACCGAGCCAGCACCGGGACTCGCTCCGCGGCTCAGGCAAGCCGCCTAATTCCAACAAACACAGTTGCCTGCAATGTAGGAGCCTCACGACAGGATGTTCTGTTGCAAAAATCTTTCTTGGGGGGTTACAGCGAGGAACAGCAGCCATGCCTCACCAAATAAAAGTCCAGCCTGATGCGTTTCGTGGTCTGCACCACTTCTTCAAAGGCAGAGGGACTGAAGAGGCAGCAACACAGTAATTTTTAAAGCACCACACCTGATTAAAAAACTCTGCCTCCGTGGGCGTGGCCACTCCTGTGGCCCGATGGTCTTCGTGGTGCCCAGTGTTACTCCAGTGAGATACCGTGCGTTGGCCCCAAAATTATTCAATAAAACACCACAGTGGGCAGTGGGACACAGCTCAGGTCCCCGCTGATGCAATCTTTCCCCAATAGCAGGCTCCTGTCCCATTCGCAGCGGAGCCTGGTGGCGTCATTGCAGGACCCCAAAAATGTTTAATAAAACACCACAGTTGGCGGTGGGACACAGCTTAGGTCCCCGCTGACGCAATCTTCTCCCAATAGCAGGCTCCTGTCCCATTCGCAGCGGCGCCTGGTGGCGTAGTTGCAGGATAAATATATATATATATATATACCTACTGACGGTTGCCAGTAGGTAGTTATAGTTAGGACCTAGTTTCCATAAAAGAATGTTTTTTGATTTGCCAATATCTTTGGTGCTGTTTGACAAATCTTCTCGAAATTGTCCAACAAAAAGGTTCACTCAGGTCAGGTCCTTTCTTAAAAGCTTTGGGGTGATTCGTCAAGCGGGGGCCGAGAAAAAGGGGGGTCCCAAAACACGTTTTCTCCATGTTAATTTCTATAGGAACTTTAAACAAAGCTACAGCCTGAACTGCTGAACAGAATGACAACAAATTTGGCAAAAAGGTAGCTCATGGACTAGAAAGTGTGCTTTTCTTAAATGGTGTAATTCCGTTTAGTAGTTGCAGAGAAATTCAAAATATAAAAATATCGATGTCTAAGCACCGAGGAGGATTCGTGAACCCTCCCAAGCACCAGCTGACTTCTGATTGGCTGCCAACACTCCAAACCAGGAAGTATTGGCAGCCATCTTGTGACTCGGTAACTGAAACCGAAACACCCTGACCCCCTAGGCCTGCTCGGGGGTCAATAAAAGCAATTGTAAAAGAAATAATTTCAGCAGAATTCGCGCTGGGTGCGCGAATCCGGGCTTTTTTTTTTTTAACGAAGCGCAGGCTCCCGTGCTTCATTTCTTCAAGCCTCCGGGTGGGCTAGGTCCCGGGAGCCATGTCAAAATAATTAGCGGGGATTGAGCCTCCTCTGCCTTTACCTGGTGATAGCAAGGAGCCCAGTCGGAGCCGCTCCGGAGCCCAGAGTGAGTGGGGCTCTTTGCAGCATTGCATCATCGGCTGCCACTGGATTATTGGACTGGAGAGAGACAGCTGCAAATCCTCCCGCCCGTGGCTACCATGCACTTGCTGGGGGGCACTCTATTTTTCCTCTACTCAGTGCTGGTGCCCGGTGCCGCTGCATACGAATCAGGACAGGGGTACTATGAAGATTCAGATCTGGGGGAGACCAGAGTGAGTAACGAAGTGAAACAAAGCAAATGAAATTGCACATAACTTTAGTTCTATTTACTGCTTGTCCAGACATGGGTCGCACTGGCACTGCCGTGTTCTTTGTACCCGGGGTGACATGTGCTCTGGCTGGGAGCACTTACAAGTTCAGCCTGAAATTTCAGAAGGGGTGTTCTTATGTCTGTACCTTGCTGAAGACCACCTCTGGGGACATCATATCGGCACGTGCAGAGTGTAGGCATTACCCCGGCGGGCACCTGTGGTAGACTCCACCCACATGCAGTGGGTGAGTGATTGTGTTTGTAGGGGTTAATTTTGGGGGGTGCCACTCAGCGGTCACGGCTGATCAAGCTTGTGCTTGACTCTTTTCCAGTCACTGGCATCCAAGGTAAATGAGCTGGCAGTAGTGAAAGTTTCCGCTCCCCAGTGAGCTCCTCGTGCTTGGACAAGGGGGTGCTGAAATCATGACTTTACACTCAAAAAGTATTCTAGCATCTGCAACCTGCATCTTTGGCGAGTCTGAGGTGCTGCAGCGACACAACACCATAGTTCATGTGCCTCACTGTACAGTCACTCGCGCTTTGGCCCTCTGGCTGCAATCCTTTCAAAGAGAGGCATAGAGCATAGACAGTACAGGCATGCACTGCCTGTATGTGAGCAGACATTGAGTGTCGCTCCGTTCTGCCTCCAGTGCAGGGCGGGGGGGTAGCTACTGCTCTACAATTAATTCCACCCTTTAAGTGGTGACTTTGTTCAGGAGCAGCCTGATATCCAACTCATCGTCACCTGAGGATCGGCATGCACGGAGTCACCTGAGGATCGGCATGCACGGAGTTCACTCAGGGGCTAATGCGGCACAGAGGGAGGACCACCCTTAAGGGAGCCCTCATCCAGACTAGTGCTCATGTATGTGGTTTTTTTTTTTTATTTGATGGGAGCCGTGGGCTTCTTACTGCATGCAGCAGGATGCCCACATCAATGTCTATTGGACATTGACTTCATTGTAAGTGTCAAATAAGTGTCCCTGATTCACAGAATGTAGTGCTTTGCAAGACATTTAGATCAGATCATGGCGTTAATGTTGGGAACATTTTGTGATAATCAAAGGGTTTTACAGCTTGTAGGGCCAGTAACTTTAGTCAAGACTGGAACCACAATTTTTCACATGCATATAACCCATAGATCTCCTGACACTCATCTTTGGGGCTATAAATTTCTTTCTCACCCTCAGGTCCCAGAATCTGCCACTCACCCTTAAGCCTCTTGCCAATACTCACCCTCTGATCTCTGAACTGCCTTCAGCCCCTAAAGATCCTGTTCATGCAGAGGTGTGCTCATTTCGCAGTTCCGGCAGGTCTCCAGAGGATCATACCTAAAGTTCTAGTGAATTCTGTCCACCCTCAGCGACCAGTGGCCCCTGCTCACACCAAATCAGCAGCAAGACGCCCTTTGAGGTGGAGGGTCCAATACAAATGGTGTCACTCACTCATGCCACTCATTGAGGCTCTTGTTCATCGTCAGTTGTTTCCTAAAATATACAGTTACACTCCAAACCCTTCAGCTCATGTCCATTCTTGTGCCCCCTGAGACTCTTGCTCAGTATGAGATCCCTAGTAATACTACTCACTCTCGGGTGTCCTTGCAGTCCTTCTCACCCTCCAGTCCCCTGATAGCCATATTCACCCTTTGGCCTTGTAGGTCCTGCTTATTCCGACCTGGAAGATCCTTCTCCCCCTTAGTCATTGGGATCATGTTTACCAGGTGTTTCTATGAGGCTTCTGTTTACCCTAAGCACCACGGGCATTCAACTCACCCTAAGGCCCTGAGACACCCGCTCATCAGCAGAACTTCAAAGCTCCTCCTCAACCCAAGCACTATGGACTTAAGAGAAGCAAACTGCATTTTAGCTTTGGTTAAGTTTAGTGGAAGATTTGGAATTTTCCCAACTCCCTCCATAAAAATGAAGGAGAAATCGTGCTAGAACTGTCATTTTTCAAGAGTGTTTTCTTAAATCCATCAACTAAAACTGATTATGTTTGAAAGGCCTCTCAAGATGGTATGATCTCAATACCCAAATAATGTTTGATTGGTATGCATCACTGTTAACTTCAACAGGGATGTCAATAAGCAGTCACGCCAAAATTTGGCACGATTGGAGGAGACAGGCTTTTTTTTTTAAGAACAATTACAAATGTATTTTAAACTGCACCTAGTTAAATGTTATGGATGGGGGAAGAGTGAGCATGCATCTAACATGTGACACACCTTCTGCCATCCCCAAAGGCTTTTTTGGAGGAATTTTTCTGTCAGTAAATCTTTGCACTTCATCTTGCCATTTGTTCATTGTATAGCTGGCCTTATCATTCATTTCATTTCCCAAAATAAGGAATTATAAATATTAAATATATACCTTCATACAGATAAAAAAACTTATATTGACAAAATATTAATATGGCCATATACCTGGGTTGTTGAATAAACATTGGAAATAAACATGCCAAGGGAAAAGAAAAAAATCTGAAAGCTCAAAATTAGAAAATCTAGCATTAACTCACTTTTAATTGCTGCCTTATTGATATGTTTGCTGCAAATTGTTTGGTTAATTTCTAATGGATATCTGGACACTGCACATACTTAGGTTGTCTTTTGCACTTACACTGGACTTTTAAGATGTTCATAGTATTTGTAACATTAATTAGAAATAGGTCCTCCTCTGTTCAGAGACTGAGGAAGGGTACTGGTGTTTTATGTTTGCTTACTGTTGGTACTATTTTAAGTTCAAACAGAGGGAAAGATGCTAGTTTGCAAATGAAAAAGTAAAATGGTGTCAGTTTCTTCACCTGCCCAAATACACTTCCCTTGGCTACAAGACATGATATGTGGCAGGCAAAGAATAACAGAGATTGAATTATCTCAGACCATTTCCTGGGCTGTGAATTGTTTGCCTTTCTTTCATGGCCTTTTTAAGGCAAGGGCCACTCACTGTCGGAAAGAGACCAAGCAGCCTCCCTGAGCACTGATATCAAAGGGTGAAATGTGCCAGCTATCCCCAGGGCTTACAGATGTCTGCACAAATGAAAACATGACTCCACTCACTGTCTGTCGCCACTATCTCAAAGAACCTCTTTGAGGTAAAGCAACCTCAGTAATGCTGCACTCAAACACCAGCTCCCAAGTAGTAGCCTGTTCTGCGCAATGAATAGAGGGAAAAAAACAGCAGCCTCTCGATGGCCTCAGCAGTCCTCTCTCTCCCTTTAACCCTCTCAATCCGCAAAGTGCTATTGACTTCAAAGCAGCAGCTCTCGAGGCCCCGGCCACACACCTCATGCTGTGGCAGTCAGAGTGAGCATTGTCATGTAAAATGGGTGCAAAAATAAAGGGAATAAAGCCATATTTCATCGGAGTACAGATCATTTTAACATTTTTCCTGCACCTCTGATGCTTCTTTCTATACTTCTCTTGCTGATTTCTACACCTCTCTTGCTTCTATCTGCACCCGTCTTCCCTCTTTGTGCACCTCTCTTGCTTCTTTCTGCACCTCTGTTCCTTCTTTCTGCACTCCATTTGTTTCTTTCTCCACCTCTCTTGCTTTTTTCCTCATCCCTCTTGCCTCTTTCTCCACACCTCTTCCCCCTTTCTGCATGTCTGTTGCTTCTTTCTGTACTTCTCTTGCCTCTTTCTCCACCCCTCTTCCCTCTTTCTCCATCTCTGTTGTTTCTTTCTGCACTTATCTTGCATCTTTCTGCACATTTCTTGCTTCTTTCTGTACCCCCTTGTGGATCTTTCTGCCCCCTCTTCTATTTCTGCACTCCTCCTGCCTTTTTCTGCACCTCTGTTCCTTCTTTCTGTACCTATTGTGTTACTTTCTATACCTCTCTGGCTTTTTTCTTCACCCCTGTTGCCTCTTTCTCCATTCCTCTTCCTGCACCTCTTTTGCTTCTTTCTGTACTTCTCTTGTCTCTTTCTTCACCCCTCTTCCCTCTTTCTGCACTGCTGTTGCTTCTTTCTGTACCTCTCCTGCTTCTTTGTGCACCCCTTGTGCCTCTTTCTGCACCCCTCTTCCCTCTTTTTGCACCTCTCTTGCCTCTATCTGCACCTCTATTGCATCTTTCTGCACTATTCTTGCTTCTTTCTGCACCCCTCACGCCTCTTTCTGCACCCCTCTATCCTCTTTTTGCACCCCTCTTGCCTCTTTCTGCACCTCTATTGCTTCTTTCTGTACCACTTGTGCTTCTTTCTGCACCCTTCTTCCCTCATTCTGCACCTCTCTTGCCTCTTTCTGAAACTCTCTTGCTGGTTTCTTTACCTTTCTTCTATTTTTTGCACCCCTCTTTCTGCAGTTCTCTTGTCATTTTATGCTCCTCTCTTGCCTCTTTCAGCACCTCACTTGCCTCTTTCTGCACTTCTCTTGCTTCTTTCTACTCCTCTGTTGCTTCTTTCAGCAATTATCTTGCCTCTTTCTGCTCTTCTCTAGCCTCTTTCTGTACTTCTCTTGCTTGTTTCTGCACCTCACTTGCTTCTTCCTGCACCCCTCTTGCCTCTTTCTGCACCCCTCTTTCCTCCTTCTGCACCTCTTGTGCCTCCTTCTGCACCCCTGTTCCCTCTTTCTGTACCTTTTCTGGCTGTTTCTGTACCTCTCTTGCCTATTTATGTACCTCTGTTGCTTCTTCCTGCACTTCTTTTGCCTCTTTCTGTACCCTTCATGCCTCTTTCTGCACCCCTCATCCCTCTTTCTGCATTGCTCATGCCTCTTTCTGCACCTCTGCTCCATCTTTCTGCACCCCTCCTGTCTCTTTCTGCACCTCTGCTCCTTCTTTCTGCACTTCTTTTGTTTCTTTATGCACCTCTTGCTTCTTTCTGAAAAACAGAAAAAAAAAGAAAAACAACATTTAGGTTTAGAGATACATTCAAAGCTATAATTAACCAGTCTCTTCTCCACCATGGATTCTTGTCAAGCCTTGAGGATGTAGGATCTGCAAGACCTTCACCACACAGGAGATGCTTGGAGGCCAGGCAACGATCTCTCCCCCTCAGGTCATTCCTAATGTTCTCCTGTGAGTGCAGGTTGCTTGCTTCAGCCTTTTCTGAGCTATTGTTGTATTTTGAGTTTGGCTCTACCTCAATAATTTAATTCACCCTTGACTGACAATTCTCTCTCTGGAAAACAGGGATTTCTCCTCCCTGCCATTATCAAATAATAAACCTTAATATATTTGATAACCCACAAAAAAAGAAAAAATGAACAAGAACCAGAGAAAGCAAAAAACCTGACTCCACTAAAAAAGGTTCTTATGAACAATGTTCTGCTGCAGTGGAATGGCAAAGGATCATGATCTGAAATGGAGGGTGTTTTATAGTGTGGTATAGGTGACAAAAAAAATTGCCAAAGCACATCAGGTGTGCGGTAGGATCTATGCCGCATTACCTTGAAACTACTCCTCATGTAACTTGATCTGCGCTATACAACATGCACCTTCTAATTTGGTTCTCCTGGTACACAAATCGTTTTGCACACTAATTGCACTTTATCTGGCAGCCTGACAGCACACATGCCCTGGACATACCTGACCCTCAGGCCCTGGTCACTACGAGGGGGTGGGGGCGTGTCCAGCTAAGCCAGCGACAGCCACAACGGAAGTTCTTGACGACGCGAACCGGCAACACAACCAGACAGGTACGTCCCGTACCCACGCCTTAAGAGCGTGGGTACGAGTCGTACCACGCCCACACCTACGTCATCCCAACAATGGCGGGACGGCTCGTACCCACGTGGCAAAGGCCTGGGTACGTCCCGCACAAGCATCACATAGCGTGGGGACGGATATGTACGGACCGTACCCCCACCCCGTATGCATGGAGCGTACCCCCAACCCCAACAGTGTAAGTACGTCACGTACCCCCACCCGCGTATGCAAGGAGCGTACTCCCCCATGCCAACAGTGTAAGTACGACACGTACCCCCACCCGCGTATGCAAGGAGCGTACCCCCATGCCAACAGTGTAAGTATGACACGTACCCCCACCCGCGTACATATGGAGCGTACCTCCACCCCAACAGTGTAAGTACGACCTGTACCCTCACCCGCGTATGCAAGGAGCGTAACCCCCACCCCAACAGTGTAAGTACGACCCGTACCCCCACCCGCGTATGCAAGGAGCGTACCCCCCATGCCAACAGTGTAAGTACGACCCGTACCCCCACCCGCGTATGCAAGGAGCATACCCCCCATGCCAACAGTGTAAGTACGACACGTACCCCCACCCGCGTATGCAAGGAGCGTACCCCCAACCCCAACAGTGTAAGTACGACCCGTACCCCCACCAGCATACGTATGGAGCATACCCCCACCCCAACAGTGTAAGTACGACCCGTACCCTCACCTCGAATGCATGGAGCGTACCCACATCCGTGTATGTCATGAGCGTACATATTGTGAAATAGGAGGGGTGTGTGCAGAGTCCTCCCAGCAGTGCCCTGAGACAGGAGGGGTGGGTGCCTAACACTCCCAGCAGTGCCCTGAGACAGGAGGGGTGTGTGCAGAGTCCTCCCAGCAGTGCCCTGAGACAGGAGGGGTGGGTGCAGAGTCCTCCCAGCAGTGCCCTGACACAGGAGGGGTGGGTGCCTAACACTCCCAGCAGTGCCCTGAGACAGGAGGGGTGGGTGCCTAACACTCCCAGCAGTGCCCTGAGACAGGAGGGGTGTGTGCAGAGTCCTCCCAGCAGTGCCCTGAGACAGGAGGGGTGTGTGCAGAGTCCTCCCAGCAGTGCCCTGACACAGGAGGGGTGGGTGCCTAACACTCCCAGCAGTGCCCAGAGACAGGAGGGGTGGGTGCCTATCACTCCCAGCAGTGCCCTGAGACAGGAGGGGTGGGTGCAGAGTCCTCCCAGCAGTGCCCAGACACAGGAGGGGTGTGTGCAGAGGCCTCCCAGCAGTGCCCAGACACAGGAGGGGTGTGTGCAGAGGCCTCCCAGCAGTGCCCAGACACAGGAGGGGTGGGTGCAGAGTCCTCCCAGCAGTGCCCAGACACAGGAGGGGTGGGTGCCGAGTCCTCCCAGCAGTGCCCAGACACAGGAGGGGTGGGTGCAGAGTCCTCCCAGCAGTGCCCAGACACAGGAGGGGTGGGTGCAGAGTCCTCCCAGCAGTGCCCAGACACAGGAGGGGTGGGTGCCTAACACTCCCAGCAGTGCCCTGAGACAGGAGGGGTGTGTGCAGAGTCCTCCCAGCAGTGCCCTGAGACAGGAGGGGTGGGTGCAGAGTCCTCTCAGCAGTGCCCTGACACAGGAGGGGTGGGTGCCTAACACTCCCAGCAGTGCCCTGAGACAGGAGGGGTGGGTGCCTAACACTCCCAGCAGTGCCCTGAGACAGGAGGGGTGTGTGCAGAGTCCTCCCAGCAGTGCCCTGAGACAGGAGGGGTGTGTGCAGAGTCCTCCCAGCAGTGCCCAGACACAGGAGGGGTGGGTGCCTAACACTCCCAGCAGTGCCCTGAGACAGGAGGGGTGTGTGCAGAGTCCTCCCAGCAGTGCCCTGAGACAGGAGGGGTGGGTGCAGAGTCCTCCCAGCAGTGCCCTGACACAGGAGGGGTGGGTGCCTAACACTCCCAGCAGTGCCCTGAGGCAGGAGGGGTGGGTGCCTAACACTCCCAGCAGTGCCCTGAGACAGGAGGGGTGTGTGCAGAGTCCTCCCAGCAGTGCCCTGAGACAGGAGGGGTGTGTGCAGAGTCCTCCCAGCAGTGCCCTGACACAGGAGGGGTGGGTGCCTAACACTCCCAGCAGTGCCCAGAGACAGGAGGGGTGGGTGCCTATCACTCCCAGCAGTGCCCTGAGACAGGAGGGGTGGGTGCAGAGTCCTCCCAGCAGTGCCCAGACACAGGACGGGTGTGTGCAGAGGCCTCCCAGCAGTGCCCAGACACAGGAGGGGTGGGTGCAGAGTCCTCCCAGCAGTGCCCAGACACAGGAGGGGTGGGTGCCAGGTCCTCCCAGCAGTGCCCAGACACAGGAGGGGTGGGTGCAGAGTCCTCCCAGCAGTGCCCAGACACAGGAGGGGTGGGTGCAGAGTCCTCCCAGCAGTGCCCAGACACAGGAGGGGTGGGTGCCTAACACTCCCAGCAGTGCCCTGAGACAGGAGGGGTGTGTGCAGAGTCCTCCCAGCAGTGCCCTGAGACAGGAGGGGTGTGTGCAGAGTCCTCCCAGCAGTGCCCTGACACAGGAGGGGTGGGTGCCTAACACTCCCAGCAGTGCCCAGAGACAGGAGGGGTGGGTGCCTATCACTCCCAGCAGTGCCCTGAGACAGGAGGGGTGGGTGCAGAGTCCTCCCAGCAGTGCCCTGACACAGGAGGGGTGGGTGCCTAACACTCCCAGCCGTGCCCTGAGACAGGGGGGTGGGTGCCTAACACTCCCAGCAGTGCCCTGAGACAGGAGGGGTGTGTGCAGAGTCCTCCCAGCAGTGCCCTGAGACAGGAGGGGTGTGTGCAGAGTCCTCCCAGCAGTGCCCTGAGATAGGAGGGGTGTGTACAGAGTCCTCCCAGCAGTGCCCTGAGACAGGAGGGGTGGGGGCCTATCACTCCCAGCAGTGCCCTGAGACAGGAGGGGCGTGTGCAGAGTCCTCCCAGCAGTGCCCTGAGACAGGAGGGGTGTGTGCAGAGTCCTCCCAGCAGTGCCCTGAGACAGGAGGGGTGGGGGCCTATCACTCCCAGCAGTGCCCTGAGACAGGAGGGGTGTGTGCAGAGTCCTCCCAGCAGTGCCCTGAGACAGGAGGGGTGGGTGCCTATCACTCCCAGCAGTGCCCTGAGACAGGAGGGGTGGGGGCCTATCACTCCCAGCAGTGCCCTGAGACAGGAGGGGTGGGGGCCTATCACTCCCAGCAGTGCCCTGAGACAGGAGGGGTGTGTGCAGAGTCCTCCCAGCAGTGCCCTGAGACAGGAGGGGTGGGTGCCTATCACTCCCAGCAGTGCCCAGAGACAGGAGGGGTGGGTGCAGAGTCCTCCCAGCAGTCCCCTGAGACAGGAGGGGTAGGTGCCTAACACTCCCAGCAGTGCCCTGAGACAGGAGGGGTGTGTGCAGAGTCCTCCCAGCAGTGCCCCAAGACAGGAGGGGTGTGTGCAGAGTCCTCCCAGCAGTGCCCTGAGACAGGAGGGGTGGGGGCCTATCACTCCCAGCAGTGCCATGAGACAAGAGGGGTGTGTGCAGAGTCCTCCCAGTAGTGCCCTGAGACAGGAGGGGTGGGTGCAGAGTCCTCCCAGCAGTGCCCAGACACAGGAGGGGTGGGTGCAGAGTCCTCCCAGCAGTGCCCAGAGACAGGAGGGGTGGGTGCCTAACACTCCCAGCAGTGTCCTGAGACAGGAGGGGTGTGTGCAGAGTCCTCCCAGCAGTGCCCTGACACAGGAGGGGTGGGTGCCTAACACTCCCAGCAGTGCCCTGAGACAGGAGGGGTGTGTGCAGAGTCCTCCCAGCAGTGCCCTGACACAGGAGGGGTGGGTGCCTAACACTCCCAGCAGTGCCCAGAGACAGGAGGGGTGGGTGCCTATCACTCCCAGCAGTGCCCTGAGACAGGAGGGGTGTGTGCAGAGTCCTCCCAGCAGTGCTCTGAGACAGGAGGGGTATGTGCAGAGTCCTCCCAGCAGTGCCCTGACGCAGGAGGGGTGGGTGCCTAACACTCCCAGCAGTGCCCAGAGACAGGAGGGGTGGGTGCCTGTCACTCCCAGCAGTGCCCTGAGACAGGAGGGGTGGGTGCAGAGTCCTCCCAGCAGTGCCCTGACACAGGAGGGGTGGGTGCCTAACACTCCCAGCAGTGCCCTGAGACAGGAGGGGTGGGTGCCTAACACTCCCAGCAGTGCCCCGAGACAGGAGGGGTGTGTGCAGAGTCCTCCCAGCAGTGCCCTGAGACAGGAGGGGTGTGTACAGAGTCCTCCCAGCAGTGCCCTGAGACAGGAGGGGTGGGTGCAGAGTCCTCCCAGCAGTGCCCAGACAAAGGAGGGGTGGGTGCCTAACACTCCCAGCAGTGCCCAGAGACAGGAGGGGTGGGTGCCTATCACTCCCAGCAGTGCCCTGAGACAGGAGGGGTGGGTGCAGAGTCCTCCCAGCAGTGCCCTGAGACAGGAGGGGTGTGTGCAGAGTCCTCCCAGCAGTGCCCTGAGACACGAGGGGTGTGTGCAGAGTCCTCCCAGCAGTGCCCTGACACAGGAGGGGTGGGTGCCTAACACTCCCAGCAGTGCCCAGAGACAGGAGGGGTGGGTGCAGAGTCCTCCCAGCAGTGCCCTGACACAGGAGGGGTGGGTGCCTAACACTCCCAGCAGTGCCCAGAGACAGGAGGGGTGGGTGCCTATCACTCCCAGCAGTGCCCTGAGACAGGAGGGGTGGGGGCCTATCACTCCCAGCAGTGCCCATGGAACGCTAAGGGTGGAGTAGCCACAGATACCATGCCCACAAATGTCAGTCAGGTGCACAAAGACCCTGCAGTACATGTACCACATGTGTGCGAGGCTGGGAGTATACGCATGCATAGGGCCAAAAAGAAAACATGTACACATGAAGTCATGTCAATAGTCCACATACACAAGTACAATGACTACCAAGGATGCCACGAATGATGCAGGTGGAGAATGGCTCAGCATGCATGTGCAAAGTTGAAGGAGTCCGTCACACACCCAGCTAATGTACACACAGCTCGGCGCTAAATATTGTGAGCACCCTGCAGGGAAGAAGTCAGGGTACACAGAGGAAGGAAAACACCTTGGGACAATTGCAACATGCAGCAACTGCTTACATGAATTGAGAAAGCTAGCTAACACCGTGTGATGGCACACAGATCCCATGGCCCCCCCTATGAGCAGCACACTACTACATTTCCCACACACCCAACACATGAACACCACCCACAACCATGTAGCAGCCCCACCGACAGCAATGCCAGCAAAGCAGGAGTGTTCCAAGGGCAAAAAATAAATAGCTTTATTCAGCATGATCCAAAAACTGGTATTTAGTAAGTTCAATATTTACAAAGCCCATAGGGCAGTTCAGGAGTCACAGCTGGATGGGGGACACAGTGGGATGCGTGTCCCCTAGCTTGCCTGCACAGTTACAAGCCGTTGTCTTCCACAGGGGTGAGGGCATCAAGTGGGGGGGAATGAACAGGCACCGCAGGGACAGGAGGGCGAAGGGTAGGCGATGGAGGACTCAACCACAGGGGTGGGGCAGAGCCAAAGGTGGATTCTAGGTGCGCGCTGCACACCTCGGCAAGGTCCTCCAGGGACTCCCCTGCACCCGAAGGAACCACAGGCCCCAAGGAGGGGGGGGTCAGAGGGATGGGTCGCAGCGCCACTGGGGGAGGGTGTGGACAGGGGGCGGTCTCAAGCACCCTGACCGTGGACTTCCTTGACCGCTTGCGGGGTGGCGTCACTGTGGGGCTCAGGGACAGAGCGGCCATGAAGGAGTCTTTGGGGGAGATGTGGCCAGGAGAGCTGAGGGGAGGGGATTTGGAGGGAGTGGATTGTGTGGAATGCGGACTCCCACTCTGGCTGCATGTCACACGTTTGCCCCCCGACCCAGTGGGTGTGCCTACTTCAACCTGTGTGTGCGTGTCAGGAGGTGTGCGGCGGACCTTCCCTGCTGGTGTGGTGCCTGTGTCTGTTGTGGTGGGTGCATGCTTACGTCTGTGTGTATGTGGGACAGGCATGGGAGTGGGAAGTGTGGAAGGAGCAGGGGTAGGGGGTGGGACGTAGCGCTGTAGGAGACCCACTGCTGCAGTCAGTGTGGAGTCTATGGACCTCAGCAAGTTGCGTTGGTCAGCCTGCGATGAATGAATGCCCTCCAAGTATGCCTCCATGTTGTTGAGGACCTGGCTATGGGCATGGAGGACATTAAGGATCGCAGTCTGACCAATCTGCAACTGCCGCTGGATGTCCACAGACTCAGCATTGGCGGCAGCAGTGGAGACAGGGGCAGGGGGTGCGGTGCCTGGCAGGAAGGAGACATGTGGTGACCGGGCACGTTGGGAAGGGACACGAGCAAGTGGGAGGCGGCTGATGCCAATGGAGGGGGCGGTGCGAGATGTAGGGCTGCTGTCAGATGGTGGTGCAGCCACCGCCCACTCGGAGAGATCATCCTCGGACCCGTCAGCTTCATACTCTGTTGTGCCAGTCGACAGGTCCCCGGGTTCACTCTCCTCCGCCTCTGTCCCACTCGAAGTGCCAGGCACGATGCCACCGCTGGCACTGGTGCTCGGTCCCTCCGCACCGTCTGTGTCCATGTCTCCCTCCGTGTCCCCCGAAGATGCTGTGGGCAGGGTGAAGAGACTAGGCCTGGGCGGTAAATTCCGTTCCGCTCGCGGAATTTGCGGAATTTGGGTAATTTCGCGTTCCGCGGAGAACGCGAAATTGCCCAAAAATCTGCGTTCCGCAACTTCGCGAAATTTTTTGCTTGTTCGCGTTCTCGATATGCGTGTTCGCGAGATATTTCACCCCGAGCACGCAAACAGCGATCGCGAACAGGAAAAAAGTATCGCGAACAAGCAATTCCGCGTGTTCGCGGAATTTCTGCGTGTTCGCTGAGATTTTTTACCGTTTCGCGGAGATTTGCGTAACGCGATTACGCAAATTCCGCCCACCCCTAGAAGAGACAGAAATTAATCATACACCTGTATACATATGTCACATGAGTCAAATCTACTTAGGTCACAGTGCATAGCCTGAAACAAAGGAAGAGTTACAACTACAAAACAAGGTACATATGTAGGCCCTGCAAGACACAGTTGTGTGACCCAACATGCCATGGAAAAACTATGGAGAGCATGACACAATAGCAAATGAGATGACATGGAATTTTGACTGAGGAGCAAGGCCCTGGGGACAATCCAGCACTGCATCTGCACCACACAGCGTGGCAGGCAATAGGGATGAGCAGGGACCACATCCAGGAACTAGAGGCACATGCAGCATAGGTAATACTGATAACATGCCCACCCTGACTGGCACAATGCACCTTGAGTGTATGTCCAGACAAACATCACACACTGGTCAGTCCTAGCAAGGAGATGACAGGTCTTGACATGTAGGCCATGCCCGCACCACCCACCCCCTACATGAGACAAATCTGTGGAGACACAGGAAGCACTTACATCTCTTAGTCAGGGTGAAATACACATGGGATGCAAAACTTCAATATTGCACACAAACTACCCAAGGTGCGGCTGCCCAAATTATCATGTACAAATGGGCATCATCAGATGATTGCAACAAGACACAAAGGCAATGGCCACCGTGAGTATGTAATAGGAAAATCAGGTCAGGCTGTACAGTGGACACTTGTAATACATCTCACGTCAATATACATGGTGCCAGGGGACAATGGCACAGAGCACAACCTATGCTGTAGACACAGAGATTGTCGACATTCTCGGATTACACACATGATACCTAGGAAAAGATGCCCCTGGGGACAGTAGTGGCCACACAACTCCATGCTCCTGAATGGGAATGACTGCAACACACGCTAACATCCCTGCGCTATGCGTAACGCACAATCATGCACATCATGTCACAGGCCACCACATGGGACATGCCTGCTGGAAGGCCTCGCACTCGAGAGATTAACTCCCATGTCTGGAATCAGCATTAGTGCCAACTGACATGGAACCCACAAGTCCAGAACTGGACAGGGCACAGGCAAGGTCACTAAACCTGTTACACACCACCCCCACACATGATGCTGCATGCATTGTACACTTGGAGAAGGTGTCAGGCTACATAACTTTGTGATGGAGGGACTACACAGAGACCAGGGAACACATTGCAAGGTGGGGAAGGGAGGCAGGAGAGCCCTGCAACACTGTGGGTAACAGGATCTGCACAGCACCATAAACCCTGGAAGTGTATCCATGGAACAGTGCACTTACAAATGCTGGTGAAACACAACAAACACACACATGTACCTACCCCCTTCCGGCTGCTGCATCTCCTGTAGGCGCCTGTCCAAGTCAGGAAAGACCACCGCCAGCACACGTTTCTGGATGTGGGAGAGACGGCGGCACCCGCGGTTCTTATGGCTCTCAGGTGAGTCCCCCAGCAGGACCCGTGCGATCCTCCGCGTCCAGCACCGGATATCCTGCCAGCGTTTCCTCACCTGGGACAGGCGCCGCTTCCGACCATCCGCACTCCTCACGGCGCTGACGGCGTCCAGCCATATCTTCTCCTTGGCAGAGGCGTCTACCTGTGAGGATGGACAAGTGACACTACATCAATACACCTGACACATGTCACAGGGACACAGATTAGAACACATTTGCTGTTTACAACAAGGCATAGTATGCATCCAACGCATTGCACCTTTGTCATAGGGACATGATCCTCTGGGGGAAGGCCAAAAGCAGTACGTGCCATTGAAAGGACACAGGTGGAATGAGGGCAACTACACAATCAATGATCCAGGCTCACACTGTGCATCACACCCACCCCTCCTGTCTCAGGGCCCTGCTGGGAGTGATAGGCCCCCACCCCTCCTGTCTCAGGGCACTGCTGGGAGTGATAGGCCCCCACCCCTCCTGTCTCAGGGCACTGCTGGGAGGACTCTGCACACACCCCTCCTGTCTCAGGGCACTGCTGGGAGTGATAGGCCCCACCCCTCCTGTCTCAGGGCACTGCTGGGAGGACTCTGCACACACCCCTCCTGTCTCAGGGCACTGCTGGGAGACATCAGGCATTCCCCCCCCTGGGACCCCCCCCTACAGTACATAGCATGTGTGTCACACCTGGACACAATGGCAGAAGTCACAGTCACTAAAAAGGGACACAGTCTGTGCCAGTGGACACTGCACTCACCTGATAACCTGGTCGCCCATACAGCATGGGGTACCGTGGGAGGATCACATCCACCAAAGCCATGTTCTCCTCCAGGGTGAATGGCTGTGACCTCTCCACAGCCCTTGACATGGTTACAGGGAATCAGTAGCAGCAGCTGGGTCGTGGAATACAGAGATGTGCAGGCAAGTGCTCCCTCATGGGACCTGGCTGCCTTATATCTGCCTTGCTGGCCCATCTCATGCACAGGAGTACAGAGTGATTGGTCACTCACATTTGCATCCTATGTTTCCTCCAATCCCTTCAAACCTAGCAGTCTGTGGGTTCTCAATCAGTTTTTTTCTCCTGCATGATGTCAGCCCCACAAACACATTGCAACAAAGTAGATTCATTCCAACTGACTTCTGCCGTGCAGCTTCCTGAACAAATTCAAAATTTTAACTTGGTCTCCATGACAACCAGCATGCATGTAGGCCTTAATACTTGTCCCTCATGTGTCCCCTATGTAATTTGGAGCTTCACACACAGGTACGGTGCGTTCCGGGGCCCTAGGGCACCCCAAATGCATAGCAACGGCCCGTACACGCGTGCCTACGTTCACTATCACTCTGGGTGTCCTTGCGTATGGTACGGGCCGTACACGCGCCTGTACGCTCCCTATCACTACGTGTACGCATACGCGAGAACACCCATAGTGATATGGAGCGTACAGGCGTGTGTACGGTCCGCACCACTACGAGTACGCATACGCAAGAACACCCATAGTGGTAGGGCCGTACACGCGCCTGTACGCTCCATATCACTATGGGTGTTCTCGCGTATGCGTACACGTAGTGATAGGGAACGTACAGGCGCGTGTACGGCCCGTACCACTATGAGTACGCATACGCGAGGACACCCATAGTGATATGGAGCGTACAGGCGTGTGTACGGTCCGTACCACTACGAGTACGCATACGCAAGAACACCCATAGTGGTAGGGCCGTACACGCGCCTGTACGCTCCATATCACTATGGGTGTTCTCGCGTATGCGTACACGTAGTGATAGGGAGCGTACAGGCGCGTGTATGGCCCGTACCACTACGAGTACGCATACGCGAGGACACCCATAGTGATATGGAGCGTACAGGCGTGTGTACGGTCCGTACCACTACGAGTACGCATACGCAAGAACACCCATAGTGGTAGGGCCGTACACGCGCCTGTACGCTCCATATCACTATGGGTGTTCTTGCGTATGCGTACTCGTAGTGGTACGGACCGTAAACATGCCTGTACGCTCACCATCACGATGGGTACACATACGGCAGCACTCCCATAGTGATATTGGAACGTACACAGGCCTTCTTAGCAGCAGTACGGCGGTTTTCACACATCACAGTGGTGACAGGCAGCACACAGGAAGGAATAGGGCGGACATACTTGTCCATGGAGGGACATCTGTTGGAAGGCGGACCCTGAGGAGTCGGCGAGACCACCAAGGGGGGGCCCTCACACTGTACGAAGTAGCCGAGCGCTGCCGAGAAGTCTCCTGAGAGATCCTTCTCCTATCACGTACTAGCACAGTAACACCACCACACCGGACTCAAGGAGGTTGTCTCAAGACAAGCAATTCTTTATCAGCAATAAAAAGGTTACAAGGTCAATATTTACACGAAGGGATCGAGGGATCCACCAAAAGTCTCAGTGTCTCTTTGGAAGGGTAGGGGTAGCGGGACAGTCTTTGGCAGGAGTGCGGTACGAGGGTACCTGGGGCCCAGTTCTTATCCTCAAGCTGGAGGACCTCCGGATCTCGGAGGGGTCGAGCCGCGACGGCGTCAGCAGGGCTCTGGCGTACAGTTCGTGGAGAGCCGCGATCCAATCAGCAGGGCTCTCCAGATGGTTTCTGCTCAGCTCGAGCCGCGACGTCGTCAGCAGGGCTCCGAGGGAGGTTTCAGCGAGGTTGGGCCGCGACAGCGTCAGCAGGGCTCCGATGTTCCAGGTGGCTTCAAAGTGTTCACAAGAAGGAGCCGCGACGCAGTCAGCAGGGCTCGTGATGGTTCCGACAAGAGTTCTTCTCCGTAGGGTCAGCCGCGATTCAATCAGCAGGGCTCTCGACTCCGGGATACAACTGCCGATCTGTGGCGGGGTCGCCCCAGATATAGGTCTGGAGCCCTTTGATGTCCGGACCCAGGCGCCCGGTGGGGGCGGAGAGGCCGGGTGGAGGTGGCCAGACGCCCAGCAGGAGAGGCGCCAGGCCCAAGGGAGTTGCAGGGCGATCACACCTCGAAAGGGGAGGACAGTTGGGGGTCCCATCGATACTGTCCTCCGCCGGGGGCGATGAATGGTTCCTGCGGCACCCCCTGGCCAGTTCGTGGTGCCTCGATGTCGGGGCTTCACTGGGGTCGAGGCCGGGTTGAGCGGGGTCGCGCTGGCTGGTGCACAGAGTCACATGGGTGCCAACAAGATGGCGGAGCCACGAGGGGTATGCGACCTCGTGCAGCTCAGGATGAAGGGCCTCGGTGCAGTTCAGAAGGGTGGCCCGTGAAGGCCGGGGCGGGGAACGGGCACAATCCACGGGGGTAAGGACCATGCCACGAGGCCGGGTCCAACAGGCGTCCCCCCCAGTCGAAGGCATGGAGAGTCACCCATCTCCTTGGGGATTCTCCTCGTCAAGGCGGAAGTAGCGGGACAGGCCGTCGGCGTTGGCGTGGTCATTGCCGGGCCGGTGTTCAACGTCAAAGTCCATCCCTTGTAGCGAGATGGACCACCGCAGCAGCTTGGGGTTCTCGCCCCGCATTTGCATTAACCACCGCAGGGGCCGGTGGTCGGTCTGGACCCGGAAGTGGGTACCGAAGAGGTAGGGCCGGAGTTTCTTAAGGGCCCACACCACAGCGAAGGCCTCACGCTCGATGGTGCTCCATTGTTGCTCCCGGGGCAGTAGCCGTCGGCTGATGAAGGCCACTGGTCGGTCGAGCCCCTTTTCATCAGCCTGGGACAGGACGGCCCCGATCCCATACTCGGAGGCGTCCGTCTGCACCACGAACTCCTTATTGTAGTCAGGGGCCTGTAGCACCGGGGCAGTACACATTTCGGTCTTTAGGGTGTCGAAGGCTGCTTGGCAGCGGGGTGTCCAGTGCACCTTCTTGGGCTGCTTTTTGGACGTCAGCTCTGTGAGGGGGCCAACAATGCTCCCATAGTCCCGGATAAACCGCCGGTAGTATCCGGTGAGACCCAGGAAAGCCCGGACAGCAGTCTGGGTAGTGGGGGGTTCCCAGGCCTGGATGGCATCTATTTTCGGTTGGAGAGGGGCCACCTGCCCGCTCCCCACTTGATGGCCCAGGTAGGTCACGGATCCGTGGCCGATCTGGCATTTGCTGGCCTTGATTGTGAGCCCGGCCCGCTGGAGGGCGGCCAGGACGGCTTTAATGTGAAGGAGGTGCTCTGCCCAGTGGTTGCTGTACACGGCAATGTCATCTAGGTAGGCCGCGCTGAAGGCCTCAAGCCCGGCCAAAACCCTGTTCACCAGTCTTTGAAAAGTGGCCGGGGCGTTCTTCATTCCGAAGGGCATCACCCGAAAGTGGTAATGCCCATCCGGGGTCGAAAAGGCGGATCTTTCTTGGGTGCCGGGGGTGAGCTGGATCTGCCAGTACCCGGCGGTGAGGTCCAGCGTGCTCAAGTAGCGAGCGGCCCCTAAGCGGTCGATGAGTTCGTCGGCCCTGGGTACAGGGTAGGCGTCCGTCTTGGTCACTGCATTCAGGGCTCGGTAGTCCACGCAGAATCGCAACTCCGGGGGGTGGCCGGGAGCTGCGGCCTTTGGCACCAGGACGACAGGGCTGGCCCACGGGCTGTCGGAGGATTCGATGACCCCCAGGGCCAGCATCTTCGTTACTTCGGCCTGGATGCATGCCCGCACTCGGTCGGGTACCCGGTAGGCTCTGTGTCGCACGGGGGGGCTCTCCCCGGTGTCGACGTCGTGGACGCACCAGTGGGTCACCCCCGGGGTGAGGGAGAAGAGGGCTGCGTAGTCCTGCAGCAGTTGCTGGCAGTCGTTGCGCTGTTCCGGAGTCAGGGAAGAGGCGAGTTGGACACCCTCGATTGTTCCATCATGGACGTTGGACTGCAAGAGGTCGGGCAGGGGCTCGGAGTCGTCCTCGCCCCCCTCGTCGGTCGCCAGTAGCAGGCTCAGTTCGGTCCGGGCAAAGTGGGGTTTTAGCCTGTTAGCATGTAGGACCCGGAGGGGGTTCCGGGGGGACTCCAGGTCGACCAGGTAGGTGACGGGACTTTTCTTCTCCACTACCTTGAAGGGCCCGGTCCACTTGTCCTGGAGGGCGCCGGGTTCAACCGGGGCCATGACCCATACCTTCTGACCTGGCTCGAATTCTATGGTAGAGGAGTTCCGATCGTACCACCGCTTCATGTCCTCCTGGCTGGCCTCGAGGTTGGCTTCGGCCATGGCTCGGAACTTGCGGGTCTGGTTTCGGAGGGTCAGGTGGTATCGGTAGACGTCAGGAGGGGCGCCTTGGGGCTTCGTCTCCCAGCTCTCTTTGACCAGGCTGAGCGGTCCGCGGACCGGGTGTCCGTACAATAGTTCAAACGGGCTGAACCCCAGGGACTTCTGCGGGACCTCCCGATAGGCAAACAGGAGGCACGGCAGCAGGACATCCCATCTCCGCCTGAGGGGCTCTTCTAGGCCCTGGATCATTCCCTTTTATGTTCTGTTGAACCGCTCAACCAGTCCGTTCCCCTGAGGGTGATAGGGGGTCGTGAACTTGTATGTGACCCCGCACTGCTGCCACAGGGACCGCATGTATCTGGAAATAAAGTTCGTGCCTCTGTCGCTCACCACTTCGCGGGGAAATCCCACTCGGGAGAAGATCCCCATTAAGGCCCGGCCTACCACGGGGGCCGTTATAGTTCTTAGCGGGACCGCCTCCGGGTACCTGGTGGCGTGGTCCACGAGGACCAGGATGAAGCGGTGGCCCAGGGCGGTCTGGGGGTCCAGGGGCCCCACGATATCGATTCCGACCCGTTCGAACGGGGTGCTGACGGCTGGAAAGGGTTGGAGGGGGGCCTTGACCCGACCCCCCGTCTTCCCGCTGGCTTGGCAGGTCTGGCAGGACCGGCAGTGGTTGTCCACGTCTCTCCGCATCCGGGGCCAGTAGAAGTGGGTCACCAGACGGCTGTACGTTTTGTCTTGCCCCAAGTGTCCGGCGAGGGGCACATCATGTGCCAGGTTGAGCAGGAACTCCCGGAAGCGGAGGGGGACCACCAACACTCGGCTGGCCCCGAGTTCTGCCACTTTCTGCTCACTGTATAGCAGGCCCTCGGCCCAGTAGACCCAGTGGGTGCCGGTCTGGTCCCCGTTGGTTTGGGCGGACGCTTGTTGGCGGACCCCTTCGAGAGTGGGGCAGGACTGCTGCTCCTGTTGGAACTGCTCCCGGGTGGGGCCCCCTTCGTGTCGCCATTGTGTCAGCTCTGGTAGGGCGCACGGGGAAGCCATCTCTTCGGGGGAGGATTCACTAGGTCCAGGGTCGGTGTCCGCCTCCCCCTCGCTGCTGGCGGGAGGTGGTGCGAGCCCCTCGGGCTGGGCGGCCCCGGAGGCCGAGGATGAGCGGGGGGCCCGGGCGGTCATGGACCGGGTGTTGGCACAGGCCCAGTCGGATAGTCCCAGCATTCGGAGGTGCTCTCGTCGCTCTACTTCAGCCCAGGGGGAACTCTCCAAGGCGTTCCCCAGGAGGCAGTCGACGGGGGCGTCGTCGCGTACCGTCACCTTCAGCAGGCCCGTCACCCCTCCCCACTCGAAGGGGACCAGGGCCATCTGGCACAGGCTTTCGCTGTTGTCGGCCGTCCGGATGGGACACAGCACATTCGGTAGGATCTGTTCGGGGGTCACCAGGTGGCAGCGGACAGCGGTGACACTGGCGCCGGTGTCACGAAGGGCTTCGGCCCGTTGTCCATTGACCGTGACCTGCTGCTGGTACTTTTGGGTGTTGCTTGGGATGGGGGTGCAGGGTACCATTTCTCGGCTACCCAGGCAGACCAGGGACATGGCTGCCGGCTCCCATTCAGTGGTCCCTCGGTCGAAGGTCTCCTCTTCCTCTTCTCCTTCTCCCAGGGCGGCGGCCACCAGCTGTCGGGGCGGGGGCCCGTCGGCCCCGTTTCTTCGGTTCAGAGGGCAGACCGGATCGCTGGCATAGTGTCCGGTTTGTTGGCAGCCGTAGCACGTTACTGGTGGCCGTGGTCCGGGTCTGGCCGGGGGCGCCCCCCTTCGGGCTAGGCTCGGGGAGAGTTGTTGCTGCGGTGGCCCTCGAGGAGGGCTCCTGGGGGCCCCGGCGGGAGGGTCTCGGTTCCTGTTCGGCCCTCCCCCTCCACCGCGTTGGCGGGGGGGTCCGGTGGGGTTCCTCTGGTACTCCTCCATTGAGTTCCGGGGGACCCGGGAGTTGACCCATCGATCGGCCTCGATGGCGAGTTTTCGCGGGTCGGTCATTTTGCTGTCGAGGAGGTGCTGTCTCAGTTCCACGAAGCAATTGTTGGAGAGATGTTCCCACACGATGAGGTCGACCAGCTGCCCGTAGGTGGTTACTTTGCTACCTCTGATCCATCCTTCTAGGGCCCGACTGAAAAAGTCCACATATTCCACCCAGGTGGTGCCCGGGATTTTCTTGCAGTCTCTGAACCGCTGGCGGTACATTTCTGCGGTTAGCCCGTAGCGGGTGAGCAGAGCCTCCTTCATGTGATCGTAGGAGGTCATCACATCCTCCGGCAGCTGGAGCAGTGTGTCTCGACCCTCACTCAGGAACCGCCCCCACAGGCCCGCGCCCCAGTCTTTTCGGGGCACCCGATGAGAGGTCATGGCCACCTCGTAGGCCTTGAACCATTGTTGGATGTCGTCATTCTTGTAGTACTCCTTGACGACCTCTTTCGGGATATGTACCTTGGTCTCGGCAGGCGGTAGAGTGTCTCTAGTACTGGGGGCGTTGGTCCCTCCGTTCTTGGCCTTGATTTCGAGCTCCTTGAGACTGCGCTCGTGCTCAAGGGTCAGTTTCTTTTCCTCCAACTCCCGGTGTCGCCTCTTCTCCTCTATCTCCTCTTGAAGCCGTAGCTGCTCTAGGGCCAGTTTCTTTTCCGCCAGCTGGAGTTCGCCGTCCAGCCGCAGTCGTGCGAGCTCTAGCTCGTGGTTCCGGACCTTCTACCGTTCTCGTATTTCTTCTTCGGAGAGGCCGGTTTCTAGGCTCTTTCTTCCTCCGGTTGCCGGAGTCAGTGCGGTTGGTGTGGTCTCAGTCAGGGGCAAGGGACCTTCTTCCTGGGAGGGGCCTGCCCCGGCCTCCAGCCATGTCCTCAGAGCTTTCTGCATGTCCTCTTTGGTACCTAGGCCGGTGGTTGCAATGCCTTTGTCTTTGCAGAACTGTTTTAACTCTTTGTGCGTATATTCTTCCAGCCGTTCGGGCTGGAACTCCATTGTCGCGTTGTTTTCCTGGCTGCTCATGATTACTGTACGTTTGGATGGGTAGCTAGTGGGTATTGGCTGGTACGTACTGCGTTCGGCTTGGATCCCGTCGCTGGCCACCAAATGTTGGAAGGCGGACCCCGAGGAGTCGGCGAGACCACCAAGGGGGGGCCCTCACACTGTACGAAGTAGCCGAGCGCTGCCGAGAAGTCTCCTGAGAGATCCTTCTCCTATCACGTACTAGCACAGTAACACCACCACACCGGACTCAAGGAGGTTGTCTCAAGACAAGCAATTCTTTATCAGCAATAAAAAGGTTACGAGGTCAATATTTACACGAAGGGATCGAGGGATCCACCAAAAGTCTCAGTGTCTCTTTGGAAGGGTAGGGGTAGCGGGACAGTCTTTGGCAGGAGTGCGGTACGAGGGTTCCTGGGGCCCAGTTCTTATCCTCAAGCTGGAGGACCTCCGGATCTCGGAGGGGTCGAGCCGCGACGGCGTCAGCAGGGCTCTGGCGTACAGTTCGTGGAGAGCCGCGATCCAATCAGCAGGGCTCTCCAGATGGTTTCTGCTCAGCTCGAGCCGCGACGTCGTCAGCAGGGCTCCGAGGGAGGTTTCAGCGAGGTTGGGCCGCGACAGCGTCAGCAGGGCTCCGATGTTCCAGGTGGCTTCAAAGTGTTCACAAGAAGGAGCCGCGACGCAGTCAGCAGGGCTCGTGATGGTTCCGACAAGAGTTCTTCTCCGTAGGGTCAGCCGCGATTCAATCAGCAGGGCTCTCGACTCCGGGATACAACTGCCGATCTGTGGCGGGGTCGCCCCAGATATAGGTCTGGAGCCCTTTGATGTCCGGACCCAGGCGCCCAGTGGGGGCGGAGAGGCCGGGTGGAGGTGGCCAGACGCCCAGCAGGAGAGGCGCCAGGCCCAAGGGAGTTGCAGGGCGATCACACCTCGAGAGGGGAGGACAGTTGGGGGTCCCATCGATACTGTCCTCCGCCGGGGGCGATGAATGGTTCCTGCGGCACCCCCTGGCTAGTTTGTGGTGCCTCGATGTCGGGGCTTCGCTGGGGTCGAGGCCGGGTTGAGCGGGGTCGCGCTGGCTGGTGCACAGAGTCACGTGGGTGCCAACAAGATGGCGGAGCCACGAGGGGTATGCGACCTCGTGCAGCTCAGGATGAAGGGCCTCGGTGCAGTTCAGAAGGGTGGCCCGTGAAGGCCGGGGCGGGGAACGGGCACAATCCACGGGGGTAAGGACCATGCCACGAGGCCGGGTCCAACAACATCAAGGCATTGTCTGTGCATTACTACATGTGTGGGGCACAGGTGTGACAGGCTGTGATGTGGAACATTACTCCTGAGTCGAGAAGGCACCAGATGTATGATGAGATGTGTACAGATGTAATGTGTGACGGTGCAATGTGTGCCAGGCATGCCCTTGACTCCTTTAACATGTGTGCATGTCGTACTGCACACTTGGGATGAGCGTCACTGGCATGGCACGGACACCAACACATGGAAGTGTCCCCTGATGCCCGGTACAGGGGTTACCACACCTGACTTGTCACTACCCACGGTGCACGATGTAACTATGTCATGTATGTGTGGGGGCTTCCCATTAGGTTGATGTTGGAGCACCCTCAAAAGCTGCAGCTGTTGCAGCAACCAACATGTGTATGTGTGCAGATTGACATTGGACACTGTTCCGCACACCATGCCACATGTGGTATCGGATGTGAGGTGCGTATGTATGCATGGGACACGGAGTAGCGTGACAAGGACATGTCTGCATCCTCTCAATGAATGTGTGGTGAGTCATGACATGTGCACCTTCATGGCAAGGTGTGTGGGCTGTCCTAGTGTAATGTCATGTGACCTGTGGCTCTAGTGTTCCGCTACCAGTCTCTGCAATCGGCATCCTACTTCTGCTGATGTGTGGGTGTATGTCACTCCTGTGTTGCGTCTGGCTGTTCACTTGCACTGGAACACAGCTAATCCCATGGCATGGCATGTGGAGGTTCTCAATCTCCGTGTGTAGCTGGGTCTTGGTAGGAGTGTCAGCTGCCAGCCATACAGGTCCAGGGCATGTGGCACATACCTGACTCCGTATGTAGCGTATGTGTATAGACAGATTAACATGTGCTCAGTACAAATTATTTGTTGTTGTGGGGCACTCACTCTTCCGTGTCACTTCCAAATTCCTGCAGAGCGCCGCCTCTTCCCCGAGCAATTCCGGACTTGGCTGCCATGCGGGAGAATGATCGTATCCGGTGCTACCGCTTCCCCCAACGGTTGATTCTGGAGTTGACGGCGAGACTGGCACCACACCTGCAACCGCTGCACAGGTATCCTACGGCACTGACACCCAAGCTGAAGGTAATGGCAGCCCTACATTTTCTAGCCACGGGTACCTTTCAAAATACCATAGCTCATGTTGGTGGCATGTCCCAGAGCATGTTCTGCCGTGTGCTGCATGATTTCTTAGAGGCCATGTTGATTCACCTGGATGACTTCCTCAAGTTCCCAACCCCTAAACAGTTGACTGGGGTCAAGCGTGGATTCTATGCCCTGGGAGGGATGCCCCATGTCATTGGGTCCATAGATGGGACACATGTAGCTTTGGTACCACCACACGCACGGGAGGTAGCGTACCGCAATCGGAAGCACTACCACTCCATCAATGCCCTTGTGGTGTGTCTGTCCAACATGGTGATTTCACATGTCTGTGCTCGTTTTCCAGGATCAGCACACGATGCCTACATCATGAGGCGTAGCAGGGTGCCTGAAATGATGATGCAGCTGCGCAACGAACGAGCATGTGTTGTTGGTGGGTACAGTCTGTCTGTCCTGTATTTTTCATAGCCTACCAGCACGACCGCTTCACCAGTTCTAACGATGTCCATGTGCTTCCCATGTAGGGGACGCTGGCTATCCCAACAAGCCATGGCTGCTCACACCTCTCCGCAACCCCATCACGCCGGCCCAGCTCCGCTACAACACCGCCCATGGCCGGACAAGGCGAGTGATAGAGAGGACGTTTGGCCTGCTGAAGAGCCGATTTAGGTGCCTCCACAAGACCGGCGGCGCGCTCCCATATGCCCCTGCGAAGGTCTGCAAAATCTTCATGGTCTGCTGCATGCTGCACAACATGGCAGTTGAGAAAGCTGTGCCACTCATCCTGGATCAAGATGACGAGGACCATCCACCTGTGGAGGACGAAGGGCTTGGCAATGGGGATAGTGATGTGGAGGATGTGGAGCCGCAAGAAGACATCCGGACTCGGCTCATACGCGACTTCTTTGCTTAGTGGTGAGTACCAGTGTCTGAGTGTGCACACATTGCTCCCCGTGTGGCATGTGTAGTGATGTGTGTCTCCACCTGCATGTATGGCACGTGAGTCAGAGGTGTGTGTGGGTGTGTCACTGGAGTGATGGTGGCAGTGATGGTTGTATTTCCCCAGTCATAATTGTGAACTAGCATGTTGTCATCCATACATGTGTCGAGTACATGCACATGCAAGTGGCTGTGCTTTTTGTGGCTGACTTCTTGTGTGTCTCTCATCCCCAGGTACTTGCGCATGCCGCCTGCTGGTTGCATAGTTGTGGCACTGCTATTCCTCATGGACACGTCATCATGTGCTGACTCAGCGTTACACGCACGGACAAGTTTGGAAGTCTCCTTAGGGTAAGGGATGCATCAGGGGTGTATTGGGTGTGGCAGTTGTTCACGATGTATGCACACTGCCCCTGTCGATGTTTGGTTCCTCTGCAGCCATGTAGCATCACCATGGGACACAACATACATGCAGCTGTGTACACCTGAATAGATGGTCTGACTGGTTGACAGTCATCAGTGATGGGATAGTGGATTGTGATGATGGCATCAATGTGTGTAACACTGCCCTCGGACACATACGGTTTGCATTGGCTTGACATGGTGTGGGACTTCTACATCAGCAGATCAATGGTGTATGGCAGTCTCTCCGTGAGCAGCTGTGGGTGTTTAGCTGGTGCCCGACAATTGTGTGCCAGTTCCATGGCTATCACGCATTTGTGCTGCAGAAGGGGGGTGCCAGTGTTGGACCCACATGTTACTCCACATGAAGTGTTCATGTGTACTTCAAGTTGCCTCTGCAATCCCGAAAACATGACTAATAAAGGTGTCCCTATGCCTCCAAGGTGCCTCTTCTCAGTCAATGCTGGTGTGTTGCCACGGTGCATCCAGCATGTCTGGCATGGTTTTCCCGGATAGTGGCTATGTGTCTATGTGTCGAGTAGCAAGATGCAAGCTGTGTGTGTGGGCTGAGACTGTGTATTGGGCATGATGTCCATGACTGTGTGGGTATTGTGACATGTGCCATCCCCATGCATCCAACGTTGGCCAGGGCCCCATTCTCTGCATCCACCGGACTCAAGCTTGCAGGACATGGTTCTGCCACCTGTCTACACATACCTGGGTGCCCCCCAGGACACTGGACTGGATCCCTGACCTCTGCGCATGACTGTTGCTGTACTCAATGTGTCTGTCAGCACGGTTGTGTGGCCACCCCCTCAGCTGGTTGGGCCTATCACGGGTGTGTATGGTGCTCCATGTCTGTCTTGCCTAATACACTGTGACCCGTGTGTCCTGTGCCAGACTCAGGCCCCAGGGTGTGGATGGTTGAAGTCAAAAGATAACTCAGGCATGTTTAGACTTTACAAGACACATGTAAGGTAATAATGCAACCAGCAGGCATCTTCTCTTCATGGTGTGATTTTTTATTTGGGGGGGGGGGGGGGGGGTATGACGTGAGGGGCTTTCCGGGAGTTTGGAATCCAAAGTTCAGTAGGGGAGTTGGTGTCCTTGCCATTGGAAATCCTCTGAGTCCATGCCACAGTCTTTGTCAACATTGGTCAGACAGTGACCAGCAGGGCCATGTGGCAGAGAATGTCTCTTGATGCTGTGATGCTGTTGCTCCAGTGGGCCAGGTGCCAGGCCAGGTGTCCTGGGAGATGGTGATGTAGCGCCGACCCTCACGGTCCTTTCCGTGGACGACCCGGCCTCCTGCGGGGACCCTCAGAAGCAGGCCGTGACGATGTTGGGATGCTCCATCGGATGTTTCCTCCTCCTCCTGATCCCTCCCTGTGGGTGGTGATGTTCTACGCCTTCTGGCACAGGGAGGGTTGCCCATGTTGTCAGCCATCCGACGGAGTGTATTGTGAATCCCCTGGAACAACGTCACTTGCTCAGCCTGTCTGTCCTCCATCCTCCGTTGGTGTTGCAGTAGACAGGCATGTTGCTCCGCATGTTGCTGGGCCTGCTGGGTCTTTATCTCATCGAGGGTCCCCTTGATCTCATTGAGGGTGGACACAACCTGGGCCATGCCTGTGGTGTCCTGCCGGTATGTGTCCAGGATGTTACGGACATGGGAATATACCGGTTCCCCAGCCAACTGGTCAGGCTGGCACCTCCGCCGTCCTCCACTCCCACCACCCCTGCCCACTTGCACCTGGCCTGCCCTTGTGGGCACATCGGGTCTCCGGGACCCCTGAGGGGTGGCATTGGCGTTGTCGCCTGCCTCCTCCTGGGTGCCCGGGACACCGTGTCCCTCCTGGCCAGCCTGGCTGCTTTGTGGTGGTGGGGCAGGGATCCTGGGTGTCTCCTGGGATGTGGCAGGAGTGGGGGTGGTGGTTGGCCCCGTTGTACCTGACGCAGGTGCTGCAGGTGGTTGGACACCAGAGGGGCCAGGTTGGTCGGGGTCGTCCACAGAGTGGTGAGAGTCGTCGCTGCCGGTGGGATCAGGCTCCTGCAGATCCGGGTCCTGTGAGTCTTCCCCCCCAGTGTCGGGGGGTGAACCACGAGGTTGACCTGTGTGTGAGAGAGACAATGTTAATTTTGGTCCATGCAACATCCATGTTTCATCAGTTTCAAAGTTGGCACATTTCCTCTTGGAATTAGGATCTGTCTTGCATTCCACTCACAGTGCACTTGTGCACGGGTGTGTCCCTTGGGCACCACTTTGGCCCCTTTAACTATGTGTGGCACAGTCTTACTTGCTGCGTCAAGTGTGACTGCAGTCAGCAGTGGAGTGGGCAGGTGTGGCGAGCCATGCATTGGCGCCTTCCGTGTAGTACTGTACATGTGCACATGGAGTGGATCCACACACTTATATAATGCAGGTAGCTGTTGTTGTGCTTGTGAACAGGTTGTGACATGGCCCTGTGTTTTGCCATGGAGAAGAGGGGGGGTTCTGGCACTGGCCACCCTTGGCTACATGCACGCAGTCTACCTGCTGACGAGCAGACATTCCCACACACCACACGGCTGATTTGCTCTCCCTGTGTCTCCCTCCCTCTCTGTCCCCCTCTCCCTCCCTCTGTGTGTCAGCCTCCTCCCTCTGTCCGTCTCCCTGTGTCTCCCTCCCTCTCTGTCCCCCTCTCCCTCCCTCCGTGTGTCAGCCTCCTCCCTCGGTCCGTGTCCCTGTGTCTCCCTCCCTCTCTGTCCCCCTCTCCCTCCCTCCGTGTGTCAGCCTCCTCCCTCTGTCCGTGTCCCTGTGTCTCCCTCCCTCTCTGTCCCCCTCTCCCTCCCTCCGTGTGTCAGCCTCCTCCCTCTGTCCGTGTCCCTGTGTCTCCCTCCCTCTCTGTCCCCCTCTCCCTCCCTCTGTGTGTCAGCCTCCTCCCTCTCTCCGTGTCCCTGTGTCTCCCTCCCTCTCTGTCCCCCGCTCCCTCCCTCTGTGTGTCAGCCTCCTCCCTCTGTCCGTGTCCCTGTGTCTCCCTCCCTCTCTGTCCCCCTCTCCCTCCCTCTGTGTGTCAGCCTCCTCCCTCTGTCCGTGTCCCTGTGTCTCCCTCCCTCTCTGCCCCCCTCTCCCTCCCTCTCTGTCCCCCTCTCCCTCCCTCTGTGTGTCACCCTCTGTCACCTCAGCCCAGCTTCCTGGGCACACACTGTTAGCAGATCTTTGAATGGCCCTTGGCTTGTTGATGTGAGTTTGTGTCTGATCTCCAGGCACCCATTGGGTGTAGTGTGTGTCTCGGCGCTGCTGCTGTGGTGGTGTCTGCTGCCACTCTTTCACAATGTCGGCTGCTCATTAGCTGCTGTCATGTGCAAAACAGTGCCTTCACCCCGATGTGTTGATGCAAGGCGTCCGCCATTTGCTGGCGAGTCTTTCCTGTGTGGGGACACACTGTTTGTCTGGCTGTGACCTAGGCCATATGGGCAGAGGGCATTGTTGTCTGCTTCTGAGTTGCACTATGTGAATTTTGGGGCCCACCCTCCCGCCATCCGGGTTACCGTGTCATGTGTTAGTGTCTTCTGTGGCCTGTGACTTGACATTGTCCAGCTGGGTGCATGGGGCATGGTGGCGGCAGTGGCATGTGCGTGTTCATGGAGTGTGGTTGAGTCATGCGATAGCTTGGGGTGGTTGCATGCCTGTTAGTGATTTTGGTTGTGGATGACGTTCCCCCCATGTGAGGTGCGTTGTTTGTGTACTCACCCGGGTCTCGGAGTCCTCCTAATCCTTCGATTGCCTCCACCGGCTGTATGGCCATCACCCTCTCCTCCCAGGGCTGGTAGTGTACGGGTCTGCGGGAGGGCCCTCCTCCAGTGGCGTTGGCCTGGTTGTGTTCCTCCAGCATCTTGGCTCGGACCCTCCTCCGCAGATCGTACCACCTGGCTTGGCATTCATGCCTGGTCCTTCTGGTGTCCGCAACAGCATTCACAGCATCGACGATGGTCTGCCACATGGCTGTTTTTGCTGCCATGCTGGTCTGTCTGACCAATGTTCCAAAGAGCTGTGGCTCGACTCTGAGGATTTCATCGACAAGGACCTCCAACTCTCGGTTACTGAACTTTGGATTCTTGTTAGTGGGCATGGTGAGGGGTATGGGTGTGGATGGTGGGGGGTGTGTGTGGATGGTTGTGGGTGTGTGGGTGTGGTTGTGCAGGTGTGTGTGTGTGTGAATGTGATGAGGGGGTGTTTGTGAAGGTGGTTGTGTGAAGGTGTACAAGTGTAAGGTGTGGTGAAGCTTGTAGTATGGTGCTGTAGGTTGTCTGTGGTGTCTGGCAGCAGTGAGTCGGTTGCAAAGGCTCATGGTTTGTGTGTGTGGGCCCTTTTTATTGGTCCATTGGTGGGTGTGGCTGTGTTTGAAGTTTGGGTGGGTGTGTTATAAGGAGTGGTGGTGTTTTGGGCCTCTGTTTGTTTTTGGCAGTTGCAGGTCAGTGAATGTGTTTTTTTAGTGGTTGTTGGACATGTTTTGTGGCTTTGTGCCATTCGAATGGTGTATTCTTGTGTTGTTTTGGTTTGTCCTGGTTGTGTACGTGCGTTTTTAGCGTGTGTACGGGGTGTACATGGGCCATTTGGTTGTACGGTGCTCTCCTTGCGTGTGGCTTGATACGACTCATACATGCGGTTGTGGTGTTGGGGCCTGGGGTGCGCTCCGTACTTAGGAGGTTGTGGTGGGGGTGCGACTCTGACGTACACGGGTGTACATACAGGGGGGTAGGACACGTACAGGAGTGGGGGTACGACTCGAACATACAGGGGTGTACATACACGGGGGTAGGACACGTACAGGGGTGGGGGTACGACTCGAACGTACAGGGGTGTACATACACGGGGGTAGGACACGTACAGGGGTGGGGGTACGACTGGAACGTACAGGGGTGTACATACACGGGGGTAGGACACGTACAGGGGTGGGGGTACGACTCGAACGTACAGGGGTGTACATACACGGGGGTAGGACACGTACAGGGGTGGGGGTACGACTCGAACGTACAGGGGTGTACATACAGGGGGGTAGGACACGTACAGGGGTGGGGGTACGACTCGAACGTACAGGGGTGTACATACAGGGGGGTAGGACACGTACAGGGGTGGGGGTACGACTGGAACGTACAGGGGTGTACATACACGGGGGTAGGACACGTACAGGGGTGGGGGTACGACTCGAACGTACAGGGGTGTACATACACGGGGGTAGGACACGTACAGGGGTGGGGGTACGACTTGAAAGTACAGGGGTGTACATACAGGGGGTAGGACACGTACAGGGGTGGGGGTACGACTGGAACGTACAGGGGTGTACATACACGGGGGTAGGACACGTACAGGGGTGGGGGTATGACTCGAACGTACAGGGGTGTACATACACGGGGGTAGGACACGTACAGGGGTGGGGGTATGACTGGAACATACAGGGGTGTACATACACGGGGGTAGGACATGTACAGGGGTGGGGGCATGACTCGAACGTACAGGGGTGTACATACAGGGGGGTAGGACACGTACAGGGGTGGGGGTACGACTGGAACGTACAGGGGTATACATACACGGGGGTAGGACACGTACAGGGGTGGGGGTACGACTCGAACGTACAGGGGTGTACATACATGGGGTAGGACACGTACAGGGGTGGGGGTACGACTGGAACGTACAGGGGTGTACATACACGGGGGTAGGGCACGTACAGGGGTGGGGGTATGACTCGAACGTACAGGGGTGTACAGACACGGGGGTACGACACGTACAGGGGTGTACATACACGGGGGTACGACACGTACAGGGGTGGGGGTACGACTCAAACGTACAGGGGTGTACATGCACGGGGGTAGGACACGTACAGGGGTGGGGGTACGACTGGAACATACAGGGGTGTACATACACAGGGGTAGGACACGTACAGGGGTGGGGGTACGACTCGAACGTACAGGGGTGTACATACACGGGGGTAGGACACGTACAGGGGTGGGGGTACTACTCGAACGTACAGGGGTGTACATACACGGGGTGGGACACGTACAGGGGTGGGGGTACGACTCGAACGTACAGGGGTGTACATACACGGGGGTAGGACACGTACAGGGGTGGGGGTACGACTCGAACGTACAGGGGTGTACATACACGGGGGTAGGACACGTACAGGGGTGGGGGTACGACTTGAAAGTACAGGGGTGTACATACAGGGGGGTAGGACACGTACAGGGGTGGGGGTACGACTGGAACGTACAGGGGTATACATACACGGGGGTAGGACACGTACAGGGGTGGGGGTATGACTCGAACGTACAGGGGTGTACATACACGGGGGTAGGACACGTACAGGGGTGGGGGTATGACTGGAACATACCGGGGTGTACATACACGGGGGTAGGACATGTACAGGGGTGGGGGTACGACTCGAACGTACAGGGGTGTACATACAGGGGGTAGGACACGTACAGGGGTGGGGGTACGACTGGAACGTACAGGGGTGTACATACACGGGGGTAGGACACGTACAGGGGTGGGGGTACGACTCGAACGTACAGGGGTGTACATACATAGGGTAGGACACGTACAGGGGTGGGGGTACGACTGGAACGTACAGGGGTGTACATACACGGGGGTAGGACACGTACAGGGGTGGGGGTACGACTCGAACGTACAGGGGTGTACAGACACGGGGGTACGACACGTACAGGGGTGTACATACACGGGGGTACGACACGTACAGGGGTGGGGGTACGACTCAAACGTACAGGGGTGTACATGCACGGGGGTAGGACACGTACAGGGGTGGGGGTACGACTGAAACGTACAGGGGTGTACATACATGGGGTAGGACACGTACAGGGGTGGGGGTACGACTCGAACGTACAGGGGTGTACATACAGGGGGGTAGGACACGTACAGGGGTGGGGGTACGACTGGAACGTACAGGGGTGTACATACACGGGGGTAGGACACGTACAGGGGTGGGGGTACGACTCGAACGTACAGGGGTGTACATACATGGGGTAGGACACGTACAGGGGTGGGGGTACGACTGGAACGTACAGGGGTGTACATACACGGGGGTAGGACACGTACAGGGGTGGGGGTACGACTCGAACGTACAGGGGTGTACAGACACGGGGGTACGACACGTACAGGGGTGTACATACACGGGGGTACGACACGTACAGGGGTGGGGGTACGACTCAAACGTACAGGGGTGTACATGCACGGGGGTAGGACACGTACAGGGGTGGGGGTACGACTGGAACGTACAGGGGTGTACATACACAGGGGTAGGACACGTACAGGGGTGGGGGTTTGACTCGAACGTACAGGGGTGTACATACACGGGGGTAGGACACGTACAGGGGTGGGGGTACGACTCGAACGTACAGGGGTGTACATACACGGGGTGGGACACGTACAGGGGTGGGGGTACGACTCGAACGTACAGGGGTGTACATACACGGGTGGGGGTTCGACACGTACATGGGTGTACATACAGGGGGGGGTGTACATTAACGGGGAGTACGACTCGAACGTATGGGTGCTGGGGGGAGTGTTGGGCGCGTATGCGGGCACATGTCTCCATGGTTGCAATGGGAGTTCGGTGCGGACGGTGTTTTTACCATACGGTTGTGAGATCGGACGCACGGGTTGGATCGTGATTCCTCGGTCGGACTTCACTTTTCACATTTGTACGGTAAATCGTCCGAGGATGTGTCGGACACATATTCCGACCCGAGGACGTGTGGGGAAATATTCCGAATGCGGTTTGTATGGACTTTTTACCATGCGAATCGTGATTGCCAGTTTGTACGGCACTTGTTCGATTCGTACGGTAAAAAGACCGGATACGAGTCGTACGGGGAAATTTTTTACCGGATCGTAATTGGCACCTATGATGTTCTCATGTCCTGATAGTCAATGCCACAATGGGGTGCATGGATCACATTTGAACACAATGTAGGATCACTCATAGCAGGTTAAATGCCATGGCGCTGGCTTGCCTGGAAAGTCAGTCAATACTGTCTCCTGTCACAGGGGCAGGGCATCCAGACAACAACAGTATGCACTGTGTCACAATCATAGCTCATGTGTAAAGCAAACCCTGCAGCTGACAAGTGCACTTGCCCATCCCCTGCAAACAACATATCCCGAACCCAGAAGACCCCACATCATACAAAACAGACATATGAGTCTCTGCGAACACAACTCCCTGTACATTGACACATCACAGTCTGCAGTGCATATAACACAGCTGTCTGAAGTGCACAGTTGCATATACCATTGTGCACTGTCAAGTGATCACACACCTATATGTCACACAGGTCTTGTCTCTCATAGTCACATCTCAGATGTCCTGCTGACCCTCAAACTCATGAAAACCACAGTTGTACAGAAAAGGTAGCCACACCGCAATGACACAGAGGCAGACACCTGAAGGCACGTCACTAAGCACAACCTGTAAGTTGATACACAGGAGTGGGATTACAGAATGTTACTAAATGCCCTTGAGTAGGCATGACTGCCCAGGTCTACATGAAACAGTGTTTAGCCCTGGACAGTAGTCAAGTGGCTAAGCAAGTGTGACACCCTTGATAAACATACTCCTAAGGCACACAAATTGGAGTCCCCTGCTGCATGTGTTTGTTTGAAATACCCCAGCCACATGTGGCGAGTCAGACCAGCAATTGTAACACATATCAAGGGCACACACAGATCACATGTCAGATCTCAGGCATTGTGTAAACAATAGACCCACACATGAAAGACACAACATAGTCACGGTAACAGATGCTGTCCGGAAGCTGAAGCATAGCTGACTGCAGGGACACAGTGCCTTAGTGACACAAGCAACAGAATGTAGGGCCCACACCTGTGGATTAGCTGAGGAGGGTGTATCACACAATTGAGGGACATGAGTATTGGGCTACAAGACCTACGTGATGTGGAAGTGTGACCAGGCCAAAAGACTGCAACTAGCATGTCAGACATAGTAAACAGATTAGGCATGGATTTACCCCCTCCTTGCTGCTGTCTGGCCTTCAGCTGCCCATCCAGGTCCGGGAAGACCACTGCCAGGATCCTGAGCATGTGGGGGGTCAGGGTCCGGTGTCCGCCCCTCCTGCGAGGAGGCAACAGCTTCAGCTGGACCCTTGCGATCCTCCGGGTCCAGCCCCGAAGGTCCTGCCACCTCTTCTGGCAGTTGCGGATCCGGCGCTTGTAGACCCTCACCGATCGAACTGCCCGGGGGATGGTCAGCCATATCTCCTGCTTCTGGTGGGCATCAAGCTGTGAGGATGACAAAGTTAAAAGTCCATTAACACACATGCCCCATATTTGTGCTGCACACAGTTGTACATACATGTCGTCATCACAAAGGAAAATGAGTTACACAGGTAGTGCACCCATGGAAAAGGACAAATGCCCTGCATGTCTGACATGTTAACAGTGCCTGGGAAGTGTAAGCTTGCACAAATGCACTTTAGCTGCAGAACACCTGTTCATTACATGTACCTACACACTTTGGGGGATGAAAGTACTCAGTGAGTATGCCTGACACTAGTGTACACACTGCTAGTACTGCTAGTCAGACAACATGCACAATTAGGAAGGCAGTGCACTGCACACTCACCTGCTCCCCTGGTTTCCCATACACCTTGCTGTACTGTGGAAGGAGCCCATCCAGCAGGGCCTGGTTCTCCTCCTCAGTGAAGGCTGGGGCCCTCTCCAGAGTACGTGCCAAAGCAGTAGCCAGAGGATGCAGAGACAGCAGCTGTGGTAGCAGGGATGTGGTCCAGTAGCATGTAGTGCAGGCAAGTGAGCTCCCTGGGGTCCAGTCAACCTTATATCTTAGCTACAGAGGCAGACTCTGTGCCATGTGTCCAAAGTGATAGGTCCAACACGGTTGCATTCTATGAATCTGGCCAATATATGGAACTGTACGACTCGTACACGTCTTCTGCATCGTTCAAATCTTCACCTTCATAAAACCCTAGTAATTGCATCATTGTTGTAGACATCCAACTGATTTTCCAGCGCACGACTAGTACAAGTTTTGAATCTGCATCCGTCTCTATGACAGTCCGGAGCCAATGGGTGCGCCCGGCTTGGTCAACTGACTGTACAATGCGTACTTTGAAAATACACATGCACCTGTCTCCATATGATTCAATGGCCAAGGCATATGCCAGTCTCGGACCATGCCTGCCCGACGCGTATGCATGATAGTCACCCGCGTCGGACCTCATTGCAGTCAATGGCTAAGCGTATGCACGGCTCGGTCCTGAACTGTGCAATGCGTACGCTTTGTCACCTGCATCGGCCCTCATTGCAGCCAATGGCTAAGCGTACGCACGGCTCGGTCCTGAACTGTGCAATGCGTACGCATTGTCACCCGCGTCGGACCTCATTGCAGTCAATGGCTAAGCGTACGCACGGCTCGGTCCTAAACTGTGCAATGAGTATGCATTGTCACCCGTGTCGGACCTCATCACAGTCAATGGCTAAGCGTACACACGGCTTGGTCCGGAACTGTGTAATGCATTCGCATTGTCACCCGCGTCGAACCTCATTGGTGTGATGGCTTCAACACACAATTACTTGCCAGGGACTCAGGTGCACACCTACCACACTACAGCATTGGCCACACAGTGTCCCATGGCATGTAAGGCTGCATTCCCTGTGTGTTTGGGGGGGCCAACATTTGGATTGTTGTGTGGCACTTTTGTGCAGCCACTCCCAGGCTGTGCACGTGTTCATGGGGATAGAATCCTTTGTGTGTTGTGCACATCACCACTGTGATGTGCAACTGTACAGTTATGGGCATGAGTCATGGACACAGTTTCATGTTGGATATGTTTAGGACATGTCACATGCACCCTGAGTCCTGGGTGTGATGGCATGTACGTCACAGTGAGACCTGTAGCCACAATTCTGATGTACACCCACAGTCTATGTGCATGTTGTGTCTCAGATGTGTCTGATCAAATGTGCCCAATGGGAGACAGTCTCCACATCCATGTGGTTTGTGCATCAACATTGATGTGTGTGTGTCAACGAGACGTACATGTAGGGCCTGCAGAGACAACAGTGGCCACTACCTGTGGGGCTCACGGTTGCCTTGTGGCATGTACATGATACACCATGTCATGCCAATGTCCATGTGGCAATACAGGGACCCTTGGTATCTGCATGGCAAAGATCTGTGATGCCTGGGAGACATCATGCCTCACTTGTCACTGTGGTATTTGTTTGTAACGTCACAGCAGTACATAGGTAGGGTGACACAGCCAAATGATTGGCCAGTGCACTACATGGGAATTATGTGGACATGTGGACTTGAGATGTGAGGTGAAGGCCATGTAGGTGACATATGTGTCCATGCCCAACAGCACACACCTCAGTACATTGTGAATTGTCATGATGTATCATGTAATATTTTGCTTGGTCATAGCCACATGGGTGGATGAACCGACAATCTTCCTTTGTGCATCTCTGTTCTGCAGGGCACCAGCTGTCCATAGACCGTTCCCAGACCTTGAATCCATGCAGGAATGCGACTGCATCTGAAGGTACAGTTGGTACCAGGCCATTGATTGAGGAGTTGGTGGAGCAGTTGGCACCACATCTGCTACCTGGCCGGACATACCCTACAGCACTGACCCCAGAGGTGATGGTGATGGCAGCCCTGCACTTCTTTGCTACTGGTACCTTCCAGTACACTGTGGCTACTGCTGGTGATATGTCGCAAACTATGTTTAGTCGTGTGCTACGCGATGTCTTGAAGGGGATGTTGCATTTCCTTGACCTGTACATCAAGTTTCCTAGCCCAGGTCAACTCACTGAAATAAAGAATACCTTTTATACACTGGGGAGGATCATCGGATCTATTGATGGTACACATGTGGCCCTGATACCACCACAGGCACATGAGTAGGCATACCGGAACAGGAAACATTTCCACTCCATCAATGCTCTGGTGGTATGTCTTGCAGACATGTGTATCACACATATATGTGCACGTTTCCCCGGTTCTGTGCACAATGCCTACATCATGAGGAGTAGTCGCATTGCAACGCTGATGTCACAGATGCCAGACCAGCGTGCCTGGCTAGGTCGGTGTGTACTGACTGTTTACCATTGTGTGTGTTTGGCAATGTTGTATTCCGCCCTCCTTCAAAACTCTGCTAATTTTTCATTTGTTTGTGTGTAGGTGACTCCGAATACCCACAACATGCCCTGGTTGCTGACAAGCCTCAGGAACCGTGTGACACCAGCCAAGATGCGCTACAATGAGGCACATGGTCGGAGCAAGAGGGTGACTGATTGAGCGGACATTTGGTCTCCTGAAAAGCCGCTTCCGCTGCCTGGACAAGACCGGAGGAGCCCTCCCATATCAGCCTGCAAAGGTGTGCAAAATTATCCTTGTATGCTGCATGCTACACAACATGGCAGTGCGGAAGAAGTTGCCTCTCATCCAGGATGACGATGACCGACCTCTGCCACCTGTGGAGGATCCAGGCCTGGGATACGATGCCAGTGATGATGATGATGAGGGTGACGTCCGCACACAGCTCATCAACAACTTCTTCACCTGAATGTGAGTTTACAGGGTTGTTATGTCAATGTATGGAGTTAGCCTGAAATGTGTTATGGCTGCTCTGTTGCTGTTTGAGTGTGTCTGTGTGCCACTTGACTGGATGCGTGCAGTGATGTGTCCATTCAGGTGGTCTGTACTCCACAATAGTGTAGAACTGCTAACTTGTTTCTTTGTAGGTTTCTTGTGACATGTTTTGTGCATGTGTATTGCATTTATCTCCAGTTCTGCTGTGATTTTGACTGTGTCTTGTGTCTGTCCTTCCCAGGGTACTTTGCCTGTTGTTTGGTCAACACTAACCCCCAACACCCAGAATCCAACACCAGTGTGGGAGTTGTCAATTCCCATCAAGTGATGTGCCACACACCTCTGGACTTCAATTATCTGACATTTTGTGACCATGTGTCCACTGTAACGTACAATTACCTTGCAACTATTGTGGAATAAATATGTTGCTGATGTGTAATGAACCTGTGCTATGCTTTGTTAGGTGTGTTGTCTGTCTTCCCACATCTGAGTGACATTTCCTTACCTCACCTGTGAACTTGTTACCACTGACTGTGGATAGGTGTTATGTCTGTGCATACCAATGTATTTCAGGTCAACATCATTGTGTGGGATGAGTCACATGGACATGGTGAGTATGTGTTGTGGTGCCATAGTGGTTGGTCTCCCTCACATGTGTCACATCACCATGACTCACATAACGGTGGTCACATTGTTGTAGTATTTGTAATGCACTGTGTTGTTTAGCAGATCAACATCTCCATGACACATGACAAGTTGGAATCACAACAGAGGCAAGTATGGTGTACTGGTGAGTTTATTTACAAACATGTGTGAGGATTAAGCCTGGGCAAAGCACTACGCTACGCTCGCGTAGTTTGCGAAGATCGCGCTACTTCGC
Organism: Triturus cristatus; assembly: GCF_964204655.1. Lineage (NCBI taxonomy): Eukaryota > Metazoa > Chordata > Amphibia > Caudata > Salamandridae > Triturus > Triturus cristatus. Next base: position 1,024,653,059 of record NC_140594.1, read on the forward strand.
ACTACGCGAATTGCACATAGCACAATGCGAACACGCGTAGCGTAGTGTTGCGTAGTGCTGCGGTCATTTTTTGCTTGCTTGCGGTCCTCAACGTCAAGTTGGCGACCGCGAGCAAGCAAAATGACATCCCGGCGAGACTTTTTCCTTGTTCAAGATCATCAACATCATGTTGGCGATCGCGAGCATGGAAAATAAACCTCCCGGCGAGATTCCCAACGCGAGGAGGTCAGGTTTCTCATTGCGAGTGGTCGCGTATGCTTGCGACCGCTCGCGATGAGAAACTACCAGTTTGCGTTGAGAAAGCGGCTGCTCGAGTAAAAATCTACTCGAGCAGCAGAAAACTACAGCTCGCACTGTGCAAGATGCCATTTTCAATGATTGCACAGTGCTGGTTGCTTGTCCGCACTGTGCAATCATTGAAAACGACATCTGGCACAGTGCGAACAAGGTACTACGCAGTTCGCGAAGTGCTACGCGTAGCTCGCGTTGTGCGAACTGCACTTTGCGTAGCTTCGCGAAGTGCTACTTCGCGAACTACGCCCAGGGTTAGTGAGGATAGTGCACAGGATGGTGGGTGCTGTACATTGGGTTTTGTATCCAAAGTTCACAGTAGAGTTGGAAGTGTTGGTAGCTGAAATGTCCAGAGCAAAGTCCACAGTCATCTGCTACATTGGACCAACATGAACCCTCCATGTCATGTAGGGGAGTTGTGTCAGATACGACAAGGTGAACGGGTTGAGCACAAAGAACATTGTCCAGAACAGGTTTAGAGGCCCTGGGGGATGTGCAGGGACATCTGCGTGTCACATGTACTTCTTCGGACGACCCCTCTTCTTGGGGGGGGATAATTCTTAGGTGCAGGCGTCTGTGGTGCAGGGGACTCTCCACCAGAGTTATCCTCCCTCCCTGTGGCACTGGCAGATGGTCTGGCAACTGATGTTGTGGCCACAAAGGGAGGTGTGGACATGTTTGTGCTGATCTGACAGTGGCATAGGAGTATGTCCCGATGCACCGCAGAGAGTGCATCCCACTTTGCCTCCATGCGGGCATGGTGAGCAGCCTGCTCCTGTTGAATGTCCTTGAGGATCCCCACTACCTGGCCAAATCCTCCGGTGCTATCCTGGTACGCATCTATGATGCGTGCCAGTTGGGGGTCATCATGCAGTCCAGACCCCTCTGCAAGGCGCATCCTCTGCCTCCCACCCTTCCCAGCACCCCTATCCACACAGGCAGGACCAGCGGCGGCATGCACAGGTGACACTGGGACCCCTTGGGTGTTGTTGCTGGTGGTGTTGTCTGTAGCTTCCTGGGGGTCCTGTGTCCCAGTGCTGTCGGTGTTCTGTAGCCTTGGTCTGTCTGTGTTGGCGGGGGTGCCCTGTCTGTTTCCAGGTGCTGGAGGCGTGGGTACAGGGGGTGCAGATGTTGGTGCTGCTGGTGCTGCTGGTGCTGCATGATGACTCACACCGGAGGTGCCAGGTTGTTCGTCGTCATCCGAAGAGGACAGAGACAGATTCAAACCAGAGAGCTGAGGGTCCACCAGAGTCTGGGACCGGGACTCCTCTTCATTTGGTGCTGTGTCCCTAGCCCCACCTGTGTTTGGAAGAGACACACAATGTAAGTTAGGTTTCTACAGGCATCACTGGTTCACATACATGACATTTTCTACTGTACGTCCAGATGCCTGCCTGTACACTGCTTTGTCCAGGGTTGTCATGGACAGAGCTTGATATTATTGTTGCACATTGCACTGCCAAAATGAAACATTCAATGTGCATGTCGAAGTGTGTGCATGCCCAGCTCATGTATAGATTTGTCTGTACATGACCATTACTACTCAAGGGCCATCATGTTGCTGACACAGGTGTGTCATCCCTGTACACATGTGAGCTTTAACAAGGACATACATGCTATTCCACTGAGGATATGTTGTAGGATTGGGGCATGTGTGGTAGCAGATTTTGCTAGTCTTTGTGTGCCACATTGGTGTATTGGTACGACTTGGTCACAGTCCGGTATGCCTGTGATCTCTTTGGAGGAAGTGTTTTTTTACAGTGTTCATAGTTCCCATCTCATTTCATACAAGTGATGATGTCACCATCTTTAATGAGTCTGGTGCTGAGTTTGGTACATGCATATGTGATTTGACTTGTCAAGGTTATCCATGGTGACATGGATTGGACAAGGTAGCACTCTGGCTTTTCAATGCTCATGACAGTGAGGGCTGGTAGTGTGTGTGTTGCAGTTTTGCTGCTGTGAGTAGCATGTCTCCTCCAATGCAGTCCAGGTTGGACTAGGGGTGGGCGGAATTTGCGAAATTCAGTTTCGCAAATGATCACGAAAATGTTAAAAATCTCCGCAAACACGCGGAAATATCGCGAAGATGCAGAAGTTTTTTTCCCGCCCGTTTGCGGTATTTTCTGCGTGGTCGTGGCTCGCCAACTTACCCATGCGGTTGCTCGCGGGCGCGGCCATCTTGTTTTCACTTCTCTCGCGGTGCATGATCGCGAGAAGAAAGACGTGATCGCGCGACAAATGACGTTACTGCGGGCGCGAACTGTCGTGAGACAGCGCAAATGGCTACCAACAATCCAATATCTCGTGGAGAACGCGACCGGATCGTGAAATCTTGTCGGCGAACGCGGTATTCAGGTAAGGTGATCGCGCGCACGTGAGAATGTATTATGTTACAGCGCAAGCAAGCAAAAAATTTCCGGTAAAATGCGGATTGCGGAAATTTTGACATTTTCGCGCTCTCCGCGAAACACGAAAATGTCAAATTATCGCAATTTCCGCGAGCGGAACGGAATTTTAGCCCAGGCCTAGGTTGGACCTTGTTTCTACAGTGTCTATGTCAGTGAGTGGTGTGTTGTGTGAAGGATGCATATGTTTCAGCACGATGTAGGAGTGGAATGCAGCTCACAACAGCACCGAGTGTGAATGAGACCATGCTATGGTGTCGGCTATATTGGTGTGTCCATTCCATTCACTGCCAGATATCCCCTGTCAATGATGTATATGTGAATTCCTGTGTATTTTGTGCAATGTACCATATATGGCTCTCCACACTTGTTAGCTGCAAGACACACATCCCCAGCCCGGCCAGGGGGCATCCCTGGACACTGCATCCCCAGACAATGAGTTTGAACATATGGTTGCAATGGCTGTGTGTGCAACTGTGTTTTTTTGGACCAGTGCATATGTGTGTTTGTCAGCCACATCATTTCTCAGGCCCAGTGTCAGACATCTTGTCAGTCCATTCCCACTCCCTGTGAGGCGAGCATGGTTCAGTGTGAGCTTGCTGGGCCATGTGGGTGGGTGGGGAATGTCTGTGACTGCAACTCCCATCATGCTCTTGGCTACACCCTCCTTCCCAGCATGCCCATACATCCTTCCTTTTGACTCTGCTTCCCTGTGAGGGGGCGTGACAGCAATGGCAAGATGGCTGACTGTGCAGTCCTGGTGTTTGTTGGTGCCCAGTTCCCAGCAGGGCCTTGTGCTCCCCACAACAGAGCCCAATGTCAGACATCTTGTCAGTCCATTCCGACTCTCTGTGAGGCGAGCATGGTTCAGTGTGAGCTTGCTGGGCCATGTGGGTGGGTGGGGTTTATCTGTGACTGTAACTCCCATCATGCTCTTGGCTACACCCTCCTTCCCAGCATGCCCATACTGCCTTCCTTTTGACTCTGCTTCCCTGTGAGGGGGTGTGACAGCAATGGCAAGATGGCTGACTGTGCAGTACTGGTGTTTGTTGGTGCCCAGTTCCCAGCAGGGCCTTGCGCACCCCACAACAGAGCTCAGTGTCAGGCATCTTGTCAGTCCATTCCCACTCCCTGTGAGGCGAGCATGGTTCAGTGTGAGCTTGCTAGGCCATGTGGGTGGGTGGGGAATGTCTGTGACTGCAACTCCCATCATGCTCTTGGCTACACCCTCCTTCCCAGCATGCCTATACTTCCTTCCTTTTGACTCTGCTTCCCTGTGAGGGGGTGTGACAGCAATGGCACGATGGCTGACTGTGCAGTCCTGGTGTTTGTTGGTGCCCAGTTCCCAGCAGGGCCTTGTGCTCCCCACAACAGAGCCCAGTGTCAGACATCTTGTCAGTCCATTCCCACTCCCTGTGAGGCGATCATGGTTCAATGTGAACTTGCTGGGCCATGTGGGTGGGTGGGGAATGTCTGTGACTGTAACTCCCATCATGCTCTTGGCTACACCCTCCTTCCCAGCATGCCCATACTTCCTTCCTTTTGACTCTGCTTCTCTGTGAGGGGGTGTGACAGCAATGGCAAGATGGCTGACTGTGAAGTCCTTGTGTTTGTTTGGCTTCAAGTCCAAAGAGAGCCCCTGTGCTTCACACAGCAGCACCCAGTATGGTGCATTTTTGGCTGATAGTTCACTACGGTGAGAGTCAATGCATTCGACACGGTGAGTTGTGTGGAGTTTGTGTTGAAGGGGGTGTGTGTCTCCACATGCTGGTAACTATGGTCAGAGCTGTCGGTCCTTCTTCCCATCCGGCCAAACATCCCACCATGAAACATGCTTCCATTGGAGGGCGTGCAAGTTGTCTTTCAGGATGTCAGTCAGTGGTGTCCTGCTTCTGATTGGCGCACAAGCCCTAGCAGGGCCTTGTGCTCCCCACAGCAGGACCCAGTGTCAACCATCTTGTCAGTCATTTTCCACTCCCTGTGATGCGGGCATGGTTCAGAGAGGTCTTGATGGGCCAATTTTGAGGGGGAGCATTATCTGTGACTACAAACCCCATCATGCTTTTGGATACACTCACTTCACCTGCATACCCACTATTCGTTCCTTTCAGTCAGCTGCACTGTGAGGTAGTGTGTTTGTGGAGGCAAACTGTCTGGCAGTGTTTATTTGTCTTTGTACCACTGCCTTGCTCTATTTGTTTGTAGGTTGGTACATGTCATGACACAGTTCCATGTCACTATGAGATGGCAGGTATTGTGTTTGTCTGACTAGCATACATATCTTGGGATGATTTTCTATTGGTTACTGTGACTTTGCTAACGGTGCATGGTTTCACTGTCCCCTTTCCACACAATATTGAGTATGTTGTTTGTGTACTCACCAGGCTCTGGTAGGTCTGCTAGACCATGGACGCTCTCTGGTGGTAGGATGTCCCGCACCTTCTCCTCCCAGGTCCTGAAGTAGACCGGTTTGGCAGGAGGGCCACCACCAGTGCGCTGCTTCAAGGCGTGATCTTTCTCGATGAGTTTCTTGACCCTCCTGCGCACGTCATACCACCTGTGCAGGATATCGTCCTTTGTGCGCAGCGTTGGTGCTTGTGCGTTCACCTTGTCCACAATCCTCGCCCACATCTTTGTTTTCTGTGACATGGGGGTCCTTTGGACCAATGTACCAAACAAATGTGTCTCTACTCTGATTATCTCGTCTATCAGCACTTCTAACTCATCATCTGTGAACTTTGGATTCTTCTTTGGAGGCATGGTGATGGGTGGTGGTGGTAAGTGATGTGTGTGTGAGGGTGCAAGAGAGGGGGATGGGTTAGTGTTGATTTAGCTAGCTGTATGTGTGTGTGCTTTTGGTGAGGTGCTAATGGTGTGAAAGTTGTGAAAGTTGTGTGATGGGTGAGTCGTGAGTGTGTCTCTGGTTGCTGTGTGATGGTGTTTTCTGCTGGCTGCTGTCTCCTATTTTCAAAGGGTCATGGTAGTGAGTGATGTCCTTTATATAGGTGGAGTTGTGGGTGTGTCTTTGTTCCAGGTTTTTTTTGGGGATATTTATTGGCTTTGTCATTGCTTGTTTGGTCCTTTTTTTTTAATTTTTTCCTTTGGGTTTTCTAGACATGAAGGAGACGTTATTCTGACCGAGATGGACGCTGATGTTGGCTCGTGCGGGCTTCTCTGGGTCATTCACGCTGACTTTTTTCTGTGTTTCATACGCGTCAGTCGCGGAGATCTCTATTGCTTGAGGTCCCTGTTTTCCGTGCGCATCAGTCATGCGGCTTGGGCTCCGTGCGAGTCGGTCTGGTTTTACACGCATTGCATCGTACGGCGCGGATCGGACATCGCGGGTAGGTGTCGGTCGGGTTCATTCCTGGCACGTATCGGTCGGTGCAACTCGCGTCGGTTTTCCGGTCGAATCACTGTTTTTCCTACGGCTCGGTCGTATGGCTTGTATTCCGTACGTGTCGGTTGCAATTCACACGCGTTGCATCATACTGCATTGGTTGTACGGCGATGGTCCGTGTCGGTTGGTCTCTGTTCCGGGTCCGTGTCGGTCAGTTCGTTTTGCGACCGGAATCGACCCCCAAGTTGTAGGTGATGGGGACATTGTGGATAAGTGGGTTTTTGGGTGGGGATTTTAGGGAATTGTTCAATATAACTTTAAAATATACTTACTTATTTAGTAACTTTATTGTTGATGCTGCAGAAGTCGTTTTTGGTCCTTTTTAGAACGTATCTGTAGAGGAGATATAATTTTAAGAGAGATATATCAGTGAATTATATTTTGATATATTTTTGGGTGAAGACTGTGAGCAGTTTTCTATTCTAGCTGGCGTTTTACTTAGGGCTGTTGTAAAGTTACTTTCTGAAATGTAAATCTGTGTTCTGGAAGTAATCCGGCAGAGTCTCTTCTTCTTTCTTCTGTAGAGTGGTTGTTTATAATATATGTAAAATATAGTTGTTTATATAGTGTTTGTTTAATTAACAGGTTTATTTCATTGGTGGTATTTGATTAGTGTGAGGTTTTCATTCGTTGTTGTTCATTTTTTTTTTGTTTCTGGCAGTGGCTTTCCATAGATGGGAAACGCTAATTAAGAAGTTTTTAGTGCCAATTATTTTTTTTAAACATATTTATTTGCTTATGTATATTCTATATTGTTTATAATGTAAAATTTTGTATGCGTTATGTGTAATAATATGTTGCGTAAAATATATAAGTGTGATTTGTAAAATCTTGATGTTTTTATATGTTTCTATCTCATAATAAGATTATAAAATAGTTATAATGTGCATAGTCATTCTTTGTATTTTGAAAATACAATCTGGGGGTCAAGATATCCTCATTTTAGTTATTTTTAAAATGTCGATATTTGTATAAAAATCGATAAATTTGCTGTCTATCTATATTTTAGTATTCGATATTTAGGACATTTTAATGTTTATTAAAGAAAGTTCGATAATTTATTTAATGATATTTGTGTTTTCGACAATGTTGTATACAATATTTTTTATTGTCGATAATATTGTTTCGATATTTTTGTAATTTTTTAAATAAGTATTGGTAGTCGATAATAGTGTTATCGATAATTTTGTGCCGATATTTTTGCATGTCGATATTGTGCTCATCGATATTATGACAGTGATTCCCGCGTAATATTGTATCTTGGATGCAGGCTAATTTTCTTAAACTCAATGGGGAGGAAACTGAGGTCTAACAAAATGGGTGCTTTTCCTCAGCCCTCTCGCCATATTTGCAATCTAGGCTTCATCATAGATGATTTATTATCTATGAAAAACCAAGCAGTGAAGGTGGCTGCAACTTGCTTTACCATACTGAAATGGCTTAAAAAGATTATCTGGATCTCGCCCAGCTCTACCCAGAGAACTGTGGTCCAAGCTCTTGTTAACTCAAGACTGGACTACGGTAACATCCTCTATGGGGGGGGCAAATAAGGAGGTGACGCTACAAGCTACAGGTAGTCTAGAATTCCGCCGCCAGACTGATCTGTCAGGTTCCCAGAACTGCCTCAGTCTCAGGCTCTCTGTGTCACCTTCATTTGCTCAGGGTGGAGAGCCAAATTAAGTTCAAAGCCCTGAGCTACATATTTAAAATCTAATCTGGAGTGGCCCCTCAATACCTGCAGGCTCTGGTTCACCCCTACTTCCCCTCACGTGCGCTCCACTCTGCCACTCAGGCAAAGTTCTCTGTTCCTAGAATTAGACTGTCAAGTATGGGCGGTCGATCCTTTGCCTACTTAGGCCCCACGTGGCTGTTTAATCAATAATCGTTCCCTTCCTTCTGGTATTTTTCAGTTGGCGCTGGGAAACCCTTTTTGGGTAGCTGTTGCACCTTACAAATTAAAATTAACATAACATAACATGCTAGCAATAGCATCTATCCAATAAACACAGGAATAGTACAATGCTGAAAGCGTCCAGCGACAGAATCCCTCCAGCAGGACAATGCCAGCACAACTGAGAAATCTAAATAGGCTTGGCACAATCCTACCACCCATACGGTGATGGAGTAAGGTTAGTCAGCAGAGGAGTCTGCCGCGTCGACGGAGGTGAGCCACTTATGCGATGGAAAACACTCTGTCAATGCGGATGAAAAATAAGCCAGCCCACATCTAACTAGGGCAGGCGAGAATCTGTCAGCTTCACAGAGTACTTGTAAATGCCGCAGACCGCACAAGTCCCATCAAGAACTAAATCAGGCCCTTAGTGCCCTGACTTTAAAAAAATATACATAAGGGGGCTGGGATTGTCTGCCCCCCTGGCCCTCATGGGGGGTGGACCAAGAAAGACCACAACTGGGGCCAAATAATTAGCAATTTTAGCCAAAAAAAAATGACATCCGGGACCACGTTTTTCGATTATAAGTCTATCCCCCAGAGCGGCATCAATTTCCTAACAGGAGGTGCCATTCAGTCCCCCTACTCGAGCCATTATAGGTCCTGGGGAGCCTACCCCTGGGGCCAAAATATCTATAAAAGGGGAGAGGGGGTGAGTGGCACCCCTCTCCAAGCCTTCTAAGCCCTGGGGATCCAATCCTCAAGGGCCACTTTCTACACTTAAAGGGGAGAGCCTACTACCAAGGCTGAAACTTACAAAAAATGGGAGGGTTCGATGGGGCCCCCTCTGTGAGCCTTTGAAAGAACTTGGGGACCTCATCACCATGGGCCCCAACTATTAAAAAATGGAAGGCGGCCATGCAACACCCCTCCCTGAACTATGAATGGCTCCAGGGATCCCTTCCCCCAGGCCGTCTCACTTGCTGTGCCCAGGGAAGCCCACCCCGAGACACAGCAGTTTCACTTCATATACTGCACCATACTGACGCGAGCAGGGAAACTTCTGTGTGCTCCCACCTATAGGGAGCATTTATAAATCTCCCACCAAATGGGGCAAACACAATGTTTGCTTCCAGTATGTGGGAGCTTTAAGAATGGTCTCATCGGCTGAGAACAAACTATCAATGTTTCCCTGCCAACACTGAAACAGATTGAAAGTTTGCTACCACCTGAAGGGAGAACCATAACGAAATGCTCCCTCCAGGTGGGAGCATTGCTGGCTCCCGCAGCGTGCAGTGAGCCGGCTGGGGCAGCAAGGGCCCTGCTGCTCCCCCTGTGGCCCCCAACATTTCTATAGTGAGCACTAGGGCACCCACTTTAAATAATTAATGTGGGCCCCAGGGGTTGGTCCCCAGGGCAAAAAAGGTCTGAGGGAGGGAACCGCCTGGCCCCCTACTCCATTAAGTGTAGTGGTGACCCTGGGAGATAGGACCTTAGTGCCTTTTTGGAAGGCTCAGTTAATAAAATAAAACAGCCCTGGGGAATGGAGTCCCCAGGTTCTAATGATGCTGAGGGAGAGGGGCCATATAAACCCCTCTCCTTTAAAAACAAAATGTGGCCCAGGGGGATGGGATTCCTAGGGTCTAATGAGGTTCGGGGAGACGGTCCATGTGACCTCCTCCCCTTTAAAATACTTAAGGCCCTGGAAGATGTGGTCTTCAGGGCCTAATGGGGCAGGGGGAGGGGCCCCCTACCCTTGAAAAAATAGTGGTTCAGGGGATGGGGTACCCAGGGCCTAACAGGGCTTGGGTACTGGCCTCATGGCCCCTTCCCCTTTAAAATACTGAAGGCCCTGGGGATAGTGGCCCTAGGGCCTAATGAGGCTCTGGTTGGGGGGCCATGCAGCGCCAGTCCCCTTTTATAAATAATGTGGCCCTGTGGGGGTGGAGCCCCCAGGACTTAATAAGGAACATGAAGGGGGCATTTGGTCCCCTCCCCTTAAAATTGCATAAGACCATGGTGGATAGGCTCCCAGGGCCTAAAGAGGCTCAGTGTGGGGGTCTGCATACCCCCTCCCCTTATATTTTGGCACTGGGAGATGTGGTTTCGGGGCCCAATAAGGATTGAGGAGGGGGAGCATGTGGCCCCACTCCCACATTTTATTATATTTGGCTCCAGTGAATGTGATCCCAGGGCCTAAAAGCTCAAGGATGCAGGCTACATGCTCTTCTCTCGTGTTTAATTGTATTTGGCCCTAGAGGATGGGTTCCCTGGGGCCAATTAAGTATCAGGGATGGGGCTGCATGACCCCTCCCCATAATATATATCTTTTAATATATATATTTTGGTCCCAGGGGATGGGGCCCCAGGGCCTGAAGGCCAACCCTATGCTGCACATGGCAAGGCAGCACATGGTGTGGGGATGCAAGCTTGCTGGGGGTGTTGCCAAAGGGCCTGGAAGCAGGCTAAGCCATGTAATCAACCCCCCACTGCTCATGGCCAAATGCTGTGAGCATCATGGGGTTGGATTCCAGCAGGGTGTTGGAAGCAAGGCCTGGCTGCAACACTGGCCCTGCGGCTAACCAGCAACAAGGAGGAAACCAGGAAACATCAGTGGCCTTACGCGTTTCGGGCCTTACGCCCTTGCTCACAGGCCTCCGGATGTGGGTTAGCAGCGGAGCCCACTCGGGCGAATGGCAGTACTGCAATTACCATCATGCAATTCACTTGAATCGGACATAAATTGCGTATGTGACTGCTTCCTGCTTGCTGGCTCTGGAGGCCTGTGAGCAAGGGCATAAGGCCCGAAACGCGTAAGGCCACTGATGTTTCCTGGTTTCCTCCTTGTAATGCTGCAACCCTCAATAAATGTGTGTTAACCTACTTGGTGTGCGGTTCCACTCAAGGGCAACCTTTTCTTTCATATTTGCGGCACGTCCAGTCGCGGAGCCGCACTGCCATGAGGATCGGATCCAAGACAACACGGCGTGTTGTCAGCATTGGACAGTTGGACAGTTTTTGAGGGGTCAGTATACGGCAGCGCTTGTGAGGAGGTGACTTTGTGAGGCAATCCCACTTGGGCGGATGTGGGTTAGCAGCGGAGCCCACTGGGGCGAATGGCAGTACTGCAATTACCATCATGCAATTCACTTGAATCGGACATAAATTGCGTATGGGACTGCTTCCTGCTTGCTGACTCTGGAGGCCTGTGAGCAAGGGCGTAAGGCCCGAAACGCGTAAGGCCACTGATGTTTCCTGGTTTCCTCCTTGTAATGCTGCAACCCTCAATAAATGTGTGTTAACCTACTTGGTGTGCGGTTCCACTCGAGGGCAACATTTTCTTTCATATTTGCGGCGCGTCCAGTCACGTAGCCGCACTGCCGTGAGGAGCGGATCCAAGACAACACGGCGTGTTGTCAGCATTGGACAGTTGGACCGTTTTTGAGGGGGTCAGTATACGGCAGCGCTTGTGAGGAGGTGACTTTGTGAGGCAATCCCACTTGGGTGGATCTGGGTTAGCAGTGGAGCCCACTGGGGCGAATGGCAGTACTGCAATTACCATCATGCAATTCACTTGAATCGGACATAAATTGCGTATGTGACTGCTTCCTGCTTGCTGACTCTGGAGGCCTGTGAGCAAGGGCGTAAGGCCCGAAACGCGTAAGGCCACTGATGTTTCCTGGTTTCCTCCTTGTAACGCTGCAACCCTCAATAAATGTGTGTTAACCTACTTGGTGTGCGGTTCCATTCGAGGGCAACCTTTTCTTTCATATTTGCGGCGCGTCCAGTCGCGGAGCCGCACTGCCGTGAGGAGCGGATCTAAGACAACACGGCGTGTTGTCAGCATTGGACAGTTGGACCGTTTTTGAGGGGTCAGTATATGGCAGCGCTTGTGAGGAGGTGACTTTGTGAGGCAATCCCACTTGGGCGGATGTGGGTTAGCAGCGGAGCCCACTGGGGCGAATGGCAGTACTGCAATTACCATCATGCAATTCACTTGAATCGGACATAAATTGCGTATGTGACTGCTTCCTGCTTGCTGACTCTGGAGGCCTGTGAGCAAGGGCGTAAGGCCCGAAACGCGTAAGGCCACTGATGTTTCCTGGTTTCCTCCTTGTAACGCTGCAACCCTCAATAAATGTGTGTTAACCTACTTGGTGTGCGGTTCCACTCGAGAGCAACCTTTTCTTTCATAATATTATATATATATATATATATACATATATATATATATATATAAATATATATATATATAAATATATATATATATATATATACATACATGTATATAAAAGGCAAGAGGGGTGCAGAAATTAGCAAGAAAGGTACAGAAAGAAGCAAGAGAAGTGCAGCATGAAGGAAAAAAGGTACAGAAAGAGGCAAGAGAGGTGCAGAAAGAGGGAAGAGGGATGCAGAAAGAGGTGAGGGGGTACAGAATGAGGCAAGAGGGGAGCATTAAGAAGCAAAAGAAGTGCACAATGAAGCCAAAAAGGTGCAAAAAAAGCAAGTAAAATGCAGAAAGAAGCAATAGATGTGCAGAAAGAGGCAAGAGAACTGCAGAAAGAGGAACGAGAGGTGCAGAAAGAGGGAAGAGGGGTGCAGAAGGAGGCAAGAAAAGTACAGAAAGAAACAGAGACATGCAGAATGAAGGAAAAGTGGTACAGAAAGAGGCAAGCAAGGTGCAGAAAGAGGAAAGAGGGCTGCAGAAAAAAGCATCAGAGGTGCAGAAAGAGGCAAGGTAGGTGCAGACACAGGAAAGAGAAGTGCAGAAAGAGGCAGGAGAAGTGCTGATAGAAGCAACAGAAGTGCAGAAAAAAGAAAGAGAAGTGATGAACGAGGCAGGAGAGTTGCAGAAAGAACCACTAGAGTGGCAGAAAAAAGCAAGAGAAGTGCAGAAAGATACCAGTAAGGTGTAGAAAGAGGCAAGAGAGGTGTAGAAACATGCAAGTGAGGTGCAGAAACAGGCAAGAGAACTGCATAAAGAGGCAAGAGAGTTGCAGAAACAGGCAAGAGAGGTGCAGAAAGAGGGAACAGGGGTGCAGAAAAAAGCATATGTACAGAAAGAGACAAGAGAAGTGCAGAAAGATGGAACAGATATGCAGAAAGAGGCAAGAGACGTGCAGAAAGAAGCAACAGAAAGGCAAAAAGAGGCAGGAGAAGTACAGAAAGAAGCAACAGAGGTACAGAAAGAGGTAACTGAAGTGCAGAAAGAGGCAAGAGAGGTGCAGCAAGAAAGAAGAGAGGTGCACAAAGAGACACAAGAGGTGCAGAAAGAGGGAAGACAAGTGTAGAAAGAGGCAACAGGGGTGCAGGAAGAAGCAAGAGAATTGCAGAAAGAAGCAAGAGAAGTGCAGAGAGGTGTAGAAAGAGGCAAGAGGGTTGCAGAAAAAGGCAAGAGAAATGCAGATAGCAGCAAAAGAAATGTAGAAAGATGCAAGAGAAGTGCAGAAGGAAGCAACAGAGGTGCAGAAAAAGGGAAGGGAGGTGCAGAAAGAAGGAAGAGGGGGTGCAGAAAGAGGGAAGGGGATGCAGAAAGAGGTTAGAGGGGTACAGAAAGAAGCAAGAGAGGTACAGAAAGAGGCAAGAGGCAAGAGAAGAGCTGAAAGACGCAACAGAGGTGCAGAAAGAAGCAAAAGAATTGATGAAAGAGACAAGAGAGTTGCAGAAAAAACAAGAGAAGTGCTGAAAGAGGCAAGTGAGGTGCAGAAAGAGGCAAGTGAGGTGCAGAAAGAGGCCAGAGAGGTGCAGAAAGAGGCAAGAGAGGTGCAGAAAGAGGCAAGTGAGGTACAATAACAGGCGAGAGAACTGCAGAAAGAGGCAAGTGAGTTGCAGAAAAAGGCAATAGAGGTGCAGAAAGAGGGAACAGGGGTGCAGAAAGAGGCAAGAGAAGTGCAGAAAGAAGGAACTGATATGCAGAAAGAGGAAAAAAGGTACAGGAAAAAGCAAGAAAACTACAGAAAGAGACAACAGAAGTCCAGAAAGAGGAAGAAAGGTACAGAAAGAGGCAAGAGAACAGCTGAAAGAAGCAACAGAGGTGCGGAAAGAAGCAAAAGAATTGATGAAAGAGACAAGAGAGTTGCAGAAAAACAAGAGAAGTGCTGAAAGAGGCAAGTGAGGTGCAAAAAGAGGCAAGTGAGGTGCAGCAAGAGGCCAGAGAGGTACAGAAAGAGGCAAGAGAGGTGCAGAAAGAGGCAACATCTTCCGATACATAACACATATGAGAATACATGTACAAGTAGACATTTACCTGACTTAATAGAGCATGCATACGTTTAAACTTGACAGCTTGCACTTCCCATTTGAGTACAGAACAAGGCGAGAGAAGTTCAGAAATAAGCAAGAGAAGTACAGAAAAAAACGAGAGGTGCAGTAAGAGTAACAAATGTGCAAAAAGAGGCAAGAAAAGTACAGAAAGAGGCAAGAGAAATGCTGCAGAAAGAGACAAGAAAGGAGCAGAAGGAGGCAGAGAGGTGCAATAAGATGGAAGAGGCATACAGAAAGAGGCAAAAGGGGTGCGGAAAGAAGCAAGTAAAGTGCAGAAAGAAGCAACAGATTTGCAGAAAGAGGCAAGAGAGGTGCAAATAAAGGCAAGAGAGGTGCATAAAGAGGCAAGGGAGGTACATAAAGAGGCAAGAGAAGTACAGAAAGAAGCAATAATGGTGCAGAAAGAGGCAGGAGAACTGCAGAAAGAAGCAACAATGGTGCAGAAAGAGGCAAGAGAACTGCAGAAAGAGGCAAGAGAAGTGTAGAAATAAACAACAGAGGTGCAGAAAGAGACAAGTGATTTGCAAAAATAGGCAAGAGAGGTACAGAAAGAGGCAAGATAGGTACAGAAAGAGGAAAGAGGGGTGCAGAAAGAGGCAAGAAGGGTGCAGAAAGAGAGCAAGAGAGGTATGGAAAAAAGCAACAATGGTGCAATGGTGCAGAAACAGGCAAGAGAAGTACATAAAGAGGCAAGAGAAGTGCATACAGAGGCAAGAGAAGTACAGAAACAGGCAACAGAGGTGCAAAAAGAGGCAAAAGGGTACAGCAAGTGGAAGAAAGAAGCAGAAAGAAGAAACAGAGGTGCAGAAAGAAGCAACAGAGGTGCAGAAAAAGGCAAAAGGGGTGCAGAAAGAAGCAAGGGAGGTACAGAAAGAAGCAAGGGAAGTGCAGAAAGAAGCAAGTGAGGTGCAGAAAGAAGCTAAAGTGGTACTTAAAGAGAAAAGAGGGTACAGAAATAGGCAAGGGAAGTGCAGAAAGAAGCAACATATTTGCAGAAAGAGGCAAGAGAGGTGTAGAATAAAAAAGCAAAATAGGTACAGAAAGAAGCAATAGAGGTGCAGAAAGAAGGGAGGTGTAGAAAGCAGAAGAGATGTGCAGAAAGAGGCAAGAGAAGTACAGAAAAAGGAAGAAAGGTGCAGAAAGAAGCAAGTGAGGTACAGAAAGAGGCAGGAGAGGTACAGAAAGAGGCAAGAGAGGTGCTGAAAGAAGAGAGTGAGGTACAGAAAGAGGCAAGGGAAGTACAGAAAGAGGCCATAGAGGTACATAAATAGGCAAGAGAAGTGCAAAAAGAGGCAAGTGAGGTGCATAAAGAAGACATTGAGGTACAGAAAGAGGGAAGTGGGGTACAGAAAGAAGAGTAAGGTGAGAAAGAGGCAAGGGATATGCAGAAAAAAGCACCAGATATTTGTGCACCATTAGTACCAATGTAACACACAAATTTAGCAATGAGTAACCAGCTTTGCAAAGGGCCTTCCACCACACTGTAACACTTGTCGCTGCATTTTTGGTCATGTTTGAGCCGTTTGAGCTAAAAACAAGGTTTTTTGTTCAAAGCTGCAGATTATGCAGTAGATGATGGATTATGTGGCAAATGTGGCAAATGTATAATAATGCAAAAATTCGGTGCAGCTGAACAGTCGTATAATTCCAGTGGCCCTGCTCATACCTGTGACTAGGTCCAGAAGTGCTCCTCAGTGGCTCCTTCTATTTTTTGTCTCATTGAGTTTATAGTTAAGCTTCTAAGGAAATGAGGAATAACACATAACACATAATCCCACTCTACATAATTCCTATACACTAAATACCACTTAATATCTATCCACATAATTTCACTACACAACATACCACATAATTTCACTACACACAACCTACACCCCCTCCTCTCCAAAAAACATTAGTAAAAAATGTTTACATTTACAATGCAAATAGCTCTAACTCTCGCAAATGCAGACCTATTGCATTGCAAATGTTTGTTTAACTAGTAGTTGCATTTGCTGAGTGGTGTAGAAAGGGGTCTGGGACTTCAACCAGCGCTCAGGAATTCTGCTGCGTAGGACTCCACTACAAAAAACATTTGTAAAAAACTTTTACATTTATAACGCCAATAGCTCTAACTCTCGCACATGCAGACCTATAGCATTGCAAATGTTTGTTTAACTAGTAGTTGCATTTGCAGAGTGGTGAAGAAAGGGGTCTGGGTCTGGGTCTTCAACCAGTGCTTAGGAATTCCAATGTGTAGGACTTACAGGAGGTACCAGGAGGGCTTCTTGGCCCCCAAAGTCCCTCAGGAGGAAAGTAGACTTCATCCCCCAACCCGTAGTGTGCCAGGAGGTGGATTTGCAGAGTGGTGGACAAAGGGGGCGTTGCCTCCGAAGACCTCTTAGCAATCCTAATGTGTGGGACTTACTGGAAGTAACAGGAGGGGTA
The DNA here is from genome assembly GCF_964204655.1 of Triturus cristatus. NCBI lineage: Eukaryota > Metazoa > Chordata > Amphibia > Caudata > Salamandridae > Triturus > Triturus cristatus. Next base: position 1,024,669,740 of record NC_140594.1, read on the forward strand.
GTTGGCCCCAAGGACAACTTTGGGCCAAACAAATTTCACCACACGACAACAACACCAGACAGACGCATTTCGACTTGTGCCTTTCTAAAAAAAAAAAAATAATATATATATATATAATATATAATATATAATATATATATATATATAGGACCGTGTTTCCATAGGAAATCTGAAAATTCTATTTTTAATAACTTTGGCGCCTGTTGACGAATCCTCACAAAATTTTCAAAACTAATGGGGTGCTCCGCTCAGCTCCTACCCTGAAAGTCTCTGGGTGATTCGTCAAGCAGGGGCTGAGAAAAAAGAGGGGTCCCAAAAAACGTTTTCCCCATGCATTTTCCCATAGGACCTTCAGTCGAAGGTACAGCCCGAACGGCAGAACAGAATTACTTGAAATTTGGCAAAGAGGTAGTCCTCAGGTCAGGCATGTGCCTTTTGCATATATGGTGTCAATCTGTTCAGTAGTTCCTGAGAAAATTGCAGTTAAAAGCACATCAATATCTATGAGCGCGCACCGTGTGCGCACCGTGCGCGCACCTTAACGTGCGCGAGCGTAATTCTGATTGGTGGTTACATGTCAGTCAACGTTCGAATCGGTCGAAATTAGGAAATGTCAGCCGCCATTTTGTGTGTTGTGTGTGTGACAGGGAAAAAGAAAGGTGGAGAACGTGAAAAGGGGGCTGGGTAGAGCGTTCCTGACCCCCTAGCCTTTGTCAGGGGGTCCCTGAAGGACCCCGAAGGGTGAAAAAAACATTTTATTTTTTTTTCAAAAAATCGCGGGGTGCGCGCACGGTGCGCGCACGGTGAAAAACCTTAAAAAGAAAAAAAAAACATTTTAAACGAGTGTAAAATAAATATATAAAAAATATAATAAAACATACATAACTTAGCATTTAAAAAACCTTACAAATTCACTTAAAAAACCATAGGTTTCACACACGTTATAGTTAGGAATTAGCATTTAAAAAACCTTGCAAATTCACTTAAAAAAACCATAGGTTTCACATATGTTATAGTTAGCTGGACATTTCACTCGTAAAAAACCATTGAAATTCCCCCGTTATAGTTAGTTCAGATAACTATAACTCGCGCGCCCGCAATCCACTGCTGATGACGTCACATATTACATCACTCATGACATGGTCAGTGGCATCACTCATGACATCACTGATGACATCATCCTTGTGATAGAGTGGCGGTCGCGCGAGTTATAGTTATCTGAACTAACTATAACGGGGGAATTTCAATGGTTTTTTACGAGTGAAATGTCCAGCTAACTATAACATGTGTGAAACCTATGGTTTTTTAAGCGAATATATATATATATATCACCTGCTGTTGTATGCCAGTAGGTGGTAATAGTTAGGAACATGTTTTTATAGAAAATGTGTTTTTTGGCTTGCTGATATCTTTGTGCCATTTGACAAGACTTCACATAAGTTTCCCTAAAAAGGTGCATCGGTGATTCTTGTTGTGCTTGGAATGTGTTGGGGCAATCTATCAAGTGGGGGCCGAGAAAAAGTGTTTTCCAATGATAATCCCCATAAGGATTTTAAAGAGGACTACAGCCCAAACCGCTGGACCAAAATACCCCTAATTTAGCAGAATGGCAGTTCTTGCTCCAAAAAGAGTGTGTTTGGTGTAAAACCATTCATTAGTGTTGGAGATATTAAATGAAATCCAAATTTGGATATCTTGAGGGGTGCAGGCTCCTCAAACACTCCCAATCTCGTGCTGAGATCTTATTGCCTGCCAACACTTCAACCAGGAAGTGTTGGCAGACATCTTGAGAGTCGGCTCCAGTTTAGCCCCTGAAAAATGTTTAAAAAAGAAAAACTTTCAAGATCAGAATGCGTTGCATAGCTGCTCTTGCAAGAGCCTATACTTCCGTTAAAGTGCACTGAAAAGTGTAATTAATTTATTTTCACCTTAAGGGACAGCCAGATCTTGGCTCGGCTATACTATTGGAATGCATTAAACCGAGGAAGTTTTCATGCTCGCAGAACACTAGACTCCTTGATCACTGACAAATGCACTGGGGCTGTTAAATAATGAATTGGTGCCTCGGAACTCTCTGAAAGGTGGCATTCAGTTTAAAGATAAGGAATGTGTTTAATGTTGAAAGGTGGGCTTTTTAAGCACAGTGTAAGCAGGAAATAAATCCACTAGTAATGGGGGGCAGGCCAGGTTATGATGGTGATTATTACTACTTGACAGTGGCACTATGCACGTTCATAATTTGACTGGAGAGCAGCAGATCGGAGGTCAGCTTAGCCCCTTCCTTACAAATAAATGTTTACCTTTGTTTGAAATTGATGAAGTGAGGAAGCACCCAATTCCTAATGTGTAAGCTACGGCTGTTTGTGTGTCACACATGGAACCGGGCGTCGTTATGTGTCACAAGTCACAACAACAGTCTGGTCCTGTATTGCTCAAGTGCAGATAGCATGGTGAGGGAGCACCTGTGGGGAAGATCTTTGTCACTACTAGTCTCCTAAATGAAAATGCAGTGGAATGCGCAAACTCACCTATCATCATTCCAAGATTGATAACATCACCCAGATTAATAAAATAGTATAACTTTGCTTAGGCTTGGTGTTTTTGTGGGCGGGGAAGCAGGAACAGGTGTGCTGTGTTCTAAAATTATGAGACTTAGCTCAGTTATAATATGAGAACAACTGTGAACCAAACAGAACTGTTCTGCTCTTTGTCAGTGCTGAGTTGCACCCCAGGCTTTCTCCACTTACGTAGGGAAAAGGTGCCACCTTGCTAGTTTGGGTCTGACTCTGCACTGCAGCATCTGCTTTAACATTAAAAAACATAAAAACAAATGAGGAGGACCACACTAGCCACACAGAAAGTATTTCACAGGCTCTGATGCCACCTACTGGGCGGGGATTGAATTATATTCCCGTAAAACAACTTCAGTTATTTACAATATACATAGCGTGGTTATACCAAATACATGCAATACTACGCCCACTCATGGAACTCTGTGGCATTGAGTAGAGTTTTTCAGTAACTCAACCGAATTCCATAGAGTAAGACTCCGCGAGCTCCGCCCAGAACTAGTCACCACTGGGTATGACTCAGTTATTGCACTAGTATGTTCTAATTCCCTCTTCTAAACTGGATGCACCATGCTGACTACATTTTAATTTTTACCACAAGGGCACAGTAGACAGTGCACCACAAAGCTTGAGTCACAATTTAGGAGCTTACTGATCCTGACCCTCCAGGAGCCCTCCATGGCCCTGGGGATCGCAAACCTCCAGGGCTGGCTCCAGGAATGTCCCGGGCACCCCGGGACATTGCAGTTTGTTATGGCATGGCCGGAGCATTGCTCCTGCCATCCCATAACAAACTTCTACTCATGGAGGCATGAGCAGGAAAACTGCTCACGCTTCCATGAAGTGAAGCAGAATTGCTTTTGGGCAAAGGGAGCTGCATGTCAGCAGCTCCCTTTGGCGAAAAGCAATGATGGCTCCCGCAGGAGGCAGGGAAACAGCAGGGACCGTGGGGGCATTGGGGCTCCTCGCAGAGGTTCCCAATCAGAGGTCAAGCCTCTGGGGATGGGGACCCTGGGAACAAAAATGGCCCGGGAGTGAGCTACTTAGCCCCTCTTCCTTTTTTAAAAAAAAAGGAATGGTCAGGCCCTAGTGGATGGTGTCCCCGCAGCAGATAATCTCCTGGAAAGGGGAGCTGCTCACTCCCTCCTGCCTTAAAAAACAAAAAGAAATTGCAAAACTCCGGGGGATGGGGTCCCTGGGGCCTAAAATGGCCCAGGAGGGGGGCCACTCGCCCCCCTCCCTTTTTAAATTTAAATACATTAATGGCTGTGTCCTGGGTTATGGGGTCCCTGAGGCCAAAACCAGCCTCGTGCCCTGGGGGATGAGGTGCCCAGGGTCCAAAATGTATTAAGGGGAGGGGGCCAAACAGCTCCCCTTCCCAAAACTAGGCAAAAAAATCAGAAGCTGGCAAATCACTAGAGGCCCTGCCCCCTCCCTGCAGGACTCTGCAAATGCGCCTCCTGGCACGCTCTGGGTGCGAGGATGAAGTCCCCTTCAATGCTGAGGGTCCTTAGGGACCAACTAGTCCACCAGGTACCTCAAGTAAGGCCCACACAGTGGGATTGGTGAGAGGTGGTTGGAGGCCACACACCTTTTTACACCACTCTTCAACACAGCTCTTGGCCCACTGCTGGTGGTGCAATGTGCTTCCTTGTGTCATGAGGACTTCAGGACCTCATCGCCCCACCAGCAGTGCACCAGGAGGAGGGTTTGCAGAGTGGTGTAAAAAGGGTGCATGAACTCCGACCACCTCTCAGGAATGTGTGGGGCTTACTGAAGGTAACAGGAGAGCTAGTTGGCCCCCAGGGACCCTCAAGAGGCCAGGGGATTTCATCCCTCAACCAAGAGCATTCCAGGAGGAGTGTTTGCATAGTGGTGGAGAAAGGGGGTGTGGCATGCAACCACCTCTCAGCAATGCCACGGTGTAGGGCTTACTGGAGGTAAGAGGTAGGCTAGTTGGCCCCTACGGACCCCCAACAGTGAAGGGGACTTCATTCCCCAACCAAGAGCACACCGGGAAGCATGTTTGCAGAGGGGTGGGCAAAGGGGGCGTAGCCTGCTATCAGAACTTAGCAATCCTCCTGTGTGGGACTTACTGGATATAATAGGAGGATTAGTTGCCCCCCAAGGATGTCCTTGGAGCCAACTACCCCTCCTGTTACCTCCAGTAAGTCCCACACAGTTTGATTGCAGAGAGGTCTTCGGAGGCCACACACCCCTTTCTCCACCACTCTGCAAATCCACCTTCTGGCACATCACTGGTTGGGGGATGAAGTCCACTTTACTCCTGAGGGACTTTGGGGGCCAAGAAGCCCTCCTGGTACTTCCTGTAAGTCGTACACATTGGAATTCCTAAGCACTGGTTGAAGGCCCAGACACCTTTATTCACCACTCTGCAAACGTAACTACTAGTTAAACAAACATTTGCAATGCAATAGGTCTGCATTTGCGAGAGTTAGAGCTATTGGTGTTGTAAATGTAAATGTTTTTTACAAATGTTTTTTGTAGTGGAGTAGAACTATGTTGTGTGTAGTGAAATTATGTGGTATGTTGTGCAGTGAGATTATGTGGATAGAAAGTATGTGGTATTTAGCGTAAAGGAATTATGTGGAGTGGGATTATGTGTTATGGAGAGTAATTATGTGGTATGGCAGTATGTGTTGTGGAGTTTTAACCTCAGGTTTAGACTTCCTCGTTTCCATAGAAGCTAAACGATTAACTCAATGAGACACAAAAAAAGAATCAACCACAAAGGAGCACTTGTGGACCGAGTCAGAGGTTTGAGCAGGGCCACTGGAATAATGCTACTGTTTGACCACGCCTAAATATAAATGTTCCACATTTGCCACATTATCCATCATCTGCCGCATGATCTGCAGATTTTAACAAAATAACCTTGTTTCTAGCTCAAACAGCTCAAATGTTACCATAAATGCAGTGACACGTGTGACAGCGTGGTGGAAGGCCATTTGCAAAGCTGGAATGGCCTCCTGTTACTCATTGCTAAATTTGGATGTTACATTGGTACTAATGGTGCACACATCTCTGGTGCCTTTTTCTGCATATCCCTTGCCTCTTTCTCACCTTACTCTTCTTTCTGCACCTTACTTCCCTCTTTCTGCACCTCACTGTCTTCTTTATGCACCTCACTTGCCTCTTTCTATTCCTCTATTGCCTCTTTCTGCACCTCACTTGCTTCCTTCTGCACCTCACTCTCGTCTTTCTGTTGCTCTCTTGCCTCTTTCTCTACTTCACTTGCCTCTTTCTGAACCTCACTTGCCTCGTTCTGTATCTCTCTAGTCTCTTTCTGTACCTCACTTGCCTCTTTCTATAATTCTGTTGCCTCTTTCTGAACTTCTCTTGCCTCTTTCGGCACTTCTCCTTCCTCTTTCTGCATTTTCATGCCTCTTTCTGCATCTCTTGCCTTTTTCTGCACCCCTCTTGCCTCTTTGTACACTTCTCTTGCTTCTTTATGCATCTGTCTTGCCTCTTTCTGCACCTCTCTTCCATCTTTCTGCACTTCCCATACCGCTTTCTTAAACCCTCTTGCCTCTTTCTGCACCTCTGGTTTTTTTCTGTACTTCTCTTGCTTCTTTCTGCACCTCTCTTGCTTTTTCTGTACCCCTCTTGCCTCTTTATACACCCTTCCTCTTTTTTTCTGCACCTCTCTTGCCTCTTATTGCACCTCTTTTGCTTTTTTCTGCACTCCTCTTGCCTCTTTCTGCACTTCTCTTGCTTCTTTCTGCACTTCTGTCACTTCCTTTTGCACTTCTCTTTATTTATTCTGTACCTCTCTTGCCTCATTCCTCGTTCTGCACCATCTCCCCTCTTTCTGCAACTCTCTTGTCTCTATGTGCACCTCATTTGCCACTTTCTGTACTTCCTCTGCCTCTTTCTGTACCCTTGTTGCTTCTTTCTTAACTTCATTTGCTGCTTTCTGTACCTATCTTGCTTCTTTCCTCTCCTCTCTTCCCTCTTTCTGCACTTCTCTTGCCACTTTCTCCACCTCTGTGGCTTCTTCCTGCACTTCTCTTGCTTCTTTCTGCACCTTTCTTTCTCTTTGTGCACCTCATTTGCCTCTTTCTGTACTTTTCTTACTTCTTTCTTTGCCTTTCCTCCTCTTTCTGCACATGTCCTACCCAATTAAGCATAGTTACAAATTTGTATTTAGAAAACCTTAGAAATTCAGTGAAAAAAACACAGGTTGTAGGGACGTTATTGTTAGAAATTAATATTTAAAAACCTTAGAAATTCACTGAAAAAAACACTGGTTTCAGGGATTTTATAGCTAGGCATAAATGTCACTCATACAAAACCAGAGAAATTCAGCCGTTATAGTTAGCTGAGCTAGCTATATCTCACGCTCCCTCAATGCACTGCTGATGACGGCACATATGACATCACTCATGAATGGTCAGCCACGTCACTGATGACATCACTGATGACATCTCAAATGACATCACTGATGACATCATGTACTCAATATCTGATGCACCTCCTCACACCCTATTATAACCTTTTATACACCCACTCTAAAATACAGACCACCATTCTCAAAACCATGGACACACTAATATCAGTTAGTACATACCCACTCACTGATTCATAGGTCTACACACATATCTACTCACTCACCCATACAGTCACTCATACACACAGTCACTCACCAATACAGCCAGTGATATATGCACTCATACAATCACACACTGCCACTCACCCATAGAGTTACTCACACACCTAGTCAGTCACCCAAAGAATCAATCAAACTACCATTCACTCACCTATACAGTTATACACACAGCTTCTTACTTATTCATACAGATACTAACACATACTTACATTCTTATACCATCCCTGACACAAGCACACACTCATCCACACAGCCACTCTCATAATCACTCACTCTCACATGTAGTCACTTATATACTCCAACACTCACATATACTGTCTTTCACATATGTAGTTACTTACACACATACCACTGAGACATCCATTCACTCATCAACACAGCCATACGCACACTCACTCACCCACACAGCCCCTCACAGATGCACTCATGAACCCATACACCCACTGAATCACCCACTCACACATCCATGCAGGGAGTTACATACCCCCAACCGACCCACACAGATACTCAGGCACCCATACAGATAATCAGACAACCAAATCATTAACCCATATAAACACTCATGTAGCTACTCGCCAACCCATGCAGCTACTTACACACCAACAGACAGACTGATACAGACATTAACCAATCACCCATGCGTTCACTAAGACAGGTTCAATCCCTCACTTATGCAGTCAGTCACACACCCACTAAATCATCCATTCAGACACTCATACAATTACTCTTTCTTCAATAAATGTTGGTGTGTATATATATAACATTCTTAAACTTTTTAGAAAAACTCAGTCACTGGATGATGTCATCAGTGATGTCATTTGAGATGTCATCAGTGATATCACTGACCATACATACAGTTCCTCTGCACACATTAGAAATTACAAATACAAGTTCATGAACGAATCACAGCTGGTCTCTCATGTGTATCTCAAGGTGATTTATTTCAGTACTTCTGTGAGTGAAGTCCGTTCTGCACTTCACTTTATTCTGTTTCTTAGCCACTGGGGGTCGCGTAATATTAACCCCTTCCATGCTCATGACGGAACGATTCCGTCATGAGCATCGGTTGAGCTGTGCTCATGACGGAACCGTTCCGTCATGGCCCCGCCCGCGCTCGAACCCTTCAGCACCGCAGGGGAATCCGCGCAGCGCTGAAGGGGTTAAAGAATAAAGTTAAAATAAAAAATAGATTTAATATACATTTTAACAAATGTAACGAATAAACCTAATTTAAAAAAGCTAAAAACACATATATCAAAATAATATATATATATATATATATATATATATATATATATATATATATATATTAACCATAAAACAATTATTAAACTAATAATTTTAATGTAATTTATCATTTTTAAATTATATAAAAATTTAACAAATAAATATAGATATATATACATATACCAAGAAAGTAAAATATATTCTATTATAAATTAAAACATTAAACTATTTCAAAATCTTTAAACTTAAATCTCCCACTCCAGTCAGTGCAACAGTAGGGATAGTTTTAGATAGCGATGCAGTAAAATTTACTTTTCTCACTCCAATGAGTGCAACAGTAGGGAAAGTGTTGGATAGCGGAGGGGTACAAATTACTATTCCCACTTCAATGAGTGCTATAGTAGGGAAAGTGTTGGATAGTGGAGGGATAAAAATTACTATTCCCAATCCAGTGAGTGCAATAGTAGTGAAAGTGTTGGATAGCGGATGGGTAAAAAATTCTATTCTCTCTCAAATGAGTGTAACAGTAGTGAAAGTGTTGTATAGCAGAGGGGTAAAAATTAATATGCCCACTCCAGTGAGTGCAACAGTAGAGAAAATATCTTATAGTGAAGGGATACAGTGTACTATTCCAAGTCCAGTGAGTGCAACAGTAGCAAAGGTGTTGGCTAGCGGAGGGGTAAAAAATACTATTCCACCTCCAATGAGTGCAACAGTAGGGAAAGTGTCGGACAGCGGAGGGGTAAAAATCACTATTCCCACTACAGTGAGTGCAACAGTATGGAAAGTGTTGGATAGCTAGTTGGATTTTATATATATATTACCAATATTTTGTACAACTATATTTATGACATCGATATTTGTTTTTCGATATTTTTGTACTTACAATTATAAGTATATGATGTAGGTATTTTTGACATCGATATTTTCGTCACGATATTTTTGTATGGGGATATTTTGAGTATCGATATTTTGTCAGTATACCAATTCTGGAGCCAGGGTTGGAAGAGGCACATCAAAGGCATTTTTTTAAAGTCTCCTCCACTTCAAAGGCACCACAGGGTATACATACTGGACCTCAAGCACCAACTCTTTAGTACACTTCTGGACCTGTAGATACTCTGCCAGGAATAAGGACTGCACTGCTGCTGAAAGACTGCCAGTCTGCTGGACTGCTGTCCCCTTGCACGGACGAGAAGGACTGGACCTGCATAATTTGACCCCGTACAAGAGTGACTCCCAGGGCAAGCTGGCTGGCCTCCTGATCTAAAGCCCCAGGCTTCCAAACCCTACATCTGGTCAACACAAATGGACCTTGCGCCACAGCCTTGTCACATCTCAGAACTGATGCATTGCCTCTGCTGCATGATGCACCTTTGTTTGACACAGATCCACTCAACGCTCCATAACCAGGATTTAAGGTACTTTGGGCCACATGTATGACCCTTTCATTTAGCACCTCGCAATTTGCGACACATTGCGAGTCGCAAATTGCGAGGCACTATATGAAGAGTACAACAGTGTTATTAAACAGTTTTGCAATTCCCAATGGCTCATTAATTGCCAGGCTCATTAACATTAATGAGCCTCTTGCAATTTGCGAGCCCATTGAGAATGCCAGCCCTCCCAGGGATGGTGGCCTGCTGGGATCAGCAGACCACCATGTCTGGAACTGCTTATTAATAAAGCAACTTGGTCCCTGGGACCACTGACTGCCCTTAAAAAATATTTTTAGTGATTGTCACAAAGTGTAAGGGGAACCCTTCCAAATTGCGACTGCATTACCACCCTCTTGAAGAGGGTGGTAATTTGCAAGTGTTTTGCAACCGCTATTGCGGTCACAAAACATTCACTCATAGCATTGCTGACGTAATTAGGAAGAGAACGCCCCTTCCTAATTGCGCCTCGCAATTCTTAAATAGCGAGTCACAAATAAATTGCGACTTACTACTTAGGAATTGTGCATGGCCATCAGTGATTTTGCGTTTGCAAACCCATTTGCGCATGCAAAATCACATTGTACATCTGGACCTTTGTTCAGTGGCCTAACTGGATCCCTGTAGCCAGCCCTTGCTCCATTGCAGTCGGCCTGAACTTGTGACTTTGTCTGGTCCAGCATGACCTAATATCCCCAATAGCACTTTTCGCTTCTTGATGTTAATGTTCACTATAGACTTTAAAAATCAACATCTTTAGTTTTACTAACTCGATTTGGACTTCTTTTACTTAAGAAAGTCAGATCTAATACTCTAACTTGATATGGAATCATTTTGTGTTTTGTTTTCACTGTTTTACTGTTTGAAGTGCAAAAATACTTCACACACAGCCTCTAAAGTTAAGCTTGACTGCTCTGTGCCAAGCTACTAGAGGGTGAACACAAGCTAATTTAGGGTTTGCTGCCTCTTATTCTAACCAGGATTGTGGTTGTTGCTTAACCATGGGTTATAGCTCAGTTAACCAACAACCCAATTTCTAACACAGGTATTTTATAGAAGCTAAAAAACTTTCGATACTATACACTTTGAACTCCCCTTATCTTTCTCTCAGCTCATTATACTCAGCATATGAATGATAAAAGAAACATAATCCTCTCTATGATCAATGTTGTACAAGCATGAGATATTCCATGGCCTACTTGACCCAGCAGTGATGCTATTCATTTCTTGGTGCAAGGATCCCTAGTTTGTATGATCTGTTGTCTAACAAAAGGGTTTAGACTTCTTCTTCTCAATGGTATAGATAACATTGTTGAAAAATGTGGGGTTTCTTGTTTACAATAATTCTGATAGTGGAGCCATGTATGTTGATTAAATCACAATGCAGATTGACAGTTTTACATTCACAGCCCCCTCTTTGGGCTATGTGTTATGGATGAATATTCTATGTTTAATGTTTTATGTTTAATGTTCAATGCCTACTACTTGCTCACTCCATGACCGGGAAAATTGGGTGGGCCACTATCTAGGTAGCTGGCTAGATCAGAGGAGAAAACACACGGATGGAGCTCTGCATCGCAACTTGGTGCATATGCACAATACCACCCCAAGCAAAGGCCTGAAAGGCATTTCATACAGGACTAGTGTCATATAGCCGCAGGGACCCTCACCACTCTACTATAGATTCCTTGGTGAGACCTCTTAGGCTCTGATTGACAATCAATGTTTTCCCTCAACCTCAATGTAAGACACAGGACTTTATTAAGTAATCACCTGATCCCCTTAACGATATAGCTCACATCTCTGGCTACTATTTTCTGCTTTACGTAGAGCATAACTGATAACCATGGCACATGTCAATCTAAAAGTTTTCTCTCTTAACATACATTGGTCAACAAGCTTTGTTACATGGACCAAAGATAATCATGTTTCAAAAATCACACCACCCAGACCTTGAACCAGCTCAAGAAATGTACTTCAACTACATACAATGTGACAAATTAAAAAGTGATTTGGTTGAGAAAGAGGTATAAGCATGCCTCAAATTGCAGCACGTCTACAACCTATTTCCCCTCTGAGATCAAAGAAAAAAGGAGCAGCTATTCTTATACACAAATCAATTAAGATCAGAATTTTGAATATATGGGTAGATGCTGTTGGGGATGATATGCTTTTGCAACATTAAAAATCTAAGATATGACCCTGATAGTTGTGTCTGCTTATACCCCAGTGGGGGACAAGGAAGACCTTTTGATGCAAATGATTAGACTCCCCAATACATTTGGGAAAATTTAATTCTTACTTGGTAGAGACTGAAATATCACATTAGTTCCGATTCTCGATCACACAGGGAGGCCAGATATTAGGTTTAATAGGGATAGAACTATTCTACAGGACATCTATCAGAACATTCTTTACTTGACCCTTGACGACAGACACATCCTGACAGCAGTAAATAAATGTTTAGATCAAGTGCCCATGGTGCATGTACAGGTACTGACTTCTTACTCTCAGTGGAGTTACAAAGACATCTAATTATGGTGAACATAGTTCCCTGTTCTGTATCAGACCATGACCTATTAACCCTTCAACTTGACTTAAACCAAATACCTAGACCTACAGGTCAATGGAGAATGAAGATAGCCGGACAAAGGGGCATATCAGCAACAACCGGCGATAATTATCGCTCAGCGCTCTTAGCGCGAGGATAATTATCGCCGGGTAACGTGGATTTTTATCGTTGAGATAGCGTGCTATTAGCAACGCTTATGTCCTCAGCGATAAAAATCCTCACGCTAACTGCCTAACGTGAGATTATCGCTGGAAACCCAGCGATAATCTCACGCAATGTGGCGTTAGCTTGCTGATAGGGACTCACAAAACTTAGCCATGATATCCACCTTCCATAGGATATCATGGCTAAGTCAGTCCTGAAGCAGGCGTAAGGAAAGTAACGATAACAGGGGTTATCGCTACTTTTCCTGACGCTATGCTTCATAGCGTGGGGCTTGATGATAGGAGAAATGTCGCTTAGCGACATTTCTCCTGTCATGTTAGGTCAGGAACACCCACTTTGCATCTCATTATAGATGCAAAGCTGGGCGTTAGGAATCCCCACGCTAAAGCAAGGATTCACGCATAAGCGTGGCCTTGCTAATTAGGCGATAAAATTATCGCCGCTTTTCGACCAAGAACGGCCGCAAAAGCGGCGATAATTTTTTAGCGCCAGCTTGCAAATATGCCCCAAAGAGACCCCCACAACAACCATCATTTAAGATCATTCCTGAAAGATTACATGGAGTGAAAGGAGGGGGTGCTCTCTTTCATAGCCACACTATGGGCAGTTGGGAAGTCAGGTTTTAGAGGTGCTCTTATGAGAGAAGCAGCGATACAAAAAAGAAAGGTGACCAGTGACAAACTTGCATTAAAACAATGAATTGAAGCACTTCATAAAGATAATAGTAGATCACCTAACCAGACCAGATTAAAATAATCATACAGGCCAAATATGCCTTGAATGAATGATGGTCTCCCAGGCAGAAGATGCCTTTTTCAGACTTTAGAATTTAGACTTCAGAGTTAAGCAGAGATGTTATGAATGAGGTAAACAGCTGGGAGATGCCAGGCACTTAACATATATTCAAGCAGAAAAAATATGCATTGAATAAATGATGTACCTTGTAGGCAGAACATGCCTTCTTTAGACTTTAGCTCTTAGCGTAGACATTATAAATGAGGGATGAAGGCCAGAAGACACCTGGCAGCTCAGTGAACCAGAGAGAAGCGGTCATGGCTATCCCAGTAATTAAAGATGCACAAAATAATCTTGCCACCAACCTGGGTATAACCTACTGACTTTCACTGATGGCTGACAATCAGTTAATTATCTGTAGACCCTTACTCATTTATTATGGCATTTCTGTTAGGAAAGGACTTCAAGGAAATGACATTGCTGGATGCCGAGAAGGTATTTGATCAAGTGGGATGGCATTTTTAATGAGGACAATGGCAAGAATGGACAAGTCCTTTAGCATGAAACTCAGGCTCCTATATATCAATGCCACAGCCTCTGCGAATTGCAGATATTACCTGCCTCACATTTTTCACATTTTGTGAGACATAGGATGCCCTTTTTCACCCCTACTGATTTGATAGCAATAGAACCACTAGCCAGTGCCATATGGCCAAATGAACAGGTGAGGGAATAGATACAGTGGCAGAGGAATAGAAGGTGTTTTATTATGTAAATGATATATTGGGAAAGCTGTCCTCACCAAATGAATCTGTCACAGCTCTGATTGCACTGCACAACCCTTTCAAAGGTTATTGAACTATAAGATTAATTGGTCCAAATGTGTTGCCTTGTCCATGAGAAATAACACGACGAAGGCCTCCATTGGAAAAGGGCCGTTTTGATGACTGTTTTTTTTTGTCTTTTTTATAAACATAATTTTATTATCAGTTTTATAAACCATACATATTAATACAAATACAATAACTACTTACCGCAACCTCTCACCACTTGTCCAATCCTCTTTTACAGAATATATAGTCACATCCTATTTCACAAAGTACATACTCTTTTACACACATTATATTTTTGGGATACATTTTATTACCAAATGTTTCAAGGACACTTTTTTTTAAATCGAGGCTTGGAGAATATGATGAAATATAATATCACACCCTAATTGATGAAGTGAAAATTGACTTCCAAAAATGGTCAGGGTGCAATCCTTCCCTGTGGAAGAGTGCAAATTATCAAAATAACTGATGCCCCCAGGTTTACTTACCAAAATGCATGCCAGCACCATGTTACACTCCTTTAACTATGCTTGAAAAAGAGCACATCAACTGCTGAAGCTATCAGCAGAGATACACTCAAAAGCACCTCTATAGCATAATAGAAATCTATTGATTAGAAGTAGGGAAGTAGAATGGTCATCGTGGAGAGATAAGTGACTGAGCTGCCTCAACATCTTTAAACGGAGGTTCGACTTAAATCATTCCCTTTTGTTATTTTATTTTTATCATCTACATGCACAGTTACTGAAAACCATTCCACAGAAAGATACTTCAAAAGCATATTACCAAAATTCATTTCATAAGAACTCATAAGGCCCTATGGATACAAAAGGATTTGTTAAAACCAGGTTGATGGTGATCAAAAGATAAACTTTTTGATTATAATGAACTAACAAACTGGTGCGGCTAAGGACGCTATTGATATGGTCATTGACCAGGCTCATCCATCTGTTTTTCAGTCTCTTTACTACACAAGACAGATTTTTGGCGAAGCAAGTGGGTAACCTGGGATAAAGGCTAGCAGGGACTTGATCACTGCTCGTCTCCATGTTCTGATCCTTTTTGTCAAGAAGATTGGTTTGAGCCAATATCTAGCTCTGGTAGGAGGGCAGGACTGGTGCATGTGATAGGTTTGAGGGATTCCCTGGAATAGTTACATAGCCAGCATTTGATCCTGCTGTACGGGGTCCACCATCTCGGGCTGTTTCTAAAGCATTACCTGAACCCTGCAGGGAATTTGGACATCCGCACTCCCAATGCTGAAGGTATCTGCAAGTATCCCACTGCCTTAAAGCAATGAGGGGAACTGAACAATTCACATTTAGGTCATCATGTTTATTGCAATATTTAACACAGTGGAAGGAAGTTGAAGGTACTATCTCAGGCTTCTGTTCGGTCCTGAGTCACAGCCCTTTCTCTAGTAAAATATCAACTGCATTATATAATTGATGGGATGAATAACTTCATATCAAATTCCCTGATGATGACTGAATTTATTTAATGACAGACGGGCATGCTTACTTAAGGTAAGCTAGACTCAAATGTATCTACTTTAAAGTCCTACAGTAGTGACACTGGTCACCAGCTTGACTCTATCAAGAAAGACCTTGCTATAATTAAAATTACTGGAAATGCGGGGGCCCAAATTTGAACATTGTCTTTCTGTTGTGGAAATATCCTTCCTTATCTAGCTATTGGGAGTCTATCTGGTCGTGTTGACATCAACTAAACATGACACATCCACTGGCTGCCAAGATAATATGTAACATGATTTCGAAAAACTACCAACACTTCACTGGCAGACTCGAAAATGGCTGGCAACAGCTTTAGCAAGTATAAAAAATGGATATGTTAATACACTGTTAGGCCCCGTCAGTTTTGACATATAAGGGTTGGTTGGCGGAAATTTAGAAAATGGCAGCATATGAGAGTGGGATTGCAAGGTTGAGTGATAGAGTATCACAATTCTAGGAGGCATGGAGTAGCTTTCTAAGAGAGTAAATATGACACTATTACCAATGATATGCCTGATCAGGGACCGATGAAGCATATTGGGGAAAATCTGCGTCATTGAGCTTGGGAATTCAGTTCTGATCTGCAGTAGATCCACCCTTGGTATGACAGAGAATTGAATTTTTAAAAAAAGGACAGTAGGAAAACATCTGTAGAGTATCAGAGGCTTAAAGGAGTGACTTGTGATAAGATGCTGTGGGTGTTGGGGATGGAGGGATCAGAACTCTACCAACAAAACTATGATTTCACTCAGAATGATACTAGGAAAGTAATAATAAAAAATGTGGTCAAAATGAGGAAAGAAGGAATGCGGTACATATTCCAATGTATATATGGGATGTGGAACATATAGGAAGCAGATTCTTTATATTTACATTTACACAAACATTCTTCAGATCTAATATACATCATGTTGAGGAGGGCAATTTTGATTGGTGAAGGAATTGTGATACGTTAGGGATTGTTGGGCCTTAAACTGCACGGAAAGGTGGGTATTACACAGTGCGTTTGTTCTTATTTCTTTTCTTTTTCTTGCTGTGAACATGCACCCCAGTTCCAGCACAGTATGTACTTCACAATCCATGCCCTGCTCGTTCATGCTGTGGTGGTCCTGCCGCTGTGCCTTTCTAAGGCATGCGTCGGTACCTTTGAAAGGCACCACTGGAGGACCACCATGCCACCCACCCACCAGAGCAAACAAAACTCGTAATCTGGTGAGCGGCTGCCCTATTTGATGGATCTGGAGTGGGGCAGTGGCATGGCAGCCCGATCCAGGACCGCCAAACTCGTAATCGGGCCCAAAGTATGCAGCAGGTAACTCACACATATGAATTGACAGGTGTCCAGATGTATTAAGTGGTGCTGCACTGCAGAGGAATACAAACTTAATCAAGAACAGTGTGCAAATCAATGGCAATGATGCTGCAATTTATCTTGTTGTTTGACAGAGAATGTTTGTGTGCTGGAAGCGCTCACTGACTGGGAGGCTATGTCTGATTTGATGAAGGACTGGTAACCACTTTGGAAAGGCTCCCCTATCAGCACTGATGAAAAATGTGCAATGGACCATGATGAGACCATTGAAGGACTACCCATGGAGTACAGCTGTTCATTTTGACCTGCCATGCTGAGGTTGCTCTAGGACTGAAGTGGCAGCTATCACACATGGTGTGACAAGCGTGTGATAGATGTGACTTTGAATGTCTTATCTTTATAGCAGTGAACATGTAAGAAATGGTTGATTCGATTAGATAGCACTTGTTAAAGTATTTTATTGATTTTTCCAACCGTCTCATCAATAATTCACTGATACACACAGTAACATCGTGTATGATGCCCAATCGGCAATGCACATATCAGGAGAATCCATTCTTCAACTTTTACTACCCTAACCCCATCCACTGCCTCCCTCTCTACCTCCACCCCCCCTCTGTCAGCGTGCCCGCACAAACCCCTGTTACATGTAGCCATTAGGCAGCCCAAGGTCTAAACCCACCGAACCCAAAGCAATGAAAAAGACATCAGCTATGATCGCTGAGGGCCTGAACTCCATGTCCCCCGCTATGTACACTTCCCGCTCCGACCCCGATCCTCCCAGCACTCCGCAATACATTGTGCAGACACAGATCCCTCCCAAGTATGCTCAAGTGGCCTCATCCGGCGCAGTCTCCCCAGCGGTTCCAGAAGGCCCCTCCCCGGGTTCCACAATCCGGTCAACTTCTAAGGGATCCCTGTCCACCTCATCCACCTCCTCCAGAGAGCGGAGCCCCTCCACCAACGCTCCCCACGCCCTTGCCACATCCAGCGCCTTATCATTATCCGCCCGCCGGGCCAGCTGCAGCCGAAGCATCCCTTCGCTCCCCGCCCAAGACAAGAAACTCGCCGTCCACCTCCGAAAGCTCGGCCCAGCCTGTGTCTTCCAGTGCATGGTAAGCTCCCTCTTCGCCATCATCAACCCCAATTCTTAGAACTTGCTCGTAATTTTAGTACTGGGAGTGTACGGAAACCAAAGCAGGAGGCAAGTACCCATCTCCACATCCAGCTCACGCCCAGTAACTCGGTTCAGACACGCTACCACATCCGTCCAATAAGAGCCCAATCCCAGACAAAACCATAACATATGACCAAAATCGGCCCCTTCCGCTCTGCACCGGGGGCATAATGAGTGGGAACCTCCAAAGTAGCGCAAAAATTTTACCGGAGTTAAGTAAGCCCTGTGAAGCGTGAAAAATTTAACCAATTGAAATCTAGCGTTGCGTGTGCGCTTCCAGGCCCGTCGCAGCAGCTGCGGCCAGGTCGTTTCAGGGATGGGCCTACCAAGATCTCCCTCCCATTTACCCCGCAAGGCATCCAAAGGTATAAGCTTCTCCGTAGACAATCGCCTATAGAGACAGGTGATGGCCCTGAACGTACCCGACGCCATAGTGACGTATTGACACCCCAAAGAGGTCGGGGGCTCCAGCAGGCCCATCTTCCATTGCTTCTGAATCCCCGACACCAAAGCGGCGTGTAGGAGATAATCCCCCCTCGGTAGGTCATAAGCCTGCCGTAACTCCTGAAAGGGCAGCAAGGCACCATCCCTGTATAAGTCCCCAATCATTTGAACACCACATTCTTCCCAGCCAGCCAGCCAGCGCCGACCAGTCCCCACCATGTGGGAGGGCCGTACACATGCCCAGAGGAATCTCCGGGGCATATGGAGCCGTGAAACCTGCCCGTCTCTGACTGCGAGTCCAGCATAGCTGGAGGGTGCGCTCCTCGAGGGTAAGCTGGTCCAACCGGAGTCGCTGTCGAAGCACAATAAAGGACAGCACGTGACGAGGGATGACCCTACCCTGAGGGCCGCCAGGGCCTCTAAACTCCCGCGCCACGGCTTGTGTCAGCCATTGCAGCTGCGCCGCCAGGTAATACCCCTCAAAATCCGGAGCTGCCAACCCCCCCTCCTCCCTCGGTCTCATCAGAGTGGCCATTGCCGCCGTCTGCCAGCTCCCCAGATAAACCCTGTCATCAGTGTCCTAAGCGTCCGGAAAAAGGGGGGCGGGATCCACACCGGCAAAGTACGGAAAAAGTAGAGCAATTCGATTAGATAGCACTTAATGCTTGGTGATTATATACTGTATATGTTGTTCAGTTTATATGCTAAGGGGGCCAATTTAAAAGCTGTTTTGCGTCACTCTTGCATCACACAACGTGGTGCAAGAGTGACACAAACTTTAAGTCAGATTTATGAAACCATGCAAAGCCACTTTGCTTGGCTCCATAAATCTGGAGTAAGGCAATGCAGCACAAATTACTGCGCTGCCTTACTCTGCCCTGGGAAGGCATTCCGGGGGTGTTCCCACTCAAGCCCATTGGTATTTGATGCATTCCCAGATTTACCAGAACTGTTAAACCTGCGCTTGAGCCAAAATGATACACCTTCCCAGGAGAGGCATAGCAGGGATAAATATGTTTATTTCTCCTCATTACTTCCTCTTTCTCTGTGTGCTGTACTCTGAAGCCCACATAGGTAGAGGGATATGCCTCTGATGAGTGCAAGAAGTAGTCCTTTCCTGCAGAAAATCAATCCTGCATTCAACGCATGCAGCACAGGCACCCATGCATTATTGTGCAAGGGGGCAAGCGTTGGTGCTAGGCTGCCAAAAGGGTGCCAATGCAGAGGAAAAGGCAGGAATGCACCAACATGCCTTAAATACGGTGCATTCCTGCCATTTCTCTGTCACGCTGTGCTGCGCAGCAAGGTAACTTGCTGTTCTGGACTGCAGGATATCTTCATAAATAAGCCCCTAATTATGTCTAAAATGTGCACACTTATATACATAGAATTTGTCCACCATGGATGATTCAATAAAAGTAATTTATAAAAGCATTGTAGCTCGGAGCCCACGAGCCTTTAGCTTCCATCTGTACGTGTGTCTGAGCTCAGCTTAAGAGTCAGTAAAGACAGATTCAGGCAGTGAAAGTCTGGGGCAGCTTCTTTGCTAAGGCAGAGGTGCGTAACCCCACTGCTCGCAGAGCAGAAAACAAATAAAATGATAATAACCGTGTAATTATAAATTTATTTTTCTTTGCTACGAGGCTGAGTTAGGGCAGCGATGGGGTCATAGGGGGAGGAGTGGTTTGCATGACTGCTTGGCCAGCTGTCTCGGGCCAGGCAAACAGTCATGTGCAGTTTGCATCCTCCCCACCAGGCTGTAACACACAGCCTGATGAGGAACATGCACTGGCTCGCTGTCCCCGTCTGAGCACTGGATCACGGCACTCAGGCAATTCACAACACTGCATTGCAGTGCTGTGATTGGCTATGGGCAGCCTGGGTGCTTCCTGGTTCAAACCAAGAAGAGCGGCAGCATGATGGAGGGACAGCAGCCATTTTTAAGGTAAGTGTTATCTTCATTTATTTATTTTTTAAACCGCCCCCAGCCCATTCACCCCTGTTCCCTGCTAGCTGCCACTGATAAAAGTACATGCGGGGAAGTGGTTCACCAAGGAAAAAAAAGGTCTCTAATAAGCGATTTATTTTCTTTAGCTCCTACCGTAAACAAAGGGGCAGATTTACTACTTCTGGCGCATCTCTGCTAATCGGCAGAGATGCGCTAGAAGAGTTGCGACGCATCTGCCCACCCGTGCGCCACCAATGATGCGCCGCATTTACAATGTGGCGCACCGTGGCGCACAGATGGGCAGATGTGTGTCGCATAACCCCCGCGGAAAGGCGGCGCATTGCTGGAGTTGCGTCACAAGCGTGACGCAGCTCCAGCAAGGCTCGGGTGCCCCTATCCCTAACATGCTGCGTCAATCCTTACGCCTGCTTCAAGCAGGCGCAGGGTTTTGACACAGCATGGCCATAAAAGTGACTGAGTGAAATCTTGTAGATTTCACTCAGCCACTTTTCGGAGGCGTTCCGGCCCCGGAACGCCCCCCCCCTGTGCAGGAACGCCCACATGTGGCGCAGGGCTTTACAACGTGACGCATCTCCCTAGATGTGCCACTTTGTAAATAGCCCGCAGCATGGCGCTGGCTTTGCGCCGCCGCTGCGTTACAAAAGTGATGCAACGACGGTGCAAATCTGGCGTAAGGGGCTTGTAAATTTGCCCCAGAGTCTTAAAATAGGACAGGTGTAAAAAAGTGACGTCATACAGAAATAGGAACTTTTTTTTTTTTACAAAGAAATAAAATGTGAAGCATACTTTTTCTTTCAGTCCCGGACAACACTCTTATAATTTTATTAAATCGTGCATGTATGTATGTATGTATGTATGCATACATGCATGTACGCATGTATGTATGTATCTATTTACTGGGCGGGGGGAGAGAAGTGCAAAGATAGCTCCTCGGTAATTAGCGCTATTGCACAGTTAATTGACCTATATATAGCAACAATAAAATGTAAAAAAGAAATGAAGCCTGGCTCGAAATTTATTCTCAACATATGAAGAAAAGGAGAATCTCTATATCCTTAACCGCATGATATATAGGTACCTATGGAATGTGATATCTTTGCAGAATTTTATTCAGCTGCCGTCGTTGGTATAATTCATCTCCGGTTACAGTAATTGACTCTATTTCCAATTAGATCTCATTCTTGAAACTAAAGAGCTGTGAAAGTGAAGCTATTGAGCCTTTACGTGTATTTCTAAAGGAAAGAGTTGATAGATAACCGTGCTTCAATGCCATGAATATATTCCGTGTTCTTTCGAACTTTAAAATGCGTCCAATGAATCACGCTGACAACAGCAATTGCTTCAAAATATCATATTGTAATAACACACATGTTTGCAAACGAAATGAAGTATGAAACACGAAGTGTACAATAAAACGTGAAAAAAGAGGTTTCACACTTTCTTTACATTTTTGTATGTGTGACATGGCAGATGTGTGCAAAACAAAGACTAAAAATAAAGGGGCAGATTTACAAGCCCCTTGCAACACTTTTACGAAGCAGTTGCGTCACTTTTGTGACGCAGCGGTGGAGTAAACCATGCGCCATGTTGCGACTTATTTACAACATGACACATCTAGGCAGATGCGTCACGTTGTAAAGCCCTGCGCCACATGAAACCTGCGTCAGGTTTCATGTGGGCGTTCTGTCGCAGGGTGGGCATTCCCTCACAGGAAAGCCCCGCAAAACTGACGCAGTGAAATCGACAAGATTTCACTGAGTCAGTTTTACGACGCCGCTGCGTCGAATCCTTACGCCTGCTTGAAGCAGGCGTAAGGAGTGATGCACCATGTTAAGTTTGGGCGGCTCCTGCTCCAGCAATGCGCCGCCCGTACGCCACAAGATGCGTCACGCATCTGCCCCTCCTTGCACTGTGGTGCGCCGGATTGTAAATGCGACGCATCCGTGGTGGCGCAAGGGGCGATTGCGTGACGCATCTGTTCTGGCGCATCCCTGCTGATTTGCAGAGATGCGCCAGAAGTTGTAAATCTGCCCCAAAATATTCACCTAGCAGGTCCCCATACTCGTTACCTCAGCAAACACAGCAGGTGGTCATTGAAGAATATTTTATTCTATATATGATGTTGCATGCATAATGCACTTGGAGCCCGCCTGCTTGCAAGCCACGGCAGCTGTCGATAGAGCAGCCTAGGCTGCAGAGGTGTATCTGTCAACAGTGCAGCTGGTCGAGTGGCGCCTAGACCCAGGGGCCTTGGGTCCAAATCAATCCCAAATACTTGTCAAGTCCCTGGATTTCAAAAGGGCCCAAGAGGACCCTTATATATCATCGCAAGGCTCGTGGCACACGCCTACACATTATATAGGAGTGAAGTCAGACCGCGGACCATCAAGTATAGTATGCTGTAAATGTGATTTTTTTTTTTTTTAAATGTGCAGGTTTCACATATGTAAATCAGCCGCAACTACACTTTAGATTGTTCAAACTAAATATTCGAACAATGGAAGCAATCATAAACACTTTAGTACTGGAACATACAGAAATATCAGGACACTGGATAGCTCCAACCCCCAGCGCCAGATGCCCTTTCTGAAAGTCTGAACACGTTGCCCACTTACTGTCCCACTTCTCTGCTGCTCCATTTTACCATCCCTTTTATGGGGCTAGTGAACTTCCAGGGTTAAGTGCCCAGTCTACCCACAGCCTAGGTGATGGTTTGAAATCCACCAAAGATCTTATAGTCCTCTTTTATGGCTGCGTGATGCATATATATGCTTGGATTACTAATTGTTGTTAGATATTTAAATATTGCATTGTGTTATTTGATAACCCAACTGATCAAAGGGACTTCCAATAAATCTGAGTAAGTCATGAAGTCTCTGAATTAAGCAACGATCGACAATTGAAACATATAAAATACTAATATTGGCCCTTCCAGGATTTTGAGAAACCTTGAAAACGTTTTATTTTTTCCTTCAAAGGTTTTAATACACATATAACTGAATGGATCAAAAACTTAATGATAATCGTCTTTATTCCAAGGCCTAGAAATCCTTATTACTGTACTTACTTTTATATATATGTTGAGCCCTCAGCCCCGCACAGGTACTCAACTGTTTCAGAACTGAAAAACATTTTGCTAAACAAACTGCAGAAATCCAAAAAAAAAGAGACTCAGGGGCATATTCTCAAGTCCCTATCGCCACCACAACGTCACTTTCAGTGGCTTAACGCGGCTTAACGCTGCCTTGTGAATAGGGCCCCCTTCACTCTGTTTTTAGCGGGAAAGGGGCGAGCAGTGGGTGTTGCAGTGGGCATTCCACCGCAACACCCATTGAGTTTGACGCTACCTCCTATTCTCAAGGGCAGCGTAAATAGGAGGTAGCGCCAAACTTAAGACCAGGAAAAATCTGGTCTTAAGGTGGCGAAACGAGGAGAAATGCTTTATTGCTCCTCCTTTTTGCTTTTTTCATGTGTGCTGCCTTGTGCAGCACACATGGAAAATGCAACATGCCATGGTTTGTTTATGTACAGGAAGGGACACCTTCCTGCACATAAACAAATCTTTTTTAAAACTTCTGTTTTGTAACTTACATGTGTGCTGCACAAAGCAGCACACATGTAAGTTACAAACTGACATTTTAGGTTTGTTTATCTGCAGAAAGTGACACCTTCCTGTTCATAAACAAACCTCCCTGCTTGCAGACACCCTTGCACTCTGGTGCAAGTGTTCCTGCGCTGGCGCTAAGTTGTGAAACTTAGAGCCATCGCAGGAGGAAACGCGAGGCTGCACCCTATCCTTGAGAATAGGGTGCAGCCTCGTGTTTCTAAAGTGGCGGAGAGAGGTGTTAAGCCAAGAAGGCTAACGCCTCTCTCCGCCACTTCATTGAGAATATGGCCCTGAGTACATTCTGCAGAGGTGCAAGTTACCAAAGCCAGAACAAAGCCTATAAGTAGACATTCAGTAGCTCACCAAGACCAAAAGAGGTCACACGTGAGCCCTGGAAAACCATTTTAGAATGCAAAGGAAAGTTTTGTGGAAGCCAATGTGGTAGTCTCACAAATCCTATGCACAGAAACACCATAAGTTTCTGCCTAAGAAAATGCCACACCACTCGCCAGGCACCTATGATCCTTGGCTGGTATATATAACCTCAAATCAAGATACTTTTGTTTGATAGTCACTTATATCTGTGTAAACAAGGTGACTGTTGTCACAGGAAGATACTCAATTTAATGAAAGTATGAATATTAGCAAAAATCAAAGAATGCTCTGTAGTGCACTAGGTAAGGTGTAAGAAGCATGTTTGTGTTTGTAAAGGGACAATACATTTGGCTTTGTGAACCCAAAGGGGTTTGCAATCTTCATGTGAACTTGTGAGTCATTATGAGTCATATCACAAAGAGTAGTTGAATTTGAGTAGGTTCCCTGTTGTCTCCAAGAGTTTACATCAGTGCCTGTTAGGGGTCCCAGCCTCTCATAAATCAAATGAGCTACCATTGATTGGTAGTGTCTACTTTGCTTACAGCAGCTCGTGCGGAAGCGGTCAACAAACTCCATGGACCACTGTATACTCTTCCAATGGCACATTTACTTCCAATGTTATCTGTTTGCATTTAAAGGACAATGATTTTATTGCTGATGCTTTGAGAAAGCACATCCAAGGACGGATTAATTCATTTAAGATTTAGTTCAACGCAATGGAATATGTGTACATGTTTATGGGTTACCTGGATACCAACTACCCGTTGAACATATCTGCTATGCAGTTTTATAAAGTTAGGAGTTCTACAGAGTGCCATGTTCTTACTTTAGAACACTGGAATATGTATATGTTTATGGGTTAGTTGGAGTCTGTCCATCTTCGGCACATGATCCTAGAAAGAAATTATTAAACATGCAAAATAAATAATACAAAAATAATATGTACAGCATTACTAGGCCATTTGTATTGCACCGAACAGACATTTAAAAATGTCCAAAAGAAATAAGCAGTTATATTTATTAGTAGTGACCCTCAAAATTTTTAAAAGCAGCTTGGCTTCATAAATCAGAAAGAGAAATACTGAAACCAGCATGAAAACGGTTTGAAGTTCACCTTTCAAAGACTATGCATTTTAATGAAAAGCTTCAATTTTTTAGACATTATATCGATTTAGAAATATCAAGTCACAGAAATCTCGAGTTTTAAATACCATGATACATAAATATCATCTTGCAGACATATCACTGACAAGAATATCACATTTTTAGGTGAGTGGTATTGTTTTCAAGAATATCTGTGTTTTTAATATCGTTTTCAATAATATGGGGGCTGATTGGGATGTCCGTCCCCTGGTCAGAGGCTTTTTGACTGACATCCATGGTTTAAAGTCTGACTGTCTACTTACAATGTAGGCGGTCAGAGTTTAAACCGGACGGTCAGACCTACACATAACCAATCCTCCCCTGCACACAGACACTCTTGCACTCTGGTGCAAGGGTGCCCGTGTCATCACAGGGGAAAACGCACGGCTGCACCACATTCTTGTAAATATGGTTCAGCCTTGCGTTTCTGAAGTGGAGCAGCGTGTCGTTAAGCCCAGGAGGCTAACGACACGCTCCTCCACTTCATTGTACATATGCCCCTTAGTTTTGCGACTATGTCTCGTTGACTGTTCCACAAACATTCATAATATTGCCACTAATGCCACCACTATATTGTTCCTGAAGTGGTGTATACAGTATTCTCAAAATATGCTTTAATTGTATCATATTTTGTAGAGGGATCTATAGAAAAGGATGAGAAATCATGCTTTATAGCAACGTTGGCATTTAATTAATCATTCCATGGCGTGTATCTCTCCCTAACTGCGCAAAAGAACTTTGCCTCTGAGTCGAGATTGCAGACAACTAATAACCTGAGTATGAAGATTTCAAAATACACATAAGTGTTTAAATGTATGAAGGAAACGGAGTGCTTCTCAGCACAGAAACAGGAAAAGGCATTTAAAAAAAGGAGCATCCAGTTCATTTAATACAAAGTCCTTGTTTTGGACTTGACTCCAACTATTACCCTTTTTTAAGTTTGAGTTTATTGAAACCATAAAGACATTACAATACGCAATCAAAAACCATTAAGAAAACATAAGTAACCATAATATATACAATAAAGGATAAAAAGTATCCTGGTTACAATAAACACTCAACTATTACCCTTTGATGTTACTTTGTCCCTAGAATTTCTGATAATTAAGACAAGGTCTTACGTGACAGATATACACATACCGCCAGATTTCCATATTGAAGACATAAGTAAGTAAAGAAAAAATGTTATTCTATTTTCTTTCAAATCATAAAAGTACATAGAAAATACATCAGGCAATTTAAGTATTCAGTATCACTAATCTCCTCACACATAATACAGTATCTAAATATAGTCACAAAAAGGATAAAAATATAAGATAAAAATCAAACCGTCTCATCAATTAAAAAAGACAGCTCTCCTGTTAAAACCAGCAATAATATCAGCGCCCATTAACAATCCCTGATTAAAAACGGGCTAAAAAATTAAGAAATGGTGGGTGTTTTTATCATCTGGAGAAAATAAAAAAAGCCGACTGAACTTTAGTAAAATTCTGGTTCAACATAGGAGGCCGGACTTGGTGTATGGCGCATAAAAAACTAACACACACAACAGTCTTCATGTTAAACATTTCCGAGTTTTTAAAATGTAAAATCATAACCGAATGTAAATTCAAAAATGTAACTCTTGTTCTTCCTGCTGAACAAGTTGGAACATATTTCTCTGAATTCACCTCTGGAAGATAGGTTTATTCTACCTATGAACAGCTGACAACATAATGACAGTATTTCTGACTTCCCCTCAATAAAAATTTGGGGGCAGATTTACAAGAAAGTGACGCATCTGTAGAGATGCGTCACTTTCCCTGCACCAACATGCCAAATCCTTGCTGATGACATCATCCATTGAGTATGTGTTTCTGAACAATTTTAATATGTTTAATATATATAGGGAAAGGCTTGTTGAAGAATAAGTGGGTGTACAAGTGTGTAAATGGATGATTTTCTGTGGTGCATAACTGACTCTATAAGTGAGTCATTAAATATATCTTACTGCAGACTACTGACTAAACTGTGTAAATGTCTGTATGTGTCTGTATGTTGGAGTATAAGTGGCTGCATGATTTTGTGAATAGCTATATGAGTGTCTATATGAGTTATTGATTGCTTGTCTGAGTATCTGTATGAGTTCCTGAGTGTTTGTGTGGGTAGGGTGTGTGTGACTCTATGCAAAGATGTGTGAGTGGGTGATTCAGTGGGTGCATGGTTTTAAGAGTGCATCCGTGATGAACTATATGGTTGAGTGAGTGTATGTATGGGTGTATTAGGGATTGAATGTATATCTCAGTGGTACATTTGTGACTAACTACATATGTGAAAGGCAGTATATGCGT
The DNA here is from genome assembly GCF_964204655.1 of Triturus cristatus. Lineage (NCBI taxonomy): Eukaryota > Metazoa > Chordata > Amphibia > Caudata > Salamandridae > Triturus > Triturus cristatus. The sequence goes on from NC_140594.1 coordinate 1,024,697,779, forward strand.
GTAAGAGTATTTAAGTGGGTAGATGTGAGAGTGTGTGATTGTGAGAGTGACTGTATGGATGAGTGTGTGCTTGTATCATTGATTCTATAAGAGCGTAAGAAAGTGGTACTATTTTTATGAGTAAGTGAACTTGTGTGTGTATAACCGCATAGGTGAGTAAATGGGAGTGTGGTTATTTGCATGACTGACTAGGTGTGAGAGTACCTCTATGGTTGATTGGTAGTGTGTGAGTGTCTATATAGGAGTATAAAAGCATATGATAGTTTTGTATGGAGGGACTGTAAGTATGAGTGACTGTGGAGGGTTAAAACTTACTTTTCCCACTCCAGTGAGTGTAACAGTAGGGAAAGCGTTCGCTAGTAGAGGGGTACATGTACGTGAATGAGTGGAGGTGTATGTAGACCTAAGAGTTAATAAGTGGGTATGTAGTTATTGGTATTGCAGTATGTATGGTTTTGAGAATGGAACTCTGAAATTTTGAGTCGGTGTATCAAAGGTTATATTAGGGAGTGAGAAGATGTGGTAATTTATCACATGGATGACGTCATCAGTGATGTCATCAGTGATGTCATTTGAGATGTCATCAGTGATGTCATGTGTGATGTCACTGACCATGTCATGAGTGATGTAATATGTGACATCATCAGCAGTGGATTGCGGGCGCGCAAGTTATAGTTAGCTGAACTAACTATAACGGGGGAATGTCAATGGTTTTGTACGAGTGAAATGTCCAGCTAACTATAACATGTGTGAAACCTATGGTTTTTTCAGTAAATTTGCAAGGTTTTCTAAATGCTAATTCCTAAATATAACGTGTGTGAAACCTATGTTTTTTTCAGTGAATTTGCAAGGTTTTTCAAATGCTAATTCCTAACTATAACGTGTGTGAAACCTATGGTTTTTTCAGTGAATTTGCAAGGTTTTTAAATGCTAATTCCTAACTATAACGTGTGTAAAACCTACGGTTTTTAAGTGAATTTGCAAGGTTTTTTAAATGCTAATTTATGAATGTATTATTATATTTTTTAAATATTTATTTTACAATAAGCTACCTATGTATATAGTTATAGATTGACTTTATCCTGTAATATGGAATGGCTCAGCTGGTTTTTTTTTTAATTTGGATAAAGTTGAACAGCATAGTTAATATCTTCTATAAACTTATAAACACTTTAAAAAAAAATATATATATTTTTTTTAAGGGTTTTTGACCGTGCGCGCACGGTGCGCGCACGGTGCACACATGCATACGTGCTCCACCTGCGCATGCGTACGTCGTGCGTGCTCCGTATGCGCGTGCTCTGTACGCGCATGCGTGCGTGCTCCGTATGCGCATGCGCGCATGCTCCGTACGCGCATGCTCCGTACGCGCATGTGCGCGTGCACCGTGCGCGCACGGTGCGCGCACGGCAAGTCATGTGATTTAGAAACAACACTTTTCATTAGTTTATAGTAGTGTCAGGTCATGTGATTAAGAAACAACACTTTTCATTGGTTTATAGTTGTTTCAGTTCCAGAAACTTCCAACACCACACCCACTCCCCTCATTATTACTTCTGATTCCCTGGGAGAAGGAGCTGAGCAGCTTTTCCAGTACTCCAGTACTTGAGAATCGCAGTGCAGCAGTCATCTTCTGGGAGTGAGCAGGAGACCCTTGTGCCACAGAGGGAGAGGAAACAGAAAAACTCTTTTATATGGCAATTTTTCACTTTTCCAGAGGGGTAGAAGAAGGTGAATGCTCCAAAAGTCACCTGCACTATTTGTGGTGGTGTCTTATCAAGAGGAGATCCTAAAAAGAAATACTCTTTTAGTATCTTCACTATGATCAGGCACGTTAGAGAAGTACATCCTGTGGCTTATGCTCGAGCTGCTAGAGAAAACCCTCCAGCAGCTCAGCCGAGCACATCCGCAGCAGCTCAGCCGAGCACATCATCGGCAGCTCAGCCGAGCACTTCATCTGCGGCGGCAGCTTCACCTGCTTCTGTTCCTCTGGATATACACCCTCTGTTCAAGAGGGTGCATATACGGTGCAATGCGTGCAATGCTCTTCTCTCTTATGGGGACACCAGCATTCCCCTAATAGAGAGCAAGATACAGCAGCACACATGCGGCACCCTATAATTTTTTTCTTTTTTTTCTTCCTCTGTTCCTCAATTAACACAACGGCTCTTTTTAGAGGCACCTAACATCTAAACCCCGCGATTTAAAAAAAAAAAAAGTTTTTTTCACCCTTCATGGTCCTTCAGGGACCCCCTGACAAAAGCTAGGGGGTCAGGAACTCTGTACCCTGCCCTCTTTTCACATTCTCCACCTTTCTTTTTCACTGTCACACACAAAATGGCAGACAACACTTCTTGATTTCGACCGATTCGAATGTTGACTGACGTAACCACCAATCACAATTACGCTCGCGCACGTTACGGTGCGCGCATATAGATATTTATGTACTTTTAACTGCAATTTTCTCAGGAACTACTGAACAGATTGACACCATATATGCAAAAGGCGCATCCCTGACCTGAGGACTACCTCTTTGCCAAATTTCAAGTAATTCTGTTCAGCCGTTCGGGCTGTACCTTCGACTAAAGGTCCTATTGGAAAATGCATGGGGAAAACGCGTTTTGGGACCCCCTTTTTTCTCAGCCCCTGCTTGACGAATCACCCCGAGACTTCCAGGGTAGGAGCTGAGCGGAGCGCCCCATTAGTTTTGAAAATTTCGCGAGGATCCGTCAACCGGCGCCAAAGTTATTCAAAATAGAATTTTCAGATTTCCTATGGAAACACGGTTCTAACTATAACTATCTATTGGCGACCGCCAGTAGATAATATATTATTATAAAAAAATTATATTATAAATTAAAAAATGTAATTATTTAAAAATCTTGAAACTTACATTAACAACTCCAGTCAGTGCAACAGTAGGAAAAGTGTTGGATAGCGGAGGGGTAAAAATTACTATTCCCACTCCAGTGAGTGCAACAGTAGGGATAGCGGAGAGTTAAAAATTACTATTCCCACTGCAGTGAGTGTAACAGTAGGGAAAGTGTGGGATTGCATACAGGTAAAAATTATTATTCCCATTCCAATGAGAGCAACAGTAGGGAAAGTGTTGGATGGCGGAGGGGTAAAACTTACTATTCCCACTCCAGTGAGTGCCACAGTAGGGAAAATGTTGGATTGCGTAGGGGTAAAAATTACTATTCCCACTCCAATGAGTGCAACAGTAGGAAAAGTGATGGATAGCGGAGGGGTAAACCTTACTATTCCCACATGTAATTATTTAAAAATCTTGAAACTTACATTAACAACTCCAGTCAGTGCAACAGTAGGAAAAGTGTTGGATAGCGGAGGGGTAAAAATTACTATTCCCACTCCAGTGAGTGCAACAGTAGGGATAGCGGAGAGTTAAAACTTACTATTCCCACTGCAGTGAGTGTAACAGTAGGGAAAGTGTGGGATTGCGTACAGGTAAAAATTATTATTCCCATTCCAATGAGAGCAACAGTAGGGAAAGTGTTGGATGGCGGAGGGGTAAAACTTACTATTCCCACTCCAGTGAGTGCAACAGTAGGGAAAATGTTGGATTGCATAGGGGTAAACATTACTATTCCCACTCCAATGAATGCAACAGTAGGAAAAGTGATGGATAGCGGAGGGGTAAACCTTACTATTCCCACTTCAGTGAGTACAACAGTAGCAAAAGTGTTTAACAGTGGAGGGTTAAAACTTACTTTTCCCACTCCAGTGAGTGTAACAGTAGGGAAAGCGTTCGCTAGTAGAGGGGTAACATTTACTATTCCAACTCCAATGAGTGAAACAGTAGGCAAAGTGTTGGATAGCGGAGAGCTAAAACATACCATTCCCACTCTAGGCAGTGCAACAGTAGGGAAAGTGTTGGATTGTGTAGGGGTAAACATTTCTATTCCCACTCCAATGAGTGCAACAGAAAGTGTTGAATAGCTGTGGTCTAAAACTTACTATTCCCACACCAGTATGTGCAACAGTAGGAAAAGTGTTGGAAAGTGGCAAGATAAAATGTACTATTCCCATACCAATCAGTGCAACGGTAGGTAAAATATTGGATTGCAAAGGGGTAACAATTAATATTCTCACTCCAGTCAGTGCAATACTAAAAACAAACAAAATATTAACAACAACAAAATTTTAAAAAACAAAATAACAACCCGCACATAAAAAAATTACATAATTAATTATCAATAAATAATTATGTGGCCAACTGGCTTATACATTCCGATATCTGATCTTTTTGGCTACAGCGATAGCCAGGTTACGTATTGCCTCAATGTGGCTTCAGAAAGATGCTCCGACTTTTGAATTATGGAGGGCCAGATTTTTTACCATCTTCAATTTAGAACATAGTTTATATGCACCAAAATGTGTTCGAAAAAGGAAAGTAGGCATGGAGATATGGGGGCCAGTGCTGTCCTATTTGGATGAATGATGTGTTATATTGGGGTTATACCTCAAAGGCTTATGCATTTGCACTTTAAGGAATTGTTATGCACTTTAGACCTGCAATGATGTTGTGTGTACTGTAATTGATGAGCTAGCTAACCACTATTTTACCTAGTGTGTTGTTTTCTTAGGACTGTTAGGATTTTTAGATCAGTCATGATGAAGTATTTATTGTGCTGAAAGAATTTGTCAAACACTTCTCAACCTCAGCTTGCTTTTAAGACTGTGTTTTTTTGTGTTGCATTTTAAACCGTTGATTATATAAATGCAATGTAATGTAACTATCATGGATTAATAATTAAAATAAATAGAAGAAAATATATATTTACAAATAAAGTACTCCCCACAATTAACACTATAAAATCTGAATTAAATAAATACAAAATAATCATTAATTTCTTATAATTAAATTACTTCCCACCCTATTCCCCTATAAATCCACAACCCGCTACGGAACTAAAAAATGCAAAATTTAAATACAATTAAATTGATAACTACTAAAAATGTGGCACATATATTAAAATACACAAACAATACTTATACCAAAAAATATATATCACATACATTTAAAATATAAACTAAAATACATAACACTAATTAGAAAATCGATATTTTAAACAACTATATTTTTTCAAACAATATTAATGACTTCTATATTTTTTAAAACAATATTTCTTACCTTAAATTAGATATTCTTGACCACAATATTCTTGCTGTTGATATTTCTGAATCACGATATTTCCAACTCGATATTTGTGTAAGTCGACATTTCCAACTCGATATTCTATCTTAACACCCTCCTTCTGAAGTGACGCTGAGCTACAGGAGGAGGGAATGGTGAATGCTGAGTGTGTCCTCCTACATGGCCACTGCTTTCACTTTCTTCTACCTAATTAAACTATTTTTGAGAGGAAGGGAAAAAAGAAAGGCACACGCTGTGTATTAGCACATTGAAATGTTGAGAACAGCAGGGCCTATACCAGTTCATATAGGTCATTGCTGCTCTGTTGTCTTCAATGGAACTCTCAACATTCAAAGGTTTTAATAATCATTGACTGATCTATAGTGCTTCCAGTAACTAACCTTCTCTTGTTCTTGCGCAATTCTAACTATTAATCGTTGATTTCTTATCTGTGTTCCAAAATATATGTATAGCTTTACTACGCTTATCTCCTCACGTGCATACCTTGACAATACATATATCTTCAAGGTATTTAAATCTGGAGATAAATGTAGTAAATCTATACATACAGACTTTGCCAATATTTTTGTTGGTCAATATATTTATATGATATTCTTGTAGAACTATATATGTGTAGAATGTATACTGATGTACAACTTAATAGTGTTAGAAGAACTGGCCTTCTGTTGCTCTTGATTCAAAGCTGCTGCTGCTTCCTCCTGACTCTACATGGCATTCACTGGCTGCTTACAATGCACTCTGGGAGATGTTTCTCCTGTTCATGTGCCATTCATAGTGTATTTGTAGTGTATTCACTGATTGCTTTACAGTACTTCAAGAGATTGGGCATCTCTAAGTCCTGGGTGACTCCATGCGTTATACTAATTAGTTGCTTAACTGGGCTTCCAGAGACTGGACTCCAGTCACCCTTATACTGCTCCATTTTGAATAGTCATTGGTTACTTAATGCTCAGAAAGATGGTAAGTATTTGTATACGTGACCCTGTCTTCTCTCATACTCTCTGCAACCCTTCATGATAATGTGAACAATCTCACTACATCATGTTTCGAACAGATCGGAATACCTCATTTACCTCATCCACCATCTTTATTATGGGTTTAGTTCTTTTCAACCAGATACTCCTAAAGGACGCCCAGGAACAAAATGTTAAAAGAACTATACTGCAAGATAAGAGAAATGTTATTCTTTCTACTCAAGAAATTCAGGGCCCGATTGTGACGCAGCACAAGCAGCAAGACAACTTACTACTTTGTGTCAAATGGAGAGGGGGAGATGCACCATATTTCCTATGATACGGCATATTCCTGCTCTTCCCTTGCACTAGCGCACATGAAGCTGCCTAGCAACAGCACAGACACCCTTGCACCATGTTAGGAGGTTGCCTGGGTTGGCAGGATTGTTTTTGTGCAAAAGGGACAACATCCTGCAAAACAACATCCCTTTGAGGCTTTCTTCTCCGCCTAAGTGTGCTGTAGATCTCAACACTCTTAGATAGAGGAAACAACAATGAGAAATTAAGATATTTCTCCTCATTGCGCCTCTTTCGGAAAGGCGTACAATTTTGACAGATTCCCAGGTTTCCAGATTTCATAAATCTGGGTGAGGTTCTGTAGCGATCCGAGCCCGTGAATTCGGTATCATAGTACTGACACGATTTTGGTACCAATGAACCGCAAACGATCCATTGTATACGTGACAGTGTTTTTCGCTGCGCAACTAGCACAAATTCACTGGAAACTAGGGCATTCTCTCTAAAAGTCACGGCATCCATTTTAGTTACGGCATCCATCTTGTTTCTTGCCCTCACATAGTCAATGAACGGACGATGACCCCGGCAGAGTCACCTTGTTAAGGACACGTAAGCTCGAGCCCCGAGAAAGGCTGACGCTACATGACTAGGCAGAATCAAGCTGCCTCCCTTGCCTGAGGCCAGTCCTGCTATACTGGTTCTCGTGTCCGTTGTCCTGACTGAAAGGCCGAAGACGATTGCCCTGCCCGTTTATGATCCATAAACACCTCTTATCCTACATTTCAATCCTTTGCACCTGGCTCTGCTCCTTTCTTTCTGGGCTTTTACAATGGGGAGGTTACGATTTTTATGATGGGGAGGATCAAGTAGAGAATGAAAAACTGTTGAGAGGACCTGATTGAATACCGAAAACCCACAACTAATCATTGTTTGATATTTATTTATTATCTGTTTGGGATACCGGGTTAGGCATGAGAAATATTCGTGTAATGTTGCCCCAAGACATTTTTCTTGTATTTAAGAAGCAACCCACTTAATGCAATTCGAACAGTCTCGTAGATTCTGCCTCTGTGTGGTTCCTATGATTTCTGTATCCCTGCAGTAAATAAACCTTGGTCTTTGACGCCGCCATCGAGAAGCCCGTGTCTCTGTTATTTGTGCACCGAGACAGGAGGAACTCAGGGGTCTTCGGGTGTTGTTTCCCTGACACCTCTGGACTCTTAAAAGTCCAGAACCTCAAATTGGCGCCCCACGTGGGGCTCGTCATCCGGTACCGGTCCAAAGCCTGAAAAGTTCGAGAAGTTTCGTGTGAAGATTCCGAAGGGAGGTACCCCGCTTCATCGATCCCTGCATGTCGTAAAAGTGGCCCGACGATCTCTTCCACGAGGGTTCCCGTTCCCAGACGGCTACAGAGGACCGCTGCCTTGACTGTCGCCCTGTCTTGGACCCGAGGTGCAGACCTTAGTACGGCGAGACGTAGACGGGTTCTCCTTGGTGACGTCTTCCACATTTCAGTTAAGTATTAAGTGGGTTGTGCTCAGTTTGGTTATTTGGATACGTTTTGTTTTGGATTTGTAGATTATCATTGGTTGCTCTTGGTAAGATAATGTTTGTATTTGGTATTGGTTCATTTTGGTAGGCCTAAGTTCTCTGCGCATTTTGGTTGGAATTTGTCCTTGTAGTCATGACTAAGGGTAACAATTGTTTTTTGTCCTGGTTACGTTGCAACGGGGATTCACGGTTGGAGGACTCGTGTTTGGTTCCTCCGATTGGGACTCCTACATATGAGCTCTATTGTAAACATGGTGTGGGTCCTATTACGTATAATGAAGTATGGGTCCGTTATACCAAGAAAGATGGTGTCCTTAGTTGGCCACCGCATGGTAGTTTCGAAACAGAAATTCTAGATAATTTAGAAATGAAGTTGTTCAAGAAGAAAGCCCGGCCGGCGATGTTTGATTCTTTTCGCGTATGGCGCAAAGAAGCCAAACAGAGAGAAATTAGGAAAACGAAGAAAGAACAGAAAGAGAAAGGGTTGACCTTAATGGAGTCTGCTAGGCAGCTGCATGTCAACGAGACCGAGAAAACAATGGAGATAGAGAATAGAAAACATAATTTGTCGATTGATAAATGCTACCCTGTCTTGCCATCTTGTCCTGCTAAGCCGATAGAGGACCCTGAAAAGGATCCCCTGTTATCTTATCTGTTGAGTTCACCTCCACCGTATGCACAGGGTATTACAGTACCACAGTTACTACCTGTTGTACAGCCAGCTGTTGGTCAGCCTGGGATGGGTGCTCCACTCCCTTTGAATCCAGCTCCTGTCTTTCCCGTGGTCAATGATCCTATGGCACCCCCTCTTCCTGGGTCGCCTATTCCGCCTTTGCCTATCGTTTCGCAAACTGCTTTACCTACTACTCCTACCCTTACTACTTCATCTGCTTCAGCTGCCTTGTCCCCAAGCCCTGTCATTCTGACTCCGCTTTCCGTTCGTCGGAAGATAACCGACTCTGTAACTAATATCTTAACTCCTCTCTACAGGTCCTTAATTGGGACCCCCGTTTCTGACTCTATACAGAGACGTAGCCAGCTTCCAGGTCCCGAGGAACGAGACACGTTAGATTCGACAGCTCTTAGGTGGATGTCGAAAGCCGCGAAGTATGATGCTCGAAGAGTGTTAGACACATTTATGCAATGGAATGAACCGACTCAACGTTATGTTTTTGACGTGATGTGTTCTCTTGTGCGTGAAGAATGGGAAGATGATGACTTAGATTCCGTCCCCTCAGATTTAATAAATATTCAGCAGAAATTCGCCGCAGGAATGGTGATAGGTTCAGAAGTAGGGAGAGCGATAGAATTGATTTTAGCTTATCGGGATGAGTCCCCTTTTAGGGCGACAAGAGACCCTGATGGTACACCGATAACTAGGAAAAGACGAGGTCAGTATCCGATGAGGGAAGTTCCACCGATATGGCGTGATGCAGTTCAAGCTGATGCGGCTCAGGGTATTTTAGCTGCTCCGGCACAATTCCAGAGAGTGTGGATACACATCCCTTGGAAACGGGCTGAAGTACTAGCAGTAAAACAAGCATTACCAGATCCTCATAAGAATCCTGCTGGTTATTACAAAGAATTAACGCAGACAGTCCAAGCGTGCATCATGAATTTGGCAGACATTGAAATGCTATTTGGTAATGTAGTACCACAGCCTATATGGGCTAAGATTCGGCAAGAGAACCACCCAGTCGCCTTAGGAGGTGATTGGCCAGCTATCGTAGCGGCAGACGCACAGCAGGTTGGCGGAGCTAAACCCGAACCTCTGATTGCTGACTTACCTGGCAGAATAATTAATCTGATGAAAACACTGATGCCAGCGTTACGAGTAAATTGGGATAAACTATCAGCATGCAAGCAAAAGAAGGACGAAAGCGTCTCTGACTTCTTCACTAGATTTGAAGAGACCTTCGTAGATCACAGTGGGCAAGATATGAGTACCGAGGGAGGTCAGAGATTGTTTGTTGATAAGTTCGTGTTTAATTTACTACCTGAGCTTAGTAACAAGTTAAAGGATTCTGAAAGTGCATGGGCAGTGTCGACGACAGCACAGATACTTGCAACTGCACAGTATTACAAGAATAGAGAGAAAGAAGAGAAGGAAAAGTCAGAAAAGAAAACGAAAGATTTAAAAACCAAAGTCCTTTTGCAACAGGCATATCCGCCTCGTTCGAATCAGTCAGATTCACAGCAGCGACCCCAGTTTCAACAGCAGCCACAATTCCAGCAAGGGACGGCCCAGAGATTTAATTATAGTTTTCCCCGACAACAGTTAGCATGGAATCAGTGTGCCTATTGTAAAAAGGAGGGTCATTATAAGAATGAGTGTCCAGTACTACACCCACAAACTAGTGGTGTCCCAGCTCAGAGAGGTAATGTTGGATTTATGCAAGCTCCTAGAGGTAGAGGGCGTGGTACGATGACACCACAGGCTGATCGCCAATCGAATTATTTCGACCAGCGAAATGTACAACCTACGCAGCCAGGTAGATCTCCCCAGTTTCATGTTGAAGATTACTATGATCATAATGAAGAGATTCAAAGAAACGAACAATAGGACAGCCGCAGGCAGAGAGAGGGAGTAGTATCAGTTCCAGTTGATCAGAGTGGACCTTATGTCACAGTAGTTACCTCAGGCGTGGTCGAACCGTTTCTGTTGGATACTGGTGCGGCAAAAAGTTCAATCATGCGTGCGAAACTCCCTGGCGCACCTTTGTCCGGCTTAACGAACACTTCAGTAGGTTTCTCAGGCGCCCCTGTTCACAATCCTGTGTCCAGTCCTTTATCTATCACTGTTGGGCCATGCGAGCTAGAAGCACCCCTCATTTTAACAACCGGTTGTAATGAGAATCTGCTTGGTTTAGACCTGTTGAAACGCCTGCATGCGACGTTGTACTGTTCTCCTTCGGGAGTACAGCTCACATTAGGTAAAGGAGTCATCTCCCCGATGTACATGTCGATGGACAAGCTCCCACCGGAGTTGCGTTCTCTCCCTGATACTCTTTGGGCAACTGGTCCCAACGATGTAGGCCTCTTGGAAATTCCCCCTTACGTGGTAAGTCTAAAAGCGAATGTTAAATTTCCACCAATCCCACAGTATCGGATTTCAAACGAAGGTAAACAAGCACTCTTGCTGATTGTGAAAGACTTGATACAGAAAGATGTGATTAAGGAAACTAGAGGAAACGTCTGCAATAGTCCTGTTCTGCCAATTCTGAAACGTACTGACCCTTCTAAACCACCAATTTACAGATTTGTGATTGACCTCAGAGAAGTTAACAAAATAGTGATTCCACAGTTTCCTGTAGTCCCAGATATCACTGCATTATTGACGTTGATTCCTGCATCGGCATCATGGTTTACGGTGATCGACTTGAAAAATGCATTTTTCAGCATTCCCATAGCAGAAGAAAGTAGAGACATTTTTGGTTTCTCATTAGGAGGACGCAGTTTCAGATTCAAACGCGCTCCACAAGGTTATTGTGAAAGCCCTTCAATTTATAGCCAAGCATTAAAAAGTCAATTAGACGCTCTAGTACTTCCTCATGGTGTTGCTCTGATCCAATACGTAGACGATCTTTTACTGGCTGCTGATGACAAGGAAACTTGCAAAGCAGCTACAATTTCTTTATTGCGTCATTTGTCAGACTTACATCACAAGGTGTCACCTTCTAAACTGCAATATTGTTGCCAAGAAGTGACCTACTTAGGTCATCTTTTGTCAAAGGAGGGAAGAAGGTTGACCCCAGAGAGAATCAAAGCAATTTCACAGATGACTGTACCAAGCACACAAAGAGAAGTGCGTGCGTTTTTGGGTATTACGTCATACTGTAGGCAATGGATCCCAAATTTTTCTCTCATGGCAAAACCATTGGTAGCCCTGACTGGAAAAGGTGTCCCAAGCCCTTTGCCATGGTCTGATGAATGTCAACAGAGCTTCTCCGACTTACGTGATGCGCTGTGTTCAGCTCCTGTGTTGGGTACTCCTGACTACAGTAAGCCGTTTACTCTATATGTCCACGAAAGAGAAGGTTGTGCATTGAGCGTATTAACACAACAATTCGGCCACAAACAACGGCCTTGTGCATATTTTTCATCCACATTAGATCCGGTAGCCAGAGCATTGCCAAGTTGTTTAAGAGCCACGGCAGCAGCCGCAGTGTCTATTCGACAGTCTGCTGGACTAGTCATGAACAACATGTTAGTAGTCATGGTTCCACATGCTGTGGATACACTCATGAATAGAACGAAAACTCAGCACCTCACCAGTGCTAGATTATCAGGCTATGAGCTGACGCTTTTGGCAAGTCACATTCAGATCAAGCGATGCAACATATTGAATCCAGCAACACTGTTGCCGACTACTCAGGAGTCGAGTGATTCAGAGCCCCATGATTGTTGTTTCAGAACTGAGGAAGAGACAAAAGGTAGAATTGATTTGAAAGATACTCCGTTATCAGACCCAGACGGCAGGTTATATGTCGATGGGTCCTGTTTTAAACTACAGAATGGTGATGTGACGGCCGCGTATGCAGTTACGACTTTGAGTACGATTGTTGAGACTGCAAGAGTGAGTCAGAATTCTGCCCAAGCAGCAGAATTAATTGCATTGACAGGAGCGTGTGTTTTAGCTGAGGGAAAGAGAGTGAATGTGTTTACTGACAGCCAGTACGCCTTCGGCGTTGCACATAGTTTTGGGCGTCTCTGGAAAGAAAGAGGTTTTCTCACGTCCCATGGAACTAAGATCCAACATGGACAGCTAGTCAGCGATCTATTGGAATCCCTGACCCTACCGAATGAAGTTGCGATTGTGAAGTGCAGTGCACATCGAAAGATTACGGATGATGTTGGCCGAGGGAACGCATTTGCCGATGAGGTTGCCAAAGAGACGGCCAAGAACATGACGAGCCGAATGTACGTTGCAACGTCTGCAAGATGGATTGCTGAATCAGGAATGTGTGAGAATACGATTGACAGTGTGAAAGCAATCCAAAATGAGGCAACTGAAAATGAGAAGAATGAATGGAAGGAGAAAACGGGTAAAATAGATTCGAGTGGATGTTGGATTGATCTGTCTGAGCAGCAACGTTGGATGTTACCTGACGCGTATGTACTTGCGGTAGTCACGATGGCGCATGGAGCAGCGCACATCAGTTCGAAAGGGATCTGTAAAATGTTAGCTCCAGTATGGAAGAACGATGGAATTACTAAGTGTGCGGAAAGAGTGGTGAAAAACTGCATGGTATGCCTGATGCATAATCCTGGCAAGGGAACCCCAACCCCAACTGGTCATTTTGCTCCCCCTTCTTGTCCCTTTGAAGTGATTCAATTGGACTATATCCACATGGACAGGTGTAACAATCTTAAGTATGTCCTAGTGGTAGTATGTGCCTTTTCAAGATGGATTGAGGCATACCCATTAAAGGATAACACTGCCATGTCCACTGCCAAAATCCTCCTCAAAGAATACTTCCCTAGGTATGGTATGCCACGGATTGTTTGGTCAGACAACGGAAGTGAGTTTGTAGGGAAAGTTATGAAGAGTGTGTGTGCAGGTCTAGGAATTGTACAAAAATTCCACAGTGCGAATCATCCACAGTCAGCAGGTTTGGTGGAAGGGTACAATGGCACCCTGAAGCTGAAGCTTGCGAAAATTCAAGCTTCCACTGGTCTCTCTTGGCCAGACGCACTGCCTCTAGCTTTACTGTCCACCAGAGCGACTGTACATTCTCGAGTAGGGCTTAGCCCATATGAGATTGTGTTTGGCCGCCCTGCTAATGTTTGGGGAGTCCCTAGGCCAAAGGAATTCAAACAGATCGAATACCCAATGTTGATTGATTACCTTCATGATCTGACTGCTAAACTGAGCCTTATTCATCAACAGGTATTCGAATCCTTGCCTAAACTGCCGGAGAGTCCAGGTCATACGTTGAAACCCGGCGACCAGGTTGTAGTGCGGAACTTTGAACGCACTCAAAACCTTCAGCCAAGATTCGTGGGCCCGTTCCAGGTCCTCCTCGTAACCAGAACTGCAGTACGCCTAGCTGGCAGGAAAAATTGGGTGCACGCCAGCCACACGAAGCGTGTCCCTCTCCCACTCCCCTATGACAATTGGGTTAGACAGGGAATTGGTGTATCCGAGACAGAACCTGTTCCTAGGCACATCCCTTTCAGCGATGCAGAGTACCTAACGGACCATCCACGAACTAAAACGTAGAACTTTGGCACCTCAGCAGAAACCACTCCTTTGAATCCTGAACCGAGCATTGTACAAAGTGAACACTTGTCGCCTGTGGAATCGAACATTTCTGCACCTGTAGACCAGCTTTTTCCAGACCAAACAAGACCCGGAAAGTACAGATATAATCTACGTTCTCATGTTATGAACTAATGACATTGCATTATTACCCTTCTGTTTAAAGACTGTAAAACTGTTTTGATCATACTGCATTCCAGTCAATCAGGAAGTTTGCTAGAATTTTTATTTTTTTATTTTTATGTTTCCTTCACCTTGCCATCTGGGTTACCGTAGGGTCGTAACGTGTGCCTTGTTGTAATTTACAGGGAATCAGACATTAAGTCGGTTTCTTCTGTTTGTCTTGGGAACTCCCAGGATAAACAGAGGTAAGTTTTTAACAGGTACAAACCATCCGTTGCGAACGGTTGTAGAAGATGGAGCTTCCTGAATCACGACGGGTTAAAGTCATAAAGGTGCACAAGACAAAATTATATGACATATTGTATAGTAAATGTTTCCTAATGCAATGTGCCCTGACACTTCTGATTGTTTTTATAACTCTGATAGGCGGAATTATTTTTGGTATTCAATTGATCTTTGCACCTGTTACGTCTACAGTATCTCCCCTTATTTCTGTTTCCCCGACTATTGGTTCTATTCATTCTTTTCATCCTTTTCCTGCCCACGAGCAAGCTCGACGCTCTGAGTTTATAAATAACACTTTCATTCAGCTCTTGCACCAACATCAACTAGTGGTTAACACAACAAACTGCTGGGTATGTGGCCTGATACCACATACCATGGACAAGGGCATCCCTTATTTGGTTCTGCCTTTCAGTTATAATGGATCATTCTGGGCATTTCAGACCATGTTCGCCTATGCTCTAGAGACCTACCCTCCACGACCTCCGCGTTCCACCCGGTATAACTCTGCTAATAGAGCCTTGGTAAAAGGAATCACTGATATGGTGAGAGATGTCACTAATACTCCGTACATTCCCAAGGATGAGTTGCGAGTTTACATGGGGTGGAACATTACAGAATATGGCATCACTCTGGGTGAGAACAAACGTAAGAGCTCAACTCCGATCTGGGTCGTACCCCACCAAGGTCAGGTCTGTTTGCAAGGAAATGGGAGGAATCCGAAAGCTCGACTAGGGAAGAGTGACTGTATTGAAACATACGTGTTCCCGTCACAATCTTCCCCTGCATTCTTAGCCGCTAAGGGTACCTATTTTGTTTGTCAAGACAGAGCATATACATGGCTGCCCGCTGACTTCTCAGGCTCATGTTATATCGCTCAACTGTTACCTCCGACATACACTGCTGCACCGGATTATCACAAAACGAGAGTTGTGAGAGGTGTATTCAGTAAAGAGGATACTGCTGGCCAAGAAGCAGGAGACTTTTTCAAAGGTTTCCTCCCGTTCTGGGGGCCTATGGTCAACAGTAGAAACCTGCGTCAACTAACACGAGTAGTTGAATCCACCATTATCGAAACTACAGGTGCCCTTAGTAACCTGACAGCTGAGCTTCAAGCGGATCGCCTCATGACGTTACAGAACCGTATGGTTCTTGACGTGTTACTTGCAGATCGAGGTGGGGTATGCAAAATGATCCAATCAAGTTGCTGCGTTTTTATCCCAGATAATGCGCCAACAGTATACAAGGCCATCTCTAAGTTACACAAAATCTCCGACTCCATTCACGTAGAGGAAGGTGACTGGTCACTAATGGGATGGTTCTGGAACCTGTTATCTGCATGGGGGTGGAAGGTTCTAATGGTCATTGGTGTTACGTTAGTATTTTTATTCTCGTGCTGTCTCATTATTCAGTGTGGCCCTGCCTTATGTAGCGTTTGTGTTTCATCATGCGTAAGAAGACCACCTGTTTTCAGAGATACGCCACGGGATAGAGTAATGCTACAACAACATATCAGTGACCTGATGAACATAGAACTGGACTCTGACATAGAGTGAGTTGTTGCCTATGTAAGGGCAAAAGGACGGTCTGAGGTTCTGTAGCGATCCGAGCCCGTGAATTCGGTATCATAGTACTGACACGATTTTGGTACCAATGAACCGCAAGCGATCCATTGTATACGTGACAGTGTTTTTCGCTGCGCAACTAGCACGAATTCACTGGAAACTAGGGCATTCTCTCTAAAAGTCACGGCATCCATTTTAGTTACGGCATCCATCTTGTTTCTTGCCCTCACATAGTCAATGAACGGACGATGACCCCGGCAGAGTCACCTTGTTAAGGACACGTAAGCTCGAGCCCCGAGAAAGGCTGACGCTACATGACTAGGCAGAATCAAGCTGCCTCCCTTGCCTGAGGCCAGTCCTGCTATACTGGTTCTCGTGTCCGTTGTCCTGACTGAAAGGCCGAAGACGATTGCCCTGCCCGTTTATGATCCATAAACACCTCTTATCCTACATTTCAATCCTTTGCACCTGGCTCTGCTCCTTTCTTTCTGGGCTTTTACAATGGGGAGGTTACGATTTTTATGATGGGGAGGATCAAGTAGAGAATGAAAAACTGTCGAGAGGACCTGATTAAATACCGAAAACCCACAACTAATCATTGTTTGATATTTATTTATTATCTGTTTGGGATACCGGGTTAGGCATGAGAAATATTCGTGTAATGTTGCCCCAAGACATTTTTCTTGTATTTAAGAAGCAACCCACTTAATGCAATTCGAACAGTCTCGTAGATTCTGCCTCTGTGTGGTTCCTATGATTTCTGTATCCCTGCAGTAAATAAACCTTGGTCTTTGACGCCGCCATCGAGAAGCCCGTGTCTCTGTTATTTGTGCACCGAGACAGGAGGAACTCAGGGGTCTTCGGGTGTTGTTTCCCTGACACCTCTGGACTCTTAAAAGTCCAGAACCTCATGGGAATGGGCCAAAATATATGGGTGGATGCGTGGGAGCAATGCAGGGCCGTGCAAGGTGGACTTGTGTGGCTTGGTATATCTGACTTAAGGATTGTGTTGCCCTTTGCCTCCCTGCGGGATGCAATGTCATACCAATCCTCTGATAAATCTGGCTCCCCATATTTAAAATGAGCTCTTCCTCTATGTTTGATATTTAGTACTGCATAGTTAATTTTTTTAAAACGTAAATAGAGGTAGAGTCTGTAATAGTCTGAAAGACAACATTTTAAAGATATATGTTGGCATTTTTTCAGTATCTATGAAACAATTCGTATTTACAAAAAGCAAGCTAGAAACGCAAAATATTCTTTCCAAGCATCCTATATTCCCAGTGGGTAAAACAACAGCAGGAAATGCAATCCCAGACTAAAATGTACATCTTGTAAAATGACAGATTGGAAAAGACAGTCGCCATCGGCATGCATTTCTTCCCTCATTGCACTTTAAATTCTGTCCTACACACCTGCCGTTTGCGGGCATCCTAATTATTCAGTTAGCCATTTTCTTGCAGTCATAGATAAGAAAAATGAACTTGCTTGTATTCATATATTCAATAAAACTGGTTCCTTTACGTCAAACCAACGATGATATGTTCTTCTTAGGAACATTTCAGCTTCTATTGTAAAAATGATCCGAACTCATGTGACAGGCGTGTAACAAGCACGGACTGGGTCCACTGAGAAGTTAAATAAAAACAACCACAAAAGACACTGCTGGTTTTAAATAGTCGCACTCTTCTATTTTTTTCTTAGTTTTATTTTCATTATATTTCAAACTGCGCAGAGTAGACCCCAAGAGGCGTGAGAGACGAAATTGAACGTTAAGTGAAGAAGGATGTACGAATGCAAAAAAACAAAATGGCGACCGCCAACATAAACTGCAGACAGTAGAAAAGGAGTATGTCTGCATCATTTGCAATGTCCTAATTGATGTCGGGCCCTGAGTCGTCTATTTCATAGTATCTTTTTTCCTTGTGTATCATGAAGTGCTGGCTTAGACTTGTCTAAACATGGTACATCCTGTACCAGAAGTACGTGGCGACTGAGACAGTAACAAATCCGCTCTCCCCGTCCCAGACACAAACTCCCGGGTGCACGTCAGCATGGGGAAGAGCCCAGGAGTGAAAGAAGGAACCACAAAGGTAGATGTTTTCAGGATGGTTGAAGAAAACCCCTGTGCCCCTTTCCAAAAGGTGTACCGCCTCTGATGTGGAACAAAGTCTGTGCATCTCCTGACACCTTGTTTGGTCCTGTGCCCACAACCGTGGTGCAGTAACACATGTTTTGCATCATTTGAATTGGGCTATCTCCTGCCCTCCCCATACCAGGGCCCTTAGAGTTATAAAATACATGCTTCCCATGAACTAAGGGGCATATCAACAACAACCGGCGATAATTATCGCTGAGCGCACTTAGCGCTCGGATAATTATCGCCGGCTAGCACCGATTTTTATCGCTTAGATAGCGTGCTATTAGCAACGCTTATCTCATCAGCGATAAAAATCCTAGCGCTAACTGGCTAACGTGAGATTATCGCTGGAAACCCAGCGATAATCTCACGTTAGCTAGTTGATAGGGACTCACAAACTTAGCCATGATATCCACCTTCCATAGGATATCATGGCTAAGTCAGTCCTGAAGCAGGTGTTAGGAAAGTAGCGATAACAGGTGTTATCGCTATTTTTCCTGACGCTATGCTTCATAGCATGGGGCTTGATGATAGGAGAAATGTCGCCTAGCGACATTTCTCCTATCATGTCAGGTCAGGAACGCCCACTTTGCATCTCATTAGAGATGCAAAGCTGGGCGTTAGACATCGCCACGCTAAAGCAAGGTTTCACGCGTTAGCGTGGCCTTGCTAATATAGCGATAAAATTATCGCTGCTTTTCGGCCGAAAACGGCCGCTAAAGCGGCGATAGTTTTTTATCGCCTCGTTGTAAATATGCCCCTAAATCATTTAGGAATACTTGTTTGCTCTCTATTTATTATCAGGCACCGCAGTGAAATGCTTTTGTACACTGTGTTATGGATTTTGGTGGCAAGGAGCGTAGAAGGGCTTTTCTAGGTGCTGACTGTGAATTTGCCAAAGACAGCTGTTGCAGTTCCAAAATCCATCTTTGTTTCCTTGCAGCTAAGATAGTGTCTAGGTGACGGAATAATGGTAATTGACCATTTGTGTATGAGGCATCAGAATTGATTGTGAACTACATGTAATGATGAGCTTATTACTGCTGGGTACGTTTTTAAGATCTCAGTCCTAGTTAATTGTGATCTTGGTCTTATATCCCTCTTTGAATGGATTGTATTTTTTAATGGAAAGTGTCTCTGCATAGGAATGGCGATGCAAACAATTATCTGGTTTTAAGAACAAAATGATAAAAATAAGCTACTTTAATATTATAAAATAAAACAATATATAGGCACATCAATGCAAAAAATGAATATATACATGCTTTCTAATTTGTAAAATGATGTCCGAATTGGAACTCATCAAAGACATATTGATATCATTGAAGCTATAAATGCTGTCATCTGCAGATTCAGGACACACACCAATGAATGAAGACTCACGTATTTTATTACAGTATTTGGCGCTTCGCTTCTTATTGATTTTATTTTCAGTTTTTCTTACTATCCAATCACATAGGGTTAAAATGAAGTTAATAAACACATTCTCTCTGGCTAATGTCACCAATCTCAGCCTCACGCTGGAGTTCACGGCGGTGCTTAATTTGTAAAATATTAAGTGCCAGGGCTCTGACCAGGAGGCCACTGCAGCTTGCACCACCCATCGCCCTTGACATTGCTGCCAAAAGAACTACTAAGCATCTCTCTCGCATGTAAATGCGACAGTTCAGATTATTCCAGGTCCCCAAAGCTGAAGGAATGGCTTGGGAGGTAGGTATTAGCACTATTTTAATGTATATTGTATTCCTAAACAACCTCTGTCCTGCTCATCTCTAAATTACATGAGAAGCGCCACCTTGTGGCAGACTGCCCTGAGTATGGTGTTGACAATTAGGTGCAGTGCCGAGCACCAGAATCCAATTAAGGGCCGGTGCTCAGCACCGGAAAGCACCGGTTCAAATTAAGCTCTGGTTCACGGGCTGCACGCCACATAAGGATGCTCCGAGGAATAATAATTTAGTTAACACCTGGAATCTCGCTGCACTTGATTCTTTTCCCTACTCTCTATACATAAGAAGTCATCTGCACCATGGTTTACTTCAGACCTAGCACCAGCAAAACATGCTGGAAAGCTCTTGCGAAGAACCTGATGCAGCAGATGTTTAAGTGGGGATAGAACAAACAATGTCATCTACTTGTGGGGATAGAAGAGGACATTTTGCCTTGCTCATTCTCAGTACTGTGGGATATGCTTCTCCAACAATAATAATATAACGCTATAAGCAATAAGCCTTTAAAATTCTTAAGCAATTCTCAAACCCAGACTGAAATTAGTGCATGATTACTCATTCTCTGATGCACAGAAATTCTAAATTCTCATACTTTACAGAGAAGATTGCAAATATCTATCAGCCATTCCTTATCCATCTATCAGAGTCCTCGAACGTCAAAGGGACGAAGGAGCTGGAGTCAGTTGTCTTTACCATACCTCCAAAGATTCACTAGCCAGATGGATTAGCAGCTGAAAATCCTGTGAATTGTGAAAAAATTAGGGTTTGACAGTGAAATAAAAACATTTTATGATCTAAACCCATTTTAAGATTTGCAAAATGGGTTTAGATTAGAAATGTTTACCAGTTTGCAAGTTTGAAGATGCATATTCTGGGCAGAAATTCCAATTAAAAAATCCATTTGCCATTTGAAAACTTTATTTCGGCCACTAGGGCCATAAAAGCAGCAATACATTTCATCAATAATCATGTCAAAAAGCAGAACACATTTAGACCACCAAAACAGTATAAAATGATCAAATTGGGTTTAAAATAATCAAATGATTAACAATTGGTGGAAAATTTCCTACGCTGCAACCATACAGCATTTAAAAAACGTGAAACTGCGAAGACAATGGGGGGATGGGTGTCATATTTTAAAACTCGCAGGGCGGTAACACAGTCTCTAAAACCAAGATTCCTGCATATTAATTTCACCCAACGCTTCCTATGGATATGGTACGTTGGGCAGAAGAAGAACACATGGTTTTCATCTTCCAACTTGTAGCCACATGCAGGACATGAAGTAGTCTTGGTGGTGCCCCAACTAGAGGTAAAGGACCTGAGTGGTAAAGTACCCATTCTAAATTGTACATATAATTTCCTAGCCACATTGGGAAAAATCAAATCCAAGAATGGTTCCCTCCCATAATTTGGTTTGACCAGGAGAAACTGCTCAGTCAGCCTACCTATTTTAGAGTTCATGTGTAGACGTGTTAGATGGAAATGTCTAAGTTCATCAGCCAGATTGGTTTTGGAAACAGCTAAACAGGAACTTCCTGGGGTATCCCAAAGTTCCTGTCGTCCAATCTTGGAACAGGTGTCCCTGACATGAGTCAACCAAGGAATATTCATATGTTTGATTATGGGCCAAATCTCTATAAATTCATCTCTATAGGTCCCGAGATCCGGATTAGACCATAGTCTCTTCCAATAGTGGACAGGCCGAGCTGCCACCACCTCTTCAATAGGAAGCAGACCTAGGTCAAATCTAATGGGGACCAAAGGAGAACTAGAGGGTAGACTTAATAATTTTCTTATAAAAGAATTTTCAACCCTCACTAGACTATCTATATTTGAGTGACCCCATTATTCTGCTCCGTAAGTTGAAGCAGGTCTTGCCTGGGTTTTAAGGATTTCTACCACTGGTAGAATTGGTTTGAAAACCGATTCATTGAACAATCGGGCCATGCCTCCTAAAGTTTGTGTCAGCTTAAGAGTGGAATAAAGAGCCTGGCCACCCCAGCCCAAGTCTTCCTGGAGAGTAATCCCCAGATAGGTAAAAGTTTTCACCCGTTCTAGGGGAGTGCCATTCAAGACTGGGTTGGGGCGGGTACGTTTAGGAGGATTAAGAATCATAAATTTGGTTTTGGCCAGGTTGATCTCAAGACCCCTATCACTGCAAAAGTCTACAAAGCCATCTAATATGCGCTGAATGCCCATGGGGGTGCGTGACAACAGCAAGGTGTCGTCGGTAGGCCTGGCCGGTAAATTCCGTTCCGCTCGCGAAATTTGCGGAATTTCGGTAATTTCGCGGAGAACGCGAAATTGCCCAAAATGCTGCTTTCCGCGACTTCGCGAAATTTTTTCTTGTTCGCGTTCTCAAAATGCGTGTTCGCGAGATATTTCTCCCCGAGCACGCAAACAGCAACTGTGAACAGGAAAAAAGCATCGCGAACAAGCAATTCCGCGTGTTCGCGGAATTTCTGCGTGTTCGCGGAGATTTTTTACCATTTCGCGGACATTTGCGTAACGCGATTACGCAAATTCCGTCCACCCCTAGTCGTCGGCAAACATTAAGGCCGGTACCTTACCCGTGGACAGCCTAGGAACATCAGTGTCTTTGAGGGCTAAAAGATGGTTTAAAAGCCCATTGATGTAGAGGCAGAACAGCGTGGGCGCTAACACACATCCCTGTCGAACTCCTCGAGAGACAGGGAAGGGTTCAGAAAGTTCGCCATATTTTCCGCATCTGACCCGAGCGAAGTTGGCCTTGTGTAAGCTTTTCAGGACATCCAGAAGATAGGGGGGAACATTGAGCGTTTGCAGGACGGCCCACAGTTTTTCCCTCGGGACCAGATCAAATGCTGATCGTAGATCAACAAAAACGAGGTAGAGGCTGCCACCCTCTACACTCGCAAATTTCCAGAATATGACCTGGAGACAAAAGATCTGGTCGAGGGTTGAAATACCCTTCCTGAAGCCTGCCTGCAAAGGGCTTAGGATGTTGCATTCTTCTTCCCAGGCCTGTAGTCTATTCAGAATTATACGCCCGAATAATTTTTGAGTCGTATCAATTAGAATTATCGGGCGGTAGTTCGAAGGCTGTAAAGGACAACCTTTTTTCTGAATAGGCACTATCTCGGCACCTCGCCAAGTTGCTGGTGGATCTGCACCGAATAGAATAGCATTAAATAGGACGCATAAATATGGGGCCCATATCAAAGGTTCAGACTTAAAAAGATCACCCGGAATTTTGTCCAGACCCGGCGCTTTGTTAGATATGAGCATAAGAATGGCGTTTTGGACCTCTTTGATTACAATTCGTGGAATGGGGTCAGCGTGACAAACTGGACTGGAGGGAAGATCGATCGGGGGAAATGAGTTGCAATTTGGTATAGAATATATGGCCCTGAAGTGCCCTTCCCATACTACAGAAGCAATATTGGAGCCAGTAATAGTATCAGGATTCAGCCTTCCATTATTAACAATGGCCCAAAATGTTCTAAAATCCTTGTTCTGCAATGATGTTCTCAATTCCTCCCACTTATCATCATCCCAAGACTTCCTTGCCCTATTGGTCTGTTGCTTATACTGGGCTCGGAGTAATTTGGTCCTAGCTTTGTCCTTCATTTTTATTGCCCCAATCAATTCAGTTTTTAATTTCCTGCACTCAGGAGTGTAGCAGGCGTGTTTGTTGGTCACATGGGCCTTAGGAGCCTCTGACCTGGAAAGAACCTCCACAAGTTTTGTGGATAGCTGGGTGTGAATAGTGACAGGGCTGAGTAAGCTCTCATTAGAGGAGCAATTTAGCTCGACTCCGGCCATTTCAATGAGACAGGGAAGTGCCAATCTATATGTTTCAGCCAATCTGTCGGGACACACAAGGATGTTGGACCATCTTACTCTTCGTTTATTATTGTGTAGGGTTAAGGGTTGTGGTGGAGATGACGGTCCATTAACATATGTTGTAAATCCCCAGTGATCTGGTTTTAATTTCAGAGTAAGGGCATTGTGGTCGCTATCATCTCGAGCGACCACCCTAAAATCTATGACCTTATCCCAGGATTTTATGTCAATCAGAATGTAATCCAAGATCGACAAATGCCCACCTCTATTAAAAGTGGTTTGTCCAGGCTGGTAAGATTTAAATTGTCCGTTACAAGCCCTTAACGATAGAGAAAGAGCCAGAGAGAGTATTTGCAGCACTAGAGGGGTCCAAGCCCTAACCTTGGGAATCATAGGCTCAGGAATATTCGAGTGAGCATCTTCCGCCACAGGATCATTCTGTGCAGAGAGGCTTAGTGGCTCATATTGGCAATTGAAGTCACCACCAACTATGAGTGAATATTCTGAATCCAAAGTCAGAATAAAATCATTCAGAGCTGTAATGACCTTGGATTCACAACCTCCTGGGGAGGGTCTTGAATAGACATTTAAAAGGGCTATGAATTTGTTCCCAGGCAAGTCAAGTAGGACACATAGAATGTCGTCAGATCCCGTTTGGAGTTGCCTTGCTGAAGCTCCCAGATGAATTGCAACCCAGGTGCTAAGGCCTCCGGAGGGTCTTCCCCTGCCACTAGATAAGGCAAGGATATCAAAGGTGGCATACCCTTCTCATTGGTAATTTTCCATGGCCCATGTCTCTTGTAACAAGCAAATGTCAAAGGTGTCTATAAACTTGCCCCACTCTTTGCAGATCTGTTTGCTCTTTAGACCCGCTACATTCCAGGAGATAAGATTAACATTGGTCCTGGCCTCTATTTCAACAGAAGAGTCCTTATCCAAATTTACCCCAACATGTTCATGTGTCAATACGCCCAACCGAGGCAATGCAGGAGAATTTTCTAGGTGTACAAGTGAACCTTCCCTGTAACAGGCTACCATGGGGTTGGGTGTAGGAACAGAGGAAGGAAAAACGATTCGTGAACAATTAACCTCCCCAGCTGCCGTAACATTGTTTGACTCTTTCTGGGCCCCAGTCAAAGTAAAGGGAACACCGGGGACCGGGCGAGAATTTTCTAGGTGTACAAGTGAATCTTCCCTGTAACAGATTACCATAGGGTTGGGTGTAGGAACAGAGGAGGGAAACACAATTCGTGAACAATTAACCTCCCCAGCTACCTTAACATTATTTGACTCTTTCTGGGCCCCAGTCAAAGTAAAGGGAACACCGGGGACCGGGCGTCAGTCCACCTGGTCCAGAACGCTATAATCAGTAACATGTATCAATGGTTTGCAACTGTAATTCTGGTCAGGAATCATTTCTCAAATACATACTCTCAAGCTGGGATGGTAAGTGATTTGCAAGTGGAAGGGTTCTACTTTGGCATCCTTCCCTTTTGGGAATCATACTGGTATTTTCAGGAGTAGGCACTGTTCCAGGGGGTGACTGTCTAATCTCTGAGGTTTTTTCAAAATAAAAGCAAGTAGGACATATAAACATTTAGGGCCCAATTCGGGCAGGAAGGGCACCGACTGCCTGTCGGAGCCCTCCTGCCTGCATCGGAATGTGCCGTTCGGGTTCCTTTCTGACTGAGCTATTCTGATGGGCTCAGTCAGAAAGGAATCCAACCCAGTTCTCCAGATGGATTACGAAGGGCTCGAACAGCCCGTTCGCCATCCGGAAACCCTTCAGTACTACCCCGGCCACCTCTTTCCGGCCGAGGGAGTACGATGGCACTTTCCCACTGCTTTTTGTGGCGGTCTTTCTGGCACAAAATGGCAGTGGGAAACTCTCTTTGGGGTGCACCTAGTAGCGCCCCCATGGGTGCGAGGCTGCCAAATGGCGGCCTAGGGGGCACAATAGGTGCCCCCCTGTTGACCCCTGCACCCAGTGGCAGTCACCTTGAGGTGCCTGCCACAGGGTGCAGGAATGGACTGCACCTCTTCAGTTAACAATGCGAGCATGCATTCCATTTGAAATGTATGCTGCCATTGTTAGGTATGGAATTGAGACCGAACAGGGTTTGGTCGCATCCTACTTGAGGTCTGTAACCGATGACAGGAGGTGGGTCGGTTACAGTTACTGATCGATGTCGGACGGACTCAGGTCCGTCTGACATCGGAATCGGGCCCTTGATGTGAAAAAATATAAGCTGATGAAAAGTACATACTCAAAAGGTAGAATTACATTAAAAAAGATTAAAACATCAACACTTTGCCATGACAAAGAGCAGATTTAAAAAAACAAGAACAAACACTGGAGCACACAAGAGGCGAGGTACTGGTACATAGGGTCAGTTCTCAAAATCAGGTTGACAAAACATTGGTGCTCAAAATACTACTTCTTTTGGCAAATCCAATCTTAGTACACCTGGACAATTACTTATTTTCCAGATGGCACAATCAAGCTTAGGAAAAACATCAAGCTTGGTTCTCCAATGTCCAGACCCATGTCCAGCTAATACAAATCAATTATTTCCCATCTTGGTGCTGGCGTTTTGTAAGCCAATGAATTCTTCCATACCTCTGCCTGAATCCTCACAGCATGGAAGAAAACATGTATGTAAGAAATTAGCTTATCAGTTGAGAGTGGTGAGAGCCCCACTTAATTAATAATTACAATCCGTGTCAGGGTGAATGACAAAATTCACTTGTGCTTAACCCTTTGGTAGCTTGGCACAAAGCAGTGAGGCTTAACTTAGAGGCAATGAGTAAAGCATTTTTGCAGGTCTCAAACAGTAATAAAGTACAAACACAAAGCAAGAAAAATTTCAAACTCAGAAAAATAGAGTAAATTGTAATAATTAAAATTGCACCAATATTACAAAAACGCAATATGTTGAACCAAAGGTATGAATTAAAAAATGTCAGTTAAAAGTGGAGCCAAAAAACATTAAGCACCACTCATGGTTTTATGGTCACACTTAACTGGGTTCAACTCGCAAGTGCAGGTCAAATAAAGGGACCAGGTTTGTCTTTGTGAAGAATTTACCTTCTCACAGAGTCCAAATTCATTCAGCCTCAGCAAGAGCATCCTGTTAGTGGGAGTGCAAGGAGGTCGTCAATATGAAGAGCAGATCGCCACTGAAACTTAGCATTGGTAGACAATGGCAAAAAGAACAGGTTGTTGAGACATAGGCTGTAGTTGCTGACACAAACAGTCTGCTCGCAGCTGTGAATGGCCCGAATAGCAGGATTTCTACTGCCAGTTTAGTTTTGTCAGACAATGGTCCAGGATTTGGTGATGCATTTTGGGGATCATGACTCCCTGCAGCAGAGGCCAGTAGCAGAGACCAGGAAAGTCCAGTTAGTAGTAGACAGCTTGGCAGTTGCAGAGAAGGCTTCTGGAAGCTTGTTGTTTCCCCGTGTCTAAAACAGGAGGTTAGTCAACTGAGCCTTAGAGTCAATTCTCGGGATCCTGGGTTCAGGCAAGCAGGCCCAAGCTTCCTTCTTCAGACAGCAGGATGGTCCTTCTTCTTTATCTAAGACAGGTCCAGGGATGCTCTGAACGGTTCTGAGGATGCCACATTTATACCCAGTGCCATCCTTTTTGTGTGGGGGTCCCTCTCTTAGTCTACCCATAACTGTTTTTGGCCAGTCCTTCCACTGCCCCTGGGTTTGGCTCAAAATTGTCTAAGCTAACAAAGGTCAGGCAGGTTCATGTCTGAGCTGTATTTGTCAGTGACAGAGCAGGCAGTTTCAGAAGTAAGAAAGGTGTGGGTACAGCCCTCAAACTATTTTTTGAAGCTCATGAAGTTTTTAGAACAACCCTCCAGGCCATCATGCTCAAAATAGAAACACCCTTTCCCACATGGAAGGACCTTTTGTTACCAATCGGAAAAAATACACATCAGACCACAGGATAGCTGATACAGTGATCTCAACCTGGACACTGATCGGGTAATGAGACAGAATATCGAGGAAAAGAATTTGAACTACAATTATATCGAGTGACAAATATCGTGCAATTGAAATATCGAGTGCAAAGAATATAGTTGTCAAGAATATCGATTTGAAGGTAAGTAATATTGATTTTAAAAATATAGAAGTCATTAATATCGTTTGTAAAAATATAGGTGCCGATCCGTTAAAAATATTCCCCGCACGAATCGTATCCGGATTTTTTTACGTACGAATCGTACAAGTCCCGTACAAACTGGCAAGTATGATTCGTATGTTAAAAAATCCATACGAATCGCATTGGGAAAATTCCCCGACACGTCCTCGGGTCGGAAAAAGTGTCCGACACGTCCCCGGACATTTTTACGTACGAATCGGGAAAATGAAGTCCGAGCGCACAAGTACGATCCGTCCCGTCCATCCGAATGTACAACCGTATGGATAAAATACCGTACGCAGCGAACTCCCATAGCAACCATGGAGACGTCCAAACATGTGCCCGCATATGCGCCGAACACCCCCCCAGCCCACCCCCCCAAGTATGCACCGTACCCCCAGCCCCCCATGTACGTGCCATACCCCCACCCCACCCCTGTAGGCACGGAGCGTACCCCCACCCCGTAGGCACGGAGCGTACCCCCACCCCGTGTAGGTACGGAGCGTACCCCCACCCCCCGTATGTATGGTGCGTACCCCTCGTATGTACGGTGCGTACCCCCACCCCCCGTATACACGGTGCGTACCCCCACCCCACCCCGTAGGTACGGAGCGTACCCCCACCCCCGTATGTATGGTGCGTACCCCTCGTATGTACGGTGTGTACCCCCAGCGCTACGCGCTGGGGGTACGCACCATACATACGGGGGTGGGGGTACGCACCGTACATACGAGGGGTAGGCACCATACATACGGGGGTGGGGGTACGCACCGTAAATACGAGGGGTACGCACCGTACATACGGGGGGTGGGTGTATGCACCGTACATACGAAGGGTACGCACCGTACATAATGGGAAGGGAAACGCGCCGTACATACGAGGGGTACACACCGTACATACGGGGGTGGGGGTACGCACCGTACATACGAGGGGTACGCACCATACATACGGGGGTGGGGGTACGCTCCGTACCTACGGGGTGGGGTGGGGGTACGCACCATACATACGGGTGTGGGGGTACAGCACGGACATGGGGGGGTGCTGGGGTACAGCGTGGACATTGGGGGGCTGGGGGTATGGTGCGGACATGTAGGGATGGGGGTACGGTGCGTACCGGGCCCCCTTTTCATTGTGCATCGTGGCGTACTTAGCTTTTCCGGCACTTTTTGGGTCCCATAAAAATATTGCCGTGCGAAGTGCTGTGGGTACGAATCGTACTTGCTGGTCCGTAAAACGCTGCCTGACTCCGTGCGAATGTCGCATACGCGGTGTCCAGGATCAGAATTGCGGGTATATTTTAGCCGGTCAGTGTTTTTTACGATTCGTACGGAAATGGTGTGTCCGTACGAATCGTACTTGCATGTTTGTAAGGTATTTTTCCCGGGTACGAGTCAGACAGAGAAAACGCTCCATCCGACGATTCGTAGCCGGTTTTTCCAGGATCGGAATTGGCCCCATAGTTGTTTAAAATATTGTTTTTTAACTATTGTCATTTTTTAGTATATATTTTAAATGTATGAGATTCTTTTTTTGTTTAGTTATCGTTTATGTTTCTTACTAAATTAGTTACATTTTTAGTGGTATGAAATTGAATTTAATTACAGTTTGTGTTTTTTTGTACTGTAGCGGCTTGTGGATATATAGGGGTATAGGGTGGGAAGTTATTTACATATAATACATTAATAATTCTTTTTTTATTAATATTATGGTGCCGATTCCGATCCGTTAAAAATATTCCCCATACGAATCGTATCCGATTCGTATGTAAAAAAATCCATACGAATCCCATTGGGAAAAATCCCCGACACGTCCTCGGGTCGGAAAAAGTGTCCAACACGTCCCCGGACATTTTTACGTACGAATCGGGAAAATGAAGTACGAGCGCGCAAGTACGATCCGTCCCGTCCGTCCGAATGCACAACCGTATGGAAAAAACACCGTACGGAGCGAACTTCCATAGCAGCCATGGAGACGTCCAAACATGTGCCCGCATACGCGCCAAACACCCCCCCAGCCCACCCACCCCAAGTATGCACCGTACCCCCAGCCCCCCCATGTACGTGCCGTACCCCCACCCCACTCCCGTAGGCAGGGAGAGTACCCCCACCCTGTAGGCACGGAGCGTACCCCCACCCCGTGTAGGTACGGAGCGTACCCCCACCCCCTGTATGTACGGTGCATACCCCTCGTATGTACGGTGCGTACCCCCACCCCCGTATGTATGGTGCATACCCCAACCCCACCCCGTAGGTACGGAGCGTACCCCCACCCCCCGTATGTACGGTGCATACCCCTCGTATGTACGGTGCGGCGTACCCCCACCCCCGTATGTACGGTGCGTACCCCCAGCACATAGTGCTGGGGGTATGCACCGTACATACGGGGGTGGGGGTACGCACCGTACATACGAGGGGTACGCACTGTACATACGGGGGTGGGGGTACGCACCGTACATACGAGGGGTACGCACTGTACATACAGGGGTGGGGGTACACACCGTACATACAAAGGGGTACGCACCATACATACGGGGGTGGAGGTATGCACTGTACATACGAGGGGTACGCACCGTACATACGGGGGGTGGGGGTACGCACCGTACATACGGGGGGTACGCACCGTACATACGGGGGTGGGGGTATGCACCGTACATACGAGGGGTACGCACCGTACATACGGGGGGTGGGGGTACCCACCGTACATACGATGGGTATGCACCATACATATGGGGGTGGGGGTACGCTTCGTACCTACGGGGTGGGGTGGGTGTACGCTCTGTACCTACGGGGTGGGGTGGGGGTACGCACCGTACATACGGGGGGTGGGGGTACGCTCTGTACCTACAGGGTGGGGTGGGGTGGGGGTATGCACTGTACATATGGGGGTGGGGGTACAGTGCGGACATGGGGGGGTGCTGGGGTATGGCGCGGACATGGGGGGAGCTGTGGGGTATGGTGCGTACCGGACCCCTTTTCGCCGTGCATCGTGGCGTACTTAGCTTTTCCGGCACTTTTTGGGTCCTGTAAAAATATTGCCGTGCGAAGTACTGTGGGTATGAATCGTACTTGCTGGTCCGTAAAACGCTGCCTGACTCAGTGCGAATGTCACGTACGCGGTGTCCAGGATCGGAATTGCGGGTATATTTTAGCCGGTCGGTGTTTTATTACGATTCGTACTGAAATGGTGTTTCCGTACGAATCGTACTTGCATGTTTGTAAGGTATTTTTCACGGGTACGAGTCGGACGGAGAAAACGCTCCGTCCGACGATTCGTACCCAGTTTTTCCAGGATCTTAATCGGCCTATAGTTGTTTAAAATATCATTTTTTAACTATTGTCATTTTTTAGTATATATTTTAAATGTATATGAGATTCATTTTTTGTTTAGTTATCGTTTATATTTCTTACTAAATTAGTTACATTTTTAGTAGTATGACATTGAATTTAATTACATTTTGTGTTTTTTTGTTCTGTAGCGGCTTGTGGATTTATAGGGGTATAGGGTGGGAAGTTATTTACATATAATACATTAATAATTCTTTTTTTATTAATATTATGGTGCCGATTCCGATCCGTTAAAAATATTCCCCGTACGAATCGTATCCGGATTTTTTTACGTACGAATCGTACAAGTCCCGTACAAACTGGCAAGTACGATTCGTATGTAAAAAAATCCATACGAATCGCATTGGGAAAATTCCCCGACACGTCCTCGGGTCGGAAAAAGTGTCCGACACGTCCCCGGACATTTTTACGTACGAATCGGGAAAATGAAGTCCGAGCGAGCAAGTACGATCCGTCCCGTCCGTCCGAATGCACAACCGTATGGAAAAAACACCGTACGGAGCGAACTCCCATAGCAACCATGGAGACGTCCAAACATGTGCCAGCATATTGCGCCGAGCATCCCCCAGCCCACCCTCCAAGTACGCGCCGTACCCCCAGCCCCCCATGTACACGCCGTACCTCCAGCCCCCCATGTACGCGCCGTACCCCGAGCCCCCCATGTACGCGCCGTACCCCCACCCCACCCCCGTAGGCACGGAGCGTACCCCCACCCCGTAGGTACGGAGCTTACCCCCACCCCGTAGGTACGGAGCATACCCCCACCCCGTATGTACGGTGCATACCCCCACCCTGTATGTATAGTGCGTACCCCTCGTATGTATGGTGCGTACCCCTCGTATGTATGGTGCGTACCCCCACCTCCGTATGTACGGTGCGTACCCCTCGTATGTACTGTGCGTACCCCTTGTATGTACGGTGCATACCCCCACCCCCGTATGTATGGTGCATACCCCTCGTATGTAAGGTGCGTACCCCCAGCACGCGCCCGTACATATGGAGGGGGGTACGCACCATACATACGAGGGGTACGCACCGTACATACGGGGGTGGGGGTACGCTCCGTACCTACGGGGTGGGGTGGGGGTACGCACCGTACATACGAGGGGTACGCACCGTACATACGGTGGTGGGGGTATGCTTCATACCTACGGGGTGGGGTGGGGGTACGCTCCGTACCTATGGGGTGGGGTGGGGGTACGCTCCGTACATACGGGGTGGGGGTACGGCGCAGACATGGGGGGGTGCTGGGGTACGGCTCGGACATGGGGGGGCTGGGGGTACGGTGCGGACGTGTAAGGATGGGGGTACGGTGCGTATCGGGCCCCCTTTTTGCCGTGCATCGTGGCGTACTTAGCTTTTCCTGCACTTTTTGGGTCCCGTAAAAATATTGCCGTGCGAAGTGCTGTGGGTACGAATCGTACTTGCTGGTCTGTAAAACGCTGCCTGACTCCGTGCGAATGTCGTGTACGCGGTGTCCCGGATCAGAATTGCGGGTATATTTTATCGGGTCGTTTTTTTTTTACGATTCGTACGGAAACGGTGTTTCCGTATGAATCGTATTTGCATGTTTATAAGGTATTTTTCCCGGGTACGAGTCGGACGGAGAAAACGCTCCGTCCGACGATTCGTACTCGGTTTTTCCAGGATCGGAATTGGCCCCTATTTATTTAATTGATATTTAATTGTGTTGGTTGCGTTAATAATTTTTGTATGTAAATGTTTTTTGTGGGTTGTGACATTTATAGGGGTAAAGGGTGGGAAGTAATTTATTTTTAATTTATTACTAATTAGTTAGTAATAATAATTAATTGATACATAATTATGTTAATTGTGTAATTTTTTTTTTAGGTGTGTGGGTATAGAGGTAAAGGGTGGAAAGTAATTTATTTTTAATTAAGTAATAATTAGATGTTACTTAATATTTAATTAATTAATTGATAATTAATAAAGGTAATTGTGCAATTCAATTCATATTTTAAGGTGTGGGATGTGGGATTATAGGTGTAATGGGTGGAAAGTAATTTATTTTAATGAAGTTAGATTTGGATTTTCATAAGTATTTGTTTAATTGATAAATAATTTTGTTAATTGGGCAAGTATGTTTTTAATTAGTAGTGGGATGTGGGTTTTGTAGGGGTATGGGTTAGGAAGTAAATTAATTTTACATTTTTAATATTAAATATATTTCCATTTTGTATTCAACGTATTCTTTATTTATTTACTGTTTTTTGAATAATTTTAATTTTGTTGAAGATATTTTACTTGTTTCTAATGTTGCACTGACTGGTGTGGGAGTAGTAAATATTTCCCCTCCACAATCCAACACTTTCCTTACTGTTGCACTGACTGGGGTGAGAATAGTACATTTCACCCCTCCACAATCAAACACTTTTCCTACTTCTGCACTGACTGGAGTGGGAATAGTAAATTTGACCCCACTGCAATTAAAAACGTTCCCTACTGCTGCACTGACTGGATTGGGAATAGTAAATGTTACCCCTCCACAATCCAACACTTTCCCTGCTGTTGCACTGACTGGAGTGGGAATAGTACATTTTGCCCCTCTGCAATCCAACACAACACTTTCCCTACTCTTGCACTGACTGGAGTATGAATAGTAATTGTTACCCATCCACAATCCAATACTTTCCCAACTGTTTACATTGACTGGAGTGGGAAGATTAAATTGTCCTTCTCCGCAATCCAACTCTTTCCCTACAGGTGCACTTACTGGAGTGGGGATATTGAATTTCTTCCTCTCTGCAATCCAACACTTTCCCTACTGTTGAACTGACTGGAGCGAGAATAGTAAATTTTACCCATCTGCAATCCAACACTTTCCATACAGTTGCGCTGACTGGAGTGGGAATATTAAATGTCCCCCCCCCCACAATCCAACACTTTCCTTAGAGTTGCACTGACTGGAGTGGAAATATTATTTTTTTTCCTCTGCAATCCACACACTTTCCCTACTGTTGCACTGACTGGAGTGGGAATAGCACATTTTACCCATCCACAGTCCAGCACTTTCCATACTGTTGCACTGACTGGAGTGTGAATAGCAAATTTTACCCATCCACAGTCCAACACTTTCCATACTGTTGCATTAACATGAGTGGGAATTTTAAGTTTTTCTCCTCCGCAACCCAACACTTTCCCTACAGTTGCACTGACAGAAGTGGGAATATAGATGATTTTCCTCTTCCCAATCTAACACTTTCACCACTGTTGCACTGACTGGAGAGGGAATAGTACATTTTACCCCTCTGCAATCCAACACTTTCCTTACAGTTGCACTGACTGGAGTGGGAATATAATTTTTTTTCCCTCTGCAATCCACACGCTTTCCCTACTGTTACACTGGGAATATAGATTTGTTTCCTCTTCCCAATCTAACACTTTCCCTACTGTTGCACTGACTCGAGCGGGAATAGTAAATTTTACCCCTCCACAGTCCAACACTTTCCCCACTGTTGCACTGACTGGAGTGGGAATATATTTACTTTGTTAATTATAACATTTATTTTTGTGTTAATTGTACTGGGAATAGTAAATTGTAGTATTTTCCAATGCTACATTTGTACTAATTTTATATTTATTGTAGTTAGAGTAGTAAATCTTATTTTTGTGTGATGTGAAGATTTTTTTTATTGTTGTGTTTCGTTAGGTGGGAGTACTTATTTTTATATTTATTAAGTATAAAAATGTTTTTTATTTAGTATAGTGGGAAATGTATTTATATTTGTTTTAATTTTTAATAATTTCTTTTATGTTGTGTAATTTAGTTAATTTTGTGTTTGATTTATTATAAAAATAATATTTGAAAATGACAATAATTTTTGTTTGTAAATTATTTATAATTATATTTCAAAACATATTTGTTTACTTTTCATTTTAAACTAAATTGTTTAAAAAAGTATTTTATATTTTTTGTAAATTTAAATATGTATACATATCTATTTGACAATATTATATTATTAACAATTTTTTTAATTATATTGTTATCTAAAATATTTGTTTATTTATATATGTAAGTTCATATATATATGTTTGTGTGTGTGTGTGTTTACATTCTCAAAAGTACGTTTATTTGTTATATTTGTTAAAATATACATTTAAATATCTTTTATTTTTATAAGTTAATGCTACTATTTACTATATGCTGATTTTATTATATTAACCCCTTCGCTGCGGCGGGAATTCCGCCGCAGCGCTGGGGGGGGTTTGGGGGCAGCGCGGTGGCGCTGTGCTCATGACGGAGCCACTCCGTCATGAGCCACGGTTGAGCTGTGCTCATGACGGAGTGGTTCCGTCATGACTCCGCCCACTGCGCTAATCGCCTGCACAGGTGGGGAATTAGCGCCGCGTGGGCGGAGCGGCTGCCAACGGCCGCGGCATGACGGAACCACTCCGTCATGAGCACACGGCGACCGTGGCTCATGACGGAGTGGTTCCGTCATGAGCAGGGGAGGGGTTGAATTATATATATTTAAAAATTGATATTTAATTCAACTAGATTATTGTAGAGATTTTTTTTTCAATATTTTTGTACTTGTCTTTTTAAGTATAGGCAGTTGATATTTTTGTATTCTATATTTTTTCCTCACAATTTTTTTCTTCTATATTTTTTCCTCAATATTCTGTCAGTAAACCCACTGATAAAAAGGCACATTTGGTTTAGGCTGAAAAGTGGCAACTTTTTAAAAGTGGTCTTTTTTTTAATAGTAATTAAAATCCTACATTACCTTTACAGAGGATTTTACATTTCAATTTAATTAGTGTACAAAGTATTTTTCTATCCGCTCCAAAATTGAAGTCAGTATGTATAAGGGCCTCATTATGTCGGTCGGAAAGGCTCCGAATGGCATCCGGATTTTCCTAACATGTGTCAGAACCCATGTTTCCGACCGACTCAGAAACATTTCCAACTGACTGATTACGTTAGAAGGTAACTTCAGTCTTTCCAACTCGGTTCCGATCAGCATTCGGAGACTTTGAGTTGGCCGGATCCGATTCGTACACGTCAATGGACCGCGTTTCCAACTGACATGCTACGATGTCGGATTCGACAACCTTTACGAATCGGTCTGTCTGACAAAAAACGGCTCTAGGAAGCTGACTTTGTGCTCTCTTAGCAGGACCCCCTTCACCCGGATGACTCCTGTTTCCTACCATGCACAGTGTGGCAGGCACTATGGGGTGCCACCGACAGGGTGCAAGGTTTTCTGCAACCACCCCATTTGTCAATGGGTGCCTGTGTTGTCAGTGGAACACAGGCTCTCATTGAAGTCAATGGGAGCCTGACAGAATGGTGTTCGGAAACATCGTTATTGGTCGGTCAGACTCGCCAAACCTGAGTCGGTCGGAATGTTTTCCGACCAACATCGTAATCAGGACCTTATTTGTAATAATGTTAATCAGTGTTTTTCAAGTACATATGTCATACTTTCAAAATACCTTGAGTGTGAAGTGTAAATATTGCAAAGTGAAAAAGGCAGTTTAAAACCCCACTACAACATGCAGTCGCAGACCTGATACATGTTTTACAGGTCTAGCCTAGGTGGTGGCACATTGATTACTGCAACCCACTTCTAATATTTAATTTACAGGCCTTGTGTACGTTTATTACCATATACTAGAGACTTACAAGTAAATAAAACATGCTGATTAGATTTATATCAATTTTACGATGCTTAAGGAGTGGATCGCGAGACACTTCCTCTCCCTCACTATGACAGAAAAAAGCTTATTACACTCAACCCATATACCTTTAAGCTTTATATAATGTTGTTTTTTCATATGTATCTGCTGATAAAAGTGTATATTCCAAACTAGGATGTGAAAGGTTTGATTCCATGCAGGGAGAAAAAATCATACTGAAGAGGCTTGGTGACTAGAAGACTATAAGTAGAGTTATTATTTCACTATACAGGTTTATTGTAACATGCAGTGTGCAGACAGGAAACAGCTGTTTTCCCTCAGGTTAAAATTTCTATATTGTGATAATAACCTGCCAAGTGGCCTTTGCATTGTAGTAATACATGTCTGTGTCTGCATTTATTACCTCAGCTGATCTAAATAACATGTTATTGGCCACATTTTTTTCATCCACATTGCATAAACCCACACATAAAAATACACACTCACCAACCTATTATTGGTTCTGCTAGTCCAACAACCACTCTCAGCTTTATTACAATAACAAATAAGTTGGTGCATAAAAGCCAGATCTATCTCTCCGAGCATTGTTCATAAACTTAGTAACCCAAAAGCAATTTAAATCATAGCTAAGAAAGTGTCTTTGAAATTGAAGTCTGACTGAACACATTCTGCATCAAAATGTGACAATAAACATTAAGACTCAGTGCAAAACATTTCATAGCTTCTTGCCAGGTAATGTACCAACAATAATTGTTATGTAGTCATATATAACCGTAATTGCTGCACCTCTTTGCCAAATGGACCATGAACACTCTCACAGCATGGAGATTATGTATGAAATATAAAATCCTGCATTCAGAAAGGAGAATCATTTTTAATGGCATGCTTGTTCGAAGGTGCTATTACCTGCAAAATATGGGATCAGAATAAAAAGGCTCACACTGTAAGTGGATACTGAGAAATGACAAACTTCTACTTCAAAGTTTTAAACAGACCTATTTTAATTCCTGCAACAATATTCCATGCAGTCTTCAGTTACCTTGTATGCATAAAGAGGGAAGCTGATTATATTAAAACTTCTCAGGCAGTCAGGCATATTTACTGAATCATGGTGCATCATAGCGCAGTAACCCGTTTCTAAATTGCATTGCGCTAGAGGGAGAGAGCATCGCAAAGTCATATCTACAAAGTTATGGCACTGCTGTTCTCTTACCCAGCGCTGTCACACAAACAGACTGTCTAGTGCCATGCCACATCTGTGTACCACAATACAAAATTGAGTGAATTATGGCTACGCTTCCAGTTCAAAATAGTATGCTTAGACTAACTATGAAACTTCACATACTGGATGTGTGCTGTACAGTGCAGAGCACATGCAATGTTTGAAAAGATCAAATAATTGAAACATTTCTCCTTCTTGACTGCTGCCTGAAGGAAGTGTTATTTTCTACCCAAAACTCTGTTTACCAATTATAGTGGATAAGACTTTGGGGTTCATTAAGATATCGGGCGGATCGCCACCGCCCGTATGGCGGTGGCGATCCGCCAGCATAAAACCACCGCCCGCATGTGAATTCCCCCTGCCACATTACCATGGCAGGGGGGACCCCGACAGACGGGAAGACCTTCCAGACGTGGGACCCGTGCTCACTACGCCACTGGAGTCAAGCTATCCTGGCTGATGACGGCTGATAGCCAGAAACCGGTCCTAGGATGCTTGATTCCGGTCCAGGGAAGACATGGCTTGGCAGTTCGGGCTGGACTGTTCCCATGAGGCACAGGGTCAAGACTGATTTGCATATGGCCATGTCTGAACTGGGGTGGCGTAGTGGGCAAAAGAACGATGGATTTAACCCAGATCTCTTGACTGGGGGAGAATGTCTGCATTGTCAGCATTCCGTCCATCATTTGTTTGTTGTAACGCTTTTCGCCCTAAGTGGGATGGGTATTCCCAGACGTGGGACCCGTGCTCACTACGCCACTGGAGTCAAGCTATCCTGGCTGATGACAGCTGATAGCCAGAAACCGGTCCTAGGATGCTTGATTCCGGTCCAGGGAAGACATGGCTTGGCAGTTCGGGCTGGACTGTTCCCATGAAGCACAGGGTCAAGACTGATTTGCATATGGCCATGTCTGAACTGGGGTGGCGTAGTGGGCAAAAGAACGATGGATTTAACCCAGATCTCTTGACTGGGGGAGAATGTCTGCATTGTCAGCATTCCGTCCATCATTTGTTTGTTGTAACGCTTTTCGCCCTAAGTGGGATGGGTATTCCCAGACGTGGGACCCGTGCTCACTACGCCACTGGAGTCAAGCTATCCTGGCTGATGACGGCTGATAGCCAGAAACCGGTCCTAGGATGCTTGATTCCGGTCCAGGGAAGACATGGCTTGGCAGTTCGGGCTGGACTGTTCCCATGAGGCACAGGGTCAAGACTGATTTGCATATGGCCATGTCTGAACTGGGGTGGCGTAGTGGGCAAAAGAACGATGGATTTAACCCAGATCTCTTGACTGGGGGAGAATGTCTGCATTGTCAGCATTCCGTCCATCATTTGTTTGTTGTAACGCTTTTCGCCCTAAGTGGGATGGGTATTCCCAGACGTGGGACCCGTGCTCACTACGCCACTGGAGTCAAGCTATCCTGGCTGATGACGGCTGATAGCCAGAAACCGGTCCTAGGATGCTTGATTCCGGTCCAGGGAAGACATGGCTTGGCAGTTCGGGCTGGACTGTTCCCATGAGGCACAGGGTCAAGACTGATTTGCATATGGCCATGTCTGAACTGGGGTGGCGTAGTGGGCAAAAGAACGATGGATTTAACCCAGATCTCTTGACTGGGGGAGAATGTCTGCATTGTCAGCATTCCGTCCATCATTTGTTTGTTGTAACGGTTTTCCACCGGTAGGCAATCCGCCCGATTGCCTACCGGGCGGAAAAGCAGTTAATATGGTGGCGGTGTCTGCTAGACACCGCCATCCATATTAGTATGCAGGCGGGGTGTTGCCCCCGCCACGGAAAGGCAGGCGGTTGTCACCAATGGGGGCCCATAGCGGGCCCCCAGGGATTCTGGGGGGTGGGGGGTGCACATGGGGGTACCACTTCCATTCACAACATGGCAGGCACCGCGCGGTGCCTGCTACGTTGTGCATGGAAATGCACAACATGCCTTCTTGGCATTGAGGCGGGTGGTGCTGAGAGCACCGCCCGCCGCAATGTCAGGAATGTAGGATTTCACCAACGGGACCCCCACACCAATGGTGGGCGGTCCCATTCCACGACAGGCTGGTGGGCGGACAAAGTCCGCCAACCATCCTAATGACCCTCTTTGTGTCAAAAGCTGTGTGTAATAGTATTTGAACACCCATGTACAAACCATGAGATGCCTTCTTGACGTAAAGTAATGCAAAGCAGTGCAAAGCTCTAATTGCGTTACTTTTATGGCTACTTCCCAGAAAAAAACACATTTTGCACTTGAAATTAAACACTATCAAGAGTTTGCATGAATTTGAACTGGTGCAGTGTCTTGAAAGATTGCCCACAATGTTGACGTTTATGTATTTTATGTATTTTAAGGTTACCATAGACTTTCATCTGGTCTACAAAGACAAATTTAGCATGCAAATTTGATCACATCATACAATGTGACAGGATGTCACATGACAGTAGAAAAATTTTGACGATAACTGTACTGCACAATTAGGTTTTATTTTCAGATTGTAAGATTTTACGAGACGTATACTATTTTTTTTAACTGCCTGCAATATGTATTGTTTCCAACAATTTAAAGCATACATAGAGTAGGCTTTGGTTCCACCCTGAGGGGTATTACTCTCAACCTACACTATTAGCTTTTGGTGTGGTTTTTCACTGTCAAGGAAGTGTTTCCGTTGGAATGCATGAGGGACAATTCACATCTGGAAAGTATGCTCAAGTGTGAAAAGCAATTATAATGTGACAATTACCACACAATGTGGTTACCATGCATCCACTGGAGGCCAACAATTACTCTTGTTACCTCCAGTGAGTCCCACACAGTGGAATTGCATAGAGGTCATCGGGGGCCATGCCCCTTTTCCCCACACCTCGGTAAACGTGCCTCTTGGTGCACTGATGGTTGGGGAATGAAGTTTCCTTGTCTCCAAAGGGTCCTTTGAGGATCACAAGCCCTCCTGTTACCTCCAGTAAGGCCCACGCAGTGGGATTGCTGAGAGGTCTTCGGAGGCCATGCCCTCTTTCTCCACTACTCTGCAAACATGTCTCCTGGTGCACTAATGGCTGGGGGATGAAGTCCCCTTGGCTCCAGAGTGTCTTTGGGGGCCAACAAGCCCTCCTGTTACCTTCAGTGAGGCCCACACAGCGGGGTTGCTGAGAGGTCTTCGGAGACCATGCCACTTTTATCCACCACACTGCAAACATGCCTCCTTTTGCATTGCTGGCGGAGGGATGAAGTTCTCCTTGGCTCCAGAGGGTTTTGGGACCCTACAGTCTCTACTGTTATCTTCAGTAAGTTCCACATAGCCGGATTGCTGAGAGGTCTTCAGAGGCTACGCTTCCTTTTTCCACCTCTCTACAAACACACCTTGTGGCAAACTAATGGTTGGGGGATGAAATCGACTTTACTCCTGAGGGTCCTTGTGGGATGACTATCCCGCCTGGTACCACCAGTAAGTCCCACACAGCTGGATTGCTAAGAGGTTCTTGGAGGCCATGCCTCCTTTCTCCAAAACTCTGCAAACACTCTTCCTAATGCACTACTGTTTGGGGGAGAAGTCTTCTTTAGTCATGAGGCCCTCAGGAGTAAAGGGGAATTAATTCCCCACCCAGTAGTGTGCCAGGAGGCACATTAACAGAGTGGTGGAGAAAGGGGGCATGGCCTCCAAAGACTTCTCAGCAATCCCACAGTGTGAGACTTATTTGAGGTAATAGAAGGGCTTGTTGGCCCCAAGGATCCTTGGCAGCCAAGAGGACTTCACCCCCCACCAATAGTGCACCAGGAGGCACGTTTGCCTCCTGTGACTTGTCCATTGTTTTTTGTTTTTCTTTAGGAAGGGGGCCACCTTTGCTGTTTTGGGCACCAAGGACCCCATCTCCCAGGACAAGCCCTTTTTTCAATGGGGAGACCAGCCGTGTGGCCCCCCCT
This sequence comes from Triturus cristatus, assembly GCF_964204655.1. Classification (NCBI taxonomy): domain Eukaryota; kingdom Metazoa; phylum Chordata; class Amphibia; order Caudata; family Salamandridae; genus Triturus; species Triturus cristatus. The sequence goes on from NC_140594.1 coordinate 1,024,739,992, forward strand.
CCCTTGGCTGATTTTGGACCTGGACGTTTGGTTTTTAAATTGATGGAGTTAGCTGGTGGGTTATGTGGCAGTAGTGGCAAGAAACAAGGAGGGCTTTCCTCCAAGTAGCAAAGGCTGCTGGGAGGAGTTGTCTGCTGAAGGGAAGAGCTGTCTGTACTGCAATACAGTAGTCGGGTGGTGGGTTATGTGGCGATAGTGGCGGGAAACGAGGATGGCTCTCCTTCAAGTAGCGGAGGGAAGAGCTGTCTGTTCCACGATGTGAGAGTCAGCTGGCGGGTTTGCAGCAGTAGTGGCGCCCAGGATCAAAGTCCAGGCCTGTTTCTTGAATAACACACTGCATACCATGAAGGTTACCTCACCTGCTTCTCATTTGTGTAGTCATGCACGGGTGCGGCATAAGTACAAGATGTTATTGAATGTGTATAATATTTGACTCCACATATGCCTGTAAGTAACTATCGCACTTGGTATAATATTTGACTCCAAATAGGCCTGTAAATAACTATTCAACTTGGTAAAACTGGCATTGGTAATCTTTTTTTTGCACATGTTAAAAGGAAGCAGATAAACAAATCATTAACATGTGTACTACTTTCATGTGTATTCAAATAAGGAAGCCCTTCCTCCTTTACAACCAACCTTTGACACATGCCTCCATTTCTTGCATGTGTAGGCAAATGAGGCTCCCGATGTACAGCGCTACCTTTCTGACACATGTCTTCAGCTTATTTAAAGTGTGAACACGTTTCAAACATTTGCTTAGCTTCATCCCTGCGATGCGATAGCACTTACCTGAAGTCGCTGTGTTCCCCGACGGCAGTCCTGTTCTTCCTGCAATGCTCCTGCTTCAGACATTGGCACCCAGAAAAGACTCCAGCTGACACCAATGCGGGTCACGTAAGAGGCATGTCTTCCCAGCGGTAGTCTGCTCTCATGTTGATTCCTACAGAAGGGAAAAAGATGAAAAGAGAATAACGGTAAAAACAAACCTTTTATTTTTTTAATGAAAATCATGACAATGCTTTAAATAACTCCTCAAGTCAAACCTTTATTGACACCATTTTATTTGCAATAGACCACAGCCTCACACTCATCCATGCAGCCACTCACACAGCCTCCCAGATACCCACCCACCTACCCATACAGCAACTCACGCACTCACTCACCCATTGAGTTACTCACAAACACATCCACTCATACACATACATCTACTCACACAGGCATTCATTCACCCATACAGCTACTCACATACTCACTTATTCACCCATACAGTCTCTAACACACCCCCTCACTCACCCATACTGCCACTCAGACACCCAGGCACGCACAGATACACATAGTCACTCCTTGTCTTATTTAGTAAAGTTAAATCAATTTCTCCCCTAGATGTGGCTCCGCCTCCCATCCTTCTACAAGAATACAGAGGAATCTTTCCAATTTTCAATGAACTTTTGAATCTTTCTATTATTACAGGCCTAGTTCCCTGGGAATGGAAACATGCTGTAGTCAAGATAATGCTAAAAAAAGCCTAACCGTGACCCTGCATGTTCTGGGAACGACTTTAAAAGGTCTACAGTTTTAAAAAAATGTTTTATATATACTACTAAATTAACAAGCAAAATAAATTGTAGTATACTTAGAACTAAAAATAAACCTTAGATATTCCCTCAAAAAACTAAACATAACATGGACATATCACTTTGAAAATATAATTAGAAAAACTTTTGAAAATCACTGAAAAAACAAAGGTTACAGGGATGGTATAGTTAGGCTCAGATTACACATGCACAGAATCATGGAAAATCAGCAGGTATTATTACCGAAGTAAACTATAACTTATGTCCCTGCAATGCCCTGCTAATGACCTCACATATTACATCAATCATGACATGGTCAGTGACATCAAATATGACATCACTGATGACATCTCAAATGACGTCACTGATGATATCATTCACAGAACCACTTACACATCTACTCGCACATCTACACACCTACTCACATAGCCAATCACCCACCCATACAGTCATTCATATAACCATTCACTAACTTGTACAGCTACTCACACGCACACTTATTTGCCCATACAACCCTTCACACACCCACTCATTCACCCATACAACCTCTCAACAGAACTCAAACACCCACACAACCACTTGCATACCCATTCACACATCCATACAAGCACTTACATGTCTACTCATTCACTCACACAGACACTCTCTAATACATAGCAATTCGTTTCAAGGGTGTATTTTAAACTAATTAAACACCGACAGTAAATGTTATCCAAACTGGCAGATTTGTTCGCATTCTGAACGACAACCAGAAAAAACAAAGCTCTTGAAAAAGAACAAGCAAGGACTTTCCCCGCTCAACCGCTTGGCATGAGAAAGCATATAAATTGATAGGCTACAATATCAGCTAAATCGCCCGGACAACCACACAAACAAAAAAACGCGTTACGTGGGATCATTTGAACTCACAAAGGGTCTAAACATGCAATAATTATCTGTTCTGAAGATGGTCTGACGGACTTCTGCCATTCAAGACCGAAACGTTGACTCCATCATCTAATTCCACAACATTAGATAAATACAGTTGATTTTTGCTCATCAATGAGATTATTCTCTGTCACAACTATTTGGAAATAGATGTTTTTTAATGAAATGTGGATCTAATTCAACCCGCCTTTCATGCTCTATTGCTTGTAACCAATGGTTCTTTTGTACTCCTTTCTTACCTTGATTTATATAAAAAGATTTGTGTTTCATTCACAAAAAAGAATTCCTGTGTGTGCACATTTTATTGAAAAACTGAGTTTGGATAACATTTACTGTCGGTGTTTAATTAGTTTAAAATACACCCTTGAAACAAATTGCTAAGAAATAGAACTGAGCTAGTACAAACAAAATCCCTTGTTGGCAACCCCACTATATCAATCTATTCGCCTAAGCCCTCAAGGGTATATTGGGCTTACCCTTCACCTGTCACTCTCTAATACAGCCACTCACACACCCATTCAATTAACCAAATAATCAAACAACCACTCACAAATACAGCCACTAACAAACAAAATCAGTCACCCATACAGCCACTCACACAGCCACTCAGTCATCCATACATCCACTCCCACTCCCACTCACTTACTCATACAGCCATTCAGATACCCACTCTCTCAACAATACAGCTACTCCCACACCTACTTATTCAACCATACAGTCACTGACACACCTACTCACACACCCATACAGTCAGTCAGGTACCCACTCACACACAGATACACACAGTCACTCAGCCACACCCCATTTTATTTAGTAAAGTTAGATCAGGTTCTCTTCTAGATGTGGCTCTGCCTCACATCCTTTTACAAGAATACTGATAGATCTTTCCCATTTTCCATGAACTTTTGAATCTTTCTATTTTCACTGGTATTGATCCCTGAGAATGGAAACATGCTGTGTTCAAGGTGATGCTGAAAAAGCCTAACCTTGGCCCTGCATGTCCTGGGAATTACAGTTCTAGATCTACGTTGCTAGTTTTGGGTTAAAGTCTTAGAAAAGCAAAAGAACCAACACCTCTCCCTGCATTTAGAAGAGAACTCCCTCCTTGATTCCACCGACTCCCGATTCCATCCAAAACATAGTACAGATTCAGCTCTACTAGCAGTTATGGAGAAGGATAAATGGTTACTGGACAAGGGAAGGGCTGCAACAATTATTCTCCTCGATCTGAGTGCACCGTTTAGCAAGGTTGACCATGAGTTCTTAGCACTCTGGTTGAGCAAAATAGGGATTAGGGATGGTCCGATAAAGTGGCTCTCATCATTTCTATAAGAAAGATAATTTCAGATCTGTGAATCCCCTTGTTATTCAGATTTTGTTCCTTTTAAGTGTGAGGTTCCGCAGGGATTGGCACTGAACCACACACTTTTCAGCATTTGTGCATGGTCATTGGCTACTTTTGTCAAAGAATTTGGCGTCTAATTATCTTCTATGCTGATGACACACAATTTTTCATCTCTCTTTTCCCAGAGGCTGGTTTCCAGCAAGAGCTGGCCCCTTGCCTTGAGAAAGTAGCCATCTGGACAGCAAACTGATCGCTAACATTCAATGGAGACAAAACTGAGATGATGTCTCAAGGGAGTAATCTAACCCTGTGGACAACACTGGGTGGCCAAACTGTCTGGGCACCCTACCCTCCCCCTCCATTAAAAGTCTGGGCATGTGGCTGGATAGTTCCTAATCCATGGAAGCCCAAGCAAAGAGTGTGACTACATCCTGCTTCACTATGCTGAGAACTCTACACAAAATCATGACTTCCTACCAGTACATTCTAAGAGGATTGTAGTCCAAGCACTCCTTCTTTCTTGTCTTGCCGACAAGAAACATTTAAATTTGGGTTCACTGAAGTTAGTTGTCAAGAGACATCAAGTGGTCGAAAATGCCAGAGCAGGGACCATTTTAGAGAGTCCAAAGATGTCTCAGCAAAAAGGGCATCAGCATCATTGTACTGGCTTTCAGTAAAGCAAGGAAAGAGGTTTATTGCAATATGCATGGCTCACAGTGCAATGAACCACAGGGGATCCTCTATGATCAGGGAACCTTTGGTACCCTACACCCCTAACAGGATACTAAGATCCTCCAAAGCTGTTCTACTGTAGGTCCAGTGTTTTCAAAAGATGAGATGGAGAGGAAGATCCTCCTCATTTCTGTCCCCTAAACTTTGGAATTCAATGCCAACTGTTTTGAGGACTGAATCCATTTAGAACAAATTTAGAAAGTTGCTAAAACAATGGCTGTTTCCCAACTACTCCTGTCTGGAATAGCTTGAGAGGTTGTAGGTGCACATCACAACTTACACAGTGCTGGGATGCCTTAGGACAACTTTGCACTGCATAAAAAGGTATTACATAACTCACATAATATTAGAAATAGTGTCACTTATAAGTAGTACACAAAGTATACGGATTTAACCTTGGTGGTACATTAGTATATGTGTTTAATACTCATAGACCTTTAGAAAACACTCACATCAGTAATGTCAATGACCATGTAATGACTTCTGACTCTTGTCCTGGAGGGCTGATTGAAGCTCCACCACCTTACCTGAACATTTTTCTTGGGTGCTGTCCTGCGAGTGTTGTTTGTCTCCCTCCGGCTGCCGCCACCCAAACGCGGCCGCTGTGCGGAGGGGGACTACATTTCCCTACATCCCTAGTGGCGGACAGGAACCGGAACAAGAACCCGCCTCCTGTGCTCTCACGCCTGGAGGCGCTTAAAGTCACATCGAGTCACTGGCAAAGCGGGCGACGTCTGACTCTTGTCCTGGAGGGCTGATTGAAGCTCCACCACCTTACCTGAACATTTTTCTTGGGTGCTGTCCTGCGAGTGTTGTTTGTCTTCCTCCCGCTGCCGCCAACCAAACGCGGCCGCTGTGCGGAGGGGGACTACATTTCCCTACATCCCTAGTGGCGGACAGGAACCGGAACAAGAACCCGCCTCCTGTGCTCTCGCGCCTGGAGGCGCTTAAAGTCACATCGAGTCACTGGAAAGCGGGCGACTTCTGACTCTTGTCCTGGAGGGCTGATTGAAGCTCCACCACCTTACCTGAACATTTTTCTTGGGTGCTGTCCTGCGAGTGTTGTTTGTCTCCCTCCCGCTGCCGCCACCCAAACGCGGCCGCTGTGCGGAGGGGGACTACATTTCCCTACATCCCTAGTGGCGGACAGGAACCGGAACAAGAACCCGCCTCCTGTGCTCTCGCGCCTGGAGGCGCTTAAAGTCACATCGAGTCACTGGCAAAGGGGGCGACTTCTGACTCTTGTCCTGGAGGGCTGATTGAAGCTCCACCACCTTACCTGAACATTTTTCTTGGGTGCTGTCCTGCGAGTGTTGTTTGTCTCCCTCCCACTGCCGCCACCCAAACGCGGCCGCTGTGCGGAGGGGGACTACATTTCCCTACATCCCTAGTGGCGGACAGGAACCGGAACAAGAACCCGCCTCCTGTGCTCTCGCGCCTGGAGGCGCTTAAAGTCACATCGAGCCACCGCCACGCGGGTCCGCGCGCGGGACCGCGCCGGGCTAAGCCCGGGCAAAGGGCGGGCCCTCTGTGGCCCTCAGTGGACTGAGGAGGCTGGGCCGGGCCACTCCACTGCGGTAGTGCCAAGAGTTCGATTCACTGCATTTAAACCAGATAAGCGTTTCACATCACATTGCTGCAGCATTCACAAATCGCTGTCTCTGTTATTATTAGCGTATTCTAGGTTCTGTATAGGTGTTCTGTGAGTGCTTTCACATCTATTTTGCTACTATTATGACTCCACCTGTCCCCAAAGAGAAATCCACATTAGGAGGGACTATCACTACAAACAGGGGAACCCTGGATAACTGCCTAATTAGGCCTAACACAGTAATTGATAGAGATATTGCTCTTGGGGAACGTCGGGCGGAGAGACGCCGCTCTATTGGGGCTGTAAAAAACAAGCGTCTATCTCAGGTTACGTTATTGATAGACTCGCCATCTCAACCTATTATGCCTTGTGAAAGTAGGCCATTTGAGTCTTCGTTCTTAGAAGACACACCGTTACTTTTTCAAGATAGATCTTTTTTATCATCACCCCTACTTTCACTTGACTTAAATAACGTGCAAGTAATAACTCTGTCTCCGTCTTTTAGAGATTCAAATTCGGAGCCAAATGTTTTATTAGAGTCCCAGCTATATCATCGTCTCCCTTGAGTATGGAAAAAATGACCAGTATTTCAAAAAGTTATCAACCACCAGGCCCACCACCAAAGAAAAGAAGGAAGAAGGGGAGCAGACTAAAGAGGGACAAGTGTAATCCAATTGTTCCTGATATTTAAAGCATTCTTTATTAAAAGACCCTACACCATCTATTTCGGTGAAACCATCACACCCTTTAACATCTGAAGGATTAGATTCCCATTTATCGGGAAATATTGAAACCTTTGAAAAATTAATTAGATCATTTATATTACCATTAACAGAGAGATTAAAAGGAATAATTTCCCAGCTGGGGAACTTAGAACATGCCATTGGGGAAATCAAAGAGGGGATAAAAAGTTTACAAAAACTCCCATCAGAAGTTCCTATCACTGCCCCAGTTGTAAACACTATTGAACAACAAGGAGACAAAGCTCCAATGCAGGCAAAACCAAAAACTATGAATTTGCTACCCTCACAAAAACATTCTTCAGAGGGAAACTGCAGAGAGAAAGAGGGGGAGGTGGGTGGGAAATGTAATTCCCAACAAATTACACAAAAGCCATCTGTCAAAGGAGACACCAAAGTGGCCCCCACTCTTAAAAACCACAATGTGGACCTACCTCCGGAGGCAGCTCCCCTTGTGGTGGTTCTTACGGGAGTCCCTCTTTTAATAGAAGGAAAAAGAGAAGATCATATTCAATTAAAAAACAAGGTCATACATTGGCTTAGCCAGAATCGTCCACTTCCCCCAGAAATAAATGGAGAAATATTGTATGTTAGGCGTCTCCCCTGGATAGGACATACGAAAAAAGATTCCATGGGAGACGTCATTATAATTAATTTCAGAGATGAAAGGGCAGTAAGATATATTCTTAATTGGCCTTCCTTAAATCATAACACCTCGATCGAAGTCCATGATTTACTCTATTTCTATCCTAGAGTAGTGCCGCCCTCTGAAACAAAATTGTATCCATCATCTGACAAAAATGAGGATCCCATTAGACCATCATTTCAAGAGCAGGATGTGCGTTTTAGGCCCTTACCACGACATCAAGCCGAACTTTTAAACTATTCATTTCGACGTTCGGGCTCCCAATTTAGGCCTTCGCACATAGCTCAGAGGAATTTCTGCCCTAATCCGATGTATTATCATCAAAATGATCTTCCAAGACCCAACCCCCAGACCTGGAGCTATTCTTTTCCCCCACAATTTTACCTTCAGGCTGATCGGCTGAGCCGATCAAATTGTTATCAAAGTAATTATCCAAAGTCTCCCTACCAACACCAGTTTGGTCGATTTGGACCCCCAAAATATCATCAGGAAGTTGGCCTTCCCTCTACTTTATGTCCCCAGGATGATTATTCCCTACCCCTTCATAACCGCTATGTGGTATTATCTGGTTTAGAAGGAGTAGACTGACTTGCGTTGGAAAGTAGTCCAAAAGTATTTGTGGATATTTCACAAAAGGCTTCCCTACCGACCTTAGAGCTAAACTCTGATCATATTGTATCCGCCCTCCCAGTCTCCTGCCTAGCTTCTAATCGATCTCAGACTACATCCACTGACCCATTTGTCAAGTTTAAGATGTAAATCAGGTTGAATCTATTCAGATTATAGAATTAGACTCAAATCATACTATTAGTCCCGAACTGGAAACCCAGGAATGTATAAGGGAAAAATCTAAATCTAGGATAACAGCTTTATTCTGGAACATAGCAGGTCATCGCTCAAAGGTCGCAAATGATATATGGGTGAGCTTCGGAGCAAATTTTGATATCATAGCATTACAGGAGACATGGACGGTTAACGTGATACATATGGAAGGTTTTAAAACTTATTTTTCCCCCGCCCTACCTTCTAGTTCAGGTAGAGCGAAAGGTGGGTTAACAATGTATGTCTCAAATACTCTTGACATAAAAGAAATAGTCCCGATAAATTTGGATCCGAATTTCCAACTACTTAGATTGCTGTTAACTAATAATGACAACTTTTTAATAGTGAATATCTATAACAATATCAATGAGACTGAGGCAATCAAGATGATATCTTTGATCCGATTAGCAATAAAGACTAGAAGGAGGAAGTCAGCAACCGAAGAGGTAATTATTTGGGGCAGTGATTTCAATTTGGGACCATGCCCAACTTCCAACATTTGTGGTATCCTTGATGAATTTGGAAATCCCATTCCCCATTTTATTCATTCGACCTTAGGTAATTACCTAAATGAATCCCTCCTTGAACTAGAATTAGCTGTGACTAACACCCTGAACAGAGAGACTATGCTACCGGCCCCTACTTTTCACGGTAGAGGCTTCCTAACAATTCTAGATTATATTTTGCTTTCAAAAGCTGAGAGGTATCTGGATGCAGAATTTATTAATCATAACATCGTCTTAAGTGATCATTATCCCCTCAGTATTTCTTAATCAGTGACTTGTAAATTAAAAAGTGGTCTTGGTTCCATTTTGTTACAAAATAACCTGGGACTAAGCAGATTAAACGGTTATGCATTCAAATGGGAGAAAGTTGACTCCGTAAAAATAACAAAACAGGTGATAGAAAGGGCCTACTCTTCCATTTTGAAATGTCTAAATTTGGATTCTACCCACGCAGAAGTCATTACAAACTTTGAATGGATCATTAAAGTGATCAATGAGGCTTTGTGGGTTGAAATAAAACATCATTCAAGAATAAAGAAGGGCTGGTTCAATCATGAATGTACAATCGCTTACTCAAACCTAAAAACTGCTTTGAGGAAACCAGACAGGGTTCCATGTGAGATAACAGCGTTAAGGAAAGTGTACAAATTGGCATTGAAAAACAGGAAACAGGAACTAAAAAACCAACTTTGGGAGCAATTACACGAAACATACAACTATAAAAATCTAGCTGCGTTTTGGCGAATAGTCAAGTCTCCCTTTCTAGCAGATAACTCAAATCAACCAAAGCTAGATATAGCAATCGAAGAAAAGGAATGGGTTGCTCACTTTTCCAAGATTTTCTCAGCTGATATGGATCCCCCTAAATCGCAGGATTATAAACCTTGGAACCAAAAAAACCTTTTGAATGATTTTGATATTATTTATCCAATTGACATACACTTTACATTAAAACAAACCATTCAGGCTTTGAATGCAACAAAAAATGGAAAGGCACCCGGCCCTGATGGTGTCCCCATTGATTTATTTAAAGCGCAAATGGACCTTTGGACCCCTCTTCTGACTAGAGTCCTGAATGCGTCTTGTAATATAGGACTGTTAAATTCTTGGTCGAAATCTGTACTAGTTCCTATCTTTAAAAAAGGAGATCGGCATTTAGTAACTTGCTACCGTCCAATCTCTCTTTTAGACTCCCTGGGAAAAGTTGCAGGTAGAGTCATTTTGGAACAATTACAAGAGTGGGCGGAGGAGGGTGGATTATATCCGACTTGCAGTACGGCTTTCGCCAGGGATTGGGGACTATTGATCAGGCCCTAAACCTATCACTTTTAATAGACAAGTATGTCTACATAAAAGGAGGAGACCTATATATGGTCTATGTAGACTTGTCATCTGCATTTGACTGCGTATCGCATTCTAAACTCTGGATTTTATTGGTTGACATGGGGGCTCCAATAAATTTGGTTAAGTTCATGAGGGAACTTTATGCAAATGCCACCGCAAGAGTGCGTTATGGGTTGGCGGGAGAACTGATGGAAGATTTTCCAGTAAGAAAAGGGGTTAGGCAAGGGTGTGTCCTGGCCCCTTTTCTTTTTACCCTTTACACAAATGGCCTGGAAAAAGAGATGTTGAAGGGATCCCAAGACCTCCCACTGATCCATAACCATCCAATACCTGTACTACTTTATGCAGATGACACTGTTATCTTAGCACAAACCCCTCGTGAGCTGCAAAAGAATTTGAACAGATATTCCGCATTTATGGCGGGTCTCGACCTCAGGATAAATATCAGTAAAACTTTTGTCACGAGGGCGACTTCATCCCATAGAACATCAAGCAAAATGCGGGGTATCTATTTGAATAAAGAAAAAATAGCCACCACACAAAAATATCCCTACTTAGGAGTAGTAATCGACCATAAATTGACCTGGAAACCGGCTGTAGAAACAAGAAAATTATCATTTCTAAGAACAACAGCAGCCTTAGTTAAATTTACCAGACGGTTGGGAAATAGAGCTCCCTGTGAAATTATCATGATTTACAAAGCCAAATGTTTATCGGTGCCTTTGTATGGCGCAGGCCTTTGGGGTTTTGTGGGTACAAATGAAATCCAGAAAGTTGAAAATTCGTTCTTAAGGTTTGTCCTAGCACTTCCTGGGAGTGCGGGCAATTTTGCCTGTCACACAGAATTGGAATTAACTTATGTGACGGACCTAGCCAAAATTCAACCACTTTTATTATGGCATAGGATCTGGTCTTCAGATAAAACAACTCTGACTCAATCCATTTTGTTGGACTGCCTAGCCATGGATAATGTCCGTAGGTCGAGGTAGCTACGGTACATAGCAAATTTTTTCCATGATTTGGGCTGGGAAAAATATTATCTTAATCCCTCTTCTATACGAGAGGTTTCAAGGAAAACACTAAAAAGTAAAGGTCTCGCCCACTTAGAGGAATTGAGATTAATGAGCGAAATGATTAAACCTACTGTCACTCACACTTTAATGACACAATTGGTCCCCACAATACAGCCGTACCTCACTTTTAATATCACGAGTTATGAGCGGTACTTACTGATAAGATTTAGGATGAATATTTTTCATCGAATGGTCACTTTTCCAGATCGTAATGATTGGGCTAAAGTTCTTATTCCTTGTCCTTGCGATGATATTTCTTTACAATCAACTTTGCATACTATTTTATTCTGCAAATTGTATATGGAACCAAGAAAAAAATGGATTATTCCATTTCTGAGGCATTCTGGCCATAGACAATGTCGCCCAGCCTTACTTTTTTTGCAACTTTAAGAGGGTGAAAAGCTGGTGTTTATAATAGTAAGCTTTCTGAAATATATAATCAGCCACCGTAGGAACTTGGAGTAATTACAGTATGAAATTAGCTACAGATTAGGTAATTGGTAATGGATTATCCCTCTTTTTGATTATGACCTGCTTGTTTTTACTGTGTGTGATAAATAATTGTTATGTATATCCTACAAATAGATTTTATGCATTATTGTGAGGTAGGGTATACTTTTATGGTATAAATATTGTGTTTTTATTGTGTTTTATACGAATGATTATTTTATTGTATGCTTTTATGATTTTTTCACTCAAAATCGAAATAAAGCTGATTTGATTTGATTTGATTTGAGTCATGTGAATTTCAAGGTTTTTCACTGAAAAAACCGAAAGGTACAGAGATGTTGTATCAGGTTTCACACATACAAAACCATAGAAATTCAGCAGTTATAGTTACCTGAGCTAGCTATATCCTGAAATGCATTGCTTATGACCTCACATATTACATCACTCATGACATGGTCAGTGACTATACTAATGAAATCACTGATCACATCTCAATTGACATCACTGATGACATTATCTATAAAACCACTCACACACCTACTCAAATCCCATATACCCTCTCATACACCCACTCACACACCCACACAATGATTCACACAACCAATCCCTCACCCAAACAGCCATTCACTCAGTCACCCACTCACCTATACAGCTATTCACACACCCACTTATTCACCCATAGAGCCACTCAAATACCCATTCACTCACCCACACAACCACTTACATATGGATTCAAACATCCAAACAACCACTCACACACCCACTCACTCACCCATACAGCCACTAAGGGTGGGCAGAGTACATGGAGTGGCACTCTACGGAGTTCCACAGAGTTAAAAAAAAACTCTGTGGAATTCTGCTCCACCCCAGTCCCACACCCAATTTTAAAAAACACTTACCTGCTCTCTGGTGTCTCCAGGCTGCCTTCCTCTTTGATGTGGTCTCTCCTCCTCGCCGCTGTCCTCGTCGCCAGTCACAAACCCCTACTTTTTATGTCTTGCATTGACTGCGCATGCGCAATCCAGGCAAGATATAAAATGTAGGAGTTTGCAGTGAGGATGGGGACACCAAGGCGAGGAGGAAGGCAACCAGAAGACACCAGAGAACAGGTAAGTGTTTTTTTAAATGTTGGTTCGTGGCGCAGGGGCTAAGGAGCTAACTCCGCTTCATCACAGAGTCAGAGTTTTGCATGAACTCCACGTTCCCAATGGAGTGCGGGGTTGGCAAAACTCTGTAAACTCTGCTGGTGGAGTGGAGTTTGCTGCCCAGGGTTAATAGCCACTCACACAGACATTGATGGGTCAATACAGGCACTCACACACCCACCCACTTCCCATATACTCACTCAAACAGCCACTTACTCATATTACCACTTACACACCCAATCAATCGCCCATAAAGCCACTCACATTGCCTCCCACTCTCCCACACAGCCACTCACACAGCTACTCACCCACCCATACAGCCACTCACACACTCACCTACCCCTACAGCTACTCACACATACATGCACTCACCAATACAACCACTCACACAGCCAATCACCCATTCAACCACTCACACACCTGTTGTGTAGTTCTTACAAATAGGCCACGTTACAACGCATGCGATACATTGCATATCATGGTATGTGTTGTTACATCGCATACAATTACAACGCAAGTCATTACAATGACTTGCTGTAGGGGGCGCTGGATGTTGGAATAGTATAATTTACTATTCCAACTCCAGTCTGTGTGACAGTAGGAAAGGTGTTGGATTTTACATCCAACACCTTCTGCCCCCTACAGCAAACCGTTGTAAAGACTTGTGTTGGTATGGTTAGCGATGTAACAACATGGTTGTTGTAACGACTGCGTAGTAATGGCAAGCGATGTATCACATGTGATGTAAACAATGTTTCCAGTTCCTACTGATCCGTATTGTTTGGACACCATAAACTAGGGGCTTGGTGTCAAGACTGATTCCGAACACCCCGAAGGATATGTTGGCCTATAGACCAGCTAGCTCCCAGTGACACTGTAAGCCTCCCTAACCTACCAGGGAACTAATGGTTTCTGGCCACCACTGAACATAATAACCCTGTCCCTTCAGGGATCATGGGAATAGTACAGAACCTTTTCCTCAGTCAATCGTGCTCACTTATTTTCAGAGACATATACAGAGAATGTACAGTAGGGCGATTTCAATATGTTTTATTGAACCAACGTTATTCTTGCATGAAATTCATGTGCTGCAATGATCAATAGACCCAAGCAGGTAAATGTGATTACAGGCACCAAAAGAGTGAAGAGTAGATATAGTCTACCATGGTGCTGAAACAGTATATATATATATACTGGCATATAAAACAAGGCAGTAATCAAGCATACTCCTATGATGCGAACCAAACTCTAACTGCACCTAGAGTGTGTGTCCATGGGCAGCCAAGAATCCTCCCAAGGGAAGATTCAATTCCATTATGATGAGATAGAGTAAAATACCCCATCTTGGTCATGATTTGGACACCTCTCATGAGATGTTAGATTACTGCATGGTGATTTTTCAGCATGTAGGACCTCGGTATCATCGGAAGTGCCTCCTCTGCTAATCTATCGGGAAGCTCATCTTTTATAACAGAAAGCAGCCTTGTGATGTGCATATATATGTAATGTTATGGATATGTAGATAGCCCTGTCAGTCCGTGGATGAAGATTGTGATGACATTTGTACATAGTGTAAAATGAGACCTTGTATATGATGTTCAAGGTGTTGTGATATTGCTCGAAGCTAGATGTGTAAACAAGTTTAGATTCAGGGGAAAAAAATCCAACATTGTCGTGCACACAAATAGGTGCAAAAGGTCAGAGCAGAAAATTCTATTTGTGAGAACAATGTAGGAAATAAGCTGGTTTGCTACATGGGCCTAACTCGAGAACTTAGCACACCCACTCTATACCCATACAACCCCTCACACAGCCACTCAGACACACAGTAAAGCACTCACAGAACCATACAGCCACTCACATACCACTGACAGACCTTTACAACCACTCACATACCCACTGACAGATCCATACAGCTACTCACACATCCATACAGCCACTCAGACACCCCCTCACACACTGATACAGGCACAGAGTCTCTCAGATGACATATGTTAGAGATAGTATTAATAATAAGTAGTACAGAAAGAATAGTAATTTAACTTATGGATGCAGTAGCTTAGAATATATCTTTAAGTCTCAGAAACGTTCACAAAACACACTCGCTGGGTGATGTCATGAGTGATGTAATTTGCGATTTTATCAGTGATGTCATCAGTGATGTCACTGACCATGTGATGAGTGATGTAATATTTGAGGTCATATGAAATGCATTTGGGGGGTGCACGTTATAGTTAAGTCAGCTAAGTATAACTGCTGAATTTGTTTTGTTTTATATGTGTGCTATTCGAGCCTAACTATAGCGTTCCTGTATCCTTTGGCTTTTTTCAGTGAATTCCAATGCTTTTTTAGTCTTATTTCCTAACTATCACACCCCTGTAACCTTTGGCTTTTTTTGTGAATTTTCAAAGGTTTTTTTCAATTTTATTTCCAAACGGTAACCTGTAACTTTTGAGAGTGAGTGTGTGAGTGTCTGTGTGGGTCTGTGAGTGGGTGTGTGAGTGGCTGTATAGGTCTATGAGTGGTTTCTGGGTTTGTGAATGGTTGTGTGGGTATGCAAGTGGGTATGTGAGTAGTTATAGGGCATATGAGTTATTGGTTGGGTCTGTGAGTGGGTGTGTATGTGGTTGTGTGCATGTATGTGAGTGGGTGGGTGTGTGAATGATTGTGTGGGTATGTGAGTGGGTGTGTGGGTCAATTAGTGACTGTGTAGGTCTGTAGGTGAGTGTGTGACTGCCCATATGGGTGTGTGAATGGATCTGTGAGCACCTGCATAGGTGTGTGAGTGGGTGTGCAAGTACTTGTGAAAGTCTATAAGTGGGTGTGTAAGTGGATGCATGGGCCTGTGAGTGGGCATATAAGTGTAAGCATAGGTTTGTGAGGGGGTGTGTGAGTACATGCTTGTATCTATGAATGGGTCTCTGAGTGCCCGCATAGGTCTGTGAGTATATTTGTTAGTGCATGGATGTATGAGTGTCTGTGTGGCTCTCACAATGAGTGTATGATTGTGTGAGTGAATCTCTACTGGGTGCATAAGTGTCTGAGGGGGCCTGTGTGTGGGTGTGTGAGTGTGTCTGAGTGGGTCTGTGAATGGGTATATAAGTGTCTGTCTGGGCGTGTGAGTGGTTTTGTGGGTTTGTGAGTAGATGCTTGAGTATCTGAGTGAGTGTGTAAGTTGATGTATAAGTGTATGAGTTGGTCTGTCAGTGAGTGTCCACGTGTCTGTGTGGGTCTGTGAGTGAGTGTATGAGTGTCTGTAAGTGGATGCATAAGTGTCTGAGTGGGTCCTGAAGTAGGTGCATACGTGTTTAACTGGGTTTGTGAGTTGGTGTAAGAGTGTCTGAATGGACCTGGGAGTGGGTGTCTGTATTTCTGTGTGGGTCTGTGAGTGGGTGCATAAGTGTTTGAGTGGGTCTATGAGTGGGTGTGTAAGTGTCTGAATAAGTCTGTAAGTGGATGTGTGACTGTCTGATTGTGTCTGTCATTGAGTGTGAGAGTATCTGAGTGGGTCAGTGAGTGGGTGTGTGAGTTGGTCTGGCAGTAGGTGTGAGCATGTATGAGTGGGTTTCTGAGTGACTGTATGTGTGTCTGAGTGCATGTGTGAATGGGTGTATAAGTGTCTGAGTTGGTCTGTGATTGGGTGTGTGAGTATCTGTATAGGTTTGTGAGTGAGTGTATGAGTATTTATGTGGGTCAGTGAGTGAATGCATGAGTGTCTGAGTAGGTCTGTGAGTGAGTCTGTGAGTGTCTTAGTGGGTTTGTGAGTGGGTGCTTAAGTGTCTGAGTGGGTCTGTGAGTGGGTGTTTGAGTGTCTGTATGGTCTGTGAGTAGGTGTATGAATGGCTGTGTGAGTTTGTAAGAAGATGTCTAAGTGTCTGAGTGGGTCTGTGAGTGGATGTGTGAGTGTCTGTGTCCGTCTGTGAGTGGATGCATAAGTGTCTGAGTTGGTATGTGAGTGGGTATATGAGTATCTGTATGGGTCTGTGAGTGTCTGTATAGATCTGTGAGTGGATGCATATGTGTTTGAGTGGGTCTAAGAGTGGGTACATTAGTGTGTGAATGGGTATGTAAGTAAATGTGTGAGAGTGTCTGAGGGGTCTGTCAGTGAGTGTGAAAGTTTCTGAGCAGGTCTGTGAGTGGGTAGGAGAGTGTCTGAATGGGTCTGTGAATGGTTGAGTGAGTGTTTGAACATGTGTGTCTGAATGAGTGTGTAAGTGTATATTTTTTCAATTTTTCAACAAAAATCCACCACAAAGTTACACTGAGGCAGCGCTCAGCATTGTGATTTATTCATGAATCCTCAAACCTAGAAAACATTTCTGGTTATTTTCTTGACCATCATGGGTCCCTCAGAGACCCCTTTTTTGCATGCAGTAGATCAGGGCAGCTCTGCCCTGCCCCCTTCTATTACATTTCATGTTATTTTTGCTGCCAAGGATCGTTCCATGATGTCTAAAATGGTGACCTCAACTTTCTACTCAGGTTGAGGCCAGCCAATCAAGTCTGTACTGTTGGCGAGTGGATTCGCGAAGTGCCGCAAAGATTTTGTGATGGATCCGTGCCACTAGACATATAAATTTGCTTTCCCTTTATTATCTCGAAAATTACTGAATGGATTTACATAAGATCACAAAATACTCAATTTCTAGACCACGATCTAGCTTTCTGCCAAATTTGGTCTAATTGTGTCAAGCAGTTTGGGCTGTTGTTTTTCTAAAATCCACATGGGAAATTGCATTGGGAAAATGCATTTTGGGATCCCACCTTTTTTTCAGATCCTGCTTCACAATTCACCCTGAAGCTTTCCATAAAGCAGCTGAAGTGAGTGGCAAACTAGTTTTGAACATTTTGTGAAGATTCATCAAACTGCACCAAAGCGATTAGCAAAATAAATCACCTTTTCTATGGAAAGTATGTTCTAACTATAACTACCTACTGGTGACCGTCAGTAGATAATATATATTTTTGAGTATTTTATATTACCAAATCCAACAGGGAAGATTTCAATGTGATGTACAGCAATTGTGCATGCAAAACAAAATTTGCGAAGCCTTTATTCACAGGTGTTGACACATTAAAGCCAGGCCTCGTTGCTTTGCCAGTGTTAGTTTTTGCATTTCCCCACTAGCCAGAGAATAAATGGCTTGTTATGTGTGTGAAAGCATTTCCAGGCTTTTACTAATTTTCGGTGTCATTACTCTCAACACAGAGTTATTTTAAATTTTTGTTAAAATGTGTCTTGGTTTTCTTTTTAGAAGGATGAAGGCCTCAATTGTCTTGTCCTTGTCTCACCAGGAAAATAATAACCTTACACCACATGCTTTCAGTAAACTCATTTTAGCAGTCACTGGTAAAATATTCCAGGGCATGTGATGTGCCTGCCAAATTACAGAAACTCTACATAATGAATCCTGCATGTAGAACACATATATGGAAATGCAATTCATGAAGCGTGCTCACATGATCCTATTAAATGAAGCTTAAAGTTCAAGACAAATGGCAACGGAAGATAGTCCCGCAAAAAATCCAGGGCTTCTGTCTATCATGGCAGTGCTTAATTTGAGCTGGTGGTTTCAGGTGATGCCCAAAGGCGCTCTGTTTTTGGGGGACCAGGGCGTTTTTCTAATCAGCTAACGTTAGAGTGAGAAACTCAGTAAAAGAGCAAAGGAGGAGCAAGAGGAAGGCAGAAAAACAGAGTTTAAATGGAGAAAGCAGGAAATAAAAGTGAGATATATGGGGTGGGATAGTACAACGGTGGATGAAAGAGGGATGAGGTGAATTAAAGAGTGATCTGCCTTGGAATTCGGTTATGCCGATATTGGACAGCAGTGCCAGTGCACTTCTTAGGAAAATTTGGACTTGGCACTTATTCATTTACAAATTAATCACTTCCCTTTGGTTATTCCCCTTGTGACATTACTGAAGAGATTTATATATCTCTGAAAAGCATTATGGGAAAAGGTAACAGGCTCCAATAATTGTGAAAGCAAATATGGTATGAGCGTCGGCAGAGCTCCTACACATTTATATGCTATCCAAAAGAAGATATGTTTTTAATTTGTATTAATTAACTATTTTGTGTCATTATGTTAACTCAAGTTCTCTGAATTCATTAGTGCTGCTATGCTGATCCTGTGAACAATCAAGATACAGAATGAATAATTAATGGAGGTATTGGAAGTCTTAGGTACTACCAGGCTTTGAGTAGCATGGAAATCACAAAAATAGATTCAGAGGGGCCTATTAGGATGGCGGTCGGAAACCCACCCCGACTGCCATGGAAGCGGAAAACAACCGCCCGCCTGTACCGTGGAAAAACCGGCAGCCAAATTAGGATCAACCGCCAAAAAACACCGTCCGCGGTGGAACGGGGCCAAGAAAAACTGCCTTTAGCGGGCAGAGATGGCCAAAATCCGTCCGTGGTGGTCGGAACTGCAGCGAAAAAACACCAACGCGCCGCAAGTATAGCGGAGACACCGCACGGGAAATTAGGATATCACTGATGGTCCCACAGTTTCCGACTGCCGCGGTCACATAAAGAGATGAATGGGAGAGCCAGTGGAAGAGCTGCAGCATAGCCACTGCTGCGGACGATCCGTGAAAAATATGGCGGACGAATGAAAAAACCCACAAGAAGGCCAAAAACTGCACACAGCAAACTAACCATGCCCCCCCAAAACACAAAACACACCCCAATGACACAACCACATGGCAAAAGGAAAAATACAATTCCCAGGACAACACACACACCACACCTGACAGCAATACTCCATTTGGACACACCCACATAGCTGAGTATAAAACCAGCCCCTTCCCTGACCACAATCGCTTGCAACACTCCAGGAGAGAAGGGACATACACCCCAGCTTAAAGGAGAGGCAAATAACACATCACTAGCCACACCACACACAGCACCAGCACCCACTTCCATACCTGCACCCCTAACCCCCTGCACATCACACACCATACACATCACAACCACACCCACCACTCACGCCCCTGCACCAACAACTACTTTGCACACCATACACCATTCCAACACATAAAATGCCCAAATTCACAGAGAGTGAGTTGACAGTCATGGTAAATGAGATAGTCAGAGTGGAACCACAACTGTTTGGTAGCCTGGTCCAACAGACACCATTAGCCACAAGGACGCAAATGTGGGCAAGTATAGTCGAAAGGGTCAATACAGTAGGGACCACCCCTTTGATCCAAAAAGGAGATCATGAAGCGGTGCCATGATCTGAAGAGGGTTGTGAAAGAGAGGAGAAGCAAGAACCGTGAGTTGGCTGAGAGGACTGGCAGTGGCCCTCCCATTCCAGCAAAACCATTCACACCATAGGAGGAGAAGGTGCTTGCCATACTGCATCCAGAGAGTCTCACAGGAGTAGCCGGGGGGTGGAGGCTGGTAAGTACAAACAAATGACTACCAACACACTGATATGTACTCTCTTGCACAACTACAAAGCTACACCACCTAGGACAAATTCCATTCATCTGTACCACACACTCACAAAAACATGTCTCACAGATCCAACATTCACTCACTCTCATTCACCCCAAACGTAGCTACCAACATTACCATGGGGGCATGTGTACACGCAGCCAGCACTTAAACTCCCATCAGGCCCCCTTGTCCCACTGTATCAGCAAGATTGAGCCCTCCCCCCACCCAACCCAGAAGCATGTGTCAGCCATTACATTGCCTCATCAAACTAACAGGTAGGTAGCCATCTTTCCTGGGAGGGTGTCTGGGGGTGGGAGACCTGTACCACTACTCCCACCATGCACCCTGTCCCCCAGTCTAGCAAGATGGTGCCCTCCACACACCCCACCCAGAAGCATGTGTCAGCCATTACATTACCCTCATCAAACTAACAGGTAGGTAGCCATTTTTCCTGGGAGGGTGTCTGGGGGTAGGTGGCCTGTACCACTACTCCCACCATGCACCCTGTCCCACAGACTAGCAAGATGGAGCACTCCCCCACCCCACCCAGAAGCATGTGTCAGTCATTAAATTACCCTCCTCAAACTAACAGGTAGGTAGCCATCTTTCCTGGGAGTATGTCTGTGGGTGGGAGGCCTGTACCACTACTCCCACCATGCACCCTGTCCCACAGTCTAGCAAGATGGAGCCCTCTACCTACCCCACCCAGAAGCATGTGTCAGCCATTACATTACCCTCATCAAACTAACAGGTAGGTAGCCATCTTCACAGTGAGGGTGTTTGTGGGTGGGAGGCCTGCACCACTACTCCCACCATGCCCCCTGTCCCACACCTCAGCAGGATGGAGCACTCTCCCACCCAGAAGCAGTTGAAAGCCATTGCAGTACACCAAACAAACTTACAGGAAGGCAGCCATCTTCCCTGGGAGGGTGTTTGTGGGTGGGAGGCCTGTACCACTACTCCCACCATGCCCCCTGTCCCACACCTCAGCAAGATGGAGCACTCTCCCACCCAAAAGCAGTTGGAAGCCATTGCAGTACACCACACAAACTTACAGGTAGGTAGCCAGCTTCCCTGGGAGGGTGTTTGCGGGTGGGAAGCCTGTACCACTACTCCCACCATGCCCTCTGTCCCACACCTCAGCAGGATGGAGCACTCCCCCACCCAGAAGCAGTTGGAAGCCATTGCAGTACACCAAACAAACTTACAGGTAGGTAGCCATCTTCACTGATAGGGTGTTTGTAGGTGGGAGGCCTGTAGCACAACTCCCACCATATACCCTTGTCCACCAGTACAGCAAGATGGAGCTCTCCATACCACCCAGATGCATGTGGCATATAACGGCCCACCTTAAACAAACTAACAGGTAGACATATTATTCTGTCTTGTGACACCACTGAGCAGGATGCAAGCCTCCACCACGCACACACAGATGTGTCATATAACAAAGCAGAATTTGAGCACATAACAGGTAAGTAGCCAGTACGTGCACCCACACATTCGTCCCAAAAGAAAGGGTGCCATGTGACAACACCCGCCCTCTCATTGCACAAATATGCACACTGACCCCGTTGCCACGCGCAGTGTGCACACAGGTAAGCAAAGGAAACTGTCACAGCTACCAAAGTGTGACACACCAATGCACATGTAGAAGAAAGTTTGGACACAATAAAGCACAGCACCTATTGACAGGTGCAGTGCCATGGGGCCAGAGCAACAAGGACCATTCGAAAAATAAGAAAGCATGTATGGTGGTACAAATCAAGATATAAACATGACAGGACAAAGGTATGCAGGAGATGACAATGGCCAGATGTGACGTCTGCCAGGTCAGACAAATCAACAAAGAGTCCTCAATGAAATAACATGTTGTGCCAGTCCCCAGATGGCAACAGGTCCCGGTAATCATAAATTATGCACGTGGCGCATGATATGCATTTACACCTCACACCTTGGACAAGTGATGCCAAAGCCATCTTTGTCGGTGGTGCGTCAGCCGTTCACGGTACGATCTCTAGATTATGGGCCCGAATCCCGTCGCTTGCCACCAATGTTAGAAGGCGACCTCAGAGGAGCCCGGAGGGGGCCCTGACTAGCCTGAGACCAACCCTCGCGGTATCGTAGCCGGGCACTGGCGGGAGACTCCTCAAGGGAGGAATCTCGTATCTAGGATCGCACACTCGGCACCACACGACAAAGAGACGCCACACCGTGGGTTCTTAAGAACAAATCTTTATCAAATCGGAGTCGTAGGATCTTTATGATCAGCACGGCAAGTATATACAAGTGGAGCACGGGCTCACAGAGTCTCGGGAAGGGGTAGGAGGTAGCGGGACAGTCTTTGTGGTTATGGATCAGATGCAGGGGCGTACCCGGCGCACAGCTCACAATCCTCGAGCTGGGGGATACGCTTGTCGTCGTCGGGGTCCGGCGGGACCAGGAGAGTCGGTGGGAGCCGCGAGTAACTCAGCAGGGCTCAAGCACAAGTTCGAAGGTCTTACGAACTTCAGGGAGCCGCGAGTCACTCAGCAGGGCTCAACCACAAGTTCGGAGGTCTTACGATCTTCAGGGAGCCGCGAGTCACTCAGCAGGGCTCAGGTGTTTCCAAAGGCGAATCTGGCGGATAGTCCCAGAGCACCCCTTGTTATAGGTCGACCTCTCTTTGATGTCCGGAGTCTGTGCAGGCAGGGGTCTTGTCACCTGGGGGTCGCTTGTCGGGGTTTCCTGCCAGTGTCTTTTGATCCTTTCAGGGCCGGGTTGGGAGGAGTCCCAGACACCCAGCAGGCGAGGAGCCAGCCCTCGGGGAGGCCGGAGGGCCGATCGAAACCTACCTTCCCAGGGGAGCTCAGAGGTGCGATGGAAACTGCTCCTCCCTCTCTCATCCCAATGGGAGCGCGATGTCCTCCAGCCGGAGTGGCGCCTCTAGGCCAGGGTCGCGCTGTGGCCGGGCGGCCATCTTGGTGCATGAAGTGGGCACACGGGCCCGGTGTGGCCGAAAGGAGGAAGGCCACGGACGGGGAAGTCCGGGTCGGGTGTGTGTGTGTTCTGGTGGGAAGGATCGGCTAGGCCGTGTACCCAGGGGCTGCATGAGGTGCAGGGGTCAAGAGATGTGGTGCGGGGACAGGGATGGCCATGCCACGAGGCCGGGTCTAACATCTAGTGTACAAACAGTGAATGAGACACAGCTAACACAAAGCTTGAGTGGTGCACTACAATGACCATTTCCCATCTGACCCACAGGTGACCAAGAACTCACTGCAGCAACCTGCAGAGCCATTCTCCCCCCGGTACATGGACTCTCGGATGTTGACTCCCAGGATTCTCTGGACGATGAGCTCGAAAGCCAGCCCATCTGGTGTTCCAGGGAGCAACAGGTCCCAGGACCCCATCGTCCCCCCACCACATATTCTGCAATAACGTCACTGCAGATCCCTGCTGTTACGCCTGTGCGTCCACCGCCACCACCAGTGCTGCCTGCCACACCCTCCCTGTCCCAGAGGATGACCACCCCACACCACCGACAGAGTAGGGCAGGGAGAGGATGCGGGTGCCCACAGTGGTGAGGCAACCGTTCTGTGGCAGAAGGGTAGGTGGGAGGGACAGGGTCACCCACAGACACCAAGAGATTGGGACCCATTCCCTGGACCACATCACCAGAGTCCTTGGCGCATATGAACAGGCCCAGGGACGAACGGGCCAGTCAGACTAACTGTTACGCATGCTCATCCTGCTGATGAGTTCCATTGACACCCGCATGGGACAAATTGTGGACATCTTGGGCCAGCAAGCGGCGGTACTGAGGGACAGGCCTGTGTCACAACCAACACCTCCACCTCCCTCTGGTTGGCCGCAGGATGACAGTTCACCATCCTCCCCTACGCCCACAGAGAGGGGTAAGTCCTCAGACCCCACTGGCCCTGCAGCAGGGCCCCCCTGCCAAGCGACGAAGGGGCCATCTTAAGAAAACCCTGGGAGTATCTGGAGGCAAAGCACCTGCCAAATGCCAGTCATGGAGCCAGCCCTGATGGCAACCCTCTTCACCACTGCATTGACTTTTCGGACTGTCTTTCCCCACACTGCCTTGTGAATGGCATCTGTCTGTTGGACTGGGTCACCACATCAATGTGGTTACTACTCTGTTATCTCATTTACCATAACTGTCAACTCACTGTTCCACCACCACCTCAATGTAAATGTACACCCCCTCACATGTCACCATTTTAAATAAAAAATCCTTACACACATGTTGTTGTGTCTGCTCCGTCTTTATCGCAGGATGTACAGTCTTCAACATGATCACAATGTACCAGGAGTATGGACTGTATGTAGCCAAGGAGAAGTTGAAGGCACCTAGGAAAACACAACAGAACATCATTCACTGGTCTGGGTGTGGCATCACAGACATCACACAACACCTAACATCAAGATAATCCAACATGCACACGTCACAATGGGCAACATCCTGTAGATGTTCCTAAATGACCTGTCCCTGAAACATTGCCAACCACCACTGAGTCTACAACTGGCTGCTGTCACAATTCTCACATACCCCTTCAAGACAACAGCAACATCATCAGACAATGGGTACGTTGTACATTGTCACCCACCTTCACGTGAAGTAGCGGGTGATGAGCTGTTCACGCAGGTCAACACCTTCCTCCTCTCCACTGTCCTCAAACTTGGTTTGCAGGCCGGGCTCTTGGGTCCTCATCATCAACCTGAGCAGGCGAATCTCCTTGCGAATGGCTAGGTTGTGGAGCATACAGCATGCCACTACAATCTGACACACCTTCCCGGGTGAGTACGCCAGTGCACCTCCGGTCTGGTCCAGGCAGCGGAAACATGACTTAAGCAGACCAAAAGTACGCTCCACCACATGACGTGTCCTCCTATGGGCATCATTGTAGCGGACATCTGCCGGGGTCCTGGGATTTCGCAGAGGGCTCAGCAACCAGGGACGGTTGGGATATGCAGAGTCACCTAGGTATGACAAACACAAATAAACATTGCAATGTCGCTGAGGCAGAGGCCAGCAGGTCACACACCCAGCATGCCATACGACGAGGCATACTCACCCACAAACCATGCACGCTCGGGAAGCAGATTATCCATCAGCTGGGGTACAATGCTGTTCCGCAGGAATTAGGAGTCATGGGCTGAGCCTGGAAATTTGGCACATACGTGGGAGATGATCATATCTGCCAGGCACACCACTTGCACATTTATGGAGTGGTAATGTGTACGATTCCTGTAAAAGTGCTCACGTACCTGTGGTGGCACAAGCCCAACATGGGTGCAATCAATGGCACCAACAACATGGGGGATTTATCCAAGGGGATAGAAATCTCGCTTCACAGCTGCCAATTCCGGACCCCTGGGGAAAATGATATATCTGTACTTGTATATCATCATGGCGGACAGAACATCACGTGGCACCATGCTGAACATCGGTTGTGACATCTTACCTGCGCTGGCCACTGTGTGCTGGAATGATCCAGTGGCAAAAAAATGCAGGGCCACCATCACCTTAAGTTCGGGTGAAAGCTGTGGGATATGTCCTGCTAGGCTGCAGGTGGGGCTCCAACATATCACAAAGGGTTTTCAGGGTGGCATTTCCGGATGATCGTCACATCCTCCATGTCCTCCAGCACTGTCAAGTGACGACGCAGTTTTGGTTTCCTCCTAATTGAGATGAAAGTGGACACATGTCAATGCAATACATCATGAGATGGGCACAGCTACGTTCTGGATGACACAATGCCAACAATTACTGTCATCAAAATTGAGTTACAGACCAGCTTACATGTAGGGACACCTTCAGCTACACAAATGGCACACCTGTCAACTTACACAAAACAAGTACCTCAAACACCACCTCAGTCAATGTGAATGCGCATAGGGATATGGCCACATGTACCATGGGCACGCCTGGGAGTATAGCATCCACCATGTGTGTAACAAATCAACCCCACTGTCTCATACCTAGCTGCTGTACCTGACACACCGTCATGCGCCATTCGAACCTGGCACACAACACAATGACCACAGTCAGAGCAGAAATGACGATTGTGTGCATGATCAGACATAAGAGGACATGCAAAAAAGATAATCATTCATTGAGACGGACATTGCTGTGATTGTCAATGCACCTCAACACATTGACATGTGTACACATTGTAGAGTCCAGGACAACACTGTCCTTTGTACACAACCATCAATATCATAAGTGACATGTGAGGGAGTACAGGCCAATCAACACAATCACATACACAAACATGGCATGTGTAGTCACCAGTGGAGTAAATGGAACATTGCCATCATGTGCACAATGATGTGCCATTGACCATGTGGGCACTGTTCACTGTTAATGTTTGCCAGATGGCCATTGCGATTGTATGGCACCCAAATCGTGGTAGCTACCACCTGGCCCCAGCGGTGTGTCACCAGCACCCCCATTTACACAAGTGCGGTAGTGATAGGCATGGAGACATGCCCAAATGGCGATTGGCATGCTCCGCCTCCCAAATCTCGGTGCCTCATGTGAATGTATGGCAACCAAATCGCGGTAGCTGCTGCCTGGCCACAGTGGAGTGTCACCAGCACCCCCCATTTACACAGGTGCAGTAGTGATAGGCATGGAGACATGCCCAAATAGCGGTTGGCATGCTCCACCACCCAAATCGTGGTGCCTCATGTGAATGTATGGCACCCAAATTGCCATAGCTACCGCCTGGCCCCAGCGGTGTGTCACCGCCATGGAGCATGCCCTTCAAGCCAATGGGAACCTTGATTGCGGTGGCATGAAGCTATTTGGAAAGTTGCGGTAGGCGTGGTCCGCCACTGAGGAGCCGGTCATTGGATGCATTTGAAAGATGCACTACCGCGGTAGCGCACACCGGGCCTCAGCAGAGTGTCACCGCCATGGACCATGCCCTTACAGCCAATGGGGACCTTGATTGCGGTGGCATGATGCAATCTTGAAAATCACGGTAGGCATGCTCCGCCACCGCAGAGGCAGTCATTGGATGCATTTGAAAGTTGCACCATCGCGGTAGCGCACACCGGGCCCCAGCGGTGTGTCACCGCCATGGAGCATGCCCTTACAGCCAATGGGAACCTTGATTGCGGTGGCATGATGCAATCCACTGCGGAGGCAGTCATTGGATGCATTTGAAAGATGCACTACCGCGGTAGCGCACACCGGGCCTCAGCAGAGTGTCACCGCCATGGAGCATGCCCTTACAGCCAATGGGAACCTTGATTGCGGTGGCATGATGCAATCTTGAAAATCACGGTAGGCATGCTCCGCCACCGCGGAGGCAGTCATTGGATGCATTTGAAAGTTGCACCATCGCGGTAGCGCACACCGGGCCCCAGCGGTGTGTCACCGCCATGGAGCATGCCCTTACAGCCAATGGGAACCTTGATTGCGGTGGCATGATGCAATCCACCGCGGAGGCAGTCATTGGATGCATTTGAAAGATGCACCATCGCAGTAGCGCACACCTGGCCCCAGTGGTGTGTCACCGCCATGGAGCATGCCCTTACAGCCAATGGGAACCTTGATTGCGGTGGCATGATGCAATCTTGAAAATCACGGTAGGCATGCTCCGCCACCGCGGAGGCAGTCATTGGATGCATTTGAAAGTTGCACCATTGCGGTAGCGCACACCGGGCCCCAGCGGTGTGTTACCGCCATGGAGCATGCCCTTACAGCCAATGGGAACCTTGATTGCGGTGGCATGATGCAATCCACCGCGGAGGCAGTAATTGGATGCATTTGAAAGATGCACCATCGTGGTAGCGCACACCTGGCCCCAGCGGTGTGTCACCGCCATGGAGCATGCCCTTACAGCCAATGGGAACCTTGGTTGCGGTGGCATGATGCAATCTTGAAAATCGCGGTAGGCGTGCTCCGCCACCGTGAAGGCGGTCATTGGATGCATTTGAAAGAGGCAGACCTGGACCACCAATTGCTGCAGCTTGGCACCTTTGAAACGACCCCAGGGGGCTATAAATGTGTGGGAGGGAGCCTCACATTTCCACTGCTCCCAGAGCCTGCTGCCAGAGACCCCTTACCTGCTGCTGCCTCCTGGGACTGCTGCCAGAGACCCCACGCCTGCTGCTGCCTCCAGGGACTACTGCCAGTGACCACCCACCTTCCGCTGCCTCCAGGGACTGCTGCCAGAGACCCCACACCACCCAATTCCACCGCTGTTGTCTCATGTCCACAGTGATGGCAAGGACAGAGAAGATCCGTGCCAGTCCCTTCATGAGCAAGGAACTGGTGGTCCTGCTGGACTCAGATTTAGGAGGCCTAGACATCTGACAACACTGTGCACCAGTCTTTGGGCCCCAAAGTACAACATGGTGGGTGGCATGGGCTCATGGCCGTTGTGGAATGTCATGTTGTAGTTTGTGTCTGTGTTGTCCACTCCTGTTCCATTCAGATCTGTCAGTGGCAACAAGTAGTGTGCCCCCATCATGGCCCCAGGTGTGCCCAGAGCTATTTGTGTGTCTGGTTGAATGGAGCCACTAGCAGGGTGTTGTGCTGTGTGGTCATCACATGGCTCACTTATGCCTGAATTTCAAGTTTCCATGCACTGTTTGAGTCAATATAGTGAGTTGGCATGATGTGATTGCACAGGCTGGTGTGCAACATGTAGATTTGGTGATCTTCTGTGATGCTTTGCTTGCATATGTTTGTCATGTTGCTGCCACTGAACTGACCCTACATCTCTCTCTCTCTCATGCAGCATCTCCTGTGGTCACGGAGGGACAGGAGATGGACACCAGTGGGGGTGAAACAGCTGCACAGGAGCCCAGTGACACAGATGTGACCAGCGCCTCGGAGGGGGACACGAGTCTGCTGGAGGAATCCCAGACTGAGACGCAAAGTTCCACGTCATCTGATGCCAGCGGTGATGCATCCATGTTGGCGGGCACAGGGAATAGAGACTCTGCATCATCTTCCACCACACAACGGCCAGTGCAGCCACTTCCTCTGGTGCTGCCCGTGTTCGCACCAGTAAGAGAGGAAGTGTGTCTTTCACCCCGGGACCCGCTGCCCCTGCCCCTGTCCCACCGCTGCCATCAGTGCTGAGTCTGTGGACCTTTTGCGCCAGCTGTGTGTAGGCCAGACAGCTCTCCTCAATGCCTTCATTGACCATGACAAAAAATTGGCACAGGTGGTTGCTTTCATGGAGGGCATACATTCAGACGGAGGTGGGCTGCACCGGACTGTCCAGTCTCAGTCCTCCACCGTGACAGCAGCCCTTCAACAGGCACATACACACAGTCCAGCTCTGGTCCCTTTGTTCTCCCCCCTGGCAGTAGCCATGTCTGATGATAGTGACCACGGTCCACAGACCTCAAAGTCACGATACAGCACACGAAGCACACAGCAGCCGCAACCTAAGTGGTCCCGGGCGCAGACACCATCCCCTCAGAAGACTAAAGCCACCCCAGAGCGCAAAGACAAAAGCCCATCAGGCAACACCAGGGGCCAAAAAGCAAAGAAGCAGACCTCAGGCTCACATGCCGCAGAGGCATCCCCAGCCAAGGTCTCTCCTGTCACTAAAGCATCTCGCAAAGAGAGGCATACAGTTTCTGTGCCCACTGAGAAGGTGGTGCATGGCAAGGGTACACCTAAGAAGGGCTCCAAGGCAGATTCACCCACCACCTCGACTCCCATTCTAAGCTCTGTCAAGCAGGGGGAGGAGGGCACTGTAGGGGTAACACCTGGTAAACAGGGGATGGAGGGGCAAAGGCGAAGCCAGGCGAAGCATTCCACTGGATCCAGTACGTCCCCAGAGGGAGTGCCAACATCTGCACCTGCTGCAGCCTTGGTGTTGAGTGTGCCTGTTGTGTCCACACCACTTCCCATTGATCCAAAGTCAGGCAAGCCAATTAGAATCCCCAAGAAGTGGAAAGGCACCCCTCACCACAATCTCCAACCCACACTGTGTCTCAGGTCTGCATGACTCCGCCTCCATGTGCCACTACACTACCTGGTCCAAGCAGCCCTCAAACTTGCCAAGCCACTGATAGCTCTACCTCAGCTGGTCTGCTCTCTTCCCGGTCAAGTGCCCCGACAGTCCCCGAGACACAGCCAGCTCCCAGTCCGCCTGACAGCCAAGTTTGAGTGGTAGTCACCCACACACCACTGTCTCTCACACAGGTGGGCCTGTACTGCACATTGTTACCCTTTGACTGTGTTGCTGACCATGGAAAGGTAGAGTCACACACATTCCCTGTGCAGCCTCTCCTGGAAATACCCTGCACTTCGTTTTTGCCACTGGCCTTGTTGCTCTTTGCTGTGTTCTAGTATTCCCTGTGCAGCTTCTCATGGACATACTCTGCCCTTTGCCCTGGCCACTGTCCTTGTTGTTCACTGTTGTTTTGCCCTTGCCTGTGCAGCTTCGCATGGACATACTCTGCACCTTGGACTGGCCACTGGCCTTGTTGTTCACTACTGTTTTGCCCTTGCCTGTGCAGCTTCTCATGGACATACTCTGCCCTTTGTCCTGGCCACTGGCCTTGTTGTTCACTGCTGTTTTGCCCTTGCCTGTGCAGCTTCTCATGGACATACTCTGCCCCCTGGACTGGCCACTGGCCTTGTTGTTCACTGCTGTTTTGCCCTTGCCTGTGCAGCTTCTCGTGGACATACTCTGCACCCTGGAATGGCCACTGGCCTTGTTGTTCACTGCTGTTTTGCCCTTGCCTGTGCAGCTTCTCATGGACATACTCTGCCCTTTGCCCTGGCCACTGGCCTTGTTGCTCTTTGCTGTGTTCAAGAATTCCCTGTGCAGCTTCTCCTGGACATACTCTGCCCTTTGCCATGGCCACTGGTCTTGTTGTTCACTGTTGTTTTGCCCTTGCCTGTGCAGCTTCTCATGGACATACTCTGCACCCTGGACTGGTCACTGGCCTTGTTGTTCACTGCTGTTTTGCCCTTGCCTGTGCAGTTTCTCATGGACATACTCTTCACTTTGCCCTGATCACTGGCCTTGTTGCTCTTTGCTGTGTTCAAGTATTCCCTGTGCAGCTTCTCATGGACATACTCTGCATTTTGTGCCTTGCTCTTCTCTACTCATGGTGCCTATCTGTGCAATATGTGAATAAAGACAGTTGCTCCTGTTGCCTGTTTTGTCAGTGTCCTTACTGAATAACGTTCTTTTGCTGTGTGTATATGGTTTACTGTGGCACATGGTCTGTGTGCCACTTCAACACAGCCAATGTCTTGGCTCACTTACTCTATTTTTTACAGGGGTGACAGGGACTTCAGTTCTTCCTGAACCAGATACTTGTGGGGGCAATGATGTCAGTTTTAAATGGAAGGCAGTTGTCATTTTCTTTATTTGTTCATGTTGGCTATATTATACACATGTCAGGTTGAGGGGCACTGCCAGCACAGAGTGGGATTCTATCCACAGTATTGCAGGCAGGCTGACCAGGGTCATCATGTATGTGTATTCTTCCCTTATGTGTGCCCAGTGGTGTATGTGTGTGGTCATCTTGTGATGGCCAGTCATCATAGTCCCATGGCTTACTTTCAATGTGTGCTCTTGGATGGTCAGGAAGTGTGCAGTGTGAAGGGGTGAGTTTATCGGGAGTGTTGATGTGTGCATGCCCCTGCATTGTCAACTACACACATGTGTCACCCAGGAGTTGTATGCCTGATGATTTGATTTTTCAGCCCTGTGGATGTGGTTGTATGCACGTGTGTGTGTTTTATGTTGTGCACTGTGCAGTGTGTTGGTGTGGCCTTGCTGTTCTGGCTGGCTCCTACTTGTTGTTTGTGTCACTTGTGAGTATGAAGAGTGTGTGACTGGCAAGTCAGTGTTGTGTTTTGTTGTTCATCCATGTGTCTTGATACTGTTTGTACTCACTGTGCAGACCTGCTGCTCCACACAGCCATTGTGGATGTGTTTTCTCATGCATTGCTGTCACATGGTGCCTTTTTGCCTCCAGTATGGCATGGTGTGTTTGTTGTCATTCCATCCCCTATCTGTGCTTCAGATGCCTACCCATTGTGAGTCTGCACTCCCTCTCTTTGTGTATGGTACACTCCTGCCATGTCCCCTACTGACATGCAGTACACTTCACTTTGATGTCAGCTGTCCCCTTGGTTTACATGTGTGTGTGCCTCCCCATCACTTCATTTGTGACACTGTGCTTTGGGTGCAGTTCTTTGGCCATGATCAATGTGTCACTCAGGGCATTTCACCAATGGGTTGCATGTGATGTTCTTGTGCTGTTTGGCAGTCATGGTTGCTCCTGTGCAGTTCAACTGTGTGTGCTGCCCAGTCCTATGATCAAGTTGTTTCCTGCTTTCTGTCCCAGACGTGTGCATCTGTTTGTGTTGTGTTGGATGTATGTGTGTTGGCTGTGGTATTGCTTCACTTCCTGGGTGTGCTGTTGCATTTGTGCTGTGCTGATTGGTGTTGTGTGGGCTGATGGTATGTCACTCATGTCTGTGTGTGGCTGGTATGCTTGGTGAGCACACACTGCTTGTTGTGCATGCAGTGCTGTGTGTGTATGTTGCCATGTCATTGCCTGGTGTGCATCCCCTGATGTCCTGCTGTGTTTTCTATGTGATTTATTTGCCTGTGCATCTGTTGTGTGTTTGATGTGGCTTGGTTGTTCTGTGATGGTGCACTTCTTGTCTGTGTTGTGGTATGTTGTCTGCGCATTGTTCCTGAGTGATGAGGTTGTGCACTCCTGTTGTGTCTGTGCTCCCATTGCCTTTCCACAGTTTAGCTGCACGGGGCATGTCTGTTCTTGTTGTGGTTCTGTGTGTGTTTCTGTTGGGTTATGTGTTTGTCTGTTGTTTTTGTGCAGACATTTGTTCTGGCATCCCTGTGTATGTGTGATGTCTGTGGCTACCCCCAAGGTGTGTGATTGTTTGTCTGTGTATTGACTGGCAAGTATTGCCAGCCTTCAGTGTGTTTGACACTGGTGTTGTGTGCTGCTGGTGTGAGGGGGGTATGTGTGTACATTCCTACTGGTGTTTGGCAATAATGGAGTGTGACAATGGGCCCTGTGTGTTGTGCTGCTGGTGTACTCATGTGGAGTAATTGTATACATGCTTGGCTATTCACAGTTTGACTTCCGGGTCTTCCTTTTATCCTTGTGCCTATGCATGGTTTGCCTTGCTGTCTCCCTGTGTTGTTGCACTGAGCAGTCTGTGGTTTGACTTCACTCACTGTGCCAGCGATGTGTGCTTTGATGGTCTGAGGGTGTTGTTCTCTGTTCCTTGTCTTGATGTGATGTACACATGCTTGTTGTTTGTCTCCATGGCCTTCCATTTGTGTGCACCCCACTTTGGGTTTCCTATTGGTTGCTCTCCATTGCTGTTGGAATGTGGGGTGTGTATGTATCTTTGTGTCAGTATGGGGTATGTCTGTGTGACTTGGCAGGCTGTGTGTCCAGTGGGATGTTTGTTCCTTGTATGTGTGTGTGTTCATTTAGTGCTTGTACTAATTTGTCTTACCTTGAGTGTTGTGGTGTTGTGGTGTGTGTGTTTCCCTGGCCCTGTGCTACTGTGCTGTGTGTTCCTGTGCAGCCACTCCTGCAGTGGCTGTCTCCCTGGTTGTTTGTTGTTTGGTGCAGGATGTGGATTCACCTAGCTTGTTGTTGTGCATTGGGGTGCACAGGAGTGGCACATGGCATGTACCTTCAGGGGGTGTGCTAGTGTGTTGTGGGTGGAGGTGTGGCCCTGTGGTCTTTATGCCCTGCCCATGCCTGGCACTGGCCCTGCCTTCTGCATTGTGTGCATGTATTCCCTTGTGTTCACCGCTGTGGTGACGAGACCGGGACATTGCTGCATGATTGCGGAATATGTGTGTCCAGAATGTGGAGGGGTGACTTGGTGGCTGGTGGGTCATGTGTGGGTGCCCTTGTGGATGTGTTCCTGTCTCAACCAGGGTGTCTGATGTGGATTTGGACCCTGTGTCAGCCCATGTGTTGTGTTTGTGTTATTGCGTACCTGCGGCGGCGTCCCCGGCGGTCCATGAGTTGCTGGAGATGTAGCAGGTACAGCACCGGAAAAACGTGTAGAGCTGGGTCCATGGCGGTCCGGACCGGGTGGTGTGGAACGGGACTCTGGTTTCGTGCTCCGCTGTCAAGCTTCCGCCGTCTCTGGTTGGGTGGTTTCTCTGCTGCAGTGCGACTGGTTGTTTTGGGCATCCTAATTTGTGGAGTGGGGCGGACATCATTCCGCACGGCGGTGAGTCTCCATTGGCTCTCACCGCCACGGTGGCGGGCGCACTTTGATGGCGGTGTGTGTCGCACCACGGCGGACGGGAACTGGGCTATGTTTGGCCATACTAATATGGTGGCTGTGAGGACCGCAGTTCGCGGGCGGAAAAATCCATTTTTTCGCACCGCCAGCACCATGGTGGTGCCACCGCCCGCCATCCCAATAGACCCCAAAGTGTCACAAAAACGTTATCCTCACTCATCCGGGCTGTTCCCAGGGCATGAACACAATTGGGTGAGAAAGATGCCCTTGAAGCAGTTATAAACTAGATGAACATAACCTAGTCTGCTGTCCTTCCATACTGCACTCCATCAAAGGTAATGTCACACCAGGTTGCAAAGAATTCTGGTTTTCATGGATGTGATGCCAGCAGTTAACAAGATGTGTCTAAAATGACTAGTATATGTAATGACATCCTTTGCAAGCCACATACACTAGAATAAATAATTCATGAAAATGAGGTAGCAGGGCGACACGGAGGTGACTGTGCTGCAAGTCACCTTAAAAACATATAAAAATACTCCACAGAGCCCTCTATACACCTCTACACCTATTCCTGGATATATCCAAGCAAACGCCCAACAATAATTACTACATAGATACTCTCGATCTGATGATTGTCTGCTAATTAACACTAATTCCACCATGCCAACAAATCTTCAATTGATTTTTGGCCATGAGATCTCACATCTGCAATTTCTATGCTGACTCAGGAAAAGCAAGTGCCTTCCCTCTATTCAAAAGCTTGGCACATTATTGTTGCCATAAACAGTAGCTAAATTGTCAGGCACATTGTGCAAAACTTTTTTATAGCTTTGTTGTGTAGCGCCGAATTTGGCCCAAGGGAATTACATTACTTTACATAAGCAACACATTTTATTACACTAGGTAAGATTTTCTTTTTGTTAAGCACAAGGGAGTTTGAGGGACATATTCACTAGCATTTCACACGACTCAGGTCAGCAAGCAAAGTTACTGTGATGCATTGCGTGAAATTGAGAGAGCAGAAATGTGCCTTTCTAATAACATGTGGCAAACGTCTTCTCCCTTCTAGGACCAGAGAACTGTGTGCTGCTTAGTGCCAATGTCTGCACCCTTGCATCTGCACCCTTGCGCCATACTGCAAGGGTGCATGTGCTGCCAGAGGTTTGGTTTGTGCAGGAAGGGACATCTTCCTGCACAAAAGCAATCCAAAAAGGCCTTTTACACTTTCTGTGTGTAATGCAGTATGCAGTATGCAACCCATCAGCAAATGCTCTTAGGCACCTTGTTAGGGTTGTAAAATGTTCTTTAAATATTGCCACAATATGATATGCTCATACCATAGGGCACCATAAGGCAATATTAATGGCAACACAGAAATAGGCAATTTTCTATCAGCATAGCATATGCCTGCCTTCTCTAATCCTACTAACTTTACTTAAGTCCGTATTCCTAGTTGCGTTTTACATTCTGATTTGTGCACAAACTGAAGTTTACACAGGTATCGACATTTTGAGTTGTGCATCAATTATTAGACTCCACAGTTTACCTCTGACAGATTTCCATCCCACCCCCCATGGTAATAACAAGGTCTATACCAGGTTGTGTGGCCTTGCTTACCAAGCAAGCAACATTTATTGACATCAGACTACTGGTCATGACCTGAGTTGTTGACTTAAAGTAGTGGTGGTTGCATACCAATTTTTATGAATTAATATTCTTGAACAGATCTTTTTTCTGTACCACAGAAGAATGTTGTTGACTGGCCCCACTCAGGTAACATTTTCACTTAAATGTGACGCCCAGACCCTTGTGCTGACATTCTGTGGGTGCGTTGAGTACTTTGTGCATTTGAGGCCATACATGGCAGCAAGATTCTGCTTGCAATATGAGTATGTCTGCTGGGACCAGTTGGATCCTTTTTAGATGGCTCCTATTTTAGCTTGGTTCAAGATGGAGGATAGCTAAAAGTTAATTCCTGTAGCCAGTGGGTGGAAACCGAAGACACTGAAGACAGTGAGGATGGAGTTGTGGTCTGAATGGTTATTATTTTAATATTTGCCCGGATAATTACATTATGGCAAAATCACTGATCATTCTGCACTGTTTATTTGATGATTTATAGAATCTGCAGGGTCATTTGAAAACTATGAATAGATTCAGGGCTATTCACAAAGGTAAGATGCACTTGTGAACAATTTACATGTGTAAATTTACTCTCAAAGTTGTGAGTAACTTTAATACTTTAGCTCTTCACCAAATTCCAGTGTAAACTCACACAACAGTGTAGAGTTACAAGTCTCTACTCTGTGAAAAAGCGAATGGAGCCTAAATTATATGTATAAGAAAAAATAATTAAGTCTAGAATCACACGTCATACCCCTGGCACAACAAAACCCTACCATATAAAATAATGGAGACATGAACTTTACCCAATTGGAAATAAACTTAATTTAAAATACATTATTTCAAATAAACAAATAAATACATATAATTTAAAGTTAAAAAATATATAAAAATAGTACATATTTTTAATGTATTTCACAAATATTTGAATAAAGGTTTATGCTTTTAAATTTGTTAGTAAATTATCATTAATCAGTCTTCCATAACTTTAGATATTTAGGGGTCGATTCCGGCTGCAAAACGAACCGACCGACATGGACCCGGAATGGAGACCGACCGACACGGACCGGCGCCGTACGACCCGTGCAGTACGATGCAACGCGTGTGAATTACAACCGACACGTACGGAATACAAGCCGTACGACCGAGCTGTTGGGAAAACAGTGATTCGTCCGGAAAACCGACGCGAGTTGAACGGACTGACACGTACCAGGAATGAACCCGACCGACACGTACCCGTGATGTCCGATCCGCACAGTACGATGCAATGCGTGTAAAACCAGACCAACTCGCACGGAGCCCAAGCCGCAAGACCGACACGCACAGAAAACAGGGACCTCAAGCAATAGAGATCTCCGCGACTTACACGTATGAAACACAGAAGAAAGTCAGCGTGAATAACCCGGAAAAGCCCGCACTAGCCAACATCAGTGTCCGTCTCGGTCAGAAGAATGTCTCCTTCATGCCTAGAAAACCCAAAGGAAATAATACAAAAAAAGGACCAAACAAGCAATGACAAAGTCAATAAATATTTTTTAAAAAAACTGGAACAAAGACACACCCACAACTCCACCTATATAAAGGACATCAATCACTACCATGATCCTTTGCACATAGCAGACAACAGCCAGCAGAAAAACACCATCACACAGCAACCACAGACACACTCACAAGTCACCCTTCACACAACTTTCACACCATTAGCATCTCACCAAAAGCACACACACATACAGCTAGCAAAACCAACACTAACCCACCCTCACTTGCACCCTCACACACACATCACTCACCACCACCACCCATCACCATGCCCCCAAAGAAGAATCCAAAGTTCACAGATGATGAGTTAGAAGTGCTGGTAGGCGAGATCATCACAGTAGAGCCACATTTGTTTGATACATTGGTCCAAAGGACCCACATGTCACAGAAAACAAAGATGTGGGCGAGGATTGTGGACAAGGTGAACGCACAAGCACCAACATTGCACACAAAGGACGATATCCTGACAGGTGGTTTGACGTGCACAGGAGGGTCAAGAAACTCATCGAGAAAGATCACGCCTTGAGTAAGCGCACTGGCGGTGGCCCTCCTGCCAAACCAGTCTACTTCAGGACCTGGGAGGAGAAGGTGCAGGACATCCTACCACCAGAGAGCGTCCATGGTCTAGCAGATATACCAGAGCCTGGTGAGTACACAAACAACATACTCAATATTGTGTGGCAAGTGAAACCATGCACCGTTAGCAAAGCCAAAGTAACCAATAGATAATCATCCCAAGATGTGTGTGCTAGTCAGACAAACACAATACCTGCCATCTCATAGTGACTTGGAACTGTGTCATGACATGTATCAACCTACAAACAAATAGAGCAAGGCAGTGGCACAAAGCCAAATAAACACTGCCAGACAGTTTGTCACCACAAACACCCTACCTCACAGTGCAGCTGACTGACAGGAAGGAATAGTGGGTGTGCAGGTGAAGTGAGTGTATCCAAAAGCATGATGGGGTTTGTAGTCACAGATAATGCTCCCCCTCAAAATTGGCCCAACAGGACCTCTCTGAACCATGCCCACATCACAGGGAGTGGAAAATGACTGACAAGATGGCTGACACTGGGTCCTGCTGTGGGAGCACAAGGCCCTGGTAGGGCTTGTGCGCCAATCAGAAGCAGGACACCACTGACTGACATCCTGAAAGACAACTTGCATGCCCTCCAATGGAAGCACGTTTCATGGTGGGATGTCTGGCCGGGTGGGAAGGAGGACTGACAGCTCTGACCATAGTTACCAGCATGTGGAGACACACACACCCTCAACACAAACTCCACACAACTCACCGTGTAGAATGCATTGACTCACACCGTAGTGAAATATCAGCCAAAGATACACTGTACTGGGTGCTGCTGTGTGAAGCACAGGGGCTCTCTTTGGACTTGTAGCCAAACAAACACAAGGACTTCACAGTCAGCCATCTTGCCATTGCTGTCACACCCCCTCACAGGGAAGCAGAGTCAAAAGGAAGGAAGTATGGGCATGCTGGGAAGGAGGGTGTAGCCAAGAGCATGATGGGAGTTGCAGTCACAGACATTCCTCACCCACCCACATGGCCCAGCACGCTCACACTGAACCATGCTCGCCTCACAGGGAGTGGGAATGGACTGACAAGATGTCTGACACTGGGCTCTGTTGTGGGGAGCACAAGGCCCTGCTGGGAACTGGGCACCAACAAATACCAGGACTGCACAGTCAGCCATCTTGCCATTGCTGTCACACCCCCTCACAGGGAAGCAGAGTCAAAAGGAAGGAAGTATGGGCATGCTGGGAAGGAGGGTGTAGCCAAGAGCATGATGGGAGTTGCAGTCACAGACATTCCCCACCCACCCACATGGCCCAGCAAGCTCTCACTGAACCATGCTTGCCTTACAGGGAGTGGGAATGGACTGACAAGATGTCTGACACTGGGCCTGAGAAATGATGTGGCTGACAATCACACATATGCACTGGCCCAACAAAACACGGTTGCACACACAGCCATTGCAACCATATGTTCAAACTCATTGTCTGGGGATGCAGTGTCCAGGGATGCCCCCTGGCCGGGCTGGGGATGTGTGTCTTGCAGATGACAAGTGTGGAGAGCCATATATGGTACATTGCACAAAACACACAGGAACTCACATATACATCATTGACAGGGGACATCTGACAGTGAATGGCATGGACACGCCAATATAGCCGACACCATAGCATGGTCTCATCCACACTCTGTGCTGTTGTGAGCTGCATTCCACTCCTACATTGTGCTGAAACATATGCATCCTTCACACAACACACCACTCACTGACATAGACACTGTAGACACAAGGTCCAACCTGGACTGCATTGTAGGAGACATGCAACTCAGAGCAGCAAAATTGCAACACACACACCACCGGCCCTCACTGTCATGAGCATTGAAAAGCCAGAGTGCTACCTTGCCCAATCCATGTCACCATGGAAAACATTGACAAGTCAAATCACATATGCACGTACAAAACTCAGCACCAGACTCATTAACGATGGTGACATCATCACTTGTATGAAATGAGATGGGAACTATGAACACTGTACAAAAACACAGGCATACTGGACTGTGACCATGTCAGACCAATACACCAATGTGGCACACAAAGACTAGCAAAATCTGCGACCACACATGCCCCAATCTTACAACATATCCTCAGTGGAATAGCACGTATGTCCTTGTTAAAGCTCACATGTGTACAGGGATGACACACCTGTGTCAGCAACGTGATGGCCCTTGAGTTGTAATGGTCATGTACAGACAAATCTATATATGAGCTGGGCATGCACACTAACATTGGGCGTAGTTCGCGTAGTCGCGCTTCGCGAAGCTCCGCGAAGATGTATTTGCACTATGCGAGCTACATGCAGCTTCGCGAGCGTGCGTAGTTGCTTGGGGCGACCGTTCGCGATGCCTTTTTCTTGTTCGGGAGCACGGTGAGCGTGTTCGGGGAGCTGTTTGCATTCTCGCGGGATTATATCTCGCGATCTTACCCATGCGGTCGCCAATGGGCGCGGCCATCTTGTTTTTCAATTGTCCCGCCCGCTCCCGATGCCTTATTTCCCGTTCCGGGTCGCGGATAGCGTGTTCGCGATGCGCATGTCGTGTTCGGGAGCGCATTTTACTTGTTCGTGACGATTATTGCATGTTCGCGAGAAATATCGCGCAAACTTACCCACGCGGTCGCGAATGGGCGCGGTCATCTTGTTTTTCACTCTATGCTATGGTTCTTGGCCATCTTTTCTATCCTCCCTTAATCTTTGTAATCCTTTCTATTTAAAACATTTTTTCTGACTTTTTTTAGTTATCATCTATCTCTCTCTTTCCCTAAGTTTATATTTTGCATTTTATTTCTACTTTTACTGTGTTTTTTTTACATTTATTACTTCTTTCTTACTTCTTCCCCTTAACTTTTTTTTCCCCTTCTAACTTTTCTTTTCCACCTCCCACCCACCCCAGAACCATGGCCAAGGGTACATCTAGCGCAAAGGGCAAGGGACCTGCGGACAAGAGCCGCCTGCCTTGCGGCAGAATGCGTCCTGCAGGGGTGCAGGCCCGGCAACTTTTTGGGGAGGCGGAGGTGGCCGCCCTTGTTTTTTTCATTCAGCGCCACCTCCTCTTGACCTTGGCAGCAGGCGGCAGGCCCGGCTCCGGGTACGCTACCCGGGAGCGTCACCGTCGGTGGGCGAAGGTGCGCCGGGCAGTGTTCCGGTGCTCAGGGGTCCGGCGCACACATAATCAGCTGGCCCACCGGCGGTCCGACATCCTGGACCGGGAGCAGGACCTGTTGGACCTGTTAGTTGCCGAGGTCGTTGGGCTTGGTGAGTAACTTATTGTGTATAAATTACATTTTTGACGAACAACAAGATTACTGCTGCATGCTACGCGTTGCTGGTAAATTACGTTCC
Organism: Triturus cristatus; assembly: GCF_964204655.1. Taxonomy (NCBI): domain Eukaryota; kingdom Metazoa; phylum Chordata; class Amphibia; order Caudata; family Salamandridae; genus Triturus; species Triturus cristatus. The sequence goes on from NC_140594.1 coordinate 1,024,781,680, forward strand.
GAAAATCGAAATCTTCTGTGATTGTAGGACCCAGGTGCTCGGTACTACTCTTACTTGTTTGCAACTTTGCGCTAGCTTGTGCTGATTAATGTAAGAGTTTATTTTAGAGAACTAAAGTTAGGAAATGCGATTTGCTAGAGAGACTCTAGTCCTTCCATTGTCCTACAGTGAAATAGTGGTGGATGGATATTGGATACTAGGTTTAGTTAGTATTAGTTAATAATTGTTTTACGCGGTCTGCATGACGCCTCCTCTGTCACTGAGTGCTGCTTACCCCAGTCCTCCGTAGAACCTTTTGTACTTTGTTTAGTGAGTGGTAGGCTTAGCATGGTCAGTCAGTAGCAGAACTAGATCAGAATCATGCAACCAACCCACAATTTGTTGTATGTATGCACAAATGTATGCATGTGTCCTCCATCTCATCTATGCATTTGATGGCTAAATAAAATGGAAATGCAGACTAAGTGAACAATTGGCCCCTCTGGAATAGGTGGTGTAGGTCAGGTGGTACTTACTAGGCTTCGTTAGTATTTGTAAACAGAATGATTATGGAACACTGGAGTGTTCATAAATAAGTAGACGATCCGTGAATCCAGCAAGCAGCTAGTAGTCGATCCATCTGATTAGATAGGTCAATTTTATTGCAATTGTTGTTTCCTAAAATGTTTTTTGACTTATTTTTCCAAATGATTTATTATTATTTGTTTCACAGCACTCCTTAATGTTTGTCTCTTTCTTTATTATATTTTACATGATCATCAGCACCACCCAGGGGCAAGAAGACGGGGTCCGAGTCGGCGGGAGAACCACAGGGCCGCTCCTCTACCGAGGCTCCTGCTGCTGGCCCCAGTAAGTCCTCCAGTGGTTATATTAACAGTTAGATTTCCCTAACTTTTACTGCATCTTTTTTTTCTGAACTATAAATTATGGTTCCACTTTCTAATACTATTTTTTACAAAAGCTTCTTTGACCTTGACTATCTGTTTCCAAATTCTGTTTATCCCAGCCTCTAACTCAGTTCCTTTTAACTGCCTCTGCAATGACTCTCTGTACTACTACTACTATTATTCTGTCTGTAGCGAAGCTTGCACAGTTGCCCACTCTTTATTGAAGGTTTTCTTTGGAATAATAAAACTCTGATTGACCAATAGCTCTAGCCACTGTGTCCTGTCCTTTGCGTTGTCCTCTTCTAGTCTTCTCAATGTTGAGGCTTTGACAATTCCCACAACCAAAATGCCCAACCAGATATTTGACTAGTATTTTGGATCGGACAGTACATGATACTACTACTGTTGCAGTGATTCTGCAGAGCCACATACAGAACTATGCACAACAAAATAGGATGTTGGTGATGGGAGGTTGAACCTTACTAATCACACCTCAGTCCGAAGAACCCACGATCCCCTGACCGACTAGCTATAGTGTCTCACATTAGGGTCCCACTCCCGACCGACCCCACCCGACGAAGAAGATACACAATGATGATGACTGAGACAGACAACCCAGAACATAACACCATTTTGCTCACTCACTTGTGTAAGTCAACCCCACCACACCAAATATCACATAGTCTATGTGTAAGTTCAAAAGGTTTATTTGATACAAGTAACAAGCTCTGTACGTCGTTATATGAAATTTAATTTACTACAGCCATCGTCAATAAGCCAGCAAAAAGCATAAGATTAAAACAGTAAACATTTACAAGTGCATGACAACAAGAACAAGACAAAAGATCTGTTGAATTCTGGAAGACCCCTCACCGTAGAACGTAGAAATACTGGTTACATCATGATCATAAGCTCTGTAAATCTCTGGTTTGTAGAAGGGAATCTTCCGCCTATTATATGAGAAAAATGCTGCGCGTTACCCGTTAGATAGTATACTGCTGAATGCAAGCATTTTGTAGTCATGGCAAAAAGTGTAACATCATGTATGTGATGGCTAAGCAATACGGATTAACCAAACTCAATAACAAAGTGGCTTGTTTTTCGACCTCTTCACTTCTACGCAACCGTCATGTGGCGTCAAAGGCGTCTACTACACATGTCAATAAGCTGCCAGGTAGAATTAAATATGCGCAAAAAGAGTAGTAGTCGACATGATGAATCTAAAAGGGTTACACATGGCTCAGGCTAACTTTCAAAAGAGCAGAGTAGGACTAGATGACCCTAGGAACCATATCACTACTAGTGTCTGTCTACTGACTGTACTATTCTAGTGCTGATGTATGTTTTATTAACTTTTTCTTCAATGTTCCAAGTGAACACTAATAAAATAGGGGGAGGTTTCCAGGCATCTAAAAATGTGTAATGTTTTTTCTAGGCATACTACCAACCACCAGTGCCGGCGGGGCCAGCGGCGATGGCGATGCGGCCATTCCGGAGGGGATGGGAGAACTGGCGGCACCTGCAGGAGCAACAGGGGGGGAGTCAGCAGCAGTGGCCGGCGGTGGTAAGTTATACTCATTACTTCTTGACATTACTACTAGATGGAAGTGTGTTCACTACTTCACTGTACTGTGCGACTTATTAAGTTGTAGTGAACATTATACAATGGTTGAAGAAGACACCCTTTACTTAGCATTAGCAGCGTGAGTTGAGTAACCAATGGCCTCTTCTATTTGACTCCAAATCAGCTGTGAAGGTTTTATGGATAAGACAAACTCAGATCAGATGGCCTTGATGGATGTGTTGAACAAAGAGGGAAAGAAGGGTGGAAGGACAGTCGAGATAAATAATATGACTGACTGGCAGAGTAGGATATGTTGGAAGCATGCATAGGTGGCTGATAGTAATCAGATCAGATGCATGGGTTGTTGAAGGATGGGTGGAAGGTGAAAGAGGATTCCTGTCTGGGTGGGCAACACAGTATGGGTGGATAGTACTAGATAGCAATTGTCAGCGGTGTTTGGTTCAAACTCAAAGCCAAGGCAAGCAAGTAAGGAGCGGACGCATGGGTGGTTGTTGGTGAAACCAACTAAGGTTTGTTAAGAGATATATAAAAAAGAAGGATAGACCTTTACTTTAATGGATGTATTCCTGGAAGTACTATTATCAATAGACAGCATAGGTGGAGACTGTCACTGGAGAGTCTTACTTTGACGAAAATGTAAAAGAAACTGCGCCAGAGTAGCAAAGCGGAGGGGAATATAAGTAGTATTTTCAGAATACAGTTGACTCGCAGTTGTTTGCAAGCACGTCTTATATATATATATATATATATATATATATATATATTATCAAGCCGAAGCGCCTTCCTCCGACTCCTCCGACTACTCCCTACCTATGTTAATGTATTTTCGATTGGGTCAGCCAGCCTGCAAAGGGTGGCCTATCTGTTGGTTACACAATCAATGAAAGCAAAGTACCCTATGCAGTAGCGGTCGGTGGTAGGAATGCTGGCGGGCGGTGACATGGAGAGGGGCAGGGTGGGTGGCAAGTAAACTATGTATTACGGCCAAATACAGGTAATTAAAAATAAAAATAAATAAAATGATTTTCATTGTGCTCACTGCACCGCAAATGCGATGCAGTGCGTGCAACGAAATTTGATTTATTTATTTATATGTATTGTTTAATTACCTGTGATTGTCCGTAATCCATAGTTTACTACCCCCACCCTGCACCTTCCTATGTCACCGCCCGGCAGCACTCCCACCACCGACCGCTACTGACCTGATGTCGTGTTACGATCTATAATATAAGCAATGATCATTGGATCCGATAAATATTCAGCCTTTTTGTAGTACCCAGGGCAGGGTGAAAGTGAAATTGATCATTTGCCCTCATGTAACAGACAGAGTATGGCCAGTGCCACCGGCCGTAATACAAAAATATGAGCTTCCCCACCTGCAGACAGTAGTAGTAAATAAAACTAACGTGAGTCTGCATCATGTGACTCATATCTGTTTCTCTTGGGTGCAAGCTTAGCTGACTGAGCTGGCATGCCGGCTACAACAAGGTTATGTAATTGCGCTAAACTAGAGATAAGAACAACACGACTGGTTTGTACCGGAGTACATAGTACGAGTATAATGTCGGAAACCTCCACAAATGTTAGAGTCCGAGGAAGTAGGAGTATAGATACTTACCACCAAATCACAAATGTTATGTAGTGTGCTTGCTTGTGATACTGTGCCACTATGTGTTGAATGAATTTAGTGTTTCTGTTTTGCTAAGAGTATTGGTTACAACATGTTCTATTTCTTTCTTGGTATAGATACTCCTTCCACACCAAAACCAACGAGGAAGGAGTTGGCAGCCAGGGCCCGGCACCGTAAACTGGAGGCCATTTGCGATGAATATCGCCGGCTGGTGGCTCAGGCGGAGGAAGAGGAGGAGGCGGCTGCAGCTGCAGCCTCCTCCAATGCCTCGGGCCCCAGTCAGGCCTTGCCTCCAGTTTTACGGCGCCATGGTCCGGCAGCCGCCCGCCGCCGTGCCTCGATCTCTACCACTGCTGCCCCCCACCCTGCATGTAACTGCAGGGCATTTCGCCGCCAGCTGCTCTGCCGGATGCCCCGCTTGGAGGAGCACCTAGAGGAGCGTGTAAAAATCCTAGTGGATAAACACCTGGAGGCCCGCCGACTATAGGACATTGTCATTTGCCCCTTTTTTAATTCCTTTTGTTGGTGGGTGGGTTTTGGGCATTGGGGTTTCATTTACGGACATTTGGGACTTTGAATTTCGTTTTGCACATTGGTTGGGGTTAGGGAGGGGGGTGGGTTAGGTCAGAGTGGAATAGTTTATTTTTGTTAGGGTACATTACATTTCATATTATTTACTTAAACATACGATGTTAATGTTTTGTGGTGGGTTACTGTTTTCCAAATTCAATTTTCGTCACATGTTTTGTTACTTTGTTTCCTTGCTGCTGCATGCCCGCAGCCAGTGTTTGATTTAAAAGACCTACCGATTTTGTAACACACAAACAGATAGATGCGGTACCCCTCACTGAGTTATTTTTAATTGTCATACTAGTACTATCAGTCTCTCCTCCTAGTCCATTATACCTCCCACCAAACATATCTTACCTGTGATTGATGATGATGAAGTTCGGCACACTGATAGCTGCATGGTTGGTTTCCCAAATGAATGGAGAAGATGCCATTATTGTAGTGGTAGTAGTAGACACTGGCAATAGCATTTGAAAAAAGAAAGAGAAAGTCACTTGACTGAGACAGACTGTGGGAGGAATAGTAGAACAAAGTAAAGTACAGCATGGGTGGGCAAGATCCTTGCCCTGCCTTAGTTGAAATTCAATTAGTATTGCTTTCACCACATCTGCCCCAGCAAGCGATCAATTGTTGGTGTACATTTAATGTAGTCACATCACACCTCAATATAAATCACACAACCCGGGGGAAGAGGGTTAGGGATTGATACATGGATGGGAAGGGGGGTTTTGGGAAAGGTTTGACAAATAAAAACAGACAGTATGCATGGACACAACAAAAGTAAAACACAATCTTGGAAGACGACCATGATCCATTATGAAAGAAATCTATAAAGTGAGAAAAAGGAAATGCATGCATGCTGATGAAGAGAACTTGATGGTTAATGATAATGAGTTGTACTTACTAACTACTACTATACAATTAGACAGTACAAGGCAGAAATTATTAATATGAAATTTGCCTTGCCTGTCTGCCCTCAGACTGAACCAAATTACATGCTGTACCGGGCTTACTTTTATTTTTCAAGCTAGCAAAGGAAATGAAAAAATAGCTGTAGGGATCAATTACCAAACAAACCACAACACACAGTCGTAATGATTGAAGAGAAAAAAGGAATCAAATAAATTTAAAGACGAATGATGAATGATACTAAAGTTACTGTATTATCCTGGTCCAAATGTGGAGTTGCATCATTCTCGTCATTCCTCTTGGTCCTCCCTTCCATGGACACTTCGCACATCAATCTTGGGTACCACTGCCTGCCTGATGCGGATTGGTAAGGTAAGTGTGAGTTGTTTCTCCCACTATAGCCCAGGTTAAAGGCCGGCCTGTAAGTGTAGATGGAAAAACAAAAGGGGTATTGAAAAATAACTGAATTAAAAAAAATAAACTCCATTACAGTGGAGTGCAAGAAGAGAAGACAAGACTCTTGAGAGAACACTTTCAGACTGAGGCGGCTTGGATAGGATACATAGTGTCTACTCTACAGCATTAAGCTACAACAACAACGGGACAGGAGCCAGCACAGCCACAGAACAGGCCAACCACGGCACAGGCCAGGCACCCTACCCCCATTTACCTTAAATTTTGACAGAGCCAGACAAAAGGCATATGCACTGCAGCAACCTAGCATTTTCCAAATGAAGTGACTAAATCAATGTGCCACTGTCCCTCATACCACTATACTCTACTCCAGTCCACACCACTACACAGACATGTAGCCTAGGTCTGCTGTGGTTCTTGTTGAAACTGTTTACCTTTTAAGGCAGTCCATGATACCCAGTTATTCCATCAATTATCTCCGATCCAACTGACTGACTGTGTGCAAAGATAGTATGCTCAGCATCATGACCGTGTGGTACGTGTTCTCCAACACCAACTCAGTCTGTAGTGACTGATTAAGTTTATAATATATTCCATATTACAAAATTGCAACGGATATTCGCCGGCATCTGCAGTGGTAGGAGTACAATGTGGCTATTAAACAACAAGGAAACATTGACTGTCACCTGAGTCACTTTTACTTTGTAGATAAACTAGTATAGTTCAACTTCATGCACATTCACTCGTAGTCAGCAAGCATCCAATGCAATGCATGCCATCATTCAAAATAATCATTCATTACCTGTCTTGCTGTTCTCTTTGGCTGTCACATCAGATGCCTGCCTAGCCTTCTGACAGTTAGTGATGAGTTTCTTTCGGCTTGGAAACAAAACGGAATATAGCTGTTGTCACGTTTCACTTCTTATGGGGGAACTGTTAGAGGCAACATGTATTGTACTATTCGCCATCTCCATCCAATGTCTGGCTTGCTTGAAATGTATTTAGGAAAAGTAAGGAAGATGGAGCAGGACTCTAAGGAGTGGAGTGGACAGTCATGCACAGACGTGCAGCTCCAATAGGGAAATAAAAAGAGGAGACTTTTGATGGATTTGTTGTGATTAGATTTGAACCAGAAAAACAGATACACACACAAATAAAGGAAGGAAGAACAATTTGAAAGCCTAGTTGTCAGGGAAGAGGAGCTCGTCCTCAAACTCTGGTGGTTCGGACAGAAGTACGTCATGTAATAACCCACAACTTATGTCATCGAAGTCGGTCTCCTCTTCATGCTGTGATTCACGTATTTTGTACTCCTGTGGTATAAAGTGCTAATTCATTTTGATCATGGTAAACCTCTCCACGCTTTTGGGCGAGAGACTGGTCCTTTTCACAGTAACAATGGCACCAGCAGCACTGAAAACGCGCTCTGAAGAGACACTTGCAACAGGGCAAGCCACATACTTTATCGCCAGCCTGCTGAGCACTGGCCATAGGCTTCTTTTCCCATACCAATACACCAATGGGCCTTGCTCCATGAAGACCTCTGTTGTGTCATCTACATAGGCCTGAACCATCCGCTCAATGTTCTGGGGTGCTCCGATTTGCTTGGCCTCTTTAGCCTTTGCATCAGTAATGGACGTACAAAACCCTTTCCGTAGAAACCAATCACCTGCCGTTTTTTAAATGTAGCTGATGATCCTGTTGGTGCTGTTGTTGATGTTATTGCTGGCAGTGTTGTTGACTACTGGGAGGCAAACGCACTGCTCTCAGCCTATGAAGTAGAACTTGACTCTGGGTGCCCTGTAGTACTTTTTCTGACCTGGGGTGGCGGGCCTCTAATTAAGATCCGTTCATTTTCAAAGTCAGTGGCTTCCTCAGCTATCAAAGTTTTGTACTTGGCAACATCCACTTCTTGAAAAGGAATTACTTCATTACTGCTCAGCAATAATTTTTAACGTGGATCCAAAATTGAGGCAGTAATGTAATGTCGATGTGACACAATGTTATTTTGAATCCTTGTACTGTCAGATAAGCGAACGGCTAAGGTGTCTGCCAAATAATATGCGTCTACTTTGTTATCCACACCTGCGTACATTTCTGACACCTCCTTCAGCTCTTGCTCTAGCATGTACAATAATGGGATAGCTTGGCCCATAGTACAGTCCTCCCTGCTGACTTCACGTGTGAAGACCTCAAAAGGAAGTAGCATCTCTATCAGGCATTTAACGAAGTCCCATTGGGCCATCTCAAAGGTCATGCCTTTCACAGTAGGATCTCCTGACCTTTTCATGACATAAGCATTGAGTGGTATGTACTGCTCAAACAGATGCTCAAGCATGTAATAAGGTGAGTTCCAACGTGTTGGCACCTCCTGGATGAGTGCTTTGACTGGCATTTTATGCTCACGTTGAATCACCCTCAGCTGCTTCCGGGCTTTAAAAGAATGGCTGAAATGTGTGCATATTCTTCTGCAGGTAGTCAGTAAGTTGCTGACTTTGCTTTCATTTTTCAGAAAGTCTTGAACAACAATGTTAATGCAGTGTGCCAAACACGGGACCCTGAAATAGCCACCATCTTTCATGGCCCTAACTACATTACTGCCATTGTCCATGGCAACAAAACCAATGTTAAGCCCACTTGGTCGCAGCCACTCAAACACCTTGCTGTTAAGTTCATCCAAAATGTTTGCAGCAGTATGAGATTTCTCCATAGCAAACATGGCTACAGTGGCATGTTTGCGAGGGTCTTTAAAAATCTCAGTGGTGTCAACAACACATTGTTGCTATTGGGTGGTTGCGTTCGTACTGCCCCTCCGGCTTAGTAAACATGCTAAGAATGGTAGGCTGCGTGGTATTCCTTCCTGTGCTCAACGTTGCACTCTTTTTAAAAGCAGTACTCCTTGGGACAGGGCTACTTTGTGTACCACTACCACAGATAATGTCTCCCTCTTCTTATTCTTCCTGTTCCACCGTGAGCGGACTTTCTACTCATTTATCCCCAACAGCAATGGTTCCAGTTTGTGCTCCTCCCACTGGATTGCGTGGTATTTTTTCAGATGGGTCATTTGGCCTCCGGTACTATAGTTTGTAACAAGCTTACCATGACTAACAGAGGTATTACAAACGGAGCATATATCAATGTTCTCCTCCTTTCCGCTAACCGTAAAGAAGTCCGACACTGGGGAGCTTAACTTTTGTCACCTGCTGGAGGTGCCACTTCCAATGCCGGATGAACTGGAGGGTGTGTGTTGAATTTGACTCGGTGCAGTACCACTACCAACTTCTGCTGAGGTGGTGCATGTGCTGGATGTAGGACGCTGCCAGCCCTTTGCTAATGTAAATATGGAAGCTGGAGGTCGTGTTGGTGTTACCTGTGTTGGAGGTATGCATGCTACATCCCTCGCAGCCATTTTGGATAGTGTACAAATGTTGGTCTCCATCTCCTCATGCCCGGGAGTGATGCTCGTGATGACTGGCTCATCATCATCATCATCATCCTGCTCTTCTACATCAACCTCCATAAGTGTAAGGCTTTCTGGAACCTTCCTTTTCCCATGCCTGCTCTTGTGACGTGTCTCCCTCTCAGACTCAGTTTGTGGCTTCCAAGTGGCATCTAGATCATCAGAAGGGGGGCTTGGCGCAGAACTTGATGTACTAACCCTCCTTTTCCTTTCTGGGGATTTGGAAGACAATGGAACTTCTGAAGGAGTGGCTTCCTCTTCTTCTTCTGCATGAGGCTCAATTTCCTGAACTGCCCCTACTTCGGGAGGAACTACAGCTACTATTGCGGGCGGTGGTTGCGGCTGTTGTTGTGGACCACTTATCTGCTGTGTTCCTTCCTGCGTTGATTGTGTACTACTTTGAGATAGCGATAAGTTTAGTTCAGGCTCAGCATCACTGCTTTCCACCATTAGGCTGGCTACCTCTTCCACACTCATCTGCTTGGACCTGGGTTGGTGGGTTGGGCCCACTGATGCGGAGGTGCTGCCCCCAGCTCGGCCCCCGGACACCGCTGCTGCAGGCAACATTTTTGGTGTCCCAAAAAAGGTTTTGGGAGGCACACCAGACTTGAGTGACACTTCCTTCTTCTTCTTTTCCTACTTCTCCATGGCAACTTTCTTGGTACCGGAGGACCTGATACCTGCTTTCTTTGGGGGCATCTTCTTCAGATGTCAAAACAGCACTCAGTTGCACAAGTTGCAGAGATGGCTGGTCAGGTCACTCACATGTCACATCACGTCGTGTACAGCAGCAGGACGTCGGTCTGGCACCACAACGGTCGATGATGACGACACACCTCCTCCGTCTTTTGTGCACCTAAAAGCAAAAAAGATAGAAGAAAATCAGTCAAAAGATCAATAAAATAATATGTAACTTCTTAGTGTGTGTTGGGTGGTCACAATTATTAAATTGTATTAAGTCAGTGAACAACAACAGTATAGCCATTTATGAGACTGACAAGGCCAGGGCTCCTGGTGTACTTGTACTGTACTGTGTACACACTCAGTAAGAATAGGAATAGCAAAGAACAAACACATAAATGTAGTGTAGCCTGTTTGCCCTAAATACAAATGTGTGCATCTTATGGGATGGATGCAGCATCAGGGAGCAACAACAACGAACATATACACATAAAAACTAAAGGCATTTATTTATAACACCCAAAAAGTGAAATATACCACAGAAAAAAAGTAAAGCCCACATTTTACAATTCAATCCAAAGCCATACTTGATGTTGAAATTTAACGCACAACACAAAAACAGTTGTTTAACTTCCATGCAACCATGATGATTAATGAGTATGACCCCTGGGCCTACTGTCCGACTAGGCCACAAGCTTGGAGGCCTATGGAAAAAGCACAGTGGCTGGTCCCACAAAATGGCCGCCACCACATGGCCAGGCCACTCACAAAAACAAGAAAAGGTCAGGAATACAAGACAGACAATGTAGGCCTATTGCAAAAGCACAATGCCTGCCTTCACAAAATGGCCACCACCCACATGCTCAGGCCACCCACCACAATAATAATAAAAAGTGATTACAAAGGACAGTAACAGGAAGTTGTAGTCTCTGTGGAACTTACTTCCTCTCCTAAAAATATTTAAAAAAAAATAAAAGTGACTCCATGCTCCAAAACTACAGCTGAATGACAACCTGAGGAGTTTTTTTAGCAAAATGCACAAAATTAGCGTTTTCGAGAAGGTTTTATGTTGCTCGCGAGATATTGTTTGCCCGATTGCAAATTCTGCCTGTTCGGCATTGCGAACTGTACAAAAAGTCGTTATCGCGTGCACGAACACGCATATTGAGAGCGCAAAAATGACAAAAACTGTAAGTCTGCATTGTCGCGCTGTGCAGAGTTACCAAAAGTACGCGAGCTGAATCCCTAGGGTTACCTACTGGCTGAAAAGCCCTATTTATTAACCACACCCAAAAACTGCAATTCCACCCCAAAAACACCTTTTGCAATTCAATCGAAAGCCATCCATGGTGTAAAAATTCAACAGACAATACAAACTGTTTTTATGCACCCATGATTTGAGGATGACTACCTCTGGACGTAGTGGCAGACTAGGCCACAAGCTTGGAACAGAATGGCAAAAGCAAGCACACTGCTTGGATGGCTCCACAAAATGGCCACTACCCACCCACAACAACAAGAAATGGAAGACAGACAATGTAAGCCTATGGCAAAAGCACAATGCCTGCCTTCACAAAATGGCTGCCACACACATGGCCAGGACACAACAACAAGCATAAGCCAAGGGGAACAAAGAAAAGAAATGCAGGCCTTTATGGAAAAAGAAGCACACACTACTAAACTACCACCACAAAATTGCCACAAGCCACATGGGCACTCACAGTCAAAACAGGCCATGGAAAACAATGAACTGAAGCAGGCACCACAGAAACATGGACCCATGTTTACCCTACTGGCTAAAATTGCAAAGAAAAACAACTAGGCCCCTATTGAAAGAACAGGCCACCCACAACATTAACCCTTTCGATGCGCATGACGGAGCGGTTCCATCATGCGCATCGGTCGTTGCGGTGCGTATGACGGAACCGCTCCGTCACGGCCCCACCCGCGCAACGAACCTTCAGCACGGCACGGTAATCCGCGCCGCGCTGAAGGGGTTAATTTTTAAAAACAATGAAAATACCAGAAAAATGTAGGTACAAACAAGCCCCAATGAAACAAACACACCAATTCTCCAACGTACTTGTAAATTAAATCTCAAATCAAGAAGTCCTCAAATAAATCCAATCCAATGGTATGATGCAGCAGACAGACACAAAAAGTGATCCTTCCAGCTCCAAATCAAGAAGAAAGTAAACAGCACATGGACAAAGCACTGGGAGGAGCCTGCTGGACAGGAACAGGAAGTTTGAGACTCAGGGGCACTTCCTTCCTCTTGACAAAAAGAGTTAAAAACATTAAAGGACTCCTTACACAAAAGACTACAGCAAAATCACAATCTGAGGAGTTTTTCTGAGCAAAATGATAATTTTAGAGAAGGTTTTATGAAGCTCGAGAGATAGTCTTCGCCAGATTGTAGTTTTTGCATGTTCGGGATCGTGATCTTACCAAGACAGCCGCCGGAAGTCAGCTCGCGCGCCCGAATGATGTGTTCACGTTCGCATACTCTCGCGGGCTCAGGCGGCCATGTTGCAAATCTCGTGGCGCACGCCAACAGACAGAAAAGCGAGTTGGCGAATGCAGAATCACGGTAAGACATTACCGCGTGCGCGAGAATTAATATTGAGCACGCGAGGAAGCAAAACTACTATGCTACGCGGTAGATTGCGTAGCAATCTGCAACTTCGAGCTCTACGCGAATCGTTACCTAAACGTCGCAAGCTCCGCGAGCGGAGCGTAGTTCAACGCCCAGGCTTAATGCACACACTTCAACATGCACATTGAAATGTTTCATTTCGGCTGAGCAATGTGCAACAACAATATCAATCTCTGTCCGTGACAATCCTGGACAATGCAGTGTACAGGCAGGCATCCGGACGTACAGTAGAAAATGTCATGTATGTGAACCATTGATGCCTGTAGAAACCTAACTTACATTGTGTGTCTCTTCCAAACACAGGTGGTGCTGGGGACACACCACCAAATGAAGAGGAGTCCCGGTCCCAGACTCTGGTGGACCCTCAGCTCTCTGGTTTGAATCTGTCTCTGTCCTCTTCGGATGACGACGAACAACCTGGCACCTCCGGTGTGAGTCATCATGCAGCACCAGCAGCACCAACATCTGCACCCCCTGTACCCACGCCTCCAGCATCTGGAAACAGACAGGGCACCCCTGCCAACACGGACAGACCAAGGCCACAGAACACCGACAGCACAGGGACACAGGACCCCCAAGAAGCTACAGACAACACCACCAGCAACAATACCCAAGGGGTACCAGTGTCGCCTGTGCGTGTTGCCGCTGGTCCTTTCCATGTGGATAGGGTTGCTGGGAGGGGTGGGAGGCAGCGCCTTGCAGAGGCGTGTGGACTGCATGATGACCCCCAACTTGCACGTATCATAGATGCGTACCAGGATAGCACCAGAGGATTTGGCCAGGTAGTGGGGATCCCCAAGGACATTCAACAGGAGCAGGCTGCCCACCATGCCCGCATGGAGGCAAAGTGGGATGCACTTACTGCGGTGCATCGGGACATACTCCTATGCCTCCGCCAGATCAGCACAAACATGTCCACACCTCCCTGTGTGGCCACAACATCTGTTGCCACACCATCTGCCAGTGGCACAGGGAGGGAAGATGACTCTGGCAGAGAGTCCCCTGCACCACAGACACCTGCACCTGAGGATCCCCCCCAAGAAGAAGAGGGATCGTCCGAAGAAGGACGTGTGAGACGCAGATGTCCCTGCACATCCCCCAGGGCCTCTAAACCTGTTCTGAACAATGTTTTTTGTGCGCAACCCGTTCACCTTGTCGTATCTGACACAACTAGCCTACATGACATGGAGGGTTCATGTTGGTCCAATGTAGCAGATGACTGTGGACTTTACTCTGGACATTTCAGCTACCAACACTTCCAACTCTACTGTGAACTTTGGATTCAAAACCCTATGTACAGCACCCACCATCCTGTGCACTATCCTCACACATGTTTGTAAATACACCAGTACACCATACTTGCCTCTGTTGTGATTCCAACTTGTCATGTGTCATGGAGATGCTGATCTGCTAAACAACACAGTGAATGCCAAATACTGTCATGGTGATGTGATACATGTGAGGGAGACACACCACTATGGCACCACAACACATACTCACCATGTCCGTGTAACTCATCCCACACAATGATGTTGACCTGAAATACATTGGTATGCACAGACACAACACCTATCCACAGTCAATGGTAACAAGTTCACAGGTGAGGTAAGCAAATGTAATTCAGATGTGGGAAGACTGACAACACACCTAACAAAGCATAGCACAGGTTCATTACACATCAGCAACATGTTTATTCCACAATAGTTGCAAGGTAATTGTACGTTACAGTGGACACACGGTCACAAAGTGTCGGAGAATTGAAGTCCAGGGGTGTGTGGTACATCACTTGATGGGAATTGACAACTCCCACACTGGTGTTGGATTCTGGGTGTTGGGGGTCAGTGTTGACCAAACAACAGGCAAAGTACCCTGGGAAGGACAGACACAAGAAACAGTCAAAAGCACAGCAGAACAGGAGAGAAATGCAATACACATGCACAAAACATGTCACAAGAAACCTACACAGAAACAAGTTAGCAGTTCTACACTATTGTGGAGTACAGACCACCTGAATGGACACATCACTGCACACATCCAGTCAAGTGGCACACAGACACACTCAAACAGCAACAGAGCAGCCACAACACATTTCAGGCTAACTCCATACATTGACATACCAACCCTGTAAACTCACATTCAGGTGAAGAAGTTGTTGATGAGCTGTGTGCGGACGTCCCTCATCATCATCATCACTGGCATCGTGTCCCAGGCCTGGATCCTCCACAGGTGGCAGAGATCGGTCATCGTAAACCTGGATGAGAGGCAACTTCTTCCGCACTGCCATGTTGTGTGGCTTGCAGCATACAAGGAAAATTTGGACACCTTTGCAGGCTCATATAGGAGGGCCCCTCTGGTCTTGTCCAGGCAGCGGAAGCGGCTTTTCAGGAGACCAAAGGTCCGCTCAATCACCCTCCTGCTTCGACCATGTGCCTCATTGTAGCACATCTCGGCTGGTTTCACAGGGTTCCTGAGGGGTGTCAGCAACCACAGCATGTTGGGTTATCCAGAGTCACCTACACAAACAATTGAACAATTAGCAGAGTTTTGAAGGAAGGCAGAATAGAACATTGCCAAACACACACAATGTTAAACAGTCAGTACACACCGACAAGCCAGGCACGCTGGCAGGGCATCTGTGACATCAGCGTTGCAATGCGACTACTCCTCATGATGTAGGCAGCGTGCGCAGAACCGGGGAAACGTGCACACACGTGTGATACACATGTCTGAAAGACAAACCACCAGAGCATTGATGGAGTTGAAATGTTTCCTGTTCCGGTATGCCTGATCATGTGCCTGTGGTGGTATCAGGGCCACATGTGTACCATCAATAGATCCGATGACGTTCGGCATCCTCCTCAGTGTATAAAAGGCATTATTTATTTCAGTGTATTGCCCCATGGACACTGGCATGACATGACGTAACATGTACACGCCACAAGGCAACCGTGAGTCCCACAGGCAGTGGCCACTGTTTTCTCTGTAGACACTACATGTACGTTTCGTAGGCACACACAGAACATCAATGTTGATGCACAAACCACATGGATGTGGAGACTGTATCCCATTGGGCACATTTGATCAGCCACCTCTGAGACACAACATGCACACAGACTGTGGGTGTACATCAGAATTGTGGCTACAGGTCTCACTGTGACGTGCATGCCATCACCCCCAGGACTCAGGGTGTATGTGACATGTCCTAAACATATTCAACATGAAACTGTGTCCATGACTCATGCCCATAACTGTACAGTTGCATATCACCGTGGTGATATGCACAACACACAAAGGATTCTGTCCCCATGAACACGTGCACAGCCTGGGATTGGCTGCACAGAAGTGCCACACAACAAACTAAATGTTGCCCCCCCCAAACACACAGGGAATTTAGCCTTACATGCCATGGGACACTGTATTGCCCATGCTGTAGTGTGGTAGGTGTGCACCTGAGTCCCTGGCAAGTAATTGTGTGTTGAAGCCATCAAACAGTCACACCAATGAGGTCCGACGCGGGTGACAATGCGTACGTATTGCACAGTTCAGGACCAAGCTGTGCGTACGCTTAGCCATTGACTGCAATGAGGTCCGACGCGGGTGACTATGCGTACACATTGCACAGTTCAGGACCGAGCCGTGCGTACGCTTAGCCATTGACTGCAATGAGGTCCGACGCGGGTGACAATGCGTATGCATTGCACAGCTCAGGACAGGGCCGTGCGTATGCTTAGCCATTGACTGCAATGAGGTCCGACGTGGGTGACTATGCGTGCGAATTGCACAGTTCCGGACCGAGCCGTGCGTATGCTTAGCCATTGACTGCAATGAGGTCCGACGCGGGTGACTATCATGCATGCGTGTCGGGCAAGCATGGTCTGAGACTGGCGTACGCTTTGGCCATTGAATCATATGGAGATGGGTGTATGTGTATTTTCAAAGTACGCGTTGTACAGTCGATTGACCGAGCCGGGCGCACCCATTGGCTCTGGACTTGTACGAGTCATGCGCTGGAAATTCAGTGGGATGCCTACAACAATGTTGCAATTACTAGGGTTTTATGAAGGTTAGGATTTGAACGATGCAGAAGATGTGTACGTGTCGTACATTTCCATGGATTGGCCAGATTCATAGAATGCAACCGTGTTGGACCTATCACTTGGGACACATGGCACAGAGTCTGCCTCTGCAGCACAGATATAAGGCTGGCTGGACCCCAGGGAGCTCACTAGCCTGCACTACATGCTACTGGACCACATCCCTGCTACCACTGCTGCTGTCTCTGCATCCTCTGTCTACTGCTATGGCACGTACTCTGGAGAGGGCCCCAGCCTTCACTGAGGAGGAGAACCAGGTCCTGCTGGACAGGCTCCTTCCACAGTACAGCAAGCTGTATGGGAAACCAGGGGAGCAGATGAGTGTGCAGTCCACTGCCTTCCTAATTGTGCATGTTGTCTGACTAGCAGTACTAGCAGTGTTTACACCAGTGTCAGGCATACTCACTGAGTACTTTCATCCCCCAAAGTGTGTAGGTACATGTAATGAACAGGTGTTCTGCAGCTAAAGTGCATTTGCGCAAGCTTCAACTTCCCAGGCATTGTTAACATGTCAGACATGCAGGGCATTTGTCCTTTTCCATGGGTGCACTACCTGCGTAACTCATTTTCCTTTGTGATGACGACATGTATGTCCAACTGTGTGCAGCACAAATATGGGGCATGTGTGTTAATGGACTTTTAACTTTGTCATCCTCACAGGTTGATGCCCACCAGAAGCAGGAGATATGGCTGACCATCGCGCGGGCAGTTCGATCGGTGGGGGTCTACAAGCGCCAGATGCGCAACTGCCGGAAGAGGTGGCAGGACCTTCGGGGCTGGACCCGGAGGATCGCAAGGGTCCAGCTGTCGCCTCCTTGCAGGAGGGGCAGACACCGGACCCTGACCCCCAACATGCTCAGAATCCTGGTGGCGGTCTTCCCGGACCTGGATGGGCAGCTGCAGGCCAGACAGCAGCAAGGAGGGGGTAAGTCCATGCCTAATCTGTGTACTATGTCTGACAAGCTAGTTGCAGTCTTTTGGCCTGGTCACACTTCCACAATACATAGGTCTTGTAGTCCAATACTCATGTCCCTCAATTGTGTGATGCACCCTCCTCATCTGATCCACAGGTGTGGACCCTACAGCCTTTTGCTTGTGTCACTAGGGCACTGTTTCCCTGCAGTCAGCTATGCTTCAGCTTCCGGACAGCATCTGTTACTGTAACTCTGTTGTGTGTTTCATGGGTAGGTCATTTGTGTACACAATACCTGAGATCTGACATGTGATCTGTGTGTGCCCTTGATATGTGTTACAATTGCTGGTCTGACTCGCCACATGTGGCTGGGGTATTTCAAACAAACACATGCAGCAGGGGACTCCAATTTGTGTGCCTCAGGAGTATGCATATCAAGTGTGTCACACTTGCTTAGCCACCTGACTACTGTCCAGGGCTAAACACTGTTTCATGTAGACCTGGGCAGTCATGCCTACTCAAGGGCATTTAGGAACACTCTGTAATCCCACTCCTGTGTATCAACTTACAGGTTGTGCTTAGTGACATGTGCCTTCAGGTGTCTGCCTCTGTGTCATTGTGGTGTGGCTACCTTTTCTGTACAACTGTGGTTTTCATGAGTGTGAGGGTCAGCAGGACATCTGAGATGTGACTATGAGAGACAAGACCTGTGTGACATATAGGTGTGTGACCACTTGACAGTGCACAATGGTGTATGCAACTGTGCACTTCAGGCAGCTGTGTTACATGCACTGCAGACTGTGATGTGCCAATTTACAGGGAGTTGTGTTCGCAGAGACTCATATGTCTGTTTTGTATGATGTGGGGTCTTCTGGGTCTGGGATATGTTGTTTGCAGGGGATGGGTGTTAGAATTGGGAATCTCTGGTTGGCACAGGTAGGCACTTGTGACAAGCAGGGACTGTTACTTCTAAGTCAGAGTAAGGGGATCACCCTTTCAAATAACCCCTGCTCACCCTTTAGGTAGTGTGGCGCAAGCAGTCAAGACTATTCTCAGGGCGTCATAGGTTAAGCATTTGTGAACGCATACAGTAATACAATGACACACCACAAATGGACACCAGTCAAGGTTGTATAAAAATAGTTTTCTTTATATAAGGTTTAGCACAAGACCAGAGTAACGAGTAAAAATGACCACAGTATTATTTTAAAGTTCAATGTTCTTGTAGAAAGACTTAAAATACAAAAATAGGCTTCTATTAGTTAATTACGCTTCTTTCAAGGCTTTGTACGGTTCGTACCTGGATGTGCGACTCGTTGGCATTCAAAACAAGGGAAGTACGAGTCTAACAATCATTGCGGACTCCGGGGTCCGTGGCATGCACGCTGCGGTGCGAACAGAACATAGTAACTTGGTTTTGTAGGGTCCGCGACGGACAGTGCGGGACAAGTCGATGGGTCCGGGTCGTAGTTCAGCAGCGTATTCGGATGCTGGTCGGGTCGCGGCGTTGGGACGCCGCATTGGTACGGGACCTTCAGGGATACGTGCGGATGGCCCGGATCAGCTTGCAGAGTCCGTGGCGTTCGGCGTTCGAGCCGTACCTTCGGTGCGGATAGGCGGCGACACTTCTTGGCGCCGTACAGCGTACGGGGAGGATCGGTGCGATGCGGCGTCTCGACTCTGAGCACGGCACGGTGCAGTACGTTGGCAGTGTATAGACCGTGCCTGCGGGACAACGAAGCTTGGGTCCGGCATACAGGATTAGGCAGCCAGGGTTGTACGTCTCGAATCGGCGGGGAAGGTTAGGTGCGATGCGGCCCGGAGGGATACGGTGCGTACTAATGCTTTTGAATCAGCGTAGACACACGGTGCCGGGCGGCAAAGACACGGCTTCGCAGGGGATGGGGTACGAGTCGTACTGGGGCCAAATCCAGCGGGAAACAAGCAAGAATTGTCCAGGCAACTCAGTTTTGGAAGGCAGATGTGTTCAATGGTCCTGGGACTCAGTTCAGGGGGCAAGCTCTTCTTCCAAGCCCTTGGAGATTGTTGAAAACAAAGTGCAAAGTCTCTCTGAGTCTTTTCCTCTCCTTTCTCAGCAAGGCCCCAACTGCAGGCCAATCCCCCAGGTTAGGTAAAGTTACTCCTCCTTCAGCTTCTTCCAGGTCCTTCTGGTCAGGCAGAGTTTCTTTGTGGTTCAATCAGGATCTGATTTCTTAGGAGCAGGGCTCCTACATTTATATCAAGTTTCTTTTGTCATTACAGGCCAGGGGGGCCTTTGCATAATCCCAGTCCAGTTCTTTTCAGTGAGGAGCACTTTGTTGTTGGGACTCTGGCTTCTTCTTTCAGCAGGTAGGGCAGAGACATCAGACGCTCCCCAGGGGGCGGAGCCAGCATTGTGGTGGCAGAGCACTGCCCTATTCAGAGTCAAGGTGCACTCCTGCCACCCATCCTGGTGTAATCTCTCTATTCACCACCTGGTAGCCCCAGCTTGTCTCCTGGAACTTCCCAGCCCTGTCACTCAAGCTACACACAAAGAAGATAGCCCTCCCCTCCAGAGGCAGACTGAGATGGTTAGGCACGCAAAGGCTAACTTTCTAAAAGTAGCATTTGCAAACCCAGGATATTAAAATAACCTTTGATAAAAGATGTATTTTATTATTCTGAGTTCAGGCATACTAAACATGAATTTCTACCATGCTTCCTGAGCCTGCTAGGATTATAGAGTGTTATAATCTAGCAGCCCATTCTGGCCTATGGAGAGCAGGTAGCCTTACAATAGTGAAAAAACCAAAATGGCTGTAATTCACTATTAGGACATGCCACACACCTCAGGGCATGTCCTACCTTATCCTTACAATGCACCCTGCCCTAGGGCCTACCATAGGGGTGACTAATATGAATGTAAGGGAAGGTTTTGGGACTGGCAAGTGGGGACACTTGCCCAGTCAGCATGACAGTACCAGACTGCATGCAGGTTCTGCAATGGCAGACCTTAGACACATTTTACCAGGCTGCTTCTGTGGGTGGCACAACCAGTGCTGCAAGCCCACTAGCAGCATTTGGATATACAAGCCCTTGGCACCCCTAGTGCACTCTACTAGGGACTGATAGTAAACTAAATAAGCCAAACATGGAAGTCAATTCACATAATACATTTTCCCATAGGGAGCACTTGCCCTGTGGCACTGGATGGCAGTGTCACAGGGCCCTGAGCAGCTAACACCAGCACAAAAATACATTGAGGCACAGACAAAAATGGAAGGGTGACCCACGCCAATGGTGCCAGGTCTAAAACGTGTCCCCTCCAGCTGAAATGTGGGGAGAACTACCCTAACCCAGGGAGTTCTCATCACTAAGGCGGAAAAATCTGGAAAGACCATCAGCGTTGGCGTGGTCTGTACCGGGGCGATGTTCCACCGTGAAATCCATCCCCTGTAGGGAAATGGACCACCTCAACAACTTAGGATTCTCACCCCTCATCTGCATCAACCACCTGAGGGACCTGTGGTCTGTTTGAACCCGGAAGTGAGACCCTAACAAGTAGGGTCTTAGCTTCTTCAATGCCTAGACCACAGCAAATGCTTCTCGCTCAATCGCACTCCACTTTTGTTCCCGGGGCAGTAACCTCCTACTTATGAAGGTTACAGGTTGGTCCCAGGCCTCCTTAGTCATCTGTGAGAGAACAGCCCCTACACCATGCTCTGATGAATCTCTCTGCACAAGGAATTCTTTGGAGAAGTCAGGAGCCAAGAGCACGGGCGCCATGCACATGGCAGTCTTCAGGGTGTCAAAAGCCTTTTGACAGGTGTCAGTCCATATCACTTTTCTGGGCTGCTTCTTCGAAGTCAGCTCGGTCAAGGGGGCAACAATGCTGCCATACCCCTTGACAAACCTCCTGTAGTACCCTGTGAGTCCTAAAAAGGCCCTCACCTCTGTCTGTGTCTTTGGGGGCTCCCAAGCCAGGCTGCTTTCAATCTTTGGTTGGAGGGGCGCCACCTGGCCGCTCCCCACTTGGTGTCCCAAGTACACCACTGATTCCTGCCCGATCTGACACTTGCTTGCCTTGATCGTGAGGCCTTCCTTGCGCAGTGCCATCAACACTTCCCAGAGATGTTGCAGGTGTTCTTTCCATGTGCCACTGAACACTGCGATGTCATCCAGGTATGCGGCGCTGAACTCGGTCAGCCCAACCAACACCTGGTTGACCAACCTCTGGAAGGTGGCAGGGGCATTCTTCATCCCAAATGGCATAACCCGGAACTGGAAATGCCCATCTGGTGTGGAGAATGCGGACCTCTCTTTGGCCCCATCATTCAAGGCGATCTGCCAGTACCCAGACGTTAAATCAAACGTGCTGAGGCACCGTGCAGCCCCTAACCGATCGATGAGCTCGTCAGCTCTGGGGATGGGGTGCACGTCAGTCTTCGTGACTGAGTTGAGTCCTCTGTAGTCCACACAGAACCGGAGTTCGGGTGTGGCACCCGGCGCGGCAGCCTTTGGTACCAAGACCACTGGGCTGGCCCAAGGACTGCTGGAGGACTCAACCACCCCTAGAGCAAGCATCTTTGAGACCTCCTCTTTGATGCAGGCTCTGACCCTGTCAGTTACCCTGTAAGCTTTGTGCTTCACAGGTAAGCCGTCTCCTGTATCCACATCATGAACGCACCAATCTGTGATACTAGGAACCAGGGAGAACAGGTCAGGAAACTGCCCCAGCAGCTGGCGGCAGTAATCCAGGGGTCAGGGTGGATGAGAGGTTAACTCCATCCACTGACCCGTCTCGCTCTGAGGCTACCAGGAGGTCAGGAAGAGGCTCAGACTCCTCCTCCGTCCCATCATCTGTGGCCAAGAGCATGCCCACTTCGGACCTCTCCAAGTGGGGCTTTAGTCGATTGACATGTAGGACCCTTAAGGGGTTCCTAGGAGACTGCAAGTCCACCAAGTAGGTGACAGAACTCTTGCGCTCCACAATCTCAAAGGGTCCTGTCCACTTGTCCTGGAGTGCACAGGGCTCCACAGGGGCCAGGACCCATAGCTTTTGACCAGGTTGAAGCTGAACCAGAGTGGCATTTTGGTCGTACCACCGCTTCATTTCCTCCTGGCTGGCTTCCAGATTTGCCTCAGCAAGTTGCCTGAAAAGCCTAGTCTGGTTCCGAAAGGCCAGAATGTAACTATATACATTCTGGGGAGGTTTCCTGGGAGATTGCTCCCAGCCTTCCTTGACCAGACTAAGAGGTCCTCGTACTGGGTGGCCATACAGAAGCTCAAAGGGACTGAACCCCAGAGACTTCTGTGGCACCTCACGGTACGCGAAGAGAAGGCATGGTAAGAGGACGTCCCACTTACGCCCCATGGGCTCCTCAAGGCCCATAATCATGCCCTTCAGGGTCCAGTTGAATCTCTCAACCAACCCGTTTCCTTGGGGATGGTAAGGGGTGGTGAACTTGTATGTCACACCACACTCTTGCCAAAGAGATTTCATATATTTCGATATGAAATTGGTCCCCCTGTCAGACACCACCTCTAGAGGGAATCCTACTCGTGAGAAAATTCCCATCAGTGCCCGTCCCACCACGGGGGCCGTCACTGTCCTTAGAGGGATGGCTTCAGGGTACCGGGTGGCATGGTCCACCAAGACCAGGATAAACCTGTTGCCCATGGCTGTCTTGGGGTCCAGTGGCCCCACAATGTCAATCACCACTCGCTGGAATGGGGTACTGACCACAGGGAAAGGTTGGAGTGGAGCCCTCAGCTTCCTTCCACTCTTACAACTTGCCTGGCAAGTCTGGCATGTCCTGCAGTGAGTGTCAGAACTCTTGCGCATTTGAGGCCAATAAAAGTGGGTGACAAGCCTTTCGAAGGTCTTGTCCTGCCCCAAATGCCCTGCTAAAGGAACGTCGTGAACCAGCCCCAGTAGGAAGGCTCTGAACTTCTGGGGTACCACCAGCGCACGGGCTGACCCAGGTTCAGCAACCTTAGGCTCTGAGTACAGGAGGTCGTTCTCCCAGTAGATTAAGTGAGTACTGGACTGATCACCATTGGCCTGGGCTGCAGCCTGCTGCCGCATACCCACTAGAGATGGGCACTCTTTCTGCTCCCTGCAGAATTCCTCCCTGGTGGGGCCTCCTTCTTGCTGCCAATGGGTCAGCTCAGGCAGGTCCCCCAGTTCGGCTATCTGTTCCCCGGTAGGCTCCAGGGCATCCCCCTCAAGGTCTGCTTCCTCCTGGGCCGTGGGAACTGTAGGAGCCGGTTTCCCGTGCCTCCTGCGCCCTCTCCCTAAGGCCGGTTCCTGGGCCTCTCCTTCAGGCTCCAGGGTCCCTTCAACACCCCTACTGGCTGCCATCGACCGGGTGGTCACGCACGCCCAATCAGGTAAACCCACCATCTGCAGGTGAGTTGTCTTCTCCACCTTTTCCCAAGGGGAGCTCTCCAAATCATTACCTAGGAGACAGTCTACAGGCATGGCAGTTCTCACAGCGACTTGCAGAGTACCAGAGACCCCCCCCACTCAAAGGGAACTTGAGCCGTTGGACAATGACTCTCTGTGTTGTCAGCATTGACAACACGGCAGAATGCGTGTGGGACCACCTGCTCTTGAGACACCAGGTGTTGCTTGACAGCAGTCACACTGGCTCCTGTATCTCTTAGAGCCCCCACCCTTTTGCCATTTATGGTCACCCACTGCCCATACTTTTGAGTATTGGGGGGCAGTTGGGCCTCAGCGACCATCTCACTGTCTCCTAAAGAGACTAGGGTCATCTGTACGGGAATCCCCTCCCTTTGGACATCTACCTCCCTCCCAAAGGCTACACTAGCCACCTGCTTGGGGGGGTGGAGCACCAGAGGGTGCTGGTTTACCAAACATGGGGCACTTGGGATCCATGCAATAGTGCCCCAGGTTGCTACACTTGTTACATCTTGGGGGCCCTCTTTGAAAAGGGTTACCTGTCGGGGCCCCGGTCTGCTTCGGGGGTGGGGGTGGCTGAGAACCTTTCCCTTGGTTCCCCTGGGAATTACTTTGGGGCCCTCGGTAGAACTCCCTCTGTTTACCCTTGTCCCCCCCACTCTTCTGCTGGGGACCCTGACCACCTTTGGCGGGGCCTCCCATGGGACCCTTATGGACCCTGGTGCTGATCCAGCGGTCCGCCTCCTCAGCAAGCTTCCTAGGGTTAGTCAGCTTGCTATCGATCAGGTGCTGGCGTAGCTCAGGAAAACAATTATCAGACAAGTGCTCCCATGCAATTAGATCAAACAGCCCTTGGTAATCATTTACTTTGCCTCCCTTCACACAACCTTCTAGCGCTCTGGAAAAAAAGTCACATATTCTACATAAGTGGTACCAGGCTTCTTGGTGCAATCCCTAAATCTCTGCCTGTACAATTCAGGAGTTAACCCATACATTGTCATCAGAGCTTCCTTCATGTGTGGATAGGATGTGGTGACATCAGAGGGGAGATCCAGCAGTGTGTCCAGCCCCTCGCTCAGGAACCTTCCCCACAACCCCACTCCCCAATCTCTCTCAGGGACCCGGTGGGAGGACATGGCTACTTCATAGGCCCTGAACCACTGCCCAATATCATCCTGCTTGTAATACTCTTTCACTACATCTTTAGGAATGTGCACCCTTGACTCTGTTGCCACCAGAGGGAGAGCGGTCTAAACTCTTGGCCTTGAGATCCAACTCCCTCATTTTTACCTCATGCTCCATGGCCAGCCTTTGTCTTTCCATTTCCATTTGAAGTTTTGCCATCTCCACTTCATGTGCTCTTGCAGCAATCCTGTCGGCCATCTCCTCTGGCGACAGGCCTCTGCCAGGCTCAGAAGCACCTTCTGGGGGTATCACCTCCAGCACATTCTCTGGGAACTTGGATTCGTACCAGGCCCTCAGCGCCTTGGTATACTGATCCTTGTTTTTCAATCCAGTTTGGTTAATTCTGTACTTGGAGAGGTATCCTTTCAAGACTTCACTTGTGCACCTCAGCAGTGCCCTCTCCTCCCAATCTATGTCATCAACCCCAGAGAATATAGAGGACGCCCTGCCTCCATTGACTGAGCTAGGCATGGTTTCTTAAAGTGGAGATTCTTCAGCAAAAACTAAAATCAATACTGTGTGGCTGCGTTACTGGTCTGAACTCACTACGTGGTGTTCACTCAATCACTGTACATGAATCACAAATGCAAATTCAAATCCTCACCGCTGACCACCAATGTTAGAATTGGGAATCTCTGGTTAGCACAGGTATGCACTTGTGACAAGCAGGCACTCTTACTTCTAAGTCAGAGTAAGGGGATCACCCTTTCAAATAACCCCTGCTCACCCTTTAGGTAGTGTGGCGCAAGCAGTCAAGACTATTCTCAGAGCGTCATAGGTTAAGCATTTGTGAACGTATACAGTAATACAATGACACACCACAAATGGACACCAGTCAAGGTTGTATAAAAAAAGTTTTCTTTATATAAGGCTTAGCACAAGACCTGAGTAACGAGTAAAAATGACCACAGTATTATTTTAAAGTTCAAAGTTCTTGTAGAAAGACTTAAAATACAAAAATAGGCTTCTCTTAGTTAATTACGCTTCTTTCAAGGCTCTGTACGGTTCGTACCTGGATGTGCGACTCGTTGGCATTCAAAACAAGGGAAGTACGAGTCTAACAATCATTGCGGACTCCGGGGTCCGTGGCATGCACGCTGCGGTGCGAACAGAACATAGTAACTTGGTTTTGTAGGGTCTGCGACGGACAGTGCGGGACAAGTCGATGGGTCCGGGTCGTAGTTCGGCAGCGTATTCGGATGCTGGTCGGGTCGCGGCGTCGGGACGTGGCGTTGGTACGGGACCTTCAGGGATACGTGCGGATGGCCCAGATCAGCTTGCAGAGTCCGTAGCGTTCGGCGTTCGAGCCGTACCTTCGGTGCGGATAGGCGGCGACACTTCTCGGTGCCGTACAGCGTACGGGGAGGATCGGTGCGATGCGGCGTTTTGGCTCTGAGCATGGCACGGTGCAGTACATTGGCAGCGTACGGACCGTACCTGCGGGACAACGAAGCTTGGGTCCGGCGTACAGGATTGGGCAGCCAGGGTTGTACGTCTCGAATCGGCGGGGAAGGTTAGGTGCGATGCGGCCGGGAGGGATAAGGTGCGTACTAACACTTTTGAATCAGCGTAGACACACGGTGCCGGGCGGCAAAGACACGGCTTCGCGGCAGATGGGGTACGAGTCGTACTGGGGCCAAATCCAGCGGGAAACAAGCAAGAATTGTCCAGGCAACTCAGTTTTGGAAGGCAGATGAGTCCAATGGTCCTGGGACTCAGTTCAGGGGGCAAGCTCTTCTTCCAAGCCCTTGGAGATTGTTGAAAACAAAGTGCAAAGTCTCTCTGAGTCTTTTCCTCTCCTTTCTCAGCAAGGCACCAACTGCAGGCCAATCCCCCAGGTTAGGGAAAGTCACTCCTCCTTCAGCTTTTTCCAGGTCCTTCTGGTCAGGCAGAGTTTCTTTGTGTTTCAATCAGGATCTGATTTCTTAGGAGCTCCTACATTTATACCAAGTTTCTTTTGTCTTTACAGGCCAGGGGGGCCTTTGTATTATCCCAGTCCAGTTCTTTTCAGTGAGGAGCACTTTGTTGTTGGGACTCTGGCTTCTTCTTTCAGCAGGTAGGGCAGAGACATCAGACGCTCCTCAGGGGGCGGAGCCAGCATTGTGGTGGCAGAACATTGCCCTATTCAGAGTCAAGGTGCACTCCTCCCACCCATCCTGGTGTAATCTCTCTATTCACCACCTGGTAGCCCCAGCCTGTCTCCTGGAACTTCCCAGCCCTGTCACTCAAGCTACACACAAAGAAGATAGCCCTCCCCTCCAGAGGCGGACTGAGATGGTTAGGCACGCAAAGGCTAACTTTCTAAAAGTAGCATTTTCAAACCCAGTATATTAAAATAACCTTTGCTAAAAGATGTGTTTTATTATTCTGAGTTCAGGCATACTAAACATGAATTTCTACCATGCTTCCTGAGCCTGCTAGGATTATAGAGTGATAATCTAGCAGCCCATTCTGGCCTATGGAGAGCAGGTAGCCTTACAATAGTGAAAAACGAAAATGGCTGTAATTCACTATTAACACCTCAGGGCATGTCCTACCTTATCCTTACAATGCACCCTGCCCTAGGGCCTACCATAGGGGTGACTAATATGAAGGTAAGGGAAGGTTTAGGGACTGGCAAGTGGGGACACTTGCCCAGTCAGCATGACAGTACCAGACTGCATGCAGGTTCTGCAATGGCAGACCTTAGACATATTTTACCAGGCTGCTTCTGTGGGTGGCACAACCAGTGCTGCAAG
Source organism: Triturus cristatus (assembly GCF_964204655.1). Lineage (NCBI taxonomy): Eukaryota > Metazoa > Chordata > Amphibia > Caudata > Salamandridae > Triturus > Triturus cristatus. The sequence goes on from NC_140594.1 coordinate 1,024,809,808, forward strand.
CCCACTAGAAGCATTTGGATATACAAGCCCTTGGCACCCCTGGTGCACTCTACTAGGGACTGATAGTAAACCAAATAGGCCAAACATGGAAGTCAATTCACATAATACATTTTTCCATAGGGAGCACTTGCCCTGTGGCACTGGATGGCAGTGTCACAGGGCCCTGAGCAGCTAACACAGACAAAAATGGAAGGGTGACCCACGCCAATGGTGCCAGGTCTAACAATGGGCAAGTGCACTTGTCAGCTGCAGAGTTTGCTTTACCCATGAGCTATGATTGTGACACAGTGCATACTGTTGTTGTCTGGAGGCCCTGCCCCTGTGACAGGAGACAATGTTGACTGACTTTCCAGGCATGCCAATGCCATGGCATTAAACTTGCTATGAGTGATCCTGCATTGTGTTCAAATGTGCTCCATGCACCCCATTGTGGCATTGACTATCAGGACATGAGAACATCATAGTGTTTGCTGCTGGCATGCATCACAAGCATGAGAAATGAGACTCTGCCCATCCCTTCATCCTGACACCTGTACTGAGTCAGTGGCAAGAGATGTGATGTGTGTATAGTGACATACTCCTACAGGTTCACTTGCATGTCCAAAAAATGTTAGGTGGTGCATGTCGGCACATTGGGGTATTAGCATCCAACATGCAACAGACATATGGGTGCAAGTCCAGGAGGGGTATGAATGCCATGGTTGATGGTGAGACTGACAATTGGCTTATTCTAAACAGTGTGAGCACTTTCAGCAGTGTTCACCTGATGATGCCAGGGCTTGCCCTGTGATGTGATGTACTCACTGTGGTGTGTGCAGTCAGTGCAGGTGACTGATGTTGTTCTATTTTTTCCTAATTCTATCCAGATACAACCACGGCCACAGGAGGGGACAGCTTCACAGACCAGGAGGAGCCCCAGAGCCTGACTGGGACAGAAGGCAAGGATTCTGAGGGATCCAGTGGCACGGAGGGCGAGTGGAGCCACACCGAGGAGTCCTCAGTAACATCCATACCAGCTGAGAGCCACAGCAGCTCAGAGGATGACTCCCTTGTGGAGGCAGGTGTCAGCAGCCACCAAACCCCAGTTAGTGAGGCTGTCTCTGCCACCGCCCCACCACCACCATCACGACCCTCCCATCGGCTCCCATCCCAGAGGTTGTTGGAGGCTCCCGCGTTCGGGAGCATGTCTCCTTTGTGCCAGGCACCACACCCCCTGCCCCTGTGTCCCCTGCTGCCTTGAGTGAGGAGTCTGTGGACTTGCTTCAACAGATTCATGTAGGGCAGACATCAATGCTGAGTGTCCTCCATGCACACACCAGTCTGTTGACACAACTGGTGTGATTCATGGAGGGCATTTCATCGGGCATGTCTGCCCTACAGAGGACCAATCAGTCCATGGCATCCTCCCTGACGGCAGCAGTGTCCCTCCTACAACAGTCCCGCACCCCTCCTACCCCTGCACCACCCACGATTCTTGGCACCCTACCTGTCCCAAGCACAGACACAGCTGCACATTCTCACAAACCCAGACACGGGCAGCACAAAAACACCCAAACCAAGGACTAGACGTGCACACAAGCAAGCGCAGGGGACTGATACCACACTCACAGGGGATGGCTTGCAGACACACACACAGTCATCCACAACCACTCTGCAGTCCTCCAATACCTCTCCCTCCCAGCCCCCTTCCCTTGCCTCACCTGCAACCCCATCTCCACAGAAGCTCTTCCTCTGTGACCTTGGCCTCTTCCCCACCGACCCAGCAGATCCATCTTACAAGGGGAAGAAGAAGTCCCTGCACACAGAGGGGAGCACCCCTCACACCCGGACACCCTCCCCCAGGTGCAGTCAGACTGAGGCCCCCACCCGCAAGTCCACCTGGAGCCGATAGAGCAAGACCCCGCCCCGCAGCTCCACGACGAAGTCTCTGTCCTCCATCCCCCAGGCCACCACTCCAGAGGTTCCCCTACCACACCCTGCACCAGGTTCCCCCACCCACAGATACACCATCCCCAAAATGCTGAGGCCCTCACCCCCTACCACTTGCTCTTCCACACAAGGTCAGACAGTTTGTGCCACTGATGTGGGGACCATGTCCCCCCCTTTATCCTGCCGACCTCACCTAAACCCCATTCCACTCCCATTGAGTTAGGCACTGCAGTGGAGTCCTCGACCACCCCATCTGACTTGGGCTCTGCAGTGGGGACCCAGTCCACTCCATCTGACCTGCCCACTGAAGTTGTGCCGGAACACACCCCATCTGACTTGTGACCCACAGTTGTGACTGCACCCACTACTTCTGTCAGCTCCACTGCAGTTGCCAGTGACTCTCCTGCATCCACCACCCCATCACTGCCTCCTTCTACTGCGCCCTGATCCTGTCCCTGCAGGGCTTGGCCTGCCCCCATGTATGCCCCTCCGAGGGGATGGCCCCTGTCCTTAACAGTGCAGGCAACCAACATGTGACAGTTGTCACTCAAGTTAACTTTTTGTCATTTGGATATGGACTGGCCATTGGCCTTTGCTTTGAAAGGACTTTGCTTTTTAAAAGTTGCTGAATAAATCTTTTTACTTTCTCCTTGTGAATTTGATTTAGCTGTACATTATGTTGATGATATTTAGCATGACCTTGCAGTTGTAATGCTGGATTTCAAATGTTGGATACTGAGGTGTTGATGTGAGGTACTCCATGTAGTCCATGAGATATGTATCCTATTTTGGTCATTATCCATATCATCCTTTGCAGCTAAATGGGTGTGTCATGATTCACAATTTGTGGGCATCTCTGTAAACATTTCATTTGCATGGTCACATCTGTGGCTTGCACACATGCACATATGATGTGCTTCCCATTGTCCAATTTGTCTATTTCCCTGACTGTGGGCGCATCTCCACTGGACATGTAAGTGTGGGCATCATTGGTGTAGGAGCAACTGGGTCCTCTGTGCAACTTGCTGGACATATGTATTGAGTATTTGCAGATGACTTAAGGGAGACTCCCGTACCCAGGCTGTTGTGACCAGAGCCTTCATTGTGTGGTAACTGATGGCTGACTGACCAAGTGTTCTGCTGACATGACTGAGACCTGCTGGGACTATGTTTGGCACAGCTGAGCTTCCACAGGAGTTGAGTCCCCTCAAGTAAGTGTGTTGTTCCGCGACATTGCCTGGGCCCATGCTGTGTGTTGTGTGGGCATGTGTGTGTGTCCACATCCCTTTTCATACACAGGCAGTGTTCCCTTGATATGTTCCTGTTGTTGATGCTTGCTGAGTGGTACTGTGTTCATCCCACAACTTTGCCATGGGTTACCAGATGTGTGGGTGCATGACACACTACTGTTAATTGGTGTTTCATTATTGGAATTTGTCTGTTCTGAGTGGTGATGATGTGGTCAGATGCAGATGGGACACAGTCAGGTGTCCCCAAGGCACTTGTTTGTTCGCAATATCATGTAGTTGTCCCTAGGTGGTATCTTTCAGTGATTGAGACATGTGTATGTGTGTGTGAGTGATCCCACTTGTCCGGTTCAGTGCTGCAATGTTTGCAGGTGACAGCATGTGTGCCTTGTGGTTCTCCTTGGCTTCTGCATTGTCCTGGGACTGTGGCAGGTATTCAGAAGATTACGCGAGCTTTGACATCATGGCCGTGTACTGCATACTGTGCAGTATGTCTGTCATTCACCAGGGTTGTAAACTGTCCTTGTGTGATGAGTCGGTGCACCTTAGTTCCTCCCAACATTACTGTGTTTGTCATGGGTGCATGTGCAATGTCACCTATCCATGTGGGCTTCACAGATGCCCATTGGTGCAGGTCAGGGTGTGTGGTGTTGAGGGTGGACTGATGTAAATGTTTGCATGGATGGGCCACTAGCTTCAGTTTGTCCATTTATTTATTTATTTATTTCGCGATTTTTATTGAGCAAACAAATACCCGAAGGTGTCTCGGCGCATGTGACAAAAAACGAGAGACCAAGCAGCAGGCTTACTGATTGAACAGCCATGTCTTTAAGAGCCTACGAAAGCTTATCAAATTGGGGGCAGTTTTTATGGTGAGTGGCAAAAGGTTCCAGAGTTTAGGTGTGGCAACCAGGAAGCGCCTGTCTCCCCAGGTTGCCGTTCTGGTGCGAGGTAACGGAAGCAGGCAGGAGTTGGCGGATCTCAGCTGTCTCTTGGGGCTATACAACTGGAATGCTTCAATCAGAAACTTTGGACTGACGCCATGCACTGCCTTATAGGCAATGCAGAGGTCCTTGAATTTAATGCGGCCCTCTACTCTTAGCCAATGCAGGTGACGAATGGCTGGAGTAGTTGGCTGGCGGCGGGGGATGTCAAGAAGAATTCTTGCAGCAGCATTTTGTATGGACTGCAACTTAGATAGAACGAGTTTCTGAGTATTAAGGAAGAGGGCATTCCCATAATCGATTTTAGAAAACACTAGGGTAGAGACCAGGGTCTTCCCAGCTGAGGTGGGAAGGCAAGGCAGTATTTTCCTAATTTTCTTTAAAATAAAGAACGCAGATGACACAGCCTTGTTGACATGAAGGTTGAATGACAGCTTGCTGTCAAAAATGACTCCCAGGCCATTCTGAGTGATTTGTGTTTGTGTTTGTGTAGGTGTGATATACGTTTGTGGCACAGGACAAATGTCTGGGATTCATAGTTTGTACGACATCTACCTTTGTCAGCACAGTGGATGTGTCATGCATGCTTGTGTCACCCCAATGTCTGGTCCCTGGGGGTAGTGCTGTTGTGTGTCCGTCTCTTGCTGTGTTAGTTGCTGTTCATTCCAGCTTGTGTCACATGTGTCTGTTGTGCTCCCTCTCATCTCACAATGCCTGGTTGCCCACTAAGGGGGGCCCATTGATGGTTTACTTTTGTATGGCACTGTGTCCACATCTGTCTCACTGTGGTTCAGCCCCCCTCATGTGCTGTGTAGTTGCCTGGGGATACTGAGACACACACACACACACACACACATGTTGTGTCAGATGTGCAGTGTGAGGTTGCCTGTTTGTGTTTGTGCATCTGCACCAGTGCATTGGTATTACTGTTGTGGGCCATTGTCTGGATGTTGTTTTTGTGATTTACCCTGCTGTCCCTGTGAGTCATATCACATCATTCTGCACATTCATCCTGGTTGTTACGTCCCATTGCTGGCATGGAATGGGAGTTTGTGACCTGACACCTACAGTCTACACAGGATGTTTTGATTTGTGTGTCTCTTTTCGAGATGTGTGTATTCTTTGTGATGGTCACCTCTGCGTTTGTGTCATTGTACACTGTATGCATTGTCAGCCCCCATGGGTGGTGCGTGTCTGCACATAGCTGAGGGTACGTTAGGTTTTCACAGCACTATTAGCCTCACCACATATCTGTGGGGATGGAACACAACCACTACTTTGCCCCAAAAGTGTTTCATGTGTTGGGACCAGAAATCATGCATGTTGTTTGTCATATGCAGTTTTGACCATGATGACACTTAACTTTTGGTCACTGTGATGAGGGGGGTTTTAGACCCCATCACCACAATGCTCAACATTTGCTGCAGTTTGGAAACAAACACTTAACTTTTTTTCTACAAAGTGAGGGGGTGTTATTTTTACATTGACACAGTGCTAGTGATGCTTGCCTTGTGTAGGCCACACTCTGTTTTTGGTCACACAAGTGATGGTAGTTACATTGTATGTTCGAAGTCATAATCACTGTTGTGGACATTTGTCACAGACTGCACACTGTTGTCCTGATTTTAGGGGGGTGTATTTTGCTGGCATACCTAATGTTGGTGTATGATGGATGTGTGGCGCATCACCCATCCTATGAGTGGCGGTAGCAGTAGTGATGGGCAACATAATACCTATGGGTGGGGGTGGCAGGAGTGCTGAGCAACAGGTCCCCTATGGGTGGGGGTGGCAGTAGTGATGGGCAACAGGTTCCCTATGGGTGGGGGTGGCTGTGGTGATGGGCAACATAAGCCCTATGGGTGGGGGTGGCAGGAGTGCTGGGCAACAGGTCCCCTATGGGTGGGGGTGGAAGTAGTGATGGGCAACATAAGCCCTATGAGTGAGATTGGCAGGAGTGGTGGGCAACATAAGCCCTATGGGTGGGGGTGGCAGGAGTGTTGGGCAAAAGGTCCCCTATGGGTGGGGGTGGCAGTAGAAATGGGCAACATAAGCCCTATGAGTGGGGGTAGCAGGAGTGATGGGCAACATAAGCCCTATGGGTGGGGGTGGCAGGAATACTGGGCAACAGGTCCCCTATGGGTGGGGGTAGCAGTAGTGATTCGAAACATAAGCCCCATGGGTGGGGGTGGCAGGAGTGCTGGACAACAGGTCCCCTATGGGTGGGGTTGCAGTAGTGATGGGCAACAGGTCCCTTATGGGTGGGGGTGGCAGTAGTGATGGGCAACATAAGCCCTATGGGTGGGGGTGGCAGGAGTGCTGGGCAACAGGTCCCCTATGTGTGGGGGTGGCAGTAGTGATCGGCAACATTAGCCCTATGAGTGGGGGTGGCAGTAGTGATGGGCAACATAAGCCCTATGGGTGGGGGTGGCAGGAGTGCTGGGCAACAGGTCCCCTATGGGTGGGTGTGGCAGTAGTGATGGGCAACAGGGCCCCTATGGGTGGGGGTGGGGGTGGCAGTAGTGATGGGCAACATAAGCCCTATGAGTGGGATTGGCAGGAGTGGTGGGCAACATAAGCCCTATGGGTGGGGGTGGCAGGAGTGCTGGGCAACATGTCCCCTATTGGTGGGGGTGGCAGTAGGCATGGGCAACATAAGCCCTATGAGTGGGGGTGGCAGGAGTGATGGGCAACATAAGCCCTATGGGTGGGGGTGTCAGGAGTGCTGGGCAACAGGTCCCCTATGGGTGGGGTGGCAGTAGTGATGGGCAACAGGTCCCCTATGGGTGGGGGTGGCAGTAGTGATGGGCAACATAAGCCCTATGGGTGGGGGTGACAGGAGCGCTGGGCAACAGGTCCCCTATGGTTGGGGGTGACAGTAGTGATGGGCAACATTAGCCCTATGAGTGGGGGCGGCAGTAGTGATGGGCAACATAAGCCCTATGGGTGAGGGTGGCAGGAGTGCTGAGCAACAGGTCCCCTATGGGTGGGTGTGGCAGTAGTGATGGGCAACAGGGCCCCTATGGGTGGGGGTGGCAGTAGTGATGGGCAACATAAGCCCTATGATTGGGGGTGGCAGTAGTGATGGTCAACACAAGCCCTATGGGTTGGGGTGGCAGGAGTGCTGGGCAACAGGTCCCCTATGGGTGGGGGTGGCAGTAGTGATGGGCAACATAGGGCGTATGAGTGGGGGTGGTCATGGTGCTGGCCATGCAATCCCTATGGTGGCCTGTTGCTAGTGGCCAGGAAATGGATCCCCTGTGTTGTGTGACATTTTGCGGGTATGTGTTGTTTGTTTGTGTGGTGGGTGTCTGACTTACCGTCTGCGCCATCCGCGTTGGTTCCTGATCCGGTCATAGACATACAGTACTGGTATGACCTGCACAATGGGATTCATGATGTGTTCGTCTCGTACATGCTGCTTGTTGCTCCATCTCGTGCCCGTTGCAAGCTGGTCCGTCTCGTAGCGGTGAATTGAGTTCTGGCACGAATCGTACCTGATATGCTTCTTTTCGGGATGCTGTGACGTGCCGTACATGGCGACCCGTCCGGCGTCGGTGGCAAGGTAAGGCTACGAACAGCTCTCCAAGAGCTGTCCGACCCGGATCAGAATCGACTCCTTATTAGTGCATAACAAATATTGTAGGCTTAGGTAGAAATTTATTTTCTAATTTAACCTTGGGAAAAAATATTATGTAATTTAGCATATTTTAAAATATTTAAATTTTAATTCAAAATATAGTTAATAGTGATGTAGCTTTGATTTATTTAGTTGTATATTTGAAATATTAAGATGACTTTAAATTACATTAATATTTAGCATAAAGTATTTTAACAAACATTTTCCAAGTTGAATAAACTTTTTTCTATACTTCAGAATGCATAGATCCATGTGTAATAAAAGAGGCACTCTTGTGATTTGGCTCCCTATGATGACCCCCGACTACCATCATTTTAACTGACATTAGTGTGTTATTTTAACCTAGCCTTAATGTAGGACGGTCCTGCATATGCCTGCTTCTCTTTTGTCTTATAATCTTGCTGTCTTTTAGTGAGAGCTGTCACGGAGTAGAACAGTACATTTATATTATAAATTCTTACTATTGGCTTTGACATGGCTTCATGTCATCTTGTTTTCGACTTTGACTATTGGCTTTGACATGGTCTCATGTCATCTTGCTTTCTGACTTTGCCTTGCTTCTGCCTGCACAGAATTATGAGTTTTTTCTATTGGCTTTGAAATGGCCTCATGTCTGACTGTGCCTTGCTCCTGCCTACACAGCAGTGCTTGCGATTCAGATTCAAGGTCTTTCTGCTCCTCACTTGTTTTTTGCACCTCACTGACCAGAGTGAACAGGATATTATCTGTGGAATGTATAACTCTGTGTCAGAGTCAAAATACAGGGGCTTGGTCAGACACTGTCTTGGCCTTGACGCAGACTGGTACCAGCCAGCTCGTTTTTTTCCAATGAGAAAGGGGCAGGGTTTTCTAGAAGCTTCGTCCCATATTGAATAATGGTATTAAAGCTGGAAGCTTTCGTAGGCCAGGTGGAAGTTCACCACAGAATAGACGTATTGCTGTGGAATGGTGACGGAACTGTGCTGTTGAAAGGGCTTCCCCAGCTAAAGAGTTGGCAAGGATGTTGCAGAATCAGTCGGTGAGGTGTTCCTAACCTCTCTCTCTCTCTCTCTCTCTCTCTCTCTCTCTCTCTCTCTCTCTTATATATTTTCTACCCTTTGCCATCTGTATATATTGCATTCTATTTCAACTGTTCATTTAACCTTTCATTTGACATTTGAGAATCTGCTTTTACTGATATATTTAGCTTACCTTTTTGAAAATTGCATTAATCAACAGTTTTCTTTGAGTCTGCCATAATTGATATATTTGGCCTGTCTTTTTAAAATGTTGCATTAATAAACTTGTGTATGTGTTACTTTACCTACATTTGGGTTTGTTTTCTTACCTCGCATTAAGGAAGTGGTGGGTCTTGCCTTGCGTTTTGGGAGTGTTGGGTTAGGGTGTGTTCTTTTAGTGAAAAGCATATTCATCACATCTTGCCACCATGGAACCACTGTTGTTATAGTAAGGTGATTAGCAAACAATGGTAAACTTTCAAAAAAATGTATCAATGCAATGCATAACAACTTAGTGATCAATTGTGCAACAGTATACTGCAATAATTTCACATTATACTGTGGTACATCGCGATCCCAATACAGTATATCATTGGGTAATGCAAAAGTCAATAGGTAGGGCCCTATCAATTAATATATATTTTTTTAAGTTTGGGGAGTACTGCAGTACTACCTGGAGAGTACCACAGCACTTAAAGAAATATTTTTTTTTCTACAAAATTGAAAAAATACACTGTACAACACTATATTCCCCGATAATATCCATAGCACAGACTGAGGGGCTGATTACGATGTTGGTCGGAAAGCATTCCAATGACTCCTTGACAGAATGGTTTCTGACCGACTCAGGTTCGGGGAGTCCGACCGACTGATTACCATGTTTCTGAACACCATTTGGTTAACTCCCATTGACTTCAATGGTAGCCAGTGTTCCGACCGACTACACAGGCTCCCATTGAAAAATGGGGTAGTTGCGGAAAACCTTGAACCCTGTGGCAGGCAACGCATGGAGCCTGTTATACTGTGCATGGTTGGAAAGCGGTTACCCATGGGTACCCCACAGGCCCCAACCAGAGGTCTCCGGTTGAAGGGGGGCCTGCTTCAGGCCTCCAAAGTCAGATTTCCGACAGCCGATCAGTGTCGGACAGACCGAGTCGGAAAGGCTGTTTGAATCTGACCTCGTAATCGCTCGGTTGGTAATGTGGCCTAAAGAGACATACGAGTCGGCTCCAACCTACTCGGTGTCTCTGAAAACTGTTCAGATGAGAGTCAGAACCGAGTTGGACAGTCTGAACGGTTTCCAACCATTAAATTTGGTCGGTCAGAAATGTTTCTGAGTCGATCGGAAACAAGGCTTCTGAATCGGATTTGGATGAACCGAATGCCTTTCTAAGCCTTTCTAACAGACATAGTAATCGTAATGTCTGTATAGGTGAGTGACAGGATGTGTGAGTGATTGGATCGGTGTGTGAATGGGTATATAAGTAGTTTTGTGGATGAGTGAATGGATGAGTGAGTAGCTCTATGAGTGAGTAAGTAGCTCTGCTAGTACCTGTATGGGTGAGAGAGTAGCTGTGTGAGAGAATGTATGGGTGGGAGAGTAGTTGTGTGTGTAGTTGTGTGAGTGGCTGTAGTGAGTGGATAGCGGAGGGGTAAAAATGACCATTCCCACACCAATGAGTGCTACAGTAGGGAATGTACTGGATAGCAGAAGGTTAAAAATTACTATTCCCACTCCAGTGAGTGCAACAATAGGGAAAGTGCTGGACAGTGGAAGGGTAAAAATTACTATTCCCACTTCAGAGAGTGCAACAGTAGGGGAAAGTGCTGGATAGCGGAGGGGTAAAAATTGCTATCCTCACTTCCAGTGAGTGCAACAGTTGAGAAAGTATCAGATAGCAGAGGGGTAAAAACTTACTATTCACACTTCAGTGAGAGCAACAGAAGGGAAAGTGTTGAATTGCAGAGTGATAACATTTACTATTCCCTCCCCAGTCAGTGCAGCAGTGGGGAAAGAGTTGTATTGAGGAAGAGTAAAATGTACTATTCTCACTCCAGTCAGTGCAACAGTAGGGAAAGTGCTAAATTGTGGAGGGGAAACATTCATAGATTTACTTTAAAATAATTTATTAACTATTATCTTTATTTAATTTTCAAACTTTTATATTATGTAAAATTAAATATATACATATATCAATAATTCAAAATTAAAAAACAATTTTACAATTAATGAAAACTTTAAAAACTTGTAAACCAAAATTAATATGTACATTTCGTGACACAATAAATAAAATAGTAGGGAGAAAGAGAAATAGTGAAACAATTAGATTTACTATTCCCACTGCACTAAGCGCAACAGTAAAGAAAGTGTTGGATAGCGGAGGGGTAAAAATTACAATTCCCACTCCAGTGAGTGCAACAGTAGGGAAAGTATTGGATAGCGGAGGTGTAAAAATTACAATTGGAACTTCAATGAGTGCAACAGAAGGGAAAGTGCTGGAGAGCAGAAGGGTAAAAATTACTATTCCCACTTCAAAAAGTGCAACAGTAGGGGAAAGTGCTGGATAGCGGAGGGGTAAAAATTACTATTTCTACTCCAGTGAGTGCAACAGTTGAGAAAGTATCGGATAGCGGAGGGGTACAAATTACTATTCCCACTCCAGTGAGTGCAACAGTAGGGAAAGTGTTGGATTGCGGAGGGGTAACATTTACTCTTCCCACTCCAGTCAGTGCAGCGGTGGGGAACATTTTGCATTGCAGAGGGATAACATTTATTATTCCCACTCCAGTCAGAGCAGCAGTGGTAAAAGTGCTGTATTGTGTAGGGGTAAAAGGTACTATTCTCACTCCAGTCAGTGCAACAGTAGGGAAAGTGTTACATTGTGGAGGGGAAACATTCATATATTTAATTTAAAATAATTTATTAATTATTATCTTTATTTAATTTTCAAACTTTTAAATTATATAAAATTAAATATATACATATATCAATAATTCAAAATAAAAAAAAAATCTATAATAATTAAAACTTTAATATATTAAAACAAAATTAAAACGCACATTTCGCAACACTATAAATAAAACAGTAGGGAAAATTATAAATATCGAAACAATTAAATTTACTATTCTAACTGCACTAAGCACAACAGTAAAGAAAGTGTTGGATAGCGGATGAGTAAAATTTACAATTCCCACTCCAATGATGGCAAAAGTAGGGACATTTTGGATAGTAGAAGAAATAAATTTACTATTCCAACTTCAGTGATTGCAACAGTAGGGAAAATGTTGGATAGCGGAGGGTTAACAATTACTATTCCCACTCGAGTGAGTGCAACAATAGGGGAAGTATTGGATAGTGGAGGGGTAACAATTACTATTCTCACTCCGTGTTAGTGCATCAGTATGTAATGTATTGGATAGCAGAGGGGTAAATATTATTAATACCACTCCAGTTAGAGCAACAGTAGGGAAAGTGCTGGATAGCGGAAGGGTAAAAATTACTCTTCCCACTCCAGTGAGTGCAACAGCAGTGGAAGTGCTAGATAGCGGAAGGGTAAAAATTACTATTCCCACTTCAAGGAGTGCAAAAGTAGGGAATGTGCTGGATAGCTGAGGGGTAAAAATTACTATTCCCACTTCAAACAGTGCAACAGTAGGGAAAGTGCTGGATAGCGAAGGAGTAAAAAATACTATTCCCACTCCAGTGAGTGCAACAGTAGGGAAAGTATTGGATAGCAGAGGGGTAAAAATTACAATTGGAACTTCAATGAGTGCAACAGAAGGAAAAGTGCTGGAGAACAGAAGGGTAAAAATTACTATTCCCACTTCAAAAAGTGCAACAGTAGGGGAAAGTGCTGGATAGCGGAGGGGTAAAAATTACCATTTCTACTCCAGTGAGTGCAACAGTTGAGAAAGTATCGGATAGCGGAGGGGTACAAATTACTATTCCCACTCCAGTGAGTGCAACAGTAGGGAAAGTGTTGGATTGCGGAGGGGTAACATTTACTCTTCCCACTCCAGTCAGTGCAGCGGTGGGGAACGTTTTGCATTGCAGAGGGATAACATTTATTATTCCCACTCCAGTCAGAGCAGCAGTGGTGAAAGTGCTGTATTGTGTAGGGGTAAAAGGTACTATTCTCACTCCAGTCAGTGCAACAGTAGGGAAAGTGTTACATTGTGGAGGGGAAACATTCATATATTTAATTTAAAATAATTTAATTATTATCTTTATTTAATTTTCAAACTTTTAAATTATATAAAATTAAATATATACATATATCAATAATTCAAAATAAAAAAAACATTCTATAATAATTAAAACTTTAATAGATTAAAACAAAATTAAAACGCACATTTCGCAACACTATAAATAAAACAGTAGGGAAAATGATAAATATCGAAACAATTAAATTTACTATTCTAACTACACTAAGCACAACAGTAAAGAAAGTGTTGGATAGCGGATGAGTAAAATTTACAATTCCCACTCCAATGATGGCAAAAGTAGGGACATTTTGGATAGTAGAAGAATTAAATTTACTATTCCAACTTCAGTGATTGCAACAGTAGGGAAAATGTTGGATAGCGGAGGGTTAACAATTACTATTCCCACTCGAGTGAGTGCAACAATAGGGGAAGTATTGGATAGTGGAGGGGTAACAATTACTATTCTCACTCCAGTTAGTGCATCAGTATGTAAAGTATTGGATAGCAGAGGGGTAAATATTATTAATACCACTCAAGTTAGAGCAACAGTAGGGAAAGTGCTGGATAGCGGAAGGGTAAAAATTACTCTTCCCACTCCAGTGAGTGCAACAGCAGTGGAAGTGCTAGATAGCGGAAGGGTAAAAATTACTATTCCCACTTCAAGGAGTGCAAAAGTAGGGAATGTGCTGGATAGCCGAGGGGTAAAAATTACTATTCCCACTTCAAAGAGTGCAACAGTAGGGAAAGTGCTGGATAGCGGAGGAGTAAAAAATACTATTCCCACTCCAGTGAGTGCAACAGTAGGGAAAGTATTGGATAGCAGACGGGTAAAAATTGCTATTTCCACTCCAGTGAGTGCAACAGTAGGAAAAGTGCTGGATAGCAGAGGAGTAAACATTACTATTCCCACTCCAGTGACTGCAACAGTAGGGAAAGTGCTGGATATCCAAAAGCTAAAAATTACTATTCCCACACCAGTGAGTGCAACAGTAAGAAAAGTATTGGATAGCGAAGGGGTCAAATTTACTATTTCCACTCCAATGTGTGCTACAGTAGAGAAAATTATGGATAGCGGAAGGGTAAACATTTTTATTCCCACTACAGTCAGTGCAACAGTAGGGAAAGTGTGAAATTGCTGAGGGGTAACATTTAGGTGCCGATTCCGACCCGGGTAAAAAATTTTGCGTACGACTCGTATCCGTATATTTTCACGCACGAATCGTACAAGTACCGTACAAACTGCGAAGTACGATTCGTACGTGAAAAATACATACGAATTGCGTCGGGAAAATGGTCCGAGAGGGAGCCGTAAATGTTTACGTCCGAATAGCGTCGGGAAAAGTGTCCAATAGGGAGCTGGACATTTTTACGTGCAAATCGTAAAACAGAAGTCCGAGCGCGCAAGTACGATCCGTACCGCCTGGCCGAATACACAACCGCATGTAAAAGGCCCCGTACGGAGCGAACGCTGTAGCACACATGTACATGGGTAAACCTGTGCCCGGATACGAGTCGTACAGCCCCCCTCACCCTGCACATGTCAGCACCGTACCCCCGTATGTCAGCACCGTACCCCCCCTCCGCACCATACCCCAACACCGTAGCACAGCCCCGCACCTGTACGCACCATACCCCAACACCGTAGCACAGCCCCGCACTAGTACGCACCGTACCGCAACACCCTAGCACATCCGCGCACCTGTACGCACCGTACCCCAACACCGTAGCACAGCCCCGCACCTGTACGCATCGTACCCCAACACCCTAGCACATCCCCGCACCAGTACGCACCGTACCCTAACACCGTAGCACAGCCCCGCACCTGTACGCACCGTACCCCAACACCGTAGCACAGCCCCGCACCTGTACGCACCGTACCCCAACACCGTACCCCAGCACCCTCACCCAGCATCGCATATGTACGGACCTTACCTATGCGAAAAATACTCGTACAGAACCAGGACACTGTAAAACAGCACAAGGAGGGTCAATTTGACTCGCACAACACCACAAAACACGTCCACATGACAAAATACATCTCTATGACTGACCTGGCACATCCAAACAGGCAAACAGAGGCCCTAAATCACAACCACCTCTTATAAGACACCCACCACAAATTCACACCCACAAATGGACCAATAAAAAGGGCCCACACACACAACCCATGAGCCTTTGCAACAGACCCACTGCTGACAAACCCCACAGACAAACAACTGCACCTTACTTACACCTTAACTACACCTTAACTTACACACCTTCACATAACCTCATTCACAAACACCCCCTCTTCACATTCACACACACACCGTCACATTCACACCCACACACCCACAACCATCCACACCCACACCCCACACCATGCCCACAGACAAGAATCCAAAGTTCACAAGGGCGGAGCTGGACCTCCTTGTCAACGAAGTCATCAGAGTCGAGCCACAGCTGTTTGGAACATTGGTCAGACAGACCAGCATAGCCCAAAAAACAAGCCTGTGGCAGAGGATTGTCGATAAGGTGAATGCTGTTGCGCCCATCTGAAGGACCAGGCATGAATGCCTAGCCAGGTGGTACGATCTGCGCAGGGCAGTCAAGAGGAAAATGAACGAGGAATACGCCCAGAGTAACATCACTGGAGGTGGGCTGCCCCGCAGACCCGTACATTACCATCCCTGGGAGGAGAAGGTGATGGCCATGCTTCCGCCGGTGGGAGTACTCGGAGTCGAAGGAGTTACAGAGCCTGGTGAGTACACAAACAACTCACGTAACATGGGGGGAATGCCATCCACACCACAAATACACCAAATGCACGCAAATTCCCCCAAGCCCTCACCGCACACAACCACACTCAAAAACCACGCTCATGCCACTAACGTCTCCATGCCCCATTCACATATAAAGGCAATGCCATGTCCCAGGCCACACCAACCACAAATCCAAGACTGGATGTCCGGGATGCTGGGAGGGTGGGGCTCACACAACACATTGTGCAACTCCGAAGCAGACACCAATGCCCGCAGCCCATATGGCCTAGGTACATACCCATGCACCATGCCCAATGCACAGGGACTGGCAAAGTACTGACAAGGTAGCTGACACTTGGCCCTGCTGTATGCAGCACAAGGCCCTCCTGTGACCACTGTACACTCAAACATCAACTACACAAGCTCAGAAATCTAGCACAGGCACTCAAACTCACTGTCATGCCAGCATGTACCATGAGGGGACAGACACATCACCTGGGAGACCAAATGACAAATCACACTACACCCAGCAGCTGGCCCGGTCACACCCCCCCTCACACAAGCACACACCCCCGGGGCAGGCAACGGATTTACCCACTCTCAAAATTGACATGTGACACAACAAGACCAATCCATCGCCTAATAAGCATCCGAGCCAAAATTCTACTGGTCAAACACTCAGGAGAACATACCAATCTGTCCCCCGCAACATACCCATCCCCAAGTGGACATTGAGAGGAATGCTAGGCACAACCAACTACCTGGAGGATCTGTGACAACTTGAATATGTATGAAACATGGATGTGGCATGAAACAGCATTAACATTGTCTCTCTCTCACACACAGGGCAACGTCATCGACCTCCCCCCAACAATGGGGGGGGAACAATCACAGTCCCAGGCTCAGCGTGAAGATGATCCCACCGGCAGTGACGACTCTCACCACTCCATGGATGACCCACACCAACCTGGCCCCTCTGGTGCCCAAGCCCCTGCAGCACCTGCGTCAGGTACATCTGTGCCAACCCCCACCCCCATTCCTGCCACATCCCAGGAGACACCCAGGAGCCCTGCTCGCACTGAACAAAAGAGCCAGTCTGACCAAGAGGGACAAGGTTCTCCGGGCACCCAGGAGGAGGTAGACAACCCCGCAAATGCCATCCCTCAGGGGTCCCGTAGACCCGATGTGCCCACAACGGCAGGCCAGGCTTGTGTGGGCAGGGGTGGTGGGAGTGGAGGCAGGCGGAGGCGCGAACGTGACCAGCCAGCTGAGGGAACTCGTATGTCACACATACGCCACATCCTGGACACATACCGGTGTGACACCAGGGGCATCAGCCAGGTAGTGTCGAGCCTCACAGAGATGAAGGGGACCCTCGACGAGATGAAGAACCTGCAGGCCGAGCAACATGCCAGTCAACAACAACACCAAGGACGGATGGAGGCAAGACTGGCTGAGCTCCTGGCGGTGCAAATGGACATGAGCCGTTCACTCCGTCGGATCGCCGACAACATGGGCAACCCTCCCTGTGCCACCAGGCGAAGACCACCACCAGCCACAGGGAGGGAGGAGGAGGAGAATTCGTCCGACGGAGAATCACAAGCATTGTCAAGGCCTGCATCTGAGGGTCCCCCCAGGAAGGTGGGTCGTCCACGGAAAAGACCGTGAGAGTCAGCAGACCATCCACATCTCCCAGGTCACCTGGCCTGGCACCTGGCCCTCTGGCGCAACAGCAGCACCTCATCCAATGACATTCTCTGCCACATGGACTTGCTGGTCACAGTCTGACCAATGATGACCAACACTGTGGTCTGGACTCTGATGACTCCAACTGACAAGGATGCCATCTCCCCCTGTGAACTTTGGATTCTATGCACCCGGTAGAGCACCTTAGTACATCTACCAAAAGACTTACCCCACCAAAAATACATATTAATTTTTTCTTGAGATGTTGCTGTCATTTGGCATTAGTCCACAACATATGTGTGTGTAAATGTCAAACTATGCCTGAGTGTTGAACTAACTCCAGCCATCCATACCCTGGGATCTGAGTCTGGTACAGGACACACATGGGTCACAATTTATCAGTCAATGCAGACATGGAGCACAATACTCACCTGTGATGGCCTCAAGCTGCTGAGGGGTTGCTTGCAATACTGTGCGGACAGATCTATTTGGAAGAGTATCATTAAGGCGTAGAGGTCATGCCTCATTTGGAGGTTCCTGGGGAGGGAGTCCCAGGTATGTGTTCCCAGGTGGGAGAACTATGTCCTGCATGCTGGAGTACGGTGGATCTGAAGAATGGTGGCCAGGTCAAGGTTGGAAGAACGGAGATGGCACTATGGGTTCTCGGATGACAGTGGTACAAGGTTGGTGTTGGGTCGGGGTTGTGTCCTGCCTCCTGAGTGTGGGTGGGGAGTCTGAAGGTCATCCTGCAGCACACAGTGATCCATTGCAGCTATCTCTGCTGGACGGTGATGTGGCTGGGGTGCGGGATGTTGCAGCTGAGGTGTGCAGATGCAGCCTGGATGTGGACAAGTGTCCTGGGAGTTTGGATGTGGCTGCGCCGTAGAGGGCAGGGCAGTATTTGACACGGATGTTGTCATGGACCTGGGGGATGGTCCGTCTTTCCTTGGAGTGGCTCTATCTGGAGATCATGTGCATAATGTAGAGGGTGTTGCAGTCTGAGGCACAGATGCTGGTGATTACCATGGCAAATGTGAGCAAGCAATCCATGATGCACACCATCTTGTGTGCATGGACACTGGGTGCGTGTGCGGGGCTTCTGCGGGTGGGACACAAGCAGTTGACCCAGCTGTAAGGGGACAATCCTCAGATGTTGACCTCAGTCCTGTACAAGTCCAGCCTCAGGTGGCTGCTGTTCTGCCATTCATCAATGGATCTCATGCAATCTAGAATATTGGAATTGGCAATGTCTGCGTCCTTGGTGAGGGTGAGGAGCACCTGGCTTTCAATGGCATACGAGTTGATGATGAGGTTGTGTGCGCATGTGATGGTGGAGAGGGGGGTCCTGGACACATTGTAGATTGACATGCTGAGAGATGATACCTGTGCCATGTGCCTCACAACGACAGCATACTACATACAGAAGCCTTGAGTCCCACTCCCATGGCCTTGCCGAGGTACAGAGCCGGTGGGGAGTAGGAGGGACATGACCTGGTGGGTGTGACAGGGCCTGGAAGGCGTGGCAGCGCTGTGTAGGCAGTCGGAGTTGCACACTCATCATGCAAAGGTGTTGTGTGTGCGCTTAGTGTATGCCTGAGAGTTGGCGGCAGATGTGTGGATGGACATTGCTCGGAGGGTGGCTGCAACATCAGACTGTAGTGTGATGTGGGTCATGCAAGGACATGAGGCTCGTGCAATGTGCACGTTGCATGTGCAGACGGTCCAGCCTTTGGCACCCCGTGGCCGCAACTGTGGCACAGACAAGCTGATGACAGCCAAATGAATGGGTTGATGGAGGAAGGGAGGAGCATCTTTGATGTGTGTGTGTTGCCAAATCAGGAAACTTCGTGTGCCCTTGCTGCAGTGGCTGCAACAGCAGGTGGCATGTCCTGGGAACTATGCCACAATTTCCACACAAAGACTAGGATGTCAGAAAGGACTACTGCAACAGGTGTATGTCAAGGAAGGAGTGACCGGTTTTTAATGGCACACCCAGAGACAAAGGATGCACAATCCCCAAAGATGACTGACACCGGATCATGAAACTGAAGGCCAAGCTGCGCACAGGAAACACACCCCAGAAGGTGTATACGGCCCGTTGTGGGGACCAACATACCAAAACACATACACAGCCATGGACTTCATGCACAATAGAGAATCAAATACATGTAGAACAGCATGCAGGTTGCTAATCTACACATAGACTCATATGCACAAACCTTGACAACCATGCCAGAGATGGCGCATGGACAGTGGCAAGAGACCTGCATTGACAGAGATGAGGCACCTTGGAGGCTGAGGAACACCTTTATTACTCAGGCTCACACCTATGGAAATGCATCAAGATTAACAGACTCACAGGTCTTTTGGATTAACATGTGGGACCTACACTGGACACCCCCTTCGCACCACAGATGCTGTAAATCCATGGGAGTGGCACACAAGTGAAGGGGGTGAGCCAAACATCCCCTGCTGCACACAGAGAGGCTGCAATTCCCCATTGAGCCTCTTATGGGGATGTCCCGCAATATGTCCACCCGTAGCCTCACGTATGTTACCGAGGGAAGTTGTACACACATTGATGCCTTCATCAAAATCCACAATCCCATAACAGATGACTGTCACGAAGTGTGACTATCAATTCATGTGAGTCATGCTACATGTCATGTGCCCCATGGTGAGTCGACATGTATGCATAGTAACAAAACATGCACAGGAGCAGTGCCCACACATTACAAACAACTACCACACCCAAAATGCCTTGCTGCAATCCTTACCCAAAGGAGACTTTTCACAATGTCCGTGCATTTAACGCTGATTCAGCACACGTTGCATTACTCATGAGGAAAAGCAGGAGCACAACGATGCCACGAGCAGACAGCATGTGCAACTACCTGGGGATGAGAGACACACAAGAAGTCAGGAGAAACATAGTCATCCGCATGCATGGTCATGTACTCTACATGACTAAGGTTGACACCATGCTACTTGTCAATTGAGTGTGTCAGCTAAAATATGTGGAATGACCTCAGCACTCGAGTGACACATCAGAACACACCTCAAAGTCACTTAGCATACAGTCAGCTGGACACACACATTGCAACACATGCCACACAAGGCTCCAAGCATGCACACTCAGACCCAGGGACTCACCATTATGATTAGAAGTTGTGTATGAGCTGACTCCGGATGTCCTCCTCCTCCTCCTACTCCTCCTCCTCACTTGCCTCGTGACCAAGGCCGTCATCCTCCACGGGTGGATGTTCCTGCTCATCGGGATTCAGGATGAGTGGCACAGCTTTCTCCACTGCCATGTTGTGCAGCATGCAGCACACGAGGAAGATTTTGCAGACCTTCACCGGTGTATATGGGAGGGACCCGCCTGTCTTGTGGAGTCAACGGAATCAGCTCTTGAGGAGGCCAAACGTCCTCTCAATCACTCGCCTGGTCTGCCCATGGGCGTTGTTGTAACGGTGATCTGCAGCTGTTCTCGGGTTGCGGAGAGGCGTCACCAGCCATGGCATGTTGGGATAGCCAGAGTCCCCTACATGGAAACATCATGTAAAGAAGTGGGTCAGGAGATGCCGTCACATACTAAGATACCGCTAAATACTGGACAAACAGAGTCTACCCAACAACAAGACATGCTCGTTTGTTGTGCAGCTGCAGCATCATTTCTGGCACCCTGCTTCGCCTCATGATGTAGGCATCGTGTGCTGACCCTGGAAAACCTGCACAGACATGGGAAATCAGCATGTTAGCAAGACACACCACAAGGGCATTAATGGAGTGATAATGTTTACGGTTTCGAAAGGCTACCTCCTGTGCCTATGGTGGTACCAAAGCCACATGTGTCCCATCAATGGACCAAATTACATGGGGCATCCCTCCCAGGGCATAGAACTCACCCTTGATACCTGTCAACTGCTCACAAGTTGGAAAATGGATGAATTCATCCAGGTGCTCCAACATGGCTTCTAAAACATCATGCAGGACACGGCTGAACATGGTCTGGGACATGCCACCCACATCAGCTATTGTCAATTGAAACGTACCGGTGGCAAAGAAATGTAGGGCTGACATCACCTTCATCTTGGGGGTCAGCGCAGTCGGATAACTGTGTCTCGGTTGGAGGTGTGGTGCCAGCCTGTTTGTCAGGTCCACAATTAACTGATGGGGGAATCTGTAGCGGCGTATGCAGTCACGTTCCCTCATGGCAGCCAAGTCTGGCATTGGTAGGGGAGAGGCGGTGCCCTGCAGAAATTTGGAAGGAATAACGAAGATTGAGTACATTACTACACCAATGTCAATGAACTGAGCACATGTTGAACAGCTAATACACATATACTACATACAGAGTCTGGTCTGTGCAATACATCCTGCACACGTATGCCAGCCAGGTGATACTCCTACCAAGAGCCAGCTACAAACGTGGATTGTCAAGGTCTACATGACATGCCATGAAAGTAGCTGTGGGCCAGTGTGAGTGAACAGCCAGACACATTACAGGAGTGACATACATCCACATATGTGCATTTGAAGGATCGTATCTCATACAGACAGCTGGCGGCAAGCTAGACGCACAGGTCACATGTCATTGAAAAAGGACAGACCACGCACCTTGCCATGAAGGGGTACATGTCAAAACTGATCACACAGACATTGAGACTACGCAGATATGTCCTCCGTTTGCAAGTCCCTGTTCGATGCATGTGGCCTGGTGTGCGTAATAGTGTGACATGGGCATCTACACACAGACACATGTTGGATGCAGCTACAGCAGATGCAGTTGACGGAACACCAACAGCAAGCTCATGGGAAAACATGACACACACATGACATAGTCACATCGTGGCACGCTGGTAGTTAGATGTCAGGTGTCATCATCCGTCTACCTGGCATCAGGGGACAGTTGCGGGTGTTGGTGACTGTGCCATGCCAGTGATGCAGTGCTTGACAATTTTGTACTACATGCACACATGTAAAAGGTGTGAAGGGGAAGTGTGCCACATAGTGCTCCATCACACATGACATGTGTACACAGGTCATCACACAACTATTGGGTTAAAACATGAGGAGACATGTGCCACATCACTGCCTGACACATCTAGGCCCTACACATGAAGGACTGCACTGACAATGACTTGATGTCCATTCCTGTGCGAGTCTGACACCTCCATTCCTTTCCTGTGCGCCTCCTATCACCAGTGTAAGCTGTGGAACGCACCGTACACACGCTCTGAGGGCTTGTGTACGTTCGTATCACTATATAGGCGTTGGGCAGGAGTACGCGGGTGTGTACGGATCGTACACACGTACGTGTACACACTGCTCCTATCCCTATGGTAGTGTTGCCGTAGGCGCACGCCATAAAAATACGGGCCGTACACACGTGTGTAGGGGTCGTATCCCTATGGTAGTGTTGCCGTAGGCGTACGCCATAGAGATACGGGCCGTACACGCGTGTGTAGGAGTTGTATCCCTATGGTAGTGTTGCTGTAGGCGTACGCCATAGAGATATGGGCCGTACACGCGCATGTAGCGGTCGTATCCCTATGGTAGTGTTGCCATAGGCGTACGCCATAGAGATCTACGCCAACACTACCATAATGCTACGGGCCCTACACACGCGGGTACGGCCCGTAGCACTATGGCGTATGCCTACGCCAACACTACCATAGTGCTACGGGCCGTACTCACGCGGGTACGGCCCGTAGCACTATGGCGTACGCCTTCGCCAATACTACCATAGTGCTACGGGCCGTACCCGTGTGTGTACGGCCCGTGGCACTATGGTAGTGTTGGCGTAGGCGTACGCCATAGTGCTACGGGCCGTACACACGCGGGTATTGGCCGTATCACTAGAGTAGTAGTGCCCTAGGGGTACGTGTGAAACGCACCGTACCTGTGTGGGGATTTGAAAATTACAATGGGGACACATAAGGGACAAGTATTAGGGCCTACATGTATGCTGGTTGTCATGGATACCCAGTTTAAAGATCACATTTTTCCATCATGTGGCCTGGAAAAAGCAGTTTGCCACATTATACATTGTTGCAAAGTGGTTGTTGACTTGACATGATGCTGCAAATTTGAAAAAATGCTAATGCTGTCACTGGTGT
Organism: Triturus cristatus; assembly: GCF_964204655.1. NCBI lineage: Eukaryota > Metazoa > Chordata > Amphibia > Caudata > Salamandridae > Triturus > Triturus cristatus. The sequence continues at coordinate 1,024,833,318 of NC_140594.1, forward strand.
ATGTTTAAAGGGAGTGGAGGAAACGTAGGATGCAAATGAGTCTGACCAATCACTCTGTACTCCTGTTACTGAAATAGCCCAGCAAGGCAGATATAAGTCAGACAGAACCCATGAGAGGGCACTTGCCTGCACAACCTTTGATTCGACACCACTGCTGCTGCTTGTGATTTCTCTGGCATCATGTCGCGGACTGTGGAGAGGGCCCAGCCATTCACACAGGAAGAGAATGAGGCGTTGCTGGACGTCATCCTCCCACAGTTCCCCAGCCTGTATGGTAGACCAGGGGTGCAGGTGAGTGCTACCTTTGACTGTGCCCCTTCTTTTTGTGACTGGCACTTCTGGCATTGTGTCCAGGTGTGACAGACATGAAATGTTGTTTAGAGTGGGTCCCGGGGGGGGGGAATGGCTCATGTCTGTCATGCTGGGCATGATGTGGTTCATGTGTGCACTCCTCACTTGCATTGTGCTTACTGTGACATTCACTGCATGCTGCATGGCACATTCAGCATAGCTAATCCTCTTGGCCCTTCTTGTTCTATAGTCCTGAGGTGATTCAGTGTTCCCCCGTGTGACAGGTGACTGTACCCACAGATGTGTGTGAGTTGAGTGGAGCTGTGGTGAGAGTGTCCAAATGATCTGGACATTGATGTGTGTGAATGTTCCTTGTCATGTGGGTGAGTGTCTATGTGGAGTGTTGCACCACAGCTGCATGGAGGAGGCAACAGCTCTACCCATCTGATGTGAGAAGTGATCCGTGCTGTGTGTCTGACTTGCTGGGCTAGCCCCATGCCTGTGACACCCCCCAGGCAAGTGGCACATGTGCAGAGTGAGGTTTGTATCGGCTTTTGCCACTGGCAGGTGAATGATTTGTGCCTGTGTGTGTCTGTGTAGTCTGCTGATGTTGGGTCAGTGGCCTGGGGCATGTGACTGCTTGGAGGTGCTGGCCATCAGCTTTGTGTTGCTTGTGATGTACAGTGTGTGCCATGATCAGGGAGTGTGTCACACCCCTCATGCCACCTGTGTACTTCCAATGCCATGTAGTGCATTGGGCCTTACACAGAGGCCAATGTCCCTATGACAAAGGTGCTATTATTTTGCTGCATACTATGCCCTGTTCAACAAATCAAAGATGTTCTAATGTGTGTCTCTGTGACATGGAGCAGGTGTAGTGATCTATTCTCACTTTGGCATCCTCACAGGTAACCGCCTACGAGAAGGGGAAGATATGGAAGCGGGCCATCAGGGCCCTGATCTCCGTGGAGGGTCGCAATCGGCGCCTGGCACAGGTGAGGAAACGCTGGCAGGACATCCGGTGCTGGACCAGGAGGATCGCCCGGCTCCTGCTGGGGGACTCACCAGAAGGCAAGAACCGCGGGCGCCGGCGCCTGACTCACCAAATGAAGCGTGTCCTGGCAGTGGTCTTCTCTGACATGGATAGGCGGTTACAGGCGAAGCAGCAGCAGCAAGGGGGTAGGTACATGTGTGTTTGTTGTGTGTCACCAGCTTTGGGAAGTGCTCAGTCGCATGGATACACTGCCAGGGTTAATATGTGCATTGCATTTATTTTCTGTTCCCCAAAGTCATCCGCTGCTGTTCTTCCTCCTTTCCCCTCCTTGACATGTGTTCCCTGGTCTGTGTGTAATCACTATTGCACATGGTTATCTAGGCTGGCAGTTAATCCAAGTGCACATTGCTGTCTGCATCATGTTGGGGTGGGGTCGGAGACATGTGTTGTTACCTTGCCTGTGCCCTGTCCTGTTCAGTCATTTGGGGGTCCATATCAGTTGGCACTGATGCTGAGTCTCAACATAGGAGTGTGAGTGTTCACATGAACAGACTTGCAGCATGCATGACCGATGTTGTGGCCTCAGACATGATGTGCATGAGTGGGAGATATGCATAGTGCCGGGACGGTAGCTCTGTTACAGTCAGATAATTCCAGGACCATGGAGCAGTGTGCCCACTACAGTACCCTAAGACACCCTTGCCTTGGTATCATGTGTGTCATCCAACACTGTGCCCATTCTCAATGTGTTCAGCATAGTTTTGCCTCTGTGGCATTGTTCCCTGGCCTCATTTGTATTTATCTAAAGTGTGTTACATGTGCCCATTGTACAGGTTGACCCCATTTTGCTTCTGCATCCTCACACTGGCCAGTGCCTGTGTGTTTATGTACAACAATCTGTTGAGGTTTTTTGTCACAAATATGTGTTGGCAGCCTCACGAGGTGATGTGGAGTACATTTAAGATTTCCTGATACACTTTTTAAGTAAACCCAGATTGAGAGGTGTCACTTCTTGAACTGTCTCAATCACATTGTCTCAAGTATGGGGTGTTTTTGCGGGCAAGGACTACATGTCCAAACCTTATGTCTCCTTGCCAGGTCTGACCAGTTTGTGATGATTGTCTGGACATGCACTCAATGTGCAGAGACCCAGGCATGTTGTGCAGGGTGTCATGTTTGTGCTTTGCAGCATGTGTCACAAGTTAAAAAACATTTTCCTGCTCATCCATTATTGGCACGGGTGTGTGCTCCAGATGCTATGTGGTTTGGTCTGTGTGGACATTCTTCGTTCACGTCAGGGTGTCTCCTCAGTGCAGGTGCTCCTTATTGCAACACAATTTCAGGGCCATTTGCTAATGCATTGTCCTGTGTCTGGACATGTGTGCCACTCCACATGACAGGTAGTGTGTCAGATGTGTTGCCAACTGTGTCATCATGGTACGGATGGCCATGTGACAGGTGGCATGTTTTAAGTTGTTATTCAAGAAGTCATGTGCCCTGGCACTCACTACACTTGTCAACATGTCCCAATAGTTTTAATGCTTCACTTTGATTTTTGTGAAGGACAATGATGTGCCTGCATGACAGATGTCTCTCAAGGGAGTGCTAAAGTACCACTTTTACACTTTTGTGGAACACGCTGGCACAATTAGACCATGGGCACATTTCTGTCCAAAATTTGTTTAGGAATTATACATATCCATGTTCCCAGAGTGTGTTAGCATTTGGGTTAGTCCTTGGTTGTTGCTGATGCCAACTTACCGGTGTCAAGTCATCCCGACCACCGTGGTGCCATGTATATGTACTTCCTGATACCACATTTCTTCTTAACATTGGCTTCTTGGCATTAGACGGGCAGCTCATACAATGACTGTGTAAATGTAGTTTTGTGTGCACCTCCTTGTGTGACTTCTGATATTCATGCACATGTGTGTTCTGTTCCACAGGTGGGACATTCACACATTCCAAATATATCAATTGTGTAAAGTTTTGTGCTTCCCAATGGATCAGATAGCATTACTTTTGCTTTTCTACAGTACTCACAGGTCTATGAGTGTGGGGACCCCTTCAGCATTGGCGTCTGTTATTTGGCATTTGGTGCATGTTAGAAAAGGTAGACGGACCGGGAGGGTCGGCCGGGGTCAGGAGGAGAGGTCTCCGGGGAGAGCCGTCTCCAGCGATCGTACAGACAAGTAACTTCCCCCCCACAGACAGATATCACACACGGATAAGGTTCAGCGTTCTTTATAAGCACTTATTTAAGGTACGGTTGAATGGTACAGGGAGGTCTGGACTCAGGGGTCCCCTCGATTAGAGTCTCGCAAGGTAGGGAAGGGGGTAGCGGGGCAGTCTATTTACCAATCAGGTAGTTCTGATGAGATGATGATGAGCTCACAATCCTCGAGCTTGGTGGTTAGGTGGTACGGGCCGCGGCAGCGCCAGCAGGTCCCGGTGTGGATGGTCGATACAACGGGCCGCGGCAGCGCCAGCAGGTCCCCGGAAGATATACGGTCCGCGGCAGCGCCAGCAGGTCCCGGTGAGGATGGTCGTTACAACGGGCCGCGGCAGCGCCAGCAGGTCCCAGGAAGATGACTGTTGCAGAGGGCCGCGGCAGCGCCAGCAGGTCCCGGTGAGGATGGTCGTTACAACGGGCCGCGGCAGTGCCAGCAGGTCCTAGGAAGATGAATGTTGCAGAAGGCCGCGGCAGCGCCAGCAGGCAGGACGATGGTTCACAAGAGCGGGCTACGGCAGCGCCAGTAGACCGTCAAGGTTGAGTTCACTCGGGGTCTCTCGACTCCAGGATACAACTGCCTTCCTGCTCCGGAGCTGCCTCAGTTATAGGGCTGGTGCCCTTTGATGTCCGGACCCTCGCACTTGGAGATCGGAGGGTCCGGGATGAAGGTGTCCAGACACCCAGCAGGGGGTGGAGCCAGTGCCTGGGGGAGCTGGGGGCGATCGGCACCTGGCGGGGGAGAGCCCTTGACAGTTCGTTCTCCCATTGACTTGCCAAGTGGTCCGCTCACCTCCTGGGTGGATGGTGGTGCCGGGATGTCGGGGCCGGCCAGGCCCGGGGTTAGGGTCGAGGGGAGGCCATGCGGCCGCGTGGTGCAGGGCCCCAGATGGCGGCTTGACCCGGCCGGGGAAGCCGGTGGGGCTGGACCCCGTGATGAGTAGGGGTCCGAGGGCAGAGGGTCCGTCGGGAGACGGAGTACAGGTGCTTGTCGTGGGGATATGCCAGGTGGGCCGGAGTTCGGGCCCTGTCGAGCGGGGAGGGAGCAAGCCGTCTGTGAGGCCTGTCCAACATGCGTCCCCCCCAGCTGAAGGCGGGGAGAGTCACCCATCTCCTTGGGGACTCTCTTCGTCGAGGCGGAAAAAGCGGGACAGGCCATCCGCGTTGGCGTGGTCTTGGCCTGGTCGGTGCTCCACGGTGAAGTCCATTCCCTGCAGGGAAATGGACCAGCGCAAGAGTTTTGGGTTTTCCCCCCGCATCTGCATCAGCCATTGCAGGGGTCGATGGTCGGTTTGTACCCGGAAGTGGGTACCGAAGAGATAGGGTCGGAGCTTTTTGAGGGCCCACACTACTGCAAATGCCTCCCTCTCGATGGTGCTCCAACGCTGTTCTCGGGCCAGGAGACGTCGACTGATGAAGGCCACCGGCTGGTCATGACCTTCGGGGTTCAACTGAGAGAGGACGGCTCCGATGCCGTGGTCGGAGGCGTCGGTCTGCACCACAAATTCCCGACTGTAATCGGGGGCCTGGAGCACCGGGGTGGTGCACAGGGCGGCCTTCAGCTCCTCGAAGGCCGCTTGACAATCAGGAGTCCAGTTGACCCGCTTCGGTTGGTTCTTGGATGTGAGGCCCGTGAGGGGCCCCACGATGCTGCCGTAGTCCTTCACGAACCGCCGGTAGTAGCCGGTGAGCCCCAGGAAGGCTCGGACTTCGGTCTGGGTGACGGGGGGCTGCCAGGACTGGATGGCAGCAATCTTAAGTTGAAGTGGGGCCACCAGCCCGCTCCCCACTTGGTGCCCCAGGTAGGTCACCGACCCTTGGCCAATCTGGCACTTGCCGGCCTTAATGGTGAGGCCGGCCCGCTGGAGGGCGTGTAGGACCTCCTGGAGGTGACGGAGGTGGTCGGACCAGTGGCGGCTGTATACAGCGATATCGTCCAGGTAGGCAGCGCTGAATTCTTCAAGTCCCGCCAAGACCTGGTTCACAAGGCGTTGGAACGTGGCGGGGGCATTCTTCATGCCAAAGGGCATGACCTTAAATTGATAGTGGCCATCGGGGGTAGAGAAGGCTGACCGTTCCTGAGCCCTGGGTGTGAGGCCGATCTGCCAGTAGCCCTCCGTTAGGTCGAAGATACTAAGGTAGCGGGCGGCACCCAGCCGGTCGATCAGCTCGTCTGCTCGGGGGATGGGATGAGCGTCGGTCCGGGTGACAGCGTTCAAGCCCCGGTAGTCGACGCAGAATCTCAGTTCAGGGGCGGAGCCGGGGGCAGCGGCCTTGGGAACTAATACGACCGGACTGGCCCAGGGACTGTCCAAGGGCTCGATGACCCCGATCGTGAGCATCTTGGCCACTTCCTCCTGTATGCAGGCCCGTACCCGATCTGGTACGCGGTAGGCCCGGTGCCGGACAGGGAGACTGTCCCCGGTGTCTACGTCGTGCAGACACCAGGGGGTGACCCCGGGGGTGAGGGAGAACAGGGCAGCGAACTGCAGCAGGAGGTCCCGGCAGTCCTGGCGTTGCTCCGAAGTGAGGGCGTCAGAGAGCCGGACCCCGTCCACGGAGCCGTCCTTCTCCTGAGTCTTCAGGAGATCCGGGAGGGGCTCGGAGTCTTCTTCCGTGCCACTGTCTGTAGCCATCAAGAGGCTTAGTTCGGATCGCACAAAGTGTGGTTTGAGCCGGTTGGTGTGGAGGACCCGAAGGGGGTTCCGGGAGGACCCCATGTCGATGAGGTAAGTGACGGGGCTTTTGCGCTCGACCACTTTGAAGGGCCCCGTCCACTTATCCTGCAGGGCACATGGTTCGGTGGGGGACATCACCCATACTTGCTGCCCAGGCTCGAATTCAACGGAGGAGGCATTGTGATCATACCACCTCTTCATGTCCTCCTGGCTGGCCTCGAGGTTCGCCTTGGCCATCTCCCTGAAGCGCCGGGTCTGGTTTCGTAAGGCCAGGATGTATTTGAAGACGTCTGGAGGGGTCGTGAGGGGGGCCATCTCCCAACCTTCCTTGACTAGGCTGAGGGGCCCTCGCACAGGGTGCCCGTAGAGGAGTTCAAAGGGGCTAAAACCGAGGGACTTCTGGGGAACTTCCCGGTAGGCGAAGAGGAGGCACGGGAGCAGTACATCCCACTGGCGACGGAGAGGCTCTTCCAATCCCCCAATCATCCCTTTGAGAGTGCGGTTAAAACGCTCCACTAGTCCGTTCCCTTGGGGGTGATAGGGGGTCGTGAATCTGTAGGTGACCCCGCATTGTTGCCAGAGGGACTTCATGTATTTGGATATGAAATTCGTACCTCGGTCGCTGACGACTTCTCGGGGGAAGCCTACCCGGGAGAAGATCCCCATCAGGGCCCGGCCAACCACCGGAGCGGTCACTGTCCGTAGGGGCACCGCCTCGGGGTAGCGGGTGGCATGGTCCACTAGTACCAAGATGAACCTGTGTCCTTGCGCCGTGCGGGGGTCCAGAGGTCCCACAATGTCTATCCCCACCCTCTCGAACGGGGTGGTGACCACAGGGAAGGGTTGCAGAGGGGCTTTCAGCTTCCGACCACTCTTCCCGCTGGCTTGGCATGTGGGGCAAGATCGGCAGTGGTTCAGGACGTCATTCCTCATTTTCGGCCAGAAAAAGTGGGTCACCAGGCGACTGTACGTTTTGTCCTGGCCCAGGTGTCCAGCCAGGGGGACATCGTGGGCCAGGTTGAGCAGAAAGTCTCGGAAGCGGAGCGGTACCACCAGAACTCGACCGGCCCCCAGCTCGGCGATTCTTTGCTCGCTGTAGAGCAGGTCGTTATCCCAGTAGACCCAGTGGGTTCCGGTGGTGTCCCCGGCGTTTTGGGTGCTGGCTTGTTGGCGGAGTCCCTCGAGGGAGGGACAGGTCTTTTGTTCCTGGCGGAACTGTTCTTGGGTGGGCCCCCCTTCTTGCCGCCACTGAGCCAGATCCAGAAGGTCCTGGTGTTGCGCGTCTTCTTCGGTAGTCGGGTCCGGGAGGTCGGACTCGCCGTTGTCCTCTACGGGGGTAACCGGGGGCGGAGGTGCTGGCCATTCGGTTTCTTCTGATCGGGGGGCGGCACGGGCGGCCATGGATCGGGTGGTTACGCAGGCCCAGTCCGGGAGGCCCAGCATCCCCAAGTGCTCCCTTCTCTCGACGGTGGCCCACGGGGAACTCTCGAGGTCATTCCCCAGGAGGCAGTCCACGGGGGCATCGTCCCGGACCGTCACCTTCAGTAGGCCGGAGACCCCTCCCCATTCAAACGGGACGCAGGCCATCTTACACATGCTCTCAGAGTTATCCGCCGAGCGGACGGGGCAGAGAATGTTCGGCAGGATCTGCTCGGGCTTTACCAGGTGACAGCGGACGGCCGTCACGCTGGCGCCGGTGTCACGCAAGGCCTCGGCTCTCTGTCCATTAATGGTCACCCACTGACCGTATTTTCTGGTGTTGGCGGGTAGGGGAGCCCGCGGAACCATGTCTCTTCCCCCTAAGCATGCCAGGACCATGGCGGCCGGTTCCCACCCTTGCTGGGCCGGCTCATACTCTTCGGGTCCCTCCGATGATTGCTCTTCCCCGAGGGCAGCGGCAGCTACCTGGCGGGGCTTGGGTGTTTGGTTCTGCGGGCAGCTCGGGTCATTGGCGTAGTGGCCGACTCGCTGGCATCGGTGGCACGTGACGTTGGCCCGGAACCCAGGACGCAACGGGGGGTTGCTCCGGCCGGCCGGAGGCGGGGTGCTGGCCACGGGGGTTGCCGGCAAGGCGTCTCTCCCTCGCCCCTGGCCTCCTCCTCCACCCCGAGGACGGTGCTGGCTTTGGTTGCTTCGATTCTGCTCGTGTGGCCCTCTCCGGCCCACTCGGGTGCTTTCCCATCGGTCAGCTTCGGCGGCGAGCTGCCGGGGGTCAGTCAGCTTACTGTCGAGTAGGTGCTGCCTGAGCTCGACGAAACAGTTGTTTGACAGGTGCTCCCATACCATAAGGTTGAAGAGTTGTTCGTAGGTGGTGACCTGACTTCCCTTGATCCAACCCTCGAAGGCCCGGCTGAAATAGTTCACGTATTCTACCCAAGTTGTACCTGGGATCCGGGTGCAGTCTCGGAACCTCTGGTGGTACATCTCGGGCGTGAGGCCGTAGCGGGCGAGGAGGGCAGCCTTCATGTGGTCGTAGGACGACATTTGGTGATCGGGGAGCTGTAGTAGGGCATCGCGACCCTCGTTGATAAATCTCCCCCAAAGTCCGGCTCCCCAATCACTCCGGTCGATCCGGTGGGAGGTCATTGCGATCTCATAGGCTTTAAACCACTGTTGTATGTCGTCTTCTCGGACATACTCGCGGACCACATCCTTGGGGATGTGAACTTTTTTCTCAATTGGCCCCGGGGTGTGTGGTCGCTCAGGCACCCCCAGTTCCTTATTCTGTTTGCGCAGTTCTATTTCCGCCAGTCGGCGCTCGTGCTCGAGCGTTATTTTTTTCTCTTCCAGCTCTCTCTGTCTCTGCTTTTCTTCTCGTTCCTCTCGAAGCCGCATATGCTCGAGGTTGAGTTTCTGTTCAGCTAACTTGAGTTCCCCATCCATCTTGAGTCGTGCCATCTCTAATTCGTGTAATCTGACTCTGTCTCTTTCTCGTATCTCCTCCTGCGAGAGGCCCGTTCCCCGCTCCTCGGGAGCCGTGGCGTTCCCCTCTGGTGTGATGCTGTTTTGGTCTGGTGTGACGCTGCTTTGGTCGGAGGGTCCTGCGACCCCAGTTTCTGTCCATGACTCAAGAGCGCGCTTTAGATCATCCTTGGTACTCAGGCCGGTGGTAGCAATGCCAAGTTCTATGCAAAATTGTCTCAGTTCGCGGTGGTTGTATTCTTCTAATTTCTCCATTTGGAACTTCTCGGTGGAGCTGCTATCTTTGGTCGACATCGTGTTTTGTCGTGGGGTGAGCTACTCTCTGTACGATTACGCGTTGATTCGGATCCCACCGCTGCCACCAATGTTAGAAAAGGTAGACGGACCGGGAGGGTCGGCCGGGGTCAGGAGGAGAGGTCTCCGGGGAGAGCCGTCTCCAGCGATCGTACAGACAAGTAACTTCCCCCCCACAGACAGATATCACACACGGATAAGGTTCAGCGTTCTTTATAAGCACTTATTTAAGGTACGGTTGAATGGTACAGGGAGGTCTGGACTCAGGGGTCCCCTCGATTAGAGTCTCGCAAGGTAGGGAAGGGGGTAGCGGGGCAGTCTATTTACCAATCAGGTAGTTCTGATGAGATGATGATGAGCTCACAATCCTCGAGCTTGGTGGTTAGGTGGTACGGGCCGCGGCAGCGCCAGCAGGTCCCGGTGTGGATGGTCGATACAACGGGCCGCGGCAGCGCCAGCAGGTCCCCGGAAGATATACGGTCCGCGGCAGCGCCAGCAGGTCCCGGTGAGGATGGTCGTTACAACGGGCCGCGGCAGCGCCAGCAGGTCCCAGGAAGATGACTGTTGCAGAGGGCCGCGGCAGCGCCAGCAGGTCCCGGTGAGGATGGTCGTTACAACGGGCCGCGGCAGTGCCAGCAGGTCCTAGGAAGATGAATGTTGCAGAAGGCCGCGGCAGCGCCAGCAGGCAGGACGATGGTTCACAAGAGCGGGCTACGGCAGCGCCAGTAGACCGTCAAGGTTGAGTTCACTCAGGGTCTCTCGACTCCAGGATACAACTGCCTTCCTGCTCCGGAGCTGCCTCAGTTATAGGGCTGGTGCCCTTTGATGTCCGGACCCTCGCACTTGGAGATCGGAGGGTCCGGGATGAAGGTGTCCAGACACCCAGCAGGGGGTGGAGCCAGTGCCTGGGGGAGCTGGGGGCGATCGGCACCTGGCGGGGGAGAGCCCTTGACAGTTCGTTCTCCCATTGACTTGCCAAGTGGTCCGCTCACCTCCTGGGTGGATGGTGGTGCCGGGATGTCGGGGCCGGCCAGGCCCGGGGTTAGGGTCGAGGGGAGGCCATGCGGCCGCGTGGTGCAGGGCCCCAGATGGCGGCTTGACCCGGCCGGGGAAGCCGGTGGGGCTGGACCCCGTGATGAGTAGGGGTCCGAGGGCAGAGGGTCCGTCGGGAGACGGAGTACAGGTGCTTGTCGTGGGGATATGCCAGGTGGGCCGGAGTTCGGGCCCTGTCGAGCGGGGAGGGAGCAAGCCGTCTGTGAGGCCTGTCCAACAGTGCACCAATACTATTTCGTTCACTGTGACCAGGAGGTGGCATGCCGTCATGGTCTGCCTGTGCTCCACTGTTCACAGACACTAGCTTCTCTGTATAATTGGATATCCAGTTATTTGCTGTGGTGTCCTGATTTTCATTATTTCAGGGGGCATGTTGGGTGAACCAACTGGGGAGTGCAGGGCTTACATATGTGCTGGGTATTCTAGATGTTCCTCATGATGCTTTTCATGATATGCACTGTGACCTATTTAGTTTGGACTCATGTGTCAGATGTACACAGGTGACTGATTATTTCCTGTCTCTTCACCTTGCCCACAGCATCATCGGGGGACACCGAGGGAGACACCTGCACGGATGTGGAGGAGGGATCCAGCACCAGTGCCACTACTCCTGGCGAGTCGGCAGCATCAAGTGGCACGGAGGGCGAGGGGAGTGCGGCGGAGGACCTGAGTAGTACCACCACCGACTACAATGCAGACGGGTCCGAGGCTGAACTCCCTGAGGGGGCGGAGGCTGCTCCAACAGCTGGCAGCAGCATTACAACTGTCACCGCCCCCTCCATTTCCATCACCGCCCTCCCAGTTGCTCCGGTCCCTTCTGTCCGTGTAGGGCAAAAACGTGTCTCCTTCATGCCAGGCACCGCACCCCTGCCCCTGTCTCCCCTGCTGCCCTCACTGCCGAGTCTGTGGACATTTAGCGGCAGTTGCAGGTTGGGCAGACATCGATCCTGACTGTCCTCCATGGCCACACCAGACTGCTGACACAGATGGTGTCGTACATGGAGGGCATGTCATCAGCGATGTCTGACCAACGGATGTTGCTGAGGTCCATGGACTCGTCACTGACGGCAGCAGTGAGTGTCCTGCAGTGCTTGCTTCCCCCACCTACCCCTGTGCCATCCACACTTCCCACTCCCATTCCTGTCCCAAGCACACACACACCTTCCCAGGCAGGCACCACACCACACACAGGCAGCACACCAACAGGGAAGGGCAAGCGCACACCTCCTGTCACGCACACTCAGGGGGAAGAAGGCACACCCACTGGGTCTAGGGCACACAGGCAGACACTCAGCCACAGTCGGAGACCGCATGCCTCACTCCCCAGTCCTTCCAATGTCACTCCTCTCGGCTCCCCTGCCCCACAGTCTGAGAAGGAGACCTACTTGGCTGTGCTGGGCCTCAGCCCCACTGTTTCCCGTGCGTGCAAACGGGCAAGGCACTCCACGGGTAGGGGAGTTGAGTCCCCCCCTGTCCACCACCTCCCCCAGTAGCGCTGCAACCCATCCCTCCGACCCCCCCCCTCCTTGGGGCCTGTGGTTCCTTCAGGTGCAGGGGAGACGCTGCAAGAGCTTGCGGACGTGTGCAGCCCAATACTGACCTCCACCTTTGGCGCTGCCCCCCCCTTGTGGTGGAGTCGTCCGTCCCTTCACCCCCAACAGCTGCCCTACCCCCTCCTGTCCCTGCGGTGCCTGGTCCTTCCCCACATGCTGCCCCCACCCCAGTCGATCAACCAGAGGTATCTAATGTGCAGGCAAGCTAGGGGAGACGCGTGGCCATGTGTCCCCCCCAGGACTTCGTGTCTGGACTGGCCTATGGCCGTTGTAAATAGTGTCCTTTTCTACTTTTTGTTTTCATGCTGAATAAAGCATTTTGTTTTTACTTTGAACACAATTGCTTTTCAGGTATTGATGTTGGTGCTGATGCTCCATGAGTTGGGGTGGTGATCATGTGTTGGGTATCTGGGAAACGTAGTAGTCTGCTGCTCATGGGGTGGACCCTGGTATCTGCGTGGCATCACAAGGTCTCTGCAATGATTCTTTGGTCGTGTATGCTCTTTGTCTTTTGAGACATTGTCCCAAGGAGTGTTCCTTCCTCTGTGGCACCTGACATCTTCCCTGCAGGGAGTTGCACCATTGTTGTGCTTACCTGTGTCTACATTCCCTTGGTGGCTGATGGATCCCTTCAACTATGTCCATGCCTGCTCAGCAATGTGTCCGGCTGCATCGTCTGTGCCATCCTTGGTAGTCACTGTACTTGTGTATAGAGTATGTTGCCATTCCTCAATGGGGAAATGGTCCCTTTTCCGCACTATGCATGTGTGTACTCCCAGCCTAGCACACATATGGTACTTTTTCTGCAGGGTATTTGGTCACCTGACTGACAATTGTGGGCATTGTATCTGTGGGAAGTCCACCCTATTCCTTCCATGGGAGACAACAACTTGGTGGCTGTGCCAGCACCTGTACATTCCTATCAGTCCTGGAATGTGCGTGACAGTGTGTGTTCCCTTTGGCTCTCTTAGTTTAGTGGGTTTCACATAACTATACAGGCTTGTGACATTATCTCAGTGTGTGTATTGTGCTGCATCCGCCAGGGGTGGGTATGCATGTGTCATTTGTCATCGCACCCACATGTGGTGTGTCATGCAGTGGGGGAATGACATCCATCCTCATGGGAGTGGGACACTGCTGTCAGTGATGTGTTGATATGGCACTCTCAACATAGTCGCACATTGGGGATGCGTTCATGGACCCATGGAGTTGTGGTCATATGAGGATGATGCACCCACCCCTCCTCTGTCAGGCCACTGCTGGGAGGCCTCTACACCCACCCTCATATGTCTGGGCACTGCTGGGAGTGATATGCACCCACGCTTTATATGTCTGGGCACTGCTGGGAGGCCTCTGCACCCACCCCTCATATGTATGGGCACTGCTGGGAGGCCTCTGCACCCACCCCTCATATGTCTGGGCACTGCTGGGAGTGATATGCACCCACCCCTCATATGTCTGGGCACTGCTAGGAGTGATATGCACCCACCCCTCATATGTCTGGGCACTGCTGGGAGTGATATGCAGCCACCCCTCATATGTCTGGGCACTGCTGGGAGGCCTCTGCACCCACCCCTCATAGGTCTGGGCACTGCTGGGAGGCCTCTGCACCCACCCCTCATATGTCTGGGCACTGCTAGGAGTGATATGCACCCACCCCTCATATGTCTGGGCACTGCTGGGAGTGATATGCACCCACCCCTCATATGTCTGGGCATTGCTGGGAGGCCTCTGCACCCACCCCTCATATGTCTGGGCACTGCTGGGAGGCCTCTGCATCCACCCCTCATATGTCTGGGAACTGCTGGGGGTGATATGCACCCACCCCTCATATGTTTGGGCACTTCTGGGAGGCCTCTGCACCCACCCCTCATATGTCTGGGCACTGCTGGGAGGCTTCTGCACCCACCCCTCATATGTCTGGGCACTGCTGGGAGGCCTCTACACCCACCCTCATATGTCTGGGCACTGCTGGGAGTGATATGCACCCACGCTTTATATGTCTGGGCCCTGCTGGGAGGCCTCTGCACCCACCCCTCATATGTATGGGCACTGCTGGGAGGCCTCTGCACCCACCCCTCATATGTCTGGGCACTGCTGGGAGTGATATGCACCCACCCCTCATATGTCTGGGCACTGCTAGGAGTGATATGCACCCACCCCTCATATGTCTGGGCACTGCTGGGAGTGATATGCAGCCACCCCTCATATGTCTGGGCACTGCTGGGAGGCCTCTGCACCCACCCCTCATAGGTCTGGGCACTGCTGGGAGGCCTCTCACCCACCCCTCATATGTCTGGGCACTGCTAGGAGTGATATGCACCCACCCCTCATATGTCTGGGCACTGCTGGGAGTGATATGCACCCACCCCTCATATGTCTGGGCATTGCTGGGAGGCCTCTGCACCCACCCCTCATATGTCTGGGCACTGCTGGGAGGCCTCTGCATCCACCCCTCATATGTCTGGGAACTGCTGGGGGTGATATGCACCCACCCCTCATATGTTTGGGCACTGCTGGGAGGCCTCTGCACCCACCCCTCATATGTCTGGGCACTGCTGGGAGGCCTCTGCACCCACCCCTCATATGTCTGGGCACTGCTGGGAGTGATATGCACACACCCCTCATATGTCTGGGCACTGCTGGGAGTGATATGCACCCACCCCTCATATGTCTGGACACTGCTGGGAGGCCTCTGCACCCACCCCTCATATGTCTGGGCACTGCTGGGAGTGATATGCACCCACCCCTCATATGTCTGGGCACTGCTGGGAGGCCTCTGCACCCTCCCCCATGTCTCTGTCCACTGCTGTGAGTCCTGGGCACCCACCCCCATGTCTCCGTCCACTGCTGGGAGTCCTCTGCAGCCACCCACCCACCCGCCCCCTTGGTGCAGTACACTGCTGTCCTGTGCATACACACACACCAATATACTGCTTATATGCTGCACCAGGCCCTATGCCAACATTCGTGGCGTGTGTACGCCTTGTATCCATTCTGGTGCCGTAGGGGTGTGGGTGGGACGGACCCTAACCCCGCATTCATAGGGTGTACGGGCCGTACCCACGCTCTGAGGACGTGGGTATGGCGCGTACCCCTCCATCACCACTCCAATGGTGATACGGGCCGTACCCACGCTCTGAAGGCGTGGGTACGGCGCGTACCCCTCCATCACCACTCCAATGGTGGTACGGGCCATACCCACGCTCTGAGGGCGTGGGTACGGCGCGTACCCCTCCATCACCACTCCAATGGTGGTACGAGTCGTACCCACGCTGTGGGGGCGTGGATATGGCCTGTACCACCATTGTTGTGGTGATGAAGGTGTACGCGCCGTACCCACGCTGTGGGGGCGTGGGTACGGCCCGTACCACCATTGGAGTGGTGATGGAGGTGTACGCGCCGTACCCACGCTGAGGGGGTGTGGGTACAGCCCGTAGCACCATTGTTGTGGTGATGGAGGGGTACGCGCCGTACCCACGCCCTCAGAGCGTGGGTACGGCGTGTACCCCTCCATCACCACTCCAATGGTGGTACGGGCCGTACCCATGCCCCCACAGCATGGGTACAGCGCGTATACCTCCATCACCACTCCAATGGTGGTACGGGCCGTACCCACGCCCGTGGTACGGTCCGTACCACCATTGTGGTGGTGATGGGTACGCGTCCACGTCCACTTCCGTTGTTTTTACAATTTAACTTGGGTGGGGGTTATGTTTCTTGCCCCTGTCCCCCCCCTTTGCCCCTGGGTGTTGTTCTGACCTTCTGCGGCATCTGCGTGGGTTTCTGTGCACCAGGTCGTAGGCTAGGAGGGCCGGGATGACACGTAGGATGGGGTCCATGGCTGTCCGTCGCGTACCGGTGCTCCTTCTTCGCTTCGTCCTCAATTTCCCGGCAGTTTTTGACTGCCGTAAAAAATGGTCCGTGCGGAGTGACGTAGGCACGAATCATACTTGCTGGTCCGTAAAACGCTGCCTGACTCCGTCCGGACGTCACGTACGCGATGTCCCCGATCGGAATTGTTGGTATTTTTTCGCCGCACGTACTTTTGTACGAATCGTACGGAAATGGTATTTTTGTACGATTCGTACTTGCTGGTTTGTAAGGAGGATTTCCCGGGTACAAGTCGTATGAAGAAAACGCTCCGTACGACCATTCGTACCCGGGTTTACAGGATCGGAATCGGCACCTTACTATTCCCACTCCAGTCAGAGCAGCAGTAGGGAAAGTTTTGGATTGCAGAGGGATAAAATATACTATACCCTCTCCAGTCAGTGCAGCAGTAGGGAAAGTGTTAAATTGTGGAGGGGAAATAATCATACATTTACTTTAAAATAATTTATTAACTATTACCTTTATTTAATTTTTAAACTTTTAAATTATATAAAATTAAATATGTACATATATCAATATTTCAAACTTAAAAAACAATTCATAATTAATTAAAACTTTAAACTTTTAAACTAAAATTAAAATGTACATTTCGTGACACAATAAATAAAACAGTAGGGAGAAAGATAAAAAGCAAAACTATTAAATTTACAATCCCACTGCACTAAGTGCAACAGTAAGGAAAGTGTTGGATAGCGGAGGGGAACAAATTACTATTTCCACTCCAGTTAGTGCAACGTTAGGGAAAGTATTGGATAGCGGAGGGGTAAAAATTACAATTCCAACTCCAATGAGTGCAACAGTAGGGAAAGTGCTGGAGTGCAGAAGGGTAAAAATTACTATTCCCACTTCAAATATTGCAACAGTAGGGGAAAGTGCTGGGTACCAGAGGGGTAAAAATTACTAGTTCCACTTCAAAGAGTGCAACAGTAGGGAAAGTGGTGAATAGCGGAGGGGGTAAAAAATACAATTCCTACTCCTATGAGTGCAACAGTTGAGAAAGTATCAGATAGCGGGGGGGAACAAATCACTATTCCCACTCCAGTGAGTGGAACAGTAGGGAAAGTGTTGGATTGCTGAGGGGTAACATTTACTATTCCCACTCCAGTCAGTGCAGCAGTGGGAAAGTTAAGCATTGCAGAGGGATAACATTTACTATTCCCACTCCAGTCAGAGCAGCAGTGGGGAAAGTGTTGGATAGTGTAGGGGTAAAATGTACTATTCTCACTCCAGTCAGTGCAATAGTAGGGAAAGTGTTACATTGTGGAGGAGCAACATTCATATATTTAATTTAAAATAATTTATTAACTATTATCTTTATTTAATTTTCAAACTTGTAAATTATATACAATTTAATATATACATATATCAATAATTCAAAATTAAAAAAACATTGCATAATAATGAAAACTTGAATCTATTAAATAAAACGTACATTTTGCAACACTATAAGTAAAACAGTAGGGAAAATGATAAATAGCAAAACAAATACATTTACTATTCTAACTGCACTAAGAACAACAGTAAAGAAAGTGTTCGATATTGGATGGGCAAAATTTACTATTCCCACTACATTGACTGCAAAAGTAGGGACATTTTGGATAGTAGAAGAATTAAATTTACTATTCCAACTTCAGTGATTGCAACAGTAGGGAAAATGTTTGATAGTATAGGGGTAACAATTACTATTCCCACTCCAGCGAGTGCAACAGTAGGGGAAGTATTGGATAGTGGAGAGGTAACAATTACTATTCTCATTCCAGCTAGTGCATCAGTATGGAAAGTATTGGATAGCAGAGGGGTAAAAATTATTAATACCACTCCAGTTAGAGCAACATTAAGGAAAGTGCTGGATAGCGGAAGGGTAAAAATTACTCTTCCCACTCCAGTGAGTGCAACAACAGGGGAAGTGCTAGATAGCGGAAGGGTAAAAATTACAATTCCCACTTCAAGAAGTGCAAAAGTAGGGAAAGTGCTGGATAGCCGAGGGGTAAAAATTACTATTCCCACTTCAAAGAGTGCAACAGTAGGGAAAGTGCTGGATGGCAGAGGAGTAAAAAATACTATTCCCACTCCAGTGAGTTCAACAGTGGGGAAAGTATTGTATAGCGGAGGGGTAAAAATTGCTATTCCCACTCCAGTGAGTGCAACAGTAGGAAAAGTGCTGGATAGCGGAGGGGTAAAGATTATTATTCCCACTCCAGTGACTGCAACAGTAGGGAAAGTGCTGGATATCCAAAGGCTAAAAATTACTATTCCCACGACAGTGAGTGCAACAGTAGGGAAAGTTTTGGATAGCAGAGGTGTAAAAGTTACTATTGCCACTCCAATGAGTGCTACAGTAGGTAAAAGTTTGGATAGCGGAGGGGTATAAATTACTATTCACACTCCAGTGAGTCCGACAGTAGGGAAAGTATTGGATAGCGGAAAAACAAAAATTACTAATAACATTTAAACAATTACAAAAATTAAGTAATCTTAAAAATAAATAAACAATATTCTAAACACTTAAATATATTAACCATATAAAAAGAACACAAATTATAATGTTAATTAAATATAGCAAAAACCTTCAAATATAACATACAAAAATAATAAATACATTGATAAATAATATATATTTAAAAGGAATAAATATTCACAAACAACAAATTATTTAAAACATAAATGTATTTATTTTATTTCCTACCCTATAACACCACACCAATAAAAAAAATCAACATTTGTATTGAACTTCATTAACATAATTACCATAATTAATAATCAATTTAAAAAATATTATTAATAACAGAAGATAATAATCATTCATTATGTACACATTATTTAACACTATCATATCCACAACACACACACCTAAAATTACTAACACAAATACAGTTTTTAATTACTAATTAATTAATTTAAAATAAGTAAATAAATTAATCAGTGATTCATCAATAAAACAATTACTTCCCACCCTTCATAACATTTATACCTCATAAATACAAACCTAACATCAATTATACAATTACCATAATTAATTACTAATTAACTAATTTATTTTAATTTTTTAACAGCTAATTAATAATTCATTAATTAAAAATAAATTACTTTCTACCCTACTCCCCTATAAACCCACAACCCACTACGGAACTACAAACGCAAAATTCAATTAAAAAACATTATTAACTACTAAAATTTTAACACATATAATAAATACAAACAATCCTTATACAAAAAACATCACACACATATAAAATATATACTAAAATACATAACATTAAAAAAATCGATATTTTTTACAACTATATTTTTTCAAACGATAGGAAACATTTTTATATTGATATTACTTACCTAAAAGTGATATTCTTGACCACTAGGATTCTACTGTCGATATTCTTGATCCACAATATTTTTGCAATTCGATATTTTTACATCGATATTCTTTCTCTGCACGTCATCAGTAATGTCACTGACCATGTCATGAGTAATGTAATGTGTGAGGTCATAAGCAGTGCATTGCAAGGGCATAAGCTATAGCTCGCTCAGGTAACTCTAACTGCTGAATTTCAATGGTTTTGAAAAAGTAAAATCTGAGCCTGACTCTTATCTGTCACCTTTGTTTTTTTCCCTGAATTTCTAAGGATTTTTACATTCTATTTCCTAACTATAGCGTCCCTGTAACCTTTGGTTTCTTCAGAGAAGTTCAAAGGATTTTCAAATTGTATTTCTAAAAGATTGGGTCCTTCTAATGTTTACTTTTTTAGTTAATTTGTTGAGTTTATTTTTAATGCTGAGTTTATTACATGTTATTTGTAATTATTTTTATTATTTACTGATTTTTTATACTGTGGACATTCTTTTTTATGAATAAACTTGTTACACATTTTAAAATATAAAAATGACATATGCACATAATGTAAAGTAAAAGAAGTGTTCTTTTTTATATAATTAAATACATTTTTGAGGTACTGCAGTACATTTGTGGGTCCGAAAATATAGACGGGCTGCTACTCTATGGTTTTTACTCCAGATCATGTGATTGGAACAAATCTGCAGATTCTACAAAAATTTGAGAAATTATTACGCTTATGTACAACCCTCCCTTGTCATTAATGACATCTGTGTGAACATATTTTCAAGGATATATAAACCACCTTATATCTGTTTTTTTTATATAACCAAGTGATAGTTTCGCAAATCCACAAATGTATGTACCAGATTCAAGAATTCACCTGAAAACACACCCAAACTTGACTTCTAATTGGATACATTAGGACCTCACCTTTCCACATGGAAAACCATTCTCAAAAGCTGTTGCTTCTCAAATGCAGTCTCTAGCAGGATGATTGAGAAGCAGCAGTGCTGTGCTTTTAGACACTTGCTGAAGCTACATCGTCCATTCCAGATGAGGATCCACAACCTCTTGAGGATGCAGAAAATGACACACCTCCTTGCAGAAAGGAAAGTGATGTGTGGAAGCACTTTACTATACTTTCTGGGGAAAAGAAGGTATCAGCAAAATATGCCAGGTGCACAACTTGTGGCAAACAGTTATCCAGAGGCACTGCAAGCAGTTATCCAGAGGCACTGCAAAGGAAAATTCTCATGGGACAAGTTCGATGTGGAAATACATAAAAACTATTTTAAGAGGATCTACAACCAGATGATGCGAAAGAAGGCAGGTGCAACAGTACAGACAACCTCTACAGCAGCCTAGGGAGAACCATCTTCAGCTGCATTCGTTACAATACCAGCGGCCTGTGAGGAATTAAGTGACATTGTTACTGCATAAAATGCTGCATGCCATTCCTGTAAACATGTATTTTGTGGGTACATTCTTGGATACAGCAAAGAAGCATCGGAGTTAGGTTTTTTCTTTTTGCATCTAAAGACTACATAATGTTTAGCGAAGAGTGAAGCCAGTTGCTTTTTTGCATTTCCCCATCCTTACCCTTTTTACCACCTTGTTCACTTTTTGTTAAAAAATAGAATAATAAGTTTACCTTCTCCTGTTAGGTCAATGTCGGGACCAGGTCCAAAGTTCAGCAGAAGTTCAGGAGCAACCCAGATCGTCCTGGAGCTGAGGGTTCTGGAGATGTTTCACAAAGACAAAGAGGGCCACTTGAAAACACACGGCACAGGAAGACCGTAGTGAGCTGGCTCTCTATATGGTGTACTTAAATAAAGTACACTGTGAGAATGCCAAAAGGTAAGCAGAGGTAAAAGCAGATAATTCTAATGCTCTTTTTGTGGAAGTGTGTGCGAGCACTTAGCCTTATCAGAGGGTGGTGCTAAGGATTTGCTGTACTCACTGAGGCAATAAATTAGACACACACTGAGGAATAAATACAAAACCAATTTATAGAAATAAAATTGTTTTTTTATTTAATTTTTAGGACCAAGAACACAATTCTACGATAGGTACTTTCAGAGTCATGATTCTTAAAAAAGGCGGAAAATATATCACTTTTGTGTAGAATTACGCACCATTGAAAACAATGGGGGAAAAGTATAAAAATGTACATAAAATCAGGCAATGCTTTCTTGAAGTTCACCTTCTTATTTTAGGTCGCTGTTGGGGCGAGGGCTAAAGTTCCAGCAGAAAATGTTTGGGAGCCTCCTGCATCTGCCGGGAGCAAACTGCTGAGGGTCTTTGAATCTGGTGGGAAAAGACAATGAGGGCCACTTGAAAACACACTGCACAGGAGGACTTACAAGTAAGTCTGGTGGGTCTCTTTGGTGGGAGGATGACATAAGGGCTTGGGGGGGACCACAGGAGCACAGCTGGGTTGGTCGATGCCAGGGTCGGTGGGGCCAGGTGCAGAGCGAACGGGTCAGCTGGATGTCATGTGTCTTGAGGTCCTTACGGTCAGGAGCAGGCAACTTGGAGAGGCATTCTCATGTGTCTCAATGTCCCGCGACAGGTGCTTGCTTCTGGTGCTTTGGGAGTCCATTGTGGACTCTTCTTGGTTTTTGCCATTGGGTGTCAAATACCCCATTTTAATATGTGCGTTATATCTCCTGTAGGTCCTGGTATCTTCAAACTTGGTGGGGAGTCAGAGTTGACCCTTTAGAGCTGTTATACATTTTCTTGTTTTGATGTTGTGTCAAAGTTGTCAGGGAGCAGCAAGTTGACAAACAGGACTTCAAGGCCTCAGTGCATGCAGGGTGCAGAGGAGTGATATCGCCACTCAATGAGAGCTTCTTGGTGCTTTCTTGAGGGCTGGAGATGCTCTGGGGTTCTTGGAGTCCTTGGAGGTTTGAGAATGACACAGCTGCAGCAATTGTCGAGTCCTTGGAGCAGCAGGCAGGGTTTGGTCCCTTTTTCTTCTGCAGCAGGGTTTTAGTTCTCGTGCAGTGCGTCTTATTTATCCTGGTCATCTCTTGTCCTTCAAATCTGATGTTTAAGCCTCGGGGTACCACAAAAATACTTAATGTAGGGGTGTTGTAAGGGGAGACAAGGTAGCAGTCAATGGGTTATCTACCTTTAGGGTGTCTACACCCTCTAGGGACCATTTCCTCTGGTAAGGGGCACTACCTTAGCCCTGATAGGCTGTTTCTCCACCATACTTTTAATGAGTCGGGTCCAGAGGGATACACCAGAACCCCAAAAGGGTAGAGAGATCATTTTGATACCGAAAGCAAAGGGGATACACACTCCAACTGAAACAATCTCAACTCAAATAGTATCCTCCCTTACAAGTAACAATGATTAAGGAAAGAGAGAAATCCATACTTAACCACACTTAGGTGGGAAGAGGAGAAAGCCTCTTTTTTATATATAATCCTCACCCACTCTAGTATTGGCATTCTGCATCATTGGGTTCACCCTGACTCCTAAACGTCAACCGTGTCCCATAGAGCTCTTTAGAGAAGTCTTATTTTTTTAGGGGGGTTTACATATAATAAAAAATCCCTACCTCACCCCAAGGTATCCCTTTATTAGTGGGGTGAGTGGGAATGATTAAAAGCTGTGGGGAGGGGCAAGCAGGATATTGTCGTCCTATGACCCTAATTTAAAAGCGCCAACAAGTTTCTGCGCTACTCTATTGGCCTGTTTAGATCCAGGGCCTTCTTCAGGGTGATACTAGAGAAGAAAGATCCCCCAGTGATGCAACCCTGCAAATTATACAGGTGGGTTTGTGATGTTCTAAAGATCAGCTTCAGCATGCAAACAAGAAAAACATACTTGGGTGCCGATTCCGATCCTGTAAAACCCGGGTACAAATGGTCGTACGGAGCGTTTTCGCCGTCCGGCTCGTACCCGGGAAAAACACCTTACAAACTCGCAAGTACGATTCGCACAGAAATACCATTTCCGTACGAGTCGTAGAAAACACCGACCGGCAAAAAAATACATACAAATCTGATTCTGGACGGCGCATACGCGACGTCCGGACGGAGTCAGGCAGCGTTTTACGGACCAGCAAGTACGATTCGTGCCTACGTCACTCCGCACGTAGCATTTTTTACGGGAGCCAAAAACTGCCGGGAAATTGAGGACGACGCGAACAAGGAGCACCGGTACGCGACGGACAGCGATGGACCCCAACCTACGCGTCATCCCGGCCCTCATAGCCTACGACCTCGTGTTCAGAAACCGACGCAGACGCCGCAGAAGGTCAGAACAACCCCCAGGGGCAAAGGAGGGGTTGCAAGGGGCATGAAACATAACCCACACCCCACAAAAAACTAATATATCCTGCACATTAATTACCTCCATGGTCTGGTCACTTCGGGGGCGTGTCCACCAATCCCAGGTCCCGCCACAACGGAAGTGGACGAGTACCCGTCACCACCACAATGGTGGTACGGGACGTACCCACGCCCCTCAGAGCGTGGGTACGGTCCGTACCACCATTGGAGTGGTGATGTAGGGGTACGTGTGTATGGCCCTTACCCACGCCCCCAGAGCGTGGGTACGGTTCGTACCACACGTACCCCTACGTCACCGCCACAATGGTGGTACGGCCCGTACCCACGCGCCCAGAGCATGGGTACGAGCCGTACCACGTGTCCCCCTACGTCACCGCCACAATGGTGGTACGGCCCCTACCCACGCTCCCCAGAGCGTGGGTACGGGCCGTACCACGCGTACCCCTACATCACCGCCACAATGGTGGTACGGCCCGTACCCACGCCCCCAAAGCATGGGTCCGGGCCATACCACACGTACCCCTACGTCACCACCACAATGGTGGTACGGCCCGTACCCACGCTCTGAGCGTGGGTACGGGCCGTACCACGCGTATCCCTACGTCACCGCCACAATGGTGGTACGGCCCGTACCCACGCCCCCAGAGCATGGGTATGGGCCGTACCACGCGTACCCCTACAGCCCCATTACATTATGGATACAAGGCGTACACACACACCACGGATGTAGGTGTACGGCTTGGTGCAGCACATCAGCTGTAAATTGGGGGTGGTGTATGCCCAGGACAGCAGTGTACCACAGCAAGGGTGCAAGTGGGTGGGTGGGTGGGTGCAGAGGACTCCCAGCAGTGGACAGAGACATGGGGGTGGGTGCAGAGGAATACCACCAGTGGACAGGGACATGTGAGGGGTGGGTGCCCATCACTCCCAGCAGTGGGCAGAGACATGGATGTGGGTGCAGAGGAATACCACCAGTGGACAGAGACATGGGGTGGGTGCAGAGGACTCCCAGCAGTGGACAGAGACATGGGGGTGGGTGCAGAGGACTCCCAGCAGTGAACAGGGACATGTGAGGGGTGGGTGCCCATCTCTCCCAGCAGTGGACAGAGACATGGGGTGGGTGCAGAGGAATACCACCAGTGGACAGGGACATGTGAGGGGTGGGTGCCCATCACTCCCAGCAGTGTACAGAGACATGGGGGTGGGTGCAGAGGAATACCACCAGTGGACAGAGACATGGGGGTGGGTGCAGAGGACTCCCAGCAGTGGACAGAGACATGGGGGTGGGTGCAGAGGACTCCCAGCAGTGGACAGAGACATGGGGGTGGGTGCAGATGAATACCACCATTGGACAGGGATATGTGAGGGGTGGGTGCCCATCACTCCCAGCAGTGGCCAGAAACATGGGGGTGGGTGCAGAGGACTCCCAGCAGTTGGCACAGACATGGGGGTGCATGCAGAGGACTCCCAGCAGTGGACAGAGACATGGGGGTGGGTGCAGAGGACTCCCAGCAGTGGACACAGACACGGGGGTGGGTGCAGAGGAATAGCACCAGTGGACAGGGACATGTGAGGGGTGGGTGCCCATCACTCCCAGCAGTGGACAGAGACATGGGGGTGGGTGCAGAGGAATACCACCAGTGGACAGGGACATGTGAGGGGTGGGTGCCCATCACTCCCAGCAGTGGACAGAGACATGGGGGTGGGTGCAGAGGACTCCCAGCAGTGGACACAGACATGGGGGTGGGTGCAGAGGACTCCCAGCAGTGGACAGAGACATGGGGGTGGGTGCAGAGGAATGCCACCAGTGGACAGGGACATGTGAGGGGTGGGTGCCCATCACTCCCAGCAGTGGACAGAGACATGGGGTGGGTGCAGAGGACTCCCAGCAGTGGACAGAGACATGGGGGTGGGTGCAGAGGACTCCCAGCAGTGGACAGAGACATGGGGTGGGTGCAGAGGAATACCACCAGTGGACAGGGACATGTGAGGGGTGGGTGCCCATCACTCCCAGCAGTGGACAGAGACATGGGGGTGGGTGCAGAGGACTCCCAGCAGTGGACACAGACATGGGGGTGGGTGCAGAGGAATACCACCAGTGGACGGAGACATGGGGGTGGGTGCAGAGGACTCCCAGCAGTGGACAGAGACATGGGGGGGTGTACATCATTATCAGTTGACCACAACTCCATGGGTGAATGTACGTATCCCTAACTTTGGACAATGATGATAGTGCCATAACAACACATCAATGACAGCAGTGTCCCACTCCCAGGAGGATGGATGTCTTTCCCCCACTGCATGACACACCACATGTGGGTGTGAGGACAAATAACACATGCATACCTACCCCTGGCAGATGCAGCATAATACACACACTGAGATCATGCCACAAGACTGTATAGTCATGTCACTGCCTAATAAACTTAGAGAGCCAAAGAGAACACACACTGTCAAGCACATCCCAGGACTGATAGGAATGTTCAGGTGCTGGGCCAGCCACCAAAATGTTGTCTGTCATGGAAGGAATAGGGTGGAGTTCCCACAGATACAATGGCCACAATTGTGAGTCAGGTGTTTAAATACCCAGCAGAACAAGTGCCATATGTGTACTAAGCTGGGATTACATACATGTATTGTGCGGAAAAGGGACAATTTCTCCATGAAGGCATGGCAAAATACTCTATACACAAGTACAGTGAGTACCAAGGATGGCACAGACGATGCAGCCGGAGACATTGCTGAGCAGGCATGGCCAGAGTTGAAGGGATCCATCACCAACAAAGGAAATGTAGACACAGGGCAACACAACAATTGTGCAACTCTCTGCAGGGGAGATGTCAGGTGCCACAGAGGAAGGAACACTCCTTGGGACAATGTCTCCAAACACAAAGAGCATACACGACAAAGAATCTTTGCAGAGACCTTGTGATGGCACGCAGATACCAGGTCCCACCCCATGAGCAGCAGACTACAACATTTCCCTGAAACATAACACATGCCCACAACCCCAACTCCAGTAGCATCAGCATCAACATCAATACCTGAAATGCAAGACTTTTCAAACGAAAAAGAAAATGCTTTATTCAGCATGAAAATAATAATGTGTAAACGAGACAATTCACAAAGGCCAATGGCCAGTCCATATCATCAGTCCTTGGGGGGGACACATGGCCATGCGTCTCCCCTAGCTTGCCTGCACATCACAAGACTGTGTCGTCGACTGGGGGGGGGGCATCATGTGGGGAAGGACCAGGCACTGCAGGGACAGGAGGGGGAAGGGTAGGTGTGGTGGGTGCAGGGACGGACGACTCCACCACAGGGGGTGGGGCAGCACCAAAGGTGGAGGCGAGATCAGCGCTGCACACTTCTGCCAGTTCTTCAAGTGTCTCCCCTGCACCCGGAAAAACAACAGGCCCAAAGGAGGGGGGGTCGGAGGGATGGGTTGCAGCGCTACTGGGGGAGGTGGTGGACGGGCTGGGGGACTTACTCCTCTACCCGTGGAGTGCCTTGACCGTTTCCGGCCAGGTGAACTAGTGGGGCTGAGGCCCAGCCCAGCAAAGTAGGCCTCCTTCTCTGAATCTGGGGCAGGGGAGCCAAGGGGAGTGACATCGGAGGGACTGGGGAGTGAGTCATGTGGACGAGGACTTTGGCTGCATGCCTGCCTGTGTGCCCCAGACCCAGTGGGTGTGCCTGCTTCCCCCTGAGTGTGCGTGTCAGGAGGTGTGCGCTTGCCCTTACGTGGTGGTGTGCTGCTTCTGTCTGGTGGGGTGCGTGTGTGTGGATGTCTTGGTGTGCTTGGGACAGGCATGGGTGTGGGACTTGTGAATGGGGCAGGGGTAGGGGGGGACGCAGCGCTGCAGGTGACTCACTACTGCCGTCAGTGACGAGTCCATGGACCTCAGCAACATCCGTTGGTCAGACATCGCTGATGACATGCCCTCCGTGCACGACACCATCTGGGTCAGCAGTCTGGTGTGGCCATGGAGGACAGTCAGGATCGATGTCTGCCCAACTTGCAACTGCCGCTGAATGTCCACAGACTCGGCAGTGAGGGCAGCAGGGGGGACAGGGGCAGGGGGTGCGGTGCCTGGCACGAAGGAGACACGGTGTGGCCTACCACCGACAGAAGGGACCCGAGCAAGTGGGAGGACGGTGATGGGAATGGAGGGGCGGCGAGAGATGTACTGCTGCTTTCAGCTGTGGGAGCAGCCTCTGTCCTCTCTGTGAGCTCAGCCTCGGACCCGTCTGCCTTGTAGTCAGTGTTGGTACTGGGCAGGTCCTCCGCCTCACTCCCCTCGCCCTCCGTGCCACTAGATTCCCTCCTCCACATCCGTGCCGGTGTCTCCCTCGGTGTCCTCCGATGATGCTGTGGGCAAGGAGAAGAGACAGGAAAAAATCAGTCACCTGTATACATCTGACACATGAGTCCAAACAAAATAGGCAACAGTGCATATCAGTAAAGGCATCATGAGTAACATCTAGGATACTCCCCACATATGTAAGCCCTGCACTCCCCAGTTGGTTGACCAACCATGCCACTTGGAAACAATGAAAATTAGGACACAACAGCAAATAACTTGAAATCACAAGATCATGAGAAGCTAGTGTCTGGGATCAGTTGAGCACAGCAAGACTATGAAGGCATGCCACCTCTTGTTCACTGTGAACCAAACAGTATTGTCGCACCCAAGGCCAAATACCACATGCCAATGCAGAAGGTGTCCCCACACTCAGAGACCTGTGAGTACTTAGGAAACCCCAAATAAATACATTGTGATTCCTGGAGAATCACAACCCTTTACACAATGGATATGTCTAGAATGTGTGAATGTGCCACTTTGTGAACAGAACACACATGTGTCTGTATAACAGAAGTCACACAAGGAGGTGCACACCAAACTACATGTACACAGTCATTTGCTGAGCTGCCAGACTCATTCAAATAAGCCACTGTTAGGCAGAAATGGGGTATCTGGCCACACATACCTGGGACTCCCTCCCCGGGAACCTCCACATGAGCCATGACCTCTATGACTTGATGATAAACTCACCGCACAGTTTAGCAAGCACCCCCTCAGCAGCCAGAGGCCATCACAGGTGAGTGTTGTGCTCCATGCCTACATTGAATGATACCTTGTGACCCATGTGTGTCCTGTACTAGACTCTGATCCCAGGGTATGGATGGCTGGAGTTAGTTCAACACTCAGGCATAGTTAGACATTTCCACACACATATGTCGTTGAATAATGCAAAATGACAGGAACGTCTCATGACCAAAGTGATATATTTATTTGCGGTGGGGTACGTGTTTTGGTAGATGAAATTAGGTGCTTTACCGGGGGAATAGAATCCAAAGTTCACAGGGGGGCGGACAGTGGGGGTAAGGCGCGTACATGGGGGGGTACGGCGCGTACATGGGGGGGTACGGCGCGTACAGTTGCAGGGCTGTGGTACAGTGCGGACAGGGTGGTGTACGGTGCTGACATATGTGGGGGTGGGGGGGCTGTACGGCTCGTACACGGGCATAAGTTTACCCGTGTACATGTATGCTACTGCGTTGGCTCCGTACGGGCCATTTTACGTGCGATTGTGTATTCGGACGGACGGTCGGGATCGTACTTGCGCGCTCGGACTTGTGTTTTACGATTTGCACGTAAAAATGTCCGGCTCACTCTCGTACACTTTTCCTGACGATATTCGGGCGTAAAAACTTTCCGACGCACTCTCGTAGACTTTTCCCGACGCTATTCGTAGATATTTTTCACATACGAATCGTACTTGCCCATTTGTACGGTACTTGTATGACTCGTACGTAAAAAAATACGTATACGGGTCGTACGCAAATTATTTTTAACGGATCGGAATCGGCACCTTGGTGTGTAAGGGGTTTACCTCTTGACAGAATGCAGAAGTTGAATTGCAGCATGATTAGATTTTCAGATTGCTCGTGACTCCTTAATCATGACACAGTTACAGAAAAAAATCATCTATATTTTGTCATATATTATGCCGCGTTGGAATATTCTCTACAGGCTAAGAATTTAATATTTTATTCTATACTTTTTGTGCGTCCAACTTTCAGACTAATCTCATAAGTAGGCTTCTAAGGATGCCATTATAAACAAGTGAGTGTTATTATGAAGGTATTCAATGTAATCACTAAATATACAAAGACACAGAGGGAACCACAATAGTTTGAGGCCGAGTGGTCATTTGACATGCAAAATTACAAAACCACATGTGGAGACACTATCACAAACATTTATATACATTCTAGTGTTGACTTACCCCAGCTCTAAATAAATTATACTTATCAGTGGGCAGTGAGGGTAGGTCCTGTATTCAAACTCTGGAGTACAAGTATAAGCAAAGAGACAAAGAGAGAGCATGTAAAGTTTATTATGAAGTGACAGCATTCGTTTCGGTCTTCATCTCAGTTGGTAGCCAGTAGACCAATCATACTTACAGCATCAAAGGTCCCCACCCACAACAAACCTGTCTGGACTGGCCACTCTTCCTGGCCTGTAGTTTGATCTGTGTTCAGTACTTGTTATATCTGCTGGGAGCTCGGCCACTTCAGCTCCATTTCCGGTCATGTGGCCTAACTTACACAATCATGCTCATATTTATGTCCTGTTACTCTTATCCATGATAGAGTATATGGGCACTCCAATTATTAGGATTTTGAGAAGAGCTGGTGCTGGAGTGTTTAGCACTCTTTAATGCTGCCTCGCATCACGTACGGGCATATAAGCTTCTGTCAGGTCGTGTTTTGAATCAGCCCCAGCCAAGCATTGTGTGATATGGAGTCCTATATAATGTGCCTGATTAAAAGAAACTCTTCACTGCATATTTATAATGTCATATAATAAAATGATTTTTTAATAGTAATTTTTAGCTCAGTATAATAAGGCTGTCCCTTATATTCCTGCAAAGGTGCTTATTTATTACAAAAGGCATGCAAGATCGTTTAGGAAAAGGAGATATTACATGTTGTATGTGGGCTCCCAGCTTAATTATAACCTCTATGTCATTGGTTATGTGGGGGATAATTTAAAAAAAATATCATGACCATGGTAGACACCACCATCGGTGTGTATTTCATGCTCAGGGGTGGCAGAATCATAAGAATCATAGGCTTAATTGGTGCCACAGGAAGCATTGGTCAGCCCTATTGTATTCACCTGCAATGTATACACCCATCTTTGAACCTTCTTCAGGGGTCTTTTGGCAGGGTCGTGGCCTGGGGTCAGTTCCTTAATGAGTGACCATCGTAGGTCTTGATCTGAATGATTGTTTTCAATGAAGTGCGCTATAAGTTTAGTTGATAGTTTTATACATCGTACTGTGCTCATGTGTTCACTTCTTTGCGTTCTGATTTTTCTGGTTGTCATGCCAATGTAGAGTAAGAAGCAAGGAAATGTTATTGTGTAAACAATATTACTGCAGTTGCAGTTTGTGTGGGTTCTTTGCTCCCATGCTTTTGCCAAGCCTAGTTCTAGCATACGTGTATGTGTGGTCAGGTCACAGGATATACAGTTACCACAGGGGTAGCGGCCTGTCACTTGGGGTAAGTTCCACACTGTGTTTTGAAGTTGTTGTTTTTCATGCAATGTTCTACTATGGACTAGTCTGTCCCATATGCTTCTATTTCTTTTGAAAGAAGACATTGGTTTTGATCAATTTAAATCGCTAGAAGTAAGAATATGCCAATGTCTGTTGACAGATTTTTTTTTTCTGTCTGAGATTGAATGATAGGTACTCACAAAAATCAAAGTATAGTTTTTTTGTTTGATGTTATCGAGAAGGGCTTCGCTTGGAATGTTGCAGACTCTTTTTTTAACCTTTTTTTATGACTCTTTCTGGGTAAACTTTTTCTCTTAGTTTGCTTGAAAGAGACTCAGTTTCTTACTTGAAGTCATGCAAGTCCATGCAATTTCTCCTAATTCTCAAGAATTGCCCTACGGGGAAGTTTCCCGTAATGCCCTGGGGTGGGCACAGGCGAAGTGCAGGAGGCTATTATTATCAGTAGGTTTTTTTGTACAGGGTTTTAGTGAAATTGCCTTTCTTCGCATTGATCATAACATCGAAAAAAAACATCTTCTTCGTATCTGCCAATAGGGTGAACTTAAGGAATGGATTCTTTCAGTTGAGCCATGTCAAGAAAGGGTTAATACAATTGTCTCTGCTGTGACAAATCACAAAGATGTCATCTATGTATAACCGCCAGAGGCAAAAAAAATTCCTATGGGGATTGTTGGCCCAAATGTAGTTGTTTTCAAACCAGATGACATACAAGCATGCCACGCTAGGGGCAAAAGTACTGCCCATAGATGTGTTGTGGCATTGTAGGTACATTTGGGTGCCGATCACGATCCGGTAAAAACATTCCCCGTACTACTCGTATCCGGTCTTTTACCCGTACGAATCGCACAAGTGCCGTACAAACTGCCAATTACGATTCGCATGGTAAAAAGTCCATACGAATCGCATTGGGAAGTATTCCCCACACGTCCTCGGGTCGGAAAATGTGTCCGACACGTCCACGGACGATTTACCGTACAAATGTGAAAAGTGAAGTCCGACCGAGGAATTACGATCCATCCCGTGCGTCCGATGTTACAACCGTATGGAAAAAACACCGTCCGCACCGAACTCCCATAGCAACCATGGAGACATGTGCCCGCATACGCGCCGCCCCCCCAGCCCCCGTACGTACGCGCCGACCCCCCCCCAGCCCCCGTACGTTCGAGTCGTACCCCCCCAGCCCCCATACGTTCGAGTCGTACCCCCCCAGCCCCCGTACGTTCGAGTCGTACCCCCGTGTATGTACACCTGTGTACGTGTCGAACCCCCCGTGTATGTACACCATTGTACGTGTCGAACCCCCCGTGTATGTACACCCGTGTATGTTCGAGTCGTACCCCCGTGTATGTACACCCGTGTACGTGTCGAACCCCCCGTGTATGTACACCCGTGTATGTGTCGAACCCCCCGTGTATGTACACCCTTGTACGTGTCGAACCCCCCCGTGTATGTACACCCGTGTACGTTCGAGTCGTACCCCCCTGTGTATGTACACCCATGTACGTGTCGAACCCCCCGTGTATGTACACCCTTGTACATGTCGAACCCCCCGTGTATGTACTCCCTTGTACGTGTCGAACCCCCCGTGTATGTACACCCATATACGTTCGAGTCGTACCCCCACCCGTGTATGTATGGTGCGTACCCCCATACACGGGGGGTTCGACACATACAAGGGTGTACATACATGGGTGGGGGTACGACTCGAACGTACACCGGTTTACATACACGGGGGTTCGACACGTACAAGGGTGTACATACACGGGTGGGGGTACGACTCGAACGTACACGGGTGTACATACACGGGGGGGTTTGACACGTACAAGGGTGTACATACACGGGGGTTCGACATGTACAAGGGTGTACATACACTGGGGGGTTCTACACGTACACGGGGGTACATACACGGGGGTTCGACACGTACACGGGTGTACATACACGGGGGGTTCGACACATACACGGGTGTACATACACGGGGGGTACGACTCGAACATATGGGGGCTGGGGGGGGTACGACTCGAAACGTACGGGGGCTGGGGGGGTATGACTCGAACGTACGGGGGCTGGGGGGGTACGACTCGTACGTACGGGGGCTGGGGGGGTCGGCGCATACGTACGGGGGCTGGGGGGGTCAGCGCGTACGTACGGGGGCTGGGGGGGTCGTCGCATACGTACGGGGGCAGGGGAGGGGTCGGCGCGTACGTACGGGGGCTGGGGGGGGTACGGCGCGTAACGGGCCACCTACTCTGGTCGTTTCGCGACGTACTTCGCTTTTCCGGCACTTTTTTGGTGCCGTGAAAATATTGCCGTCCGGACTGCTGTCGGTTCGAATCGTGGTTCCTGGGTCGTGAAACGCTGCCTGACAGCGTCCCGACATCACGTCGCAGCATTCCCGGAGCACATTTGTATGTATATTTTCGGCGGTCGGTGTTTTTTACGATTCGTACGGAAATGGTGTTTCCGTGCGAATCGTAATTCCATGTTTGTGAAGTTTTACGACCGGGTACGAGTCGGACGGAGAAAACGCTCCGACCGACGGTTCGTACCCGGTTTTTGCCGGATCGTAATCGGCACCTAGGTCTTTGCACAGAAAGAAATATTCGGTGAGTGCCATTTATGCTAGTTGCATAATCCATCGAACAGGAGCTGCCCACTTTCAGTCTTCACCACAGTCTTTCCTCCTTTGGATGACTATAGCACCCCCAATGTCTGCTGGTTTTATTACAAGGTGGTCCTTTTTGCAGATTGAGTCTAGAGTCTCTCTCTTTTGTCTGGTAAGGCTTTGGAAAGTATTTATTTTTGGTTGTAATTCTTCAACATCCTAATTGAAAAGCTAGTACTGCCAGGGGAATCGATGAGGGTGAAGGTTGGAACCCAGATTTCTTCCTCAAATCTGCATGTCACTTCTCAGTTTCTGTGTGTGGGGACTTGTCCAAGAACGCTTTTATGCAAATCTTGTGGAAAAATTCTGCCAGTTCACATCTCATTTTGAACTTGTCCATCTGTGTTGTGGGCATGAATCCCAATCCTTTATTGAGTACTGCGAGTTCTGTTGTAGATAATTCTTCTGTGGTCAGATTGACTACTATGTCTACTGACCGCTCAGGCCCACTTGTTGGTTGTCCAGTGTGCAACTTCGATTGTTCATTCCTTCTTCTGTCCTCCTCTTCTGCCACAGAAAACAAAAGGAGATGATCGACGGAGCGCTGAAACCTTTCAGACACTCACCTTCAGTCACAGATCTGGGTTGAATCCATCATCATTTTTTAGCTCACTTTGCCACCTCAGTTCAGACCCAGCTATATGCAAATTAGTCTTGACCCTGTGCCTCATGGGAACAGCCCAGCCCGAACTGCCAAGCTAGGTCTTCCCTGAACTGGAAACAAGCATCCTGGGACCGGTTTCTGGGTAACACCCTTCATCAGCCAGGCTAGCTTGAATTCAGTGGCAAAATGAGCAAGGGACCCACGTCTGGGCATACCCTGCCAACTTAGGGTGAACAAAGCAAACACAAGGAGATGATGGACAGAGCACTGAAAATATGCAGACACTTACCCCCAGTCACAGATCTGGGTTGAATCCATCATCATTCTTTAGCTCACTTTGCCACCTCAGTTCAGACCCAGTTATATGCAAATCATTCGTGACCCTGTGCCTCATGGGAACAGTCAAGCTTGAACTGCCAAACCAGGTCTTTCCTGAACTGGTTTCTGGGTAACACCCTTCATCAGCCAGGCTATCTTGAATCCAGTGGCAAAGTGAGCAAGGGACCCATGTCTGCCTCTCCTTCTGCCCCTTTCTAAAAAATGTTGATGTGGTTAAAAGAAGAGCATCATCTGTGGGTTAGTGGGCCTTGGAAGGGCTAAGATCCATATGGGCACGGCCAAAAGAGCATCTGGTTAGGGGTAGAATTTGAATTGTAGAAGCCCCCTCTTGCCTATTGTCAGCATCTGCCCCTTCTCCTTTGGTTGGAATTATCGCTGGACCAATCTTCGAAGTCGGAGTTTGAAGAATCCGAGGTGTTTCTCCCAGATGACTCTACATCAGGGTCATAGTATTTTTATAATCATCTTTCATGCATGGGTAAACCCTTTCATGTGAGAATTGTGTATATCTTTCTGCAACTTGTCATCTTTGCTCTGCATCAGGACGTCCTTGTGTTCGGTAATGTCTTTATTGATCTCTTCCAGTTTCTTCTTGTAGACTGTGATCTTTATTTGCATGTTCAGGATATGCTCACTGGCTTTGATTTTTATGAGGAGTGCCTCTGAGAGGTGTTAGCTGGGTTTATAATTAGTATAAGCCAGTCTCTGGAGCACTGCCAGGCAATGAGAGACCCTTCTTTTCAAAACAGGGGGTCATCCGGAAAGATCCTGGGTTCATTACTCAGAAGTAAGCATGAGGGAGTGATATTTGCCCTTAGGTTCTCAGTCATTATTGCTCCGTGAAGGAGGGTTTTCATCTGGTTTCATTTAAGTTCTTTTAATTCATGCCAGTTTTGAGACTGGGCTCGACTCTGTGTGATATTTGTGTCTAAACTTAAGGATGGTGTCTCTAAGATTATTGATCCTATCTGATCTGTATATGTAAGTCCTAGTTGGTTCGCCATGTTAGCTGTGTCAATGGTTGTTAGGGGTTATACAATGTTTCTTCTTTTGGTTTTAAAAGGATCTCTCTACACTGTTGGGGCTCTCCACCTAATCTAACAAATTTTCCCTCTTTTCCTCCCACCAAAAGTGGGGCAAGAAAGGAGGCTGGGCTTCCCCCACTATTTGGAGGTTCTTGGGTTGGAGTTCAAAGAAGGCATCACCTTTGAAGCTTCCTGCCCAGGGAGGCCATCCTATGCTGGAGGAGGTGTGAATCACCTCTGCCATGAGCAGGCTTTGTCTCTGTCCTCTGGGAGCACTGGCTCTCACCCCATGAGGTCAGAAACATGTCTGGTGGTGGTAGACTGGTGAAAACAAGTCAGAGTCCACACCAGCGCTTGGTAGGTATTCAGGGGACCCTTTAAAAGGCTCTCCTGTGTGAAATGTATTAATGCATCCAACACTGGCATCAGTGAGGATTTATTAAGACTATATGTTTGGTACCAAAATTCTTAGAAATCAGTGAAGACATCATGGAGCTAGGGAACTCGTGTTGACAAGTATTCAGCCCATATACTCCTTAAGGCTTCACTGTGCACTATCAATATCTCAGTATAGACTGGACATTGTAGGGGCATATCTGCTCATGCTGATATGCCTTCACTTAAGATATGGTGCACCCTGCCTTAGGGCTAAAGACCTGCAGTAGGGGTGACTTACCTATATCTAATGCAGTGTATTGGTGGCGTGGCACACAAGGTTGTGAGTCATGTCAACTCTTCTGATTGCTCTGCACCCAGACACTCAGCCTACAATGGCAGAGTTCATAGCCTTGGTGAGGGGACCTTGGGCTGGCAGAACCAGTACTGCAGCCCCAGAGGACCCTTTTGGAGTACCCATGCCCTAGGTGCCAGGGGTAGCATTTATTAGGGACTTACAGGGGTAGCTGAAGTGGCGCCACTCAGGGTATAGTGTTTGGGAAAGATATCTGGCACTGGGAAGTAGGGAAATAAGAAGGGGGAGGTATGGTTTTTGTGTAAGGGGAATAATGTGTGAGTGAACCTTGCGATTTATAGGAGGGTCAAGAGGTTAAGTGAGACTGCAGTACAGTTAGGGGGTGGGTTCAGGGGAACATTGTAATTCAGTGGGAGTCATCGGTAGAGTTATATGATGCTGTTAGAAGGATAAAAGAGACGGAATTAAATGTTGTTAGAGGTTCCTTGGTTATAACTTATGGGGAGTTATTCGATTGAATACTGAGTTAAACTTTAGATTTTCTATAATAATATGATAGTCACAGGGGATCGGGGTGTAGCTAACAGTACATGTATGTTTTAACTGTTGTTTCACATATATAATGGTGAATGAAATAATAAATGCATGTTTTATTGTTACTTGTAGTGACCTCTGACGAAGGGCCCTGGTAGCCTGAAATGCATTGGGTTTTAATAAACAGTGTTTTGGATGAACAATATGCGTTGGTACATGTTCTTGAAGAGAGGTCCGGACAGGCACATCATGAATATGAGAAACCTTTGAAAATTGCATCACCCTGCGTGTGGAATAAAATGGACTCAAGTGAAAAGATGGAATAAGTGAATGAGTACATGGATTAAAATGGAGTAACAAGATTCGAATGTAAAATGAAAAAGTAGCATTATGCTGTGCCGTTCGGTTTGGGGCGAAAAGTCGCCCCATAATGATGGAATTTAGTACCCATGTGCCACCTGGGCAAGGCACTTCACCAGTGAGCACGCAACGTTGATTAAATAAGGATGAATTATGGATGAAATGGAGTATCAAAAAGGTGTGCATTCCATATCTTTATGATGTATATTACTGGAAACCTGGTTAGCAGGGACCCAGTGCACTTACCTTTTGAAATCACATCAGGGAAAAAGTCGGGGCTAACCAT
The DNA here is from genome assembly GCF_964204655.1 of Triturus cristatus. NCBI lineage: Eukaryota > Metazoa > Chordata > Amphibia > Caudata > Salamandridae > Triturus > Triturus cristatus. The sequence goes on from NC_140594.1 coordinate 1,024,870,953, forward strand.
GCAAAAAGATGCACTTTACTACTCCAGGGTGTCTTATTGCATGCATTAGTGTGGCTGGCTGTTTCAGTGTTTGCATTGCTCTATGTCTGGGTGTGTGAGTGTCTACATTGCTAAGTCCCTGGGTGTGTCAGTGTGTATATCTGTGTGTGACTGGGTATGTTATTGATGCATTAGTGTTTACCTGGATATGTTAGTGGCTGTGTCAGTGTGTGGTTGGGTGTGTCAGTGACTGTTATAATGTGTGTCTAGGCATGCCAGTGGCTCTATCAGTGTGAGCCTGTGTCTATTAGTATCTCTGTCTGTGTGTAGCTGGGTGTGTGAGCTGCTGGGCCGATGTGTGTCAAGATGTGTTAGTGACTGCAGCACTCTGTCCTTGGGTGTGGATCCTCAAAATCTAAAGTTATGGAAAAGCACTGCAAGAGCAAATTAATGAAGTACATTTCCCCAATAGATGGTGCTGTTGACCTGCATAAAAAGAAAAAACCCTGAAACATTTATTAGTTTTACAATTAATAGAATTGCAAAAGTAACTTACAATTTAAGCAATGTATAAAGACATAATTCCAAGAACTAACTAGATATTTCTCATACTGTAAAGGTATGTATTAATATAAATAAACCTTTCATTTTCCCATTTATTACTGTTCTCAGCTTCTTTACTCATACACATAAACAATGTATTTTCAAGCAGACATCATAGAACAGAGGGGAAAAACTATCATAAAGAATATAGAAAAAAACAAATCTGCTCACTGTCTCATTGCAATTAAGGAAAACTGTGGATTGCACTCACTACAAATAAACATAACACAACGTATTTAACTAATATTAACCATTATTAACTATTTACAAATATAGTTTTCTACGCAATCACTTCAAACAAATGCATGTATATATCTACAACGGCACAAAATGATGATCTTTGGAAGGACTTTACTATACATTCTGGGTAAAAGAGATTAACAGCTAAATATGTGCCGTGTAATATTTGCAGCATACAGTTACCCAGCAGCACTGCCAAAAAGTATTCACATGGGACAAGTTCCAGTTGGAAGTGCTCAAAAGCATTAACGAAAGGGTTTACAACTGAATGATGTACAAGAAAATAGGTACAGCATAATATTCCACAACTAGAGTACCCTTGGGAGAACGTTCATGAGCTGAGGTCATCGGAATACCAGCAGCCTGCGAATATTTGAGTGAGACGATTACTCACTGTGTGAAATTCTACATGATTGCTGCTGTAAAAATGTCTTATGTGGCTCAATTTTCCCTACTACTGTACCTGTGTGAATGACTGTATAGGTTTGTGAGTATATGCATGAGTATCTTTATGGGTGTGTTTGCGACCCTTACATTAATCAAATAATAAAAATATTCAGAACTTTACAAGTATATATTTTTTAACATATTACAATACAATTTAAACCATACAATTAACACACATAACATAATGTTTTTAATTATATACAAATACAAAAACAGGCTAAACCTTGAACCTTTACAACAAAAAGTAGCATCATAGGAAAAGAAAAGATGATTCCTAGAAATGTACAAGAAGAAATAGATGAAGAGGTACAAGGCCGGTGTAGACATGCTCCTGTGTGTAAATGGGTGTGTAGTAGTATCGATATCAAGGGTCTCCAACCTTTTCTGTAGTGAGAGCTACTTCTGATCAGAGAAAATTGTAGTGAGCTACTAAAGGTTAAGCAACTCACAATTTTTTCTGAGAGACCCCCCACGCCCAGCTTTTTTGACTTTAAAACTGTCTCACACCTCGTCACCCACTACACTGCTGCGCGCTGCGTCCCTTAACATAACTGCACCTTGGTGTTCATCAAGCAAGACATGGAAACACTACCTACACAGAATCACAAACCAAAGAAAACACTTCCAGCCATCCACCCTACATGTGCCATAGCTTGCTCACCATGTAGGTAAGTACTTCAGTGCCATACATTGGGTTAGTAAGTGCTATACAAATGCTGCAACAAAATGCCTCTCATTTCCTCGTTATCAAATAAACAAAGGGAGAAAAGTTATGCTACAAATGAATACATATGATTATCTTTCATGCCGGGCCTTTGCAGACTATTAAAACAACAACAAATGACCGGTATTTGGATAGGAGGCAACTCTAGTTTCAGTATGTGCATTATTTTATTTTCAAATGACAAAACATGCTCCTGCCCATAAGCTCATTAAATGAGTGTTTGTACTAGCATCTCAGTTTTTAAAACCGAAGGTAAAAGTTGTCTCTGGGCACAAACCTGTGCCTTCATTGAGGAATTTCATTTTATGATAATTAAATCATGGAAAGTAAGTTGCTGATTTCAGTTTGCAAACTTGCAGCTAGCTCAGCTAGATACAATTTATTAAAAAAATACATTTTAAAAAAGTCTGAAACGCTGCTTTATTACATGACAAGTTTTCCAACTATGTACCAACATGAAACTTGTTTTGGTAAGAGATGGTGTATTTTGGGCTTTGTTTTTAGTTTGAATTTCATAATAGCCAGACAGCTGTCCACTAAATAAAACAAAATGGATTACCAGGCAAAATGAAGATAGATTCACCACATGATATTGGAGAGGTATAACCTTATCATTATTATGAAATGGGAGAAACATAGGCAAAATTGATTCCATAAATCAATGTTTTATAAATGGCTTCTTTGGGAAAACAAATATTTTACTAGGGCAAAATGCCCATAGGAGGCAAAAAGAGGTAAATGTTTTTTTTAGTTTGATTTTCTGGATTCTTCTAAGTTTGAACCATTTACATAATAAATGTTTTTGGAGGCACTTAGGTTTGCAAATCTACCACAGACTTGCCTACCCACTTCTTTAGAAGGTAGGACTAAAGAGGGTGGGTTTATTTTACATTGTATTAATTTTAAGTAGCATGTGGAAAATCTGAAAACCCTGTACAAACATATTCACAAAATAGAAATGTTGGTTTTCAAAAAAAGTAGCCAACAACACTGTTAAAACAGTTGCATGCCCCTTGAGTATTCTCAGCGCCAGGGTGTGTACCTGTATAAACATTGTTTTTCGTCCATACAGCTTCACATTAAAAAAAAAACAGAAAATAACAGTAATGTTCCCACGTCCCTACTTTTGAATTTAGCACCTGGTTCTGAGATATTTTAGCTGCATCTAATTCTAATCATTAATGTTTCAAACACTACTTAAGCTCGCCATCTGGTTACTTAGCCACATATCTCTTTCAGCTTCTGTCAAGCAACAAAATACAGACTGGTAACTTTTTAATGAGAACCACGTTTTCCATGCTGGTCATATTATGGTTCCATAGCAGCGAACTCAATGGATTAATGTACCTGCTGCAGAAATGTTTATATGTGGTAATGCACCTGCTGCAGAGATAGGCATGCAAACTGAACGTCGCAGATTCAAACACACTATGAAAGCTCAGGAGGTTATTGTGCTTGATGCAGGGCTCCAGATGTAACCCACAGTTTACCACCTCTTGCTCCGGTAAGATAGTTGAATAGTTTAACTTAGGACATCTCCCTACAGATACGTTTCCTTTTCTAGAATATACATCGGAGGTAAATGCACCTCCTTCACTAATCTGAGTTAACCTATGTCTCATTGGTTCCAATGAAAGTAGGATAGATCAGGGGATTAATGCACAAGTTGCGAAGCACCGGAGGTCACAGTTTACACTTACAGTCTACGTGAGATAGTTCATGGGATTAATTCACTTGCAATAGTGCTCTGTTTGGCAACGTGCAAGACAGAAGTTTCAGTCCCAAGAAGACAGCTCAGTTGAATAAAGGACCTGCTCAGGATATCTGTGGGTACCCTGCGGGTCACATCTTTCAGTCTTACTAAGGTTGCTCATGGGGCAGAGCACCTGCTGCAGCATTCAAGAACAAAGCCTTGAAGTTTTCCCGGTTGTTCTAATCTGCGTTATCGGATGATGCATTTTAAGGTTACAAACAGTGGCTGTAAGCCTGGGCCCATGCTTTGCTCGTCCTCTTCCAAAAGCACTGCTAATTAATTTTCTGTCTGTTTAGTCAAGTGACTGCACCCACTTCTTGCCACTCTATGCTATCTCCCTGTGTACGCCCTGATCATCTTTTCATTAATCTGTTTGCTGACAGAGAAAGCAGGTTAATTGCCATCTTTGAGAACACATATCTTCACTTCTGCCTAGCATGCACTGAGACTGCTCACTGCTGGGGCTGTCTGTACTGGCTGGGGCTGTCTGTCATCTGACTTAGCACTTGGTAACCAGAACAAAGGGAAAATGAAATAACTTTATTTGTTATCTGATTTATACCTAATAAATTCCTATAAATGAAGAGTCACCTGACCACTCAGCAATTGTATTTCAGCTAGTGGACAGGAAGGGGAATAGCTATCCGTAAGAGCGTTTTGGCTTGCAGTCATAGTACTTTTTCCCCGCTGGCTTGTTTCTTGAATTCCAAATATACATTTTTCAATCTGCTAACCTCAGCACTTGCAAGTAGGCCTTTGTTTACTGAAATATTATAATGAAAGTTAAAAGTGCATGTTTTTCAGCTGCACGCATTTTTAAAATGAAGATGAGGACGGTGCTACCCAGTGCGCGTGTTTGGTTTTGCGATTATCAGTATGCTGATTAACTAATATATTATCATTCAAATTAGGCAGTGTTTCACTACGATTATTTTTTGGGGGGCGGGGGAGTATTGCATGCACGGCCGCGCACTTTCACATCAAAAGGTCTGACATCCACTGAGCTGTTTTAACTTACTATCAAAAGGCATGTGGCACGGTTTTCCATCGCGTTGATAGATCACCATGCTTGTGCCACCTGAACTGCAGCTTACCGGGCTTTCCGTCATGCTGCTTTGAGCACACGTCGCGCAGGATATAACACGCGCTGCCAGTTCAGAGAAGGCCAGTGAAGCAGTTTCTGCCTGTGCTGGAGTTCAGGAAGAACGTCATGTTCTTCAGCCTGCCCCGCCCCAGCTAAGCTCACTTCAGCCTATCCGAGCAGCTCGTTTGGGTGAGGGTGGGCAAGCGCTCATAACACACCTAAAAAAACAACGATGGGATAATAAATAGATACCGGAGCTTAGAATGAAGCAATAAAAATTGGATGCCGGGCCGAGCTACTCCCAGGGGGTCGACGAGCTACTGGTAGCCCGCGATCGACCGGTTGGAGACCCCTGATCTATATTATTTGCCAGGATTAAAATGATACAGTAGGACAACACTTGTGTAATTGCATTGCTGTGTCTATTTCCTTTACTGCTACAAATATTGAGACAAATGAATAATGGTTCCGCCGTCATGTTGAACTTAAGTACATATTGTGAAATTTAGGAAAACTAGCTTGGTTTTTAACCCTTAGTTGTGCAGAATATCCCTGGACCACTTTCATTACTTTCTGAGAGAAGCAAACTCTAAAATTAAAGTTATCATCAACTCAGTGTCTAAAAGGGCTTAAAGGTACAGTTGTGCATTTTCTTTTAGATTCAAAGGAAGTTATGGGAGATGCCATTTAACTATATCAATTAAACAAATTAAAAGAACTCCAACAAGTGTTTAAAGAAAAGGTTCCTCAAGTTGCATTTTCTCAGTCCTCTTTGAAAAAAGAAAAAGTATAAAATTGTTAGACACACCTTCTCAAAAAAACAACAGTACTTTAAACAAACATATGTAAACTACCCCACAAAATCCTCCCAGTATTAGTCAAACATTTTCTGACTAACACTGAATTTCAACCTGCACCCCTCTGGGATTAATTCATACTTACTGACAAGAACCTCTTTTATAGTGGGAAACCTCAACCTCTTCCTCTTCTCTAGATGCAGCATGTTTTCCATCCCAACACCACGAATATGATTTCAAAGGCATCTCTACAATCCTCCTAAGATATCCTCTGTACCATTACAGCTACTTCTCATGTCAGAAATAGCCTGTCTACATCAAGTTACCCCTTAAAGTCAGGCACCAAGTCTTTGAATATATGAACTCTTTTTTCTGCACTGGACACAATAGTGGTTCTCACACCTTTTTAGCTAGACTCTAACAGCTATTTGGCCTTCAAGTATTGATGCAGCGGAGTTTACCAGCTCTACACATTCATACACACAACATTCATTTGGGCCCATATACATTCATACACGCAAATAGCTGGCAAATATCCATTAGTCATCAATTTTATTTTACCCTTGGAAACCCTTATACCAGTATTCTTACCATTCCTGTCTCCTGAGTAAATGCACTTTAAAAACATCTAGTAGTAGATTAGAATAGGGAGGAAAGACAACAATGCATCTACCTTTAATTTAAAGAACCACAGACTCAGAAGGATTTTACAAATTGTATCTGAATTAATAATTGTGTGAGTCAAATCAGAATACACATGGATATGCCAGAAGTCTCCATCAGGAAAAAAACATACAGTTAGCTTATACACAGTTTGCATTAATAAATTCTTGCAATGACAGCAACTGAGGAGAGAAAGGACAGTGAGCAAATACAGAGCATTAACCCTACAGATATATTTACATAGAATGGTGTGAGGACCCCGACATCAGAGAGTCAAGGGTTCAAGAAAGGATCAGGACAGGAAAGCTGACCTCTTCGAGTGTAACGTCAGCGTTACACCCCTCTCTGGTGGTACTCTCTTCGGCTCGGGCTCGTCCGAACCCCTTCCTAGATGTGCCTCCTAGGTTGTTCCGCGTATTTCCCTAGTGTTGGATTCTTCAGTCAGATTGCAGCAAAATCGGGCAGCATCTCAGCATAGCATCAGCATCTAAGCATCAAATGTGTCTAACTATCTAGAACTTACCTCTGTTATACCAATTCAAATGTATGATCCACCCCCAAATGTTTCAATTCCATGTTCAACCCCAATTTGATTGGGCCAAGCAGTGGGGTGAGGATATCACACCATACTAAGTGCAAAATTTTTCTTTAGTCTATTGTCTAATTCTCCACCCCTTAATTTTAATACCCACAAGGTTTATTCCCACAGACATTTCATATGTGGATTGGTAAGTCTATTTTACAATGTTGCTTCTCTTTTCTCTCGTAGGGTCAAAAGTTGGTTACCCGTGTCCTTGCTGGGCTTGGGTTTGGCAGCCAGTCAATTTACTTCACTTGTTCAGAATAAGCAGACGTTTGCGCATGCGTAGAAGCCACAAGGAAACAGAGACGCGGTCACCCTACAAGGCCCAAATATGAACTATTAATAAAATCAAAGCAGAACATGTTAGAATACAAAATTAAATGAATTCACTGTATACCACTTACTTCTACTCTAACCCCATTTACTTACTAAATCTTTTGCATTAATAGCTTAGTAAAACTTGCATAAGTTAGTTTCAGCACAGCATGTGCGTTAGTGCATTACTTTTAAGCGGCCATTTTAGAAGCTATTGCACAACTGCAAAGATTTCCCCCCAAGCGACAGAAAACGTCATACTACGTAGATGTAGTAGACGCCAGCGCAGAAGAGTTCCCGTGGTTTTGGCTGCCATTTTAGGACACTCGGGTTATTCATTAGTAAAGCACATAGTAAAGCGTCCCCTAGATACAATATGTAGAATGTGGTGCACTGTTAGGTTGATTATAATGTTACTGGTTATTTGAGAGGATTGCATACGAGCAAGTTTCCTTTTATGCGAAACCTTGCTCCATCAATCCCCTCTCTGATGGCATTTTATGCCATCACTAAATTCTACTATTTCGATGTCTTCAAATCTTTTATTCTTTCCCTTATCTTTCGTAAATTGTGATCCTTTCATTCTTTTGTAGATGTTTCCTTTAAATTCTTCAAGTCGTATTTCTTCTAATTTTCTTTTTTTACCTTTCTCATTTAATTCGTACCTTTTTCTTTTTCCGCTGCACTTGCGACAACACATTATCATCAAAACTAGTAAAGTTATGCCGATAATCGGCAATAATATTTGACCTAAGATACCTTTACCTATGTTAGAAAACCAACTACTGATGGTGAAAGAACTGTTTGTTATTTTCTTCAAAACACTGTCAACCTCCAGTGATTTCAGTTCTTCTTCCAAATGTGTAATATTTTTAATATATCTTCCAATCTCTACACTTTTGTCAGGTATATATGTGCAACAATGTTGCACTTTCGGCATTTTACAGACTCCACCCTCTTTTGCCAATAAGATATCAAGGACTTGTCGATTTTTCAAAACCATAGATCTAACAGCAACTAATTGTTTATTGATCAGTAGAAATCCTCCAGCAGTGTCAGTAGATAACCAATCAACTACTGTTGACAATTGACACATTTTTCGAGAATTCAGCAGAACTCCCACTGAAGGTATCAATGCACCAAATATATCACCTACTATTTCAGAAAAACTAAGGGCACCATTAGGATGGCGGGCGGACAAAGTCCGCCCGCCATCCTATCATGGAATGGGACCACTCGCCATTGGTGCGGGGGTCCTGTTGGTAACATTAGGATGCGCCCGCCACATTGGCAGGCGCATCCTGCATACTTGACATTGCAGCGGGCGGTGCTCTCAGCACCGCCCGCCGCAATGCCAAGAAGGCATGTCGTGCTGTTCCATGCACAACGTGGCAGGCACCGCGTGGTGTCTGCCATGTTGTCCATGGAACTGCAGGGGGGTACCATAGGTAACCCACATGTGCACCCCCACCTCCCATAATTCCTGGGGGCCCGCTACAGGCCCCCAATGGTGAGAACCGCCTGCCTTTCCGTCTCCCAGACACCGCCACCATGTTAACAGCTTTTCCGTCCAGTAGGCAATCGGGTGGATTGCCTACCGGCAGAAAACCGGCAGATGATCTTTCCGTCGCCGGGGTCTCCCCCGCCATGGTAATGTGGCGGGGGATATTGCTATGCGGGCAGTGGTATTTGGCGGACGGATCGCCACCGCCATACGGGCGGTGGCGATCCGCCCACTATCCCCATGACCCTCTAGCTCTTTTATATCTAGTTAGTCCACTACTGTCATTATTGCTTCCAATGATTATTTTAACATGATAGACTTTAGGGAATACTATTCTGAAATAGCAACTCCCATACCAGTGATCAGGCAACCTAAGATAGGCTTTGTTTCCACAAATATAATAAATTCCAGGAAATACTGGATCAGTTCCTCCTTTTAGTTCCCAACCCCCAATTACTAGGAAATTAGGTTCACATTCATGGGAACCAATAAATACGTTGTTATATTCTGTTTTAAGTCTATGGAGACAGATTTTCCCTTTCTTTTCAAAGTCCAGAGACATAGCAGCATGAGTCTTGCAAGTTACTAAAAGGTCTTCCATTTCAGCCCATTTAGGTATCCGAGGTTTCAGTTCAGAGGCTCTTCTTTGGAAATCCTGTGTTCTGTTTTCTACTAAATTCAAAAATATATTTTCTTCTTCATGCAATTTACAGGTTAAGTTGTGTTTATGTGCATCAGCTATATCTATTGTCTTCATTGTTAGGAAATATTCGCCCATGAATTGTGAGTCTCTAGTACTGAGGACAGGGTTCATGCTCTTTCGCATGCGAACTTCTGAAAATATTACATGTACATTTGAATAATAATACTGCAGTTTTCCAGTTCTATAGAATAAACTAGCCAGTACACTACATGAAAGTCCATATGTCAAGGGAAAATGATGATAAGTTACCCCTTCAGCTACTGAGCTTGGCAATTTCATGCAAACATAACAATCACTGACTTGCATAGTTTCAACATATTGTACTAAGAGGTTTGCAAATACATTTAAATCAGTTTCATTCTTATCTACAGTGTGGTGTAAATCTAGCTCATCTGGTGTTTCTAAGTCTACTCTATCTCCTTTAATGTTTGCAACTTCTGTATGTGTGTTAGTAACATTCAGATAGGGAATAGCTAATGCTAAAATCACCCATACTATGAGGACTAATATTAAACTACATATATACAGATCCTACAACATTTCTTTATACAGCTTTGTTTTGGTTTTCCAGCAACATTATTATCAGACATCTTTGGCAAGAAGATTATATCTTCTTAACTTCAGAACCTTGTATGAGATAACACCTTAGGTGCCTTTTCTCTTTCAGGTCGGTATTACTTATTCTTTGATAGGCTCAATATTCAGTTCTTCATCACTTTCTTCATTTAAGTTGAGATTTTCAAAGTCTTCAAGAAAAACATATGTCCATTCAGGACCCTTGAACTTATTATTTAATGTCTTCAATCTTTGACTCTTTTGTTTTGGTATTACTTTGGAAGGTCCAGATTGACTAGTTACTTCATTCACTTGATCATGTTCTTCATTGATTGTCTTAAGTCGATATCTCAGTCTCTTGATCATTCTTTGCCAATTAGCACCTTTTCGACTTTTCTTAAACTTCACTGCACTGCCAGGTTCTTCAAGACTCCTTTTATTTTCTTTAGACTTTGGCACAACTTGATCAGCTTTGTCTTCAGAGTTCCTCTCTATCTGACCTTGTCCTGGGCTTATTGCTTCAGCCTGTTCTGCCTGGATGGGTTCATCTACGTTAATCTGACCCTGTTCTGGATTGGTTATGTCTGGTTTTTCTTCTGTATCCTGAACTTGCGTTTCTATGCCTATCTGGTCCTGTTGAGGTCTTTTTACCAATTTACCTTCTTCTGCCTGAACGTTTTCTCTAAGTCCTAACTGTCCCTCCTCAGATTCAGGAATGAGGCTTAGAGTTTCTTCTGTCTGAGTATATTGTTCTCTCCTTAACTGTCCTGCTCAGGCTCCCTAACAGTCGTCTCCCTACTTTCCTGAGCGAGTTCTTCTATTCTTGTCTGGTCCTCACTCTCTACCTGTCTAACTAACTGTGTTTGACTTCTAGTTCTTATAAGTACTTCAGGTATGTCCACCACTGGAATCCAGTCGTCCTGATAAGTGCTCGGATGATCTTGGACAGCTACTTCAGGATCTTCTATAGGAAGTTCTTCAGCTGCACAACCTTCAGCACCACTGATTTCTGCTTTCAATTATAACTCTTCTTCTTCAGGAGCTGGTACCCTTTTGGTATGGCTTGCATGATCCCAATTAGGCAGCCCTGCACATTTTACAGCTATTGAAGTAGTCAGAATAACTTGATGCGGTCTATCCCACCTCGGTGCTAGGCACGATTCTTGAGTGTGATTCTTCACAACTATCCAATCACCGGGATTCAGATCATGCGAGTGACTCAGCTGTCTGTTGAAAGCGTCTTCCCCAACCTGATGAGAGATAGAATGCACTCTGTCAGCCAACTCTTTGCAATACTCCAAAACCAATTCATCAGTCATATTCAACAGCTTGTGTCCTGGCACACATGCTTGTCTCATTGCTCTTCCCATGAGTATTTCATAGGGACTCAATCCAGTATTTCTGTCTGGAATACTTCTGAGTCCCATCAGAACAAGAGGCAAAGCATCAGGCCATTTCAGTGGGGTGGATGCACACACCTTTCCGAGTCTTGACTTGATTGTGCCATTCAATTGTTCTACCACTCCAGAAGCCTCTGGACGGCAAGTGCAGTGCAATTTTTGTTCGACTTTGAATGTTTCACAGGTTAGTCAAATTATTTCATTATTAAAATGAGATCCTCTATCTGATTCAATCGTTACTGGAAAACCAAATCTAGGAATGAGTTCTCTTAATAGAAGTTTGGCCACTGTCCAGCTGTCATTTATCGGGGCGGGAATGCCTCCACCCACTTTGAAAATAAACAAACTATGACAAGCACATATTTCAACCCTTGACAAGCAGGCAGTTGAATGAAATCTAATTGAAGTCTCACAAAAGGACCTTCTGCCTTTCCAATCTTTCCCATGCAGACCACAGTTTTCCTGCCAGGGTTCATTTGTTGACATATTAAACATCTCTGGCAAAGGCTCTCTACTACATTCCTGAACTTTGCGTTAAACCAATCTTGTCTGAAGAGTTGAATCATTGCATCCCTGCCCACATGTGTGTCTCCATGGTACATTCTAGCCATTGGCGCAAGCATACTGTCTGGCATGACTGGTCTGCCATCATAACAAACCCACACAATCTTCTGCCCTTCTTTGACATCCTATTTTCACCCACTCTTCCTTTTCTCTCATGTCTACTGCATCCTGTAGATCTTTCACCTCCTCCCAGGTTCCTACTCCTGCAAGTAGCATAAGTTGGCTGCTGATTCCACAAGTTTTGATTTTCTTATTTAAGGCAATCTTATGCCTTGCACAATGTTGGGCAACCTGGTCAGCATATCGGTTACCGGCTGTCACATAGTCGTTTCCTGATTGGTAAGTAGCACACTTGACCACGGCCCCCTCTTCTGGTAATTGAATTGCCTCAAATTCTTTCACAAAAAATTCCATTTTTAATAGGAGTCCCTGAAGAAGTCAGGAAATCCCTCTGCATCCACAGTTGGCCAAAATCATGCACAACCCCATAACCATATTGACTGTCAGTAAATATGGTTACTCTCCAATTTTCCCAATTTTGCATGCTTTAATTAAAGTGATCAATTCAGCGACTTGTGCAGATCTGACCTCTGGTAAATAGGATGCTTCGACTATTCCAGTTAATGTGCATACAGCGTAAGCAGCACTCAATCCTCTCTCCTCGTGTCTCATGCATGAGCTGTCTGCAAACAGCTCATGTTCAGCATTTTTCAAAGGTTCCTCTTGTATGTCAGGACGTGGTTTGGTGCTAAGACCAGTCATGTCAAGACATTCATGCTCAACCTCTTCTCTCACTTCTTCTTCATAAGGATCAGGTAGTAAGGTAGCTGGATTAAGAACAGTACACCTCACTATTGTCACATTTTTAGCTCCCAGTATTATTATTTAATATTTTGTCTGCCTACTGGGAGTTAGGTACTGCGTTCGGGTTCTGGTCAGTAAAATTACCACTGCATGAGGAACGTACACCTTGACAGGGTGTCCCATCACAATTGACTCACTCTGTTCTATGCTTACAGAGGTTACAGCAACAGCTTTCAGGCAACCTGGTAATGCGCAGGCCACAGGATCCAAGGTAGCAGAAAAATATGCCACTGCCCTCCTCATTAATCCGTGTCTCTGTGTCAGAACTGAAAGCGCACAATTACCCCGCTCATAGCAGAATAATGCAAATTCTTCTGAATAGTTGAGCATGCCCAAAGCAGGTGCTTCACACAAATACTTGCTCAATTTTCTAAAAGATCCTATACTTTCCTCATCCCACTCTATAGGATCCTTTGCTCTCTTTCTGGTCATTTGTATCAGAGGTTTGGCTAGTAAAGCAAACCCTGCAATCCACTGTCTACAAAACCCTACAACTCCAAGGAACATTCTTATTTCTTTTTGGGTTTATGGCAACTGCATTTGTCTTATTATTCTTATTCTTTCAGAGGTCATCCTTCTAAATCCTCTTTCTATTTGATGTCCCAGGTATTTAACAGAATTTTTACAAAACTGAAGTTTCTCAGGGGACACTTTATGTCCACCCTTTGCCAAATTATTTAACAATGCAATTGAATCAGTAACACAGTCCTCTTGTGTGTTTGATGCCACCAATAGGTCATCAATATACTGCACCAGGACTCACTCTCTGGGCAATACAAGAGATTCAAGGCTTCTTTTGAGAATCTGATTAAAGATTAAAGGGCTCTCTGTGTACCCTTGAGGCAGACGATTCCAAACATAAACATGCTCTTCAAATTTGAACGAAAATAAAAACTTGTTATCTGGATGCAATGGAATAGAAAAGAATGCATGACATAAATCGATCACTGTGAACCATCCTGCTTTCCATGGTATCTGATAAAGAATCACAGCTGGATTAGGCACTAATGGGCAGTATGGTACAACAATCTTGTTAATTTTTCTGAGGTCTTGAACCGGCCTATATTTCCCGTTAGGTTTCTTAATGCCAATTATTGGTGAATTACAAGGGCTACTCATTATTTCTTTCAGGATACCTTGTTCAACTAATCGCTCTATCTCTGCTGCGACACCTGCCTTTACTTCTGTACTCATCTTGTATTGTTGGGTGTTCGAGTAAACAGCACCTTCTTTCACAGTCACTTTTACGGGATCTACATTCGCCATTAATCCTATTTCTTTTCCAGTAAAATCCAGTATTTCTGCATTTACAGTCAGTTGGACTTCTGCACGAAATTCATTTTGTGTCATCATCAAATATAATTCATTTACTTCTGTTCCTTGTTTAGCTAACATGAACTTGGAAACTCCATCTTCATCTGGGGTATGTATTACAACACCATCCGGTCTGCAAAATATAGTGCAATTCATTTTGCACATCAGGTCTCTTCCAATCAAGTTTAAAGGCTTGAATCACAGACCACAAACGTATGAATGTCTTTAAAATTACCAATTTGCATCTCCATGGGTTCTGTAATTGGAGTGCTAATCCGTTTGTTTGAAACACCTACAACTTGTATATTCTCTACAGAGAGGGGCAGGGTAGGAATGTCTGCTGTTCTCACAGTAGACCTGGTAGCACCAGTATCTAACAAGAAGGTAATATAATTTCCCTTTACTTTACCCTCTATGTAAGGCTCTGACTGATCTATCGGTAGGGATGCACCAAGTACGCAGTCCCCTTCGTCCCCCCTCGGGCACCGTCATTCCTGATCATAATCAATCAGTGGGTCCTGCAAAAGAAACTGTGGGGCATATTATCAAGCCAGGCGATAAAATTATCGCTGCTTTAGCGTCAGAAAACTGCCGTTAAAACGGCGATAATGGGCTTGATAATATGCTCTATGGAATACCAATTGAAGCCCATGTTAAATGTGAAGGACGTCTAACATAGGCTTCAATTGGAATTCTCAAGGGCATATTATCAAGCCCATTTTAGCGGCAGTTTTCTGCCGCTAAAGTGGCGATATTTTATCGCCAGCTTGATAATATGCCCCCTGTGATGTTACAACATTTTTCTTACCACTTCCTTCTGGAAATCTGGCGTCCACACTGTACTTGGCTTGACTCACAAAATTTGATTTAGGGCCAGGTGGCAATTGACTCTGAAGATCTATGCCCTGTTGCTGATGACTCATTAACACCTAATTCTGCGTCTGTGAATTTAAATTTTGATTCGGGCATTATTAATTTGTATAGCTTTACACTCGTTCTTCCAATGCCCCAACTTCCCGCACCCATGACAGGGAAATGTTTTCTTTGCCTCTTCCCGATTTAATCTTCCCCGTGGCTTTCCCCCATTATTATCACCTTGACTTGTGCTCTTCCTTGATTTTCTGACTGTTTATAGTTGGAGCTCTTGCTGTTCAGCTAAGTTTACTTGAGCCCACATTACTTTTTCTTCTAACGCCTTTCGCTTGTTATCAATTTCGTCCCCACAATATTTTGCATATTTTAAAATGTATTCAATGTGCTTTGACTTAATCATTTGAGATATATCCAATCTCAGCCCAGACACAAATCAATACATAAAATGAGTCATGTCTTTATTTTCTAAAATTTCAAACCCACTATACTGTTTGAACACCTGTAAATGACATTTGTAATAGCATGTACAGACTCATCCTTTTCTTGAGTTGTTCTGTCTATTTTTACCCAATCGGTTTCTTTCGAGGGAATTTTAATCTTTAGAAAGGTGATTACCTAATGATACTTTTTCATTACATCCTCTGACGGGGCTCCTGTTTCTGAGTCTCTTGGATATTCCTCACTAGGCCAATCCACAGTAATCTTACAATCTGTCCACAAATCTGCAGGTACTACTATGTCAAACAGTCCATCCAGGTCCTTCAATAAAACTTTTGAAACTTTCACAAACCTTTCAACCTGTCTGTACCATTCCACTGGTTTCTCTCTCAGTTTAGGGAAATCATTCGTAAAAGACAAAATATCCTGTCTATTCCATGGCACATGTATGTACCCCCCTTCGGGTACTTCTCCCATCGGATACAACCTTTCAGCCTTTTATGGTTCCCTCATGACATAGATGTCGTTCGATTTACCTGGGCTTCTTAATTTTTCTTTGCCCATCTAACTTTCCATCTTTCAAGATCTCTCCACTTTTGCAACAGAAATAACAATTCCCTGATCTGCAACTTTCTTCCAGACACATTCATGTTTTCCAAATCCTTATCAGAAAATTCTGCTCTATATGGTTTCTGCCACACCTTTGATTTCCCTATGTCAATTCCCTTATCCGATGCCAAATGAGTCAGTTTTTCATGAAATGCCTTTCTATTTCATGTAATGCTTCTACAAATAAACAGTAATTTTTCTTCACTGTATGTGTTTAACCTGTCTCGACCCGCATTTCCAGAAACCATTTCTTCCAATTCTACTCTCAATTTAAACATGTCTAATAATTTAGGCTGTGACTTTTGCTTCTCTATTTCTTGAGACCATCTCTCTATATCTTTTGTGGTTACTTTTGTGGCACTTCTAGTTCCTGACGATGTTTCTAATTTAACACTCTTTGAACAACTGGGCAAATTTATTTTCAGTGTTTCCATCATTGCCTCCCGTATGGACAAATCCATCAATGACATTACTGATTCACATTCACTCAATTGATCATCTAATATTACCTTTTCTTTTCTAGGTTCTATACTTGGAGTAGGCATCACAGGAGTTTAGGGATAGTTTGATTTTTCTCCATACAATGGAACTACTGGACCTATAGTAACTGGTATGGTCAATGCTTCAGGATGTGCATTTATCTGAGCTATTCTCTGAATCAATTCATCTATATTTTTATTTATTGCTTCCCTTTCTTTTTCTTGAAGTACCCTATCTGTGGTGTCGTGTACTATCTGTGGAACCAAAGGTGTTCCTGTCATCGGGGCACTAGGTGTCATTCTATTGAATCCATCATTATAAGGTGGAGGACTTTTCATCAATATGTCTTCAAGGTATCCCTCTTCTGTCTCTCCGCTACCTGACATGGTTAGGTGCTTTGTCTTTTCTGTACATTTACCTCCCATCTGCTCTTCTAATGTTAACACAGGATATAAACCTTCTGCCACCATGGCCTGTTTCCATTGTTTCATTTGACTATCTCTAGTTTCCCGGGGAAATTTCGGGTAATATTTGCTTAAAGTCATGTTACTTCGTGGTCTGTCACATTCAAAGGCTTCCATTTCCCATTCTTCTAAAGCCTCATATTGAGTCAATCTAGGTATGGGTTCTAACTCATTCATTCGTGTTCTTAAATTGTACAATATTCTTCCATTAAAACTTCCGTACTCAGGAAATGCTAATATTCCGTCATCCTTTGTGTATTCTACCCAATTTTCTATCCAAACACAAGTATGATAGCCTCTCTCCACCATCATGTAAGATGCAGGCATATTTGGAGGAGGAATGAGAATCCCTTCTCTACTCTTAATTGGTTTGTCCTTTTTGAAATAATTCTTAACCTTTTGCATAAATGTAATTTTTCTTTTTTCTCCATACATTGCGTGCTAGTGCTTATTAAGGTACTGCTCGTAAGCAAACCCTACAAACCTTCTCTCAGGTCTAGTCCCTGTTAAAGTTGGATCGTACCCACAAATTCCACTATCTATTATTATTCTCGGGATCTCTATTTTGATGACCAATCAAACGCTTGCTTTAATTCTAATAATTCTCCAATACCAGCGCGATTCTAGTCTGCGGACCAATCAACTTTTACTCTGCTCGCTCACTCAGACAATGCTTGTGTGGCTTTTCTGTGACAACAGTATCACTCCTTACAACTGACCCCTCCTTTACAAATTTCGCATCAACTACACGCCCACTGTTTCAACTAATCCCAGCGCGGCTCTCAGTGACATCAGTGCAGCACCCACAACTGACCTCTCCTTCACAAGGTAACGCGAAAACTTATATTCTCAAAATTCTTCACACAAATGTCATTAATTAACAACTTATAAAATTCGCTATTGTGTCTGACCCACTAATTCAAAGAATAGTACAATTTATTTCACTACGAATAAAACCCTTCCGCTTACTCTTCACACACTACGAGTAAAACCTTTCTGCTTACTCTTCACACAAGCATCAGAGAACCTGCTACTCCTTCAGTTTTACCCTTTCTAGGTGATATAATACCAAAAATTTCACCAGCGAACTTCTCGCTACCAATTATTCTCACTAACATACAAGAAATTTTCCCTAACTTAGGGGCATATTGACAAGGGCTTTATCTCCGTTTTTTTGGCTTTAAAAGCCAAAGAAGCGGAGATAAAAATATCGCCCTATCAACAACAGGGTGCTAACATGCAAAATCGCATGTTAGCGCCCTTTTTCACTACGCTTCCCTTTGCATCTCTAATGAGATGCAAAGTGGGCGTTCCAGAGCAAAATAATAGGAGAAATGTCGCTAAGCGACATTTCTCCTATTATCAAGCTTCACGCTAATCCTGTTAGAGACAAAAAAAGCAGCGCTAACCACGGTTAACGCTGCTTTTTTATGTCTGCTAATTTTCAGACTTACCCATGTAATCCAATGGGACGTGGATTACATGGCTAAGTCCACCATGGGCTATCAACAAGGATATCCCTTTCCTTGTACTTTTATCGCTGCATTACCAGTGATAACCTCCCAAAATGCCGCTATCGCTGGATTTTTTATCACCTAGGCGGTTAGCGTTGTTAATAACGCAATAACCAGGCGATATTATCCAGCGATAGCGGGCGTTAAAAAAATTAACGCTAAGCGCCCTTAGCGTTAATTTTCCCTGTTCCTTTTTAATATGCCCCTTAGTGCTTACAGTCCTGCCTAACTTTCAGCACTTTCTCGATCCAGACCAATAACCTCACTGCAGTGTGGCTTCCATTCACCACCCACTATTCAATATTCCCGGGAATTTCCAGACAACATAAAACAATACATAAGGGGTTTTGGTTAAAACATAAACCAATAATTCGAAGTTTCAAATAGAATCCTCACCTAACTATACTAACCATGCATCTGCTACCAAGTAAAACTGATGCAGCGGAGTTTACCAGCTCTACACATTCATACACACAACATTCATTTGGGCCCATATACATTCATACATGCAAATAGCTGGCAAATATCCAATGGTCATAAATTTTATTTTACCCTAGGAAACCCTTATACCAGTTTTCTTACCATTCCTGTCTCCTGAGTAAATGCACTTTGAAAAGATCTAGTAGTAGATTAGAATATGGAGGCAAGACAACAATGCATCTAACTTTAATTTTAAGAACCACAGACTCAAATGGATTTAAAAAAGTTTATCTGAATTAATAATTTTGTGAGTCAAATCAGAATACACATGGATATGCCAGAAGTCTCCATCAGGAAAAATAGTACAGTTAGCTTATACACAGTTTGCATTAATAAATTCTTGCAATGACAGCACCTGAGGAGAGAAAGGACAGTGAGCAAATACAGAGCATTAACCCTACAGATATAGTCACATAGAATGGTGTGAGGACCCCGACATCAAAGAGTCAAGGGTTCAAGACAGGATCAGGACAGGAAAGGTGACCTCTTCTAGTATAAAGCCAGCGCTACACCCCTCTCTGGTGCTACTCTCTCAGGCTCGGGCTCGTACGGACCCCTTCCTAGATGTGCCTCCTTGTTGTTCCGCGAATTTCCCTAGTGTTGGATTCTTCAGTCAGATTGCAGCAAAATCGGGAAGCATCTCAGCATAGCATCAGCATCTCAGCATCAAGTGTGTCTAACTATCTAGAACCTACCTCTGTTATACCAATTCAAATGTATGATCCACCTCCAAATGTTTTAATTCCATGTTCACCCGCAATTTGATTGGGCCAAGCAGTGGGGTGAGGACATCACACCATACTAAGTGCAATATTTTTCTTTAGTCTATTGTCTAATTCTCCACCCCTTAATTTTAATACCCACAAGGTTTATTCCCACAGACATTTCATATGAGGATTGGGAAATCTATTGTACAATGTTGCTTCTCTTTCCTCTCGTAGGGTCAAAAGTTGGTTTCCCATGTCCTTGCTGGGCTTGGGTTTGGCAGCCAGTCAATTTACTTCACGTGTTCAGAATAAGTTGACGTTTGAGCATGCGTAGAAGCCACAAGGAAACAGAGACGCGTTCACCCTCCAAGACCCAAATACAAACTATTAATAAAATCAAAGAAGAACATGTTAGAATACAAAATTGAATGAATTCACTGTATACCCCTTACATCTACTCTAACCCCATTTACTTAATACATCTTTTGCATTAATAATTAGTAAAACTTGCATAAGTTAGTTTCAGCACAGCATGTGCGTTAGTGCGTTACTTTTAAGTGGCCATTTTAGAAGCTATTGCGCAAATGCAAAGATTTCCCCCCAAGCGACAGAAAATGTCATGCTACGTAGATGTAGTAGAGGCATGCGCAGAAGAGTTCCCGCGGTTTTGGCGGACATTTTAGGACACTTGGGTTATTCATTAGTAAAGCACATAGTAAAGTGTCCCCTAGATACAATATGCAGAATGTGGTGCACTGTTAGTGCTTGCAGACAGGTTGATCATAATGTTACAGGTTATTCAAGCATACGAGCAAGTTTCTTTTTGTGCGAATCCTTTCTCCATCAGTATACCTCCTTATCACTCCAGCCAGCACAACCCTTTTTTTGCTCCAAAGCTGTCTAAACCTCACCTTTTGTCTCCTCTGCACCCAGCCAGCCCAGCCATGGCCTCAAGTCCCATTCAGCCTATCTGTCCTTGAGATCCTCAGGAGACTGGATTTGGGATGAGACAGTACTACCTGTACCATATCCAATAGAGAAGTGTGTCTCTGGGGAACCCTCTCCCTCCCCTGGAGACTTTACCCAATCTTGTTTCCACTCCGCTCCCTCCATCTGAAACCAATTACGCTTAGGGGCACTCATCTGTGGTAAATTACAATCAGAGATCTCCCTTTTCAAGAGTGCTAAAGTAGTCCTTATTAAACTATTCTAGTGGTGCAAATTGCATTTTGTGCATTTCCTCCCAGGCTCCAAGGGTAAACTAGTACTTAAACGTGGACGTATAGGTGAGTAAATGGACATGTGAATGATTTTATGGTTGTGTGACTAATATTTGTAGTCACTGTTTTGCGATAGGAGTGGTGGGTACATAAGTGGATTTGCAATAGTGTAACCGGATATGTTAGTGCCTGCCAAACTGTGTGAACGTGTGCAAATTATATACTCTTAAATTACATACTGTAAGTAAACACCCAAATCTAATTTCAAACACATTAATTCATACTGGCTTAATATATTTACCAAACTTTCTGTATAACAATTTCTAATTCTTTTTTCCTGCTCACTATATTTTCAGTTAATGTTCTCATCTAAGCTCCCTTCTCTTTTTCCTTCTAGTAAAGTCTATAGAAGGTATGCATTTTATTTCAGGTTTCATACACTCACACTATTTTTTCATAATATACTTTTTGGACTACAACCCAACTAACATACCTCTAATTCTCTTTGTTGTTCTCCCAGTTGTATTTCTATCTCTGATCACATCTGTATTGATTCCAAATGTCCAGTCAGAACGCCTGCAAACCACCTCCTCTCTCAGTAGTAAACCAGGTAAAATGGCTACCCCTTACCAGGTGCTCTTACTTATGCTGCTCTAGTTAAAAATTCACAGCATTCCTTTCATCTTTCTTTTTTGTTATACCACTTCTAAATGTTCTGTGTTTATTTAATCCTTTCCATGTTTCCTGTGAAGAATCCCAATTTGATGGGTTTTTACGCGAATCTGCGAATCCTCCATAACTTTCAGCATGACCCCCTTTGTAATTTCGAGGAGCATTTAGCGGATTTACAACCGGCCGTGCTGAGCCCCGCAACAACTCTGTGGATTTCGTAAGTGACGCAAAAAATAGTTTTCAAGCATTTTACTGCCCATTAGAAATGCTGTCACCTCATTTATAACACACCCATAGGGTTAGAAGGACCTCTACCCTGACCTCTTCATCTGTTTTACATGCTTCTTTTCAGCCCTGTTTCCCGAAAAATAAAATAGCGTCCGCAACTTTTTTTCCAGGTTTTGGCCAGCTGATCAGGGCTCTGCTGTGGTGTGTGGAGCTGTGTATCCATCGCTGTTGGATCCGTGCAGGATCCGTGTCCATACATTTACAAATGTGGATTTCGGTTAATATCGCTACAAAAGGTAAATGGATTTACACCAAATTACAAAAGGCATGCTTTCTGGGTCAAGAGCTACGGTTCTACTAAATTAGCTGTAAATCTGTGCAGCAGTTCGGCCTGCAGTAGTTTTCAAAATCCCTATAGGAAGTTGCTTAGAGAAAACACATTTTGGGACCCCTTTTTCTCAGACACCGCTTGACAGATTACCCCAAAACTTTCAACACAGCAACTAAAGTGAGTGGCAAAATAGTTTTGAAACTTTTGCAAGGATTCGTCAAATGGTGCCCAATTTATTGTCAAAACTAAAAACACTCTTCTTTTGAAAAATAGGTTCTAACTATACCTACCTACTGGTGACTGTCAGAAGGTTATATATATAACAGTTCTATCACAAAGAAACCCAAGCCTCTATACGCACGCAGCTGCAAATATCTGAAAATCGAGTGCTTTTAATATTGCAGTTTTACATGTTTTCATTACATTCGGAAGAAAAGCTTTCCCAGGATCAGAGCATAGCTGATCCTGTGATGTGAACTCACTGAGCTGATCTGATTACTCCTTTCATTTTCTATGGTATTGTAACTATGCTGATTGTTTTGATTTTAATTGTTTGTCTACTAATGTTAGCCAAACTGCTGCATCTTAGGACACGAGGTTTATAAAATAACTCTTTAAACTTTTACTGTGTCTCTGATTATTCTGTTGTGGACTGATACGAGAATAATTACGAAAAAGTATTTCTGATTCCCACCATTCCTGAGAAATATACTAAGTCGCTTGTTCTGGGTTGTCTATACATTGGGACCGCCGAGCTAAACCTCGGATAACGAATGGGACACTGATGCTGGCCGGATAAGGGGTTCTGGGTTCTGAGGTGGGTTTTTGGTACACCACAATTCACTGAGGGCCTGGGTTCCTGCGCATAGTTCTGTGCATAAGCAGAATCCCTGCAACAGGGTTACAGCAGACAGGAGAAAGCCAGTAGGAAAATTGTCAAAAGAAATTGGCCCCTAGTACTCAATGACCCAGTTATAGGTTACCTATTACCAACCAAATTGTCCATCACTTACAGTAGAGCACCTTCCATGAGAGACTACCTTGTAAAAAACAATCCTGAGAAACACACTGGGTCCTCGTGGCTGGCCCAATGAAAAGGTTTTCATAAATGCAAGATGTGTAAGGCCTGCCAGTTTGGCAGCAACAAAACATCCTTTTTGATTCCATTTGGCAATCAGGAGCGAGTTATAACAAAGGCGTTCACATGCAGAACAGACCATGCGATCTCTGTGCTGAAGTGCCCCTGTGGCCTGAAATACGTGGGTGGTACCAAACTTCAGGCCCACAAATGGGTACTCCAGCACATTCGGGTCATAAAGAACCAAGATCGAACCTATCCAGTAGCCCAACATTTTGGTGAATTACAAAAAGCAGATCCAAAAGGTCTAATATACTATCTAATTGATTCTATCCCACTTTACAAGAGAAGAGGAAACAGGGAGAAAACCGTACGCAGACTGGAGACCCGATATATTTTAGAGCTCGACTCCAAGTCTCCGGGGGTGTTGAATACCACGGAAGACCTTTACACTTGCCTGTAAACCTGTAGCATTTAGGTATACCATTTTGTACTAGAAGTCAATATGACGTTATATAGATTTAGAAAACTTTGAACATTTTTCAAATCTCATGCACAACATAGCACAAGGCCGCATCCCAGAAACAAACACACAGTTGTTTTTAAGCACTTTTACAGTCAGGAGAGATACCCACATTTGTTTACATTGAAATCCAATGACTGGCAAAAATGTGCACATTTACTGGACAACATGATTAGCACAAAGCACTTTAGACATACAAGGAACAAATGTTCGTCATATGATGTACACTTGCACTGTCAGCAGCTGTTTTGCACAATATATATCTTGCAGAATTTGCACAAGTGGTTTTAAAAACAGCTATTTATTTTTTGGAACCCAATGTGGTTATTGTATTTATACATGAATTTCACAACGTATTTTAGCTATGTTTTTCACTATGCTGAAATGTCAAACAATGTCTAAACAGCATGTTGCAACTGATAATCTAGAAAATGCATTTATGCAACGAACCAATGAAATTGTGAATTGTAGGAAAAAAACGTACAAATGTAAACAGCTATATGTGGTATGTTGTCTATGTCTATGACTACAATTCTAGATGCACGGCTGAAACACGTAATGGCTGACCTGCACATGGAGAAATAAAGAAATTTTGCAGAACTCAGTTGGTGGTCCGTGCTCCTATCTTTTAAAAATCTATGGTTTGGAGTGTTCCCTGATATATGTATTACCTACTGGCGGTCGCCAGTAGGTAGTTATAGTTAGGACCTTATTTATATTCAAAAAGCATTTTTTCTTTTCCCAATAACTTTAGTGCTGGTTGACGAATCTTTGCGAACTTTTCAAAACTAGTGGGGCGCTCCAGTCAGCTCCTATCTTGAAAGTTTCAGAGTGATTCGGCAAGTGGGGGCCGAGAAAAAAGGGGGGTCCCAAAACATGTTTTCTCCATGTTAATTTCCATACGAAACTTTCGACTCGGCTACAGTCCGACCTGCTCAACGGAATTACACCAATTTTGGCAAATCGATTTCCCATAGTAAACTTTAGACACAGTTATAGCCGAAACTGCTGAATGGAATTACACCAAATTTGGCAAAAAGGTAGCCCTTGGTTCAGAAAGAGACCTTTTTTTAAATGGTATAAATCCGTTTAGTAGTTGCTGAGAAAATAAAAAAATAAAGGTTTCAATCACGAGCTTTAGTCTAATTGGCTGTCAACACTCCAAACCCATGAAGTGTTGGCAGCCATCTTATGCCTCGGTAACCGAGGAACAAGAAAACAGGGAAAACAAACGCAAAAAAAAAGAAAAGGGGGCAGGGTAGAAACACCCTGACCCCCTAGTGGGTCAGGCCTCGCGGCTCCCGCCCTGTCATAGCAAACTGTGGTTTGGGTTTTGGAAGAGAGAGCAGGAAACCTGCTCTCTCTTCCAAAATCTAAACCACATTGCTTTTCCACATGGGGAGCTGCATGGGGCAAATTGAAAAGAAATGGGGGTCCTGGAGGACACCCCATGCCTGGGGCACTAACACCTCCCCAGGGCCAATTTGGTTGTTACAGGAGCCTCCCAAACCCCCCTGGGCCCCAGGGACCACCACCTCCCCGGGGGCAAATGCTGTTTAAAGATAGCAGAGGGGCCTTGCTGCCCCCCTCCAGGGCTGTTCTCAGCCCCAGGATCCACCGCCTCCCCAGGGCAGGCCCTACCGAATCTATTGATGGCCCTGGGGACCACCACCGTCCAGGGCCAGCTCCTGCTAAGACCCGGGTTGCCCAACCCTGGACATAGCTGTTTGCTGTGGCTTGGTGGTAGCTTTATCCACCTGCCATGCCACTGTAAACACTCCACTTTCAGCAAGCAAGAGCAGATAAAATGCTTTTGCTAGACGGAATTGGAGCATTCGTCTATTTCCCTGCCCGCTGTCAAGTGAGCAGGGAAATAGGCAAATCGGTTTCACACACAGAGAGCTGCATGTTTAGTAGCTCCCTGTGTGTAAAAACCATGCTGAATACCATAGAAAACAACTTCTTTTTATTTCAAAAAATTGTCTACCAGCAGATTAGAGGCGTTGCGATGGGGGCCTGTTTCTCCCCGAGCTATGCTTGTTTGCATATGGGACTTTGGGAGGAACAGGTCCTCATGGCATCATTTCAAGAGGTTGTTTGCAATCACATAATTCGTTGGTACAGGTACATTGACGATCTCTTGATCATTTGGAAGGGCCCGGAGATTGGGGCTCTCCAATTTATTGATGACATTAACAGAAATGATTTAAATCTTGAATTTTCAGGTCAAATAAGTTGCAACAGTATCTGTTTCCTTGATGTTGAGCTATTTATCCTTGATAACCACCTACACTCTAGACTCCATAGGAAAATGACTGCTGGAAACTCTCTCCTACATGCAACTAGTCATCACCCTGCACACCTGATTCACAGTATCCCCTTCGGGGAGATGCTGCGCATCAGAAGAATATGTACCACCGATTTGGATTGTTTCAAGGCACAATCAGAATGCAGAGAACGGTTTTTGAATCGGGGATATACCACGAAAATGATAGATACAGCTATATCTAAAGCCAATAATCAGGGCAGGACTAAGGCACTAACCAAAAAACCATCCAGTGGTCATATTATTGACCCAGATACCTCAGAATCACCTAGATTAATTCTGACATATAGTCAACAACAGCATACTATAAGAAGAATTGTAACTAGGAATTGGGCGTTGGTCAAAAGTGATCCAATTTTGGGGGACACCTTGTGTCGATCACCCAATTTGACCTTTAGAAAGGCACGCTCTATGAGGGATCAATTGGTCAGTAATAGCCCTGAATTGTTAGACAACGTAACGTGGTTATCCACTAGTAAAGGTTTCACAAAGTGTGCAAGTTGTAAGGCATGTAAACACGGGATTAACAAAACAGAATACACTACACCATGGAGTGACAGGATGACCAAAATTGATAAAAAACTCACTTGCAAAACAGAATTTGTTATTTATGTACTGGAATGCCCATGTGGCTTACGCTACGTGGGCAGTACAAAACTGCAAGCACATAAAAGAATTCTGCAGCATATTCGAGCCATCAACCATGGGGACTCTAGTTATCCAGTAGCACGTCATTTTGATGAAACACACTCTAGGAGATCTAGTGAACTTAAATATTTTTTGATTGACTCAGTCCCTCCTTTAAGGAGAGGTGGGAATCGTGACTCTTTGTTAAGAAAACTTGAAACACAATATATAATCCAATTAGACAGCAAGATTCCAAATGGATTGAATTTTAGTGAGGATTTTTTTACTCACTTATGATATACTGATTTCTATTAATATTCAATCCTGTTGTCTATTGACCACTGAATCACTAGCGCTCCCTCTCCTCTCTGTTCTTTTTAACCTATGATAATATAAGATTTTCTTTTTTCTTTTTGTACACACACAATTTTATGATTCATGTTATTTATAGCACAATTTTGCACTTATAGGTTATTCTACACCATTTAAAGATGACACCAGGTAGATTTTAGTTTCAATGTGCTACTAGTGTTTCGCTATGTGCAATAATCCACTATGGAAACCAATTATACAACAATGTAGCAGGTTTTTATTCATGTGTCAATAAGGTTATATATAGATGGTTTCTCCTAAACCACTATTATATGTATTAGGATTTTTGATAAAAAAATATGAGTGTTTATTTAAACCCTGTTTTTTAATCCTGTTTTTTAACCATATGTGAATTTTTTATGAATATATTTACATATTTATTTATTTATTCATATCTCATTTGACCATGAATTTCGTTTGGTATTCAGACCATAACACTTGCACTTTTTTGCACATAGCAGTATTTTGCACATGTAGTACTATGTCTATACTACAAAAACTGTATTTTCAAAATTACAAACTTGAATTTGTACAGTTATTAAGGGAATCACGATGCATTAGGCAAAGATGTTCTCTATGTCTATGACTGTGACGCGGCAGAGTACGCCGTCCCCTTCCCGTGTATTGTCTCTTTAAAAGGTGTAATGTCAATCATGTGGTGTATCATGTGATCAAGGCTCTTGTGGAGCTGAAACGCATAATGGCGGCGGTGCTGGGCACGAAATAAATCTTCATAATCACAGAATTTGGGTTCGCCTCGTCTTTCCAGAAAGCATACGGATTGTGGGCGAGTTGCGGATAAATATATATATATATATTTTTTTAACTAGTACGATGCTCGTTTTAGCTGCTGTCTTGAAAGTTTTGTCGTGATCCGGCATGCGGGAGCCAAGAAAAAGGGGGCGGTCCCAAAACACTTTTTCCCCTTGTTAATTCATGTTGAGATTTTAGACACAACTACAGCCTGACCCGCAGGAGGGAATTACACCAAATTAGGCTGAGTCCCAAAGCAAAACATAAAAAAGGGAAGGGGGCAGGGTGGGGATACCCTGCCCCTTGGCCTCTTGGGGAAATCCCAGCAGGACCTCACCACGGCAAAAAAACATTTTTTTTTAAAGATTTCAATGGGAGTCATTGATCTTGCTAAAACAAATAAGAAGTGCATGATTCTGCGTTTCTCTAGAATTTAGCCCCCTGGTGGGCCAGGACCCAGGGTCATGCAGCCATAAATGAAAGGCAAGGAGGGGGCACACAGGGCCCACCCTCCTTGTGTTCCAGGGACCTCCATCTCCCTGGGGCAAATTGAAAAGAAATGGGGGTCCTGGAGGACACCCCATGCCTGGGGCACTAACACCTCCCCAGGGCCAATTTGGTTGTTACAGGAGCCTCCCAAACCCCCCTGGGCCCCAGGGACCACCACCTCCCCGGGGGCAAATGCTGATTTAAGATAGCAGAGGGGCCTTGCTGCCCCCCTCCAGGGCCGTTCTCAGCCCCAGGATCCACCACCTCCCCAGGGCAGGCCCTACCGAATCTATTGATGGCCCTGGGGACCACCACCGTCCAGGGCCAGCTCCTGCTAAGACCCGGGTTGCCCAACCCTGGACATAGCTGTTTGCTGTGGCTTGGTGGTAGCTTTATCCACCTGCCATGCCACTGTAAACACTCCACTTTCAGCCAGCAAGAGCAGATAAAATGCTTTTGCTAGACGGAATTGGAGCATTCGTCTATTTCCCTGCCCGCTGTCAAGTGAGCAGGGAAATAGGCAACTCGGTTTCACACACAGAGAGCTGCATGTTTAGTAGCTCCATGTGTGTAAAAACCATGCTGAATACCATAGAGGTGGGGAGCCGGAAGGTATCGCTGGAGCCTTCAGGCTTCCCCCCGGGTCCCAGTGCAGACTGGGTGCCCCCAGGACACCTCGGACACATGGCCAGGTCCAAGGGGATGGGGTCCCTGGGGCCACAGTTGGCCCTGGGAGTGGTGACGCATGCCCTCCTTCCCCATTGCAATAGTGGCGCCCTAAATGTAGGGGTCCTCAGGGCTGAAATTAGTCCAGGGAGGGAGGTCCCCCACCCCTATTAAAAATACATTTTTAAAAAGGCCGGACCCGAGGGATGGATCCCCAGGGCTGAAGTTGGCCTAGGGAGGGGGTTTACCTGGCCCCCTTACCCCAAGGGGTTCTTTCTTGTCATCTGCTGCTGAGACCAGAGACCATGTTCTAAACTTTTAAAAACTGGAAGTATGTAAACTTGCCTAGAAATCTCACCCTTTTGGCCTCACCTCAAATACATTGGCGGTATGCTATGTCTTCCCACCCTTTTCCCAGGATAAAGGACAGCTTACTAAAAGGCTTCGCAGAGCCCATTTCCCGATGACTTTGGAGACTCTGTCTTGATGCCTAGGAATACAATCACATCTGCACCAAACAAAGAAGCACTTACTGTAAAGTACAAACCATTCTAGTGTGTTTTCTCTGTCGTTCCACATTGGAAAGTTATCTGCTTCAGGATAACCTTACTTCGTCCCGCTCTCCCTTCTTAGTGTTGTGTAAAGTAAATCTTTTTTTTATGTATTTCATATTTTGCTCTTTTTTTTTTTACTTCTTAATTGTATGTGCTTCTCTTTTTTTTTTCTTTTCCCCCCTTTTTTCTGGCTTACTGTGTTTTTTCTTTTCTCTAAACTATACACAATCTCTTTTCTCTTTGAGGGGTGGGGGGATGGCTGCTTTATTGTAATGCTCTTTGTAAATTTTCTTTTTTTCTTTACGTTGGCTAATAAAACAAAAATAAATACATTTAAAAAAAGAAAAAGAAAGGTATCTGCTGAAGATGGGTAGAGGTGTTGCACAAAATCACACGTCTTCTTGGATAAATATGCAGGGCAGCATTGATTCTGGCATGATGCTTATTTCACAGAAATGAAACCTCAACTGGAAGTACTTACAGATATAAACAAAGCAGGTGCCTGAGTTGAAGCTCCACTTCTGTAAAGTACTAATCCTCCTAACTCTTTGCACAAGGCAGAGCACGTGTGCTTTCTCTGCATTTCCACCATGAAATGTTATCTCTAATATGTGATGGAGGTGTTTGCATCTTGCTTTTTTCCAATTGCAATATCTCATGTAGTGACTGTGATGAGGGGGTTCTTTCTTGTCATCTGCTGCTGAGAGCAGAGTCCATGGCTTTCCATTTTATATACCTTAAGTAATGCCTAAAATCCATTGAACCACTTACACACCCAGTCACAGACACAGAGGCACTCACACCCCCTGACAGACCCACACGGGCACTCACACAACCACTCATAGACCCATACAGGCACTCACGGACCCACACAGGCACTCACACACACACTCATAAACGCACTCACAGACCCACTCACACACTCATAGACCCACTCACAAACCCACTCAGACAGTAGTATACCCAATCTCAAAGGTTACAGGATACAGTGACGAAATACATTTTAAAACACCTTAGAAATTTAGTGAAAAAACTAAAGGTTACAGGGACATTATAGTTCGGGAAATAGAACATTAAAAAACCTTAGAAATTCACTGAAACAACAAAGGTTACAGAATTATTATAGTTAGGCTTAGATTTAACTAGTACAAAACCAGCAAAATTCAACAATTATAGTTAGCTGAGCCCCCGCTATGCACTGCTTATGACCTCACCCAGTATATCATTCATGGCATGGTTAGTGACATCACTGATGACATCATCCACAGAACCACTCACACACCCACTTACATCCCTATACAACCTCTCATACACCCACACACACACTCATATATCCATTCACAGACCTATACAAGTACTCACACAACCACTCACTCATCCATAGAGCCACTCATACATACACTCACTCTCTCATACAGGCACTCACACAACCACTCACTCACACATAAAGTACTTATACCACCAGTCATTTACCGATACAGCCACTCACATAGTCATATACTCACCCAAGTTACTACTCACACACCCCTTGTATCTACTTACATATCCACACACTCACTCACCCATAAAGCTGCTCTGCACAGCTACTCACTCACCCATACATACACTCACTCACACACTCCCTCACACTGACACAACCACTTATATACCCATTCACACATCCATACAAGCACTCGCATATCTGCTCACTCACTCATACATCCATTCACACAGGCACTTACTTTACAATACAGCCTCTCATACACCAACTTACTTAACAAAACAGCCACTCAATCACTAACTCACTCACCCACTCAGCCACTTACACATCCAGTCACTCACTCATACAGTCATTCAGACATAAAACTCACCCACCCATACAGCCACTTACTCACCCATACAGCGACTGACAGACTCACTCACTCACCAACATAGTCACTCACACAGCCACTTACTCACCCACCCAGCTACTCACATACCTACTTATACACCCATACAGCCACTCACACACCCCTACCGGCACTCAGACACACACTCACACAGAGACACACACAGTTATACAGCCACTCGCATTATATATGTTAGAATTAGTATCACTCATTAGTGGTTCGAAAATATATTATTATATCTTATGCAGTACCTTGGTACATGTGTTTAGCACTCATAAATGTTTAGAAAACACACACACTCACTGGATGATATCATCAGAGATGTCATTTTAGATATCTTCAGTGATCTCACAGACCATGTCATGAGTGATATAATAGTGTGAGGTCATAAGCAGCACAATGTGGGGTTAGATCAGGACATTATTACTACTGAATTTCACTGGTTTTGTACAAGTGAAATCTAAGTCTAACTATAAAGTCCCTGTAACCTATGTTTTGGGGTTTTTCAGGTATATAGATGTGTATATATATACACACACACGCACACACACACACACACACACACACACATATATATATTACCTACTGGCGGTCACCAGTAGGTAGTTATAGTTAGGACCTTGTTTCTTTTCAAAAAGTGTTTTTTCTTTTGCCAATATCTTTGGCGGCGTTTGAGGAATCTTTGCGAAATTTTCAAAACTAATTGTTCACTCAGGTCAGCTCCTGTCTTGAGCGTTTCAGGGTGATTCATCAAGTGGGGTCAGAGCAGAAAGGGAACACTTTTTTCCCCATGTTAATTTATAAACCGCTACAGCCCGAACTGCTGAACGAAATTACACCAAATTTGGCAAAAAGCTAGCTCTTGGTCCAGAAAGCTACCTTTTTAAATAGTGTAAATCTGTTCAGTAGTTGCAAAGACATTAAAAAAATTAAAATGTATACATCTGAGCAACGAGGAGGAGTTGCGACTCCTCACGAGCACGAGCTGACTTCTGATCGCCTGCCAATGCTCCAAACCAGAATGTGTTGGCAGCCATCTTGCGACTCGGAAACTGAGTCACAAGAAAACAGTACCAAAAAGGTAAAAAACAAGAAAAGGGGGCATGGTAGAAAAACCCTGATCCCCTAGACCTGCTCGGTGGAATTTGCGCTGGGGGCACAAATCCGGCTGAGAAAATAAGAAAAAATGAAGCTTTGTTTTCCTTAAGCCCCAGGGTGGGCCGGGTCCCGGGGGCAATGCCCAATTATGTAGAGGGGGCCTGCGGGAGCCCCGGGGGCCTCCGAAGCCCAGGGGACCGCCACCTCTCCGGGGCTTCAATCATGATGTATGGGGCCATGCAGCCCCCTGCAGTCCTGGGGACCGACATCTCCCCGGGGCTTATTCATGAAATAAAATGTGTGGGGGACTCCTGCCCTCCATGCTACCCTGGGGACTGCCACCTCCCCAGGGCTTCATTCATGATGTGCGAAGGGGCATGCAGCCCCCCACAGCCCTGGGGACCGCCACCCCCAGGGCTTATTTACAAAATATAATGCGTGGGGAGCCTCTTGCCCCCCCATTCTGCCCTGGGGACTGCCACCTTCCAAAACTTTGACAATTTAATGCAGGGGGCACGTGGCCCCCTGCAGCCTCAGGGACCGCAACCTCCCTGGGGCTCAAACTTTTTTAAAAAAATGTGTGAGTGGGCTCGAGTCCCTCACATGCTCCAGGGACCATCACCTCCCCGGGGCACTAATTATTTACATATGGGGGTCTGTTGTGGACCCTCGGGCCCAAGGGACCACCACCTCCCCAGGGCTTTAAAGAGTTGGGAGGGGGGCTGCGCACCCCCCCTCCTAGAGCCTTTGATGGCCATGGGGACCGCCATTGCCCAGGGCCAACCCCGGGACATTGCTGTTTGCTATGTCAATGCTGGAGCACAGCTCCAGCCCTGTCATAGCAAACTCCTGCTTTGCTTTGTTGGAGGCCAGACCCTGGGAGATGGGGTCCCTGGGGCCAATAGTGGCCCAGTGGTGGGGGGCATGAGGCTCCCCTCCCCTAATTAAAAAAACATTTAAAAAAGGTTAACAAGAGGCCTTGCCCTAGGGGATGGGGTCCCCAAGGCCTAGGAGTAGGGCCACTCTGCCCCCTTCCCTTTAATTTAAAGCATTTGTTTTTTAAACGGAAGGTTGGCCCCAGAGGATGTGGTCCCCGGGGCCATAATTGGCCTCAGGAAGGGGCTACACAGTCCCCCTCCTTAAAAAAAGCAGGCTGGCCAGGCCCCGTGGGATGGGGTCCCCAGGGCCAATAGTGGCCCAGGGAAGGGGGGCTACACAGCTTCTTCCCGTTTTTTTAATTATAAAATGGTCAGGCCCTGGTACATGGGTTCCCCAGGGCCCAAAAAACGTTAAGAGAAGGGAGCCCACAAAGCCCCCCCTTCAAACAAAGGAAGAGAAAAACAGGAGCCGGCATCTCGCCAGAGGCCCCGCCCCCTCCCTGCATCACTCGGCAAATGCACCTCCTGGTGCATTTTGGGTTCGGGAGGAAATCCCCTAGAATCGTCTTGGTCCTTGGGGGTCAACTAGCCCACCAGGTACCTCCAGTAAGCCCCACACAGTGGGATTGCTGAGAGGTGGTCCGAGGCCATGCCCCTATTACACCACTCTGCAAACGCACCTCTTGGTGCATTGCTGGTGGGGCAATGAGGTCCTCTTGTGTCCATGTGGACTAAAGTGGACTTCAGCCCCCAAGAAGCAGTGCGCCAGGAGTTGGGTTTGCAGAGTTGTGTAAAAAGGGGGCGTGGCCTTTGAGCACTCTCTGCAGTCTAGCTGTATGGGACATACTGGAGGTGACAAGAGGGCTAGTTTGCTCCCAGGGACTCTCAGGAGGAAAGGGGACTTCATCCCCCAACCAAGAGTGTGCCAGGAGGTGAGTTTGCAGAGTTGTGGAGAAAGGGGGCGTGGGCTGTGTCCACGTCTCAGCAATCCCACTGTGTGGTTCTTACTGGAGGTAAGAGGTAGGCTAGTTGGCCACTAAAGGACCCCCAGCAGCGAATGGGACTTCAATCCCCATCCAAGAGAGCACCAGGGAACGTGTTTTCAGGGTGGTGGGCAAAGGGGGTGTGCCCTGCTATGAGAACCTAGCAAGCCTGCTGTGTGGGACTTACTGGAGGTAATAGGAGGGGTAGTTGGCCCCAAGGATGCCCTTGGGCCAACTACCCTTCTTGTTACCTTTAGTAACTCCTACACAGTGGTATTGCTAAGATATCTTCGGAGGCCATGCCCCCCTTTCTCCACCACTCTGCAAACACACCTTCTGGCAGACTACGGGATGGGGGATGAAGACCAATTTACTCCTGAGGGACTATGGGGCTAAAAAGCCCTCCTGGTACCTCCTGTAAGTCCAACATAGTGGAATTCCTGAGCGCTGGTTGGAGGCCGAGCACCCTTTCTCCACCACTCTGCAACAGCGACTACTAGTTAAAGAAGTGTTTGCAATGTAATAGGTTTCGCATTTGCGAGAGTTAGAGCTATTGGCATTGTAAATCTAAAAGTTTTTTACTGATGTGTTTTGGAGTGGAGTGGATGTACAATGTGTGTAGTGGAATTATGTGGTATGTTCTGCAGTGAAATTATGTGGATAAAAAGTATGTGGTATTTAGTGTATAGGAATTATGTAGAGTGGGAATATGTGTTATGGAGAGTAATTATGTGGTATGGTAGTCTGTATGGAGTAGTAACCTCAGGTTTAGTCTTCCTCGTTTCCATGCGTTTACAAAAAGCGAAAGGGTGGATATGCTATCTCGATCTGCACATCACCATACTTACAAAAATCATGTGAATTGCAATGTGTCACTATCCAACCATTTAGTACTGGGTGCTAGAACGGTGCCAAATACTCATCCACCTGGAGTATTACACTTTTGGATCGACAAAGTAGTCCAAATCCGAATCCACTTCATATGCTCTGTAGCACACCAGAGTAAAGTCACTGTAGAAGTTACTTGAACAGTTCTATCATTATCAATGCAACATATTCATAGTTGTACTGTCCATTCAGAATGTGTACTATATGAAACGGAAAACTCCACAAAGTGGTCCAAATCCACGTCATGATTTCAGTAATCAATCTTTATTCCAAATGCACACAGCAGCCGACGCTCATTTCGCCCGGCAGGGCTTCCTCAAGGCTTTCAAAATAAGTAATTATTTCAGTTTTTTGTGGAACATCTGTCTTTGTAACAATCACTTCATTAGGATTCTAATATACAAAGTGAAATATATGGTCATATATCCAATCACTGTCATTCTTAGTTTGTACGTTCCAATCAATTCTGAAGTAAGAAGGTAATACCTCC
Organism: Triturus cristatus; assembly: GCF_964204655.1. NCBI lineage: Eukaryota > Metazoa > Chordata > Amphibia > Caudata > Salamandridae > Triturus > Triturus cristatus. The sequence continues at coordinate 1,024,906,654 of NC_140594.1, forward strand.
TGGGACCATGTTAAGTCCTCACTACTGTCCCGTGTCTCGACAGCTTCCGAGTTCACCGTTCCTCATTTCCATGGAAGCTCAACTATGAACTCAGTGAGACAAAAAAAAGGAATCACCGAGGAGCACTTGTGGACCTAGTCAGAGATATGAGCAGGGTCACTAGAATTATGTGACTGCTTGGCTGCACAGACTTTTGCACAATTATGCATTTTCTGCATTAGCCACATAATTCATCATCTGGTCCCTAATCTGCAATTTGAACAAAAAAACCTTGGTTCTAACTCAAACAGCTCAAACGTTACCAGAAATGCAGCAACAAATTTGACAGCGTGTTGGAAGGCCCTTTGCAAACCTAGAACGGTTACTTGTTACTTATTGCTAAATGTGGGTTTTAAATTGGCACTAATGGTGTACAAGCTACTCTTGCTTCATTCTGCACCCCTCTTGCCTCTTTCTGCATTTCTGTTGCTTCTTTCTGCACATTTCTTTCTTTTTCAGTACTTCTATTGCCTCTTTATGCACATCTCTTCTACTTTCTGCACCTCTCTTTCCTCTTCCTGCACATCTTTTGCCTCTTTCTGCACCTCATTTGCTTCTTCCTGTACCCCTCTTGCCTCTTACTGTACCCTTCTTCCCTCTTTCTGCACGTCTCTTGTCTTTTTCTGTAACCCTCTTATGTCTTTCTGCACCTTTTTTGCACATCTGTTCCTTCTTTCTGCACTTCTTTTGTTTCTTCATGCACCTGTCTTGCCTCTTTCTGTACTCCTCTTGCCTCTCTCTCCACCCCTTTTCCCTCTTTCTGCACTTCTGTTGATTCTTTTTGCACCTCACCTGCCTCTTTCTGCACCTCTGTTGTTTCTTTCTGCAGTTCTTTTCCTCTTTCTGCACCCCTCCTGCCTCTTAATGTACCCCTCTTGCCTCTTTGTGTACCTCTCCTACCCCTTTCTGCACCCCTCTTCCCTCTTTTTCCACCTCTGTTGTTTCTTTCTGCACTTCACTTGTCTCTTTCTGTACCCCCTTACCTCTTTCTGCATCTCTGTTGGTTTTTTCTGCACTGCTCTGGCTTCCTCCTGCACCTCTGTTCCAAATGTCTGCATCCCTCTTGCCTTTCTCTGCACCCCTCTTCCCTCTTTCTCCACCTTTCTTGCCTCAGTCTGTCTACCTGTTTTCTATTTCTGCACCCCTTTTGTCTGTTTCTGCATCTCTCTTGCCTCTTTCTGCAGTTCTCTTGCCTCCTTCTACACCTCACTTGCCTCTGTTTGCACCTCTCTTGGTTCTTTTGCACTGCTCTTGCTTCTTTCTGTACCTCTCTTGCAAATTTCTACACCCCTCTTGCCTCTTTCTGTACCCCTTTTACCTGTTTCTGCACCTCTACCTCTCTTGCCTCTGCCTGCACCTCTGCTCCCTCTTTCTGTACCTCTTTTGCCTGTTTCTGCAACACTCTTACCTCTTTCTGTAGTTCTCTTGCCTCCTTCTATACCTCTGTTGCTTCTATATGCACTTCTATTGCCTCTTTCTGCATCCGTTTCTTCATTCCGCACTTTCCATGCTTCTTTTTGCATCTGTCTTGCTTCTTTCTGCAACCCTGTTGTCTCTCTCTGCACTCGTCTTCCATCTTTCTGTACCTTTATTGCCTGCTTCTGCATCTCTGTTGCCTCTTTCTGTACTTTTCTTGCTTTTTTCTACACCTCTGTTGCTTTTATCAGCAATTCTCTTAACTCTTTCTACACTTCTCTTGCCTCTTTCTGCACCCCTGTTGTCTCATTCTGCATTCATCTTCCCTCTTTCTGTACCTTTCCTGCCTGTTTCTGCATCTCACTTGCCTCTTTCTGCACTTTTCTTGCTTTTTTATACACCTCTGTTGCTTCTTTCAGCAATTCTCTTGCCTCTTTCTGCACTTCTCTAGCCTGTTTCTGTACCCTTCTTACCTCTTTTTGCACCTCTGTTAGTTCTTTCTGCGCTGCTCTAGCTTCTTTCTGCACCTCACTTGCCTTCTTCTGTACTTCTCTTGCTTCTTTCCTCTGTTGCTTCTTTCAGCAATTCCCTTGCCTCTTTCTGCACTTCTCTTGCCTGTTTCTGTACCTCTCTTGCCTCTTTCTGTACCTCGCTAGCCTCTTTCTGCCCCTCACTTGCTTCTTACTGCACTTCTCTTGCCTCTTTCTTTACCCCTGTTGCTTCATTCTGCACTTGCCATGCTTCTTTCTGCACCTGTCTTGCTTCTTTCTGCACCCCTGTTGCCTATATATGTACCTCTTTTGCCTGTTTCTGCAACTCTCTTGCCTCTTTCTGCAGTTCTCATGCCTCCTTCTGCACCTCTGTTGCTTCGTTCTGCACTTATCTTGGCTCTTTCTGCACCCATGTTGCTTCATTCTGCTCTTTCCATGCTTCTTTATGCACCCCTGTTGTCTCTTTCTGCACTTGTCTTCCCTCTTTCTGTACCTTTCTTGCCTGTTTCTGCATCTCACTTGCCTTTCTCTGCACTTTTATTGCTTTTTTCTATACCTCTGTTGCTTTTTTCAGAAATTCTCTTGCCTCTTTCTGCACTTCTCTTGCCTGGTACTGTACCCCTCTTGCCTCTTTTTGCACCCGTCTTCCCTCTTTGTGCAACTGTCTTGCTACTTAGTACACCTCTCTTCCCTCTTTCTGTACCACTCTTGCCTTTTTTGTACCCCTGTTGCTTAATTCCACACTTCTCTTGGTTCTTTCTGTACTGCTCCTGCCTCTTTCTGCACCCCTTTTGCCTCTTTGACCACCTCTTTTGCTTCTTTCTGCACTTATCTCTCCATTTTCTGCATCCCTCTTGCCTCTTTGACCACCTCTTTTGCTTCTTTCTGCACTTCTCTCTCCTTTTTCTGCACCCCTCTTGCCTCTTTCTGTACCTCGGATGCTTCTTTCTGCACTTCTAGTGCCTCTTTCTGCACCTCTCTTGCTTCTTTCTGCAGCTGATTTTCCTCTTTCAGCGCCTCTGTTGTTTTTTCTGCAGATCATTTGCCTCTTTCTGCACCTCACTTGCCTGTTTCAGCACCTCTGTTGCTTTTTCTGCAGATCTCTTGACTCTTTCTGCACCCCTCTTTTCTATTTCTGCACCTCTCTTGCCTCTTTCTGTAACTTTGTTGCCTCTTTCTGTACTTCTCTTGCACTTTCTGCACCCTTTCAGCACCCCTGTTACTTCTTTCTACACTTCTCTTCCTTCTTTCTACACCTCTCTTGCTTCTTTCAGCACCTCTGTTTGTTTTTTTCTGCCGATCTCTCGCCTCTTTCTGTACCCCTATTTTCTCTTTCTGCTCCTCTCTTGCCTCTTCCTGCACCCTGTTCCCTCTTTATGTACCTTTCCTGTCTGTTTCCGTACCTCTCTTGCCTATTTCTGTACCTCTGTTGCCACTTTCTGTACTTCTCTTGACTCTTTCTACACCTCTGTTGCTTCTTTCAGCAATTCTCTTGCCTCTTTCTGCACTTCTCTTCCCTCTTTCTGCACCCCTCCTGCCTTCTTTCTGTACCACTCTTAGCTCTTTGCGCACCTCTCCTACCCCTGTCTGCACCCCTCTTGCCTCTTTTTCCACCTCTGTGGGCTCTTTCTGCACCAATGTTGCTTCTTTCTGCATTTCACTTGCCTCTTTATGTACCCCTCTTGCATCTTTCTGCACCTTTCTTGCCTCAGTCTGCCTACCTGTTCTCTCTTGCTCCACCCCTTTTGCCTGTTTCTGCAACTCTCTTGCCTCTTTCGGTACCTCTGTTGCCACTTTCTTTACTTCTCTTGACTCTTTCTACACCTCTGTTGCTTCTTTCAGCAATTCTCTTGCCTCTTTCTGCACTTCTCTTCCCTCTTTCTGCACCCCTCCTGCCTTCTTTCTGTACCCCTCTTAGCTCTTTGTGCACCTCTTCTATCCCTGTCTGCACCCCTCTTGCCTCTTTTTCCACCTCTGTGGGCTCTTTCTGCACCTATGTTGCTTCTTTCTGCATTTCACTTGCCTCTTTATGTACCCCTCTTGCATCTTTCTCCACCTTTCTTGCCTCAGTCTGCCTACCTGTTCTCTCTTGCTCCACCCCTTTCGCCTGTTTCTGCAACTCTCTTTCCTCTTTCTGCAGTTCTCTTGCCTCCTTCTGCACCTCACTTGCCTCTGTTTGCACCTCTGTTGGTTCTTTTGCACTGCTATTGCTTCTTTCTGTACCTCTCTTGCAAATGTCTGCACCCCTCTTGCCTCTTTCTCCTTTTACCTGTTCCTGCACCTCTCTTGCCTCTGTCCGCACCTGTGTCCTCTTTCTGTACCTCTTTTGCCTGTTTCTGCAACTCTCTTACCTCTTTCTGTAATTCTTGTTCCTCCTTCTGCACCTCTGTTGCTTCTTTATGCATTTCTCTTGACTCTTTCTGCACTCCTGTTGCTTCATTCTGCACTTTCCATGCTTCTTTCTGCATCTGTCTTGCTTCTTTCTGCACCATTGTTGTCTATTTATGTTCCTCCTTTGCCTGTTTCTGCAACTCTCTTGCCTCTTTCTGCAGTTCTCATGCCTCCTTCTGCTCCTCTATTGCTTCTTTCTGCACTTTTCTTCTCTTTCTGCACCCCTGTTGTTCCATTCTGAACTTTCCATGCTTCTTTCTGCACCCCTGTTGTCTCTTTCTGCATTTGTCTTCCCTCTTTGTTCATCTCTCTTGACTCTTAGTACACCTCTCTTCTCTCTTTCTGCACCACTCATGCCTCTTTTTATACCTCTGTTGCTTCTTTCTGCACTTCTCTTACCTCTTTCTGCACCTTTGATGACTCTTTCAGCACCTCTGTTGCTTTTTTCTGCACTTCTCTTCCTTCTTTCTGCACTCCTTGTACCTCCTTCTGCAACTCTGTTGCTTCTTTCTGCACTTCTCTTGGTTCTTTCTGTGCTGCTCTTGCCTCTTACTGCATCCCACTTGCCTCTTTGACCACCTCTTTTGCTTCTTTCTGCACTTCTCTCGCTCCTTTCTGTACCCCTCTTGCCTCTTCTGCACTTCTCATGCTTCTTTCTGCACTTCTAATGCCTCTTTTTGCACTTTTCTTGTCTCTTTCTGCACCCCTGTTGTTTCATTCTGCACTTTCCATGCTTCTTTCTGCACCCCTGTTGTCTTTTTCTGCACTCGTCTTCCCTCTTTGTTCATCTCTTGTGACTCTTAGTACACCTCTCTTCCCTCTTTCTGCACCACTCTTGCCTCTTTGTGTACCTCTGTTGCTTTTTCTGCACTTCTCTTTCTTCTTTCTGCACCCTTCATGACTCTTTCAGCATGTCTGTTGCTTCTTTTTGCACTTTTCTTCCTTCTTTCTGCACTCCTCATGCCTCCTTCTGCAAATCTGTTGCTTCTTTCTGCACTTCTCCTGGTTCTTTCTGTGCTGCTCTTGCCTCTAACTGCATCCCTCTTGCCTCTTTGACCACCTATTTTGCTTCTTTCTGTACTTCTCTCTCCTCTTTCTGCACCCTCTAGCCTCTTCTGCACCTCTGATGCTTCTTTCTGCACTTCTATTGCCTCTTTCTGCACCTCTCTTGCTTCTTTCTGCAGCTGACTTGCCTCTTTCAGCACCTCTGTTGCTTTTTTCTGCAGATCTCTTGCCTCTTTCTGCACCTCACTTGCCTGTATCCACACCTATGTTGCTTTTTTCTGCAGATTTCTTGCCTCTTTCTACACCCCTCTTTTCTCTTTCTCCACCTCTCTTGCCTCTTTCTGCACCCCTGTTCCCTCTTTATGCACCTCTCTTGCCTCTTTCTATACCTCTCTTGCCTCTTTCTGTACTTTTCTTCCCTCTTTCTGCACTCCTCTTGCCTCTTTCTACACATCTGTTGCTTCTTTCAGCAATTATCTTGCCTCTTTCTACACTTCTCTTCCTTCTTTCTGCACCCCTCCTGCCTCTTTCTGTACCCCTCTTGCCTCTTTTTGCACATCTGTTGATTCACTCTGCACTGCTCTTGCTTCTTTCTGCGCCCCTCTTGCCTCTTTCTGCACCCCTCTTTTCTCTATCTGCACCCATCTTGCCTCCTTTTTCACCCCTTTTCCCTCTTGATGCACCTTTCCTGCCTGTTTCTGCAACTCTCTTGCGTCTTTCTGTACCTTTTTTTGATTTTTTCAACTTCTCTTGCTCTTTCTGCACCGTTCCTGCCTCTTTCAGCACCTCTGTTGCTGCTTTAGGTACTTCTCGTCCTTCTTTCTGTACCCCTCCTGCCTCTTTCTGTACCTCTCTTGCTTTTTTTGTGCACCTCTCCTACCTTTTTCTGCACACCTCTTGCTTCTTTTTGCACATCTGTTGGTTCTTCTTGTGCTGCTTTAGCTTCTTTCTGCACCTCACTTGCTTCCTTCTGGATTTCTCTTGCTTCTTTCTACAGCTCTGTTGCTTCTTTCAGCAATTCTCTTTCCTCTTTTGGCACTTCTGTTTCTTCATTCTGCACCCCACCTGCCTCTTTGTGTACCTGTCTTGCCTCTTTTTGCACCTCTCTTGCCTCTTTCTATACTTCACTTGCTCTTTCTGAACCGTTTGCGCCTCTTTCAGCACCTCTGTTGGTTCTTTCTGTACTGCTCTTGCCTCTATCTGCACCTCTGAGTTAGAGGTAGTTTTAATCCCCTTGTCCTATTATGTACTTGGGCCTCACAGAGGAGGTCATGCCAATCACAGGGGTACCCCAACCCACAGTGTACCTTAGTGTATGTAGGTGTTTTCACTGTATTCTAAGTGTCTTTCAGCATAGCACTGGCTCTGGGACTGGTTAGGCAGAACCCAGGGTCTGTTAGAGTCGGTTACCACCAGTACCAGTCAGTCAAAATGTTGGGGTGTGCCCAGGGCACAGGATGACTTTGCAACAAGGCCTCTTTCTGCACCTCTGTTGGTTCTTTCTGCATATCTCTTGCTTCTTTCTGCACCTTTCTTCCTCTTTCTGGACATGTCCTACCTCTGTAGGCATAGTTAGAAATTAGCATTTAAAAAACCTTAGAAATTCACTGAAAAAATATAGGCTTCAGGTACGTTATAGTTAGAAATGATCATTTAAAAAAACATAGAAATTCACTGCAAAAACCGAAGGTTTCAGGGACATTATAATTAGAAATTAGCATTTAAAAAACATAGAAATTTACTGAAAAAACCACAGGTTTCAGGGGCGTCATAGTTAGTTGAACATTTCACTTGTACAAAACCAGAGAAATTCGGCCATTATAGTTAGTTGAGCTAAGTACAACTCGCGCCCTCGCAATGCACTGCTGATGACATCACATATTACATCACTCATGACATCGTCAGTGACATTATTGATGACATCATTGATGACATCTCAAATGACATCACTGATGACATTACTGATGACTTCATCCAGTGACTGTGTGTTTTTGTAAAGTTTAAATATGTGATGTTTATCGTGGCCTGCCCTGGCCACGAAGAAGCCCCGCTGCACAAAAAAGCAGAACCACAGCGCTTGGGATGAAGTGCGCTGAAGGTACGACGTGGGTTCTTGACAAGGACATAAACAGAGGCATTGTGTTAGGTGTATTCGAGTAAGCCCCACTATGGGTTTAAACAGAGACCTTTTTGAAAATTATGACGACGCACAATGTGTGTTTCTTAAAGGTGAACTCATTCATCCTGAATGCAATGCTGCATACTCCCATCAGGGCAGGACATTTTAAGCTTCGCAGGTGTGTGGTAGAACATTGCTGTCCGCAAACCGGAATCCTGTGCTTGACGCTCACTGGAGAGCGTGATTTATGCAAATTAGATGTTGAAATCGGCGGAATCCACCGGAGGATATTAATTGAACAAGTGTGAAAACTACGAGTCCCAGAATGCTGTCATCACTAAAGCCACACCAGAGGGCGTAACCTACCATAAGGAATAAAAGGCGTGGCTCGTTTCAATCCTGTTTCTCTGCCTATTTGACATCGCATGGTGCCCGTGAGCAAGGAGCAATAGCTCCGAAACGCGTAGGGCTTTTCAAACTGGATTGAGCACAGTGATGTCCGGTTCTAATGAAATAAAGGAAACTGTTTAAAAGCGCAGGATCCGCCTGTTTTCTCAAGTGCAGCCTCGCCTGGGGGATAACTTTGTTTGCACAATTAATCCGGCCTGTCCCGGCCGGGAGGCTTTGCACTACCAACAAATTGAAATGATGGGCTGCTTCACATGGATTGACTATGATTGAACTTGCAGGCTAAAACAGGTTCGAAAAAGCAAACCAGAATCCTGTGCTTGACGCTCACTGGAGAGTGTGATTTATGCAAATTAGATGTTGAAATCGGCGGAATCCACCGGAGGATATTAATTGAACAAGTGTGAAAACTACGAGTCCCAGAATGCTGTCATCACTAAAGCCACACCAGAGGGCGTAACCTACCATAAGGATTAAAAGGCGTGGCTCGTTTCATACCTGTTTCTCTGCCTATTTGACATCGCATGGTGCCCGTGAGCAAGGAGCAGGAGCTCCGAAACGCGTAGGGTTTTTCAAACTGGATTGAGCACAGTGATGTCAGGTTCTAATGAAATAAAGGAAACTGTTTAAAAGCGCAGGATCCGCCTGTTTTCTCAAGAGCAGCCTCGCCTGGGGGATAACTTTGTTTGCACAATTAATGCGGCCTGTCCCGGCCGGGAGGCTTTGCACTACCAACAAATTGAAATGATGGGCTGTTTCACATGGATTGACTATGATTGAACTTGCAGGCTAAAACAGGTTCGAAAAAGCAAACCGGAATCCTGTGCTTGACGCTCACTGGAGAGAGTGATTTATGCAAATTAGATGTTAAAATCGGCAGAATCCACCGGAGGATATTAATTGAACAAGTGTGAAAACTACGAATCCCAGAATGCTGTCATCACTAAAGCCACACCAGAAGGCGTAACCTACCATAAGGATTAAAAGGTGTGGCTCGTCTCATACCTGTTTCTCTGCCTATTTGACATCGCATGGTGCCCTTGAGCAAGGAGCAGGAGCTCCGAAACGCGTAGGGCTTTTCAAACTGGATTGAGCACAGTGATGTCCGGTTCTAATGAAATAAAGGAAACTGTTTAAAAGCGCAGGATCCGCCTGTTTTCTCAAGTGCAGCCTCGCCTGGGGGATAACTTTGTTTGCACAAAAATATATATATATATATATATAGATATGTGAACGTAAAACGCCACTGTCGATGCCTTCCCAAGACACAAGAGACGAAGAGCGGACCCAAGTTTTGTGCCAATTTAAAGTGCTTTATTCAGTTTCCCAGCCAGTCCGTCATGACGCGTTTCGACCCCCACTCGGGTCTTGATCACATGACACATATAGATATGTATATATATATATATATATTGATATTGAGACAGAGAGAGAGCAAGAGACGTGTGTGTGTATAGATATTTATTTATCTCCTACAGAATGGGAAGATATTGATAATGTAGTATAGCGAGTGATGCAACAAAACTGGGTATGGTGAGCAATGTATATTAATTTGAATGTGCTGCATAAATTCTAAATTCAGGTTGTAGATATAGGTTTAGAATTTATAATGCTTATGTAGTAACTGACTTGATGGAGTCAAGGCATTTCACAAAATCCGGACAAATCGAATGCTATTTCAATGGGTGTTAGTCAAAGCCTTCTGTTAAATGGTGGCCTTTGCTTGTCCTTCTACACAAGGCAGCCTTGTGTTATTCTGTGACTTCTCATACAATGTCCGCCTCTTTTGGTTCTTTAGCTCACAACATCAAGGCTGCCCCAGAAAAAGAAGTGAATGTGCATCAACGAAAGATATTTTTCCTTGTTAGAAACACCCATATTATAGACGAGGTGTGGAATGCCAGTATGGACAAGGTGTACAATGCCAAACATGATTGGGACCGTGTGGACTCCACAGATTTAGCTGTCTAGAGTCAGGACCGGGACCTCAAAATAGTTTGAGCTCAAGATCGGGCATTGACACTTGCAAAATGGTGAGCCCAGGATAGGTTGCCTACTACTTAGACCTCAGAATATCAGTAAACACTTGGACATGCATCGGCCAGACTAGGTGTTGCCCAAGGGACGAGGAAAATCCCCCAAAAAGAACAAAAACAGTCACAAGATGGGGTGGGCTATGGGAGAGCATTTACTATGCTTAAAAATGTGGTGACAACATCCGATGGAATCTTTAAGTTCTCATCCACCCCACAACTGCTGTAACCATAACACTTAAGGACCCTTAGTTAGCTTTTTTCCTCTTCTGCCACCACTTCAGTTCTTGGTCAACAACCAGCATATTTATGTGCTTATATTTTAAGACATGACTTTGTCTAAAGCCATTCCATTAACTTGAACATTTGCCAAATGTTTTGGTGTTCCGGAGCTATGGTGCCTTATTTTCAATTTTCATGTATATTATATGTGCCTTATTTTCAATTTTCATGTATATTATATTGGCCGTGCAGTGCCTTAGAAACAGGTACTCTAGGGGGCATATTTATCAAGCCCAATTCTGCTGCTTTACGGCCGTTTTCAGCTGAAAAACTGCGTTTTAAATATCGCTCCATTATCAAGGAAACGTGTTTCCTTGAGGTAGCAGCCGTCTTTTCTCCACTTTGCATGTCAGCGATATTTATCACTAATGACATGAAAAGTGGGCGTTCCACACTAAAATGACATGAATTCTGTCACTAAGACAACTTTCCTCTATCATCAATCCGGCCCCGGACCGGCGTAGCGATAACAAAAGTCGAGCTAACCGCGATTATCGCTGGTATGTGAATGGCTGATTCAAACCTGATTTAGCCATCTTGTCAATGGGAGTTGGATTCTCAGGATAAGTCCACCATGGCATATTATCAACGATACCCTATCGCTGCTCTTTTATCGCTGGATTTCCAGCGATATTCTGGCATATCGCCGTTATCGCTGGATTTTTTATCGCCTTGGAGTTAAGCGTTTATGATAACGCGCTAACTCGGTGATGTAATCCAGCGATAGCCGGCGATATTTGAACTCGTGCTAAGCGATAATTATCGCTGCCCGTTGATATTATGCCCCTGAAAGTGCTAAATTTGAGCCCCTGGTTTCGGGAGCAGGCAATGGCACTTAATTGTCAACACCAGCACTTATGACAGTCTTCTGCATGGTGGCGCCGTTTGTCTACTTTACAGATGAGTACAACAATAGTTGTTTATTAATACAATATACATTAGAAATGACTAATACCTGTGCCCAATCTATTACTATAGCTTAGGGGGCCTTTAATATTCTGAATCGTCACTCTGGTAGGAGTGATGGTAAGTAGTTGTGTTGGTAATGATATTGACAGAGATGTCAGGGGCAATGGGTGGTGGAAGCTACAGCGGCCTCATGAACAGGGCCCTGACACTTTCTTTTTCCAATTGAGCACTGGGCACTCAGCTCTGCTATACTCCAATGGACATTTTCATTGAATAGCATTCCTCTACTACAAGCACTTATTGGTGTCCTTCCTGTTAACAAGTAAATAGTATTCATAATAATATCCCATTACCTTAAAGTGACACATTTTTTGGGGCTTAACGGGGGATGCTGAATCCACTACGGCACCGGCGGGGTGCACAACACTTTTATGGCCCTCAACCCTTCAGTGGCCACCATTTAGTTCAGAACCGACCGCCTCATTTTTTGTGTGCGACTTGTCTTACGTTCAAAGATATAGCTCGTAATTTCTAGTATTTTATGTACAAACTTTAAAAAGAAAAAGTCAAAGGGCCCAATTCACAAAGGTAAAGTTAGACGTAAGTCTAACTTTGCGACTTTCGGTATTCACAAAGGGCATTTACTATTCGTTAATGCCCTTTGTGAATACCGAAAGTTACCTTTGTGATCGGGCCCTTTGTGAGTGCGCAGAGATTGCCTAACTCTGTCCACGACTTGTGCTGCCCCAACTTAAAGCACTAAGGGGCATATTTACAAGCTGGCAATAAAAAATTATCGCCGCTTTTGCGGCCGTTTTTCAGCCGAAAAGCGGCGATAATTGTATCGCCTAATTAGCAAGGCCACGCTAACGCGTGAAACCTTGCTTTAGCATCGGGATTCCTAACGCCCAGCTTTGCATCTCTAATGAGATGCAAAGTGGGCGTTCCTGACCTAACATGACAGGAGAAATGTCGCTAAGCGACATTTCTCCTGTCATCAAGCCCCACGCTATGAAGCATAGCGGCAAGAATAGTAGCGATAACCCCTGTTAACACTACTTTCCTTGCTTCAGGAATGACTTAGCCATGATATCCTATGGAAGGTGGATATCATGGCTAAGTTTGTGAGTCCCTATCAGCAAGCTAACGCCACATTGCGTGAGATTATCGCTGGGTTTCCAGCGATAACCTCACGTTAGGCAGTTAGCGCTACGATTTTTATTGCTGAGGAGATAAGCGTTGCTAATAGCACGCTATCTCAGCGATAAAAATCCACGTTACCCCGGCGATAATTATCCTCACGCTAAGAGCGCTGAGCGATAATTATCGCCGGTTGTTGCTGATATGCCCCTAACTCTGAGTAGTTCCGAGTTATACGTTTGAACTTCAGGCGTTTCAAGTACAAAATCAGGATCTAGGCCTACCCAGAGCCATCATTATGCGACACCAGCAGTCATGCTGAAGAGTAGAGTGGTTGGTTTTAAATTCTTGTTGGTGGATTTCAAAGGACTAGCATTAACATTCCGCATTTCATGTTTTCAATATTATTAGCTAATTCAGGCAAAAGCAGTTTTTAACCACCGTCACAGAATTGTGCGCTGCAAATACCGTGAACAAAAATGGACTCTTTACACCATCCTTGTTAATGCATCCGGCAGGAGCACTGTGAAGAAGTTATGCGCGAGGGCATTCATAATAGACCTTCACACGTTCCATGAAATGATGTCATACTTTTCTAAGAAAATATGCTAAATACGGATACCTTGAGAAGCATCATTCGGGCACTCATAGCGCAGGTGCCGGCGAGTGATTGGTATTCATAAAATGTGCCCCCCAAGTTCAGCTGTGTCAGCATTTAATGCTCAAGTTAAGAAGACGAAGTCATAAAACAAAATGAGATTGTTCAGAGTGCGCAGATGGCCGCCATTAAGAAGCGCGCGCGGGAGCAGCTCTGCTCCCTGACAGGCTCAAGCGCTGAGCGTTTGTTGCGGTCGACTGACCACGCGGAGCTAAAAGTCATGTTTCCATGCATGTTGTCAGGGGAGCTTCAGTAATTGAACTTTATGCTATGACAATATTTCACGGAAGCTTTGAGCCCTGTGCTTGTGATCTGCAAATTACATGCAGCATTTTCCTCATTAAGATCATTATATATCATTGTTTATGAGTGATGCACTGAGTTCTGGATTGTGTTACTGTGCTAATTACTCCTAGAAATGCTTATCTTTGAAGTCTGTTTGAAGCCGTTTAACTTTCATGAGTGTTTAGCCTGCGTCTGGGACATGCATTTTCAAGCATTGGAATTCCTAAACGCAGTTCATTTATTTATTTTGTTGTGTATTTGGCAAAAATGGAGTTCCAGAGAATGCCAAATAACCAATTGTCCCCAGAAGTCCTGTAATTTTGCTTTAAAAGAGCATGCCCTCTCTTTCACCACACCTGTCTTCCAACACCCATTCACCTTGTTTTCTCTCTCGGATGTTTTTGGAGGATATTCTGTTCAAACTGTAGGCGATGAGATGATGACAAGTTGGGTGGAATTTATGACGTTACAACGCATACATTCACAACGCGGTATTTTACATCGTGTTTGTTATTGCGCTGGAGGGCGCTGGACTTAGGAATAGTATGATTTACTATTCCAACTCCAGCCTACGTGACAGTAGGGAAGGTGTCGTCATACTATTCCTTAACTTAGAGCACCATCCAGCGCAAGTCATTGTAACGACTTGCGTTGTAATGCCCGCAATGTAAACATACCGTGGTGTTACAACTGCGTTTTAAAGGTCGTTATCCATTGGGAGTTGTGTTAGTCCCAACTCAGCACCAGGATACCCTCCCAGGTGAATGTGCGCACCACACATCTGCATGATATAAACACATTGGGGTCACAGGTAGTAGACTCCCAAACTCAAGATGGACTAGCAGGTGTCTCTCACTCCTCCTTCTCTGAGTCAAGCTCAAGTAGAGTTTGGATTCAGACAAACACATCAGAGAATCTCTCATTCACAAGTGGTTAAAATGGAGCCCCACAGACCACTCACACTGGCCGTTTTTCACTATATAATTATTTATTATACACAATTTGGGGAAGCATTGGAATTACTGTAAATAATAGTAGTAGCTCAGCAAAAATTGTGCATATTAGGGCAAAGATCATATATGCAAAATGATATTACATCCAACATTCGTACACTGCCAGATTTGCCTAAGCTGTTGTAACTAGCCTTCTTTAGGAGTGGTTGGCTAAGTTTGAGTTATTTGTTGTTTACTAATATGTGAAATCATGCAGTGCCTCCACACATACCTCGTGGTACCTTCATGCTTGACGTTGAAACAACATGGCTCAGCGCCCCCTCCAGCACCAACTCTGTTTATCTGAACCCACTGCATGTACAAATACCTTATTTGGCTTTTCTAGGCTTAGCGTTCAATAGAGGGAGAGATTTCAGATGATGTTTTGCCTCTGTCTACAGGATACTTGACCAATGGATTTCGTTCAAAAGTGTATGTGGATGCTTACTGTTACCCTCTCTTCCTTTTTGTGCAGGTACAGAACATACAAGGACATCTCCCTCATAGCTATCTCTTCAACTGCCACTCCTACAAACACACTCATGCACCAGAGAATGGAATTGTAAGCCTCAGTCCAGTTAGAATATGTTAGAAGAATCATGGTAATCCAAGCACATGTCTATTAACTGCAAAACTAAAATAACAATGATGACCTGACCTGCCAATCTGCTTCTAGGCTTTTCACTTCCACTTCACTTGCACTGCATCTGAATGCAAAAAAGAATATTAAGTCAGCCTGCATTAAATGCAATCAGGCCTGCATTGCATGCAGTGCTAAAAAAAAGTGAAAGCCCTTATGCACTTGACACCCTCATCTTATGCGAGTATCTCCATGGTTGACAATTTATGTCCCCCTTCTTGAATGCATATTAGCTCCTTTACAAACCATTTTATTGTCTCTGAAACCTATATGTTTGTAATACAAAGGGCTCAATTACGACATCAGTGGCAGTTGCTCCCAACCAACACTGTCGCTGTCTCAAGACCGACCGGCCTCCGGTCGGCGGTCCCTACACCACAATCATAATGCCTCTGCACATGCTGCGGTTGCATACTCCCATTTCTAAATGGGAGCTTGTGCTACAGCCATAAATCGGCTGTAGCACAATCCCCCATTGAGAAATATGAGATTCTGTTAATCCCTGCACTGCGTGGCAGGCATCTCAAGGTGCCTACCACATAGTGCAGGGAGTAATGGCTCTCAACCGGAGGCGGTAGGGAGAAGGGGATCCTGCTAGGGCCCCTCAAACTTGCTTTCCGACAGGCTTTCCATGTTGGAAAGCCCATCATGGAAAGCCTGTCGGAATCCGAGGATCCTAATCCTAATGGCAGAAATGCTGTCTATTGGGATTAAGGGCTGGTCTCCGAGTGGCCGATTAGCTCAAGGAGCACGTTAAAAGCCAGCTGGAATGACTGGCTGGTTTCAGTTTCGACGGCACGCATTGTAATGCGGCGGTTGGAACTGGAACCGTGATGATTCTCGGAAAGCCTCTGACCTGAAGTAAGAGGCTTTCCAAGCCTCATCGTAATAGGGCCCAAAGTGTCTATGTGCTCACCATAAGTATATAGCTCCTGGGGCATATAAATACAAAAACCTACTCAGCTGGGCTTTTTTGCTTTGATTTACTCACTGCTTCAAATAGCGGCGGTCGGCACAGGTATGTGCAGTGGGGTGGGGCGCGAGGAGGGGGAAGTTGACAGTCAACAGAATTGGGAAAATTAAATAAAAAAAATTTATTCCGTCATCTGTCGAAATCCCCTCGCCCTGCCCGCCCTACCACGCTTACCTGCACGGACCGGTGCTGCCTTCAAATTAGTATTTCCTCTCTGTGTTTTTCTTCAGTGAATTATTTGTGCATCCAATTGTGCTATTGTTTTTTCCCATGTACAATTCTCAAACCAGCAATGCTCAGTTGCTCGACATTTTTTGTAGTACCCCTAGTTTATTAATTGCTTTTATCTCAGAATCTTCATCCTCTGATTCACACTTTAAATGCACCTTTGAGAACTGAATGCATTAACTTCTTTGTTACTAATATCACAGTTAATGTTTCTCCACCCACTAGTACTGTTCGAACCAATGCAGATAAAAAAAATTAGGGCCCAGATTTAATACACCCTTGTGTTGTCATTGCACCACGCAAGACAAAACCAGTCAACGCAAGGACTTAAGTGATATTTAAGAAGCCACACAATGCCACCTTGTGTGGCTCTGCCTGGCTTGGTAAATCTAGAGCATTCCCAGATATACTAATGGTAGTAAACATGAGAATGCATCAAAATACTACGTCATCCTAATAGAGGGGCAACGAGGAGAAATGTGTCTATTTCTCCTTGTTTCTTCCTCTTCCTTCATGTGCTGCATTCTTCAGCACACATAG
Source organism: Triturus cristatus (assembly GCF_964204655.1). Taxonomy (NCBI): domain Eukaryota; kingdom Metazoa; phylum Chordata; class Amphibia; order Caudata; family Salamandridae; genus Triturus; species Triturus cristatus. The sequence goes on from NC_140594.1 coordinate 1,024,923,203, forward strand.
GAGGAAAATGCCTCTGAGGATTGTTTTTGTGTAGAAAGAGATCTGTTCCTGCAGAAAACAATCCTGTCTGTAACACAAGCACTCTTGAACCATGGTGCAAGAGTGCCTGTATTGGATCTGTATTGGCTGCATCTCCTGAGGCTTCAGCCGGGAGACGGAAGGCTGTTTACTCACGCTATTTATTTGCACATTTTCGCTGCTTGGAGGTACCATTGCTGCTATAGTTGTTTTAAGAACTTTTAAAGAAACTTTTAATTGTGATTTTAATTTGGGGCAGGAACTGTTGTGACTTGTATCCTACCTTACCTGAATCCCGGGGAGCTTCTAGTTTGTTGTAGGGGCGGGGCCGCCATCTTGGGGGAATCGCGGTCTGCAGTTCAGTCTCTTTGGCCCTGATAATACTTAAACCCACATGACGCAAGCGCGCAGCGGGCGCGCCGCGGGCGCGCCTTTGGCGCGCCTAAGGCAAGCCCATCTGCGCCCGTCCACGCTCGGACTGCGCTCTGGGCCAAAACCCCTGGTTGTACAACTATAGGTAAGATACCCTCTCTTACCTATTCTAGCAAACAGTTATTGGCTCTAAATAGGTGCACAAGTAAATCTGGCTGTGTTTGTTTAGATCCTAGTACAGTGTCTGGACCAATAATAAAGACCTGTACGGTGTGTCAAACAACCCTCCCAGGGTTAGGCATCACATATCCATCCAGGGAGCGTTTGAAGAAGGGTCTGAATAAAAAGGCTGTTTTTGCATTTAATTGTTTACTTGTAAATGCACGCTCTTTGGTGAAACATAGCGTTGAATGCGCAACCCTAATTGAGGGTAGTAATGTTCAAATAGCCTTTATAACAGAAACATGGACTGATGAGGCGTCTGGTCCAGATCTTGTGAAAGCAAATCCTCCTGGAATTTTATGCTTTACTGCAAATAGACCTTCTAAAAAAGGATGAGGACTGGCAGTTATTTATCACAGTTACATTAAAGCTAGTTTCAACATAATTTTTAATCCTTTTTACGAGGCTTTATCCTTCTCGCTCAGCCTTTCTGATCATCATATGTTTAGGGGTATCCTAGTGTACAGACCTCCCGGTCCTTGGAATCCGTTTTAAGCAGAGGACGGCACACTTTTGGAAGCTGGCTTGAGTCTCGACTCGCACACTATGTTGGGAGACTTTAACTTTTATCTAGAGGCTGATGCAGATAAAGACACGCTAAACCTTTTAGATTTAATGAATAGTGTCGAGTTAAAATAATTAGTGAAGGGACCTACTCACTTGGCAGGGCACACGCTAGATGGGATTTTTTCAAATTCCCTATTCCTTTCTGTTACAAATGTATTACCTCTATCCTGGTCTGACCATGCGGTCATTATGTTTGAGCTGGCCATCCAGGAAGGCCAGAGTAGGGATCCCTCTTCTAGGAAAACAAAGGAAATTAGAGCCTGGAATAAGGTAGGAGAGAAAGAACTTACTGAGCTGCTATTTTCAACACAGGTTTCTCTGCCTTTGGAGGTGGAGGAAGCTTCCGTTGCGTACACTGCTTGGATAGAGGATGCCTGTCACATCTTAGCTCCTAAGAAAGTAATTACTCCCAAAAGGACACAGCCCACGGCTCCTTGGTACTCTCAGGAACTAAGGACCCAAAAATTGAAATGTAAACAACTGGAATGGTCCTGGAGGAAGGACTATCATCCAACGGAGAGAACTTTATATAAACAAGGCCTCCCAGACTATAAACAGATGCTCTTTGAAACTAAACGCAAGTTTTTTGCCGGACAGATTAAATTAGCTAGCAGCTCGTCTAAGGTTCTATATAAAGTTGTTACCAGGCTTGCACATCCACCGCCTGCAATTATTTCAACCAGCCAGGCACTCTGTGAAGAAATGGCTACGTTCTTTCAATCCAAAGTGGAAGCTATTTATAGCACTTTTAAGGACCCTTTCGGTAGTACATCAGCGGATTTGTCCCATGACGTTGAGGCAGGGTCTGGACTAAAACTTAGCATGAATAGTTTTCCTCCAATATCCTACCTAGACACACTTAAGCTTCTCGTATCTGCTAGATCAGGCTCACCCCACGATCCGTGTCCAGTAGCAATTGCAAAATTGGCTTCTGAACCTTTAGCCGGGACTCTTACACCCCTTTTTAATGCTATGTTCTCCGAAGGGCTTTTCCCTAAACTGTGGAAAACTGCTTCTGTCCTGCCGCTTTTAAAAAAACCTAGCCTTGATAGTAAAGACCCAAGCAGCTTCCGCCCCATTTCATGACTCCCCCTGCCCTCCAAATTGGTGGAAAAATACATGAACATTAAATTGAGTTCTTACCTATGTGAAGCTAAGGTTTTGGATCCCACCCAATTTGGGTTTAGAGAAGGTCACAGTACTGAAACTGCCCTCCTTAAATCCACGGAAGAGATTAGGAGAGGGCTGGACCAGGGAGGAATGGCGGTGTTGATCTCGCTTGATCTCTCCGCTGCCTTCGATCCGGTCCATCATGGTGTATTGATGGATCATTTATGGGATTGCGGAGTGAGAGATAAAGCCTGGTCTCTCCTTAAATCCTTCCTCTCAGACAGATACCAGACTGTCTCATTGGGTGAGTTTGTTTCCAAACCTTTTTCTGTTTCTTGTGGGGTGCCTCAGGGGTCTTCCCTGAGCCCTACGATTTTTTATGTTTATGTTTCCTCTTTGGCCCCCCTGATTGAATCCTTCGGCTTTTGCTTAACATCTTATGCCGATGACACCCAAATTGTCATCTCCCTGCAACCAGGTCAGGAGAAGGCAATGGGTGAGAGGCTTCATGACTGTATGGGGGCAGTGGGAGGCTGGATGTTGCAACACTGCTTAAAGTGAAATGCTGGCAAAACAGAGGTGATTCGGTTTGGGAACAACGTTAATCTCTGGAATCCTAGTTGGTGGCCAGAGGCCATGGGGACTCTTCCAGTACCCTCCAGAAAAGTAAAGAACCTGGGGGTGGTGCTGGATGAACATCTTGACATGCGTGATCAAGTAAATGCCGTGGTCTCTGCTACCTCTTACACCCTCAGGACCATGAGGAAAATCCTGCCCCTTCTGCCGGCTGACTGCAAGCGGACAGTGGTTACGGCCTTGATTATGTCAAGACTTGACTATTGTAACAGTCTTTACTTAAGTATCCATGAGCGCAGTTTACAAAAACTTCAGATGCTCCAGAATTCAGCTGCCAGGCTGCTTACGGGAACTCCGAATTATGCTTCCATCTCGAGCTCAATAAAAAAACGTCACTGGCTGCCTGTAAAAAGGCGAATACTTTTTAAATCCCTTTGTTTGGTTTTTCAAGCATTTCAGGATACAGGCCCATTTTATCTGAAGCAACAAGTCCAGTGGTATGTGCCCAGAAGATCGTTACGTTCATTAGGGGCAAAACTCACTGTAGTACCCACCACTAAGAGAGCTAGATGGGGAGGTAGAAGTTTTTCCGTAGGGGCAGCCAAGGCCTGGAATGAACTTCCTTTTAGCTTAAGAAATTGCAATGACCTATTTGCTTTTAGGAAAGCGCTCAAAACAAGGCTGTTTTAATTCCTCTGGTCGGAACCTTAGTTAGGAGGACTGTAGCAAGCGCCAGGACACCTTTGGGTAGCTGTGCACTATATAAGTTTTACTAACATAACATAACATCTAGGCAGCACCAGTAGCAGCTCGTAGTGGGAGTGCTGCGGGGCGGTGGGGCGTGGCGGGGCGGGGGAGGGGCAGGTGGGGGTAGTAAACACCGGCATACGGCCGACCGGAGGTAAGTACATAAATAAATGAAACAAATTCCATTGTGCGCGCTGCAACACATATGCTATATGGATTAAATAGTTCCTTTCTAGCAGCTTTTATGTGTGAGACCAATTCTATTGTGTTTTATGCATGGAAAAGATGTTTTATCAAATTTCACTAATGCTGGTGGATATGACATTTGTAAAGGCTGTGTATTCTGTGTATCACTATCCCCTACTTATAAAGCATAATATTCATCTGCTCTTTTTATTTCTATATCTTGTTTCAATAATAGTGAGATTATGCTACCTATTTTGTTAAGGCTTGTACACAAGACATTTTCTATTACCACAATGTAGTTGCTTTTTGCGATGTTGAGAACAATTCATAACCACTACTTTTAAGTCTTTCACTCACAATAAGGACATAGGTGTACTATTTTCTCAAAGAAAAGCAAGTTCATCTAAGCCTGAATAAATAAGAGCCATTCTTCATAATGATAGATTTTTTTCAGCAATTATTTGCTCTGGGATCACCCTTTTAGTGCATTTTTTATTCCAAATTAGTTGTTTTGTATTCAGTATGCAATGATTCACTTACATTCAAGAGAAGTCCCTATTGGAATTATATATATGTTGTACTGCAAATATAAGTTATTCTTTCAATAAACAATGCAATAAGTATAGAAGTTCCCAAGATTTAGATACAAGAGCATTCCTTTTCCTTTTTCGTCAGACAACACTCAAAACATATAAAACATCTATCGGTGCAGTAATCAAGCCATTAATTCAATCAATCAATCAAACATACTTGATTCGGTTTTCACATATAAAACCATAAAAGTATTCCAAAAAAAACACACATGGTATAAAAGAAGCCCTAAAAATCTCATACAATGCATAAAATATATTATAAAGTGCATATACCATAAATCATTGGAAGTAAAAAAGCAGAAAGGAGGATGAGTCCCAGGACCTCATCTAGACTATATGTATCATCAAGGTAATGAAAGTGGAAACATGCCCTTAGAGCCACTGTCAATTAATCATCGAGGCAAGCTCTAAGCTTCACAGCAGATTTTAGGAAATTAAGAACAAATAAAATAGAATCTCCATGCAGCAGTTGTAAATAAATAAGGGCTGGTCCCACCTGCTTAAACTCCAACCTCCTTAAAATAGGGATAATACAAGTTTTCTGGGCGCCCATAATGCTTACAGAATATTACAAAATTAAGCATGTCCTGTGGAGACTCACCATTGCAGCCACAGGGTTCTAAGATCCGGCCTCTACTACTCCCCCATGGCAGGGCCAACAGGAGGTTCACACTGAACCTGGACAGTAAAAAGTGTTTGTAGGTGCTGAAAGCCCCAGGAGATATGGCTCCAGCAATTGTGTTGTTTTCAAGATTAAACATTTACAAACACTGGGTTTCCTAAGTTCCAACTCTTCCCTGTCTAATCTCCCCGAACAACAGAAAGACTCCCTAGCCCACCCCAGACCCTTCTTAGTCACTGATTCTGGATTTGTGAATAATTCAACTCTTCCCAATGTTTCAAAGCTGCTCTTTATATAACTAAGCCAAGGAATGTGATGGGCGTAATCAAGAGCTATACACTCCTTCAGCATCAATCGACTCAAGGATGATCCTTTGTTCAGCCAGCTTTTCAGCCAAAATGTTAGGGGCTATGGGCCAACAAATCAGAGAGATAGGGCACTCCCACATGCATCACATAGGATTTGGAATCATTTATTGACAAGTCCAGATCCACCTTTCAAAATAGGCCTAGCCCTGGGAAATGGTGTCCCCGGGGCGGAAAATGACACTGCAAAGAAGGGCCAAGACGCCTCCTTTCCAAACAGTTTGTTTAAAAAAAAAAAAGACTGTCAAGTCACCAGAGGCCCTGCCTCCTTTCTCCTCCACTCTGCAAGTGCACCTCCTGGTGCACTGGTGGTTGGGGGTTGAAGTCACCTTGACTCCAGAGGGTCACTGGGGGCCAACATGCCCCCCTTTTACCTCCAGTAAGTCCCAGACAGCCTGATTGCTGAAAAGACTTCAGAGGCCACACCCCTTTCTCCACCTCTCTGCAAACAAGCCTCCTGGTGCACTGCTGGATGGGGGATGGAGTCCTCGTGGCTCCAGAGGGTCCATGGTCATGTTACCTCCAGCAAGTCTCATACAGCAAGATTCATGTGAGGTCATCTGAGGCAAAGCCCCCTTTCTCCACCACACTACAGTCGCATACTGATGGTTGAGGGTGATTTCCTCTTGGTTCTAGGGGTCCTTGGGGACAACTACCCCTCCTGTTACCTCCAGTAAGTCCAACAGACCATTATTGCTGTGGGAACTACAGAGGCTATGCCCCCTTTCTCCACCACACTTCAAACACACCTCTTGGTGCACTAATGCTTGGAGGAAGAAGTCCCCTTCTCTGCTATAGAACCTTGGGGACTAAAAAGCCCTTCTGTTACCGCCAGTAAGTCCCTTACTTAATCAGGTTGAAATGTCGTCGACTACCCAGCACAGAACCTTGGCGCTGTAGTGGTCAATTTACTTTACCCAATTTACAAACAATTTTGTACATACTTGTCTCTTTATTGACCACTATTTGTTATATTTTCCTGCAGTTCATGCTGTTTTTCCACTTTGTGTCACTGCGCCGTCACTTGCCACTAGCATGCCCAGTGCCCACTTATGTGTTATGGTCACCATACACTTTATTTGTACAGTAGTGCTGTTATAACTACCTGCAATAACTAAAAACTTTATTTTCATTCCTTCCATTGTGGTCTCCCTTTGTCCTCTTTCCTTGGTTTTTATGATGTATGCTGTTTTTCTAGCTGTCCATGCTAAATGATCCCCCGTTGAGACATTGTTACATTTTTATAGTAACTCCTTTACAGCAGGATACCTGAGAGCTGGTCGGAGGTACCGCCCCTTTCTCCACCACTCTGCAAACGCAGCTACCAGTTAAACTATCATAGAAATTTACTTAAAAAAACAAAGGTCACAGGGACAGTATAGGTAGGAAATTGAATTTGAAAACCTTAGAAATTGACTGAAAAAGTGAAAGGTTACAGAAACATTATGGTCAGAAAATATAATTTTTTTAAACTTTGGAATTCACTGGAAAAACCAAAGTTTACTGGGATGTTATAGTTTGGCTGAGATTTTGCTCATACAAAACCAGTGAAATTCAACAGTTATAATTACCTGAGCAAACTATAAATTATGCCCCACAATCACTGATTACATCACTGATGACATTTCAAATGACATAACTGATGATATCATCAACTGTGTTTAAGTGTTTCCAAGAGTTTGTGGATATTAAACATTTGTACTAACCTACTGCAAAAATTAAAGTAGTATGCTAGGTGCAGTACTACTGAGTGATACTACTTCTAGAATATATATTATGTGAGTGTCTGTGTAATGGTATTTATCCTTGGGTGTATGGGTGTGTAAATGGCAGTATGGGTTTATAAGCAGGTGTGTGAGTAGTTGTGTGGGTGAACAACATGATATGTGAGTAGTATATTGGTGAGTAGGTGGGTGTGTCAGTGGCTGTATGAGTGAGTGAGTGAGTGGTAATGTACATTACTGGTTGTGGGAGGAACTCCTCTTGCCTACTGAGGGTCTTGGGGGGCCAGAAACTCCTCCTGTTACTGCTAGTCAGTCCCACACAGCAGGATTGCTGAGACATGGTCAGAGACCATGCCCCCTTTTCCCACAACGCTGCAAATGTGCCTATTGGTGCACTGCTGGTTGAAGGATGAAGTCCCCTTTGCTGCTGAGGGTCCTTGGGGCCAACTACCCCTCTGTTTCCTCCAGTAAGTCCCACATAGTGGGATTGCTGTGAGGTTGTCAGAGGCCTCACACTCTTTCTCCATCTCTCTGTAAATGCACCTCCTCGCGCACTACTGGTTGAGAGTTGACGTCCCGTTGGATGCTGACAGCTCTTGGGGGCCAGGAACCGCTTCTGTTACCTTCAGTAAATCCCAGACAGCAGGATTGCTGAGAGCTAGTCTGTGGCCCCACCCCCTTACTCCACCATTCTTCAAATGTAACTACTAGTTAAAGAACCATAGAAATTCACTAAAAAACCAAAGGCTACAGGGACGTTGTAGTTAGGAAATGGAATCAAAAGCCTTAGAATTTCAATTAAAAAGACAAAGGTTACAGGGATGTTATAGTTAGGCTCAGGTTTCTCTCATCAAATGCAGTGAGAGGGGCCCCACAATCCAAAAGAACAGGGCTCCGTACTAGACTTGACAGTCATAAATAACTCCCTTGGATATCTATAGCATTCAATCAACTGGACATGCAAACATCCAATCACCTCACATTCATTCCCCCAGTCTTGAATGAGTCGACTGCTGCACAGTAACTTTAATTGTTATATCTCCAAATTTAATAAAAAAATTGTTAGAGTATTTTATAAATTTCAAATTTCATAAATATAAAAACAAGACATAAACATGTACATAAATCCCACACAAATACAACAATGTAAAGGAGAGAAAACATGCAAGATAATCACACCTGTCATTAAATTGAATTAATTTATAGGAATGAAAAAAAAACACAAAGCAAACACCAATTTCTTTTCTAATGTGATCAAATGTTCCTCAACTCTTACACACTGTATGCGTTGATGCATTTCAGTGGGTTGTAAAATATAAAAACCACCTTCTTCAAGACAACAAGAATATTTATTTTCTAATTTTTGACTATCTATTGCTGCAATAATCTATGTATATAACATGTTAACAACTGTATGTTAATGTCTTAAATGTCTCATGATGATATTTAAGTGGATTTGTGGTTGTGTGTACTTATACATATTTATGTTTTTCACACAGGACTTTTTAGATAGCAATATTCTTAGGAGGCGACATCATACACAGAATCACTGGCTCACCCATTCACTCTCATAGCACCTTTCATACACCCACTCCCACTCCCACACAACCATTCTCAAAACCCATTCCTAGACCCATTCCAGTACTTACACACCCACTCACTGATTCATAGATCTGCAGACACATCCATTCATTCACCCATACAGCCACTCATACTCCCGCTGACTTACTAATACAGCCACTGACATATCCACTCATATAGCCAATCACACACCGAGTCAGTCACCCTTAGAGCTACTCATATACCTAGTCACATATCCAGACATTAAATCACATTGCCACTTACTCACTCATTCTAAAGCACACGTCCACTCACTTACTCAAACCGATACTAACACATACTCACTCACCTATACAGTCACTGAGCACACACTTACCCATACAGACATGCTCACATTCAGTTACTCACCCATAGTCACTCATATACCCGATCACTCACCTATACTGCCTTTCATATACCCAGTTACTCACCCATATACCACTGACACACCCATTCCTTTACCCACATAGCCACTCACACACTCACCCATACAGCCCCTCACACATGGACTCACTAACACAGACACCCACTGATTCACCCACCCACTCACTCATCAAGACAGGCAGTCAAATATCCCTTCACCCACCCACACAGACACTCAGACAACCATGCAGATACTCAGACAACCAAACACTCCCCCGTAGAGCCATTCACATACCTACTCGCACACCCATACAGCCACTTAGACACCAATTGACAGACAGATGCAGACATTCACACAACCAGTCACTCACCCATGTATACACTGAGACACCTAATCACTCACTTGTACAATCAAGCACGCACCCACTGAATCATCCAAACAGGCACTCACACACCCACTGAATCACCAATGCACCTTGGTACATATATTTAACACACATAAACTTTTTAAAAACAGTCACAGTCACTGGATGAGTAGTGCCATCTGAGATGTCATCAGTGATGTTGCTGACCATGTCATGAGTAATGTAATATGTGAGGTCATAAGCTGTACCTTGCGGGGCCACGAGTGGTTAGCTAACTAACTATAACAGCTGAATTTCTCTGGTTTTGTACGAGTGAAATTTCAGCCTAACTGTAATGTCCTTGTAACCTTTGTTTTTTTCAGTAAATATATACATATGTTGCCAGTAGGTAGTTATAGTTAGGACCTAGTTTCCATAGGAAGAGCGTTTTTGGATTTGCCAAAAACTGAATGGAATTACACCAAATGTGGCAGCAAGGTAGATGTTGGTCCAAGGAAGTGTGATTTGGTATAAATCTGTTCAGTAATTTTCAAAATCTAAGAAAATGACCAAATATAGATATATAGGGACACTGATCCTCTGAGGATCCAACTGTCCCCGTGCTGCAATGTGATTGGCTGCCAACAATTCAACCAGGAAAAGTTAGCATCCATCCTGGGACTCAGCTTGAAGCTGAGTCCCAGAAAAACATTTAAAAAAGAAAAGGGGGCAGAGTAAGAGTACCATGACCCCCTTGACCTGCTCCTGAGGTCTCTCTGGGACCCCACAGACATTAAAAAGCATTAAAAAAAATATTTTCAGTGGGAGTTGCAGAGGATCTGTGACTCCCGCCCAAATATTTTAAAAAACAAAGCATGGGCTTTTGCGCTTTATTTATAACTAGCCCCCGGGTGGGCCATATCCCGGGACAAGTTCAGCTTTAAAAAAGAAGGGAGGCTCCTGGGGCCTCCCACCTTGGCTTTATGCAAACCTCGGGGACAATCAACTCCTGGGGCAGTTATTAACATATGGGGGGGAGCTTCACTGCTCCCTTCAAGCCATACCAAACTCTGATCCACTTCGTACATGTGAGAGCATTTAGAATTCTCTCACTTGCATTAAGCAGAGCAGAATTGTTTAGCAGCTCCCTCTGTACAAAAGCAATGCTGGCTCCTGCAGGATGTGAGGAGCCAGCAGGGACTGATGGGGCCTTCAGACTCCCTCTGAGGTCCCCATGAGAGAAACTAGGTGCCCTGTGTGGGACCGGGGCACCCACTATTGTGGCCAGGCCTCAGGGCATGGGGGCCCTGGGGCCAAAATCAGCCTATTTAAATATTGTATTGGTGGGTTCTGCGCAGCATCTCTCATTTAAAGAAATAAAGCCCCAAGGTGGTGGTGTCCCCTGGGTTAAGAAGAGCCAATGGAGGGGGTCTTCGTGGCCCCATCCAATATATTAAATAAGACCCAAGGAGGTGTTTATTCCTGAATATAAAAAGAGCCTTAGGAGGGGGCACCCATGAGCCCCACTCCTTTTTTTCTATGCCAATATACCCCTGGAACCTGATTCACCAGAGGGATGTACAGTACACAAGGGCAGGAACAGTGCTTATCATGACTTTGAGGCAAAAATGTCAATAAAATGCTTTTTGCCCTGGCAGGGTACCTGTGGGACCCCAGCTCCAGAGCTAGGGGGTCAGAGTATTTCAAACCTGACCCCATTTTTTTTTGTATTTTTTTTGCTTATTAACTTAATATTATAATAAATTCCATCTGGGTTACTGTGTTTCCTAACCATCTCTCTCACTCCTCACAGGGGCATATAATAAGAGAAAAAAGATCATTATAGATCCCATTTTTCTTTGCACCCCTCCGTGATGGTATCTAAATGTCATTTAGCAGATCGCTTCTACTCACATAAATGACAATCAACACTTAAGAACAAGCTAGTACAAGGTTAAAAAAAATTTTTTTTAAACTGCTAAGAATTTTAATATCTTAAAATACATAATTTCTTTATCAGTGCAGTTTCATTAAAAGTGCATGTGCATTATCAACAGCAAAAAAACATTATGTATAAACAGTGGCTTTAAAAAACTCATCTGGGGCTTATGCAATACAGGGCACACAAAAACCACATGATCAAAATCCTGGATTCCATTTGAACATTCATTACAAACTCAATCATTTTTCTTAATTCTCTCCCAAGATCCTATTATATTTTTTAAAGTTAATATTTACAATCTAGTTTGAAGAATATATTGTTGCACACTATGTGTGGCAGTGCGATTTTAAAACAACTCTAAATAAATAATTGTGCAGAATTAATGTGCAAGCTTTAATGAAAATGAAACACTTTTAAAAATGCACTTACCAGTCATATTTACACATACTAGGCCTCCAATGGCTAAAGCAACATTGTTTTACCAACATATTCACTAGTTTTGCAGTAACAAACAAAGTGATTAATTCTTGACCTTCCCATGCTCATGTTTTTAATAAATAATAGATTTAATTATTGTCTTCATTAAATCTCTGAAAAATTTTCTGCTCAGACAAACAATACTGTTAACACATGATTAGAAATTTTCCCCTTAATGAAGTAATGGAAAACAGCTCCACATATAAAGCGCATTTAAACATGAACTTGAACTTTTTAACTTCCTTGTTCTCTTTAATGAATAGGTTTCTGCCTAATATTTTGTTTTTCATTAATACAGATGTTTTAAATTTCTAGATAGACCATTGTTAGCAAAATGTGAAAGCTGATATTTTAGAAATGCATGCAGTCAAAAGTGTGAGAAAGTAGTCTTGCATAAGAAAATGTTCCGCAAAGAATTTAATTTGTCACAAAAAAGTTGCAAACTTAACATTCCTGTCTGTGGACTATTGTATTTGTTTAAGAAGAAGAGGAATGATCTTGTTTCCGGGAGAGCACCAAAAGCTGATTGGATGAATGAAGACGAGGCAGCAATAACTGCAACATCATTCTCGACTGTTTATATTAGTGCTTGTTCCTAAAGCAGGTTGCCCTCACTTGCCATTGCAATTCTTGACCCTTGTTCCACATTGCTCTAAGACTCTACTGAGCTGCTTGGACCTCTCTTTATGGAAAGTCTGTCTTGATTGATTGAATTTTTAATCATTGATCTGCTTTATATGCTGAAGCTTTAAACTTTCTCTCACTCTCTCGAACTAATACTCTTCATGGGTTCTAACACCTTTTCTTACCTGATTCCTAGAATAGGGACTCGTTCCTTTAAGGAACGTGTTTTATGCATTTTATAATGATTATGATTTTTGATAATCAATTTCTGTTCATGTTTAATTATTGAGATTAATACCAATACAACTTATGTTCTACTAAATATTGAACAATAAAACCCTTTTAACTCATACCTAACTCTCATTATTGACTGAACTTAGACTAGAAATTGTGATTAAATGTTTATGATTTATTGCTCCTGATCTCCTCTAATACAATGACAAAGATCCATTCCACCTTAGGAGGGTCACCTTCATGGAGTGAAACAGCCTCTGGTAAATCATACACACATCGGGAAACAAGTAATGGGGCAAGAAGGCAACCTTATTTTTAACCCATTGTTTTGAGGGATTTTTCTTGAAAGACTTGGGTTTCTACCAGTATGACCTGGCACCATGTAGATGAATGAAAGGTTATTAATAAATGGAGCAATGGTTGGGGAATACCTAGAGTATAGAGCTTTCTCCATAAAGTCTGTCTGTCGGCCTGATCGAAAGTGGTTGAGTCTATAAAAGATGCATGTTCAAATTTGCCTCTTGTATTTGAATATTGTTCTGTGATTGCCTGAATTACTGAGATGTTATCAAGGGTAGAACAATTAGGCCTAAATCCACCTTGCTCTCCAGGAAGAATTGCCTTGTCAACTACCCATTCCCGAATATGTTTGAGCAAGCTCTTAGCAAATGTTTAACCATTGTTTCCAAAAGTGCTATTTGACAAAAACTACTAGGTGAGCCTCTGTCTCCCTTTTTAAAAGGGGTGCAATGATACTGCCTTTCCATGGGGGGAACTACTCCCTTCTCATGACTTACTGAAAAATTGGATAGAGTAATTGGGACCAAAGTAACTGTTCTTTTTCAAAACCAAAATGAAATTCTGATCTTGCCTCTTAGCACTCAAACACCTTAATTTCACAATATAAGATTTAATCTGGACAGCAGAGAGAGAGCACAATGCTCACTATTGACATTAGCCTTGGGAGATTCTACTTGGAAAGCTGCAGTGAGTTCAGACCATTATCTGCATACAGCTTCTGTAGGACTCAGGTGTCACAACTAATCTAGCAAAGCACAACACCCTTTCTAGTGCACACGTTTCTGCTAGCAAAGCCTTCAAATTTCCTTGAGTTCTTAAAAGCCATAGCTTCTCTGTGGGATATCCATTTCAAGTCAGCTTGTTTTTGTTTTAAAATTAATTTATGTCTTCTCCTTTTCAAGTTTCCTAATTATTTTGCTTTAATGAGTGTATTAAAGAAATTGACACCAGGTCAGCTGATTTTAAATATTCCCTTAACTAAAATAGGATCTTCGGCAAATTGATTTTCCATGTTATTGCGCTTACCTGGTATGACCTGGGTATGATCAGTTTTTTTGTTTTATGAAGAATCCCATGCCATGGTTATATATCTCTAAAAGGTTAACACAGCAATTGCTTTAGATCTTCTATGGCCTTTCTTAGAGAAATAATGAATGCTCCCTTTTCAAATATGCAATGCAAGATATGCCCCTTATTGATTCCTCAACAGTAATACCTATTTTAAAGTGAAGGATTGTATGGTCACTCAGCGAGTTTTCAATAACCTCAAGATTCAACAAAAGCCCAAAACTAGAGAAAGAAGTTACTACATAATCAAGGATAGAGAAACAGGTGTTACATTTGAATGTGCAATTTTCTGGAATAACATTTTTGATTCTTCCATTGCAAATTACACAATAATATTTTTCCCAAAAATCCCGCCAACATTCTCCCTCTTGTGTCCATTCTATATGATGTAGTAAAGGATGGGTTTGGAGTATTAAAAGATTCAATTGTATCCATATCTTCGGACTCTTCAATTGCATAATTAGAGACCTTTGCATTCAGGTCCCCGATTATGATTGCCAAGGCTTTGTCATCTGATAAAATGATCCGTGTCATATAAGAAAGCAGGGTTTTTACTAATAAGGTATTTTTTGAGCCTGGAAGAAAAAAGACATTCATTTGTAAAAAAATTATCAACTACAGAAGAATGGAGCAAAAACCCTGAAATTCGAATTTGCGTGAAAAATGAAGGTAGTGCCATACATGCTCAGCATTCAGTAGAATGAAAATGTACCCACTTTGATATCCTCACAACGGAGAAGCGGCAGGTAAATTAGTAGTGAGATTCCTGTTGAGAAGAATTTCAGAGGAATTCCAGGTTACCTGAATTCAAATTATGTCAGCCTCAAGACTAACAAGCATGGCAGGTTTTTGATCTATCATTGAGTTGCCAGCCATGATCCAGGAAATTACATTAATGCCTATATTGGGGCAGGAAATCAAACCTGCGGGGAAATTGGTGGCTATAACTTAATGATTTAGCCAACTATTTCCAATTCTGAGGCTCCTCTGCTGTTGTTGCCACAGAGAAATCTTCTGCAGTGCGGAAACAAATGCCACTCTCCCAGCAGAGGATACAGGGGCATATGTATCAAACTCCCCTTTAGCGAATCTCAATTTGCGAGATTTTGCGATTCGCAAAATCAGATTCGCTAAACGGGATGTATAAAATAAATCGCTAATCATTTGCGATTCTTTAAAAATCGCAAATAATTAGCAGAATCCCGTATTGCGATTTCTTAATAGCGAAATTCGCTAAATAAGAAATCGCAAAAACGGGAATCTGCAAGCGTGGTGCAGGCTGATGACATCACAAACAGGAAACTGTAGTGATTGCCTGCACCTGCTCACCTGAGCCACACCCAGAGGCTGCTTGTGGAGTGTGAGGAGGCTTTCCTGGAGACAGCAACCAGCAATGGATCCCAAACAAAACCAGCAGGGCAAAGATGCAGAAAAAAGAAAGAGAAAACACAAGTTTTCAGAAAAGGAGCAGGAGGTCCTCATTGAGGAGATGGTCTGCAGCCATGAGCTCCTGTTTGGGAAGAAGGCACTCAAAGTCCCAGAGGCCAGGAAGAGGAAAATCTGGCTGGAAATCCAGAGCAAGGTGAATGCTGTTGGAGTCACCACACGCACCATCGAGGAGCTGCGCAAGCGGTGGTATGATATGCGCCAGAGGTCCAAGGAGAGGGTGGCAGCCAGACTCAAGGATGCCACTCAGACTGGAGGAGGACCATCCACTGCAGAGTCAACCCTCCTGCCTGAGAGCGTTGGTGGTGTGGCTGCAATCGACAGCTCCGACCCCTCATCCAGCAGACAAGGTAAGATGCATGCCAAATCACCCTGCACTCCTCCCCATCCCTTGCACACTCCCCCAAATGCGCATAGTTAACTCCCAACATGCCAATCCAGCCCAGGTCTTACAGCACACCCAGCAATGCATCATGGTACTCGTAGTACTGTGTCTGACTGTGTGTCCATGACACCATCACAAGTAAATGCAACATATGTGTTTTGGGGATCATTGAATAGAATAGTGTAAGAGGTTAGCCGTCAAAGATTTGTAACTTTATTGAGTGCCACATGCAGACAGTAACACAAACTCATATAGTCCCCCTTACATCCACAGCACACGCCATGCCACAAGAAGACAGCGCTGAGGGAGAGGAGCCTGCAGACCCTGCGGACTCCAGCGATGAGACAGAGCAGCAGCCAATTCAGCGCAGGAAGCGCGCACATGTGCCCCCACTGCCTCCATTTGAGGATGAAGTCCCAGCAACAGGCGATGACACCGACAGGAGAGAGGGGAGTCAGGGTGTGACAGACATGCCCCGTCATGACGCACCAACACCAAGGCAAAGGGAACAGGCCATTTCCAGGTCAAGGCCCAGGAGCAGCACTGCAACAGAAGGAGAAGGCACCGTGTTCTCCGGCTTGGAACAGTGCATGTTGCAGGAACAGCGCCTGCAAAGCAAGGCAATGCGGTCAATGAATCGCCAGCTAGGCCGCCTACATCAGGACAATCGCAACATGGTAGCGGCAATACGAGAGCTCTGTGCCACTTTGAGGGACACCCAAGCTGCCAATGACAGGGCTGGACGACGTGCCAATGCACGGCTAAACAATTATACTAAGGCAGTCAACCGCCTCTGCACCACCACCAGCGCACTCACACGCAGAAGCGTAACCATGCAGGTGGACATGGCACATTGCTGCCAGGACATAGCACGAGGGCTGGCGCAGGTGACCACTGCTGTGGAACAGCTGCAGACAGCCAATGCAGGTGGCAGCGCACTAATGGCCTCTGCTGAGAGTGAGGACACATCGAGTCGCAGCAGCATCACTCCAACCTTGCCAGGTGAAAGACGCCGCAGTGGCAGACAGGTAGCAGGCCAAGGGCGCACCATGGGGGTCAACCACCCTGGACGGCACCGACGGAGGTGATCATCTGCGGGGACACTGACTGCAACACGGGTGCATTAACCCGCAAAAGGCTGTTTGCCCTATTTCTTGTGCCTTCTCTGCACTGTGTGTACAACATGTGCTGGGGACAATTACAATTTCTTTCATGTTAAGTGTGATTAAACACTTGACACATCATCAGGCTTTGTAGTCTCATTTCCTCAATACTCACCTAAAAGTAGTTTTGTGTGATCTCAGTCCGTCTCTGGCGTCCAGCAGCTGCCCCAACTCCTGGTGCTGGTCTGGCAGGGGGAGCAGGGCGCTCGTCATCCGATGTGTCTGTATCGGTCACATCAATTGTGGTGCCTTTCCTCATTGCCATGTTATGTAGCATTGCACAGCTTGCCACGATTTTACAGCAGGTCTCAGGGCTGTATTGCAGTGCGCCTCCACTTTTATGCAGGCACCTGAAGCGGCTCTTCAGGATTCCGAAGGTTCGCTCAATGACACAGCGTGTAGATCTGTGTGCCCTGTTGTAGCTCCTCTCACTTGCATTTGCAGGATCCAGGTATGGGGTCAGGATGAAGTCGTGCACTGCATAGGCACTGTCACCTGCATGGAAAAAAACACAATAGGTGAGTCAATGTCCCCCCCCTCAACTGATGTAGTGGATGTATTGATGTGTGCAATGTATTTACCGAGCAGGTACCCCTCCCCAAACTCTCCAGCACTCAGACGTCTGTGTATTCCACTGTGTCGGAAGATGAAGGAGTCATGTGTACTGCCGGGGTATTTGGCTACGATGTCGGTGATGTGATACTTAGCGTTGCACACAATCTGTATGTTGAGGGAATGGTAGCATTTCCGATTCCTGTAGACATATTCAGTTTCTGCTGGGGGTGTGATGGCCACATGGGTCCCGTCAATGCAGCCGATGACGTGGGGGAAACGTGCAATCTGGTAGAAGTCCAGTATCGTTTGTTGTAATGCCTGTTGGGTGGTGGGGAAGTAAATGTGATGTGGGAGCCTCAGTAGCATTGCATCTAGGAAGGCATGGAAGAAGCGCGAAAGTGCACTCTGTGACACCCCACCAACCTCCGCTATGACCCGTTGAAAACTCCCTGACGCCAGGAGGTGCAGGGAGCACAGGACCTGCACATGTGTGGGAATTGTTTGTGTCCTGCGAGTAGGGTGCTCCAAGTGGGGTTTCAGCTCCTCAATCAGGTCCATTATGGTCTGTGGGTGCAGTCTGTACTTGTCATAGATCTCCTCTTCAGTGTTCTGTAACAGGGTGATGCGCAGCCTGAAGATACGTTCCTGTCTCATTCTCCTGTGTGCAAGGGCCCGAATACGCAGCCTCCTGGCTATCACGTACATTGCAGCCATTGTGGGTGTGTTTGTTGCATTGTGGGCTGGTTTTTGTACCTTGCACCAGTTTACCACCTGCAAGCAATTGGTGTTAATAGCGATTTCTTAATTAGCGAATTTCGTGAAATCGCAATTTGCGATTTTTTCATACATGTGTTTGCGATTTCTTAGCTAGCGATTTCTTGTTAGCGATATTCGCAACGCTAAGGAATCGCAAATTAGGTATTCGCTAGGAAATTCGCAGTTTTCTTGTTTCGCAGCCTAAGAAATCGCTAATTTAGCGATTTCTTATTTTTCAGTTTGGAAGTGTGTCATACATATGAAATAGCGAAAAATCAGTCGCAAACGCTGTTTTTTGCGAATCGCAGCGTTTGCGACTAATTTTTGCTTTCATAAATATGCCCCACAGTTATTAGGGTATTCTGTACCTTTGAGAAGGGAACCTCTTCCACTAGGGCTGAGATTAAGGCATTTCTGATGATCTTGACTTGACTAGTGTCAGATTTATTATACCCAAAGTAGTTCTAATGTGAGAAATGTGATACCACATCAATGCCCCTACTCCAACAATATTCACAATTTACCATAAGAAGATTAGCTACAACCGCCAATAGAAATGTTACCCTTCAGCGCAATCCTGCATGGGAGTGAGAAATATACACTGAATGAATGTTGTTACCTTTTACTGATGCCAGACAATCGATCTCAGGGAAATAATTTACAGAGAAAGATATATACAATGCCCGTCCATTTTCATCAAAGAATGGCATAAAATCTAAAGTAGAGAAGGTATTCATCAATGGGCCATTACAATTTCTGGAGACAGTATTTCGAGGATTGGATTTCCACAGAAGAAGTTTTTTTTTCAACTAGATACACACTTTGGTATATGAGAGCTAAACAGAGTGGAGTAAGGATTCAATCCTCCTGAAGCGACTTCACTCTTTACTCCCAATTCATCCCCAATCATTCCAGAGTTAGTGAAGATAGAATCCGGAGACTGAGGAGAAGTCTGGAAGGAGGTGTGCTTTTAACGGTTGACTCTGGTTGAGAGGGGGAGCACCTAATGTAGACAGATAACCCACATGCGCTAGAAACTTAAGCTATTCCTGTGTCTGCATCAGTAGGGATAGTAGCAAAGTGAATTTTACTGGAACCCCTTTTATTGAATCATCACATTTTCCCACTGCTTTTCTGAACTTTGTTGTAGCTAGAGCAACCTTACTGGGTGGTTCTGACGTTCAACCAGCTATTTCTCCATGGAGCTCGTCTTTTGTATGTTCAGGCAACTTTTTCTTCTGGAAGATAGGACATCCAGTAGTCGGTATGACTGGTACACTGTAATGGTTACTGCTACTGCACACTCTCTCTTGAAACAAAGATCTTAACAGGAAGACCCTACTATTGGTGTTGCTTTTGACAGTTTATTCTCTTTGACTCTATTTCCTCCTGTGAACATATTACAGCAGTTTGTGTACCAGCATGAGCACACATTGGTTTACCAGTAGAAGAAGAATGGTTGCTAACAGTCTAAATAGGATAATGCTCACAGATGGAGATACTTTTACATTCAGTGGAGGCAATCTTTGCTACTCCTCTACTGACCAGAAGATCGTTTATACTGCCAGTTGTAATCTCAGCTTTCTTAGGTGAAAAACATTGGATAATTAAAGACAGAGCCTCAAGGACATGGTCAGATGTTGCCGTCGATTCTTTTCTCTGGCAATGATAATATTGGTTTAAGGATCCTCTCCACGCATTGTAAGAATCCAGATACCTGAACATAATCTCCAGTTAGGTTACATGAGTCTTGTCCACCCAAGTCTAATTCAGGAGAATTTTCCAGCAACCAGTAGGCAGAATGACAGGGAGTACTACCAAAAAGAATAAGCACAATTTCATCTTTAGATACTTTAGACGCAGCATTTGTTGAAGGAACTTCGGGTACAGATTTGCTGCAGAGTGTTCTGCCTACCTCTGCCTCTGTAAACCTGAGATGACCCAAGTTTATACCTGGAAAGGTGAAATTGTTATATAACTGAAATCCCTGTGCATTTGGCCCTTCTCCCCCAGCTTCAGTTAAATGTTTATGCACTATAAAATTCTTTACGTACGCGGGTCGAGATGTTTCAATTGTTTTGTTGCCTACCAAATGCTGAGATGTGACAGATTTTATCATTACATCCTTCATCCTTTGACAAAGTATTTTTAAGTTCCGCTCTGTCATTTTGCTGACTAGATCCACAAAGTCAAAATATTTCTGGTGGGGAGCCAACAACCATATCTACTTTAACAAAATAAGACAGAATAAGTGCTTTTATGCCCCCACATTACTGTATTTGCTCCAGAAAGCATTCCATTTAGTTTTCCTACAAGTCATGTAAGCAATCACTTTGCCAGAGTGCAATTTCCTTATGGTCATGATGACCAAGGATTGAGAACCACTAGAAGTCAACTCATTCCACAGGTACGCCGCTCAAACAATGTTCAAACATTGTCTCTCCCGGTTGGTCTTGATTTTTCCTCACAAGGCCCCCACTTTGGGCAGCACTACCTTATCGTAGGAGCTACTAACTACAGGAAAAGTGACAGATAACACAAAACAATGAATCAGCCTTACCCGTGACACAAGCCACACTGACCATCGCCAGCCGATTTTGTGCCCAGGGGAGCTGTGCATGCCTGGAGCACTTCCTGCTTTTGTACCACTACTACACTGTGGTGAGAATACAAACATTTCTATGTGTGCTGAAGAGCTAGTGCTGCCATGCCTGACGTGCCCTTCTTATTAGGGAGACTGCTTAAACATAAGCTAGGCCATCCGCTGCACATGGTATAACACATCCCCAACGTACTTGCCACCTGCATGTTGGGGCACAAACTCTTTCTCCCTTTTGTGCCTTTAGCCAACCCTTGGCCCTTTGAGCCAGCAGTGCACTAGGAGGAAAGCAGGTATGAGCGGCTTGAGGCACATCTGCGGTGTTAATGAAGTCTGAATGGATTTGGGGGGTTGCGGAAAGCTGGAGAAAACAGGAGCTGGAGACCAGTCCAGTAGATCCAAAGGGCAGTGTCAACATCCCCGCTACCCCACTTTATTCCTGTAGTGAGGCCGGCCCCCTGATAACAACCAAAGCGGCCAGTGCAGCAGCTCTGGCCTTCTGCTTTCCTTCTCCACTCCTGTGTGGGTGTGTACGTGGCACGATGAGGTATAGGTAAGTTGCCCTGTGATGTGCTTCTCCATCAATGCAGACCAGCTTGATGTGGATACAGGTATAAAGGGGGCCAATTAGGGCCTCTGGAGGGCAAAGGCTTGACTGGAGCCCTAGAGCACCAGGCAAGACGAGGGAGTGGAGCAGGAGCAAGCCACACCAGACTCTAAGCCGGCCACTTCTGCAGTCATATGCCGCTCTACACAGCGTGTTTGGTGCCTAAAGCACTGAGCTTCCTCCTACCAGGAACTTAAGAACCCCTGTTGAGGAGAGGCAAGCATGACCAGGTTTCCTCTGAGAGGTCCCTGGGGTGTTCCACAGGATTCTGTGAGTCACTTCACTTCATGGGCCCACCATGGTGTGCCGTGCTCCTAGCTTCTACTCTACCTGCTCCACCTCCAAACATCTGTCTATTATGTGCCCCTTCAGAAACCAAAGCAAGGTTAAAGGGTAGCTATTGGCGAAGATTGGTAACGGTAATTTTAGGTTTTAGTGGTGGGTAGTGTTATAGGGTGGAAAGGCTAATTTTAAGGTTTAGGAGTGAGGACTGGTGTTGGGTGGTAATGGAAATATTAGGGTTTAGTGGTTAAGGGATAGGGGTAATTTATAAATGGGAGGGTCTGGGGGGTCCCCCCCAAAAAAAGAAAAAATTAAACTTAAAACCAATTAAAATTAAAAGCTTGTCTGGTGAAAAACCCTTAAAATTCTGAAATGTTCCTAAAATGCAGGACCATCCATAGACTGGTGTAAATTTTCACTAAAAGATCCATTTGCATTTGCGAGTAAATTTAGCCTCAAGCAATTATTATTATTATTTTTTTACAGAGTTTTATATAGCGCAAACTTGACCCGAATCGGGTACCAGAGCGCTTTACATAGCACCAGTTGCATTACATGAGGACACATAAATTTGTATTTTTTTTTGGTTAGGCACGGGGAGATCAAGTGATTTGCCCAAAATCACAGGATGTTCAGCATCATTGCCGAGACTCGAATCCAATCCCCCAGGTTCGAGCTCGGCTGCCCTAGCCGTTAGGCCAACTCCTCTCAAGCAATGCTTTAAAGGTAGCGAAAAACTCAAGGGCACCTTAAACCAACATTATACTGATTATGTTTTCTGTAGTCAGAGAAAGAAAAGCAAACACCGATCCCATTATTAAAAGAAAAAAACAGCTTGACATTTGACCTCTTCTTGATCACAAGTTAAACACAGAATTTAAAGGCATCTTAATTTATTGCTCTTACATTTGTGAAGCCCCGAAAATCAGCTCTGTCACGACCCACAGTTTGGGAAACATTCTCAACTAGTATTGTTTGTACTCTCATTTTGCGCCCTCGCTTTTATGCAGGCTTATATTTACAATGCAGCCAATTAACATTGGTTGACACCTTCAGTAGAGGATAACCAGTGCTTAATTTGTAAAGAATTAAGTGCCAGGGCCCTTCTCGGAATGCAACTTCAGCTTGCACCACACATTGCCCCTGCTAGCGTTGCCAATCACATTCCCAACAGAACACCTAACCATCTCACTCCTACAAGAGTAACAATTCAGATTATTTTAGGCCACACGAAGCTATAATAATGGCGTGAGAGGCTGGTATTATTCATTTTCAATGTATATTGTCTTAATAACACCGTTGTTGTGCTCATCTCAAAATCAAAGACAGCGCCACCATGTGGGAGACTGTCAGAAATGGCGGTGCTGACATTTAGGTGCCAGTGCCGGGCAACGGAAACCGCCGGCTCAAATTAAGCACTGACGATAACTACCACTGTTAACGCCCAACAAGGGCTACGTAATAGATAGTTGACAATGCACTAAACAATGAGACGAGCAAGGTTACCATACGTTCTAGTTTATTATCAATCTTGCAAAGTAGACAGTGATACTCATTGGACAGTTTTGTCAACGTTTTGCTTTGTATCTCTTGTATGATTGTTACAATAACTATGTGGAAAAAAGGAACAAAACTACAATAATCCAGATTGCATCATTAAATGAATTTATGAATGAACATCTAAATACTTGTAAGCAGTTTTTGGAATTAGTGCAACTAAATAGGTCTGGAGCACAATACAAATCAACTTCAATATAAACATATAAATACTGGGAGGATAAAGAAGTGTTGATGTAATTTAAGTATTTAATACACCTTGTATGTTCTACTCTTTCCTGCATGATGTTTTTATGTGGTTTATGGATGTGCGAACCCATTGAAAACGGATTTCAAGACAAGTGTATAATATAAAAAACAATTTGTTCACTTTTATGAACCTCATTACCGGAAAACATTAAGTGATAACCCATAAAATGTGTCAGATATTAAAATTTGGAACTTTAGCAAAAAGAGCCATGGAAAATCATGTTTATGAGTGATTGCTGAGTGGCATGTTTAAAAGCTCATTGCAGTAAAATGTCATTTAGGAATTAATGGCCAATACTAGTAAAGTCCTCTTTTCAAACTGTATTATCACAGGGGGGGTCAAAGAGAAAATGAATAAAATATTACCGTGTGGGCATTTATTTTAGATCTGAATGTCAAATAAAAATATTGTAGAAATTGACAATTTATTTACCTACATCTTTAGTTGAAAAGTAAACCTTTAGTTAAAAACTAGACGTAGCAGAATAACAATAATAAAATCATTTATGACTTTTGATTAAAAAAGTTTTGTAAAAAATCGAATCTATTTACTGTCTTTCTTCCTAAAAGTACAACTGTTGTCTATAAAAGGATTACAAATCAGCATCCAAATTTCAACCAGATATGTATTCCAGTAGTTTTTTTCAAAGAGCTGCAAGACAATATTGAGGGACATATTTATGAGAGGCTTGTGTCATGTTTGTCTGAACTGGGGTTGCGGAGTGAGCTAAAGAATGATGATGGATTAAACCCAGATCAGTTGACTGGGGGTGAGTGTTTGCAATGTTCAACACTCCGTCCATCATCCCCCTTGGTTTTGCTTGTGTCATGTTTGCACCACACAAAGTAGTACATGCTTGACTCAAACCTCTATGTCACTTTGCACAGCTCTGAGAGTCTTAAAAAATCAGAAGTAACGCAACACAGCACAACTCATGGTGTTGCGTTATCCTGCCCTGGGAAAGCATTCCATGGGCGTTGTTTGGATGTTTCCCACAATCACATGTTTTTTTTATATATTCCCCGATTTGCCAGTACTGGTAAACCTGGGAATGCACCAAAAAGTTACATCTTCCCGGGGGAGGAGTGACGAGGAGAAATCTCTATTTTTTTCTCTTTCTATGTATGCTGCATTCTGCGCTCACATTGAAAAAGGAATATGCCCCCCAGGATTGTTTTTGCGCAGGAAGTTGCCCCTTTCTGAACAAAAACAATCCTGCATGCAAAACATGCACCCTTGCTCCATGGGAAAAGGGTGCCTGCTTTGACATTAGGCTCTCAATAGGGAGCCAGCACATGAGAAAGGACAGGAATGTGCTGTATTGCCTAAAATACGATGCATTCCTGCCCTTTCAGTGTCATGCAGTGCAGCACAGCAATGTGACTTGCTGTGCTGCACTACATCACTTTACTCATAAATGAGCCCCTAAATTTACATTTGCATATGGAACATGAATCTACTGTTACATCTGCAATATTTCAAAATTGAGATGCAGAATTATTGGCAACTATTTTCTTGATTCCTTGCTTGAGACTCCTTAACTAAGGAAATGTAAAATCAGTTTACTTCAGGACGATCATTGATTGTAACTAATATTGATGCACTTTGGGCAAAAGGGGTCACTGTAACGCCTGTATTTCACGCAGATTTAGAAAAGTCCTAGAAAGAAAACAGTATTAAAAAAATCTGGGCTACCAACCTGCTATGGTATGCACCCTCTGCAGCTTGATTATGGTATTTTGGGCCAGATGTATGTAGGGAAGGCTTTGTGGTTACCAAATAGCAACATTTTGCAATTTGGTAATCACAAACATCCATGTACATATGAGTATTTCACATGTATTGCGAGACCTAATGGGTATCAAATAGGCCTACTTCACTAATATTCTTGAGATACGTCTCGATTTGCAACCCATTGGGAACCGCAAAAATCACAGGGATGGTGGCCTGCTTGGGTCAGCAGACCACCATGTTTGTGATTACTTTTCAATAAAGCAATGTTTTCTTGTTTTTTTTTTTAATGCAGCCCATTTACATTAAAGGAAAACGTTTAAAAAAAAATGAAAAGTTTTCTTCACATTTTTTAAAGAGTAGACAGTTGTCCGTGGGACCACTGCCTAATCTTAAAAAACGTTTTTACAAAACATTCACACATACTACTGCGATTCGGTATTAGGAATGGGTGCCTTAAACAAGCACCTTCCTAATACTGAATCGCAATCCCTATTTGCGATTCAGTAATAGGTTACCAAAGTGCAAACAGGGCTTGGTACATTTAAAAAAGCCTTCTTTAATTTGCAAATGGCCCGATTCTGTGAATTGGGCCGTTTGCGACTGAAATATAGCTTTGTACATCTGGCCCTTTCGTCTGCAGCCAATCAAACAGATATGCTGGAAACATTGACTGGTGCCATTATTAAGGAAAATGCTCATCCTCTCAAC
Organism: Triturus cristatus; assembly: GCF_964204655.1. Lineage (NCBI taxonomy): Eukaryota > Metazoa > Chordata > Amphibia > Caudata > Salamandridae > Triturus > Triturus cristatus. Next base: position 1,024,949,298 of record NC_140594.1, read on the forward strand.
AGAGCTCTTACAAAATGTCTTACTCAGTGTATTAAATCTCATGCTTAAGTCATCGCTGTTACAATTATGAAACAGTGATGTTCTCCGCAGAGATCATTCAGGCACACCCTCTTTACCTAGTATGAAATATGTTAATGGGGCTTCATTGCACAAGAGATTTGCTGTTGGGTTTTAACTTGCACCAGCACTTTAGACTCTAAGTAAGACTTGAGGTATGAGTCTTAAACTTACTTGCACAAACATTTCAAGGCCCTGTGCATTGTTTACAAGGCCTTGCACCACATAGGTCCTTCATTTCTTCAGAAGCTCTTCGCATGGAACCAACCGACCAGACACCTTCGGTCGATGGGGGCAAGATTACTGCTGGTACCTAGAATTCGTACAGCCCATTAGGGAGGCCGGAGCTTCTATTATGGCGCATCAAAACTGTGGAATTCTCTGCCTTTGGAACTTAGGAAAATCAGTTCCCTGATTGGCTTTAGAAAGCAATTAAAAACCTGGCTTTTCCAGTACTAGGTGCTAGCTTGTGGCTTGTATTTCCTAGCGCCGAGACACCTCAGGGTATTTGTGCGCTTTTATAAATCTTATTAACATTAACATTTCCATTAGTACATCAGAGCTCTGATTTACAAAGGACTTACTTTGCCCTTGCATCACGTTAGTTGACACAAGGCAATGCAGGCCGTTAAATCCCATTTGCCACGCAGAGCTAGCTTGCATCGCTCTGTGTGGCATAGCCTCTCCTCCCTTGAATCTATCACTAGTCAATAGTAGCTCTTTGTGCCCTCCACTTTGAAGAACGTTGCTCATTAGTGCAAAGAGTTTGATTGCACCATTCAGAATGCACACTGGTATTCTTTATTGACGTACGATTACTTAAAACCTTCACAGTAAAACACATTAAATAGCTAAATTACAATAGAGTGCACCATGCCAGCATGGGCGCAGTTTTTAGCAGTATGCTCCTAAAATAGACTGCATTACCATGAGTTTAAAGTTATGTATGTGCTCCAGGTCACCCCAACATTTGCTTGGACCTGTGGGGCAAGAAAAAACCCTATTTACATGAAATTCATCGATCAATTGTTACCAGGTCTGATTGAACTCCCTTCGAGGACCGACTCTTTCTTGGCCACGCTGCTTAGGATGCATTATAAATTAAGTAAGAGTCTGGTTTAGGCACATGTGTTATTGACAGGGATGGTTGGTCTGCTAGCCAGTCTGATCAAGAACAGGCGTCCAGGGGATAAGAGCCATAATGTCTACATGATGTAGGGTGTTATCAGCTATTAATGCCCTTTCTCTCATTTTTCCCCTAGCTTTAGGTTAAGGCTTATACTTACAATGCACCACCAACAACGGTCGATAAGCTTTGATTAATACATAGTTCACAATGCATTAAATAATGGTATGAGCAAAGGATAACAGACTATCTGGTGTATCATCAAGTTTGAAATCAAAACAGTAATACTCCTTGGACGATGTTGGCTATGTTTTGCTTTTTTTTGCTTTGTGTCATCATTGTCCTAACTCTCATGTCCCAAAATGAATAAATAAAAACGGCTATTGAGATTGCATCTTTAAATATATACAAAATGTTTAAGTCCTGAACACCAAATACTTGGGGGGCATTTTTAGAATAAGTGTGAAAAACGGTTCTGGTGCACAATGCATATCAAGTGCAACACAAACATATAAATATGGCAAGAACAAAAGAAGAGATTATGCAATTTAAGAATTGAATGCATTATGTATCTTATACTATTTCTTGCATGATTTATTTAATGTGGGTTATGGATACGCGAACCCATAATATTCTCCTTGTTGAAAACATATTACTGCCTATCGTATAACTGAGAACAAGCCACAGTGCAAAATATAATGAATCAATTTGTTCAGTTTTATGAACCTCATTATGGGAAAAATTTCTGTGGTACCCCATAAAATCTGTAATACATTAAACCCTGGAACTATCAAAAAAGCAGTGAAAGCTAAGGTTTATGAGTGATTGCTGGATGTCAATTTTAACAACACATCTCAGTAAAATGTCATTTGAAAATCAATGACAAACACTGATAAAGCCTTTTTATCAAATGGCATCATCCTAGAGGGCAGCCAAAGGGATATAGAAAAACACATTATAGTGTGGTCATTTATTTTGTTTCTGAATGTCCAAATCCATTATGTAAAATGAGAATATTGTAGATCATACGTGGATAATTTTGGAAAGTAGATCCTCATTTGCAAAATAATAGAATTAGAATCCAAACAATTTCATCTTTGTTTGGATGAAAAAAAATTTGAATAAACATCTGCTTTCAGCTGTGCTTCTAAATGTATAACTGCTATGTATAAAATAACCATAAATCACCACTCACATTTCAGCCAGCATTTTATCCTATATATATCTTATATCCCACTTGATACTACTTGATGCAGCTGCTACATCAGCATTAATTCTAAACCGAGATGCTGGACTTACAAAATAAATAATGGCTATTGGCAACTTTTTTTTTTTTATTCCTTGCAAGAAAGTCCTGAACTCAGAAGACTTAAAATAGTTCACTTATTCTTGATTGGAGGCGAAAGGCATTGCCTTAGTTCAAGAGTTGCATTTTTGTCATAGTTCTTGAACTGTGCTAATTACGTTTTTGAAAGGTACAAAGAAGGAACATTTTTTTAACTATGGAATTGTGGGTATGTTTTGAATGGTGCTTTCTCTGAATCCAAGCTCTTAAATATTTATGGGGCATCCACTGCTAAAACAGCTTCCGTCTTGGGTCAGAATTCCATTTAGTTTGCTACAAATTCTAGTCAGGGCAGGAACTAGACGTCTTTGCTTTAAGCTAAGTTAAATATAAGACTCAGGACCTTTATTTTAGTAAATTGACTTTTACCTCTTGTTATGTTACAGCACTTGAAAATGTGAATAAGAAAAACAGAGTTTTAAGGATGGTCAATCCTACCTTGAAATATATTACAGGAATATTTGGATATTTGAATATTTTTTTACTAGTAACTTCTACGAGGAAATGCAGAAGATGATCATGCTATTTTTATTGAATATTTTCCTAAGGTGAAAGTATGAATGATTATCTCTCTTTGTCAAGAAGGTGCTTTGAGTCAAATTATGTCGAAAATCGTCAAGAGATCCTTCTCTTCTATTTAAGGTTTACCTTCCAGGGACAGAGATATGATTATTTCAATGCTGAAATAGTTCAAGCAATTATGTTGATTTTATAGAATGACAGCAATGACAGAATAATGGCCATTGGATGAATGAAATGCAAACGTCTATGGTCATACTATATAGATAGGATGTTCAGGGAGCAGCTTGTAATATCACAGGGCCAACAAAGAATACTATATCAAAAATCAACAAGAGGGTAATTCTACTCTCTTGTATGAACTAGGAAAAAAAAATATTTTTTAATTGTCGTGTGGATGGTGAAATACCGTGCAATACACCAAGGATAGGGTTCCATTGTTAATCTTCAACTGGTTTTGACACTGTTGTTTGGTTTGTTTTCTCTGATAAGAGGGGTTTAAACAATTGCTATTCCTTCTCGAGATCATCAAGTAATGTATGTCAGCTTGACAGTCCTATTTTGCAGGACAAAATTGGAATTTAAGATTAAGGGAGAACCTTATTCAAGTTGCTAATTTACCTTTGTGACTCCTCATGAAGAGAACAATGTGCAGGTAAGTAATAAAACTGTGGTCTGGTCAGATAAGTTGGTGAACGTTTTTAAAGTGTCTGCATTTTGGAATAATATTGTCCACATTGATAGATGATAAGCTAAAGGGTGCCATCAATAATGTTTCAGCAATAAAAACAGGATGTGATTACAATATTAAATGTGATCATTAAAATACATTATTAATTTCCTATTTCTCATAAAGTCTCTGAAAATAAGAAGGCATAGGAAACATTGTCAGGAATTATGCGAATCCTTTTCAGATTTGTTTGTTTTTTGCTTCTGGAATTGTGATTGCGTGGATATGATGACTATTGAGGCTGTGAAGAGATATACAATTTTGAATGTATTTGCAAAATACAATAGTGGAAATATGGGGAAAAGAATGTTCTGCATGGCAATAATGGGGCTAGTGGTCTCTGCCAGGTACCATGTCTGGAATTTTGGAAGAAATGTTTAGGTCCCCATTCTGGGTTTTCCTGCACTTTCTCTTTTCAGCAGTTTCCTCAGTTGAACACGTGTCATTATCTCCTGGCAACATTTGCATAAGCAGGAGGGAATATTTGCAAGCCGTTATCGCCACAGGAACTCCACTTTTCTTGATCTTCCTGGGGTGATAATACCTTTGCCTGATTTACAAGGCGGTGTTAAGCCACTTAATCTGGCCCCCTTTCATGCTACACTTGGGACTCGATTCCGTTCTGGGTCGGAAATTCTGCAGCCCGACACGGATCCAGATTTAACTCCGACCGAAACGTATAAAGGGCTTCCTAATGGCTGAGTACGATGCCATGGTTGTCCTTTATAAACGACTTGGGGGCCGATTCCGATCCTGGAAAAACATGTTACAAACCGTCGGTCGGAGGGTTTTCTCCGTCCGACTCGTACCCGGTAAAAACACCATACAAACTTGCAAGTACGATTCGCACGGAAACACCATTTCCGTACGAGTTGGAAAAAACACCGACCGACTGCAAAATACATACGAATGTGATCCGGGACACCGCGGACGTGACGTCCGGACGGAGTTAGGCATGTTTTAACGTCCCAGCAAGTACGATTCGTACCGACAGCAGTCCGGACGGCAATATTTTTACGGCACCCAAAAAGTGCCGGAAAAGCGAAGTACACCACGATGCGAGCGGAATAGGGGGCCCGGTATGCGCCGTCCCCCCACAGCCCCCCCACGGATGGACGCGCCGTCCCCCCCAGCCCCCCCAGCCCCCCCGCGGATGGACGCGCCGTACCCCCAGCCCCCCCGTGGAAGGACGCGCCGTACCCCCCCAGCCCCCCGTAGGTACGGTGCGGACCCCCACCTGTGTATGTACGGTGCGTACCCCCACCCGTGTAGGTACGGCGCGTACCCCCACCCCCGTAGGTATGGTGCAGACACCCAGCGCTACACGCTGGGGGTCTGCACCGTACCTATGGGGGTGGGGGTACGCGCCGTACCTACACGGGTGGGGGTCCGCACCGTATCTACGGGGGTGGGGGTACACGCCATACCTAAATGGGTGGGGGTACGTGCCGTACATACACGGGTGGGGATACGCGCCGTACATACACGGGTGGGGGTCCGCACCGTACATACATGGGTGGGGGTACGCGCCGTACATACACGGGTGGGGGTACGTGCCGTACATACGCGGGTGGGGGTATGCGCCGTACATACACGGGTGGGGGTACGCACCGTACATACACAGGTGGGGGTCCGCACCGTACCTACGGGGGCCTGGGGGGGTACGGCGCGTCCTTCCGCGGGGGGGCTGGGGGTACGGCGCGTCCATCCGTGGGGGCTGGGGGGGACGGCGCGTACATACGGGGGGTGGGGGGGACGGCACGTACATACGGGGGGCTGGGGGGGACAGCGCGTACCGGGCACCTGTTTGGACGTCTCCATGGTTGCTATAGGAGTTCGCTCCGGACGGTCTTTTTACCATACGGTTGTACAATCGGACGGACGGCATGAATCGTACTTGCGCGCTCGGACTTCAGTTTTCAGATTCGTACGTAAAAATGTCCGGGGACGTGTCGGACACCTTTTCCGACCTGAGGACGTGTCGGGGAATTTACCCAATGCGATTCGTATTGACTTTTTAACATACGAATCGTACTTGCCAGTTTGTACGGGACTTGTACGATTCGTACGGTAAAAAATCCAGATACGATTCGTACGGGGAATATTTTTCCAGGATCGGAATCGGCCCCTTAGTCGTAATCAAAATTACAGCCGATTCAAAGGGAAAAGAGCCAGACGGTCCTAAATAATCCCACATTGGCCTGTATCAACACGACACGCGCGATACGTACACGAACGATGCCACATAGCCTCACATCAACACGACACGAGCGAATCCGTACACAAACCATGCCACATAGCCTCACTTCAACACGACGCAATAGACTTGTACACAAACCATACCACATAGCCTTGCATCTACACGACTCGAGAGACTCATAAACAAACCATGCCACATAGCCTCGCATCTACTTAACATGAGAGAGACTCATACACAAACCATACCACATAGCCTCACATCAACACGACGCAAGAGACTCGTACACAAACCATGCCACATAGCCTTGCATCAACATGACGGGAGAGACTCGTACACAAACCATGCCACATAGCCTCATATCTACAGGCCACGGGAGACTCGTACACAAACCATGCCACATAGCCTCACATCAACACGACGCGAGAGACTCGTACACAAACCATGCCACATAGCCTTGCATTAAGACGACATGCGTGACTCGTACACAAACCATGCCACATAGCTCACATCTACACGATGCGAGAGATTCGTACACAAACCATGCAACATAGCCTTGCATCTCGACGATGCGAGCGAATCGTACACAAACCATGCCACATAACCTTGCATCAACATGATGCAAGAGACTCGTACATGAACCATGCCACATAGCCCAGCCTGGATGGAACAGACTCGGACAACACCAAGGACACAGAAACAAGCATCAGGTGTGGCCAAAAATAACTACCATGAAATGAAAAGTTCAAAACCTTCATCATAGAAAAAGACAAAAGACTTCCAAAAAAAGCAATGTCATCTCCAAAAAAACTTGGAATTTAAATAATAAGACACACCTACTACTCCACCTATATAAAGGGACCAAACATTTCCTACCACCATTTGCTGCTCCAACAGACATGCTATCAGACCACACCACTACATAGACAACTCATCTACCTACTACATACACACACAACTCATCCACCACACAAACTCCACACAACTAGCACCACACAAACACACCCTCACTCACACTCACTCACCTTCAACTTCACCCACACCTCCACCTACAACACCACCCACACCCATCACCATGCCACCAAAGAAGAATCCATAGTTCACACCAGATGAGCTGAAAGTCATGATAGATGAGATCCTCAGGGTGGAGCCCCAGTTATTTGGCAGCTTGGTCCACCAGACCACCCAGTCCCAGAGAACCAAGTTGTGGGTACGAATTGCCAACAGAGTGAATGCTCAAGCACCGGCCATGCGCACAAAGTCGGATATCCAGGCACGTTACTATGATGGATGCAGGCAGGTCAAGAAGCTCATTGGCAAAGAACATTTCGTGAGCCAGCGGACTGGCGGAGGCCCCCCTGCCAAACCTGTGTATTTCACCTCCTGGGAGGAGAAGGTGTGGGACATCCTACCAGTGGAGCGGCTAACTGGATTATCTGGACTACAAGAGCCTGGTGAGTACATACTGAACTAGCCAATATTGACAGCAAATCCACAGTCACAGGCATCACTGTCAAGGACATAGACATACAAATCACTGTTAGCAAGACAGAACAACATTAATTAACCTGCATGTGATGGGCATGCCTGTCTGTCCAAGAAAAGTAAATGCCAAACAGCTGTAATACCTAACTAGTACCACACCCACCCCACCCCCAACCGTCACACCTGTGACTCTGCTGTCCCTGACAGTGAATGACAATGCACAGGCAAAATGGCTGACACTGGACTCTCGTGGGGATCACAAGGCCCTGTATGCACTTGGGCCCATTTGGACTTCAGGCAACACTGTCAGACAACTGAGCCTGTACCTTCCCATTCACTGGATATAACACATAGTCCCAGGGGGTCCAGTTGTCATAATTTTCAGTGACTGCATATACCATCATGCCTTGGCCTAAACACATCTCCTCAAGCAGAACAAAGTGCACACATGTGACTAGGCAGTCCATGAAAGGGAAAGGAAAAGTACAGGCAAGATGGCTACACAGGGGCTACATCAATGTAGTCACAGCCAGTACTTGGGCTCCTCACACAAATACACACACCCATCCACCTCAACAGTACATATCCACACACAGACAGGAAAAGCACAGTCATAGGTGTGCTCCACGTGAAACCTGGGGAGGTGCGCGGAGGACATTACATGGTGTAAGTATCAGTAAGAGCACATAACACTAACCACACACAATGAAACAGACATCAAGGACAATGTCCATCTGACTGTAAATATAAGGTCCACAGCAAGATGGCCCACACTGTTGCATGTTGTCATGTGCCCAAGGCATTGATGTGAATTTTCATCGAACATCATCATGCAGCTGTGTCAGCATCCTTGCCACTACACAGGCCTCACTGTCAGTGATCCCCTGTCAATAAGGAGTAAGTTTGTCTGTTTTGGAAGAGTGGTAAAAGTCACCACTGCATAACTCAAGCACTTAACACACTGTACCTCACCGCACTGACCATGAAAAAGCAAGTCATCACCCTTTGTTAAGACATCTGTCCATGTAGGACAAGTAGTATGTACATGATGTGATCATGTGCAATGCTAAACTGCAACACAAAAGTAGCACAGAAAGATATTAACATGTGTGCAATGTGATGAGAAATATCAACACCATAATGTATCTTCACATAGCATACATTTCAAAAGCATGCGATTACAACACGGGCCAAACAACTTGTCACATTGCAGTTAGGCCTGGGCGGTAAATTCCGTTCCGTTCGCGGAATTTGCGGAATTTGGGTAATTTCGCGTTCTGCGGAGAACGCGAAATTGCCCAAAAATCTGCGTTCCGCGACTTCGCGAAATTTTTTGCTTGTTCGCGTTCTCAATATGCGTGTTCGTGAGATATTTCACCCCGAGCATGCAAACAGCGATCGCGAACAGGAAAAAAGTATCGCGAACAAGCAATTCCGCGTGTTCGCGGAATTTTTGCGTGTTCGCGGAGATTTTTTACCATTTCGCGGAGATTTGCGTAACGCGATTACGCAAATTCCGCCCACCCCTAATTGCAGTACACCACGCCACACATCACAACCACTTGCATTAGAGTCAGGGCCGGAATACGTATTGATACAACTCACCATTACAACTCCAGTGTGCCCAACAGAGAGGAATGACTATAGGAATCAAATAGTGGCATTCAACATGTTTGTGCGTCAATCACTGCAGGTCAATGTAATGACTTCTGTTGCGATGTACTGCCATGTAACATTGTGGTCATTGCAACAAACGCCATGCTAACGCATGTGTTGTGACGTATGTGATGTACTTGCTGTTTCACATCAACACAGCCAAAGAAAAACATAGTAATTGCTGAGAGATACAGGAGGGTGGGTATGTATGTGTCCACAGCAATGTGACTGGTGTAAACATGCACAAACGCAGAAACGCATGCACAAATCTAGGTAAACATCTGAATTGGAATTGTACATTTGTCATTTTAAATACACAGATGTATGAAAATACAATATACCGGTGTCATGCACAGGGTGTCACTTGACAGTCAATGTCTATGTACAGTCAAGGTAACAACATGCTCAGAAAATCACATCTTCACTAAGTCATAATGAAACATGAACAAATAGTCCAGCGTCTGTGACAATTGATGAGTGCAAAATGTTTGAAAATTCCACTGAATGTACTACATCTCTCATTTCTGTGTATGATACGTTGACATGTGTAAATACAATACTAACAATGTGTCTCCCCTCTACACACAAGGAATCCTGATGTGAGGCCAGACACTGAACAACAATCTGAGGCCCAGGCTACGGATGATACTGAGACTTCCAGTGTGTCTGTCTCGACGTCCTCCTCGGACGATGACGAACAACCTGGCATCTCCAGTGTGGGTCAGTAACAACAGCAGCCCCAGCGACCACTCATGCAACATCTGTGAACATCCAGATGCCCAGGACCAGCACAGACACACCAAGACCACCCAACCCTGGAAGAACAGCAACACAGGCCACCCCGGAGTTGGCAGGCAGCATCACCCCTGACAACGATGAAGGAGGACCTGGCCTGTCTGTGCGTGCCACGCCAGGTTCTGTTCGTGCCAGTAGGGTTATGGGTGGTGTGAGGGTGCGTGGTGGGAGGACATTACCACCAGCTGGTGCTGATGAGGACCCACAGCTGACTCGCATCTTCCATGCGTATCAAGAATGCACCAGAGACTTTGGGCAGGTTGTTGGGATCCTCAAGGAAATCAAACAGTAGCAGGCTGGGCATTTTGACCAGATGGACCAACATACGGAACGTATGGAGTCCAACTGGTCAAAAATAGATGACCTCACTGTGGTGCAGAGGGACTTAGTCAGCAGCATCCACCCGATAGCTACCAACATGCCACCACCTCCCTGTGTTCCCCCTACATCTGTTGCCTCAACATCTGCAACTGCCACAGGGAGAGCTGAGGGCACTGGCGGTGAGTCTCCTTCAACGCAGCAGCCTGCAACTGAGGGTCCCCCTCCTCCGAAGAAGAGGGGATGTCAGTGGAAGAGGGACAAGAGACAGTGATGGCCATGTATCCCCCCAGGAAGGATAGAAATGCAAATTATATCCTCCTGTGTGTGCAAACCATACACTCTGTTGACAGTCACTGGACTCCCCCACATGGGTTGGAGGGTCCAATCTGGACAATATTCTAAAATGACTGTGGACTTTGCTCTGAGACTGCTCATCGATCACAACATACCAACTCATCCGTGAACTTCGGATTACTAATATGTACAGTACTTACCCTTGTAACATTCATCACATGCACTTAACTACATTCACATTCACACAATACATGAATCATTTGTCTATTCTGGAATGTCCAGTCAAAATGTAACATGTCGCATATAAGGGACAAACACGACAAGGTAAACACAACACATCTAGTACCTGCCACATATATTCATTGCCTCCACTGTTGTAAGATTGAACCATTGAACTGCACAAACACAAATAATTGTCTTATGAAATTAACATCAGGATATGTACACAGGTTATATATTAATGTTGGATGTTTGGAAACAGACAAGGCACACCTCTATATGGATCACAGGTATATTGCACAGCCACAAGCACTTGCCCACAACACAAGCCAGAGAAGATGACAGTGTCAATGACCACGTTGAACCAAAATAATCAGGAAAAGGAAATTACAGAAAAGAGTGTGTATCACTGATTCATGATCAAAATGAATTTACAATATTGCAACTGCATAGTGTGTCTCCAAGCTCACACGTATCCACACAACAGCCAAAGGAGCCTGTGAAGGAGAGACAGAAAACAGTCTTGAATACAACATCCAGTCTAAGACATCTGTAAAAAAATGTACGCTAATATTCATTGTAAAATCTTTACAACAGCTAGGAGTAATGTCAACACTGGACTGGTGACCATAGTGACTCAACATACATGGTCCAAAAGCAATGATCATGTCAAGTTGCATGCACTCACACTTATCCAAACATAGCCTGCGACATACACATATCATGTTAAAAAAAGGCATAATCAAAGAATCTTAGAATACTAACACTTGTGTAAAAAAGTTGTTAATGAGCCGTCTCCTACTATCCTCCTCCTCTACCTCCTCCTCACTGGCCACGTGCCCCAGGCCTGTATCCTCCCCTGCTGAAGGCAGTTGGTCCCCGTTATCTTGGATGAGAGGTAGCCCCTTCCTGACTGCCCAGTTTTGTAGCATGCAACATATTATGATGATTTTGCACACCTTTTGTGGTGCATACTGGAGAGATCCTCCGGTCCGGTCCAGGCAGCGAAATCTTGGCTTTAGCAAGCCAAATGTCTGCTCTATCACTCGCCTGGTCCGCCCATGTGCCTCATTGTACCGTACATCTGCAGGGGTCACAGGGTTTCTCAGTGGTGTCAGCAACCACGGCATGTTGGTGCATCTAAAGTCTCCTACATTTAACACATGAGACAAATCTGTTGGTGCAAAGTAGGGTACAACATGACATACAGATTACACACACCAGAAACAGACAACATCACTCACCAACAAGCCATGCACGCTCATTTTGCAACTGCCACATCATCTGTGGGATCCATCTATTTCTATTAATGTGTGCATCGTGGGCTGATCCAAGGAAACGCACACAGACATGTGATATGATCATGTCGGAGAGACATACCACCAGGGCATTTATGGAAGGAAAGTGTTTCCGATTTCTGTATGTCTGTTCATTGGCCTGTGGTGCTATCAAAGCCACATGTGTCCCATCTAATGAGTCTATGACATTTGGCATGTGTCCCAATGCATAAAAGTCAGCTTTAATCCCTGGAAACTGCTGTGGTGTTGGGAACCGGATGTAGAGGTTGAGATATCGCAACATGGCCTCACACACATCACGGAGCACATGACTAAATATAGTCTGTGACATCCCACCAGCAGTAGCCACAGTATGTTGGAATGTTCCTGTGGCAAAGAAATGAAGAGCCACCATCACCTTAACTTTGGGGGTCAGGGAAAAGGGATAAGTGTGTCCAGGTAGCACAACGGGGGGCCATCTGTTCTGCCAAATTCTCAATCAGCCGTCTTGTGAATCTGTAGCTTCTGATGGTGTACCATTCGACCATGGTCTCTCTCTAGGTCGGGGAAGGGTCTGTGGACAGCTGGACTCTTGTGAGACATTTGTAGAAGGATTTCAACAAATTGATATCAAACGTTCAAATCTTGCTACTGACATTCAAAAATTAAACTACATCTCCAGGGCAACACACAATCAATTCATATGTATGAGATGGAGCCAATACACAATTGACAGCGATGTGACCCTGGTAAACCTCCCATGTTGTCATGTAATACTCAACAATAACAGTGGTGAACTGTGACTGATCACTGGCATCTGTCACTGTCCATTTGATCAAACGTCACATACTCAAAACACAACTTATGACTCATCAATATGTAGATGTATGTAACACCCATCACATGTTTGGAAGGTACACAGATGTGGCTCATGTCTTGCAACCGAGCGGGAACACACGTTACAGACAGCTTGTCACCATGCACTGCACTGTCTTGGAGTGGTCAACCTCATGCTGACATGTCAGACATACATGTACAATAACATACACATCATCAACAGGAAGTGTAACTCATATGTATCTTCTCTATGCCTACATGTAAATCAGTGCCTCAAATACACAACACCTACTCACATGACTAATACAAGATGATGACTCTGTCTGAATATTGTGAAAACATTAGCAAGTCAGTGTCGGTGTAGTACAAGATTCATATACCATGCATACACTCAACATTTAATCACACAATGGTCTTTTCTACACATGAGGCACAGGGTCAGACTGATTTGCATATGGCCATGTCTGAACTGGGGTGGCAGAGTGGGCTAAAGAACGGTGATGGATTAAACCCAGATCAGTTGACTGGGGGTGAGTGCTTGCAATGTTCAACACTCCGTCCATCATTTCCTTTGGTTTTTGCTTTTCTAAACATATCCAGAAAATGCAGTGAATATGTGTGGAAGTGACCTGGGTTGACACGACAATCCCCTGGGACTGTGTCCAAGCATAGGAGGGTGATCTGTGAAGTGGCCACTCACAGTTGCTATGTACAACACAAACAATGCACTTGGTGCACATAAGCTTTGTCAATCATGGGAGTGTGTGCACTCAGGTTCCATTTCCATTCTGACATGTGGTTCATAACATCCAGACAGGTTCTTCATAATGACATGAACATTTGCCTTAATGTCTGACATGATGAGTGAACATTGTAGTGTACCAGAGCCACAACCGGGCCGAGGCAGACGCATCGAGTGGGGGTTCAAAACAATAGCGTTGGACGCGGGTGGGTAGACCATGGACGCGAGATCCACATCTGGGCTGAGGCGGACACATCGAGTGTGTGTTCAATACAATGGCATTGGACGCGGGTGAGTATAGCATGTACATGTGAGCCACATCTGGGCCGAGGCGGACGCATCGAGTGTGTGTTCAATTCAATGATGTTGGACGCGGGTGCATATAGCATGGACGCGTGAGCCACATCCGGGCCGAGGCGGATGCATTCATCGGCTGTTGGTCGTCATGGCAACAGACGCACATTTTGCATCGTGTACGAATAACGTGCTGAAAAATGCAGTTGAATTTAAACACAGATGTATCAAAGTATATGTTGTGGTGATCAGCAGATTTTGAACATCGCGGTGGGCGTGTACGATGCATGCAATGTGAGGATTGGACTAATTCATACAATGCGAACTACTCGGACGTATTGCTTTGGAGGCATGTTACAGAGTACGGCTCTGCTGCACAGATATAAGACAGTATGTTCCCAAGATTTTTCACTTTCCTGCACTACATGTTATTTGACTGCACTTCTACATCTCTCTGCTGCTGTCTCTGCATCCTATTGGAGTCACCATGGCATGTACTGTGGAGAGGGCCCCTGCATTTACTGAAGAGGAGAAACAGGCCCTGCTGGACAGCCTTCTCACACAGTACAGCAAGCTATATGGCAAACCAGGGGAGCAGGTGAGTGTTGATTATACAGCATGTACAAAAAAGAATGTCAAATACCTGTCGCTCGAGCACTGTGATCCCAATTCCCAAGGGCATGCATGCGTAGATATTTTGAGAAAGTCTTACAGTGCATAGACATTTATGCACAGATAAGGTAAAGTGAGGTAGTGTATGTTTTGGTTCAGACTTCCCTGCACTGTTCTCATGTTTTGCAGGGAGGTATTCACTCAGGACAACTGCCCACGAGGATACTTGTCTTCCCTTCAGACATGAAATGCCAGTCTGACCATGACTAATATTTCCATGTGTGTGATGCTCATGATCTCTCAGATGGAGTAATGGTGTATCCCCAGGTCATCCTTCCATGTCAACACCCACCAGAAGGCAGAGATTTGGCTGACCATCACCCGTGCCGTGCGATCGGTGGGAGCCTACCATTGCCACTGCCGCCAATACCAGAAGAGGTGGCAGGTCTCTGTGACTGGACGCGGAAGATCGCAAGGGTCCAGCTGAAGCTTTCCCACCCTCGCAAGAGGGGAGGACGATGGACACTGACCCCCCACATGTTGAGGATTCTTGCGGTGGTCTTCCCTGACCTTGATTGGTAGTTGAAGGCCGGACAGCAGCAAGAAGGGGGTGAGTACATGCAATGTCTTTGTACTAGGTATGTACTGCTTGTTTCCCTCCCTCAGCCTGCTCACCCTCTCACGGGTCATTTGTCTACTTGGACAACACTTCTTGTGCAATTTCTGAGTAGCCCCCATTATCATATGATGGCCAGGTGTGCCCCTCCCTGTCTGTGACATGTGTCACTTAGGATCTGTGTATGTGCAGTACACCAAGGTTATTTTGATCAGCACCATTTACAAAAGGTGCATAGAGTTTACCAACATGAGTGCAGTAAAAGTCTGACATGTGTCCACACATTGCCTGTAATATGATCAGTGCTCTGTGTGTAACATACATATAGCTTTGAAGAGGCAGATCTTGAGAAACACTGGTGCTTGAGAGATATGCTACACACCCGTGCAGCAGGTGAGACCTATGTTGAAGCCTCAGACAATTCCAATACATAATTGTCCAAAGGGGTGTAGTCACCTGCATGTTGCTCCATGTAATCCCACATTTGACACGGCCCAAGGACCAGTATGCCAACTGAGCCCAAATGAGTCGATTCTCATGTGTCTGAGTCTGTGACAGCGTGAACATGCCTGACTTTGTACAAGAAGACAGGTAGTTGATACATCTAATCTGGACAGACAGCAAAATCTTTTAATCTGGATAATATACACAGGACGGAACATGTGTGTCTCATACCGTGACTCGAAATAATGTTGGCTTTGATATCTATGCTCAGGCAGCTTCACTTCATTCCTGGTTACTATGAAAGATGTCCTGTGGACAGATGTGTTCATTAATGTAGTCCAATGCCAAAGTAGCCCAACATGACCTTGTCAGTGTCTTGAACTTGGGGGTTGCAGAAAGGGGATGTGTAAACTTGAGCACTACAGATGTGGCATGGAAGGGGATATCATGTTTGTGACACAGTGCTGACTTAAACCTTGTGATTCACTGGCCAGCTAACAATTGTCAGTACAGACTGTTTTGCAGACATACGAGTAGCACTGTATGCCACATTGATAGATTGTGAAGATGCACTTTTTGAACAGGTCTGTTGTCCTGCATTCAGACATTTATTGCATTGACATTCATTACATGTGCCCAGCTTGATGTTTGGTGATATCAGTATTTTAGACATGACTACTTTGCTATCAGTCCATCCCATTTGCTATGTCACTTCCAGTCTCCCTTAAATGAGAAAAGCTATGTGAGTAATGACACATTACAATCATGTGCATCACAGATCAGACGACCGGCAACGAAATGCGTTTTTGGTCATGTATTTCGTGGTCCATGTTACACATCAGACAAATGTTTCCATTGCCTGTATGTGTTTATGGACAAAGGTTTACTGGCAGAATGACAAGTACCATGTTCACATATGTGCAAGAAATGAGAAAGGTGCCAATAACATTATGCAAGGCTTTGCTCTGTGATGTGTTGTACTTGTACTCATGTGTCAAGTCTATGCAGTTGACAGATATTAATCGGTTCATCTTCCTTGTTCACAGCTTCACCTATGTCAAGTGGAGGAGATGATTCCACGGACCTTGAGGAGGCGGGTAGCCAGACTGGATCCCCTGTGGAGGAGGAGGAGGAGGAGGAGGGACCTAGTGGCACGCCGAAAGCATGTCGGACATGACAACATCTGCCGATGACCTGTCAAGCACCGGCGATGACTCCCTTGTGGTGTTGGATGAGGAAATATCAAGTCCCACTGATATTGAGGATTTGTATTTAGACACTGCTAATTATGATGAGCAATTCTGCTATCAACATTATGGCATGCATTTCCTACACAAAGCAAATACGTTTAGAAATTTTGTAAATTATACGCAGTGGGAACACTGTCCAGCCCCTAGGCTGGGCAGCTCCTCCATGTTAGTGGACAAATTCACATATTTTTCCGACTTCAATGTGTCGAATCCTTTTCTTTTAAGGTTGCGGCGAAGTCTGCTTCTAAAGTTAGACTGACACACACTAAATTGTTGTATTCCAAGTCCTTTATGGACGAGTTGCAACATACTCATTGCTGCACATTGAAAAGTTAGAACCTTTACCTTTTTCTATTGCCGAATTAAACTCTGCTGTGTGGCTTATCCATGGGTTGATCACATTACCGTTCCCCCTGTTTAAGTTCAGTTTGTGCATGAAACATTATGCCCTTGATAGATATGAAAAACTGGGTACTGCCTTCCTGCACGAAGTTTGGTCACTCCCATTCACGTATAGATGCGTGAGGGATGGAAAAGAGGTTTACTTAAAAGGTGAAGAGTGCACTTCCACTCCAGATCACTCTGTGGTGTGTAGGCACATTCAATTGCATGGTGCATGTAATGTGCACGCTCCTAATTTAGCTTGCGTCCTCAAAGGGATCCCGGTGCCAGTTATAACACCGTCTTTTACGCTGCTTGCTAACGGTAGTTATTTGCTATTAAATAATGAAGCTTGCTGTGGGATGTTAGTGGGAATTCCCTACATAGTGACTGTATCACAGAGAGTAGTCTGCTGTAATAACGTCCTTTTCCCACCCCCGCATGGACGGCTCGATGTATCCATATGGCCTTCCATTCCAACCTTGAAAGCAGAGTTCAACAAGATGAGCAGAATAAGGGCTCTATTGTCTCAAAAAGAAGTCGCGTTGACTTCATCCCGGGAAACATTTGTCCCTCACGTATCAAACACGCGCACAGAGGTGCAGGCGCTTTTGAATACTGATCTCCCACTTCCTTTTGGGGCCCTAATTCAGACTATCTTAAACGCCTCGTCAACAAGTGGCCTGGCACATTTTTTCAAAATTGTGGGCTCCGGCCTCGTGACCTCCTTTCAAACTATTTTTGGTGTGATCCCGGCATTTTTTCATTCTATTTTTCCAGCGTCTTCGGAGGTCTCCCTTTGATTCTCGCCCTTGTAGCTGGGGTACTTTTGTTGATCTGCGTACTACGCTATGGATGCACAACTTGCGTCACACGACAGCATGTCCCGGCTGCTCCATCTTCGTAACCGGATGCTTGAATACTATGGAACATTACCACTGGCAACCTTGAGCATAGCCTATGGACGTCCTTCCGGTTTCCCTACTTTACTTGCGTACAGCCTGTCTTTCATTGCCTAGAGTGTCCGTTCCAATGGGCTCTGGATTTGTGCTTGTCGAACTCAGTGTCTCCCGCCCCGGATTATGATCGGCTAATGAGCCCCTTAGTGGCGCATGAGTTGGACTGTTCTGGTGTCAGGATTATGGCCTGTGGAGCAGCACATGGAGTCCTAGGGAATTGGGACATCGGAACGGCTGCAGCTGACTTCTTGGCAAGAAGTTATCTTGAAGAACATGCCAGTTGTCCTCTGATAGTACTAGAGACTCTGTTTGTCGAGGAACATGTGTGTTCATTCCCCTTGCTGAATTGGATGGCGGATAATTTTGCAGAACATTCCAATGATTTCCTCTTGGAAGCTGTTGCAACTTATTGTGCTTATACCTTGATGGATTAACTTGGAAGTCATCCGAAATTCCTGTGAGATGCCTTTTTATTTTTTTTCCCCTTCTAGTTGACAATCCATCAATGATAATTTTTTTCCCTTTAAATGTTTTTTTCTCTCTTTTTTTCTTCGAACTTTTCACTTACCTTATATGGACTCACAATTTGTGCCCTTGGTTCCGTTATATCAGACTTTAACTCTGCGTTCTTGAAATTGCGCCCCTACTGCTTAGTGGTCCGATCAAGGGGGGGTGTAGTGAAGACTGTTATTTATTTACGTACAATGCTAAGTTAGCACAACCGCGTTAGATGTTAGAAAGCCATCTTGCCACTTTTGCTGCTTTTGCACACCACACTGTAGTTACATGTTATTAATTTTGAAATGCTTGCTCACCTTTGCTTCACATGAGAACTGTCTGTTGTTCACATCCCTAACAGTGAGCTGCTAACTTGGTCTGAACATTGTGTAAAGAAACAGTCTGGGTCGCTAGACGGTGCATTTTGTTGGGTTCAGGTTGATCGGCCCACTATTTAGCCATAACACGCACGCAGCTGCGAATACCTGAAAGTCGAGTGCTTTTAATATTGCAGGCTGCATGCTTTAGACACATTCGGAAGAAGAGCTTTCCCAGGAGCAGAGTCTAGCTGATCCTGTGATGTGATTCCACTAAGCTGATCTTTACGGTATGGGGTTCCCCATTCAAGCCTAGAGACCTTCTATTAGTCTAATAATAATAATATTAGTTTACTAGCGAAAGGAAGGTGGCGTTTATCCACTGTCGTTTTAGTATGATTTCTCCTTTCATTTTCTATGGCATTGTAACTATGCTGATGGTTTTGATTTTAATCATTTGTCTGCTTATGTTAGCCAAAGTACTGCATCTTAGGACACGAGGTTTATAAAATAAACTCTTTAAACTTTACCGTGTCTCTGTTTACTCTTGTTGTGGACTGATATGAGAATAATTACGAACAGGTATTTCTGATTCCCACCATTCCTGAGAATACACTCAGGGGTCGATTCCGATACTGGAGAAATATTCCCCGTACGCCTCGTATCTGGATTTTTTTACGTACGAATCGTACAAGTCCCGTACAAACTGGCAAGTACGATTCGTATGTAAAAAACACCATACGCGCTGGGGGTCCGCACCGTACATACCGGGAGGGTGGGGGCCCGCACCGTACATACGGGGGGGTGGGGGTCCGCTCCGTACATACGGGGGGGTGGGGGTCCGCACCGTACATACGGGGGGGTGGGGGTCCACACCGTACATACGGGGGGGTGGGGGTCCGCACCGTACATACAGGGGGTGGGGGTCCGCACCGTACATACGAGGGGTGGGGGTCCGCACCGTACATACGGGGGGTGGGGGTCCGGTGCGTACATACACGGGTGGGGTGGGGGTCCGGCGCGTACATCCACGGGGGCTGGGGGGTGTTCGGCGCGTACTGGGCCCCCTTTTTCTCACGCTTTGCGGCGTACTTAGCTTTTCCGGCACTTTTTGGGTGCCGTAAAAATATTGCCGTCCGGAGTGCTGTTGGTACGAATCGCACTGGCTGGTACGTAAAAAGCTGCCTAACTCCGTCCGCATGTCGCGTACGCGCCGTCCCGGATGACATTTGTATGTGTTTTTGTGTCAGTCGGTGTTTTGTACGAATCGTACGGAAATGGGATTTCTGTACGAATCGTACTTGCATGTTTGTATGGTGTTTTTACCGGGTACGAGTCAGACGGAGAAAACGCTCCGACCGACGGTTCGTACCCGGTTTCTCCAGGATCCGAATCGACCCCTAAGTCGCTTGTTCTGGGTTGTCTATACATTGGGACCGCCGAGATAAAACTCGGATAACAAATGGAACACTGATGCTGGTCGGATAAGGAGTTCTGAGGTGAGTTTTTGGTACAACACAATTCATTGAGGTCCTGGATTCCTGTGCATAGTTCTGTGCATAAGCAGAATCCCTGCAACACCACTACATCTGCATCTGTCCCCACCACCACCACCACCTCCACCCTCCCAGCTGGTCACAGGTTAAAGGTCTGTGGACACACCCGTGTCCTTTGTGCGAGGCACCGCTGCCCCTGCATCTGTCCCTCCTGCTCCCCTGAGTGTGGAGTCTGTGGACCTGCTCAAACAGATCCATGTGGGGCAGACATCCATTCTGAGTGTCCTCCATGCACACACCGGTCTATTGACACAATTGGTGTAGTTCATTGAGGGCATCTCATCATACCTGTCTGCCCTACAGTGAGGAAATCAGTCCATTGCCTCCTCACTGACGGCAGCAGTGTCCCTCCTCCAGCAGTCCCTCACCCATACCTCCCCTGCTCCATCCACAGTCACCACTACCCTACCTTTCTAAAGCACACACACACAGGCACATACACACACCCCAACTGACACAAGCAGCACACAGACACCCAAGACAAAGTCAAAACAGGCACGCAGGCACAGTCCGGGGACTGACAGCACACACACAGGGGAGGGGGAGAATACAGTCTCACACACATCCAAAACCACTCGTCATTCCTCACAAACCTCTCCCTCCAAGAGCCTTACCCAGGACTTTCCTGCCACACACTCTAGCCAGCGGCTCTTCCTCTGTGACCTTGGCCTCGTTCCTAAAGATACAAAAGTCACAGCTAGCAAGGGGAGGAGGAAATCTCCAGGCACAGAGAGGAGTCTCACCCCTAAATACACACCCTCCCCTGAGTGCAAGGCCCCCACCCATAAATCACCCAGGTCCCCAAGATCTGTACCAGCGCAAACATTCCACACTTCACCCCCCATCCACTTCCTCACAGTCCCAGGCCAAACATACAACGGATCAGACCTCACACCCCATCACAGTTTACCACATACCCCATTACAAAGACCCCCCGATGCCCAGGCCTTCCCCCACTCTCACAAGCACTTCCCCTCCAAATGCACACCCTCTCCAGTCTGATCATGACACTGCAATGGAGCACCCACCCTCTCAAACGGAACAGGCCACTTCACTGGAGCCCCCACCCCCTCAAACGGAACAGGCCACTTCAGTGGAGCCCCCACCCCCTCAGCCCGAACAGGCCACTTCAGTGGGGCCCCCACCCCCTCAGCCCGAACAGGCCACGGCAGTGTCGAGCGACTCCACCCCAGTTCCCATCCCTCCCTAAACCCTAAAAGGTCACCCCTAGTCATGTCCCTGTGGTGCATGGCATGCTCTTGCAGATGCCCCTCTGAGGGGATATGTCCCCTACTTGTAGCAGTGCAGGCAGGTGAGGGAGACAGAGTTCATTATATCCCCCTAAAGGAGTTTTTGGAATGGACTGCCCATTGGCCTTATTGTTATTGCAGTTCTGAAGTTGATACAAAGGGTGAAAGAAGCAATTTTCTTTTTTTTTGGAGCTTTGCATTTCATGTTACTCAGTCTGTGAACTTGTCTAATAAAAATTGTGTTGAAATCTTTGTTTGTGACAAGACATATTGGGCAATGGGATGGACCGCATGTGGCCGATGGTATATGTGTCATATTAACGTATGTATCAGACTCAGTATTGACTGCTATTGCAGGTTGTCAAGAATCACAATGTTTTGTGCATGGACTGTGACATGCTTTTCAGGCACTCACATCTTTGACTTACACTTCTGCACATAGACCGTGCTGGGATTTGTACACATTGTACAAATAATTTTAGGTACAACCATCTACAATTGACATGCAAGAAAGCGCTTTGCTGATTGACAAGTAATCTGTCACATCAGTACAACTTGGTTAACATGAGGTTTGACTACATGCAGATGACTCTGGAGGTACACATGAACAGAGGGTGACGCATACAAGGTGTTCGGGGTGTTGTAATATTTGGATCCATGACCGTGTGTAATTCAGACATGGTGGACCCCTGCCATGGCCAAGTAGGACACAGTTGAGCTTCCACAGTTGGGAGATCAGCTCATAGCACTGTGTTTCCTCTGTGACATATCCTGGGCCCAGGGTGTGTGTCATGTTAGCATTTGTCCCTGTGTTCAAGTGCCATTTCATACCAAGACTGTAGTCCCTGTAGATATCCATGTTTGTGAATCTTGCTGTGTGCTGAGTATGATAGGTTTTTCTGTGCCTATTTGACTGACAGTGTCCATGATGTGTGTGCCCCAGTACAATGTGCTGATTATGGGGTCTTCCATGGTTGGTTTGAGATATGGGCCTGCACTGTGTGCTAACTCACATTTGACACATTTAATATTCCCCGAGTTACATGTGTGCTAGCCACTTCAGCGTGTAGTTGATTTGTCATCTATTTTAGTGAGCTTGGCTGTTTATCTTTGTGCATCTTCAGCCATGTCGTTCTTCTAGCTTTGTGTGGCATGTGGTGTAGGTTTGATAGATATAATTTTCTATATTGGCCTGGGATTCATGCATCTTCAGTCTGGACATTAGTTGTAATATGCATTTGAATTGCCATAGCTGCCTGAGTGTGGAAATGGATCTCAGCAATTGGGTAGTTTCAGAGAGATGCTCATTTGTATTTGTGTCTGGATGATGTACATGAAGGAGTGTGTTAATGCTCTTTTGATGGTCACTTCTGACATTGTCCATTTGCACTTTTGCGGCAGTGTTAGCCCCCAATGGCAATGCTTGTCTGCACATGGCTGAGGGGATTTTTGCATGCACTAAAATGTCAGCCTCAAAAGTCCAGTGTTTGTTTTGCACCCCACCACTTATTAGTAACAACATTGCCTGTGTGTTTGGGCACAAAGATACACATATTTGTCAAAACATGTTAGGGGTGTGAGACCTACATTCACCTTGGTGTCACTACAGTGATGGTGGTGTTAGACACCATAACTACAATGTGTGACTACAGTGAGGGAGGTTATACCCCAATTCGCCTATGTGCTTGATGATGCTGGGGGATTGAACCTCACACTCACCTCTTTGTGACTAGAGTGAGGGGGGTTATACCCCAATCCACCTATGTGCTTGATGATGCTGGGGGATTGAACCCACACTCACCTCTTTGGCACTACAGTGATGGCTGTTTGTCAAATATAGAGCTTCATGGCTACATTGTTTTGTCAGTTCACACACATCTACACTAGTTTTGCTGTTCTGCAGTGGGGGAGTGTTCTCCCTACACCCCTTGTGGGGTGGAGATTGCATGGGGATGATAGGCACCCAACCCCCTATGGTTGGAATATGCTGGGAGTGATAGGCATCCACCCCCCTATGGTGTGGATAATGCTGGGAGTGAAAGGCATCCACCCCTCTATGGGGTGGGTAATGCTGGCAGTGATAAGCATCCATCCCCCTATTGGGTGGATAATGCTGGGAGTTATAGGCATCAACCCCCCTGTGGTTTGAATATGCTGGGAGTGATAGACATCCACTACCCTATGGGGTGGATAATGCTGGGAGTGATAGGCATCCACCCCGATCTATGGGATGGATAAAGCTGGGAGTGATAGGCATCCACCCCGCTATGGGGTGGGGAATGCTGGGAGTAAAAGGCATCCACCCCCTGGGGTAGATAATGCTGGGAGTGATAGGCATCCACCCCCCTATGGGGTGGATAATGCTGAGGTTGATAGGCATCCACCCCTATCTGGGGCTGTTGCCTTTCTCGTGCTCGTGACGTTTTTGGTTTGTGGTAGGTGTCTGACTTACTGTCTCTGATGTCTGCGTCGATTATGGTAGAGTCGACCATAGATGTACAGTATAGGGATCAC
Source organism: Triturus cristatus (assembly GCF_964204655.1). Classification (NCBI taxonomy): domain Eukaryota; kingdom Metazoa; phylum Chordata; class Amphibia; order Caudata; family Salamandridae; genus Triturus; species Triturus cristatus. Next base: position 1,024,973,589 of record NC_140594.1, read on the forward strand.
ATGCACAATTGGATACATGGCAGATCCGTCTCGTCCCTGTTGATCATCTTTTGGCGTGAGTCGGTGCTTATACGTCTTGTCCGAATGCTCTGATGTGCTGTACGCTGTACGCTGTGCCCTGGAAGTCTCAAAAGGATTACGCATCGTACTTGCGTATCAGAAAACAGCTTCTGACGAGCCTCCAGAAGACTCAATGTATGTGCTGAATGAGCCTGTTCGTTTGTAAAGTATTGCTGGATTACGAGCGGACGTGGCGGTCGGAAAACGTACACTTGTTTGCATCGTACTTCCTCGTTCCTGTATTTTCTGGCTCAGGATACGAGTCGGTTGTAAGGTAAGTCAACGGATGGCATTGGGATGGCCTTTTTGGCGACATCGGAATCGGCCTGTTAGTGTGAAAGGGGTAGGCAATGAGTGTTGCAGTGGGTGTTCTGCCGTAACACCTATTGAATTTGACGCGGCCCCCTATTTACAAGGGTGACATAAATAGGAGGCAGCACCAAAATAAGACCAGGGAAAACTTGGTCTTAACATGATGAAAAGAGGAGAAGTGGCTAATTTCTCCATGTTTTTGCTGTTTCTAAGTGTGCTGCATTATACAGCACACTTAGAAATAGCAAATGGCCATGAATGATTGTGTAAGTCCTGGAAGTTGTCCCTTCCTGCACATAAAGAACCATTAAACAAAAGGCGATTTGCAACTTCTATGTGTGCTACACAATGCAGCAGACATAAGAGTTTCAAAACGGCATTCTAGATTGTTAATGTGCACCTTCCTGCACATACACAATCATTCACCATAATGCAGACATGCTGGCACTATAACGCAGACACCCTTGAGCTATGATGCAAGGGTACCTGCCTTGGCGGTAGGCAGCTAGATTTAGCGACAATGCTAGGGGAAATGCAGGAGTGTATCACATTCTTGTTTTCAGAATGGTGAAGGGAGGCGTTAGCAGTTTTTGCTTAATGCCACATTTTGCCACGCTGTTGTAAATATCCCCTTAAGTGCCATCTCCGAAAAACAGTGGCAGAAAGAAGCACCTGTCCCCGAATATGCACTTTTCTTAACTAGTTCAAAAGATAAATTAGTTCCCCCACATCAGGCAACAAGACCATGAGGAATCTCTGGTGTAACTCTAAGAAGACCCGACATTTGCACAATTATTTTCTGGACAGGAGCAAGCTCAGTGACAACTTACAGGGAAAAACCAGAGGCAAAAGTGTCTGAACAAATGTGGAAAAAACCACCCTGAATCTTAAGGAGAAAATAACATTGACAGCTTGACATCAAGAAGGATTCAGAAGAATCACAATTGTAGCAATGTATTTAGTAAGACAATAAACTTCCTAGTAACGATCTCCTTAATCGCATATGTCATGTCTGCAATGGATAATGTCAATTTACCTCTCTGGACTACACTCCCATGATTCCCTCTTGAGATTTTCATCCCTCGCTCTCTCGAAATGGATGAAATGTTGGAAATAGGGAGAAGGGAATGTAGGGAAGTAGGATCTGCTTCTTATGGTTACTCCCACTTTTTGCTTCATGTGATACTTTTTGGACTAGTCTGACTGGGATCCTGCTAATCAGGACCCCAGTCTAGCTGCTTTCTCCCTAAACTATTATGTCATGTACTTAGGTGCACTCCTGATTGGATACTGGGGTACCCTTGTCAGGCCCTAGTATATGGTACCCATGTACTCAGGGCATAGTTACCCCAGAGGCCTCCCATGGGCTGAAGCATGTATAATGTCATCCATGAGAGGCTATGCAAAATGGAACCAACAGGGCTGCCAATGCAGCCTGTGTAAGTTGGCACATGTACCACTTACTTAAGATATTGGTTTACTTTATCTAAGGGTCACTGCACTTAAAACCTATAGGTCACCCCTATAGCAGGCCTTAACAATCCTGTAGGCAGGGTGCTTGGTTCTAAGTGAGAGGGTGCCACTGCATGAGCAGAACACTCCTGCACCCTATGGAGTCCATTCTCCTGGGTTGTCAGTGCGTCAGCCGTTTACGACATATAGAGTGACATTATGCGACTGCGTGATGACCAACTCTAAAATGGCTGAAAGTAACCCTATTGTGTTTGGAGTCAAACATTGTGGAATAATACCCCCACTCTGGTAACCAGTGTGGGAGGTGTGATTCCACCCCTCGGAAACATGCTTTGTGAGGTTCCTGGTGTTCCCCTGTACCAGCCTTCTAGTCCCAGGCAGCCCAAAAGGGTTGCTGCCAGCCAGAGACACATTTCTGCCCTCCTGCTGCTGAACCAAGCTCGAACAGGGGAAGGCATAACAATAGACATCCTGTCACAGGGAGGTGTGAACACCTCCCAGACAGGATTTCGTGTATTAGACCTGGGTGGGTGCACTTGCCAGCGACCAAAAGTCTGCATGAGGGGCAAATTTGGTGTCCCTGTGCATAGATCAGTTCAAACCAGTCCTGGGGCCGTTGGCTCCTGCTCTGGCATGAAACTGGACTAAGGACATGCAAGAAACCTTCCCCCAGGTCCAGACTCTCCCCTGGGAGGGTCCCCTGAATCTGTCCAACCCTCTCCCGTGGGTACAAAAGTGCTTATCTGGCTGTAGGACCCCAGAATCGACGTGGACAAGATTCTATTCAAGAAACACCTGACCTTCAACCTTCGGGACACTCTGGGCTTCGCGGGTCTTCATTTGGGCCCGACTTCATCTCCCACTCAGTCTGAAGCATCGTCTGTGCCTGTGCCCCATACAGGCTCCATGCAGGACCTGTGGAGCATCAAGGACAACTGAAGATATCTCCCTTACAACCGCACTCACCACATCTCAACTGCCTGGTCTGCTGCTCCTGACCTCCTATGGACTCTGAAGGCTTCAGCAACACAGGCAGTGGGTTTCCATGTCTCTCAAGATCTGAACTGCCCTCTTACCAATTCTTAGGTCAGAAACCCTTGTGGGGGCTGCAAAACCCGTACCCCTGTGCACTGCATACTGTTGCATGTGCAAATGCTTGTTGGCATTTCCAAAACAAGTGCACTGGGCTCTGAGTAGCCTGGCACCATTTCCACCAAAGAACTTTGGCCTCCTCACACCGAGTGCTCCGTGGGCTGTTGCTTTGTGAGACTGCTTGAGGTCCCCTCGAGACTCCTGTGCCTCCGGCCTGTGGGTCTTCTTGAGGGTCAACACTACTTTTCTTGGACTCCCATGGTTGCTCAAGGCTGGCCCTGACTCCCCTGTGCTTGGTTGGTCTCCTGGATCTTGCTGGTTCGAACCGTATCCCTCCCTTGATCTTCTGCGTGGGTTGCTGTTGCCAAGGCTTGTTGGTGCTCCAGCCAGACACTGACCCATCAGTTCTCGACATTCTTTGTGGGACAGTTACCTATGAAGGTTATACCCAAAATAGTCTCTGGGACCTGGGTGTGAAGCAGTACGTAAGGACAGTGGTCCCAGAAAATCAAAATACAATTTAAGAGATAAAAGCAAGTATTCAAAAACAAAACATAAACCACAAGGTATTGTTAATACTCAGTGTTTTAATTCACACTGGGCATCACTCTCTTAATGAACAAATTCGTGTTATTACAAATATCAATGTCCCTAGACAGGAACATGGTGAGGGGGAAGAAGGGAAGGTGGGTAATGGTGTTTCGTGAGGATAGGGAAGTGATTGGAAAAGGCAGTGTCAATTAAAAACAGGATATTAATTTGGACATATGAGGCTCTACCATCCAGCCAATGAATCTCAATCTTAACAAAAATAATAATCAGTCATGGTCACAACAGTAACACATACAAAACAAGTGAGAGAGAAAAGGGAATTGTCATAAAAATGGAGGAAAACACTCCTAGATAATTTAAACAAACAATAGAGGAGTACACCCGGGAGACAGATCGATGTCTCCAGAATACTGGTAAAGGCGCACTAGGAAAGAAAATTTTTCTTTTCTTGAGAAGACCCCTCACTCACCAACCTAGTTGGTGACATGCTTCATCATCGGGGTCCCACCCGGATAGCCGAGTGCCATCTGGGTGTGCTTCGACACCTGATTACAGTGAGCAGGTAGTTTTCTAGTGCAAGTGAGCGAACAGTGGATTAAAAATTGGCCAGATATAACTCACTAAGAAGTTTTATTCTGGAGCGACTGGACAATACTAAAAATGTTGGAGCTTACGCAGAAGGTCAGGGAGTTGGAACACATGCATCACCGAACCGGGGCTCCCCGGACATGGCAACAGCTCCAAGGAGCGAGGAAGGCCCTGGTCGCTTTGGATATGGACAGGGCGGAATACGCGGCGCTTCGCCTTAAGCATGCCTACTACACGGGGGGGGATCGGTGCGGCCGCTTGCTAGCGAGTAAGCTCCGAGTGGCGAGACAGAAGCACCGGGTGAGGGAGATCACCAACCCCTCGGGGTCGACAGTCACGGAGGACGGTCTCATTGCGGACGCATTCCGCCAATACTACGCGGACCTTTATGCTGGGGATCCCCCGGACGGGCGCGCCACGAAGGGGTACCTGGAATCGGTCTCGCTGCCTACGCTGACACCGCTGCAGGCGGAGGGACTTGACAGGGACATTAGAGTGGAGGAGGTGATCTCCGCCATTGCCAAACTTAAGATCGGTAAGTCCCCGGGGCCGGACGGATTTACCGCCCTTTTCTATAAAACGTTCTGCACTACACTCGCACCGATCCTCACACACCTCTTCAACACCTTCGCGGAACAGGGGACTATGCCGCGGGACTTGCTGTGGGCGTCACTGACGGTTATCCCTAAGCCGGGGAAAGATGGCTCGCAATGCGGCTCCTACAGGCCGATATCCTTATTGAATGTGGATCTAAAAGTATACACAGGGATCCTGGCGTCCCGGTTAGCCCCCCTGCTGCCGGGGCTCATAGGTCCAGATCAGGCGGGCTTTGTTCCCGGGCGGCAGACGGTGGACAATACCTAACGGATCGTGCACATTATAGAAAAGGCGTCACGGATTCGTGGTGATGGAATGCTCCTGGCGGTAGATGTCGAGAAGGCCTTCGATCGGGTACACTGGCCTTATCTAGAGCAAGTGCTCGAGAAAGTGGGGATACGGGATAAATTCCGTAACATGATATTCAACTGTTACGGGACTCCAACCGCGGTGGTGAGGGTTAATGGCTGCAGCTCCGGGAGCTTTAACATTGAGAGGGGCACGAGGCAGGGCTGCCCGTTGTCGCCCATACTGTTTGCCCTGTATATGGAGCCATTCGCGCAACGTATTAGGGACAACCTACAGGTGAAAGGAGTGAAAATGGGTGGGTTCTACCACGCGGTCAGCCTATACGCGGACGATGTGATCTTCTCTTTGGAGGAACCGCTAGGAGCCTTGCCGGCGTGTCTCAAGGAGCTGACCGAGTTCGCTGCAGTTTCCGGATTTAAGATGAATATGGGGAAGTCGGTGGCCCTGGGCCTGTCGCTCTCGCCGGTGACCCGGGCACGGCTGCAGCGTCTAGCCCCGATAGTCTGGTCTACAGGCACGATCCCGTACCTGGGGATACAGCTGGACCCCACCCTGCCGGAGATGACGGCGGTCAATTACACGACCCTAGGCAGGAAGATACGGGAAGAACTGGATCGTGGGACCGCGGTACCCTGTCGTTGCTAGGCCGAGTGGCAGCCATTAAAATGACTGTCCTTCCTCAGATACTCTATCTGTTCCGGGCGCTCCCGTTGGCGCCGCCGGTCGGGTGGATCCGGAAGATGCAGTCCGAGCTGGGGAGGTTTGTGTGGCAGGGAAAGAAACCGAGACTGAGGCTGGCGCTCTCCATGCTGGCGCCGGAGGAGGGAGGCCTTGGCGTCCCGGATCTCCGCAAATATTTCCAAGCGGCTCAGCTGCGACACCTGGTGGAGTGGAGCAAGTGGGAGTCGGACAAGCACTGGCTCTTCCAGGATCAGGCGGTGGCGTGTCGGCCATTGCAGGAAGTGCCGTTCCTGAGACGGGCCCATCGCCCAGCTAACCTCTATGCTTCGTTTGTCACCAGTGTGCCATTGAGGGCGTGGAACGCCACAAACCTTGCATACGGGTTGACTTTGTTTCCGTCCCTGCTGACGCCTTTGGTGGACAACCCGGACTTTACGCCGGGGATGCAGGGAGGAGCGTTTGCCCATTGGAGGGTGGCCGGTTGTAGAGCTCTGTGTCACCTGTATACCTCTGAGGGGATCATCCCTTTCTCGAGCTTTCGGCAGGAATATACGTTACCCGAAACGGAGAGAATGAGATATCTGCAGGCTCGACACTGGGCGCTGAGCCCTCAGGTACGGGAGACCGCAGATAGGAGACTATCCCAATATGAGCGCTGGCTTCTGACCCGGACGTCCGACGCGAAGCTTATAAGTGATCTCTACAAATTTCTCCAGTTGCCTTCCTCGCACTATTATCACCCGGGCCGGGTGCGCTGGGAGAAGGAACTAGGTAGGGCATTGAGCCATAAGGAATGGGAGCAAATTGCGTATAGGGCACGACACTCGGCGTATCACACAGGCCTGACGGAGACCCTCACGAAGGTTTCTCTGTATTGGTACTACACCCCGGCACGCATTCATGCTATGGACAGTAGTAAAGACTCGAGATGCTGGCGAGGGTGCGAGCAGGTAGGGACACTGACCCACATTTTGTGGGAATGCCCGCGACTGGGGGATTATTGGAAGGAGGTGTTGGACACGGTGGACTCCACGTTTGACACTGAGTTACCACGCCTGCCGGCCTACATCCTGTTGGGCCTCCCCAACGCATTGATGTACCCGCTCAGATCTCGCAGAGGGCGGCAGATTGCGATAGCGCTAGGCTCAGCCATGCAAAACATCCTCACACACTGGCGCACACCCACGCTCCCCACAGCCACAGGGTGGTTGCATAGGCTGTGGTACGTGCTGGGCATGGAGAAAATGTCACTGACAGCACGGGGGGAGGTCGAGCAATATAGGGAGATCTGGAGGCCGTTTATTTCTTTGCTCGCCACTGAATTCAGGGAACTGACATGTCCCAGATACCTCAAACTCTTACGGCTTTCTGAACCAGAAGGACAGGCTGGGTGAGGTCACCTAAGTGAGGAGGCACGGCCGTTGACGTAGCAGGGAGCAAGGTCCTTGGACATTAGCAAAGGACGGGGGAGGGAAGGGGGTGTGGTGCAGGGGGGGGAGGGGGGAAGGGAGGGAGGGTTAAAAGTTTGCCGGCACATAGACCCCAGGTATCAGAGACACTCACAGAGGATGCTAGGAGGGTCCGGGAAGACACGGGATATCACCTTGACAGGGCGACGGGGCCTAGGGGGACCCGGGGGATGAGGATGTTCCATGTGATACTTGCCGGCCCCTGCGGTTGTAGGCGTATGCATGGAGGGTTATGGATGCTGCTGGTTTATTCTTGGTATTTAATAAAGAGATTTAAACATAAAAATGTTGGTTGGATACCTTTCTTGGTTAAATTGACCAGTGGTATCTAAAGGTGAAGATTAGTGCTGATAAGTGCAAAAAAACGGTCTACATGTTTCAATCTGTGTGATGGTATTGCTAGGTTTTCGTCAGGACCAATTGACGTGACCCGGGCGGTGTACACACGCTAAGGTGTACCCTATCCTTGATCACTGTGACCTAACCATCTACTCACGGTAAGGTGTCCTATCATCCAATTTGTAGACAGGAGAAATCTGTAAAGACAAACACACAATTACACGCAGACGCACTAATACGTGTAATGCAGTGTTTTGATGATAAAGTGCTCCTTGAGCTCCCAGCAGTGTGCGTAGAGACCAAGGATTGTGAATCTAAACGGAAGTTGCCATAGCTCAGTCGGTAGTAAAAAACGGGTGACTCGACATGCATTAAAAAAGCAGTGTCACTGAGTTAGGGGAGTGAGGAGGATGATAGCAAGTGGGAAGTGAAACAATTCTCATGCGTTAAAAATTACATGTCCTGGTGGCTTTGGAGCCGTTGGTGATGGCCGCTGATTTCGGGAGCTCCGCAGCGACGTAGACAGTGGAGGGCTTCCAGGCTTCTTTTCTTCTGTTCTGGGTCGCAGAAATCGACATGTCCTTCGTCGGAATACCTCAGCTATCGGTGTGAGGAATAGCGGAGAGTTTCCATGCCGTTAAGGTGATTTTATTTCGGGAAATGCAGTCAGTCAGAACAACGGCCGCCATTTTGTTTTTTGTGACGATAGTTTCCTGATACGTTCGTCTCCCTTTTTATCAATACCATTCACTGCGAGACTGATATTATATCATATGCACAAAGGTTTTTCATGTATGGTGTAATTTCCGGATCTTCTTTGTGGCAATTATTGGAGTACCTCCTGCAGACTCTTTTTTCCTCAGTTTTTCGTTCTCCTCTCATCAACGCTCTGTGGCGGACTTCTTACAACTTTGACAGTTATTGTTGTCTGAATCATCTCTCCTTGTGACCGTCTCTTTCGTCACCAAAAGAGTCTTTGTCTTCATGGCAATGCCACGCGGTGCTCGCAGTGGCGCTCGCGCTGGGGCTCACCAAGTTATCTCCTCGCCACTGGCTGATAACAACCCTTTTAATGTCCTACGAGGCGATATGGATGAAGCTTCTCCGGAGTCCTCTGATCATAAAACCTCCTCTTCGGCGGATACTCGCCCCAAACAACTCTCCAAATTACCTGCAGCTTCGTCCTCTGGCAAACGGGCAAAAATTAACCCCCCTTCTCCTACTAATCCATCCTCGTCAGTCTCTATGGAGCTTCTCCTTGAGGAAATCCGTGCTCTGAAGCCTTATATGGAAGAAACTAATTCGCGCCTACAAAGCCTTGAAGACAACTGGTCTCACACCGTCCAGAGAGTTGGGGTCCTTGAACAAAGAGTTGACGCGTCCGAAGATACCTTACAGCAAGTACCTCTCTTACATACGGAGGTTGATCGGCTCAAACAACAAGTCGAACAATTGGAAAACCGCAACAGGCGCAACAACCTGCGTATTTATGGTCTAGCTGAAGGCCTTGAAGGTTCCACTCCAATTTCATTTTTTCAGTCATTTTTACCGTCCCTTCTTGGTCTTCCTGAATCTCCTCCTTTGAACATTCAACGCGCTCATCGTTTGGGCCAGATGTCTGCTTCTTCCTCCTCCTCAGCGAGACCTCGAGGTACTATTTTATATTTTTTGGAATACACGGACCTCCTCAAAGTACTCCAAGCTGCCAAACAAAAAGGAAAGATCTCTTGGCATGGCTCCAATTTATTTTTTACTCAAGACTATGCCAAAGTGACTGCAGACCGTCGGAAAAAGTTCCTGGAAATGAGACCTGCTCTTCGGAGTCTTAATGCGAGATATGGCCTTTTTCATCCATGCCTTTTCAAAGTGACATATAATAACAAGACTGTTTCTTATGAGGATCCGGCTGTTCTCCAACAATTTTTGAATAACTGTCGTCATGAGTCTATGGATGTCTCCAGATTATAATTATTTTCTCTCCCTCATGTAGAATGTTTGCTGTTTTACTGTATATGGTTTTATTGTTCCACATCGTTAACATTTGTATTTGGTCTTTTTTCCCCTTAGTTTTGGATACTTGGGCCCCTGTTTGTTACCCTCTTCAATTTTCCTGGATGCCGCCCTCCCTGCCGTCGTTGCCCTGTGGTTTCCCGTTCGGCGTTTCATTTCCCTGATGTGGTTCCAACACCCTCATCCTTTCTTGTTCTCCTGTGGTATGTCTTTTGCCATTGTGTTTTTATGTTTATGGAATTGGTTGTTTTTGCTTTCTCGCTTTCTTCTCCTTATTCTACTCTCTTCTCTTACTCCTTCTTTCTTTTCTCAGTATCATTGTCTCATTCTTTCTTCTTTTGCTCTTACATATTGCTCTTTTCTTTCTTTTTCCCTCTTTCTTGGGATTCGGTTCCTTCAATTTATTTTTTATCTTTTTTCCTTATTTGTTTATACCTATTTCATTCTCATTTTATCTCTGTATTCTTTGATTTTCTTCCCTTTCCAATATAATGTGTTTTATGGTGGTTCCTTGGTCGTATTTATTAAATTATGTATCTGCTTTTCTTTCTTGTATTTGATACTATCTCTTCTCCCTGCAATGCTTTGTCTTTCCTTCCTTTAATAATGTAAGGATTACTATCCAATTTTTCCCTATTTATGCTTTTCTGTTTTCCTTTTATTTACATTTTTCTCCCTCTATATGAATGGCTTTGAATATTTTATCCTGGAATGTTAAAGGTCTTGGGTCACCTATTAAACGCCAAAGAGTTTTATCTCATGTAGCAAATTTAAAAGGGGATATTGTTTTACTTCAAGAAATTCATGTTAAAGATACTGAAATTCCTAAATTGCGTCGCAATTGGGTTGGTCATGTGTTTGCCTCTCCTGGTTCTGGGAAGCGCAATGGTGTTGCCATTCTGTGCCATAAGAAGTTAGATGTTCAGCTTATCAATCAAGATAATGATACAGATGGTAGGTGGGTAGCAGTTTCTTTGTTGATTAATAAAGTTCCTTTGACTATTATTAATATTTATGCTCCCACTGTTCCAGATAAAGTCTTTTGGCCCCATATTCTCTCCTTACTTATGCAAGTCACCGATGATTATCTAATTTTGGGTGGAGACTGTAATATGGTTGTGGACCCCTTTTTGGATAGAAGATCTGATTCTAGATTCTCCCCTTCCCACATGCATTCTTTGTTTACTTCCACTATTTCTCAAAGAGCCCTTGTTGATTCGTGGAGGCTCTGCCACCCTACTCTTAGAGAGTATACCTTTTATTCACCTCCTCACTCTTCCCAGTCCCGGTTAGATTATATTTTCATTTCCAAAGCCCTCACTCAGCTTATTACTCACTCAGACATAGGTTCTATCCTAATTTCTGATCATGCTCCAGTCTCCTTAAGCCTGGAATTACTCCCCCCCGTGAAAGGCACTAGGAGATGGAGGTTTAATAACTCTCTTTTACTGGACCCACAATTTACACCAGCTTTTTTGGATTTTGCCTCCTCATTCTTTGTAGAAAATGACTCACCTCAATTAACTCCTTCCCTTATTTGGGACACATTTAAAGCCGCCTCTAGAGACTTCATTATTACATTTGTTGCCCGTAAACGTCGTAAAGCCTCTCAATCGGCCCAGGTACTTAATACACAAATTAAACAATTAGAACACTCCTTTTACCTTTCTAAGAAGCAATCCGACTTAGATAATCTTATTAAGGCTAAGATCTCCTTTAATAAAATTTCCACTGATTCTGCCAATCTATTTTTACTTAAGTCTAGTGCTAAGTATTATACTGCCCAAAATAAGGCCGGTAATCTTTTAGCTAGATACCTCAAAGTCAGGAAGGAACGTACTAAACTTGAATCCATTGTTACCTCCTCTAATGCTGTGGTCCATAAAGATGAAGATATTTTGGCCGAATTTACGGACTTTTATCAGCGTTTATATACTCCGGAATCCCTTCCAGCCGTATCCGAAATTACTCGTTATTTATCATCCATTACCCCACCTTCCTCCTCAGAAGTTGATTTTTCCCCTTTAGAGGCTGACATTACTCGCAATGACATTCTGGAAGCTATCCAAACTCTGAAGAGGGGTAAAGCCCCTGGCCCTGATGGGTTTACTATAGAATTTTATTCCCATTTCTCCTCCTTACTTCTTCCTAGGATTCACCAACTATTCTCATTCTTTATAACTTCCCAAAGATCAGAAGGTACCTTTCAGGAAGCCCTTATTTGTCTTCTCCCCAAGGATGGTAAAGATCACACCTTTTGTAAGAATTATAGGCCCATTTCCCTAATTAATTTAGACTACAAAATTTTTGCCAAGATCCTTGCACTTCGTTTAGAAAAAATTCTCCCAAAATTAATTGCCAAAGAACAATGTGGGTTTATCAAAGGACGTCACCTATCTGATAATACCCGTCTCTTCTTTAATGTTTTAAGTAAATCGCACTCTCATAAGTCGTCATTGGCAGCTATTGCATTGGACGCTGAGAAAGCTTTTGATAGAGTTAACTGGCAATTTATTTTTTCCTCCCTTTCTTGGTTTGGTTTCGGCCCTAAATTTCTTTCTTATGTCTCAATGCTTTATTCCTCTCCTAGATCTTTTATTCTAGCTAATGGCCTTGTTTCCTCTTCCTTTCCGCTTCTCCGTGGGGTTCGACAGGGTTGTCCGTTGTCCCCGCTCCTATTTATATTAGCATTAGAACCCTTTTTAACTAAAATTCGTATGAACGCTGATATTTCTGGTTTCCCTTATGGTTCTACACAGTTAAAGATCTCTGCTTACGCAGATGATATTCTAATATTTCTCTCGAATCCCCATACATCTCTTCCGGCATTTTTATCAGAAGTCTCGAACTATGCATCAGTGTCTGGTTATAAGCTTAATGTAGACAAATGCGAAATCCTTCCTCTTAATAAATTCTGTTTTCATGCTGATTTCTTAACTTCTTCCTTCAATTGGAGCCCAAACAAAATCAAATATCTTGGTCTTTGGTTTACTCCTTCTATTAAGGACACAGTGGCTTTGAATTTTAAAAATTTACTTACAGCTCTCACTACCTCTACGAATCAATGGCATCCTTTATTTTTATCTTGGTGGGGTAGACTAGACTCTATCAAGATGATGTTGGTTCCTTTAATCTTATTCCTTTTGTCGAATCTTCCGGTTCACATTCCTAAGTTCTACTACAAGAATATCTACTCCATTTTATCTAAATTTTTATGGCAAAACAAAACGGCCAGAATGTCTTTCTCTAGACTTAAATCTCCCAAACACTTAGGTGGTGTTAATTTCCCTGATTTTTCGTCGTATCATACTTCCTTTTTTTCTTGCTCATTCTGCTTCTTTCATTTCTGATCATACTCCTGACCCCTCTTCTTGTCCTCTATGGGTAGAGGTTGAGACTTCCTTTTTTCAGCCTTTTACGTTTGAAGAATTTGTTTCATTGTCACAACCTCCAAAGAAATTTTCTCTTCCTATTCTCCAACATGTTTGCAAGACCTTTCAACCTATTCTTTTCCATAACCTGGATGACCGTGCTCGTTTTTTACAATCCCCTATTTGGTATAACTCTCTTATCAAGATTAAAAATAGATCTATCTTTTGGAATGATTGGCTTTCCCTAGGTCTTAAATGGACTCATCAACTCTTTCATGATGGTTCTTTTATTCCCTTTTCTATTCTTCAAGATCGTTTCTCTCTCCCTCCTTCTTCTCACCCTAAATATACTCTATTAAAATCGGCGGCTCAAGCTACTTTTGATGCCCTTACGGATACTTCAATTCAACACAGTTCTTCTCTCATTTCCTTACCATCTTTGCATTCCTCTCCATCTGCTTCTCAAATTTATAAAAAATTGAGAGATACGTCTGCTAATCGACTGAAATCCCCTGTGGAGTGTGCCTGGGAATCAGATTTAGAGGGTTGTTTTCCTCTTACTACCTGGGATAACATTTGGAACAAAATAAGGAAGTCATCTAGAGCGGCAAATACAACCCAAACCCTATTTTTTATATACAATCGACTCTTAATTACCCCATCCAAATTACACCACATTGACCCCTCTATCCCATCCAGCTGTTGGTCTTGTTCGGCTTTAGTGGCTGATCTTAAACACATGTTGTTTATTTGCCCTGCTGTTCATCTTTTTTGGGGCAAAGTTTGGCAACAAATTAACTCCATTTTTTCTACCAATTTCCCCTTCTCTTTTTCCCATATTTTTCTTGGGAGTCTCTCACAATTGTGGTCCTCCTCCAACGCTGATATTTCCATAGTTGACCTCCTTTTTGCTGTGGCATTTCAACAAATCACGAAAGCTTGGAAAGATACTTCCCTTATTTCCTATCAAGCATGGTGGTATGGGGTTTGTTATAACCATAGGCTAGATAGAGCATATGTCCATCCTATCTCCCTTGCGATTAAAAGAGACTTATTATGGCTACCCATTACCTCTTTTCTAAATGTGTCTGCCCAATCCATCCCCTTACACAACCCTTGCAGGGAGGAAGTATCTAAACCTCCTTAATGTTTTTGTTCTTATTAAATAACTCTGATAGTATTAATATAGGTAATTTTGCCAATTCGCTATATCTCTTGTTACATACTAATCCCTGTATTATGAAATCATATTTGTTCCTTATACTGCCACTTATTTAATATATTGTTGTAATATGTTTTGGATGATATCCCTTTTTCTCTCCCTCTTTTCTTCTTTCTCTCTCTCTCTCTACTTCTTTCATTGATCTGAACTGATTTATAATGTATTTTTTATCATAAATGTATATTATTATTGTATTGCAACTTTTTTCATTCTTCAATAAAATCCTCTTTAAACTAAAAAAAAAAAAAAAATTACATGTCCTAAATAAGCGGCAGCGTTAACTCAGCTATTAGGCGCGGAAAGTTAAACAAACGGCAAAATTACCTCCGCTGAATAGCGCGGACGTGATGTCTCCAATTACTGGTAGATTACTGTAGAGGGAGATGGGGGAAACTTATTAGATGAAAAAAGTACAATGATCAGCCGATCATTATGTTTAAGCCGATTGTAGTGCAGAGACTCACCTATTCGAACCGGACGTGGCAGCGGCAGCTGCTTAAATGCATGTAAATTAGGCGTGCTGACAGCGCGCGTGCAGGTGCTGAATTCCTCGTGAACTCGGGAGTGACAGATGGAGTCATAGAAAAAAGACTCCCGTATTTTCAGTAAATAAGAAAGAGAACGTAAAATGTATGAATGTAAACCGATTCTAATGTGGTATTTAAAAAAACATTCTAAAACATATATAATGTGCAAATGGTTATAGCATGGATACAATGACTTCTTGATCAATATTAACATAGATGCAGTAATTAGGTGGTAGGCTTAATATAGTCATAAATACAGCATCCACAGTCATAGAGTTAACAAAGGTGACATCACATGCAGAATGTTTGCGCAGTGCGCTGAAAGGACATATTACACTGTTTCTTGGTATGGCAATAGATAGCATTGTCCGTATGAAATGGTTCAGAGGAAGGATATTTGCCAGGATGAAGTATTTATAATAGGCCAGTGCATTGTCACGTTATATAAGAAAAACATACATTAATGACAGGTGGTTGGAGCATAAATGTTGAGTCAATGCTTTGTCACGTTATGCAGGAAGAATATACATTGGATGACAGGTAGTTACATCAATATAGTGTACATTATAAAGCTAGAAGGCACAGGATTACAGAAAAAGGATTAATCAATTGTCAAACAAGCAAACTGAGCATCCACTTGCATTCCCTGAGGTTAAGGATGGCACCAATGTTCCCATCCCTAGGCCCTAGGGATGCTTTCTCTATTACTACCCAACGTATGTCATCAGGACTGTGGTTCATAGTGGCAAAATGTTCCACAAGGGGTGCTCCCGGTGTGCCACAACTTATCCGGCTGCAGTTGGAGGACCCTAGCCTAAATCTTCTGTTGGGTTTTGCCTATGAAGATCAAATCACAGGGACATAGAATTCCATAGATCACATTGTTTGTATTACAATTAGAGAAAGTTTTCAAGGGGATCACATGATTTCTATAGATAAACTCTTTAGTTTGCACGGTAGTAGGGCACGCTTTACTTTGTCTGCACTTGAAATGGTCTTGGATAGGTGGTAGATTCCACATAGATCTGATTGTAGGTGTTTCTGGAATTTCTAAAAGGGAACGCACAACATGTTCTCTAATGCTTTTGGCTTTTTTAAACTCGTGCATAGGAGGAACATCTTGTTCTATGTCATCAGATACTATCCTCCAGTGTTTGTTGATAGTTTTCTTAATGGCGTGACTCTGAGTGGAAAAAGTCGTGACGCAAATCATCCTTTCAAGGTGTTTTTTGTCTTTGTCCTTTGGTGTTAGTAAATTCTCTCTGGGACTATATCATGCTCTCTTCTGAGCCCTTTTGGTAAGCCTTTTGGGGTAGCCCCGTTCCATCAGTCGTTTGCGCAGATCTTCAGATTGTTCTATGTAGTCACATTTCTTTGAGCAATTCCGCAGGAATTGCCCATAGGGAAGATTGTCTCTGAGTCCCCTAGGGTGATGGCTATTGTATCTCAACAGGGAATTCCTTTCGGCCGGCTTGCGGTACAGAGTGGTGTAGAGTTGATTATCCTCTGCTTTGATGGTTATGTCTAGGAGGTCTATTTCTCTCTGGTCCGAATGGATAGTAAATTAGATATCAGGACTTCTCTCGTTGAGCAAGGTGTAAAACAAGGCCAGTGTCATGGAGTCCCCAGTCCAAATCAGGAATATATCGTCGATATATCACCCCCATAGGGAAATCTTTTCAAAATAGGGATTAGTTTCTCCAAATATAAAGGCTCTCTCAAAATGGTCCATAAAAATAATGGCCAGATCCGGGGCAAAGGCAGCCCCCATAGCTACTCCTTTTGTCTGGAAGTATAAGCACCCATTGAAAAAGAAAAAGGTTCTTCATCATGGCGATGCGTAGTAGGTCTATGATAAATTCTGTAGGCACTAAAACCAGGGCAGTTCGTTGGTCGAGAGCTTCACGGGTGACTTCAAGAGCAGTTTGTTGTGGTATACTTGTGTAAAGCGACACAACGTCCCACGTCACAGGTCACTACGAGTTGGTTTTGAATGTCAAAATGTTGTCCGTCCACAAGGTTAATAGTTTGCATGGTGTCCATGAGGTAGGCCTGCCTTGCCTCTGCTATGGGTTTCAGGAAATGATCAATATATCGTCTGAGTGGCTCAAGCATCGAGCCGCATCCAGAAACAATCGGATGGCCGGGTGGTTTCAATGGGTCTTTATGTATCTTTGGTAGTGAACATAGTGTGGATAGTCGTGTTTGCTTTTGATTCAGATACAGAAACTCATGAGAGATCCAAGTAGGGGTCTGCATCGATCCTCATATAGCTCACTCCGTCCTGTAGTTGATTCAGGATTTCTGCTTTATAGTCATCGACATTCTGCACCACTATTGTGCCTCCCTTGTCAGCTGGCTTGATCACTATATCCTTGTTGTTTTTTAGAGATGACAAGGCATCCTTCTCTTGTTTAGTGAGGCGGATTTTCCTGAAGAAATGGTGAAGTTCAGTCTTCAATGCAAATTCGTTGGGGCGCGCGGTTGGTACAAAGGAGAGGCCTTTGCTCAGAACACTGGATTCTTCATCTTTCAATGTATAGGCAGAGATGTTAACTATGGGGTTCTCTGTTCTTCTTACCACCTGTAGGTCTTGTGTCTGGTGTGAATTTCTCAGTGGTTCTCCGGCTGGAAACAAACCTGTTTCTGCGCATTCCCACGGCCTCTGTCCCAGCTGTTGTTGGTCATCTGCTGTCCACGTGGTTGGCCCCTGGGCCAATTCCCACCCCGTCCTCTGGGTGGTCTCCATTGGCCCTCTCCTAAAAAAGGAGGGGGTGGGTAGGGTCCCTGGGGTTGATAGGATCCTTGAGCTGGGTACCATTGTTCTTGGTATCCGGAATTCCCACTTGTGCCGGGTTGCTCACTGTCGCTGTCCGTACTATAGGATGAATCCGAGAAGGTTGTGAAGTTCCTGCGTCCGAGGTAGCCTCCACGTCCTCTTTGATTGAAACGACCTTGAGCGTCTTGTTTGTAGTAATCTTCTTGAAGATATGGGTAGGTATTCTTCTTTTCGTAATAGCGAATGTCTTTAGCTAATTTCTCAAGTTTCTTTGTTTGAGAGGTGGTCTCAAATTCTTTTAATGTTTTTCCAAGATTTTCCAAAGCATCTTTGTCGTTGGCAAGCATCGAGTCCCCAGCTACCTGAATCCTGAGTGCAGTGATCTGGCTGAGAAGGACCTGTACCTGTTCAGCTGCTGTTTCTACTCCCAGCATCATCCAATGCCGGAAGCAGTTGTTAGCCACGTAACTGAAGCCCTCTTTAAATTTTGGCACGTCTACGAAGATGGCTGGTCGTTGCGTACCTGTAAGCCTGCGGGGATAATGTTAGACTGTAGATATTTTGTAAGTAGGTGTCCATGTAGCCGGGTTTGAACCAGTTTCTTTTCCAAGCGTTTTAGCCGTGCTATCTTGTCATTGAGGGTAAAATCGATATTGGGGGTGGTTGCAGACAGAAAGTTATTGGTAGGATCCTGTATGAGCTGGTTAATATATTCTTCAGTGTATGAAAGTGTTTGGCACTCCACCATATTGGTAAAACCTCGCAGGTGTGTACCTGCTCTAGGATAGTTACCTACGAAGGGTGTACCCAAAATAGTCTCTTGGACCTGTTAACTCGGCTATTAGGCGCGGAAAGGTAAACAAACTGCAAAATTATCTCCGCTGAATAGCGCGGGCGTGATGTCTCCAATTACTGGTAGATTACTGTAGAGGGAGATGGGGGAAACTTATTAGATGAAATAAGTACAATGATCAGCCGATCGTTATGTTTAAGCCGATTGTAGTGCAAAATTACAGAGGAAAATAATGCTTGGTTATAATCCTTTATGTTTGGGTTTCGTGCATAAAGGATTATAACAGAGCATTCTTCAAGTTTACCTGGCTCCAAACTACCTTGCACCTTATTCCTTATAGGTGCTTCGCTCACTTCTCCGCCACAGGAGCCTACGCGCCCGTTCAAGCCCCTAGCCAGTGTGCAGAGGCCCGTTGGTAATTATGACTTTTTTATGATAAAGCTATTTTTTAATGCATTGATTTGTGCCTCGATGCCTCTAGCTAAATATAGTTTTTTCATGTCCATCCTTAGATCTCGCTCCTCCCTCACCCCGCACCTTGTCCTGATGAAGACCCTGACGTAAGGGATTAAACTGCCTACAGTTTTTAGGGGTTGAAACGTCGACACTTTACCTCAAAGCCAGCATAGCCAACAGATATTTCATGGTGTGTTACTGTTGTGACCATGGCTGCTTAATATTTTTGTTAAGATTGAGATTCACAGGCTTGATGGTAGAGCCTCATAAGTCCGAATTAATACCCTGTTTTTGATTGACACTACCTTTTCCAATCACTTCCCTATCCTCATGAAACACCATTACCCACCTTCCCTTCTTCCCCCTCACCATGTTCCTTTCTAGGGACATTGATATTTGTAATAACACACATTTGTTCATTAAGAGAGTGATGCCCAGTGTGAATTAAAACACTGAGTATAACCAATACCTTGTGGTTTATGTTTTGTTTTTGAATACTTGCTTTGATCTCTTCAATTGTATTTTGATCCTTTGTGGGACAGCTCACATCCGGCTCCTGTTTGTCCTCAACATCTCCTGGTCCCTGTGGCTGCAGAGTCAAGAACCCCTTCAACGTACCTGAAGCACCCAACATCAGTGGGCATTCGTATACCGAGCCCCTGGTCACTCCTGAGTGACCCAGACTCTGTCCCCTCTGCTTTCAGGTACTCTTCAAAAAGAATCCACTTTGGATTCCGACTAAAACTTTTCTTCCTTCCAGCAGCAGCTCTTCTTCGAAGTCCTCCATTGGGTTCGATGGTGGTTTACGACGCCACTTCAGACCAATGCACCCGGCTCCCCTGGGATAGGTAACTCTGATACTATGGTATCCATGGGTGGGGTGGCTCTCCAACCTCCTAACTTCCACTGGATTTCTTCGAAGTCCACTGGCAAGGGTCCTTAAACTTTTAAACTTCAACCTCGACTCTCCCATAGAATTTCACGGAGCAAGCGGTTGTGTTCCCGCACCGCACCTGTCCTCCGTGGGGTCCCTACTTACTCACCTTGGGTGGTTCCTTGGGGTGACATACAAAGAAAGAGTATGCTGTTCCTCCTGGTCAGGGGTGATTCTGTGAAGTACTCAATCTACCCCGGGTGGAGATAAAGTGAAAAATGAAAAATGATGTCAAAAAATGAAAAGGGGGTGGGGGACCCACAAGGGTGGAACTAAAACCCTCACACACCCAGCAAGCTAGGTGTCATGCTTCATCATCTGGGTTTTGCTCCTCGTTGGGTCGGCGCTGCAATACCCAACGGGCACCCTGTAAGGGGCTCTTTATCGGAGATCTTTTGTTCCTTACCGTAAGATGAGTGCAAGTAAGGGCCAGGTAGGTGTAGATGTTGGTGGGTGTATTAAAAAGGGTTGATTAGTCTGAATAACGTCATTTATTAGGTCAGTAAACCACCCTATTTAAAAACAGTGTGAGTGGCGGTAGTCTGGACTCATTAAGTCAAGGACTAACAACGCTCAGCTCAGATGGTCAACATGTTTCTCGCCTAATGGTCAGGAGGATCCAGCGGCAATTCATCAGGACCAGTGTGGTGCAAACTATCTACAATCGTGCGGGTGTATGACAGGGTCTCACATATATGTGTATGTACCTAGTCAAGTCTGCCCTAAGAAAGTGTGAATTGATCTATCACTTTTGCAATGGAGTGGCCTAGAAGAAAGGGAAGAAGCATAGAAGGCCAACAAAAATCAATCAAAATCACTTTATCATAAATGCACATTAGTGTGATGGAGCTGAAGACTCCTCGTGTGCATGCACTATATAGGAAGCAAATACGCTCGGATATAGTGATCATGCACTAGTGGATGCAGTATTTGACACAGTGTCAAGGCAGTCTTTAAAAACTTAGTTCAGGTGAAACCTAAATCGCGATGATGATGTCATATAACTCACCTAAAAGCTAAACTAGTACCGCTCCAATCGGTGCGTGGCGAGCCTTTTGGGATGGCGTGGTAGCCTCCTGTAATGTACAGTAAAAATAATCTCAACTCGGAGAGTATATGAACAATGTACACCTGCTGTGCGCAAGGTGCAGCTAGGGACATGCAGACTATGGTCCCCAAGACGGCAGGCAGCAAGGAACACCGTCCGAGGAGAGCCCACCCCAAGAGCCTGACTGGCCGCCCACGGGAGTAGGCAGCCCATGTCAGCGTCAGAGTCAGCTCACCCCAAAACAGCGCTCACCTGTCCACCCACGCATCCAGAGACCACAGTTCGTCCAACAATGGCTACGCGGTCCAAGCAGTTACTCACGTTTCTGATGCCCAAGGTGGTCGTAGGACCTACCCGCTCCGCCGAAACCGGGAAATGATGTTCACTTTACAGCGCTCCATTATAAACCGGTTGAGACAGGTGAGAATGTGTTACTTAATTGGGCGTCCAGTGTCATGTGATTCGTGTATGAAGACCCGCCCAGGTTTTACGTGACTGTGGGTGCCATCTTGGAAAGGGGTACTTAATAAGAACCGGATAGAGTAGAGACAGTATCGGTATCCTTTAAGCAGTGAGAGTGGCCCAGTTGGAATCTAGTCACTCTCTTGAGAAGGAGCTATAATGTGCAAGGCCCTGTGTTAGTTAATGTGCGGGTTGCACAGCAGAAGGAGACATGTTTGTTATGGGCGTCGCACAGAAGGATGAGAAATGTGAATTGGAAACAGGGTGTGTCTAGAGCCACCGGCACAGCGTTAACGCACAAGGGAAGTCTAGCTTATACTGTAAACCAATCGGAGGTAGGCATCCATTCATAGCTGGACAACCCCACTTCACACACATTCGGAGAGTCACAGGAGTGTAGACTAAAATATAATACTGTAGAAGCAGTGTAATCCTCTCAGTGCGTCAGTGCACCCCATGGTATATCATCATTCAATCCTCTCCTATCAGCTGTTAGTCTGTGTACCCATCTTTGTTCGAGTTTGAACAGTGCCTGAGATGTGATTCTCGGGTGTGACTCCAAAACAACCCATCTAAGGGAGTCTGGTGTGTGGTGTAAACTCTTAAAGTGGGTGTACAGTTTGGTGGTCTTCTTCATGCATCTTATATTGCTCTTATGCTCGGTGATGCGTGTTTTAATAGCTCGTGTCGTCATCCCTATGTATATTAGTTTTAATAGCTCGTGTCGTCATCCCTATGTATATTAGTCCACAGGGACATTTCAGTAGGTAAATGCAGTTGGTGGAGTTGCAATTCGTATGGCGTGTAAGTGCCCATGTGAAGGTATAAGAAAGGGTAATCTCCTTAGTGGTTACCTGATTGCTCCTGCTCTGCATAATCCGAGTCAGCCGTGAGGGGAACGGCTCTTCTGTGGGGGTTATCAAGCCCTGTCACCCTTGCCTCGGTCTCTGCCTGCATCCACGCCGTGAGGGGAACGGCTCAGGCTAAAACTACATTACCCAGCGGCCTTAGCGCCCGGCGCGCACTGCACACGGCATCTTGCAGCACCCGGGCCCTATTTCAGGCCCCCAGCACCACCGCAGCGCGGGACGCGCGCGGGCCGCGCCCGGGCGAAGCCCGGGCCAAGGGCGGGCCCGTCCTTGCCCGTCATCGACCGGAGGAGACTGGGCTGGGCCACCCCTCTTTCATTGCAGCCATCTTTATGTATACAATCAGGTGAGCCAAATATACTGACTCTAAGATACTACATTTGTGTAGCTGCCTTTGTGAGAGTTTGTTCAGTTTCAAAAATAAATGGGGAAGCGAACCATCCCACCTGTTATGAAATCTGCCACTACAAGCATTGAGAACATGCTGGAAAGAGCTGTTAGTATTGTAAGTAATGAGATCGAACTTACTGAGAGGCGCCTGTTTCTTGGCTTAGGGAAATCAATTCTATCCTCAGGTTTGCCTATTGACACTATTGATATTACCGCAAGTAATACTAACGTTCCTGTTCCTACTGTGGCTTGCGAAGAGACATGCGAAATTACTACAGTGGTCTCGCCAGAACTAAATCATGTATCATCTGACGTCCCATCTCTGGGGGCAAAACATAAAAGGAAAACCGGGAAGCCCACTTGTGTAAAAAGAAAACAACCACTACGCCCATGCTCTACTCGCAAAACTTTAAACTCGTGGATTCGTTCATCCGCAAATCAAACATCTGTGGAGGTTTTAACGCATGACTCCCCAACCATGCATATCGCATTGCCCAAACCCTGTTCTCACTCAATCGGAACTCAGACTGAGACTGATTTTTTGCTCCCAATCACCATGGACAATGGAAATCATACTAGGGCTATTGACATTAACATTTTGGTTGGTTTGATTACTGATTGTGTTAAACCCTTGTTTGATAACCTCCTAGCTGTAGTGAAAGAATGTACTTCAGTTGCTCAGTCTGTTCCAAACCCACGGTTAATTGTTCAATCAATGGACATCGCTCCTCCTGTTGTAGACAAGTCACCTATTTTGGCAAACACTAGAAACTTGGCCCAAAATGAATCCACTGCTAATATCCCTACAGAACGCCAAAATACTCTTGCTCCCCCCACTACTAATCTGCGAATTAGTGATTGCATGACATGTAATACAATTCGCTCCTGTCTAGATAATAAGGGAATTCCGGGAATTACAGAAGGCATAATCCCCCTGAAAAGTATAACTGGGACCAACATCGCCAATCCACCAAATAACTCGCAAATTTCTAGTAATGCTTCCATCCCCTTACATCATGGTGATGGTTTAGTTAACATGCAACACAATAGTCAGTACAATGTTGGCACTGATTCAAATCCTAGCATCCCCATCGAGGGAAATAAAGAGTTACTTGACCTACCCCCGGAGGCCTGTCCATACGTTGTGGTTCTGGCTGGCGTCCCTTTTCTGAGACAGGATCAGAAAGAATCTTGGGAGCAATTACGTTGTAAATGCGTGGATTGGTTATCTAAACATAAGCGGTTTAGACCATCTTTAATTGATAACATTATTATGGTCAGACGGGTAGGATGGCTTGGAACATCCCCCAAATCTATTAAAGGGGACTGTATAATTATTAATTTTCGCAGACAATCGGTGGCAAAAGCTATTCTATCGCCACAGAGAGAAGAGGCCAGTTATAGCACTGGTATATGGGCACTACCCTTAGGCTACTTTTACAAACCGGCTTTCGAAGCATTCGCTCCCAACATGCGTAACACTATCCCAATTAATAATAGATTCACATCGCTGTCAGGTCTGGATTGTCAAGATTGACTGCCATCCCTGTCAACAAGGGAAGTGTTAAGCGATGCTTCATCATCAGCACTGACTGATATATACACTCAGGCCAGTTCACAGGATGTCCCGGTCATAATAGCAGCAGACTCGACACTTAAGATTCTGAGTTGGAACATCGCCGGCCTGGCATCCAAGTTAAATTTACGAGATTGGAGGGAGCTAATAAGTGGTCAGGACATTGTAATGTTTCAAGAGACCTGGGCAACCCAGGAGCTGTCTATGGAGGGTTTTGAGTGTTTTAACATTCTATCCCCCATTCCCACTGCAGGAAGGCCCGTTGGTGGCCTCTCTACCTGGATAAACATCAAGGCAGGTGGTCGCACTAGGGTTGTGCCCACAAACAGCGATATATTCCAAGTATCCCTTTATACCCGGGGGGCCTCTTTATACATAATCAATTTTTATAACAATGATTTTAAAAATGTTCCCAATATGAACTTTTCTAAGTTGTTTGATTTTATTTCTAAGTTAGAAAGAGAATATGGCGCTCTAAATAAAGGCATATGTCTAGGTGGAGACTTTAATGTCAGGCTCCCTAGAACTATTAACTCTGATAACCGGTCCAACATTAAAAGCACGTTATGTAAGAGAGGTGAGCAGCTAATGAACCACCTAACCTCGCAGAATTTTTCAGATATTATGGAAATAGCAACTATTGATGGATGTACTGTACCAACCTATAGAAGTCGGGGTTCAACATCTACCATCGACTATATCTTTGTATCAGCACCCGACGCTAATTATGTGCTAAAGGCAGAAGTAATCCCGACAATACATGGTGATCATAATCCCATTAGTACCATTTTAAGTTTCACACGCCGTCCAATGTATGAACACACGCATGGAGCAAGGGATATAATGATATCAACTGATAACCTCCGTCTTGTGTGGCGTGGCATCGATAACAATGCATTATTTCAAACAATGGTTAAATCGCACCATAACTTAATTAATGTATGCCTGACTTATAGTGAAAATAATAGCGAGGTAGTCCATGCGTTTTCCGAGCTCTGCCACGGTATTAGAAAAATATTGTCTAAGCCATTTAAGAATAAAAATCCAGATCCTAGGTGGTTTGATGCAGAGTGCTCTGCGGCTAATAGAGCGTTAAGAAAGGCTCTCCAAACTAAACCTAGAAATAGTCTTCTTGTGTCAACATTGAGAAATAATTACAAGAAGGCTACCACACGCAGGAAGGAGGAGAT
Source organism: Triturus cristatus (assembly GCF_964204655.1). Lineage (NCBI taxonomy): Eukaryota > Metazoa > Chordata > Amphibia > Caudata > Salamandridae > Triturus > Triturus cristatus. The sequence goes on from NC_140594.1 coordinate 1,024,998,688, forward strand.
CACTAACGATCACTGGACTCAACTTGTGCGCGCCAATGAGCTAAAAAATGGTAAAAACTTCTGGAAAACTGTCAAAGACATGAAACTTGTGGGAAATACATCCACACCAATTAGCTGCAATATTTCCAGTGAGGTTTGGGAGGCTCACTTTAGCAAAATCTACGCAGCCCCCATTGTTTGCGAATCCAGGGAGCTCACATATACTGCTAACATCTTGATTGATCTCTCTGAAGTCGAAGAAGCAATTAGCCAACGTCTGGGAGGAAAAGCCCCCGGCCCAGACGGTCTTCCTATCGACCTCATTAAGAGTCACCCTGAATTTTGGGCGCCATTACTTACCAATGTTTTTAACAATTTGACCAATTCATCCATCCCCGAAACTTGGTCCTGTAGCACTATTGTCCCAATTTTCAAGAAGGGCGACCATTCAAATCCGAGTTGCTACAGGCCAATATCGCTGATTGACAACACCCTTAAAATTTTGGGAAGGGTGCTGTTTAATAAGATCAGTTCATGGGCTGAGGATTCTAAAGTGCTCCATCCATGCCAGTTGGGATTCAGGAGTAAGGTTGGCACTGTGGAACAGTGCCTCAACCTTAACTTAATCATTGGTAAATACAATGTAGCCAAGAAAGTCCCTATGTACCTGGCATCTATGGACCTTACCTCGGCCTTTGATTTCGTTAATAGATCACGATTGTGGCAAATCTTGTTGGATCTCGGGCTGGATGAATCTTTAGTTTCTTTTTTAGCTTACTTGCACAGAGACCTAAAAGCCAGGGTGCGTATTAGTATGGCTGGTGAGATCTCCAAAGCTATTGAAGTAGGCAGAGGGGTCAGACAAGGCTGCGTACTGGCCCCTCTCCTATTCATCTTATATATTAATGGCTTAACTAAATCATTGACAATCTCAACAATAGACGTCCCAACAATTGGCGGCAACAAAATCCCTGCATTGTTATATGCTGATGACGCAGTCCTGATGGGGCGCACCCCTAAAGCCCTACGCAGCCTGGTCCAAGATTTTGTAAAGTTTATGGCATCCTTGGATCTGTGCACTAATTTTAAAAAATCTTTTTTAATGTCGTGTGGGTCTAAGAAATATTCCAACCTTACAATAGCAGTAAATTCTAATCAATTATTGAGTACCTGTACCTTTCCATATCTTGTAAATACAAAAATATCTGCTGTACCTATAGTTATTTTTTAAAACGCATCTAAGTCGTTTCTTAAGACAGAAAAAACCACTCTATCTGGACCGTGTAGAGATTACAAAACACATAGAAATAGGGTATTAATCCATGTTTTAATTTCGACCTTATTTGAAAAAGACTTATTTGATGAATACGTAAGATTTATACATTACACCAACATTTTTATACAAACAAAACCAAGGACCTATTCGTCCTACAATACATTGGTACCCATGGACAATCTGTGGAATAAAATTATTCACACATACTCATTCATACTAAGACACATTCATACAATGTAACAAAAGACACATGACCCTAAAAGCTAAAAGTTGAACAAAATACAGGCCCAAAATAATGGTAGGCGAGTCTTCTTAAGTGTAAAACATACACAGAGGGGTACAGAAAAGAAGAATGGCATATGGTAAACAGAATGGAGTAACAAGAAGATGTGTTCTTGTAATGTCTTAATAAATCTGTGTGGTGAACAATCCAGTTCAATATGCCGACGCGCGTTTCGGTGTAACACCCCCTTTAACCGGGGCAACACCTTCTTCAGGGCCAGAAATTATTCAGACATAAGTTCCATGGGACCTACCAAGTGATAAATAACAATTAGTGAACAAAAAACTATTAATTCTAAACATATCCATTAGATAATACAGATTATTCATAAGGTTGCAACATACAAAATTCATCTAAAATGAACACTGGTCCAGATACATGAGTGGTTGAGCATTGAACATACTAATTATATTATGAGCGTTGCACACATGATAGAAAATAACGAACAAAATAGCCAAGATACGAGAAAAATTTGTAAAGGAAAACACAAACAACAAATGGTTTAGTCATACTAGCAATCAATCATAAGGATTCCTGGATGTATAGCTTAAACTGGATACCGTTGCACAAAATCTGGTAAACAGCATTCAGATAAAAACAGTAAATGAAAAATTTTTTGGAAATTCACCATGGTGGTGTGTCCCCATATATAGTCTGGAAAATAGTATCAACTAAGAGATGGGTGAGTTTCGAGTACAGTTACAAAAGATAAGGGTGCTACGTCTGCATGAAACTAATGATTAAGTAAAGGAAGATGAGAGACATGCTCACCAAGGGATCAGTTGGGAAGATAAGAATATATATATCTCTTTCTCCTTAAGTTTAATGACACAACCTCAGTACTTCTTACGGTGAACAAATATAGCAATGTAGTGGAACTTTTCAACTTATTGGCATGCGAGATCTAAGGAAGAGAGTAGATCAGGAAAGATTAGCATTTCAGACCTAAAACAAAGTTTGTTAGATTTGTAATGTTTATAGAGGGCGACAAAGGCCATGTCCCTGGGACTTAATCTACCTGAAATCAGCGGTTTATAGGTGTTCTCTGTTTGCACTTTTTGGGCGATGAATATGAGTCAATGAGTCTGAAATACCAATGAAAACAAAATAGGCTAGTGAAGGTCTATTTTTTATATATAAATCATAGACCAATGTAATAAGCGAGAAACTTAAAGATGTAATTAATCACCTACTTAGGTTTTTAGAGAAAGCACCTCGTAATTCCGGCTCGATGTGCACCTATCCTCACGCTTCCAAGGTTGGTGAGGAAAAAGGAAATGGATTCTGCTACAGCGTCTGGTAAGTGAGACAAAATAGTTCGAGTTAGCGCTCCAGGACTAATTGCGGGGTCAAGGTTATTTCTAATCATTGCCCCGTGTGCTATGCGAATAACTCAAAAATGTAATTAATCACCGTTTTAGTTTAGGGAAGACATCTCGCTGTTTCTGTTTGGCGTGTGACTGGGGGAAAAAAGAGTTGGATTCCGCCGCAGTATCTGATGAGTGAAATAACAAAACAACTAGAGTTAACGCTCCAGCGCTGATTAAAAGAACGAGGAAACTGTTGTCCATTCTACCTATTTTCTAAACGCTTACCGGGGGGAAGTTTTCTAATGCTTTCAGTCCTTCGCCTCAGTCCAGGTACGCAGATCAATGTGGACGCTGCTCCGCATGATACGCGAGTAACTCAATAATGTAATTAATCGCCGTTTTAGTTTAGGGAAGACATCGCGCTGTTTCGGTTTAGCGTGTGACTGGGGGAAAAGGAATTGGATTCCGCCGTCGTATCTGATGAGCGAAATAACAAAACAATTATAGTTAACGCTCCAGCGCTGATTGAAAGAACGAGGAAGCTGTTGTCTTGGCCTTTATACCTATTTTCTAAACGCTTACCGGGAGGAAGTTTTCTAATGCTTTCAGTCCTTCGTTTCAGTCCAGATACGCAGATCGATGTAGACGCTGCTCCGCTGCTGGTCCTCTGCTTACTGCGAAGCGAGCACCGACCAGTTTGATTGTGAGCAGCTGCTTATATACCGGCAGGGGCTGTGCACAAATCACGTCCTAGGGTAGTATCAAAGAGGTGGCTATGGATTCTGGAGAGACTTCGGAGTGAAGTGTTTTAAGGTCACAGCTATGATGGCTGACGGTGATGCGACAACTAACCAGATACAGTAGTTTCTGACAGTCTGCAATGCAGTCGACAACAGAGAACTCGTGGTAAGGGCTCAGATAGATGAGTTAAAGAGCACCTTAATGATATTATGTATGTGTCCAAAGGTTTGGCGAAGAGAACCAATGGAGGATCTATTGTGTCAGTTCATGGTAGTGTTTAATAGAAATCCAAATCGTTTTTTGTCTCTTTCAGGGGGATGCATTGCTCTATTATGATGCTTAAATGATAGCATTCTCCCAGGGTAATTCCTCATTGAGCCCCCTTGTCTTGGAGTCCAGGAAGTAGATCCAAAAGACTTCTCGCTTTTTACGGATCCGGGTACTGTCAGTGCCCTTTTGAATGCGGACCCTTTCTAAGATTGTCCAACGTAGGTCCTTCTCAGTGTGGTTGGACTCCATCCAATGTTTGACCAATGGTGCTGAAAGATTATTTCGCCTGATGTTAGATTTGTGTTCCCCTATGCGTATTTTGCATTCTCTGCCAGTCTCTCCTACATAGGGGATTTTACATGGGCATAAGATCACATAAATACAGTTTGATGTTTTACAGTTGGTCATTTCGTTGAGATTGATGGTTTTATTGTTGATTACAATGGTGTCGTTGACAATAGCGTTAGGGCATGCCTGACATCCTCCACATTGATGATGTCCTTGAACGGGGGTATTGCCAACAATGGATCTCTGTGTCAATGTGTTTCGTTCTTGAGGTTTGGCTCTGACCAATAGATGTTTTAAGTTTTTGTTCCTCCGGCCTTAGAGTGAGAAATATACCAGGTCTTTTTGTGGAGATCAGGCAATTCCTCGAAAAATGGGCCCTGATATCAAACAGATGCTCTAGGGACTGGATGATCCTTATTGTTGAAACAGCCAGAGAGGTAATCCAACTATTAATTAAGGAAATCCAGGACCTAGAGGATAAACTCAAAACATCCAACGCCCTCGAGGAGGGTAAGAAAAAATTAGAAGAGATTACGACAGAGTTAGATTCCTTCAGTGAATATCTACTCAAAAGGAAGACGGACAAGCTTAGAAAGGACATCAGACTCTTTTCGCAAGAAAGGGCCTATCCTTACTTATCTGAAAACTTCTATTCATCAACTAATGACAGCGCGACTGGCAACTCTACTGGCCAGTGGAACAATAAACGTATCATAACATTCTCGGATACCACCGACTCTGACAGTGAGGGGCCATCTTACCAAACTCCCCAATATAGATCTGATGCAGAAAGATACCAAAGTGAGAATCGTTTTTTAGGGAACCGAAGGGGCGGATCCCGTTCACGGTTTCAAACCCAATACCGAAGTCAATATCAGAACACCTATCAAAGGAATCAACACCAGGAACAAGTACCACAGCCGAGATACCAGGAACAAGCCCAACCACAGAGGTACATCAGGACTCGCCAGAACCAATACTGGCGAACATAGCCAAAATTCCAGTTTTCAATCTATCAGGCTATACAATGGATGACCCGACTGAGACACTGCTTACTAAAGGTCTTTCCTTTGTCCCTTCTACCACTATGAATAAATTTGAATTCATGACAGACATGCATGCCTTCTTCAGAAAAATCAGACTCAAAAAATTCTTCCAGAATAGAAGTATCTCTGAGGACAATGGTAATCGTTCAGGCCTAAAACCCCCATCCAACTTTACACCCACCATCGATCAAGTTGGCAAAGAAGTAGACCTTTTCGAAAAAGCCGTCCTCAACAAGATTGGAAAAATAACGGCCTTTGTACCCTTTCCGATGAACAATATCACCAGGGAAGAAAAAAACGCATTAAACATCCTAAAGAAAAACAATGATGTCACTCTGAAACCATGTGACAAAGGCGGAGGTATAGTCATTTTCAACACAGATGACTATAAGAACAGGATGAACACACTCTTGGGGTCACCCAGACACTACTTAAAAATTACCATTAACCCAGAACCAAGACTGAAACGGAGAATTCTCCGAATAGTCATGTCAGCCGTAGAGAGGGGAGAAATATGTGAAAAGGAAGCAGAGTATCTTACCCCCACCTATACTCGGATTCCCATCATCTACAGAGTACCAAAAACCCATAAAAACCAGAAGGACCCCCCAATGAGACCCATCGTCTCTACCATAGGGTCGGCAACAGAACCCCTATCAAAATATATCGATCGTTTCCTCCAACCCCTGGTCACCACGCTTCCATCTTATGTGAAGGATACAGGGCACTTCATTTCCAAAATAGAAGGCCTACAGTACGATCCTGAACGAGAGATATTAGTCACCATGGACATTGAGTCCCTATACTCTAACATACCACAAGGAGACGCTTTGAAAGTAGTCAAAGACAAAATAGATTCTGTAACATCATTACAAAACAACACGTTTTTGACCCAATGTTTGGAAGTAGTTCTGGAAGAGAACTTCTTTGAGTTTGATGGTGACTTTTACCATCAAGTCCAGGGAGTAAGCATGGGGGCAGCCTGTGCGCCCAGTGTCGCCTGTCTATATATGGGACACTTTGAAGAGCGTAATATCTATAACGAGGTTGCCCCCTTCTATGAAAATGTTCGTCACTGGTCACGCTTCATAGACGACATTTTTTTCGTCTGGAGCGGTGACCGAGAATCTCTTAATGAATTCATTTCCTGGATCAACCTAGCCGATTCAAATCTTCATTTCACGGCACAAAGCAGCACTGAAAAACTGGAATTTTTGGATGTCTATGCCAAACATGAGAACAACCGACTTCAGGTATCACTCTTTACCAAACCCACCTCCAGGAATACTCTGCTTCACTTTGAAAGCTTCCATCCTAATAGTCAAAAATCAAGCATTCCATTCAGTCAGTTCTTACGATTGCGCAGGAACTGTTCATCAATTAAAGATTATCTATTGCACGCAGAGTCAATGAAACAAAAATTCCTGTTACGAGGATACCCTAACAGGCTTGTTAGGGATGCCCTCAAGAGAGCTAGATATTTCAATCGGGATACTTTGTTTACACCCAAGGAGGAAGAAAACAAGACGGAAAAATTGGTTTGTGTCATTAAACACTCATCCATAAACCATAAAATACGTCAAATCGTCAATTCGCAGTGGCACCTCCTAAATCTGGACAATGAAGCAGATAAGATACCTAAGCCTTTATTTGCATTCCGGAGGAACAAAAACTTAAAAAATCTATTGGTCAGAGCCAAACCTCAAGAACGAAACACATTGACACAGAGATCCATTGTTGGCAATACCCCCGTTCAAGGACATCATCAATGTGGAGGATGTCAGGCATGCCCTAACGCTATTGTCAACGACACCATTGTAATCAACAATAAAACCATCAATCTCAACGAAATGACCAACTGTAAAACATCAAACTGTATTTATGTGATCTTATGCCCATGTAAAATCCCCTATGTAGGAGAGACTGGCAGAGAATGCAAAATACGCATAGGGGAACACAAATCTAACATCAGGCGAAATAATCTTTCAGCACCATTGGTCAAACATTGGATGGAGTCCAACCACACTGAGAAGGACCTACGTTGGACAATCTTAGAAAGGGTCCGCATTCAAAAGGGCACTGACAGTACCCGGATCCGTAAAAAGCGAGAAGTCTTTTGGATCTACTTCCTGGACTCCAAGACAAGGGGGCTCAATGAGGAATTACCCTGGGAGAATGCTATCATTTAAGCATCATAATAGAGCGATGCATCCCCCTGAAAGAGACAAAAAAACGATTTGGATTTCTATTAAACACTACCATGAACTGACACAATAGATCCTCCATTGGTTCTCTTCGCCAAACCTTTGGACACATACATAATATCATTAAGGTGCTCTTTAACTCATCTATCTGAGCCCTTACCACGAGTTCTCTGTTGTCGACTGCATTGCAGACTGTCAGAAACTACTGTATCTGGTTAGTTGTCGCATCACCGTCAGCCATCATAGCTGTGACCTTAAAACACTTCACTCCGAAGTCTCTCCAGAATCCATAGCCACCTCTTTGATACTACCCTAGGACGTGATTTGTGCACAGCCCCTGCCGGTATATAAGCAGCTGCTCACAATCAAACTGGTCGGTGCTCGCTTCGCAGTAAGCAGAGGACCAGCAGCGGAGCAGCGTCTACATCGATCTGCGTATCTGGACTGAAACAAAGGACTGAAAGCATTAGAAAACTTCCTCCCGGTAAGCGTTTAGAAAATAGGTATAAAGGCCAAGACAACAGCTTCCTCGTTCTTTCAATCAGCGCTGGAGCGTTAACTATAATTGTTTTGTTATTTCGCTCATCAGATACGACGGCGGAATCCAATTCCTTTTCCCCCAGTCACACGCTAAACCGAAACAGCGCGATGTCTTCCCTAAACTAAAACGGCGATTAATTACATTATTGAGTTACTCGCGTATCATGCGGAGCAGCGTCCACATTGATCTGCGTACCTGGACTGAGGCGAAGGACTGAAAGCATTAGAAAACTTCCCCCCGGTAAGCGTTTAGAAAATAGGTAGAATGGCCAAGACAACAGTTTCCTCGTTCTTTTAATCAGCGCTGGAGCGTTAACTCTAGTTGTTTTGTTATTTCACTCATCAGATACTGCGGCGGAATCCAACTCTTTTTTCCCCCAGTCACACGCCAAACAGAAACAGCGAGATGTCTTCCCTAAACTAAAACGGTGATTAATTACATTTTTGAGTTATTCGCATAGCACACGGGGCAATGATTAGAAATAACCTTGACCCCGCAATTAGTCCTGGAGCGCTAACTCGAACTATTTTGTCTCACTTACCAGACGCTGTAGCAGAATCTATTTCCTTTTTCCTCACCAACCTTGGAAGCGTGAGGATAGGTGCACATCGAGCCGGAATTACGAGGTGCTTTCTCTAAAAACCTAAGTAGGTGATTAATTACATCTTTAAGTTTCTCGCTTATTACATTGGTCTATGATTTATATATAAAAAATAGACCTTCACTAGCCTATTTTGTTTTCATTGGTATTTCAGACTCATTGACTCATATTCATCGCCCAAAAAGTGCAAACAGAGAACACCTATAAACCGCTGATTTCAGGTAGATTAAGTCCCAGGGACATGGCCTTTGTCGCCCTCTATAAACATTACAAATCTAACAAACTTTGTTTTAGGTCTGAAATGCTAATCTTTCCTGATCTACTCTCTTCCTTAGATCTCGCATGCCAATAAGTTGAAAAGTTCCACTACATTGCTATATTTGTTCACCGTAAGAAGTACTGAGGTTGTGTCATTAAACTTAAGGAGAGAGAGATATATATATTCTTATCTTCCCAACTGATCCCTTGGTGAGCATGTCTCTCATCTTCCTTTACTTAATCATTAGTTTCATGCAGACGTAGCACCCTTATCTTTTGTAACTGTACTCGAAACTCACCCATCTCTTAGTTGATACTATTTTCCAGACTATATATGGGGACACACCACCATGGTGAATTTCCAAAAATTTTTTCATTTACTGTTTTTATCTGAATGCTGTTTACCAGATTTTGTGCAACGGTATCCAGTTTAAGCTATACATCCAGGAATCCTTTTGATTGATTGCTAGTATGACTAAACCATTTGTTGTTTGTGTTTTCCTTTACAAATTTTTCTCGTATCTTGGCTATTTTGTTCGTTATTTTCTATCATGTGTGCAACGCTCATAATATAATTAGTATGTTCAATGCTCAACCACTCATGTATCTGGACCAGTGTTCATTTTAGATGAATTTTGTATGTTGCAACCTTATGAATAATCTGTATTATCTAATGGATATGTTTAGAATTAATAGTTTTTTGTTCACTAATTGTTATTTATCACTTGGTAGGTCCCATGGAACTTATGTCTGAATAATTTCTGGCCCTGAAGAAGGTGTTGCCCCGGTTAAAGGGGGTGTTACACCGAAACGCGCGTCGGCATATTGAACTGGATTGTTCACCACACAGATTTATTAAGACATTACAAGAACACATCTTCTTGTTACTCCATTCTGTTTACCATATGCCATTCTTCTTTTCTGTACCCCTCTGTGTATGTTTTACACTTAAGAAGACTCGCCTACCATTATTTTGGGCCTGTATTTTGTTCAACTTTTAGCTTTTAGGGTCATGTGTCTTTTGTTACATTGTATGAATGTGTCTTAGTATGAATGAGTATGTGTGAATAATTTTATTCCACAGATTGTCCATGGGTACCAATGTATTGTAGGACGAATAGGTCCTTGGTTTTGTTTGTATAAAAATGTTGGTGTAATGTATAAATCTTACGTATTCATCAAATAAGTCTTTTTCAAATAAGGTCGAAATTAAAACATGGATTAATACCCTATTTCTATGTGTTTTGTAATCTCTACACGGTCCAGATAGAGTGGTTTTTTCTGTCTTAAGAAACGACTTAGATGCGTTTTAAAAAATAACTATAGGTATAGCAGATATTTTTGTATTTACTTGTGAATTTTCCCCTGCTGCTCTACCTTCATTTATTCAGGGGTTCCCCTTTTCTAGTGGCCTTTCCATATCTTGGTCTGACTTTTGCATCAAATGGTCTATGGAATGATCACATAGCGTATTGTAAACGAAAGTTTATTAACTCTATCAACACCATACTTAGGTTACCCAAGCCAAAGAATATAGAGGTTGTATCATCCATAATTAAAATGTATAGACTGCAATGCATACCAACAGTAACATATGGGGCGGAGGTATGGGGGAATACAGTCAGTGTACCCATACAACGTGAAGAGAATAGATTCTGCCGTAAGATTCTAGGAGCACCTTTCTCTTCCTCTACATATGCTGTTCACAGTGAACTTAATTTACCTTATGTGGAGGACTTCATCAAAGCTCGTCCTATTCTATTTTGGTTAAGAATCTGGAAGAATCCGGCTGCGCAGCTGACTAGGGAAATAATCACTGACTGCCTAAAATGTGATAAAGGGATGGACATACCGTGGTTAGCAGGGGTCTGCAAAAGCCTACGTAGCTTAAATATGGAACATCTTTTTTTAACTCCACTTGAAATGAATTCTGTCAATATTAAAAAAGTGGAAAAAACTTTGTATGACTCCTATAAAGTAGCACGAGCATCAACTGAGTGTAATAAAACCTCAGTTGCTAGATACATGCTGATAGATGCATCCCCTGCTATGCCTATATACCTTCTTAAACCAATCAGTTGTTGGGAAAGGGGCCTGTTCTTTAGGTTAAGGACAGACACCATGAAATACTTGCTGTCATTCCCTATTGGTTTCACACATAACCTTAACTCATTACCGTGTCCATGTAATAATACCCACGGGCAGTCAATGCTTCCTTTCCTGTTCTTTTGTAGTTACTACTCAGCCCCTACGAAAAAATTCCTGATCCCATATTTTAAGTCTCGCCACATTATGGATTATAAAGTGGCCTATGAAAAGGTACTAGCTATTACTGATGATGAACTATGTTTAAGAGTTGGATCATTCTTGAAAACAGTGATGCGTATACGTAACTCTATGCACCCTGATTAATGGACCTTTTTAAAATCTGTGTATATTCTGGCTTTTTTTAGCATTTTTGTATATTATTTATTTTATGCTGTACTTTTATGGATACATTGTTTTATCCGAATAAAGTTCATATTGATTGATTGATTGATTGATTGATTAGTGGTTATCGTCTGTTTGCAGGAGGTACAATTGCCACAAGGGAAATGTCCAATGACTGGTGGGAGCCCCCATAGTGTTCCCTGGGGGTTCTGTATTTCGTTTCTGGCTGGCCTTGTGTGGATCAAAATGTCTTTGAGATTCTGGGTCCTCTTAAATGCGAACCTGGGTTGAGGAATGGACAGCTCCCCAGAAGATAAGATCCCCCAGTGTTTTTTGATCACTTTTTTCATTTCATTGGATGCTGGGGTGAACGAGGTAACACAGGTAAGGATGTCAGTTTGTTCCCTCGTCCTGGTCTCTAGAAGTTCCTAGCGCGTTTCATTGCTCTTTGTACTGTGTTAGTAGTATAACCTCTGTCTCCTAGGTTGATCGCTAGGATATCCGCCTCTTTCTTATAGTCCACTACTGAGCTACAGTTTCTCCTAAGACGGAGAAACTGACCAAAAGGTAAGTTGTCCCTCAGTGCCTTAGGAAGGTGGCTGCTGTAGAGTAAGAGGCTGTTCATATCAGTAGGTTTTTTGTAAAGGCTGGTTGTTAGTCCCCCAGAAGCCAATCTGATGTCAAGGTCCAGAAATGCTATGTGGGTCGTAGAAATGTGGCTCGTGAATTTCAAATAGGGGTTCTGCAAATTGATCCACTGGCAGAATTCATCACATTGTGTACGTGACCCATTCCAGAAAATTAGGATATCATCTATGAAGCGTCTCCACATGCTCAGGTTATTGCCAAACGGATTAGTGGGGCTCCAGATGACCTCTTTTTCGAATGCGGCCATGTACAGACAGGCCACGCTAGCGGGGGAAGGTACTACCCATTGAAGTGCCCTGGCATTGATGGAATAGCTTATTCTTGAATTCAAAGAAATTCTCAGTCAATGCGAGGGAAGCCAGGTCCATGATGAACGACACAGGAGTGGTGATGACCATGCCTCCTTCCGGAGGACCGCTTCAATCACTGCGAGGGTTGCCTGTTGTGGGTTTCTTCTTGTACAAGGCCTCCACATCTAGAGTAACCAGGAGGCTAATCTCCCCGTTGGTTTCAAACTCTTCGACAATGCTAAGGATATCACTGGTGTCTTTGATGTATGAAGGTATTTTTTGGACCAATGGTTGTAGGAAATGGTCTACGAATCTGGACAAAGGCTCCAGGATAGAACCTATACCGGACACAATAGGTCTGCCCGGGATCGGTGAGGTTCCTTTATGAACCTTTGGCAGAGTGTAAAAATATGGAATCACAGGATCACGGACATTGAGGTAGTCAGCCTCTTTTTTCGTGATCCATCCATTAGTCTCTGCTTCAAGAGTCAGACTGGTGATGGCATTCTTCAGTCTTTTCGTAGGGTCTGTTGTGATCGGTGTATAGTACTTGCGATCACAAAGTTGACGTAGACATTCTGTCTCATAATCAGAGGTGGACTGAATTACTGTAGCACCCCCTTTGTCTGCCTGTTTAATCGTGATCGATTGGTCGTCAGCCAGGGCCCTGGCTGCATCCATTTCCTGTTTAGAGAGGTTGTGAAAGGTCGATTTATTCCGCCCCACTGCTAGGTCTTTAAGAACGGCTTTTTCGAAAGTCAGTACTTCCGAAGGGACCATGCCCGCGCTGGGGGTGAAAGTGGATGGTCTATGTAGGCCAGTGTCACTTGAGTCTAAGGGGGGTTTGTTTTGAAAGAAGGCCTTCAGGCAAATCTTTCTAAAAAAACTATGCAGTTCGCATGCTTCTTTGAATTTGTCAACCCTGGGGGTGGGCATGAAGCCCAGTCCCTTTCGAATCACTCGTAGCTCGACACTGTTCAGTGGTCTGTCTGATAAATTAATTACTAAGTCCTTTTGCCCCTGCGTTGGCTCCGGGTCTCCATCAGGGGTTGAGGTTGGTCCTGCCACTGTACATGCTGCACTCCTCGCTTTCGCCCTCTTCCTCTGCCCCAACCTCTGCCTAAAAAAGGTTGGGGATTAACCCCTGGGTAAAATTGAGGAGGGCATTGTGGGAACATTGGGTATTGCCAAAAGTGGGGTTGTGGTGGTCCGGGGAACATTGCTCCCCCTCGATTTTGGAAGGCCCGGTTATTATTTCTTTTCTGGTTTGGGATGTCCCAGCTCCCAGTACTCGAGTTACTGTTGTTGGATCCCCTCCTGCTATTTTTACTTGACTCCTCATCACTTGAGTAACTAGTTCTAGAGGGCGTGAAGTCAGTTTTCAGGTAGGGGAAGATCTTTTCCTTGTCGAACCTCGAGATATCTTTTTGTAATTTAGCAATCTTTTGTTTTAATAGATACTCTCTATTCTCTGCTATTTCTGCATTTATCTTTGCTAACTTAGGTTTGAAGATGTTACTGTGTACTGTGGATTTCATGGTTGCCTCAGCAGCCTGGATCCGTATTAGCAGAGCATCAGCAAGTCTCTTAGCGGTGCTGATTATCAACACTAGAAGGTCCCGGGTGCACTTCCACGACACCGAGGACCAATCCTTCTTAAATGGGGAATCCTCCAAGAACAATATGGGGAATATGTTGACAATGAGACCATTAGGGGCGATGTTGGCCCTGAGGTACTCTGTCATCAATGCTCCATGGATAGTTATTCTGAGCCATTCTTTCTTTAAAGACACCAAATTCGTCCAGTCTTCCGACTGTGACACAATTGCTGTATTCCCATCTCCTCCTAAGAGTGACGGTGTTCTTAAAATGTCAGTGACTGCATCCTCGCCATAGCTAATTCCTAGTTCTCTATCCATTTTGTAGAGTATAGGAGCAGTGGCCAACTAACCCGAGTATTCTGGTTAATGTTCTGAAAGTGTGGGCCTACCAGTATCTATTAATACTGTAGGTAACCTCCATACGTTCCTGCGGTTGTCAGCCACGCTGAACATCTAAACAAAAGAGAGGAAGTAAAATGGGTGGGCTATATTTAATGAGGTCCAGCGTACATGCCCTGGAAAGACATACAAAGAAAGAGTATGCTGTTCCTCCTGGTCAGGGGGGATTCTGTGAAGTACACAATCTACCCCGGGTAGAGATAAAGTGAAAAATGAAAAATGATGTCAAAAAATGAAAAGGGGGTGGGGGACCCACAAGGGTGGAACTCAAACCCTCACACACCCAGCAAGCTAGGTGTCATGCTTCATCATCTGGGTTTTGCTCCTCGTCGAGTCGGCGCTGCAATACCCAACGGGCACCCTGTAAGGGGCTCTTTATCAGAGATCTTTTGTTCCTTGCCGTAAGATGAGTGCAAGGAAGGGCCAGGTAGGTGTAGATATTGGTGGGTGTATTAAAAAGGGTTGATTAGTCTGAATAACGTCATTTATTAGGTCAGTAAACCACCCTATTTAAAAACAGTGCGAGTGGCGGTAGTCTGGACTCATTAAGTCAAGGACTAACAATGCTCAGCTCAGATGGTCAACATGTTTCTCGTCTAATGGTCAGGAGGATCCAGCGGCAATTCATCAGGACCAGTGTGGTGCAAACTATCTACAATCGTGCGGGTGTATGACAGGGTCTCACATATATGTGTATGTACCTAGTCAAGTCTGCCCTAAGAAAGTGTGAATTAATTTATCACTTTCGCAATGGAGTGGCCTAGAAGAAAGGGAAGAAGCATAGAAGGCCAACAAAAATCAATCAAAATCACTTTATCATAAATGTACATTAGTATGATGGAGCTGAAGACTCCTCGTGTGCATGCACTATATAGGAAGCAAATATGCTCGGATATAGTGATCATGCACTAGTGGATGCAGTATGTGACACAGTGTCAAGGCAGTCTTTAAAAACTTAGTTCAGGTAAAACCTAAATCGCAATGATGATGTCATATGACTCACCTAAAAGCTAAACTAGTACCGCTCCAATCGGTGCGTGGCGAGCCTTGGGGTCCCAGTGATTCTATGTCCTCTAGACACTGTCTTCACTCGAGCCGTGGTTCTTATACCACTATTTTAGATATGGTTTGGTCTCCCCCTGGAGCCCACTGTGTATTCGTGCTATTTACTATTGTTTCTTTGCTACAGTATTGTATGAGTTGTGTTTAGCTGCGTGTAGCAAATACTTTATCGTACTAGAGAGTGTTATATAAATAAATACATATTTTTATAACTACTGTGTGGTTCTCCTTTCATTTCACCAATACTATATGGTTATATTCTGGTTAACAAGCTGCTTAACATTCCTTCAAGACTAAGCCTGAAGGCTGCTCTCCACAGCTACCACTAGGATAGCTTTTCAAGGTTATCTTTGACCTTTTAAATCACCATAAGCGTTGTTTGGACAGGTGCAAGGTGCCCACTTTAAGTAGTGGACAGCATATACCAGGCCACCTTCTCACAGGCAACAAATTTAAGTTTCTCCCTTTGTGAAGCATCCCTCGGAAAATAAATGTTGACACAGACCACTTCACTCTTCTCCCTTATTATTAATTCAATTTGATTAACCTTAACTGCAAATGGCTAGTATGTTAATACACATATGTCCTCGTTGTTTATCTTGTAAGTACCTGCTTAGTGTGAGAAACCAATGTCTAGTCTTTTTTTGTTCACGTGATTTGGACGAGGTGCAGCTTGGGGCAAGGTGCAACGTCATGAACATGAATTGGTTGATGGGGTGGCGCGCAGGTGGAGATGAAGCTGGGATTGGCTACTCAAGTATGGGTTTCATCAGGGATTTGTGAGATAGGGGATGGTTTTTGTGGAAATTTCTGAGGCATAGGCAAAAAGGAGAAAATAAGATCAGAGTTTCAGAATTAATCATGACGCACTTTTGTGACACAGCTGGAAAGGATAGTTGTTCTGGTAAAACTGTTTTTCTTCATGTTAACAGTTTAAACAAATCTAAGTAGAGCCTTAAATGCACGTTTAGAAAGTAAACACAAGCGTCCTTAATTATAAATCGCACCAGGGGCTCTCATGCTCATTAGTAACGGAAGCACTTATGAGGGGAAAACACGACTTAAATAAAGGTAAATTATGAACGTTATCTAAGTGCCGAAAAAAAAAAAAGGCTGATGGGCGCTAGCATTAGGTAACGTTCTCGGATAGGAACATATGTTTTATGATCTGATTTGGTTCTGGGATTGACTAACCAGATGCGATCTTTGATCTTACTTATCTACTATACAACTAACATATATGGCCAGATTTTGAAACAGAAAAGAGAAAGATTTTTCAACAATATGGAAAGAATGCATTTTCCTCAATCACTTACATTAAAATGAGGAACATTTTTGGCGGGAAGCTGCTAAAATAAAGCTGTTTTTGGCTGAAAAAATCCAAGGCCTCCAGGATACATAAGGTGTGTGTGTACTAACTTCACGTAGCTAGACAATCCACGCGTGAGAAGCACCACTAATCAGTTACAAAGTGAGAGAGAAGTGAAAGATGTATGGCGCCTATCTAACCCACATTCTCATGGGCACAAATTACTCCTAAACGTGCAATTCGACTTCATGAATTAATTAGTTTTGATGTCACTGTAAATCCCATTCACCCGTGAGGAAGTCCAGCCTCATTAAGCAGTGACTGCCCAATAAGGACCCAGCAGAGGTGCAAAAATGCGTGGGATGTAGCCGTCTTAATATTTTTTTTCTTTAGGACCCACTATTCATGGGTGCAATGTGTTGTTTTACTGAGCAGCTTTCATGCAGGAGAATGTAAAGGTAAAGAACTCTTGGCAGCCTTTTCATTTCACAGTGCAAAACTATTGCATTCTCAGCAAAATAGCAAGAATGAAATTGGAATAGATGAGAGCCTTAAACAACAGCCCTCAAGGAGGCAGAAATGTTAAGCTGTCCACATATTTCCCACCTGCAGAGAGATGGGATCATGCACAAGATGGCCTGAAGCATGGCGAGTTAAAGGGCTAGTGGATTCGGAGACCATAGACCAGCAGGGGTATGCCTAGTGGGATGAAGGCAATGTCTATCTTGCTTGGATGGTGAAGAAAAATCCATACAAAATATGTGAATATTTTTAAAGCCCCATTAAATGGATTGTGACATCTCAAACCAGTTAGAAAGGCCTTCCTGCATTGATATGACTGCGAAAATGCTGTCCAACTGTTTTAAATTGGAACAACACTGGTCAGAACAGTATTCTCCTTTCTGGATATTTGGCTGCAGATACCTCCTTTTCTTGAGGCATGTATCAATTGCTTTCAGTGGTAAAATATGAGGGTACCAGTCATACTGCTGATCAAGAGAGTGCCCTTGACAATACGATTTGATTTAATTTGAGCATTTATGAAGCGCAGACCTGCCCATGGGCGTCTAGGCGCTAATACCAGGAAGTACAGCAAGGTTTCTGATGAGACTGAGTAAGAAAAGCAGCAATAAAGAAATACAGCAAGGCCATTCTCCTTTGACCGTGCCCGATAATCAGTTAGGGTCACAACAAGACCCAACGGCCCTTCTAAGACCCTGAACTCATTTGACCTCATATCACTGGATGACTACCCTTCTAAACAATACCAGACCACTTGGGCCCCTTCCGATTCACTTCCAGCTTGTGACTGGGACAAACTTGGTGTGCATCGCTCGACCTATTTAATGGAAATAACCAATGTCTCTATTCTGAAGGACGCCCTTCTTGACCAATTTAAACATGCCATTTTGCACCCCATTAAACAAAAAAAAACTTCCATTGACCTCTCTGATCTACAAAGGCATCACTTTCAGCCCCAGAGAGTCATGGAAAGCCACACTGCTCTAAGTGCATGGAATGCTGATCCTCATCCACATGGCCTGGTGGAAGGGAAGCAACACTCCTCTTTCCCTCTTGTGCCTTGTGGCACCTTGGCCTCTGGGATCCCTCCAGTTGCATGGTGCGCACGAGGCCTTCAGAGAAATACACCTTTTATGCTTGTGGGGCTGCTTCGAGTGTGTGGAGCTGGTGGAGTCACTGGTGTTCTGTGGAAGTTGAGGCACGCTTCTCCATGGTGGAGGACTCCCTGCAAGCTCTCGAAGCCATGGTCTCTGCTTTTCTTCCAGTACAGTCTGTTTTTAAATAAAATAGGTGATGTGGAAGGACAGACATGCAGGGACAATGGGCGAATTTTAGAGGTACCAGAGGGCAAAGAGGGAGCACACCCAGTCCAGTTTGTCACGCCAAGGCTGAAATCATGGCTTTCCTCAAGCTTTTTCTCACACACCAACCATCTAAGAGCGTCACCCAGCAGATTATTATAAAACCCCATGAACTATATGTTCAGCATTGTCATCTTCAGGAAAGCAGGAGAGATGCTCTGGAACTCGAATAAAATATAGCTATTTCAAGAATAAACTCGTCAAGTCTAGCTGCAAAAGTGCCCACTCATCTAGGTTAAAGAAAAGATGAGGGCCTTGGAGCTGAACTACGTTATTCTGTTCCCAGCAACCTTAAAAGTCATATTCCATACCGGTTGATGCGGGAAGGTTGGGACGAGATGGACAGGGACACATATCTTCTCGTTGTGTATTAGTAGCAGCAGCCATATATTTAACTGTCGCCCAGTTTTCACTGTTATTGTTTTTTACTTTATTTTGTACTGTAAAACAATAAAGAAATACTAAAAAAGTCATTTTCGAGGGAGATAAACACTTCTTTTAAACCCCTAAGGCTGCCTGAGACTGATTGGCACTGCACCTTAGTTTAAAGCAGTGCCTGGAATGCTTAGCCCCTGGGATACCCTAACAGCAGATCACTCCCTTGGGCAAGCCCAGAGGGAGAAAGATGCAAAACAGAGCCAGAATGAGCCTGATGTCAAATCACTAGTGTTGTAAGTCAATAGGATACAAGATAGAAGTCGGCTGCGGCTCATCAATAACAGACCTCAGCGGACACACACCAGCCCTAGGGGAGACCCAGGGCCTCATTTATAAGGCCTTGTGCCACCGGAACTTCACTTTTTGTGATACTCCAGTGGCGCAGAAGGCACAACGCAGATATTTCTCCTCGTTTTTCCTATTTGCAGCGCACATAAAAAGAAGAAAAAGCACCTTGTGATTGTTTTTGTGCTAGAAGGTTTCTCTTCCTGTTAAAAAATAATCATCCCCGCAACTCAGGCACTCTTGCACCATGGTGCAAAGGTGCCTGCAATGGCGCACGGCAGCCCATTGTGCGCCAGCTCAGGGGAAAAGGACAGGAATGTGCTGTATCTGATAGATACGGTGCATTCCTGTTCTTTTTTTTTTGCCATTGGGCAGCACCGCAGGCCTTGGCCTAAGTGCTGTACTATGGAAAAAGCTCATATAAATGAGGCCCACAGTGTTCACTATAATGATGTTATGAACTACTGTTAATGCCGCTATGGTGCTTCATTTAAGTCGGGATGTTTGATGGGACCTCAGTGGAGCTGGTAATCCATACAGCCACAACCTCTCAGACCAATGAGTTAGGATGGTAGAGTAGTTTAGGGGTGACAGACGTTTCTTGGGTGGAAGTATGGAGGAGAGGGAATAGGTTACTTAGAAATTTGTTTACATTCAATCTGCAGTTGATATGCACTGCGTGATACAATAATTGTGATATCCATATTTTATCCTGGAATGTATATGGTTTGAATGATAAAGTGATTTCCATGCGATTATGGAACCCCAGCTTGACTCGAATAGTACTGTTGTATCTCATCATGCTACACTTATCTCTACCTGGGCTTTATTGGAGGATCTTTGTGATGTGTTGTGACTTTGTTACCCTTAGACGAGTACTTACAACTGCTACACACTCTAGATTAGGCTTCATACTACTCCTTGTACATAAAATTAGGAAGGTGGTGGGTACAAAATGCATCCATTCATACTTTTCAGACTGACTCTTGTGGACATTAATAAATGATTAGCAAGCAATAGTTAATGTTTTTGCTTGCTACTATAATCAACTCTATGAGATGAACACCCAAAGAGATTGAAGACCCTGTCATCAATGACTTGCCCATTGAAAACATCCGCAGAACTTTTAAGACAGATGTTCAGGCCCACATCTCTACAGAAGAGATACAAGCGAGAGATGCCATCTGGGAAGACCCCTGGCCATAATAGTATTCCTTTAGAATGTTTCAAAGATCATGCATCCCCATTAATCCCTCTTCACTTACCACCCTTTACTCCTCCCCTAACTCCTCCTCTGTAGTAGTAAGTATTCCCCATTTTCCAGCCATTCCCCCATCCTACCCGCAATTACTCCACGTGTGCCAAGACTCTTCTGTTGGGCGGAGATCTCCACACACAAAAAGATAGAACAGGTGAAGGCTTAGACCTCCACATGTAGTTTTGAGTTGCATTTTGTATTACATTTCTAGTACTACTTTAGTACTACAAAACAATGGAAAATGCAGTTTGTGACTAGCCCCCGAGTGTCCTTCTATGGCGATGATATGCTGATGTATATTCAGAAACCAAGCCACTCAATTCCACTACTAATGCACCTTTTCCATGTATACAGGGTGTAGCTTTAGGACTTCAGGTTAACTGGGACACAATCTCCTAAATCCCTTTTACTGGCATGTACCAAAAACACCCCATACACCGCAAATGGCAGATGGGGAACCAAAAGTTTCAAATACTTGCGTATATACATCACACAGTACCCTCAATGAAGTTGGGACTTGAGTATTGCCTCTCTACTATCCTTTTTTCGTAAAGAAATGGGGGCCTGGAGTACGTGTTCATTAAATATAATTGGTACAGGGGCACTATTTAAAATGATTTCCCTATCCCGGCCGCCATATGCCCTGAATAACTACCCCTACATGATACCTCCTCTTTGATCCTCTCTAAACACTTACCTGAAGGATGGTGGTAGTCCTAGGATCTCCTATCTTAAATGCGGTGATGGCTCATATGCTACTATACTATTGAGGGATTTACTGTTAACAATTAATGATTGGAAATTCAAAGAGAGAAATGAACTCACATAAGTATATTTAATAAAAAGGCACAGAAGTCCTTAACTTGCTTATATGGAAACCCTATACCATATGCATTACAGGTAGCCACTGCCATTCCGATGCAGTGCTGGCACTGAGCACTGAAATGCATTGGGTGGAACGGAAAACTCACACAAGAGACCACTGTCTGGCTTGGGAATTGGTTAGCTCAGGCTACCAAGCTGAGTGAGTTAAAATCATGGGACCTTATTAGTATCTCAACACTTGGGGATTTGAGGGAAAATACCATATGAAATCATAAGAGCAACTCTCCTAACATAACTTATTATAGAAAACACAACACAATGAGAGATGTTGTGAGCCCAACATCACACCCCAACTTTAACCCACTTGAGACACAAATTAAGATGGAGTAACTGTGTGTGAAATGAGCTTCACAGCTTTATATAGCTCTATATTTGATTACACCTGACTCCCTCATGAATCTTCGGTCAAAATGATGTACACTACAACAAGACTGATGGGGGTAAGATGGAGGAGGAACAGTGGGCCGAGTCCAAGATGGCTTCTAGAACCATAGCCATATCTTCTATACTCAGGCATCTGCATTTACATTTTTTGGTAGGTCCCACTGAAAATGAGCCAAAGTCTCTAACCCTAAGCCATTTATGTCATACGGTCATAGCAACATCCATACACACAATTTGGTCATGCCCAATCAGTGTCGCCTACTGGCAGCAGATAAATACAACACTTGAGAGGGTGATGAAATGCCCTATCACACCCACTCCCAAAGAAACGTTACTAGGAATTTTAAACAAAATGGGTGTGCTAGACATATCCAAATATTGGTTGCCAGAGTCTTAATGACAGCTAAATGTGGCTTTGGCAGACATTAATGTTCAGAAGAAGCGCCACAATGGCTTAATGGCTGAGAGAGATGAACTACATTGCTAAAGCAGAAGTGGTACATACTAGTAATAGCTGCAAAATGAAATGTGGGAGCATGTTAGGTCCATAATTGAATGCTTCAATGTCTTCTCATCTCAGCATTGTAATAATACTCAGAACATTGTGGTGTACTGACAGTCACCGTATTTGCATTACTGCAAACTTGCGTTTTCTATCCTAAAATCAATAAAAGTAGTTATATTAAAAAATGCTTACTATGATCCTCTCCCTGACTTTTTAAAATAAAAATTCAGGAAGCATGTAACTAAGGTTGACAAACTCCTTCACCTACAGATACAATACAAACGACCCAGCCTCATGTAATGTAGAGTTGGTAGTTACTTATGCTCCTTCACTTAGAGGAAAAACATCAAGTTTTTCATAAAACCCTCACCCACCAGGGTTACCCCTTGGTGGCATGCTTCATCCTGGGGTCCTTCCTGTTCCGCTACGGAACGGGGCATGCTGTGACCTGACAAACTATGCGGGAGCACTGAATGTGGTGACTATGTGAGGCAGGTGATTCTGCTCGGGAGGAGTGAGGTAAAGGAAGGTGTGTGTTTAAAAATACCTGGCTGGTGGGTGATACTACCTTTATTCTGACCCCCAGTCGGTATGGTTAAAAACAGGGGAAAATGTAAGACTTGTTGGTTTTAATGTACCTAGGTTCTGTAGACCTCGCGCAATTCGCTTGGTCGCAGTACGCCCCGTTCCGTAGCGGAATGGGAAGGACCCTATGATGAAACATGCCATCAAGGGGTAACCCTGGTGGGTGAGGGTTTTACGAAATACTTTATGTTTTTCCTGTAAGTGAAGGAACATAAGTAACCACCAACTCCACATTACATGAGGCTGGGTCCTTTGTTTTGTATCTGTACATTGAGCCTTGGAGGGTGGACCCAGCCCAGATATCCTCTAACTCTACCCCTTTTTTGTTTACTCCTTCACCTACTCAATTATGGCTATCTTCATACGAATTTATGGAACACATTACATTTAAGACAAGAATCCACTCTAATTTACAACAAAAAAAACACTAATTGACTGACCTAGGCATTAATCTGCATTTCCTATATTCTAGTGCCGAGAAACTCTATATATGACTGATCATGTGCTTTACAAGCAAATAATAAAGTACATTAAAAAGATGAAATAGGGATTTTCATAGGCAGTCTTTGGTAAATGAATATTCCCTCCCAGTTCATCAGGTTACTCTCACAAGGGACTCATCTGATGTCCCCGATCAGGGCAGTCAGTAGAGGGAGGATCAGAGGAGTGGATTATTAATCAGGCCCCATGATGTTTCAGGACCCTGCACTCATGTTGTAAAATTTATTTATGGATTTTGAAGCAAGTATGCCTTATATAGTAATGACAGTTAAAATGGCTTAAAAACCAGATGGTGCCAGATATTGAAGTGAGACTGATAAGCCATTTTAATCTTGGGCCTTTCAAAAACATCTGACATGACTGTCACCAACTGATGCACCTATTCAGTGTGCACTGCTTATGCTGCTTATGGTCATCTTTTGGTGTGCGAGGCCCACTAGACACTTAGGCATGTGCTTACCAAAGTGAAGATAGATAGAGAAAGAGGAAGGTTGGCCCTTCCTGCTATCTGACCAAAGCTCACCTATTTTGGAAGGTACACTTCTCTGTCCTCTTGGAGACAGATTGGAGAATTTCTCCCTAAGCCTCTGTCTGGGGGCACAGAAAGGCCAACTAGACATCAGAGATGACCTAAAAAATAAATGGTATTGTGGATCTCCCTTCCTGGCATCAGCCTTCATCCCCCCATCCCCTGGGACAAAATACTTTTCAGTTCTTATTTAATTGGACAACACGATTAGGCTTGTGAGTTTTTCTGTGCACTGGCGTTGGTCGATGCGGGCTAGAAAAGATAAGTCTGAGTATGTATTTATCTTTGTTCCTGAATGGTTGTTTTATGTGTGTGTGTCTGTTTGTGTGTATGCATGTTTGTCTGGTTGCTTTCAAGTAGCATGTTTTGGGCTCTCACACCTAACAACAATGTGTCTCTGCCTCTCCAAGTAGTTAGCCCTGGCTTAAAGTTTTCAGCCTTTGTTTTTTCTATTTCTAAGCATTATGCTGCATTTGCCACATTCTGACAAA
This sequence comes from Triturus cristatus, assembly GCF_964204655.1. Taxonomy (NCBI): domain Eukaryota; kingdom Metazoa; phylum Chordata; class Amphibia; order Caudata; family Salamandridae; genus Triturus; species Triturus cristatus. Next base: position 1,025,022,968 of record NC_140594.1, read on the forward strand.
CTAGGGTTCTTGAGTTCCCACAGGTGTAAATTGTATATTTTGTGGCTACTGCTTGTATGTGAAGGGCATCTCCACATAATGATAGTAAAACATGGACATGAGTAATGCTCTGTCCATGTTTGGTAGTGGGATTTGTGAGCATTGTCTGAAATTTGTGGCATTTGGGAATGGTAATTTTTCAAACAAAAAAAGTGGTATTTTGGCAGGGTAAATTATTTTGTCAAAAATGACAAGATCATTTGGTTCATAGTTTGGTGGAATTTAGCTTTTTCTATTACTAATTTAAGCCTTGTATTTGGTAAGAAAATGTATGTTTTCAGAAAATTATAGCCTTATGTGTTGGGCAAAACTATTGTTTTCCCATCATATGTAGTAGTGATTGAGAGCTAATTAATACTGAGTTCCCTGCAGTTATTGCATATATCACTTTAAAATCATACAACAAATGCAGTTCAACATATCATCATAGCTTAGGGCATGTTAGGAATTCATAACATCCTGGGCCCCCAACCTCTTCCCTGTGTTGGAAGAAGGTCTACAGCAACATTTTTGCCCATGACTACTTAGGAGAGGAATAAGGACGTAAACTCTTTATGCCCCCTCTCCACAGCCTTTATGTTTAGAGATAAGTACGGCCGGTCACTTTTCACACACCAATATTCTAGGAAAGGCTCAGTTCTAATTTGTCCAAAATGCAAGCAGTGTTTCTGGGAGAGCTAACACTACCGCCTGCAGGGACCTCTGAGGTTCTTTATCCTACTATCTGCACAAATCCAGACCCAAATTTTCCAGTTAGTTGTCCCAGACCTAAGGCTACCACCAGGTCTGTCAACTTCCTATATTTTTCCCATACACTTCTCACTTGAATGAATGTCCCACTTCAACCATCTTCCATTCTAGCACTGCAACTACAGCCTCCCTCAAAGGGTCAATGTAGGATGAAAGGTCCAGAGAATCACAAGATTCTCGGCCAGGCCGCGCACCCATCATTTCAAGAGTACAATTCTCTAAACAAGCTTTGTTCATTTCCCCAAACATGTTGATGTTTGAAATATTTCTCTGTAGTCTGGTAATTCTTAGCAACTTGCGAAAAGATAAGTTCCACAAACAAAATCAATAATCCATCAATCAAGGCTCCTGGATTAAGCATGATGGCAGTTTGACTGAGGAACGTCGCTGTCTTAAGCTCATCTCGGACAAGATAGAACCTGCATCTTTGGTCACAACACCTCGCCATGGAGCAACACATGGTGGCCTGCTGAGCTCGAACTATCCCCCACCCCAATAGACCATGCCCACAACCTTGCATTCTCTTGGAAAGCAAACTATCTATGAAGAAACTGGTAAATGCAGTGTCATCCTCCTACTTCCAAACCCTACGCATGCTCCTCAAAATCTTCAGGTGTCGCCCATCAAAACTAGAAGGACCGTCACGCAAGCCCTAATATCCAGCAGGCTGAACTACAGGAACACACTCTATGTAGGCATAACTGCACGGACAACACAACCCTTAGCGGCAAGACTCCAGTTCAAAATACTCTATTTTTTTAGTTAGTGAAAACCATAACAATATACTGTAGATAATTATAATACATTTAAAAGAGTTATACAATAGAGATTTATTTTCTTTTTAAAACATCACTTGATTCACAATACATTGGTTACACAGCTCATTTAAACGTAAAAGGTGACAAAATGCAAAATGGTTACCACCTCAATTCATAGTGCTTTTTCACCTATAAATGTAAAACCATAAAAACAGTACAGAACTGAAAGAAGACCATTGTAAAATATATGTCTTCCAGTTTTCTATTCTGTGGCTCCCCTTGGACCGGACTTGACTTATTTTTTATACAGGGTTAAACATTTTACCAGGTTACAATTAAGCTGTGGATCATTTGGACCAAGGCATTTTAGTATTGCAGCTCTACAGGTGCGAATACCACTTATATTAAAATGTTTTTTCAAAAACCAGGTGCAATGTGGTTTTAGGTTAGGGCAGACGCGAATTATATGAACTTGATCCTGCTTCGGTGTTCTGCAAAGACTGCAATCTTTCAGGCCTTTATATTGCCAGCTTGGTTAATCAGCATTTGATGGAATTGTGCCAAGACATAGTGCTAGGAACTTATTTTTTAAGTGCAGGGCATATTCTTACCTAGACACATTGCAGATTTCAATTTGGTATATGATTGCAGGACCATCCACGCGTGGGATCGCTTACTCTGACTTGTTTTGTCATCCATTAGCGAGTGCTATACAGCTGCTTTCTTTAGCATTAGCTGGAAGGAAGAAAATGGGAGATTCAATTGCCAGAGACTTATAGTATTAGTAAGTTTTTTGTTTTTTTTTTTTTGGGTTTTTTTTGTGAAACCTTTATTACAAATTTCAAAGATATACAGACAGAACCTACAACCTCCAGGCCGACAGCCAACAAATAACACAATCATAACCACCCAAATATAGGCAAAAAGCTGCCGACAATAAATGACCAGGTTTCAGAGTAGTGTCGCTGGCGGCTTTGAGAGGTCGCGGCATCACAGATAGCGGTTTCATTTTAAGATGATAAAGAAAAACAATCAACAAACAAACCCACAAGGCAGCGAAAACCTAAGTAGCAAAATGTGCTCCCCACAGCAGGGAGGGACCCATAGAAATACAGTAAAAGGAGGGGGGAGGAGGGCAGGTGGTAGAGACAAGATTATCACAGTAGAACAGGATCACAGGAATGCGCAGACTAAGGAGACAAGGCCTCATCCAAATCCCGCATGAGGGGCGGGGTGCAAATTCCTCCACGATATGAGTTCCAGGGACCCCACACCGTTTTCCATTTCCCAGGCTTGCCTCTCGCCACATACACCGTCTTCTCTCGAAACATGCACCAGTCCATATTTTCCTTCCAGGCCGAAACCGTGGGCGGCCTCTGGGAGCCCCACAAACGTGCAATATCACGCTTGGCCACCATATATCCCAATGCCACCCACCACCTTTGCGCCACCGTGTAATCAGTCGGCTCCCATACATTCAACAGACACCTCCTCGCCTCTTGGAACAACGCAACATGCGTGACTGCTTGCAATACAGCATGCACACCACGCCAGAACCGAGTCACCTCCGGACATTCCCACAGAACATGGAGGAAAGTCCCTGTCATACCACACCCACGCTTACACATCCCATCCACCGCATAACCCATACGCATCAGGCCAGGTCCCGTGACGTACACTCTATGAAGTATCTTAAGCTGGACGAAACGAAGGCGGGCCGGTATGGCCACCTCTTTCGGGGAGGCCACCGCCGACACCCAATCCTCGTCATCCAGCTCCAGTCCATCAGCAACCCAGGCATCACGAAGGGCGGTTAACAACCCCGATCGATCGTTAATTAGCTTCTTTTAGATCAGTGAGATAGTGCTATCCGGCACGTACCCGTCTAGCACTCTATCTTCCAATGGGGAACACACCGGGATAGACGCGACCTCCGGGAATACAGAACGTAACGTGTGCCGAACCTGTACATATCGGAAGTACTCCCTATCGTGCAACTGGTACTCAGCTTTCAGCACATCAAACGTTTTAAATCCCTCTTTCGTCCAGAGATCACCTACTCTGCTAATGCCGATCATGTCCCACTTCTCAAAGCCTTTCGTCGACCACAAACAACCCAACCACTCGGAGGCATATAATGGCGTCGCCCGGGTCAACCGATCCCTCCACCCCATCGCCGCGCTTGCCGCATGCCACACCCGTATCGCAACCCGTGTCGGGCCTGTCAAGCGCGCGTCAATCGACCTGGAATAGAGCGCACGATTGTAGTCGCCGCCCGGCAATAACAGTTTGTCCATCTCAAAGGCCGGGTTAAGGGCCGGCCCATAGAGCCCGTGGTTTATCGCCGCCAACTGGGAGGCCCAATAATAACGTTTGATGTCAGGGAGAGCGACCCCCCCGTCATACCACGGGAGCGTTAGCTTGGCGAGAGCGATCCGCGGCCTCCCATCCCAAAACAATCGGCGCTGGAGACCCTCAACCTCCCGAAAAAAACTAGCAGGCACGACATCCATCGTGTTTTGTAGGGCATATAAAAACCGCGGTAGCGACATCATTTTAAACAGCGCCGCCCGGCCAAGCGGCGAAAGCGGCAACCGCCGTCAACGCGTCGCATCCGTCTTCAAACGCTGGAGAGGGGGGAGTAGATTCTGCGTATACCGGGCCACTGGATCCAGAGTGACAAAAATACCCAAATACTTAAAGCCCTGCTGGGCAACCTGAATAGGGCAACCCCGCGGAAGGATGGGAGCCTCCCCAGAGAGGACATATACGCAGGACTTAGCCCAGTTGATGACCAAACCAGAGTTACAGCCGAAGGAGCGTAGTACATCCACCAACACAATCAGCGATTCATGGGGGGAGGCAAGGTACAAAAGAATATCGTCCGCATAGAGAGAGACACGATCCTCATATTCCGGAGTCCATCGGAGCCCACGAATCGAAGGGTGCCATCACAACCATTTCGCCAGGGGCTCTAAGGAGAGTGCAAAGAAGAGAGGGGATAGCGGACAACCCTGACGCGTGCCCCTGCCCAATTCAGAGGGAGCCGACACTCTACCGTTTACCACTACCTGAGCCAACGGTCTACAATACAGCAATTTCACCCAACCAATGAATCCCGGGCCAAACCCAAACTTTTTCAGCGCTGCCCAAATATACGGCCACTCCAGCGTATCAAAAGCCATAGTTGCGTCCAAGGACGCCAAAATGGCCGGCTCACGTATAAAGGGAACCCTCGCGAGCACCCCATGCAACCGCCGCAGATTAAGTGCAGTATTACGATGGGGGATGAAGCCGGACTGATCCTGATGTATCAGATCACAGACCACACTAGCCAATCGAGTAGCCAACACCTTGGCGAGGATTTTGGGTTCCGCATTCAGAAGCGATATGGGCCTGTAGGACGTGACTTGATCCCGCAGCTTCCCCTCTTTATGAATAACCACGATAGTGGCAAGACGTTGGTCCAGCGGGAGGGAACCCGCTGCACGGGCCGCGATAAACATGTCGCGAAGATGAGGCGCTAATGTGTCGGGACGCAGCTTATACAATTCGATGGGGAGGCCATTAGGACCCATGGCCTTGCCGGAGGCAACTGAACGTATGGCTAGGGCGATCTCCTCAGACGTCGGGGGCGCATCCATCAACAATTTATCATCGTCCGAAAGGGACGGCAACACAATGTCTCTGAGCATGACGCGGGAATCCTCCTCCGAGCGATCGGAGACCGGAGAGTACACCCCGCGGAAATACTCCGCGAAACAGTCGACAATTTCTACGGGATCAGTAACACACACACCATCCACTCTCCGAACCTGCGGCACCACATGACTCGCTCTCTCCTTTTTGTCCAGCCACGCGATTAGCTTCCCAGCCTTGTCACCCATATCATACAGATGCCCCTGTTGCTCCTTACTCATACTCTTGGCAGCTTCAGTGATCAGAGCCTTGTAATCCGCTTGTTTGAGGCCAAGAACATGCAATTTGTCTTCCGTAACACCACCGTCCAATTCACCCTCCAGCTCAGAGATCTCAGACTCAATACGAACCACCTCCTCCCGCTCGCTCCTCTTGGAGTTAGAGATGAGGGATAGGGCCTCTCCTCGGAGTACCGTTTTGAAAGCCTCCTACAGGGAAACAGCAGATGACACCGAGCCCACATTGTCTTTAAAGTATTGCTCAAGAGATTTAATCAGATCTGCACGAATAGCGGGGTTACGCAGGTACCAGGAGTTGATCGGGACCACCCTCCCCTCCGCACCCAGGACAATATCAAAGTGTAACAAAAGGGGGGAGTGATCCGAAATTCCCCGGGCAAGATGTCGCACCTCCCCGATCCTCCCCGCCTGGGCCGATGGCATTAGAACATAATCAAGTCTCGAAAGGCTACCATGGCCCCCGAGTGGAAAGTGTACTGTGTCTGTGCAGGATGTTTTAGCCGCCAACAATCCACTAAACCCAGGGTGTCCAAAAGGCCAGCTAACCAGGTTTGGGCCCGGGGGAGGTCCCGCGGAGGGTAACGATCCTCGGCTCCGGAAACCACTGCATTAAAATCCCCTCCCACCACTAGTACCCCCTCCGGCAGCCCAAGGAGAAGGCGCCCCAGGTCTGCAAAAGTAGTCGTCTGCAAACCCGGCGGGACATATACAGATACCAACACAATCACTTTGCCCTCCCATCTGCCCACCAGTGCCGTGTAGCGCCCCCTGTCATCATGGAGCACCTCATCAACCTCCAATGGAAGAGAGGTTCTAACCAGTATGCCTACACCCCTTGAGCCAGAAGTGAAGCCCGAGTGAGCCAAGAGGCGAAAGCCCCGCCTATTCATGGCACGGAAGGAATTGCCAATGAGGTGTGTTTCCTACAAGAACACAATGTCGGGAGAGATCTGTTTTAAGAACTGCAGGACCACCCCACGCTTTATCCTGTCCCCCAGTCCGTTGACATTCCAAGAGAGAAGTCTCAGTCCCCTACCCCCCATCACAGCCAGCACCAATCAACCCCCTCCCGGAGGGCACATGGATCATAGGACGACAATACTCCTGCCTTGTGGTACAAACAAACAAAACCCAACCCCAACCCAACATACGAAGTAAAACTCCCCCCTCCCTGCACCCCTGCGTGAGCCCAAACAGCCCCCCCAACTTGCAGTGTGCCTGTCGCCCTTGCATAAACTAAACTACAAAAAAGACCCCCTGGAGGAGGAAAGAGAACCCCCTTTAGACTCACCACTACCTCCAAGCAGGGGGGAAAAAAGGAACATAGTCAAGTAAACCCTGAGCCCAATAAGAAGTTTTCACCCTCAAAAGTTAGTGCCAATGTCAACACACTAGGCCCGGTCCAGTGGGCACTCGCCACTCGCGGCCCTTGTCCCCTCTCGATCATGTGTCCTCGGCAAAGTGTCTAGCCAGTCCCCCACCGTCTCCGGACTGTCAAAGAAATGAGAGCGGCCCTCGAACTCCACCCGCAGCTTAGCCGGGAAAAGCATGGTGTACTTTATGTTCATCTGTCGTAGCCGCCGTTTGACGCCCATGAATCCCAGTCTCTGCTTCTGGACCGCCTGTGTAAAATCAGGATAGAAATTCACCTCGGCATTCTCCAGTTTAAGCGGCCCTTGCACTCTAGAAGCCTGCAGGATCGCATCTCTGTCCCGAAAGTTAAAGATACGTGCAATGAGAGGCCGCGGGGGAGCTCCGACCTTCGGCCTGCCACCAGGAACCCTGTGGGCCCTCTCCACCGCGAAGAAGTTGCTCAGTCCCCTAGGCTTCAGTCGGTTGGAGATCAAATCCTCCACATAAAGATCCGCAGCCGAATCTTCCAACCCCTCAGGCACTCCGATAATGCGAACATTATTCCTCCGGGCCCTGCTCTCGGAGTCCTCCAGTCGCCTATCAGTGAGAGTACTGGCCTGCCGGAGCCGACGCATCTCCGCTTGGAGGGCAACCACATCAATCGTCAGGCTCGACGCTGTAAGGGCCAAAGAGTCAACCCTCTCATTTGTTTTCGAGAGATCGGCCCTGACGAGGTTGACATCAATCAGGACCGCATCGAGTTTTTGCGACAAGGTGTCGAGCTGTTGGCCCACTGTGGCCTTCACCTCCGCTATGGCGCCCATGATATCCTGCAGGGTCAGGTCCAATGGCAAATCCGGGGCATCCGCGGGCCGCTCCGGAGACTTATGGGACCCGCCAGGAGACCCCCTCGGCAAGGTGTAGCGGTCCATGACGTTAGCCTGGGTAGAGGCCCCGCGTCGGGTCGACTTGGCCTTCAGCCTCTCTCCATCTTGCTTCGTCGCCATCCCACTGCAGTTTGTGTCCCACGAGTCCAGAAGCGGCAGGCGAACAGTCAATACCGAAGACCCCAGCGGTCGCCCCAGAAAGATAGACCGGGTCCCGGCAAAATAGGCAGTGTCCCCAGCAGGCCAACCACCACACCTCGCGGAAGCGCCAAGACCTCGCAAACGATGATGGCGAGTTGGCTCAAAAGCGAAAGTGAAAGTGTGGGGTGCACGCCCCTCCAGGTCCGTCGTGCCGTTGTTGTTCACTTTGCCACTGGATCGCCCCTCAACTCGAGTCCGGGGTCAGAAGTGAAGCGGGCCGCAAACTTCAAGCGATGCCCATCGCGGTTCCCAGGGTCCAATTCGAAAACGGAAAACGGGCACCACCTCAGCTCAGTGTCACCAATAAAGTCCCCTCAACCAAATCAGGAGAAAGACAGGATAGATGTAGGAGGTCGCGGAGGTCCTCGGGAGCCTCGCACCTACGCGGCCATCTTGGTTGCGCGCTAGGCTCCTCCTCGTATTAGTAAGTTTTAATGATGATCTTAAGTACTTGGTGTAGGCAGATTCAGGATCCTCATCTAGGGCCCTCCACAGTGCATTATCGATTGGATTTTGCCTGTAGGTCCAGATTTTGCAACATGTTTTTATAGTTATATATCGCCTTTGCATGTGCTGCTGCTGCAACCCAAACTCTAACCTCACCTGGGCCGGGGAAGCATTGCGGGGTAGAGCGAATACTATCTTTTAAGCTTTTGTTTGTAAGGCATCAAGAGTTGCTGCATCTTTCCCATGCTGAATTTCACTTGTGTATGGCACTGTTGGCAAGAATTTAGCTTTAATAACTGCTAGCAGCAGTGAAAACGATGGACCTTTCAGGTTCCTTGCCATTGAGCAGAAGGCAAACATTAGCCCATTTCCTTTTTTCGTTTGGATCTCATTGTGGTTTCGAAAAGTAAGTCAATTATCTATGAGCACTCACAGATACTTTTAGGTGCTAACCACTTCCAAGTCTATATTGCTGATTTGGAGTGGCAGGTGTTTCTGAGCCCGACAGCTTATAGTCATAGTTTTTGAAGTATTAATTTCCATCAGATTTTCCTTGGCAATCTGCAGCAGTTTATGGATTGCCCTTTGTAGGCCTATTTGTGTCTGGCTTAGTAGCACTATATCATCTGCATAAGATAGATGGGTGATGGGCAGAATGACTAGGCGTGGAGGATGTGAGTACACCTTATCTAGCTTTGGGGAGCAGTCGGCCATGTAAAGAATAAACAGATGTGGGGCCAAGACACACCCTTGTTTTGAACCGGAGTTTGTGTAGATCTTACTGGTGAGCTTATTGCCATCGGCAAAATTTGACTTGGGTCCAGGTGTTTATGTAAAGTAGCTGCATGGCTCTTAATGTTTTTTCCGGGAGTCCCCACTGCACTCATCTATGCCATTAAGTGGCAAAACTCATCCTCAACCTCCCCAGGTGGACCCACATCACACCACATCTCAAGAGGCTACACTGGCTCTAGATCCAAAAGAGATGCCATTTCAAGATGCTGACCCACACATACAAAGCACTGCACAATGAAGGATTAGCATACATTAACAAATGCATGACCTTCCACCAACCAACTTGACATCTACGATCCACCTCCCTCTTCTTTGCAGATACCCCCTGGGACTGCTGAAGCAACAGCAGAGGTTGCTCCTTCTCACACCTGATGGCCGAAGCTTGGAACAATCTTTCCCTGAACCTCAGAACCGCCTCTTCGCTCTAGGAATTCACGAGCAGACTCACGACCTGGCTGTTTGAATGAACAGAGCACCACAAAACATCTAGCAAATCAAGCCCCTTGGGACCCTCAGAGGTGATTTGCTGAGCTTTACAAATCCTGATTGATTCAGTCCAGGTGGAACTTGAGCACTGTGTACCCACATTTGTTGAAACATGAGTCTCAAATACTGCTTCCTGATCCTGACAAAATGGCACCTACCTAATGTGGGATAAGACATTTTGTTTCAGGCTTAAATGTTCAGGTATTATAACAAGTTCAGAGAATACCAGAATTGTGATAGCCTTCTTCTGTGTGAGGGTATTAAGGTCAATCATGATCAAACTGTCCCAGCAGAGTTTTTCAATATCCTGTTATCCTCGAAGCTCAAGGTATTTTCCCTTTTTTAATGTGTAAAACTTTATAGGGTACCTGAGATCTGCATTGGCCTTTAGAGTGATATTGCTTTAAATTGTTGTGCTGCTTTTAAAGCTTGCCTTTGTCATGAGGTGACCAAGCGAAGGACTTGTAATTCACTGTCTCCTCTGGTGACACAGACAGGTCTTGGTCTAAGAATCTGCCTTTTCACTGCCTGGTTGGAGCTTTCCCTTCCATGATTTTTCAGTGAAGAATGTAGATGGCCTCCTTATTGTCTGGGTGCCTGCTCTTAGGGTTATATTTACCGGTTGCGGTTATAATCAATTTGCACACAACACAATCCCTGGCATGTTCGTAAGGCAAAGTGTGAGTTCTCAAGTTGCACCTTTGCAAGTCTGCATGGCAATCCTTGTGTGCCATTTTACAGCATATTCAAATTGTGCCAAGTTTTAACAAGAGATTTTTATACATGCTAAAAGCATGTTGTTTTTGCACATGATCTCATACATTACAACAACATGTCAAAATTTCTCAGATTCACAAGGCAAAACTTAGGGCTGAGTTGTTAAGAGTTTTGTGTGCAATTTTGCGCTGACCACACAGGCTTTTATGAAGGTAAGGAAATCTATGTATGGTTCTGTGTCACTTTCAACATGTGAGGAACTACTCAGATTTTATTTTAAAAAAAACAAGAGACGTTTTTAGCATTTCTGACCTGCTGACTTTTTCAGTGCTAAAACCTCCCAACAGAGAATGCCCCTGATATCCTGTGTCTTCTCATGCGCCTTGGGTATCTTTTACTAGTAAAGGGTTTTGCCTTCTATTTAACAAAAATAAGATTATTAGACATCGAGAAATGGCACGAGTTTATTGTTATGCTAGGAGTAACCCATTTACATACTAATATTTGGGACAATGTCCTGGTTCATGTCATGTAAATGATCAATACAATATTATTAAAAATGATGCAGGAAAGCAAGTCAAATAAAGGAACACATTTGCTTGCAGATGAATGAACTTCAGGCACTGGTTGACATCTTGTTGATTATATATTTGATGCTTACACTCTGTACCTATTCAACGTTTTAGAAGGATTAAAAATGGATGTTTATTCAATTAAAAGAATAATCCCTTTTCCACTATGATTATTTTCAATTTTTGTTGTTGACTATAATTACAGTTTGTATATTGTGATGCCAGCAGTTTATAGAGAAGTAAAGGCCATCAAGCTATTGCATGTTCAGAATGGTTCACCTGGTTTCTTTTGGAGCTTACTTATAGCTAATGTGGAGATGTATTAGTTATATGTTTGGCTAAAGGATGGTTTGCCTTGTTGCTTTTGCAGCTTAATTGTAGGTAATATGGACACCAACTATTTATCTATCTGACTCTATTTATTTCTCTATAAGTGAAAATAATAAAAGTCACTGAACTGAAGGCATTTTACCCAGTTAGGAAAGGAACCAGGGCCACATTAATCAATTTTCATGCAACACAATGCAGCAAGACAACTTTCTGCACAGTGCTGCATGAAACAGAGTACAGCATGGTGTAATATTTACCAATATATGGCGCATTCCTCTTCTCTGCCTATAGTGGCACATTATCTGCTCATACAAGCAACCTTGTGCCATGGTGCAAGGGTGCCTGCGTTGCAAGCAGGATTGTTTTCCGGCACAAAATCAATCCTCTGCGGCATCTTCCTGGGGAGTCATAGCAATTTGACACATTCCCAGGTTTATGAGTCCTGGCTAATCCGGGGAATGCACCAAAGTCCATGGGTAGATGTGTGAGAACAGCCTTGTGCTGCCTTGCACTACTCCAAATTTACCAAGAAAAGCAGGACCTTGCAAGGGGACTTTGTGTTGCTTGGTAAATCCCGCCTTTTGTATTGCGTTGCCATTGCGACACCAAGCATGACTCAAAGACAATGCAAAACCATGGTGTATCCGGCCCACTGTATTAATGTCTGCTTTGAACGCTTGTGGGAATGTGTGACACATATACTGTTTCCTGCCTTCTTGCTTAGCTCACCAAAAACATACTTTAACTCAACATTCAATGCCCTTGATAAGTAATCATTTACCAGATCCACTTCACACAAAAAAATGAAAAATGCCATTATTATCTTCAATCCTGATTGCTCCATTATCGAGTCATCAACATTTACAAATTTTAATAGAAAATGTACATGCCTTCAAATCTTTTAACAACAGGGAGGTTACGATGAGCTATCATTTTAGACACATGATTCAATTAGCAGTATATACCAGAATACATTCAAGTTAATTAAGCCAATTAATTATACCGTACATTAAAATGTGCAAACATTTGTGAAAATAATTGTCAATTTCTCAAGTCATGTATGCTCTGTGTTCAGCAGGTTAGTATGAAGATAATGGATGCTGAGATGTCTGAAAATCACCTTGAATTTTAACAGCATGTTATAGGCATTCTGTGCGGGGAATGTTACAACTGAGTTTCTACCACAGTTAAAAAAAAATGAATCCACTTTTTGCTGTCAGTCAGTCAGTCTTTAATTCCATGGCTTGGTATAGGAAATCATAGCACATTTGTCATAGTGATATAAATATTCTATTACAACTCAATTTGTTTTTTACACAGTTTGCACAAACTGTGAAGGAATGCTAAGTGACGTTTTAGAAAGATTCACACCTGTCACCTTGAAACAACAGGGAAAATACTTGAAAAACGTGTCAGACAGAGGTTGGGGGAAAAAAAGATGGAGAAGGAAACTAGGGGGTCAATGTTTTTCCAGAAATGGAGAACTGTAGAATGTGTGCAGTTAAACATTTGTTGACTGAGGCGTTGTTGTAACAGATCATGAAAAACAATCTCTGCCCTTGTTTTCATTTTGCTCTCTCTGCCTTAGCGTTTGCCTCTCATGTTCTGGTCTAGCCACAGCCACGTTTTTATATTAGATTTCACCTCTTTCTTCTCTGGACTTTTTTTTAATCGTGTTGACCCTGCTTTAAAAAATATTGTTGTCTTTTCTTTTCAGACATGTGTGGGAGAGAGGCTGTCATTTCCTTTTGGGTAAAGCTTATGTTTATTTTCAAGTTTAAGCACATAAAGGTTATTTGGTCTGCCTTCTTTTCAGTTAATGTGTTAATTTGTTGTAGTACATTCCACCTGCTTGCAGGGGAGAGCATTCAACAAGAGGCTCTCCTATACGGAATAATTGCTCAGAATAATCCCAAGAGGATCTGTGTCATAGGGTAGATGCATTACTTTGTTCAAGAAGAACACTTTGCATATTCTTTTTGGGGTAATACTAGAGCTCACAGACCAGGTTGCAATGCCATTGCAAATGGCTTGGACTCTTTAATTAATATTGTTGGGAATGACGAAAGGTAAAACTGTGTTTTATGCACATCATACAACGCTGCTGTAGACTATCTCAGTTTTTCTTATTGTTTCATCCAGGTAAAGCTTCCAGATGTATCACAAACAATTGCCCTCATATATCTAAAGTAATTGTCTTAGCAATGGATTGCCTCAGCTTTCAGCAGAAGTGGCTTTGTTTACATTTATGTTTTTGACTGCAAGCCAGGGCCAGACTCGGGACCAAAATAAGCCCTGGAAAAAGTTACAAACCAGCCCTGCTCCATTCTTCCCCTCTCATGTCTCTCACCTTATTGCTCTCTCTCCTTCGTCTCTGCCCCCCTCTCTCTCACCTGAAGCCACCCTCTCACTCTTCCATGCCACCTGTAATTACCCGGGGGAGCTGGCGAAAGTGGCAAATTCGCAAGTAGTGGCGCCCTGTCTTAAAAGCTGTCCTCTATTGGCTCCAGCCCACCAGGGAAATGACAAGTGGAAAAAACGGGTAGTCTAGACTCGATGCAAGCCCAGCCCACCTTAGTAGGATGTTTCTAGATTCACACTTAACTTTTATTCAGTTTTGCTTGAGAGAATTTTGTGCCAGAGCTAGAAGGATTGCAGCACCTGTGTTTCTCAGTTGTTGGATCTCTACAGCATCTAAGATAGAGGCATCTGGGAGGTTTCTCATGTTGTGGGTGTAAATATTGTGCAGCAGTGTGACCATTAAGCACCCAAAATTTCACACCCTAATTTCCTTGCTCAAATGACCATATTTTCTGACTCTGACCCTTGCTTTTGAGTTTGAGTAAAAATTGTATTTATGATTCCCAGCAATGTGGAGCAACACTTCATCTCAGCCTGTTCCACCAACAAATGCTCCCTGTCCACAAAAATAAAATTCTGATGGAAATAGGAAAATGCCAAAAATAGGGGCATATATTTCTTATCGAAATGCTTATAGATTAAGTGACACTGGCTAAAGATTTGCACTGCAATTCATTATTTGCACCTAAAGCCAATGGTATTTTGTGTCATATTGTGGGAATCTATTGAACATTGGTTGTAAAATGGTAGCTTTCCATGGCAAAGTTGTGTTTTGAGCCCTGACTGCCAGAGAGGGGAGAGTAGACAAGTGGAGGGCTTCTAGGGATGGAAACTTTAGGGCCTGGTTGGACTACAAGCCACTTGTCCATGAAGTTTTGAAGGAGAGAACTTGCTTCTATTGCTGTAAGGCTTCATCGCTTCAGCTTCAATCGTTGCGGTATGGCAACACAGGAGAATGATTGCACAAGGCAAAGATCACCCTCCCTTCCTAACCAAGAGAGATGCTGTGAATGACTGAGAACCATGCTGTTCTATGAGACGGCCTGACTGTCCTCCGTTCTGGGGTATGATGGTGTTAAGAATCACATGACAATGTGTGATGGGTATTGATCCCTCCCGGAGAAAAACTCAGTATTAAGCCCCTGCTTCTCTGAGAGGACATATTGTCCTTCTAATGATAGTAATTGTGGCTCGATAATAATGCCCCAGTTGTAGTGTCCTTCTGGACACGTTCTAGTGTTCAGGAATGGGCTGTACCAACACTCTACACCCACCCATCACTGACGTCACCGGTCAGGTGACCCTGCTAATAAAAGTGTCGGGCGCACATGCCCTGGGCCAGTTACCAGTAGCCATAATGCAGTCTCTGTGTCATCATTATTGTATCATGTGGGCCTAGGGCCCGAGACACTTCACCAGGGTGTTTCCTGGGGCAGACAACTTAGATGTCTTCAGTCCCACTGGTCTTCACATAGCAAACATTGAGGCCTACTGGGACCCCATATACATGCCCCATTATATAGCAGCTCAGTGAGAACAGCTGCTTCGGAAACCATTAATTCCAAACTCCAGCAGCAGAAAAATGCACCACAGACTCTTCACTGGGGCAATATGACGAGCTGCTCTTCATTTTTCCGCTTGTTGAAGAAGCAATCTCTCTAGCCCGATGCAAAGGGCTCTGATACTATGGACTGATGGGTCCAAGTTTCTTTTTGGTTTGTACTGTTCACAGAGTGGACCCGCCCCATCCTTTTTCTTTTAACCTAGCAGACCCAGCAGCACACCCCTTACCTTCCCGTGTTTCTGTGGGTGGGCAATCAGTTTCACCTTGAGATACACCTCAGCATGCACCACAAACTGGTGAGTACAGCCTGCATGGGAACAATGTTAATCTAACCTCTGGAAAAACACATTGCTGCATCCACCTACAAGTCGGCCAATGTAAAAAGAACCGAGGGTATCTGAAAAGGCAGTGGTCATTATCGGACACATTACTTAACAAACCCAAGTGGTAACCAAACAGCACACTGAACGGCTCAGAAGAGTAGCTCAGCCAAAAAAGAACTGAAAATCCACCAAAAATCGTCGTTAAGTCTTTTAATAATGCTTGTCACACCGGGATATAACAACCGGCGATAATTTTCGCTAAGCGCACTTAGCGCTAGGATAATTATCGCCAGCTAGCGTGGATTTTTATCGCTGAGATAGCGTGCTATTAACAACGCTTATCTCAAAAGCGATAAAAATCCTAGCGCTAACCGCCTAACTTGAGATTATCGCTGGAAACCCAGCGATAATCTCACGAAATGTGGCGTTAGCTTGTTGATATGGCCTCACAAACTTAGCCATGATATCCACCCTCCATAGGATATCAAGGCTAAGTCAGTCCTGAAGCAGGCGTAAGGAAAGTAGTGATAACAGGGGTTATCGCTACATTTCTTGCCGCTATGCTTCATAGCATGGGGCTTGATTATAGGAGAAATGTCGCTTAGAGACATTTCTCCTGTCATCTTAGGTCAGGAACGCCTACTTTGCATCTCAAAGAGATGCAAAGCTGGGCGTTAAGATTTTGTGCGCTAAAGCAAGGTTTCACGCGTTAGTGTGACCTTGCTAATTAGGCGATAAAATTATCGCCGCTTTTCGGCCGAAAACAGCCGCAAAAGCGGCGATAATTTTCTATCGCCTCGTTGCTGATATGCCCCTTAGTTACACTTTTTTTCATAATACTGTAAAATGACAAAAAACTGAATCAGGCAACTTGAAATTACACTTGTGTTCTTTCCCATGTTACATATTTTATTTTTCATACTATATTTTACATATTGCAAATACATATTTTTATTAACATCTGTAATTCACATAGGCATTGGAAAATAATCTGTTTGAAGGTTTAAATAATGTCATTTAATAAAATAGAAAAACACTCTAGATCCATCGCCTTCCACTGTGTAGTAGTGAAGTGTATTGTTAGCTCTGTTTGCTGTCCTAAATCAAGGCATGGCTTGATTTAAAATCTGTTAGTACATGAACAGGGGGCCCTGAAAAGTATTGGGGTCTTGGGACAATTGACCCCACTACCCCCTGTTTTGAGAGGCCTATATTCACTCAGGCAAAACAAGTAATTATTGTGCCTGACTCGTTTTTATTGCAATTGCAATTACTATAGGAGTAGCAATTTACATTGTTACAGAAAGCAAAGACATATATAGTTATACATTGTCCTTATACAGTCTTTAAGCTTGAATTCGTTTTCAAGATTTCAAGGTCCAAGCATTTGCCAAGGTATTTAACGGGTTTTGTGAGCTTAAAGTATATAAGTAGGTAATAGGTAAACATGAACATGTAGTATTTCTCCCACATTTGTATTCGTTTTCTGAAGTCAAAGAAAGGTAGTTCTACATCTTTAGAGAATACCCAGGAGGATGGAGGTTGATAAATGTCCCAAAAGGTAGGTTGTAGGGAGTCCCTTACCTTCGGAGAAATCCTTTCATCCAAGACTTAGCTTTTCATCGTTTTGCCAAAAACAATAGTACTGCAGTCAGTTACACAACAGATCTTGGCATACTCTTTACATGGTCAACCACATTATCACAGATGACATTTCAATTACTGTCTGCACTGCTCTTGCTATTCTGTATTTGTTTTCCCTCCAGTAGTTTTCAATTTGAGGGCACTTCCATGTTAGAGTGGAATCCAAGCCTGGGAGTGCTCCATAAACATATTCTACAATTTAGAAACCCAACTTTTATGGGATGCAATTGATATCATTTGGGTCGGAGGAAGGAATTCTGGAGTATCAAGTCAAATTTTGCCTACATTGCTTGATAGAGTCTATAGCACTTAAACATGTCTACTGCATTAATGGTTCTATCATCTTTAAACTCTTTTAAAGTAATCATTATATTACAGCTGAAAAATTGTCCAGTGTGTGTGAGACCCTGTTTTATCAAACTCTCTATTACAGATGTGTCTAGTTGGGGGAAATGTTGAGTTATTAATGCTGGTCATGGCTGGCGGGTATAGTTGTCAATGTCATGTAGCCCTCTCTAATGCCCAGATTGCCCAATGTAAGCAACCAACTGCTTGTATAAGAGTGGTAAGTTTCAATTATTGCTACATTAAAATATTTTGGAATCGAAGCTGCTACACATCGTCTTTTTCGACCGGTAAATGGGGTAAACGGGCCTGTCGGTGGAACCAGTAAATTGCAAAATGCTACTGTGCTGCATAGTAATATCTCGGCAGGTCAGGAAAAGCTAATACTACTTTGTCAAAAGCAAGTGTCACTATTTTCCAGCAGAGCCTGTGTTGGCTGCTACCACAGACAAGCTTACAGAATGATGAGAGTAATCTACTATTTATTTTACCAGTGTCAGTATGTTAATAAATGAGCATGACCTTGAGTAATATCAGTAGGTCCATTGCTGCTTTCCTGCCAGGCATAAACAAAGGTGATTTCATCTGTAGTAACACTAGCAAAGAAAACCAGAGCATAGTTGTCTCAGAGCACGTATATTTATCTCTAATAATATAATTGCCTGAATATTTAACATATTCTTCGCATCAGTGCAGCACATGTATGACCTGTGGTTGCATGGCTGCTCTGGTGAGAGGGGATATTTTAGTCTTCCACCAGTTTACTTGAATGCCAGAGAAAGTTGCAAATCTGACAATTTATTTGATGACGGGTTCCAAATTAATACCCCTGGGATTGACAAAATGCAGAATATTGTCTGAATAAAGAGATCATAGTAATCTTTTAGCTGGATTTGCCAGCCCCCTTTCAAAGTGAGGGTCTCCGAGTAAGAAAAACATAAGCTTGCTGACTCTGAGACTCTCTGTTAGACCTGGCACCATTGGCGTGGGTCTCCCTTCCATTTTTTGCTATTGCCTCGTATGTTTTTGCTGGTGTCCAGTGCCACAGTGCAAGTGCTCCCTAGTGTAAATTGATTTATGGATTAGTGATTCCATGATTGGCTTGTTTGGTTTACTTGTCAGACCCTAGTACAGTGCACTGAGTGTGCCCAGGGCTTGTAAATCCAAATGCTGCTGGTGGGCTTACAGCACCGGTTGTGCCACCCACAAAAGCAGCCTTGTAAAATGTGTCTAAGGCCTGCCATTGCAGAGCCTGTGTGCAGTCTGGTACTGCCATGTTGACTGGGCAAGTGCACCCACTTGCCAGTCCCTAAACTTTCCCTTTTCTTCATATCAGGCACCCCTATGGTAGGCCCAAGGACAGGGTGCATTGTAAATATAAGGTAGGACATGCCCTGGTGTGTGTGGCATGTCCTAATAGTGAATTACAGCCATTCTCGTTTTTCACTATTGCAATGCTACCTGTTCTCCATAGGCCAGAATGGGCAGTTAGATTATTACATTTTATAATCCTAACTGACTCAGGGAACATGGTAGAAATTCGAGTTTAGTATGCCTGAACTCAGAATGATAAAATACATCTTTTAGTGTAGTTGGTTTTAACATTCTGTGTTTGAAAATACCACTTTTAGAAAGTAGGTATTTTCTTGTCTAACTATCCAAACCTGCCTTTGCTATGCTGTGTATTCCTTGTCTGGAGTTTGAGTGACAGGGGCTGGGGAATTCCAGGGGGCTGGGGAATTCCCAGAGACAGGGTGAGCCAGCATAGGGCTGAATAGAGAGATCTGCATCTAGATGGGAGGGAGGAGTTGCACCTGGGACCTGAATAGGACAGTGCCTGCCCCCACAGTCCTGGCTCCACCCCCTGTGGTGTGTCTGATGTCTCTGCCCTGCACTATGAAAGGAGAGAAGGAATCATGTCAACAAAGTGCTCCAGGGCTGTGCTTTCCCTCCACAATGCTGGCTCCACCACCTGTGGGGTGTCTGATGTTCCTGCCCTGCACTGTGAAAGGAAAGAAGGAGTCATGTAAACAGAGCGCCCCAGAACAGGTTTGGACTGGGCAAAGGCCTCTCTGCCCTCAGAGGACATAGGATTTTGGGGTAGAAATAGTGGGACCCTGATCCCAAGAAATTAGATCACGTTTGGACTACAAGAAGAAACCTTTGCTGAGGAGAGGAACCTGAAGAAACTGAGGAGAGACTCACCCTAAGCTGAAGTGTTGCGTGGGGGATTGGCCTGCAGTGGTTGCCTGACTGCCAAAGGAAGGAGAAAGGAACTTTGTTTGCTTTATTTCAGCTTGTGAAGCATCTCCAAGGCCTTGGAAAAGAGCTTGCCCCCTGACTTAAGTCTCAGGACCAGTAGACTTCATCAGCCTTTGTGGATTGCTGCTGGAAACGCTGTTTCAGTGGCTTCAGAGGCAGGGAGCTGTGACCGACTCTCACGACCAGCCCGGTGTCCTGTAGGCACCGCATCGAACAAAGTCCGCATCGAACAATGCAAGCTCTGTGCTCACCGACTCTGTCCTGACGCCGTCACCGAGCCGTTGCCTACCCCGTAATCTGTGGACACCGCGACGTGCAACGCCTCGCTACACCAAATTGAACTGGTCTGACCGACACGATCTCTGTTGCTGACTTCGAGTCCTGTGAACGCATCGGAGTTGGGCACCGCTCGCAGGCTTCGCGACGCACCGTCCGACTCGTACCGCTGTCCGGACTGATCGACACCAGCTCCCGCAATCCGGCTCTGTCGCCGCACAGCAAGCTGCAAGCACCGCATCAAAGCACCGTCTCGCCCTGCTACGTATGCCTCGGACCCACAGACTCTGTCAACGGGCCGTTGCCTGCACCGCATCGAGTGACAACGCGTTCTGCACCATGACGAACGCCTCAAGTAAAAGGTACTTTGACTGAGTCTGTCGACATTTGAGTGGGCCCGGACCGACGCGGTCCGCTGGATTTGTTAGACTTTGTGTTATTTCAGCAACACTGTAGCTGGACAGGGCTACCGACTCGCACAGAACTTTGATTTAAGCCTTTTTAACAAGAACTCTTGATTTCTAATAGTATTGTGGATTATTTTTGTCGTTTATGGTCTTGTGGTAACTCTATATAAAAGATACTTATTTTTTTATAAATATACAACCTGTGTGATGTCCATTTGTAGGGTTGTCACTTGATTACTGTATGTGTTCACAAATGCTTTACACACTGTGATAAGTCTGTCTGCTCGTGCTAAGCTACCAAGGGGGTGAGCAGGGGTTATTTTAGGAGTGTACCCTCTTACCCTGACTAGAGGAGAGGGCCCCTATTTGTCACAAGTACCTACCTGTGCCAACTAGAGACCCCCAATTCTAACACCCTCCCTTTGAAAGGCGGGGGGGTCTCCGAGTCAGCAAGCCTATGGTTTGATGACTACAGCAAATAAAGTAGGAGATAGTGGGCAGACTTGCCTGGTGCCTCTACCTATACTAAAGGTTTATGACATATATCAGTTAATAGGGACTTTGACTTCTAGGTCAGAGTGTAGTAAATTCATCAGTCTGAGATGGGGGTACGATTCAACTCAATATTTTAGTAAGGAATGTCCATTCTAAGGAATCAAAAGCTTTCTCTGCATGCAAGAATAATTAGACTGTGTCTATCTCTGGTGTACTAAAGCAAACATGGTTATAAGAGTATGAGGAGTTGCTCAGCCAGGTATATATCCAGCTTGTTCCAGAAGGACCCATCTGTCAATCAGTGGGATTGGTCTATTTGTCACACTCAAGCCACTATTTTGTAATCCGTATTTTGGTAAAAAAAATAGGGTTTGATTGGAATGTATTTTTAGTCTCCTCTCCCTAGTTTCAATAAACCTTTTAATATTATTTCCCTTTTGGTGTGTGGTAAACAACCGGTCTGTAAATATACACTGTATACTTGCAGTAGATAAGGAGCAAGTACTTCCTTATATTCCTTGTAGAACTCTGCAATCTATCAGTCTGAGCCAGGGCTTTCCCATTAGCAAAACAATAAATAATGGCCTTTGTTTCCTCTGTACTGTTAAATCTCCATCTCCCCCTACAGGAACTATACCATCTAAGTATCCCTTGAATTGTGTAGGCTTGTGTGTAAATTTGGATGTGTAAAAGTCTATGTAGTAAATAGCAAACTCCGAGGAGCTTACTATAATTAGAGCACAAATAGATTGTAGGAACTGAACATTAAAAACCAAACCAACATGTCATTGTGGTGATACACGCATTAGGCATTTGGTAGAACAGCACACTTTCAGTCGATATGTGGTTTAATATGTAAACAGCAATACTAATAGATTATAATGATTGGAGAGCAACAAATGTCTGTAGATATGTAAAATATATTTGTAATATGACAAGGCAAAATTTACAAACGCAGTGACACGATGACTCTTGGTTTAAACAATATTGCTCATGGGGTCTTCCTGTCCAATTTTCTCTTTGGTCTTTTTTATATGTAGGTTTTCAGGTATTCTGATGTCTCTGTTGCACAGGTAGATATGTGGAGCTTGCCTTTATGTGGGAGCTTCATGCATGTGGAGTGCAAAGTTAATGGTGTGCCCGTTCTATCATTAGAAAGTCTGAAAACGTTTGTCAAACAAATAGATCTACCATAAACATTTCCACAAATTGCTCAACCTTTTCCATGTTGAAAGATTCAGGCAGTTCCCCAATTTTGACAATATTCCTCTGAGACCTTTCCTTTAAAATTTCGCTTTTGGTCTTTGCCACTGCCAATGTTTTCTTAATTCTGGATAGTTTTTCAGTTGATACCCAAATAAATCCTTATGATCCTTAGCACTGCCCACCCCAGAACCTTTAAAACTTCTTTCTATCAATAAACACTACACTTCCTTGTATCCTAAAAACTCATTACTGTCCCTTGATAGTACTCAACATTGAATCCTAAAAACTGCTAATAGCTCTTAGCAGAACCCATCCCTGATAGCCAAAAACTCCTTATGAGCTGTAAAATTTAGGGTTATTAGTTAGGATGGATATGAGCCCTTCTCAAATTGTAAGTTCAAAATACCGTCACTTCTAACATCCAGGTCCGATAAACCTGGCCTCGGCCACTGGCAGTTACAAATCACAGCAAATTTAACTAAGGGAAAGTATGTAAAGTATTTAACAGTACCTAAGCAAAAAATGTTCATAACCAATTTCTAATACTGGAGAAAAATCCAATAAGAAAAATAACACAGAAATAACAAAAATCTAACCATAAATTTTAGTTTTAGGGCAACAATATGCATTTAGTTTTTTATCTAGAGAGGGGCTACATAGGACCTTTCAAGTCCATTTCTCAGGCCTGGGTACAGGTAGTAGCAGATCCAGCCCGTAAGATCTTCACACGTCACAGTCAGAAGGTCTAGTCTTCCTTCCTATGTTCTTCACAGGTTCAGAAAGTCCTCTGATGAGCGAGAGATGAGGCATCATTTTTATAGGATTCATTAGCCAGTAAGTTAGGGTGACTTCTGGACATTCCCTCAACAATGAGCAAAAATTCCTAAGGTCAAACCTTTTAAACTTTTGCAGCACATTATATTTACATTACTGCAAACTATCCCACAGTGTTCTAACCAGAGCACGATTCTGCATGGCGGGACCTTTCTGCCTTGGAGGTGGCTTTTGTTCCAGCTAAGAAAATGAGAAATACCCTCAACCTCATTCACACCAAACTGCTTATAGTGCCAGCTCCCCCTACCACCGGGTAGGTGACAAGGTGGCTCCAGTTGGCCCATGGAAGAAAGGATTCTCTTCCCCAGGTCTTCTTTACATTTCACTATGAATGATCAGGTCTCACTGTGGTCTCTTTTAAGTTCAAGAAGTCCAGCAGCCCTTACTGAACAGATAGGAGACACATATATCATACACAGGTCATAGTGCCTGAATGCCAAAGCCAATGCTTCTGCCCTAGGAGCTGTTTCACACTTCTTTGTAGGGAAGCCCCGTTAGGCACTTACTGATGGCATACTGCTAATTAGCCTTCTGGACCTTCAAACAGTGAGGGCAATAGTTCATATTTAGAAAGAATTAATACGTTTTATCTATATTCACTGAAAAAAACATAGGTTTCACACATGTTATAGTTAGCTGGACATTTCACTCGTAAAAAAACAATGAAATTCCCCCGTTAAAGTTAGTTCAGCTAACTATAACTCGCGCGTCCGCAATCCACTGCTGATGACGTCACATATTACATCACTCATGACATGGTCAGTGACATCACTCATGAGATCACTTATGACATCTCAAA
Source organism: Triturus cristatus (assembly GCF_964204655.1). Taxonomy (NCBI): domain Eukaryota; kingdom Metazoa; phylum Chordata; class Amphibia; order Caudata; family Salamandridae; genus Triturus; species Triturus cristatus. The sequence goes on from NC_140594.1 coordinate 1,025,046,757, forward strand.
TGACATCACTGATGACATCACTGATGACATAATCCATTGAGTATGTGTTTCTGAACAATTTTAATATGTTTAATATATATAGGGAAAGGTCTGTTGAAGAATGAGTGGGTGTACAAGTGTGTAAATGGATGATTTTCTGTGGTGCGTAACTGACTCTATAAGTGAGTCATTAAATGTATCTTACTGCAGACTAGTGACTAAACTGTGTAAATGTTTGTATGTGCCTGTATGTTGGTGTATAAGTGGAGGCATGGTTTTGTGAATACCTATATAAGTGTCTGTATGAGTTATTGATTGCTTGTCTCAGTATCTGTATGGGTTCCTCAGTGTTTGTGTGGGTAGGGTGTGTGTGACTCTATGCATAGATGTGTGAGTGGGTGATTCTATGGGTGCATGGTTTTAAGAGTGCATTTGTGATGGACTGTATGGTTGAGTGAGTGTATGTATGGGTGTGATAGGGATTGAATGTATATCTCAGTGGTACATTTGTGACTAACTACATATGTGAAAGGCAGTACATATGCGTGTAAGAGTATATAAGTGGGTAGATGTGAGAGTGTGTAATTGAGACAGTGACTGTATGGATGAGTGTGTGCTTGTATCAATGATTCTATAAGAGTGTAAGAATGTGATACTATTTTTATGAGTAAGTGAACTTGAGTGTGTATAACTGCATAGGTGAGTAAATGGGAGTGTGATTATTTGCATGACTGAGTAGGTGTGAGAGTACCTCTATGGATGATTGGTAGTGTGTGAGTGTCTATATAGGTGTATAAATGCATATGTTAGTTTTGTATGGAGTGACTGTAAGTATGAGTGACTGTACAGGTGAATGAATGGAGGTGTATGTAGACCTCAGATTTAAGAAGTGGGTATGTAGTTATTGGTATTGCAGTATATATGGTTTTGAGAATTGAACTCTTAAATTATGAGTCGGTGTATCAAAGGTTATATTAGGGTGTGAGAATATGTGGTAATTTATCACATGGATGACGTCATCAGTGATGTCATCAGTGATGTCATTTGAGATGTCATCAGTGATGTCATGAGTGATGTCACTGACCATGTCATGAGTGATGTAATATGTGACGTCATCAGCAGTGGATTGCGGGCGCGCGAGTTATAGTTAGCTGAACTAACTATAACGGGGGAATTTCATTGTTTTTTTACGAGTGAAATGTCCAGCTAACTATAACATGTGTGAAACCTATGGTTTTTTCAGTGAATTTGCAAGGTTTTTTAAATGCTAATTCCTAACTATAACGTGTGTGAAACCTATGGTTTTTCCAGTGAATTTGCAAGGTTTTCTAAATGCTAATTCCTAACTATAACGTGTGGGAAACCTATGGTTTTTTCAGTGAATTTGCAAGGTATTTTAAATGCTAATTTATGAATGTTTTATTATATTTTTTATTTATTTATTTTACAATATGCTACCTATGTATATAATTATAGATTTACTGTATTCTGCAATATGGAATGGCTCAGCTTTTTTTTTTTAATTTTAGATATAGTTGAACAGCATAGTTAATATCTTCTATAAACCTCTAAACATTTTTTTTTACCGTACGTGTACCGTACATGTACGGTATGCGTACGATGCACGCACGTGGCTTGCATGCGTACGTGCTCCGTGTGCGCATGCGTACGTGATTCATGTGCGCATGCGTACTTAGTGCATGATGCGTACACGCGTGCTCCGTATGCGCATGCGTGCGTGCTCCTTTCGCGCATGCACGTGTGCTCTGTACGCGCTTGCTCCATACGCGCATGCGCGCGTGCTACGTACGCACATGCGCGCTTGTACCGTGCACGCACCGTACGCGTACCGTACGCGCACAGCAAGTCATGTGATCAAGAAACAACACTTTTTATTGGTTTATAGTAATCTCAGGTCATGTGATTAAGAAACAACACTTTTCATTGGTTTATAGTAGTTTCATTTCCAGACCACACCCACTCCCCTCATTATTACTTCTGATTCCCTGGGAGAAGGAGATGAGCAGCTTTTCTAGTACTTCAGTACTTCAGAATGGCAGAACAGCAGTCATCTTCTGGGAGTGAGCAGGAGACCCTTGTGAGACAGAGACAGAGGAAACAGAAAGACTCTTTTGTATGGCAATTTTTTACATTTCCACTGGGGCAGAAGAAAGTGAATGCTCCCAAAGTCACCTGCACTCTTTGTGCTCATGTCTTATCAAGAGGAGATCCTAAAAAGAAATACTCTTTTAGTATCTTCAATATGATCAGGCACGTTAGAGATGTACATCCTGTGGCTTATGCTCGAGCTGCTACAGAAAACCCTCCAGCAGCTCAGCCGAGCACATCCGCAGCAGCTCAGCAGAGCACTTCATCTGCGGCGGCAGCTTCACCTTCTTCAGTTCCACTGGATATACACCCTCTGTTTGAGAGGGTGCATATGCGGTGCAACTTGTGTAATGCTCTTATCTCTTATGCGGACACCAGCATTCCGCTAATAGAGAGGAAGATACAGCAGCACACAAGTGACACCATATAGTTTTTGCCATGTCTTATTTTTCCTCTGTCCCTCAATTAACACAATGGCTCTTTTTAGAGCCACCTAACATCTAAACATTTAATAAAAAAAAAAAATGTTTTTATGTTTTTTTCCCCGCCGTGCGTGCACCGTACACGCACGGTACGCGCACTCCGCGATTTTTTTATAAAAAATAAAATGTTTTTTTTCATCCTTCATGGTCCTTCAGGGACCTCCTGACAAAAGCTAGGGGGTCAGGAACTCTGTACCCTACCCTCTTTTCACGTTCTCCACCTTTCTTTTAAATGGAAACACACATTTCTTAATTTTGCATATTTCAACACTTTCCAAATGATTTCTACCCCCAACATGACTTCTGCCTGCTAGCATAGCATTAGATCATGGAACACTGGTGTGTGCAGAGACGTCAGAAGTTCAGCACATAATGTTTCTAATACAAAGAGCAAGATTGCTTAACTTTTCAAACCTAACAGCAAATTCAAAGTATTGTTCTGTGGGAACACATTTTTCTGGACCAATACAAAACATGCTTTTAAAAATTTAAACATACAGCCTAGTTTTTATTGTAAAATGGTCTGAAACAGCCAATGAGTTCTTTTTATTAAAAAAAAGTATATAAGCCTCCATTTTACAACTACCTTTCTTTTCATTTTGTCATTCTACTGAAAGACACCTTCAGAGTGCATCCAGGTCTCCTCCTCACTCCCTGAAATACACTGCTGTTCTACCATTTTCAAGTAAAATTGATTGCTGCTCAGCTCCTTGTCCCAGGTAATAAGAAGAAATAGTGAGGGGAGTGGCTATGGTGTATGAAGATTCTGGAAGAGAAACTACTATGAAAAAATGCTTCTGACTGCATCCAGATGTCCTCCTCACTCCCTGAAGTAGATTGCTCTTCTGCCATTTACAACTAAAATTGATACCTGTTCTGCTCCTTGTCCCACGAAATAAGAAGAAATAGTGAGGGGATTGGCAAGGCATTTAAAGACTAGACGGTGTACATTTCACAGATGAAGGGAACAGAGTCTTCCTCTTGATCTTTAGACTCTGCATCGATACTTACTTATAGGTACCAAAAAACACTCAATTAACACAATGGCTCTTTTGAGAGCCAACCAACATCCAAACACTTAAACGTTATTTTTAATTCTATTTTTTATGCAATTTTTTTGTCGCATCTCTATGCTTCCCCTACGCAGGCGTACAAACTGCAGCCATGCACTGGCGCAGGCTCCCTTGCACCATGGTTCAAGGATGCCTGCGTGGTGGGGAGATTGTTCTTGTGCAGGAAGGGAAACCTTCCTGCACAAAAACTATCAAAAGAGGCTTTTTCCTCTTTCAATGCGTGCTGTAGAATGGAGGACGCACTAAAAGATGAAAACACTAGGGTAGCGTAGCATTCACATGCATCTCCAGAGTTACGATTTCTCGTAAACCTGGAGATGTGTCTAGTTCTTTGAGTGTTGCATGGGATCACCCACAAGAACACCCATGGAACGCCCCTTCAACGCACAGTGCTGCGTGTGAAGTGGCTGTATTTATGTGGAGAGGAAAAGTCAGGCAGGGTGGCTTTTCCTCTCCTTGTAAATATGGAGGAGCTCCCTGCGCTACCAGTACGTTATGAAAAGTGACGTAGTGGTGGCACAGGGGCCTTGTTAATCTTCCCCAGAGATCTTAAGCAAATTAACGGAAAGACAGACAAAGGGAGAGAGACAGAAACAGAGACAGAGAGCAAGGAACTGAGAAGGACTAAGGCAGTTAGAATGACTGATACACATGGAGACAGGGAGAGATACGTGGTTGAAAAAGTAGTGATGGAGGCAGTAAACCTTGGAGAGTAGTACAGAAGGAGTGAGGGAGTTACGAAAGAGCAGTAAAGGAAGAAGAGAGAGAGAAGGGGAATGAGAAAAGCAGAGTGAGGAGAAGTGAAAAAAAGGGAGCATGAAAGTGAAGGGGTGACAAATACAGATATTTCAAACTTACCTGACCAACAAAATAACTTAATTATAAATAAATGGGTTTTTTTAATTGCTAGAAAAAAGGATTACATTTCCTAAATTTTCTTTCTCGATCTGAAAAAAAAGACAAAAAGTAGTAATATTTAACATTACATTTTAGAATACATTACACATATTTTCATATTTAACAAAGTAATTTTTTGCCCTTTTTTTGCTGTTTTCAGAATATTTTGAATTTCACTGCAAATTGTGAAATCAATTGCATTCATCACTTAACAGCGGGCAAAAAAATTAACAATCTGAAAGATTGTTTAAAAAAAGCCCTGAATCTCTACTCAGTAAAACATACCTTGATAGAAATGTAACATATATTAAAAATATCATCTAAGAACAATAACTATTTGCAATAAATAACGTCTGTAAATTTTGTTGCTTAAGCTCATACACCAAAATAATATCTGTCAAAGAAGTCCACAATAGAAACAGTTACCTTTCCATGAGGCCAAATGGTAATTTTTAAATTCTTTTTTGGTGAAATATCCAATGGTAATCCTATAAAATCGAAATAATGGTTTCTTCAGATGCTGCAATTTGTATAAAAAATTTTGGTTTTAGAAAAATTAAGTAGGAATTTGGTAATTCGGCAGGCAAACGTTGCTTGAAAATCAATTGTGAATCATTACACAGTGTCCAGCCTGTTTCACATTTTAGATAAACTGTGTAATGACCAGAAGTTATAGAAGGTCCATCATGGAAAATTATTGCAACTGCAACAAAAGTTTTTTCTGATATTGATAATTGATTTCCTGTAACCTTCTTTATTAAAGTGTCCAATTTTATTCCATCAGCTCTACAACGTTGCATCATTAAAATTACATACTGTCCATATTTCTTTAAAAATAACGTGGATAACAATTCTGATTTACATTGAGAACATTCCATGTTGTGATTTGCGTCTTTAACTAATTTACTAAAAGTCACTGATTTACTCTCTGGTAATGTTAAATATATGAACCTTTCAGAATCAACATTAGAGCTGCATGTGTTCAAACAGTTTTCACAACTATGTTCCCATTTATAAGAGAGACCAAACATATTTTCTATTTCTACCCCTTCAACTTCCAGTACCATAAACATTTTGAGTAAACTGTGTACATCCTGAACATACATCTAAAAGATTTCTAACATCAGAAGCACTTTCTATTTTAGTTTTATCATTACTCAGCTTCTCATAAAGGAAACTCAGCAGAGAACAGAATCTTTTTTCATGATTTAGTATTATCTGCTCTTTCAAACTTTCAAGATAAAATACAACGTTCAGCACTACATTAGCGTAGTGTAGTAAGGAATCCCTTAATACGTACATGCATTGTTAAGTTAGCATAACCACGTTAGATGTTAGAAAGCCATCTTGCTGCTTTTGCGCACGACACTGCGTTTACACGTTATTGATTAAACAAACTGCTGACTCGAGCTTTGCCTCACATGAGAGCAATCTGTTGTTACCATCCCGAGCTCTGCGCAGCGACCTTGGTCTGTACATGGTGTGACAAACAGTCTGGGTTGTTAGACAATGCATGTTTTCCACTCTAGGTTGATCGACCCACTATTTAGCCATAACACACAGGCAGCTGCGAATACCTGAAAGCTGGTGCTTTTAATATTGCAGACATCATGTTTAATATTCAGACCGAAGACGAGCCTTCCTGCGAGAAGACTCCTTATGCTCCTGTGATGTGAATTCACTAAGCTGATCTTTGAGGTATGGGGTCCCCTATTCAAGCCTAAGAGACCTTTTATTAGCATAATAATAATATTAGCTTCTTAGTAAAGGGAAGGTGGTAGTATCCACTGTCATTTATAACATGATCACTCCTTTTATATTCTATGGTATTGTAACGATGCTGATGGTTTTAATTATAATCATTTGTCTGCTTGTATTAGCCAAAGTACTGCATCTGAGGACACGTGGTCTATAAAAATAAACTCTTTTTATTTTCACCGTGTCTCTGTTTTATTCTTGTTGTGGACTGATGTGAGAATAATATACGAACAGGTATTTCCGATTCCCACCATTCCTGAGAGTACACTGAGTCGCTTGTTCTGGGTTGTCTTTTCATTGGGATCGCCGAGCCAAATCTCGGATAACGAATGGGACCCTTATGCTAGCCGGATACTGGGTTCTGGGTTCTGAGGTGAGTTTCTGGTACACCACAATTCACTGAGGTCCTGGGGTTCTGCGCATAGTTCTGTGTATAAGCAGAATCCCTGCAACAGTAGCAGTTGACACCAGAGCTATTTTCAAAATGACAACCAACAACCTCTTCAGCATTGTCCTTTTTCTTTTTGCTTGGAATCACATCAGTCTCTATTTGTTTACTCTTCTGTACATCCTCATTACTGATATTCTCAGTTCTCCTTTTCCGACAAGCAACACGTTTTTCAAACACAGGATACTGACCTAAATGAGGAGCATAGCTTTTTCTTAATCTATTATATTCCTTTACACAGTTTGCATCAGCACTAACTTTTGACTCATCAAAGTCTATCATGAATAAACCAGATATTTTTTTCGCGCGTGACAAAGCAATATATGCCATACCTTCTTTAAACACAGTAGATCTAATGTTTACAAAAGCACTATCTACAGTTAATCCTTGAGATTTGTGAATAGTTACAGCATATGCTAGAGAAAACGGAAACTGCTTCCTACATACATATAAGTCTTTCACAAGCAAGAAACGAACTGAACAACGACTAATGTCTTTAACCTCTTCAATCTGATCAAATTTTATTTTTAAAATTTCAATTCCATCTTTTTTCTGGTAATTAACAAAACCCACAACTTTACCCATAGCTCCATTCACTAAACCTTTTTCTACATCCAAATGACGTCTTAAAATTACTCGACAGTTCATATATACATAAAGATTCTTTTCTAAACCAGCTGTTTTCGATATGTTTTTGCTCTAGAGAATCCAATTTAGTTGTCAATTTGCTTGTCAATATAATAGTTATTCCTTCATGCTGTATTTTATCCACAGCTTCCAGTTTTATAATCTCTTCATTTTCCAATTTCAAAAGTTCTTGATTGAATATAGAGCATTCATGTAGTGTTGGCATTCAGCAGATTACAGTATTTTTTCCAGCAATTTTCTTGTATATTTTCTCTGGAACTATTTGTACTTTTGGAAACAAATTACATAGCAATCGACTCTGTAAAGCTTTTCTGCCATGTTCTGTGAGTAGTCCAATTCTGATATCTTTGAGAATACTTAGATAATCATCATCATTTGCTTGCCGCATATTGGTAATGAGTTCTTTGTACTCAAAGTATGTCCAAATATTCACATTACCTATAATTCCTAAGGACTTTTTCGTGTCTTCATGTGTAAGAGTATGAAATACTGGTTGTCCTTTAACTGGAGTGAGCTGCAGTAGATCCCCAAAAACTATAACATGTTTTCCTCCAAATAGCACGTCATAGTTTGTCTTTAGAATTTGCTGCATTCTTAAATGCACATAGGCAAGCATTAAGTTTGATACCATGCTTACCTCATCAATAATGAGAACTTTCATTTTTTTCAATACTCTTGAAACTTCAAAACATGCTTCTCCTGTTAGCTTGTGGTATTGTATGTTGTTCTCATACTCTACTGGTAACATTAGCAAACAATGGAGGGTAATTCCCTTTATGTTATATGCTGCTAACCCAGTTGGAGCAGTAACAACACAAGACAAAGTTGAATCAGTTTTTTTCTGTAGGTAGCTTCTAATTACTTTAATTAAGAAACTTTTTCCGGTTCCAGCTTGTCCACTCACATACATTCTGATTGGTTCAAATGATGTGCATGAGCACTCTTTATTTTCATGTAGTAATCCATGATCAATTTGTTTTGTGACTTCCTCATAAATTTGTTGTTGTTCATCATTCAGTTGCTGTTCCAAATTTGGTAAGTTTAATAAATCTTCCTGAGCTTGATTCATAGCTGTTTCCACTTCAGTCATGGCTATTACAGCTTCATTTTCTACGATTGGTTGTCCTAGGGGATCTTGACTGAGCGTCCCAGAGCTTTGACTGTCTTGAGAACTGTCTCTAGCTACTTCAGCTGCAATTGTTGCTTCTTGTTCAATTTCTTCATTTAACATTTGTGCAGAAGTTGTGAAAGTACTGCATTCTATGGTATCTTTGCATGCATTAAAAGAATCTTCATAGCTCTGAAAATGTCCAAGTAATTCATCCTCTGAACGCCATGGTTTAAACAACTGTAAAAGTGCTAAGTGGTAAAATTCCTGCTTGTCAGTAGGGTCGCAACTAAGCTTTCTGTGATTAATCAAACTTCCTTTTGTTTGTTTTACCAAACATCCTTCCTCACTAATGACTTTATATTTACCATTGTTGATGTCTTCTGTGGTATTCCGTTTAAAAATGTAGTTCTGCAGCACTTCATAGAGACACATGTTCTCAAGATGATGACTTCTCTTTGGGTAGTATGTGTCCAACATGTTTGTTCTTAAAATGTCTGTACTTTCTGGTTCGTACTCTGCTAAATATTCAATTTCTCGAATAGATTTCAATACCAGATTTCACATTCCTGCAAGGCCTAAACTTACCCAAATTATTCTTCTGGATTAGGAGTACAGACTTGCAGATGATAACCTATCTGAGCATTCGTATGACCCAATTTCTCGATGCGATAGCATCTTTAAACTGAAAGTGTATAGCTTTTTACTGACAGTCTTCTCGTGAGAAATCTCTTCCCATTTCTTTCAATTCCGTTTTCTCCGATTTAGTGATGTAAGCTGTGACATACCGAGCAACAGCAATAGAATTGTCAGCTACATACTGAATATCCATGTTAGCATTCCACATGGATAAAATGACTGGGTTGTAGTCATTTATATATTTTGACTCTTCTTTTCTTCTTAGGTTGTAGGTATTTTAGGCGATTTTCTTGTAATAGTATGTCGCACAGCTGACATAAAACTGTTTACTCTTCCTTTTGAAAGAACAGGTCGTGGAAATCCAAATCGACATTTTGTGTAGAATCTATCCTTACTCTTGTACTTTCGTTGACAGTATTTTCCACACCGATGACTTTGGAAACGTAAAACTTGCTCTTTTAAGTTTTTTTCTTCTGTGCTTTTAGGTATAGCACATGTTGCATATCCTTCAATAAAAGATAAAACTGCACCATCAGAATCTGTTCCAAGTTTTGGGGCATCCTTGATCCACAACAGCATATAAATATGAGGAGCACCTCTTGCTTGGTACTCTTTTCTCCAAAAGAAATCCACAACTTCTCCAAGAGGTGGATTCTTTTTATTGCAGATGAAGGACATCATAGCCTCAAATCTATGATTGAAGTATCTGCAAACATTAACCGGATCCAGTGAGCACAATTCTCCTGCTGTCTTGTATTGGATGTTTTCAATATTTTAATTTGCCTCTCAAAGAAAATCCAGTAAATCATCCCAAGCGTACTCAGCACAGCTTAGGGTAAGGAACCATGTAGGAGTTCCTAAATTCCGTAACATACATTTCAGTTCCCCATGGCGTCGGTACCAATATTCATTAGTCCCACGCTGACAAGCCATCAGATTAATCAATTGTGATTCCAAATGATCATCTCGCTGTTGCACTTTGTTCAGAAAATCCTCTGCAGACACATTATGTAGATGTACTCCAGTTTTTAAAATGTGATTTACTGCATAAGATAGTGCAGATAAGTCACTTTCAAATAAAAGATGGAACAAATAAGGAATACTTTGCCGAAATCTTGGATCTTCTGCATATAATCTTGTAGTCCGATACTCAGAAGCAGGAATCTGTACTGGACGTTCATCATATCGTCCACCTTTTCCTGTAGGAAACAGCTGGGGAAAACAACGAGCTTCCAAGCTCTCCTCCCATACACTCACGGGAGTTCCTTTTGCTTTTTTCATCTGAAACAGATCAATAGTGTTTCCCATAACTTCTTTAGAATGAAGAGGATGTATGCTGAAATGTTCATAAATTTCTTCTTCTTTTGACTTATCCACTTTTTCAATTTGCCCAGTTGGTATTCCTGTGTCTGCTAGTAAAACTTCTTCATCTTCATCCATATAAATTGATTCATACCATTTATTATTTCTTTTCAAATATAAATTTGCTCTTTCTACTTTTCGTACATGTACCAGCTCCTGCCAAATTTTCTTATTCTTTGTAGGTACACCATTAACCAGAAAAACTAATGGTTCAGTTTCCAAACTATCTGCATCAATTGTTTCAATATTTTTTTTCAAATCTAATGGCAAATAGACAACTCTTCCTTTTAAACCTCTTTGTAAATCTGAAGGAGGTAATTTGCCTGTTTTGGGCTCCATCCGAACTATAGTCTGAAACGGATGGACACATTGAATGAGTATAGACTCATACGTATTTAAATCACTAAGTTCTGCAGGAATATCAACCAATTCTAAATTATTATGTACAGCTCTAGCTGGCATTTTATTTTCTTCTAACTTGGTATAACAGTATTTACAAATACGCTGATCTTCACATAATTCAAAACAATTTTCCAGAAACAAATATGTAGCAAAATCCTTCCACTTAGAATTATTTTCTTTTTCACTTTTTTTATAGAGTTCAACATTCCTTGTTTGAGTTTTATAATGGCTTCTCCGACAACAACTACAAGTAATATTTGGTCTTGCATTAGACATGATAGTAAATTTTGTCATTTGATCTTCAAATGTTTTACTAACAGTGGGTTCTACATTCTCTTCCACATTTTCTTCAATAACTGTGTCATTTCCTGCACTTTCTTGCTCTGGACCAAAGTAACAAAACTCAATATCCTCACAAACCTTCTTCACTTCTGATACAGGTCCACGGAACAGAGCACTATTCAACTCATGTAATTTTAGTGCTGGACTTTTAGCAAAATACAATCTTCTCACAAACTTTCTCATTTCAGTATGATGAACTGCCAGCATCCTAAAATGGTGAAAAACACTTTGACAAACTTTCCTAGAAAGACAAGCCAGAGAATGTCCTTGCAAACCAGTATTCTCTCTCACTCTGCAGTGATCTAGACTTTGAAGCACCTTAATCTTCTGTTTAACACTTTTTTTAGTATATTCTCTTAGAAAGTCACAAAATATATCAATAGATTCCTGTCGTACAGTACAAATACTACTACAATTCCAAGTGTACACTGGGGCTTTAGGACGTCTCCCCATAACCTCATCAGCTAACACTTCTTCCTCATTTCTTGGAACCATTTTCTCCTTTTCGATTACACAACCATCCTTAACTTCATATGCTCGACCACTGGTGTCAACTGCATGCAGGAAACTATGACTTTGAAGATAACTCTCTTCATTAAAAATATGGTTCAGTACTTGAACTATGCTTCCATTCACCTAAAAACACTTTACAAAAGTTTTTTTTTTCACTTCTCTTTTTCTTTTGCTTTTTGACTTCATTACATTCACTAATTTATCTAATGTACAGATCCTGTTCAAAATTAAAATGAATAGTTTTCTTTTTAATTCCAAAGCCTTTGCGACAATTGATTCAATATGTTTCTTTTTCTTATAAAATTTGGCTTTCTTCCTATATTTTTTCACATCCTTTAGCAAATTGAACATCACTCTTCTCTGAAACATTTTTCTACGATTTTTTTGAAAATCCATTTTTCTTTTTAAGTCATTCTTTCTTACTTCTGATTCTACATTAGCATTTAGTATATTCTGTCGATTGTCTTGTTGTTTTCTACTTGAAACACTATTTCCAGTGGATATATTTTTTAAATTTTTTCTTTGCTTGAGGATATTTTTTATAAAATCCTTAGCCTGCTTACCAGAAGGCTTTTTCTTTTTTCCAACATGAGGTTCTTCAACTAATTTTTGTTGTCCAGTTGTCTTCAAATATAGATGTTGTTGCTGTTCTTTTCTCTTTCTTGATTTTATAGGCATCTTTAATTTATTTCAGTGTTGTTCAGCAATACCTGAAAGAAACTAAAAAAAAAATACCTTTATGTAATTTAAATATATTACTATATTTTTTAAGAGCTTTTCAAAACCAATCATATGAGCTGTCCCTTTTCTACGACTGCAAGTCTTAGACAATAAAAGCTACACAAATGAAATCTCTGACAACAATTCCTGTGTGCACACAGACTCATGGTGTGATTCTAGGCAGAAAACGATATTTGATTGGCAATTTCAAAGCACATTTACTACTGTGGTTTTGCAATTGATAATTACAGTAACAGCCTCACACATTTTACTTATAGTTTAGAGAGGCAGAAAAGAGCACATGTCCTAACAGCTACTTGAGAGCATGAGCATGTGGAACCTGGATGAGTGATTAGACTAGAGCAAAGGAAATGAGCCTTGGTGATGTTGAATGTGGTAGCGTTACACACTACTATCTAAAATACCACACAGTGCTGAATAGTAAGCATGGGAGTGCAGGAGAAGCACCTGCCTGTGTGCTAAGAGCGTGATTCTGGAGACTGTGTATTGTCAGGTGCAAGAGAGATCTGCATGGACGATTGCACAACTGCATGAAGACTGCAGAGATATATGTAAGAGTACATGTATGGTAAGGGTTAATTGGAGTTTGGAACATTTAGGAACTACCTCACCCATGGCAGGAGTGGAAGGAAAATCTACCCTGTTGTTTTCAAATGTGTTTGCATTTGCCTCTCATCTGTGAGATAGTGATTTGTGCTGAATGCTAACCATCACAGTTCAAGAAAACAAGCTGCCCCTTTCCTACGAATGCAAGTCTTACAGAACCAGACCACCACGAATATAATCTCTGACACCAATTCCTGTGTGCACACAGACTCATGGTGTGATTCTAGGCAGAAAATGATATTTGATTGGCGATTTCAAAGCACATTTACTACTGTGGTTTTGCAAGTGATAATTACTGTAACAGCCTGGCACATTTTCCTTATAGTTCATAGAGGCAGAAAAGAGCACATATCCTAACAGCTACTTGAGAGCATGAGCATGTGTAACCTGGGTGAGTGATTAGACTACAGCAAAGGAAATGTGCCTTACTGATATTGATTGTGTTAGCGTTACTCACTGCTATCTGAAACACCACACAGTGCTGAATACTTAGCATGGGAGTGCAGGAGAAGCACATGCCTCTGTGCTAAGAGCGTGCTTCTGGAGACTGTGTATTGTCAGGTGCAAGAGAGATCTGCATGGACGCTTGCACAACTGCATGAAGACTGCACAGATGTATGTAAGAGTACATGTGGGGTAAGGGTTAATTGGAGTTTTGAACATGTAGGATCTACCTCACCCATTGCAGGAGTGTAAGAAAAATCTACCCTGTTGTTTTCAAATGTGTTAGCATTTGCCTCTCATCTATTAGATATTGATTTGTGCTGAATGCTAGCCATCACACTTCAAGAAAACAAGCTGCCCCTTTCCTACGAATGCAAGTCTTACAGAACCAGACCACCACGAATTAAATCTCTGACACCAATTCCTGTGTGCACACAGACTCATGGTGTGATTCTAGGCAGAAAACGATATTTGATTGGCAATTTCAAAGCACATTTACTACTGTGGTTTTGCAAGTGATAATTACCTTAACAGCCTGGCACATTTTCCTTATAGTTCAGAGAGGCAGAAAAGAGCACATATCCTAACAGCTACTTGAGAGCATGAGCATGTGTAACCTGGGTGAGTGATTAGACTACAGCAAAGGAAATGTGCCTTAGTGATATTGATTGTGTTAGCGTTACTCACTGCTATCTGAAACACCACACAGTGCTGAATACTTAGCATGGGAGTGCAGGAGAAGCACCTGCCTCTGTGCTAAGAGCGTGCTTCTGGAGACTGTGTATTGTCAGGTGCAAGAGAGATCTGCATGGACGCTTGCACAACTGCATGAAGACTGCACAGATGTATGTAAGAGTACATGTGGGGTAAGGGTTAATTGGAGTTTTGAACATGTAGGATCTACCTCACCCATTGCAGGAGTGTAAGAAAAATCTACCCTGTTGTTTTCAAATGTGTTAGCATTTGCCTCTCATCTATTAGATATTGATTTGTGCTGAATGCTAGCCATCACACTTCAAGAAAACAAGCTGCCCCTTTCCTACGAATGCAAGTCTTACAGAACCAGACCACCACAAATTAAATCTCTGACAACAGTTCCTTTTTGCATACAGACTCATGGTGTGATTCTAGGCAGAAAACGATATGCGATTAGCAATTTCAAAGCACATTTACTACTGTGGTTTTGCAATTGATAATTACTGTAACAGCCTGACACATTTTCCTTATAGTTTACAGAGGCAGAAAAGAGCACATGTCCTAACAGCTACTTGAGAGCATGAGCATGTGTAATCTGGGTGAGTGATTAGACTAGAGCAAAGGAAATGAGCCTTGGTGATGTTTATTGTGTTAGCGTTACTCACTGCTATCTGAAATACCACACAGTGCTCAATACTTAGCATGGGAGTGCAGGAGAAGCACCTGCCTGTGTGCTAAGAGCGTGCTTCTGGAGACTGTGTATTGTCAGGTGCAAGAGAGATCTGCATGGACGCTTGCACAACTGCATGAAGACTGCACAGATGTATGTAAGACTACATGTGGGGTAAGGGTTAATTGGAGTTTTGAACATGTAGGATCTACCTCACCCATTGCAGGAGTGGAAGGAAAATCTACCCTGTTGTTTTAAAATGTGTTAGCATTTGCCTCTCATTTGTGAGATATTGATTTGTGCTGAATGCTAGCCATCACAGTTCAAGAAAACAAGCTGCCCCTTTCCTACGAATGCAAGTCTTACAGCACCAGACCACCACAAATTGAATCTCTGTCAACAATTCCTTTGTGCACACAGACTCATGGTGTGATTCTAGGCAGAAAACAGTATTCCTGGGTGATACCAGTACACCTTAACTTATGGTGAAGACATACTCCATAATATCTTACAAGTTCAAGGCAGTTAAATATCTTCCAAAACATAAAATGTAAAACACAACTTTAAAACAAGAATCACATTTATATTTTTCATATCAAAATGCACCACATACATACCCTCTCAAATTCATAACTCACCTTTAAAAGTAGTTAGTTGAGAAAGAAATGTGGCACTCACACAGCAGATTATCAGAGCCAGAATCTCTGAACTGTACACCTCTCAGCAGAACCAGTAAATGGAATTATTTCCCTCTCTTTTTTCACACATATACATGTTAACTTCAAATCACAGTGCTTCCCACATTTTTTCAAATGGAAACACACATTTCTATTGGTTGCAAATTTCAACCTTTTTCCAAATGAGCCCTGACTTCTGCCTGCTACCATAGCAACAGGTCATGGAACACTGGTGTGAGCAGAGAGGTCAGAAGTTCAGCACACAATGTTTCTAATCCAAAGAGCAAGAGTGCATGACTTTTCAAACCTAACAGCAAATCCAAAGTAATGTTCTGTGTGAACACATTTTTCTGAACCAATACAAAACATGCTTTTTTAAAATTTAAACATACAGCCTAGTTTTTAGTGTTGAATGGTCTGAAACAACCAATGAGTTCTTTTTATTTTAAAAAAAGTATGTAAGCCTCCATTTTACAACTACCTTTCTTTTCATATTGTCATTCTACTGAAAGACACCTTCTGAGTGCATCCAGATCTCCTTGAAAGATGTTCACAGTGTGGATTGTAGGTCATAGCTATGTCTTCTGGAGTGAAAAGTATGCAGAAAAAAGAGGTATTTTGAAAGACCTTGCTTTGCCAAATGTAGACATCAAATGGATTGGTGAGAGAGGGTTAAAGTGGCACCAATTAATGCCTTTGGTGAAATCCTTTCTACATCTCCCACAGCCTGACCTTATAATTGTGCACTGTGGTGGAAATGACCTAGGCACTTTAACTGGGGTAGGTCTGGAAATGCTTGTTAAGGACACCTTTGTGCAATTGATGTCACTTTTTCCACAAACTACCTTTGTATATTCTAATATATGCCAAAGGCAAAAGTGGAACTGGTCCAACCAATATTGTCCGCAGATTGACAAAGCAAGAAAGCACGTCAATAAGTCTGTTTCTGCTTTCCTCAGAGACTATGGTATGGGTTCTATATACCACAACAACTTGTGTTACAACATGCAAGGCATTTATAGAGGAGACGGTGTTCATTTCACAGATGAAGGCAACAGAGTCTTCCTCTTGAACTTCAGACTCTGCATCGGTACTTACTTTTAGGTACAAAAAAACACTCAATGAACACAACGGCTCTTTTTAGAGCCAACCAACATCTAAACACTTAAACTTGATTTTTAATTCTATTTTTCTATGGGTTTTTTGCCGCCGTGCACGCACCGTACACGCACCGTGCGCGCACCCCGCGATATTTTTTTTTTTTTTGTGACCTAAGGGGTCTTTCATTGTCCCCCTGAGAAGGTCTAGGGGGTCAGGGACTCTCTACCCTGCCCCCTTTTCACATTCTTCACTTGTGTTTTTAGCTCTCTTCTGCCTCTAAAGTCAAAATGGCGGCTGGGGGGTTCGCGCACCGTGCGCGCACCCCAAGATTTTTTGGGAAAAAAACATTTTTTTTTCACCCTTCGGGGTCCTTCAGGGACCCCCTGACAAAGGCTAGGGGGTCAGGAACTCTCTACCCTGCCCCCTTTCACGTTCTCCACCTTTTTTTTTCCCTGTCACACACACAACACACAAAATGGCGGCCGACACTTCCTGATTTTGACCGATTCGAATGTTGACCCAGCTGATCCTCTCCCTCACCAGAGACCCCGACACCGCCAGAATCAGCCTCTACGAAGGGATGAAAGACGTTGCCGAGTGGATGAAGAACAGCCGCTTGAAACTGAACTCAGACAAGACGGAAGTCCTCATCCTTGGACCATCACCCTCTGCCTGGGATGACTCCTGGTGGCCCCCAGCCCTGGGCACCGCCCCCAAGCCAACAGACCACGCACGCAACCTGGGCTTCATCCTGGACTCCTCCCTCTCGATGACCAGACAAGTCAACGCCGTCTCCTCCTCATGCTTTCACACCTTCCGCATGCTCCGCAAGATCTTCCGATGGATTCCGATCGAAACCAGGAAGACGGTCACCCAGGCCCTCGTCACCAGCTGGCTGGACTACGGAAACACCCTCTACGCCGGAACCACAGCCAAGCTACAGAAAAGACTACAACGCATTCAGAACGCCTCCGCCCGACTCACCCTGGGCATCCCTCGATGCAGCCACATCTCCGGCCACCTGAGGAACGTGCACTGGCTCTCCGACAACAAGAGGATCACGTTCATGCTCCTCACCCATGCACACAAGTCTCTCCACAACCTGGGCCCCAAGTACCTCAACGACCGCCTGACCTTCCACACGCCCACCCGCCAGCTACGGTCCGCTAGCCTCGCCCTCGCCGCCGTACCACGCAGCTGAAGAGCCACCGCCGGAGGCAGATCCTTCTCCTACCTGGCGGCCAAGACATGGAACTCCCTCCCCATCCACCTTCGGCTGACCCAGGACCACCTCGCCTTCAGGAGACAACTCAAGACCTGGCTGTTCAAGCAGTAGCGGCCCCCTTCCCCCAAGCGCCTTGAGACGCTTCCGGGTGAGTAGCGCACTATACAAGTGTTATGATTGATTGATTGATTGATTGATGAATCCACCAATCAGAATTACGCTCGCGCACGGCACCGTGCGCGCACTGTGCGCGTACGGTGCGCGCACGTTGCGCGGCTATAGATATTTATGTACTTTAACTGCAATTTTCTCAGGAACTACTGAACAGATTGACTCCATATATGCAAAAGGCACATCCCTGACCTGTGGACTACCTCTTTGCCAAATTTCAAGTAATTCTGTTCAGCCGTTCGGGCTGTACCTTCGACTAAAGGTCCTATGGGAAAATGCATGGGGAAAACGCGTTTTGGGACCCCCCTTTTTTCTCGACCCCGCTTGACGAATCACCCCGAGACTTTCAGGGTAGGAGCTGAGCGGAGCGCCCCATTAGTTTTCAAAATTTCACGAGGATTCGTCAACCGGCGCAAAAGTTATTCAAAATAGAATTTTGAGATTTCCTATGGAAACTCGGTCCTAACTATAACTATTTACTGGCGACCGCCAGTAGATAATGTGTAATCTATTTATCTGTCTGTCTGTCTATCTGTCGGTCTATATATCTATCCATCTTCAAATTCATACATTTACAGATATCTACATACACATGTTACTTAAACAGGCAAAAGAATAACCTCTCTGATAAGTGATGTAAATACTGCAAAGTAGAGATAAAATACACAAAACCACTGTATAGAAGTCACTTTTACCTTGGTATGGCAGGGTGGTTGCATGCTGCGAACGTAAATACACAGCGAGTGTTGGTTGTTATTCAGTGTCGTTCATGTATTTCGGGTTCGTCATGGGGTGGCAGAATTTACCTTCTAACTTCTTATGAGGGGTTCATGTTCCTCCCTTCATTTAGAGGAATTTGTTCTTGGACATGTACTTCCCCAGGGCTGAAGGCTAGTGTGGTCCTAAATAAAAAGTAGGGGTGGGCGGAATTTGCGTAATCGCGTTACGCACATCCCCGCGAAACGGTAAAAATCTCCACGAACACGCAGAAATTCCGCGAACACGCGGAATTGCTTGTTCGCGATACTTTTTTCCTGTTCGCGATCGCTGTTTGCGTGCTCGGGGTGAAATATCTCGCGAACACGCATATTGAGAACGCGAACAAGCAAAAAATTTCGCAAAGTCGCGGAATGCAGATTTTTGGCCAATTTCGCGTTCTCCGCGGAACGCGAAATTACCCAAATTCCGCGAACGGAACGGAACGGAATTTACCGCTCAGGCCTAATAAAAAGCCGGTTTGATCTGTTGACTCTACTGAGACAAGGAAGGCAACTTAGACATCCTGATAATTTTGTGAACAAAGCATTTTTCTTATTTCCTTTAATTGCTAAAGTGAACTGGTCTCAAAGAGCATAGCATGCATTTCCTTGCAGACTTCATTATTCTTTGCGGTCAAGATGGATTTGCCCTTGGTTTTGAGGATTCCATTTTTGGTTCTTTTGATGCAATTTTGAGCATTATCTCTCCTGTAGGCTCCAGAGCTCTATGCCTACTTCGTATATAACAGTTTTTTGTTGTTTTGACCTTCCAGTTCCTGTTTTTTTTTTTTTTTTTAACCAGTTGGACATGTTGACTATTAATGGACAAGAAACAGTATGTTCTTCAACAATGTGTTAATTGTGGTACTTTTTTGGGCCTATTGATTGCTGGTTCATCATACAGCCTGTTAAATTATTGTGTATATGCTGCAGGGTCTCAGTTGATTGACCGGCATATCAAGGAAAAGAGAGGATATGGTGATGATCTGTTACTTTGCATTAATCCTTATTACACTAAATCCTACTCTTCATTAACGCAGTCTTCCTCTCCTTTATAAGTTCAGAATCTGAAGTACAAACTGGTTTTGTAGTCACAAAGCTTGTGATTTGCACTTTCAAAGGCTTCATGACAACATCATACTGAGTAGTAAGGTACATACAACAGTAACTTGCATGTCAGAAATGTATTACTATTCTAACCCACACAGTACACTATGCAATGTGCTGTGGAAAGGAGGGAGGGCATGAAAGGTGTTTGCACTGGAATGTATGTTTTGTGTCTCTATTGTGCTTGAAACCCATTGAGCAGATATGGGTTCCTAGACGAGAATAAGTTAATGCATGTTTTGCTGTTAGCAGACCTCTGAAACACTGGGCAGACATTGTTTTTCCCCAAACTCTGCTGTCAGAAAAACAAGCATTATATTTTGAAAAAATGTACACACTAAAAAAAACAAAATGCAGTGCATAGAAAACCTCTGCACTGACCAAGAGCAGAAAATGGCATCATGATAAGACTCCAGGCGGTTAAGGGGAAAGGCCACAGAAATGTAACTACAGCTGTGCAAATGGACATGCATCAACCGATTTTTGCACAAGTACACATTGATCAAGATAAGGACCATGGGGTCATACTACACTGAGTACCCCAAGTAGCAGCAGAAATGTGCACCCCAGGGCACTATAGCATTACGGAACGTGCTGCACAAGCATCTGTGACCCCCTCTGTGATGATAAGGACAGAGCTGGCGCACATGTAGTGCCAGCGTTGTCTCAGAGGGCAATCAGCATGGCTCAATGCAAATGAAGGAGTCACTTTGCCTCTGTGGCCGCAACATCTTACTGATGTGGAAGCAGATGTAAAAATACCCTTAGGGGGCACATTGTTAGTGTGCCTCCTTAGAGCAGCCCTCTCTTGAGATAAATGAAAGTCCCATGGACCCCCAAGAAATTCCCTTACAGGTGGTTGCAGTCACTTACTGCACCCTCATGTCACTGAATCTTTAACCCTTTTATAAAGTGCACAGAGAAACACAGAGCAGCTTTGAAGCAGCCACTTCATATTTCACTGAAGGTGCTCCCACAGGGCAGCTTAAGGTCACAGATGCCCTGGGAGAAGTCCATTAATGTAATAGGGCTCACTGTCCATGTCTGTGCCTGGCGAACCTGCATTAATGTGTGGCATGGTGCAGTGGTGAAACAAAACTTGAGGGGGCCCCCTGCAAAGTGCATGGAGTTGCCCCCATGCTCCAGACCCAGTCAGGAGCTCTCAGGCCCGCTTGTGACGGAGGGTGCCCCCCTGGAGGTTAGGGGACCCCCGCACCATGGGGCCTGCGGGGGCTATTGTTATGCCACTGACATGGCGCAAACAAGGACAATGCACCCTATATGTAATACGGCCCCTGGCTGTAATTCCTAGTATAAAACTATGAATTGAGCTTTATTTGCACCCACCTTGTGCTAGGTGCCAGCGAAAAACATAGGCCCAAATTTTCCTTTCAAAGAGGAATCCTTTCATATATATGAAGCAAACAAAAAAGAAGCTCTATTTTATAAGTTAGCAATGCATAACATTTTGCTGCACACTTCCGTCGGCCAGCAATTCCAGCTGTGAAGCATGCTTTCCATTTACAGTGGATCATACATTTCCGATGAAAGATGGAAGATGCAGATAATTCAAATAGTCCTGGAAACCAGTTTTAGGCCATGATTTAATACTGAATCAGATCTTTTTATATTGCCCTGAAGTTTAGTGGCGTGTCAAACACACTAATAAAATACATTCATTATAATTGTGGCTCATGAATAGTGTGCATGAAACACCTAGTAATATATAGCGCGTCTTGATTTAGGTTCATTATCACCACTGGAAATGTGCAGCAGAACATATATATCGACAAATGGAGACTGTGACGCGTGCTTAAATCATTTGGAGGATGCTAGTAGAATGAAACAGGTCACCTGAGGCTCCATTACAACTTCTATGATTTGCAGCAACATGGGTTACTACCTTTTAATTAAAAATGTACTTTAAATTTTAGTGCAGGAGTGCCATTTGTATCATTAGCGCTGCTTCAGACATCGAGGAGCATCGAACAATGTACAGGGATCTGTAAAAAGGGAACATTATAGTCCCTAATATAGGGAAAGTCCATACGGCAAAAAAGAGACATGAAACGTCTAGAAATTCGAGTCATACATTTGATCATAATGCAAGATGGTGCAGAATAATGAGACTAGAGTTGCTTCAGTGCAAATGTAAATTAAAATTTCTGAAGTATCATTTGCAGTTCACTATAAATGTTGGCCTCTTTCTAAGCAAAATGAAAGGTGATAGCAAGATGTAAACAGCCCATGCAGTTAAATTTAGAAAAAATAATAACAACCATGATCTGAATTGGCAATATTATTTAAGCAAATGGGCCCTGATCTAGTATGATTTAACCAATGCAGTGTAGTGCCAAAATTGATTGTGTTGTGTTGCATACATGGGAAAGAATAGTGCATTCCCGTCCCAACAGAGATTGGCTGTTGCTGGGGTCATCTTCTGCACTAGCGTGCAAACTGGATGCCTTGCATGACACACAGCCTCGCACGACAGCGCAGTTGCAAGCGGCTCTGTCCAACACAGGATTTGTATTGAAATCACTCTCCTCCAGTACCAATATCCTAACTGTAAACAATGGGGGGCAATAGTAGGCAGTTTCACCCTTTGGCAATCTGCAGGGAGAGTTGGAAAGATACAACCCTCTTGGTCAAGTGGGATGTTGCAGAATATTTTCCGCATCCCCTTGGGCAAGGAAGGAGTAAGAAGGAAATACTCATGCCAATATGCAAAAGGAAAGGGGCTGTAATAACCCTCATTGTCCTTAGGCAAGACTGAGAGAGTGATGCAACTGAATATATATATTTTTTTTCTCACCTATCTTGCGGGCAATTTTGTTTCAGTTAAATGTCCATCAAAGTTAAAGAACATCAAGAGACATTTGAAAAATAGTCTTTTGAATTCCTACCTTTTGAAACACCCCCCTCGGGATTTTAAGTCCTCCAACTTACCTAAGGGTATGTGGGCCGTTATGATAATTCAATTAACTCACCTTGCCCATGTGCAATGGTTAGAATTCTTATGCACTTCTGTCAAAGAGAATGTGTCATGTTATGCCTAGTTATATAGCATATTAGAACTTGGAATGTGGAACACTCCATTATAGACAATGGAGTGCTCCGTGCTTCTACGGGCCGGTAAAGGCCCGCAGAGCATCATTCCAATGTTTTAGAAAAGCCTCTCGAAGTTCGAGGGGATTTATATCCCCTCGAGCTTCGAGAAGCCTTTGTTTAATTTGTAAGAACATTCTGCCCTCTAGTGGCAGAATGTTCTAATAGCCTTATAGCCCTTCGTAGCAGGGCTATACCGCTATTAAAGTCCCGCTGCTTTTGTTAAAGTCCCTCGCCTTCGGCTCGGGCCTTTAACGCTGCAGCGGCCTTTAATAGCCAGTATAGCCCGCTACGGCGGGCTATAAGGCTATATTAATCACCTGTCAGGTTATCCAGATGCTTCACAGGTAGGTTGGCTGTGGATTCGCGGGCATAGATTATTTGAAGAGCAGAGTCTTCAGCTTCTTGCGGCACTCAAGAAGAGATGAAGAGTCTCTAATGTATTGTGGCAGGTCATTCCAGGGTTTAGGGGAAATTGAGAGAAGGCGTGACCTCACTTCTGTTTTTGTAAATGCGGAGTACATGTGCTAGTGAGAGTCTGATCTGAGGTGCCTCGAGGGGTGGTGGAAATATACACAGCTATTGAGGTAGGCTGTGCCTATGTTGTGTAATGCTTTGTATATGTTAGCCTGACAAGTCCTTAGGTTCAGATCGATGCTCAAGATGCTCCACCTCTCAACAGACCCAATTTTGTGTGCTATTATAGCATGGAATACTGAGGTGATCAAGAAAGGGAAAAGGAAGGGGGTTGGAAACAGCTGGGAGTGAGATCTAAGAAATAAAACAAACAGGTTATATGTTGATCCTTCACCTGGTATAAATAAATTCTGTGCACTAACTGTTTTCCCCCAAACTTACCTGAAAGAAAAATAAAGGACTTTGGGCCAGCTGAATGACCATTTCATTTTGCGAGTCTCTAATTGTGATTTTTTGCGACTCCCAATATGAAATGTACTAATGTGTCTCAGACACATTAGCGATGCCCAATGGGGTAGCAACTGACCTGCCTCATCAATATTCATGAGGCAGGTCATAATTTATGATCCATTGGGAATGGGCAATAACACAGGAATGGTGGCCTGCTGGGGACAATAGAGCTCCAGGTCTGTGTTTTTTTAATAAAGCAAGTTATTTTTTATATGTTAAATGCTGCCTTTTTTCCTTAAAAGAAAACTGATGAATTTCAAGAAGAAAAATTAAACATTTCAGTTTCATTTTTTAAGGGTAGGCAGTGGTCTGCGGGACCACAGCCTGATCCCAAAAAATGTTTTTGCTACCATTCACAAAGGTGAAAGGTCCCATGGGCGCCCCTTCCCATTGGCAAATGGGTAACCACCTACCGCATTCTCATCACCAAACAATTATACATCCCCTGTGCCTCTCTATTAGGAAGAGACGCCATTGCCATGCCCCTTCCTAATTGCGACTCACAAGCACTATTTTTTGAGTCAGTAATAGTTTACTGACTCACAAAATAGGGTTAGTACAAGTGAAAAGACTTTCTGTGACTGCTAAAAACTGTCGTACATCTGGCCCTTTAAGTCTTTTACCTCACTCTGCTGTGAACGTAGTGGTTGTGGCATTACGCTGTGGACCATCACCAATAGCATGTATTGTTATCACAATACCTGTCAACAGTACTGTTGTCATGACCCCCTTCTGTGCCCTCTCTGTCACAACCTTTTCCTGTGCCCCCTGCATAGTGGTCTAGCATGCATAGCTTATGTTGCTTTACTCCTGTGGTGCTTTATGGCACACTATGATGCCATGATTGATGTTCCCCATCACTCTTGAATTCTTGCAAGCGTGCCCCCGGACACGTGAAACAATAGAATCTTTGCACCCCCTGTTGCTAGAGTCTTGGTGTCGTTTTCCATTGAATCCCTGCAAGCTTCCTCAAGAATACCGTGAGTTAATGGCAAGGCTTGCTTCCACTGTTACTGGGGCCATGGTGTTGTTTTTTGTTACGCACATTCGAGCAAAAATGATACATTTGCTTGCTGTTATTTGTTTCCGATTATCAATTTGCACCTGCCCATTCTGTAAGGTCAAAGTGAGTGTACTAACATGTGCTTTCTCCAAGGCTCGAGAACCTTCCTTGGCCATGTGCCCCAAATGCCACATGTGATCTAGCTACATCTGTTGAGTCTTCGCCAGGGTATATAAACCCCGCCCCAGCCCACAATCGTGGCTTGGCCGCGCTTCCTGCAGAACAAGCTACACCCTTTCCACTCACCTGAAAAATCCTGCTGGAATCGAGAAGCGCTCTAGTCTCCTTCAAATCTATCTGAACCTCTGGTTCCTGTAGCTCCAGCTCCCTTGACGTCTTCCTCCTCTCTCCCTCCTGCACATCTACTCTCCACCCCTGCGTCTCCCTGAGTCAAAGCATCAAGATTGTCTTCGAACTTCAGTCAAGTGGAAGATCTAGACTTGATATCAGGTTAGTGTGCCATAATCCTCCTATAGTAGTAAGCATGACCAAGTATCAGCGTCTTCAAAGACTATAGACTTTCCCTCCATGTCCTAGCTGTGATTAAGTCTAACGCTTCTTGTGTGTTTATACTCCAGACCATTCCTGCAACCTTGGCGCTAGACCTGGGTGTGTGCAAGGATTAAAGACTTGAGCCCCTGTCTCTCTAATGAACAGCAATGCCTAGAGAAAGCACTTCAGAGTCTTTGATATATGTATGAACCATGTGCTGAAATCTGTGTTCTGAGTTTAATCCTTGGGAGTATACCAAACGACAATCTGTGATTTTGGTTATTCTGCTCCCATGCCGCGCTGCTGATGAAACCTTGCATCGAGTCATTGCTATTCAGTCACTTGAGTCTTTATTCGGCCCAGAAACAACAGGTCATAAAAGTGCAAACAGCATCAATAATCATCAACAAATACATTAACGATATTAAAACAATCATAAAACCTTAAAAAACTGCTCACATATCAAAAATACGTAGCAATACAATATCATACCTAGAGTGTACCGAAGTCATGTACATAGAGTATATACATTGTCAGTAATCATTAATATATACACAAAAGTTGGAAGATTAAAAAAAAAGCTTCTTAGCTCCCTACACATAAAATATGTTACAGTATAATGCTTCTTCTAAAATGCATAGTGCCCCACATATAAAGTGCGGTCCTAAAACAAACCAGAGTGTTCTCTAATTCAGATATAAGCCTTAGAGCACTTTTAAGATCCCTGATATTGCCCTCAAGAAAGAGTGGTTTCAAATAGTATCTCCTTAGGCCCTCATAAAACCACAGAATAACATAAAGTGCTGTGTGCTTGGAACTGATGCCCAATCACAAGGACAGGGTGTTACAGCAGGTGGGTGATTTTCCCTTTCAGGGAAGCCAACAAGATCTTGGACTATGCCCCATCTTACTCTAGTTAACACAAAACGCTGCCAAACGTTAGTTACCCATGCCGGATAGTGTCATCCCTCAGCCAGACCATATGATATATAGGTAACCAGAGTATGCCTATTGAATTCTTCGAGCATTCTAAGCTCCTTTCAGTGATTAAAAAAGGCAGTTTTCACTGCACTTTTCTCTTAAGCCAACGGGGTTATACCAGATCGATACATCAAAGAGTAATTTAAAATTCAAGACAAAAAGGGTATTTTCATGGCATGGTTAAGAGGTAGGCACTGGCAGTCAGACGTAATAGACTTGGTGAAATGTGTTTCTTCTTTTTCCCAAATGGACTGCCAAAGCAAAAGGGGTTTTGCGGCTGATTTATCTTCTAGGAAGTGCAACCCAGCCTCCTTGCGTAATATGAAAGATGTCGCTGATCTAGGTGCGCACAACAGACGGAGAGACAGGACCCTTCCATCCGCATGGGTTGGCTCTGTGAATAACCCCACAGGCCTCTCAGGAAATTAGCGGTTGTTAAACCCCTTGTTTTGTAAATTTTGGCCATTGCCTTAAGTGGCCAACTTCCAGCCTTGTGAGAGAATCTAAAGCTCAGTTTCAGATTGATGTTTAGACCATGCTACGCCTAAGAAACACTGCTCAAAAATAAAACCCTAAGCTAACAAAAGGAGTTAACATTGACAAGTGGGGCTCCCTCAATGTATAAGGTCCTGCATTTCTATACTTTCCCACATGCCACAGTGAATCTTTTTGCCTTAGTAATTTTCATTGTAATGCATGTACAACTGAACTATGGGATTGACCGATCATATTATTATAATAGTTAGCTACGACTAGGTCATGGCCACTTCTCAATGATAATCAGAGTAACAGTGCATATGTTAGAATATTTGTAACCCTTTTAGTGGTGCCAATTAGTAAATTAGATACTATGATCTGGAGGCCACCTTTGGCCCGTCCCACTAATGATGATGTGGCTTCCTGGTGGAAGTATGTGAACCCCTCAACAAAAATTGGCTGAATACATCAAGTCTTTTGGATACAAATTACATTAAAATCTAAAGTGATACTACACCAATCTAAAGAATCCAACTTACTACTTAGTCCACACACAAAATAACATTTCTCCCTATGATCAGAGCAGTTAAAAACTGCTGAGAGATTGGGCTGGTTAAGGGCTTTATGGCTAATAGGAACGAATAGTGTGGAATGTGGGGATGCTGTTGCGACTGCAAGAGTGGACAAATGCGTAGAATCAATTCCGGTAAGATTAGGGAACTGATCATTTACTAAAGCGACCTGTTAGCCCTCAAGATTGGAACATACAGCATTTGGTATGACCGATTAATATTGGATATCTTTCTGCTTCCCACAGAGATGAACAGAAGATGGCTCGAAATCACGGCATACATAATGACAAAAGAATCCCAAGGGGAAAAGTATGGTGTGATTGCTAGTCCAGGAAAGCTGCAATGATCTTTTTAAGGTCTTTCTGGCGTAACTGGGTTGTTAATGATAACACAATCCCCTTTTAATAGCTTTTTAGTGGGGCCAATCCATCCCGCTCTCCGTGTTATTAAAATATGATCAGGTTTAGCAATAGGGCGTAAGAACTTAATTGTAGTGGGGTTTCAATAATGTCTGGGGTCAAGGGGAGGACATTAATCATAATTGCTACATAGGGAGAGCAAGCCGGTGGTGAATTCATAATGGTCATGTCAAGCGACTTCTCATGCCCAATATTCCTTCCATTTCCCAGGGTTTGCGAGAGGCTACAAGATGTACACTCAGTGGGACTTGTGCTTGTAGAAGTCTGGGTCGCACTTTCTAAGGGCCTCAATAGAGAATGTATTTTTGGTATTTGTAGAGGCCCTCACTCCGAAATATTTGTTACTTCCGCATTCAATGGCCTCGTAACAGAATATGTCCTGGGCAGTGATTGGTAAGTGTACAGCTATTACAACCACAATGCAATGCTTTCCGCCCACCCAGGGCACATTATGGCTGTTGATTCTTGCCGCAGAGGTGGGATTCACGCTGTAAGCTGCAGCTACAGCCTAAGGAATAGAGGACTCTGATTTTTGTCAAAGCATCCTCCATTGCCCCTAATCTTTTGCTGATACGTGAGAGTAGACCCACCATCAATTTCTCAATTTCCCCAGGAGATTATCACTAAATAGGCCTCAATCGCCCACCAATCTATTATCCATGTTGGGGGTTTGTACTGTTCTCGAACCCTGGTGTATCTTCTGTTTGTTCTGGAATGAGGAAATAGAAGGGGACCCCGGGAAAGAGGTGTTAACCTGCATGCGATCGAAGCTCAGAGACAAAGGGGTTCTATGAGCAGGTTTTGCAGGGGTAACGCAGATATTCCATCTGGAGGGGAAGCCTGTTGGTCTATGTTTCAAGCTGCTAAGACCTCCTCAGGGAGGGACTTGGATGCCTGTATTGTCGTGATAGATAGCTGTTGTTCCGCATGGGCAATTTCCTTATCTAGAGCTTCCACTGCCTTCTGGTTAAAACCGTCCAATGTTGAGGGGGTCGCTCTAGACTTGGTGGCTGTTTGCGCTTTGCACTTCTCCATCCTGAACGGGAGGGCAAGTACAAAAAGGGGCAGAGATAAATGAAAGCAAGAAAAAGGACAGTACCTTGAGAAGTCTCTCAGTTCGTGGGGCCAAGAGGGGTGCCCCAGCCCAGCCTCACCTGGTCTCTGATGGGCACAGACTGGCCTGCCCTTGGCCCAGGTTTTGTCTGGGTGCTGCCTCTGTGTATCCCATGCTGCGGGCTGCTAGGTGTGCTTTCTAGCACCAAGCCCTGCCCCCTGTAGAAACTCTGCAACGGGGGCTCCGGGCACTTGGGCTGCTGGGCGCTGTAATGCCTGTTGTCCTTAGGGGTCCTGGAGGCCAAAGACCCCCTCGCTGGCAACACTGGTTTACCATGCTGTGAAGCTGCTAGATTCGATTTGTAGTGCTACGCCCTGCCCCCTTGCTGCAACTAAGCTCCTGGGGCTGCTGGACGCTGAAGTCCCCTGCTGTCCTTAGGAGTCCTGAAGGCCAAGGACCCCCTTGCTGGGAACACTGTTGTTTTGACTGACTGCAAAACCAGAGATTCTGGTCTAGTGCATGTCTACCTCGCCAATGAAGGAGGTCTCAGAAATGACAAATCTAGCTAAGCAATGCTGCACAGCTGCTGAGCAGATTTAGTACTCTCTTTTCTTATTTTGTCCCAACCCCTTTTCCACGCAGGTGCCATGCATGATCTAAGGAGCTTGATCCCTTGATCTTGCATTGCTCTGAGATGGATAGGAGGTCCATCATCGGCTCCAGTGTAGCCACCATTGCTGGGACCAGGTGAGTCCATGACAACTGTCTTTATTCATGTATTGACAGGTCACTGTTAATAATGTACCCACCAAGACCTTATTTCACTGTATCTCACAGGGGTTCTTCATCATCTGTAGGTGATTTGTCTCACTCCTGTTTTAGGCAATAAAGGAAAGTGTAGTTAACATCTCACTAATTTTTTCATATATTACTTGTAATATTGTAAACAGTCACTTGGTAACACCTTGCACCATTTCAAGCCTCACCAAATGTTTTTTTAACATTAATCATCAGCACTTCTTATGTGCCTTCTAGCACCAAAGTAGTGCCACATTGCCATTGTTTATTTTCCTGGAATCTCATATAAGAATAGTCAAATCCCAAGATTTTGTGCCGTTTTCAGAATTCCCACCAAAGTAGAAGCAATGCCCAAGTCTTTGAATCTCTTTGAATCACAATTGAATGTTTGTTCAAATATTATACGGGCACAAGATAACCAATTTTAGCTCAGAACAGGTTTCTCAAAACCGAAACAGCTATTGCACCTGAATCGAAAGAAGTGCCTGACACCGCACTTCACGGCCATTCCATGATCACCAGCAATTACAGCAGACAATGAATACAATATCAGTGCAAGTGCACCCATACCGCTCCATTTTGGCAGCCTCTGTGTGAAACCTGTTTCGGACTTTGGACCGCTGAACTCCTTGAAATAATGAGTCGAGGAACATTGGTGGGGCCACTCTTTAAAGTCGGGCTGCACCCTGCTATTGCCGTCTCTCGCCGTAAGCCCTATGGATAATGGGACATGTAGGGGCATATTCTCAAGAACATGTGATAACTACTGCAAAAGTAGCTGAACGCAAAACTTCACATCGCAGTCTATCACTTGAAAATAATGCCTTTTTAACGTGGTATTCTCAACACGGCGGTACCATGCGATAGTCACAGGATAACGAATCAAATGACCGTGTAAAAATCAATGCAACGCCGAGAAAACGCAAAGCACGAACGCGAAAATAGCGATGAGGCCAATAGCGATACAAAAATCAGCGCTAGCCAGCGATAGGCCTGCAATTCCCATGCGTCATGTGGAAAAAAGCACCATAAAAGCAGAGTAAAACAAACGGTGAGATGACAATGTACGAGCACAACCCCACATCCGTGACGTCGAACAAATGACCATTGTCCCACATCAAATATGCATCTCCTCACAGTTACAATGTACATTGACTTGCAGTCTGCAACATGTCTGAAATATGCATGGAACACACTGTGAACCCTCATCTTCCCTTCACATTGCAGAGGGACAATCAACCCCACCGGCACACAGATGGGTCATGACCATGATCAATCAATCATGAAAGCGTGGACGAATGTAGGGGCAGTGACTCCCACTTACATACATGTTGCCCATGTGGTGAGACTTGAGTCACAGGGGGCATCCCTGCATCATGGTGCCACATATCGGACCCCAAAAGGAGCCCTGTTGTCACCTCTAGGTCACAAATGGCAGCCCAATTGGAATGAATTTGGACACGTGAAACGCCGACGAGTGGGAATCCCTACTAACTGTGACACACAGAACTGGCAGTTCGAATACGTGACACCCTAAACAGCCTCTCTGCACAGAGGTGACACACACACCATCCCTGAACAGATCATAAAATTGTTAGCAACACATGTCACACTCACACCTCTCTGAGTGATGTGCCTGTACAGATGAGTGACATGCACTCAGGGAATGTGTCTTTGGAATACATTTATTTGCACATGCTGTGCCTGTGCTCATTTTGTACTGTCCCATGATTGCTAAGGACTGTCACAATGTGACGTGCTCATGTGAAGAAACAGTCAATGATGGTGTTCCTGCAGGCTATTCCTGCTGTGGCTGCAGTGGGGTGTGGTCACCTGCCTCATCTTCATCATCATCTTCTGGTGCATCTGGCACTTGTATCCATGGGGCATTGCTGCATACACATATGTTGTGCAACACACAACATGCAACGATCATCTTGCACACGATGTCTGGGTTTTACAGGAGCCTTCCACCTGTGACGTCCAGGCACCTGAAACGTGATTTCAACACGCCAAATGTGCGTTCCACGATGCCCCTGGTGCGTTTGTGGGCCGCATTGTACTGCCTCTGGACCAGTGTGTTCGGGGCTCGTAGGGGTGTCATCATCCAAGTGCAGAGTGCATATCCTTGATCACCTGTGACAGTGCAGAGAGACATGAGTCAATAGTTGGTTCAGCATGATGTGTTGGCAGACTCACTGGTTCATTGGTGTGTGATATGTGTGACTTTGTGATTCCTGTATGACATGTTCTACTTGTTGCAAATGAGCAGCATCAATGTGTATTACATAGCCTCACTGCTGCTCCTCCCTCCCCCTGAGCCCATTCACTAGTTTGCGCAGCGTGGTTGCATAACTTGCACCCCTACGGCACACCATTGTCATGCCTGTCTGCGCATGTCCACAAGCCTGACAACGACACATTGATGTTGTGCACTGAAGGTGGGCGGCCACGTGTGTGTAGGCCTATGGTAAGGACAGGGCAGACACAGATGTAAAGTTCATGCCTGGCTGTGCTCGCCATGCGTTTGAGGGTAGACCGTGGGCATTTGCTGTGGAAATAATGACACACACAACAGTTTGCATGTCTGATCCCTGACCCCGAGCGGGTTTGCGCACCCTCATGTACCACTCTGCCGAGCCCGCACTCCAGTGGCATGCTACATAGCAACATTGTATATTGTGTGACAGGTGGTGTTGACACACACATTAGTTACTTCCTTGGCAAGGCCTAAACTTATCCATGCCACAGAGCCACGTGTTGAATGACCACACCCCTACTCCATACTGCCGTACGCCGGTCCACTCCCTTGCGCTCAGAGGGGGGTCCGACACATGTCCCAGGTCTACCCCAACTGCCTGAGGTGACAAGGTTGCGCCCGCTGTATACAGCACAATATAATGTGGCATGGCCTGGGGCCCTCATGCATACATAATGACCACACAGACACACTGAGATAATTTGTGGAACCGGCTATGGACACATGCGCCCGGCACCTTTTATTACCAGGGTCACACGTCCAGTGATGCCTCTGCTGGATGGGTGTTGGGTAGTGTAAGCCACCCCTCAGGGGTTGGTTGGTGCTGGCAACAACTACAACAGTGATCGGACAATCAGAAGTTCAAAGTACAAACAGCAAGGTTCCATGACTTGAGCTGCACCGAGTTAGTGGCCCCGGATGCACTGCGGCCAGCACAGGCACACAGCCACGGGACGGAGACTTGTAATGCACTGAGGTAGGGCCACGAGAGCTGAGTGGGTCCTCGTTGATCTCCAAGGAGAATGTCGCAGAGTGTTCCGGGGGACAGTGGAAGGTGTCCATCCAGGGAATGATGCAGAGGGCAGAAGCAAGCAGAAACAGGCAATATGGAGGAGTTGAATGCTAGACTCTCCTATTTCTTAACCATGTCAGTATCAGCTACATGATGATAGAGACAACCCTAGGCCATAGACTCAGACGCCACCGAAGGTCAACCAGAGAGTGTCCATGACTCCCGTGGCACAGAGTCAGTGTCAACAGAGCTGGACGGGGATGCAGTCTGCGATGAGGCCTGTACCATGATATGAACTCTGTCATGACAAAATCAAGACTCAGTTCCAAATGTGTGACCTACTCGACCGCAGTGTAGGCTGGAGGCAGCGGTCTGCGCAGATCAACTGCTGTGCAGTCAGCTCTTCCTGGATCTCCAACACACGGCGTCGAAATGGCATGTGGAGAAGAGTCCTGGTTGATGGAGGTGGAGGCACCAGAGCTGGGCGGGTGTGCACCCTGAGACGATGCCTTGTCCTGCCTAGTATGGACTGGATTGGATTGGTGTAAGGCCTGCTGAACCGCAGTGTAGGCCAAAGTCAGCAAGGGCCCATAGACATGTGTGGTCGTAATGCTATGCACAGAGTTGGTGGCACCACATCGAAGGGAGTATGGTGACATAAACTCAGCATGAAAATATGTACTCTGCCATTGTGTAATCAAGACTCAGTTCCAAATGTGTGACCTACTTGTCCGCTGTGTATGCCTGTGGAGGACGTCAACGAGAAAGGAGTACTGTGGGCCTTGCTCGCAGAGGCCGTGATGATCTGAGGAGGCTGCCAAGGTCGTGGGCCTGGGGCTTGGAGCTTGCACCGGCACGTGGTGGGCCCTCTTGGAGACACGCTTGTGGCGGAAGGTGAGCAGTGAGGCCTGGATACGCAGGGGCGGACAAGACTGGTTCTGGGATCAGCGGCCCGGGCTGCGGCAGGCGTACAGGATCGCAGGCACCGCCGCACACGGCTTCAGCCTCGTGGTGGGGTGAGAGGCACCACCCTGGTAGACATGTTTGTTTGGCATGTTGTATGTGAGTTTGTAACATTTGCATTCCCAGAGTTGTGAGTTGCATGATTGTGGATATTGAGGTGTGTGGTGTATTCATTTGGTACTTACCAACGAGCAGTGCATTTCCATAGGTGCCAGCCTGGAAGCGCCGGTTGATGATGTACTGTCGGAAGATGAAGGAATCATGCACAACTGCCTGGGTAGTTGGCGACGACATTGGTGAAGAGTCCCCGGTGGTCCACAATTGCCTGCACATTGATGGAATGTGTGTGCTTTCTGTTGCGGTAATTGTGTGCAGTGTGGTCAGGGGGCACAAGTAGGACATGTGTGCAGTCAATTGCCCCAACACGTGCGGGAAGCCAGCTATGGCGTAGAAGCCTTGCTTGGTCTCCAGCTGTTCCTGTGCAGTGTGGGGGAAGCTGATGATGACATCCAGGACAGGCGTGAGGAACTTGGATAGGGCTGGCTGTGAGACTCCTTCGACTCAGGCGGTTGTTGGTTGGAATGTCCCAGAGGCCAACAGGTGCAGCACAGCCAGCAGCTTTGTTTGAGGTGGGATATTGGTTGTCCACTGTGTTGGTACCGTCATCCTGTGGGCTATGATGTTCAGGATGCGGAGAATGGTTGTCCTTTTCAGTCTGTAGTGGGCAATGACATTCTCTGGTGTTAAGTCTGTGAGGCTGGTGCATTTCCTGAAGGTTCGCTGTCTTTGTCTGCGCTGTCTCTGTGGTGCTCTGAGGGGGGCGGGGGGGGAATCCGGTGGGGCTGGCGGGCCTGGGGGTGGTGGCGGTGGGTGTTGTGGCCCTGTTGGGTCTCTGAGCTGCATGATGAGTAGCTCCACGGCATCTGTTATTCTTCAGGTGTGGCTGTGGGCTGGGCTCCCTTTTCTGGTGCAGGTTGTTTCCGACTTTGCACCAGGTCAGAGCAGGTGTTAATTTCCTGCTGTTAACACGCCTTATCACCTGTTTTGTGATCTTATCGCCGATCTGGCTGGTCATTGCGAATGTTGCAGTGTGGTGTTGTCGCAGCTTTTTGCTCGGGGACGCCTACTCTGCATCTCATTAGCGATAGTTGCCGGGGTCATCTGTGGTGATGTTTTTTGCGGCTGCTATCGCAGGTTAACTGGTGATATGGGCTGTTAGCACCAGCTTGTGAATGGGGCGATAAAGTGCCGATCACTCGGCGATAGATCCTTGAGAATATGCCCCGTAGTCCCTACAACATTGCACGCTCTGCACAATGGAATTCCTGCATGCTAGCGTATAAAGGCATATCAGAAGGTTATTTTATTGCAAAATACACACAGTTTACTATACACAATTTAGATCATGCACCATAATATCACGTTTGTAGCCACTTGCCCCTACAAACTAATGAAGTGGAATCAACTGTGATCGCATCATATCTGGGGGATTGATTTGCATCACCATAGTGCTCTTGTGCCACATTTGTATGAACTAAACCCATTGTATTCATTCTTGTTCTCTGTTATGGGGTTGGCCTGGTAGCGTTCTTTCATTGATCTGACACTATGTGTGTGTGTGTAGTTTGAATTCAGAGTGCTTGTGTTTGATGACCTAGTAAAGTTATCTGAGGTGTGGAGGGGAGATATGTGGGTGTGGCAGGATAGGTTGAGGATGAGCATTGCTGCAGTGTTTTAGATGATTTGGTGTCTGTTCAGGAGCTGTTTGGTAGTTTGCTCATAGGTTGCCTCAGTCGAGTCTGCTACTTATCAGGGCCTGTGCTGTTGTTATTTTAGAGTCCTCTGGTTGTCATTTGAAGATTTTTCATAGCATCCTATGTGGAAGCAGTTGGAAGTCGTAGTGTTTACCTGGGCTGACATGTAGAGCTTGATGTCAAGAATGATCCTAGGTTTCTGGAGTGGGCTGTAAGGAATGGTGTGGGGCAAAGGTCTTCTGGCCATCCGGTGGAGTTCCATTCAGAGGTCTTTCTTCTGAAGATTACTGATGTGGTGCTTTAAGGCCCTGCTTTGGTTAATGGAGGTAGAATACAAAATTATGCCTCACCCACCTAGTGCAATATTTCTCTAACAGACAAAAGTTTGACAGGGACAGTTGTCCAAGCACTCTGTTCATAATTTTAACAGAGTGCTGGTACAGATGTGAAATGCTTCACTCCTCCATTCCCCAGAAGCATTTGGTAGGAAACAAGAGATCCCTTGTCGGCAAGTCTGCCATTGATGAGAGATGCAAGGATCGTGCACCAGGAAAAGTGTTGTATACTGGCAGTTCCAAAGGCGAGGCATCTGTCACAGATGTAGGACGCAGCTGTGATATGAGTCTATTACAATGAGGCCAATCCACGCAAGAGTGGTGATGTGTCAGTTCTGCCCGAAGAAGCACCACTCAGCCAGGGAGATGTACTGGTTCTTCCTGGGTATGCGTCACTCAGCAGAGGGTGCATTTGTTCCACTGGAGAAACACCAAGGGTCCAAGGTTCCCAGACTGGGGTGGCACCCTTTGGCAGGGTAGACTCACAGATGGCAGAGTATAGGTGCAAAAGCAGGTTGGTCTGAGACTTCAGATCAGGAGGCCAGCCAGCTAGCCCTTGGAGTTACTTTGAGTTAAAAGTGACGCAGGTCCAGTCCCTTCACCCAGGCAGGAGGGTAGCAGACAGCATATCAGCATGAAAAGGCTGGGGTTCAGAAAAATAGCAGTTCAGCAGAGTGACAGTGTTTTCAGCAGCAAAGCTGTCCTTCTTCCTGGCAGAGTCTTCACAGGTCCAGAAGTGTACTGAAGTGGTGGTGTCAGAGGTACAGTACTTATACCCAGTTTGGTCTTTGAAGTGGGGCAGACTTCAAAGACAGGTTTTTGAAGTACACAGAGGCTCTGTCCTTCCAGCCCTGGCTCTAGACTCATTATGTACACATCCTCGACTCCTCCCAATCCGGCTTCAGAAAAAACCAAAGTACGGAAACCGCCCTCCTCGCCGCAACAGACGACATCCATACCTTACTGGACAAAGGAGAAACAGCAGCCCTCATCAACCTCTCAGTGGCGTTCGACACAGTCTCTCACCGCACCCTAATACGCAGACTTCACGACGCAGGAACCCAAGACAAGGCCCTCAACTGGATCCGCTCCTTCCTCTCTGGCAGAAAGCAGTGGGTCTGACTCCCCCCTTTCCTCTCGGACCCTACACCTACCACCTGCAGAGTCCCCCAGGGGTCCTCCCGCAGCCCTACGCTCTTCAACATCTACATGGCTCCGGTCGCCCCCATCATCAGAACCTACGGACTCAACATTGTGTCATACGCATGATGACACCCAAATCATCCTCTCCCTATCCAACGAACCCAACACCGCCAGACACAACTTTCGAGAAGACATGGAAGCTATCGCCATCGCCACATGGATGAAAAACAGCTGCCTACAACTAAAAACCAACAAAACGGAAGTACTCATCATGGGCCCAAACCCCGACGCCTGGAACGACACCTGGTGGCCCCCCACCCTCGGAATCCCCCGCACCCCCACGGACCACACACGCAACCTGGGAATCATCCTGGACTCAGAGCTCAAAATGGACTGCCAGATCAACTCAGTCTTGTCCTCCTGCTTCCACACCCTCCGCCTCCTATGTAAGACCTTCAAATGTATCCCTCTCGAACACAGAAAGACCGTCACTCACACCCTGGTCACCAGCAGGCTTGACTACGGCAATGCACTCTATGCTGGAATAAACAAAAACCTTACCTGCAAGCTACTGAACATCCAAAATGCCGCCGCAAGACTAGTCCTCAACCTTCCAAGACACTGCCACATCACCTGCGCACACTCCACTGGCTCCCCATCAAAGCTAGAGTCACCTTCAAGATGCTAACCCACGCTCACAACACCGGACCAGCATACCTGAACAGCCGATTCAAATTCCACGCACCCCAAAGGACCCTACGAACAGCCCAGCTCTCCTACGCCGTGGTCCCCCGCACCAGAAAGACCAGATTGGGAGGCCGCTCCTTCTCCTTCCGCGCGGCCAGTGCCTGGAACGACCTTCCACTCCACCTCAGACAGACAACTTCGCTCCCCATCTTCGCAAGAAACCTCAAAACCTGGCTCTTCGACAGACCCCCTCCTTGATGGACTGTAACCAGTGACACCCTCACACCCCAGAACCTTGAGACCCTTACAGGTGAGTAGTCGCACTTAACAAACACCTGATTGATTGATTGATTGATTTGTGTGGGGGCAGGACACAGCCTATTCAGGTGTGCGGCCGGGTCTAGCACCTTTTTCCCATCCTGTCTGAATGATATGTCAAGTCACACCTAAGCTCCAATTGTGTGTGGCTGTCACAAAGCCCTGCTGTCACTCACCCCATACATGTGGTCAGAGGCAAGCAGCAGGCACCAAATGGATAAAGTAAGAAAATGCCAACTTTCAAAAAGTGGCGTTTTTAGAATGGTAATTTAAAATCCGACTCAACCACGTTAGGATTTTAAATAAGCATTCTAGACACCACACTCGGAGGTTTTATATATATATCCCAATTGGAAATTACACTTACAAAATGTAATAAGGTAATCCCAATGTTATCTTATGGGAGAGATAGGCCTTGCTTTAGTGAAAAGTATTTTTGAGAGTTTTTCACTACTAGAACCTGGTAAACTACTAAAGTACATGTTCTGTCTTTTAAATACTTTGCACTTTGCCCTCTGGGTTGTCTGGGCCTACCTTAGGGGTGGGTTCTATGTATAAAAAAGGAAGGTTTGGGTCAGGAAAAGGGTTTATTTTGCCAGGTCAATATGTCAATGTAAACTACACACACAGGCTCTGCAATGGCAGGCCTGAGATATGGTTAAATGTCTACTTAAGTAGGTGGCACGATCAGTGCTGCAGGCCCACTAATAGCATTTACTTAACAGGCCCTGGGAACAAGGGCGTACCCCCTTACTAGGGACTTATATGTAAATTAAATATGCCAATTGAAGATGAACCAATAATATAATGTAGAAACCACAAGCCCATTAGTACTGGTTAGCAGTGGTAAAGTGCACAGAGTCCTACTACCTGCAAGAAAGAGGTCAGAAAAGTTGAGGCAGTAGGCAAAAACTGGGGAGAAGACAACCCTAAAGCTGTCAGGTATATCAACCCTCTCCAAACACTCACTAAGACAAGGCGTTGTGTTTTTTTCTTAACCCAGCCTGTCAAGTCAATCATGTCAAGTCATTGTCCCGGATAGGAATGGTTTTATGGCTAAAATCCTTTGCGTTTTAAAATCCATCTTACGGATAGATAAGCATGAGAAAGCAGGTACAAGCCTACCCACTTATGCATCTTAAACATTGGCTTAACAGCTGTGTTGCTTTGCTTTCTTCATTGTTGTTTATATTCCTGTGCACAGGTACAGAGTCACTGTGATTATTTAAAATGCCTGTGCATTTATTCTTGTGGGACACCCCCGCGCCGCACGGCCACCAGCTGCTGCGTGTGCCCCTTTGCCCTGCCGCCTCTGCCTCGCTGCCGCTGACCACGCCCCCTCCGGCGTGGTCCGTGATCGCCTGCCGGTTCTCCTGAACTGCTGCTGGTTTGTGTTTTTTTGCCCTGTTTTTGCCCCCATTTGTGCCTGTTTTTTTTATTGGGATTGTTGTGCCTGTGTTGTGCGTTTCCTTCCTGTTTGTCCGCCTACCTCGCCGCCCTCCGCTCTCCCTTCCCGCCACCGCCGCTTTCCCCGCCCCTTTTTTCTTCTGTACCCTCCCCGCTCCCGCCTCCCAGCTGCTCCGCCCACCCGCGCACTTGGCCTTAAATGGCGACCGTGCGAACGCGCAGCGGTCACGCGCAGCGGGCGCGCCGATTGTGCGCTGAAGGCGCGCCAAAGGTAAGCCCGTCTGCGCCCGTCCGCGACCGGATCGCGACCAGCGCCAGGACCGCTGGCCCACGAAGACCCCGACCTACCCGACTGTCGTACTCCGCCGCCACCCTCATCGCACTCAACACCGGCCGACTCCCAGAATGCCACCAAGCCACCCCACGACGCACCCACGGACCTTTCAGCTGCCACGCCTGCAAATTCACCTGCATCCGGACCTGCCTCGCACCAGCACCCGCCAAGTCGAACACCAGCAGCACCCACCTCAAGTGCATCCTGCTCAACACCCACTCCGTCCACAGACACGCCATCGAACTCTGGAACCTTCTAGACGCCACAGCCCCTGACGTTGCCTTCCTCACGGAGACCTGGATGAACGCCTCTTCAGCTCCCGACATCGCCATCGCTATCCCAGAGGGCTACAAGATCGTCCGGAGGGACCGCAACGCCAACCAGATGGGAGGAGGCATCGCCATCATCCACAGGAACACCATCCGTCTCACGACCAGCACCGACAACACCCTGACCAGCGCCGAACACCTGCATTTCCAGATCCACACCAACCCGAACACCACCCTCAGAGGCACCCTGATCTACCGACCCCCGGGACCACGCACACAATTCAGCGAGGACATCGCCGACTTCGTCAGCCCGCATGCCCTCCCCTCCGCTGACTACATCCTCCTGGGGGACCTCAACTTCCATCTGGAGAACAACAACGACCACAACACCAGCACCCTGCTCGACAACCTCGCCAATCTCGGACTCAAGCAACTGGTGTCCACCCCCACCCACCTCGCCGGACACACACTCGACGCAGTCTTCTGTTCCAGCACAGACATCGACTTCAGCCACGCCACAGAGCTTCAATGGACGGACCACAGCTGCGTCCACTTCACCTTCAAGAGAACGACGACCCACCACCACCAGCAACAGGCCGCCCGCAGAAGCTGGAACAAGATCACAGCAGACCAGCTCGCCACCTCCCTGAGCCAGCACCCTCCTGCCAGCTCAGCGAACCCCAGCCAGGCCGCCGACAACCTCACGAAGTGGA
Source organism: Triturus cristatus (assembly GCF_964204655.1). NCBI lineage: Eukaryota > Metazoa > Chordata > Amphibia > Caudata > Salamandridae > Triturus > Triturus cristatus. The sequence continues at coordinate 1,025,087,799 of NC_140594.1, forward strand.
TCAGCATCTGCGCGGACGAGCTCGCCCCGCTGAGGACCCCGCCCAGCAGACCCGGCAGCAAGAAAGCCCCGTGGTTCACCGACGAACTCAAGAGCTCCAAGAAGAACTGCAGAGCCCTCGAGAAAGTCTGGAGAAGGGAACCTACACCGGACAACAGGACCTCCTTCAAGCTTGCCACCCGGAAGCACCACCAGCTGATCCGCGCCGCCAAGAAAACAGCATTCAAGGACCGGTTGGACAACAACGCACACAACTGCAAGGAACTCTTCAACATCGTGAAAGAGCTTTCCAACCCCAGCGCAGGAAACAACGACATCACCCCATCGCAAGACCTCTGCAACTCCCTCGCTTCATACTTCCACAACAAGATCGCGGACATACACAACAGCTTCAACAACCAACCAACGCACACCATGACCGGACAACCACCCCCCACCACCACCCTCCACGCCTGGACCCCGATCAGCACCGAAGACACCATCCGCACGATGAACTCCATCCACTCCGGATCACCGACTGACCCCTGCCCTCACCACGTCTTCAACAAGGCCGACGCTGTCATCGCACCCCACCTGCGAGACATCATCAACACATCCTTCGACACGGCCACCTTCCCTGAGAGCTGGAAGCACGCCGAACTCAGCGCTCTACTCAAGAAACCAACAGTGGACCCCACCGAACTCAAGAACTACCGCCCCATCTCGCTCCTCCCGTTTCCAGTCAAAGTTATCGAGAAGACCGTCAACAAGCAGATGGCCGCCTTCCTCGAGACGAATGGATCCCTCGACCCCTCACAGTCCGGCTTCCGAGCCAATCACAGCACCGAGACCGCCCTCATCGCCGCCACCGATGACATCCGAGCCCTGATGGACAACGGAGAAACAGCGGCCCTCATCCTCCTAGACCTCTCCGCGGCATTCGACACTGTCTGCCACCACACCCTAGTACAGCGCCTCAGCAACATCGGAATCCAGGACAAGGCGCTGGAATGGATCACCTCCTTCCTCGACGGAAGAACACAGAGAGTCCGCCTACCACCGTACAAGTCAGAGGCCTCCGAAGTCATCTGCGGCGTCCCTCAAGGATCATCTCTGAGCCCCACCCTCTTCAACGTCTACATGAGCCCCCTCGCGGCCATCGCACGCAAACACAACCTCAGCATAATCTCCTATGCCGACGACACCCAGCTGGTCCTCTCCCTGACCAACGACCCCGCCGCCGCCAGAGCCAACCTGCACGAAGGGATGAAAGAGGTAGCCGAGTGGATGACGACCAGCCACCTGAAACTGAACTCTGACAAGACGGAGGTCCTCATCCTGGGCTCTTCACCCTCCGCCTGGGACAGCTCCTGGTGGCCTCCCGCCCTGGGCACCGCACCCAAACCAACGGACCACGCACGCAACCTGGGCTTCATCCTGGACTCCTCCCTCTCCATGACCAGGCAAGTCAACAACGTCTCCTCGGCGTGCTTCAACATCCTACGCATGCTACGGAAGATCTTCTGGTGGATCCCCACCGAGACCAGGAAGACCGTCACCCAGGCCCTCGTCACCAGCCGACTGGACTACGGCAACGCCCTCTACGCCGGTACCACCGCCAAGCTCCAGAAGAGACTCCAGCGGATCCAGAACGCCTCAGCCAGACTCATCCTCGACATCCCACGAACCAGCCACATCTCCGGACATCTGAGAGACCTTCACTGGCTCCCCGTCAACAAAAGAATCACCTTCCGCCTCCTCACCCACGCACACAAAGCCCTACACGACCAAGGCCCGAGCTACCTCAACAGCCGGATCAACTTCTACGCTCCCAAACGCCACCTCCGATCAGCCAACCACGCCCTCGCCGCCGTCCCCCGCATCCGAAGAGCGACTACAGGAGGAAGGTCCTTCTCCTACCTGGCCGCCAAGACCTGGAACTCCCTCCCGACCGACCTGCGCCTGACCCAAGACCACCTCTCCTTCAGGAAGAAGCTGAAGACCTGGCTGTTCGAGCAGTAGCGGCACCCCCCCCCCCAGCGCCTTGAGACCCTACGGGTATGTAGCACGCTCTATAAGTGTCATTGATTGATTGATTGATTGATTGTGTATTTGTTTGAATGTTTAACAATCACTAAGGACTCGTGTTTGCTGTATGCACAGCACTGATGTGTGCATATTACTTATATGTTGCCTTTTATTTCAGAGATGGCTACACAGAAATGCGCTGCATGGAAAAGGCACTAAAGGAAAGAAAGAATGCAATGCCAATAACATTTGGAGCTTTATGTCAAAAACACAAAGGGCGATGGGGAGATGTTTGCAATACTTTCAACAACTTTCAAGAGCTCAGGTAGCATTCCAACATATCCTTCTTTTGCCCACTGTGCCACCTCAGATTAGACACAGCCATATCCAAATTTGTTTTGACCCTGTTCCAATAGGAACATTGCAGCCCAAATTAGAAAGCCATGTCCTCTCTGAAACAGAACTCAAGCAACTCAAGTTTTGCCATGATGGGGGTACGTCAGTTTGTGTAGCTTGGTTTCAGTGGAAAAGTGAGCAAGGGAACCACATCTGGGCATGCCCTTGGACACTTAGGCTGTACATCAAACACATAAAAGGTGATGAGAGGATGCTTGCAAGACGTCTACACACTGGCAATCAATTGAGGTGGGATTCCAACCCATTATTCTTTTGCACACCATGCCACCTCTGATTAGACCCAGCCATATGCAAATCAGTTTTGACCCTGCTCCAATTGGATTAATCTAGCGTAAAATGCCAAGCCCATTCCTGTACAAAATGCCTTAAACAGCAGCACACCCTATCCTCTTTAATTTACATATCAGCTCCAGGAAAAAGGGTCCCCAGGGCCCCAGTTAGGTGCAGCGAGGTGAGCCACATGTCCCATCCCCTTATTCATATCGGCCCATGGGGATGTGATCCCCAGGTCTTTAATGAGGCTTGAGAAGGGCTAAGACACTCTACCCTCCCTTTTAATTTCTATATCAACCCCAGGTGATGGGGTCCCTGGGTCCTCAGGGAGGCTAAGGGAGTGGGGGCCCCCACCACCCTCTCCTATAAACTACATTGCACTTCTGCCCCAGGCCCTGGCCCACCCCAGGTGTTGTTTTCCTTAAGAATGAGAGCCCTCACTTTCTTTTTTTTAAAATGTACTGTGTATTTGCAGATCCACCACAAATATGCTATAAAACTTTTTAAAATCATCTTTGGCATCAGAGTATCTCTACCTTGCCCCTTATATCTTTTTCAATCTTTTTTTCAGGACTGGGGACAGAGTCCACGAGTCTTAAAATGGCTGCAGCTTCATCTTTGCTGATGTGGTGGCAGCCAATCACATCTTGTCTTAAGATGTCTCAGCTCCACAATGTGAAATATAAAACTTTTTTATGCCTTAAATTCTCAAACACTACTGAACAAATTTGCACCAAATCGCAAAAAATACACTTCTGGACAAAGGACAAGCATTGTAATTAGTTGCGACTAATTTCTTATGGAAAAATGAATTAGGAAAATGTGTTTTGCAACCCCCCCTTTTTCTGAGTCCCTGCTTGAGGGATCACCCCAAAAGGTTTCAGCTAGGTTCTGTGGCGGAAGAACATTTTTGGGGAAAGTTTCGTCAATATTTGTCAAACTGTGCTAAAGTTATAAGAAAACCAATCAATGCTTTTCCTATGGAAACATGGTCCTAACTATAACTACCCAGTGGTGACTGTCACTGGGTAACAAATACATATATGCTGAAGTGTTTGTTTGTATTATTTAGTTATTCTATTATGCCCAGAAGAATGTTATTCTTGATATAACGTTTGCACATTCCAGCAAAGTATAACTTTGCTGTTAGTCCTGGAACCTGGAAGTGTTATTTGGGAGAATAATGAGCTTAATAATGTATTCTTGAATAACATCTTCTCCTTAAGGATCTCTTGCACTTCCTTTGGGAGAAAGCCCTGCCATATTTCAGACATGCTATTAAGTTCCAAAGACTTGTATGGAGAGTAAAACTGTATAAACTGTCCTAAATATCATGTATTTTAGCATTGTGCTCCAACTGACCATTTTCTGGCAAGAGCTATGGTGAGTTGAAATTAATCCATTATTGTGCTGTGCTGCTTGCTATTTTAAAAGTTTGGCTTTGGAACTTTTTATTTTTAACAAAAAAAATCCATCTGGCACTGGGAGAAGGCAGGGGAGTGCATGACAGAACTCCACAAGATGGCCCCATGCATCAGAGGGAAGGGAAAAGAGTCTCCAGAGGACCAGGGCAGATGACAGCCCAACTCAAAACCTGGTGAATTAGCTAAAAGTAAGAGTGTAAACTGAACCAAAACTTTCAGTAAAGTCCAACTGTGCTTTCCATTTATTTGTTATTTGCTTGCATTGTTTATAATATGTTGTGGCAAATTTATTGTCAAAAAAGGGTCAGCACAAATGTCGTCGGGCAGGTGACTGTGGAGAATAAAAAAATTAATTGGGCAGGTAGGCAGGACTAGGAGGATTCCAGAGAACAGAAAATGAGTATGAGTGTCAACCCACATTTTGGAATGAATAGTATCTAGGAATAGCGTGGTAACATGGAAGATAGGCAAGTTTCAGGACCTAAAAAACACTGACTCTTAAAGGATGAATGTGTGAAAGGAAAATACCATCTAATCTAGCTGTCATACTCCTTCACGAGCCCCCTCAGATATGGACTGAACCTCTGTTGAACGCAAGGAGATCTTTTGGTATGAGAGCATGATACCTTCAACCCTCGACTTTATGAGATCTATTAAAAGAAATGTAGATGGGGATTCCACTAATTTAACTGTCCTTCTCCAATGACATAACAGTTTGATTTTCAACATTCATTAATTCAATACAGGCATTTTAAAATAATTAGAAAATACTTGTGTTTATAAATTATATGCGCTTCAAATGCTTCACCCTTGGAGAAGGGTGAAGTACTGAAAAAAAGCAATGTTTGCATAGTGTGACATATTACAGTGATCCATAAATATGAAACGTTATTGTGTGTATCACTGACATTAAGCATTGAAGTTGATGGATGCTTTTACACTATATTTAGAAAATGTGTTAAAGCTCACCAGATTGTACAATGATGTACATCAACCCCATTTCATTGTAAAGTATAATAACTGAGACAAAAATGCTGTTGTCACATACAGATAATGACCTTAGAGGTTGGGAAACACTTCAGTTGGTTAAGGAATATTGTATTACAGCAAACAAACAATTCTCCGATTATTATAACTTAAAAAATGTTCACTGCAGATCAGACATTTCCGGATTATAGAAGCATCACACACTACTGCAGTCCTGAAAGAAACATGTAATGTTGAATTTCAGAATTTTACATTAAACATTGAACCCTAGCAAGACATTGCTAGGGAAAACTAAATCCATGGAGGCTAGATGAAAAATAAAATGTCAAAATCAACATACTCATTAAGATAAGAAACATATTTCTGGTTAAGATAACTCCACACTAACCACTAAAGTGGGCCGAAGCCCCTCAATGGGCAGGACGCCTACTCCAGGAGTCTAAGATGGAGGTGTCTACCCTAGGCAATCACACCCACTCCAGTTGTGGAGTGGTGAAGGCCCAGTGACCCTGGGAAAACGGAGGCCGTCAAGGTGGGTTGAACTCACCAGAAATTACCAGAACAACTTTTAGGATGACGCTGGCTCTGGGGCCTTGGTGCCGTCGCCACTGACTGTTAACAGTCAGGAGTGAGCCCCTCTGACCTGCTCAGACTGTGAAAGGATGAAGGCACCAACCAAGTGATTTGTGGGGGGGTGATCGCTAGAAACTGAAGCAGCATGTGCACCTCCATCTGCCTTTTTTTAATTCATATATGATGCACAGGTTAGTAGGCAGAGATAGAGCCCTTCCCTGAGAGTGCTGAAGAGTGGGATGATGTGCTGTAAAGCTGTTCTACCCTGTAGACGGGGCAACAGATGGAGTGTAAGATGGGGGCTGGCCACTGGCAAGTTAATGCTGTGTAAGGGGCATGGACGCTGTTTAAGCTGTGTATAATGTTGCAACAATTCGATAATCACTTCAATGGGGGATGCTTTGAGGCTAACAGACAATTTGAGAAGGTCCGTACTGCTCTGCAGCCCTTCGGCAGAAGATGGGTGTCCTTTATTATGACCTGGGAGCACAAGGAATAGTAAACACTACACACCTAAGCACTTAATTAGCCCTGTGACAATCGCTGTCAGTCTGCAGTAATCTGCCCCACCTCACTGGAACTCCACATATTTAAATCTCCCCTTGGTTGGGGCCGTTATGCTTTGCACAACTCCAATAGGAGGAGAGGGATGAAATGAGAAACATTCCAATGCAGAGGTCTACTAAACACCCAACTGGAGGTGCCATTGACAAGTTTCTAAGTAAACGTGGCACCAGCATGGCCACAGAGACACTTATTGAAATGCCCTAACTGCTGAACTCTTCCTCTTTGCCCAAGGAGGACTGAAACAGCTCTTTGGGAAACCTCGAGTCAGGTTTTGAAAAGACTGTTTCCGCAGGAATCATTGTGTAACGATGGGGTGACCCATATTAGTCCACGGACCTAGGTATTGATCGGTATAAAGAAGAGTGGTCCTAGACTATTTCTTTTAGGAAGGTATTCTTTAAATCAAAATCTATATACCTGGTACACATAGAAATCAAGTTGCATCATAAATGTACCCCAGTTATTTCTCGAATTAATTCAGCATATCCTCAAAACAACACACAAGCACCAAAAATAGCTCCAGTAGTGACTGTTTATTTTCACAGTTACTATAACAGATCAATGTAGATAATACTTCAAAACAGAAAGAGGGTTGATCGAGGGGGAGTGTAAAGAAGGAGAGTGCTCCGGAGATTTTACAGGTTATTTGCTGTTTCCTGATGGAGCACAGAGTATATTCATCTGTGAAAAGGCAGGGCTGGGGTGAAGTAGAGTACAGGCCCACTTGGGGAAAGTGTCGACGTTTCGACCCTGGTGCATAGAGGGTAGTTTTTATCCTCTGCAGGCGGGTCTTCCTCAGGACTGGGAGTGGGAGGGGGGTAGGCAAGCTATGTTGAGGTGAAGTCAGGATTACAGCCACTCAAGTGGTTGTCCGCATTAATTCAGCGATGAAATGAATAGGTATGAAGATTGGTAGGAAGATTTCAAGGCTGCAGTGTAGAATGAATCAGAACACTGGTAAGTATATTGCCCATGGCATCTCATTAAGCTTTCACAGCGCAGACCTGGTGATCAACGCTGTACTCCTCGAGGCGCAGTCCCGGTAATCAGCGCTTTACTCCTCGAAGAGTACAGCGCTGATCACCGGGACTGCGCCGTGAAAGCTTAATGAGATGCCATGGGTAATTTACTTACCAGTGTTCTGATTCATTCTACACTGAAGCCTTGAAATCTTCGTGCCAATTCTTCATACCTATGCTTTTCACTGCTGAATTAATGCGGACCACCACAGAAATACTTTGCATCGGCAGGACCTCAATATGTTGGGAGAAGTTTATCTATGGGAAGGTAATTTGCTCCAGCTGATCTGCACAAGGGAAGGGAAAAGTAGAGGGGTAAGAGCACTCGAAATTGGGGATGGTGATTCCCCCTAGTAACTGTGTTCAAGGTATTATCTCTAAATGGTAAGGGACTCACGAAATGTCAGAAAATGTTGTGCAAAACCAAAACCAAAACCAAAGGGGATGATGGATAAAGTGTTGAACAATGCAAGCACTCACCCCCATTCAACTGACCTGGGTTTAATCCATCATCATTCTTTAGCTCACTCCGCCACCCCAGTTCAGACATGGCCATATGCAAATCAGTCTGACCCTGTGGCTCATGGGAACATTCCAGCCCGAACTGCCATCATTCAAGAAAACCCGAATATTATCTTTCCTTAAGAGAGCCTGCTGCACACAGACCTGTTTCTCATGAAGCACAAAATCACCCTAGTTAGCTGTAGGCCTCTGCACAATCTAAAACAGCAGAGATGGCCAACACTTCTTACAAAAAACCCTGAAATTACCTGACAAAGAGCAGTTTTTAAATTTACTTTCCGCTATAGATATAAAAAAATTACATTCCCATTAAACTGGATTTGATAAATTAATAAAAATTTGTATTATGCAGGTTTATATTTTTTTTGTTATCCAAAATTGTCAAAATAGAACTTACTTCGCAATTAGGGTGCCGATCACGATCAGGTAAAAACCGGGTACGAACCGTCGGACGGAGCATATTCTCCGTCCGACGCGTACCCGGTCGTCAATTTCTACAAACAAGGAATTACGAATCGCACGGGTACACCATGACCGTACGATTCGTAAAAAAGTCCGACCGAACAAAAAAACACCTACCAATGCGATCCGGGAAAGTGCCGACCTGACGTCGGGACGCTCGCAGCCAGCCATTCACGACCCAGGAATCACGATTCGCACCGACGTCACCCCGCACGGTGAATATTTTGCGGCAGCCAAAAACTGCCGGGAAATCAGGACGACGCGAACAAGGACCACCAGTACGCGACGGACAGACGACGACGCGAACAAGGAGGACCAGTACGTGACGGACACACAGGACGACGCCACCAAGGAGGACCCATACGCGACAGGACGACGCGATTGGAGTACCAGTACGCGACGGACAGACATGGACCCGAACCTACGAGTCATCCCTGCCCTCATAGCAGTCCACCTGCTCTACAGGCACCGACGCAGACGCTGCAGAAGGTCAGAATAACTAAGGGAGGGGGGAAAGTGGGGTGGGGTGGGGGTGGCACGACCAGGGCAGACCACAAAACAACCACATAAGTCACACATGGCCTGGACATACCTGACTCCCATGCCCTGGTCACCACGAGGGGGTGGGGGTGTGTCCTGATAAGCCAGCGACCGCCACAACGGAAGTCCGTCACCACGCGAACCGGCAACACAACCAGACAGGTACGTCCCGTACCCACGCCTGAAGAGCGTGGGTACGAGTCGTACCACGCCCACACACACGTCACCCCAACAATGGCGGGACGGATCGTACCCACGTGGCAAAGGCCTGGGTACGGCCCGCACAAGCATCACATAGCGTGGGGACGGATATGTACGGACCCTACCCCCACCCGCGTATGCATGGAGCGTACCCCCACCCCAACAGTGTAAGTACGACTCGAACCCTCACCCGCGGACGTACGGACCGTACCCCCCATGCCAACAGTGGAAGTACGACCCGTACCCCCACCCGCGTATGCATGGAGCGTACCCCCCATGCCAACAGTGTAAGTACGACCCGTACCCCCACCCGCGTATGCATGGAGCGTACCCCCCATGCCAACAGTGTAAGTACGACCCGTACCCCCACCCGCGTATGCATGGAGCGTACCCCCCACCCCAACAGTGTAAGTACGACTCGAACCCTCACCCGCGGACGTACGGACCGTACCCCCACCCCCACCAGTGTAAGTACGACCCGTACCCCCACCCGCGTATGCATGGAGCGTACCCCCCATGCCAACAGTGTAAGTACGACCCGTACCCTCACCCGCGTATGCATGGAGCGTAACCCCCATGCCAACAGTGTAAGTACGACCCGTACCCCCACCCGCGTATGCATGGAGCGTGCCCCCCACCCCAACAGTGTAAGTACGACTCGAACCCTCACCCGCGGACGTACGGACCATACCCCCACCCCCACCAGTGTAAGTACGAGCCGTACCCCCACCCGCGTATGCAAGGAGCGTACCCCCCACCCCAACAGTGTAAGTACGACTCGAACCCTCACCCGCGGACGTACGGACCGTACCCCCACCCCCACCAGTGTAAGTACGACCCGTACCCCCACCCGCGTATGCAAGGAGCGTACCCCCCACCCCAACAGTGTAAGTACGACTCGAACCCTCACCCGCGGACGTACGGACCGTACCCCCACCCCCACCAGTGTAAGTACGACCCGTACCCCCACCCGCGTATGCATGGAGCGTACCCCCCATGCCAACAGTGTAAGTACGACACGAACCCTCACCCGCGTATGCATGGAGCGTACCCCCCACCCCAACAGTGTAAGTACGACCCGTACCCTCACCTCGAATGCATGGAGCGCACCCACACCGTGTATGTCCCAAGCGTACATATCCAGAAATTGGAGGTGTGTGTGCAGAGTCCTCCCAGCAGTGCCCAGAGACAGGAGGGTGTGTGCAGAGTCCTCCCAGCAGTGCCCTGAGACAGGAGGGGTGGGTGCAGAGTCCTCCCAGCAGTGTCCAGACCCAGGAGGGGTGTGTGCAGAGTCCCCCCAGCAGTGTCCAGACCCAGGAGGGGTGTGTGCAGAGTCCTCCCAGCAGTGCCCAGAGACAGGAGGGGTGGGTGTGGAGTCCTCCCAGCAGTGCCCTGAGACAGGAGGGGTGGGTGCAGAGTCCTCCCAGCAGTGCCCTGAGACAGGAGGGGTGGGTGTGGAGTCCTCCCAGCAGTGTCCAGACCCAGGAGGGGTGTGTGCAGAGTCCTCCCAGCAGTGCCCTGAGACAGGAGGGGTGGGTGCAGAGTCCTCCCAGCAGTGTCCAGACCCAGGAGGGGTGTGTGCAGAGTCCCCCCAGCAGTGTCCAGACCCAGGAGGGGTGTGTGCAGAGTCCTCCCAGCAGTGCCCAGAGACAGGAGGTGTGTGTGCAGAGCCCTCCCAGCAGTGCCCTGAGACAGGAGGGGTGGGTGTGGAGTCCTCCCAGCAGTGCCCTGAGACAGGAGGGGTGGGTGTGGAGTCCTCCCAGCAGTGCCCTGAGACAGGAGGGGTGGGTGTGGAGTCCTCCCAGCAGTGCCCTGAGACAGGAGGGGTGGGTGCAGAGTCCTCCCAGCAGTGCCCTGAGACAGGAGGGGTGGGTGTGGAGTCCTCCCAGCAGTGCCCTGAGACAGGAGGGGTGGGTGCCCATCACTCCCAGCAGTGCCCTGATACAGGAGGGGTGTAACACATGTGTGTGAGGCCAGAATTATCCACATGCATACTGGCTACAAGGGAACATGTCCCCATGAACTCATGTCAACAGACTCCACACACAAGTACAGTGATCACCAAGGATGCCACGATTGTCGCAGGTGGAGACATGGCCCTGCATGCATGGCCAAAGTAGAAGGGCTCCGTCACACACACAGCTCATGTAGACACAGCTCTGCGCTAAACATTGGGAACACCCTGCAGGGAAGAAAGCTGGGTACACAGAGGAAGGAATACACCCTGGGACAAGTGCACCATGCAGTAACTGCTTACATGAACAAAGAAAGTTAGCGAACACCTTGTGATGGCACACAGATCACAGGGTCCCACCAATGAGCAGTACACTACTACACATCCCACACACCCAAACCCTTACACACCACCCAAAACCATGTAGCAGCCCCACCAACACCAATACCAGCATAGCAGTAGTGTGATAATGAAAACAAAATTAAGCTTTATTCAGCATGAGCACAATGTCCGTGGATCGCAGGCAGTTCAATCTTCACAAAGCCCATAGGGCAGTCAATGATTCTCAGCTGGATGGGGGACACAGTGGGATGCGTGTCCCCTACATTGCCTGCACAGTCAAATGGCATCGTCTTCCACACTGGTGAGGGCATCAGGGGGGGGGGAAGCAACAGGCACCGCAGGGACATCAGGGCAAAGGGGCGGCGTTGTGGGTGCAGGGATGGAGGACTCCACCACAGGGGGTGGGTCAGTGCCAAAGGCGGAGGCCAGGATGGCACTACACACCTTTGCAAGGTCCTCCAGGGAGTCCCCTGCACCCGAAGGGACCTCAGGCCCCAAGGAGGGGGGGGGGGGTCAGAGGGATGGGTCGCAGCGCCACCGGGGGAGGGTGGAGACAGGGGGGGAGACTCAACCACCCTGACCGGGGACCTCCTTGACCGCTTGCGTGGTGGTGTAACTGTGGGGCTCAGGGACAGAGCGGCCATGAAGGTGTCCTTGGGGGAGATGTGGCCAGGAGAGCTGAGGGGAGGGGATTTGGAGGGAGTGGACTGGGTGGAATGCGGACTCCCACTATGGCTGCGTGTCACACGTTTGCCCCCCGACCCAGTGGGTGTGCCTACCTCACCCTGTGTGTGCGTGTCAGGAGGAGTGCGGTGGACCTTCCCTGCTGGTGTGGTGCCCGTGTCCGTTGATGTGGGTGCATGCCGACGTCTGGGTGTACGTGTGACAGGCATGGGAGTGGGAAGTGTGGATGGGGCAGGGGTAGGTGGGGGGAGGTCGCGCTGCAGGAGACCCACTGCTGCAGTCAGTGTGGAGTCGATGGACCTCAGCAAGTTGCGTTGGTCAGCCTGCGATGAATGAATGCCCTCCAAGAAAGCCTCGATGTTGGTGAGGGTTTTGCCGTGGGCATGGAGGACATTAAGGATCGCAGCCTGACCAACCTGCAGTTGCCGCTGGATGTCCACAGACTCTGCATTGGCGGCAGCAGTGGAGACAGGGGCAGGGGGTGCGGTGCCTGGCAGGAAGGAGACATGCTGTGACCGGGCACGCTGGGAAGGGACACGAGCAAGTGGGAGGCGGCTGGTGGAAACTGAGGGGGCGGTGCGAGGTGTTGTTCCGCTGTCAGCTGCTGGTGCAGCCTCCGCCCACTCGGAGACATCGTCCCCGGACCTGTCAGCTTCGTAGTCTGATGTGCCAGTCGACAGGTCCTCGGCCACACTCTCCTCCGCCTCTGTACCACTCGATGTGCCAGACCCGATGTCACGGCTGGCACTGGTGCTCGGTCCCTCCGCCTGGTCTGTGTCCATGTCTCCCTCTGTGTCCCCCGACGATGCTGTGGGCAGGGTGGAGAGACAGAAATAATCAGACATCTGTACACATCTGTCACATGAGTCCAATCCACATAGGTAACATTGCATGGCCTGAAAAGGAAGATCCCTAACATCTACTGAACAGGGTACCGATGTAGGGCATGAAACACACAGTTGGTTGAGCCACCATGCCACTGAAATACCATGGAGAGCATGAGACAATAGCTAAACACAGGAAAAGGAGTCTGACATAGCACCCAGGCCCTGGGGACAATCCAGCACTGCATCTGCACCACACAGCGTTGGCGAAAATACCGATGACCAGGGACCATATCCATGAACTTGAGACACATGCTGCATAGGTAATGCTGAAAACATGCACAACATGACTCTGTCACTGCACATTGCGTGTGTGTCCAGACACATCACACACTGCCCAGACCCAGCAAGTGGTAATCAGGATTTAACACATAGGCATTGCCCGCCCCAACAAGACCCTACACGAGGCAAATTGTTGAGACACAGGTGGCACCAACATCTCATAGTCTGGGTGATACACACAGGGGAAGGCAAAAAGCGAGATTGAACGCCAAACAGCCAAGGTGCGCCTGTACAAATAATGTGGTACCAGTGCCCATCCTCAGATGAGTATAGCAAGACACACAGGCACTGGCAACTGTGAGTATGAAGAAGGACAATCAGGTCAGGCTGCACAGTGGACACCTGTACAAAATAGCACGTCTATATACATGGTGACAGGGGACAATGGCAGAGAGCACAACTTACGCTGTAGACACTGACAGTGGCCACGTTTATGATGACACATACACCACTGAGGAAAAGGTGCCCCAGGGGACAGTAGTGGGCACGCAACTACATGCTACTGAATGGTAATGACTGCAACACACGTCACCATCCCTGCACTATGTGTATCGCACACTCATGCACATCATGTCACAGGCCACTACATGGGACATGCGCGCTGTAAGGCATGACCCATGAGAGACCAACTCCCATGTCTGGAGTCAGCATCAGTGCCAACTGATATGGAACCCACATGCAGTGAACTTGACAGTGCACAGGCAATGTCCCACAACCTGTTACACACCACCCCCACACATGATGCTACAGACATTGTTCCCGTGGACAAAGCGCCAGCCTACATTACCCTGTGGAGGAGTGACTACACACAGACCAGGGAACACATTGCAAGGAGGGGAAGGGTGGCAGGGGCACAGCGCTATACTGGGGCAAACAGGATCTGCACAGCACCTTTAAACCCTGCCAGTGAATTCATGCTACTGTGCCCTTACAAATGCCGGTGACACACAACAAACACACATGTACCTACCCCCTTCCGGCTGCTGCATCGCCTGTAAGCGCCTCTCCAGGTCTGGAAAGACCACCGGCAGCACACGCCTGTGGAGGTGGCTCAGACGGCGGCGGCCGCGGTTCTTGTGGCTCTCAGGTGAGTCCCCCAGCAGGAGCCGTGCAATCCTCCGCGTCCAGCACCGGATATCCTGCCAGCGTTTCCTCACCTGGGGCAGGCTCCGCCTCCGACCATCCACACGCCTCACGGCACTGACGGCGGTCAGCCAGATCTGCTCCTTGGCAGTGGCGCCTACCTGTGAGGAAGAACAAGTGACACCACATCAATACACCAGCCACATGTCACAGAGAGACATATGGGTACAAATTAGCTGGTTACAACAAGGCATGTCATGCAGCCAACGCATTGCACCTTTGTCATAGGGACATCATCCCCTGGTGAGGGGAAAAAGCACTACGTGCCACAGTGGGTACACAGGTGGAATGATGGCAATGTCACAATCAATGATCAAGGCTCACACTGTGCATCACACCCACCCCTCCTGTCTCAGGGCACTGCTGTTAGTGATAGGCACACACCCCTCCTGTCTCAGGCCACTGCTGGGAGCACACTGTACCCACCCCTCCTGTCTCAGGGCACTGCTGGGAGCACTCTGTACCCACCCCTCCTGTCTCAGGGCACTGCTGTTAGTGATAGGCACACACCCCTCCTGTCTCAGGGCACTGCTGGGAGCACACTGTACCCACCCCTCCTGTCTCAGGGCACTGCTGGGAGCACTCTGTACCCACCCCTCCTGTCTCAGGGCACTGCTGTGAGTGATAGGCCCCCACCCCTCCTGTCTCAGGGCACTGCTGGGAGACATCAGGCACCCCCCCCCCTGGGACCCCCCCGACAGTACATGGCATGTGTGTTACACCTGGACGCAATGGCAGAAGTCACAGTCACAACATAGGGACAGTCTGTGGCAGTGGCCTATGCACTCACCTGATACCCTGGTCGCCCATACAGCATGGGGTACTGTGGGAGGATCACATCCAGCAGAGCCATGTTCTCCTCCAGGGTGAATGGCTGTGTCCTCTCCACAGCCCTTGACATGGTTCCAGGGAATCAGTAGCAGCAGCTGGGTCGACGAATGCAAAGATGTGCAGGCAAGTGCTCCCTCATGGGACCTGGCTGCCTTATATGTGCCCTTCTGCCCAGTCTCATGCACAGGAGTACAGAGAGATTGGTCACTCACATTTGCATCCTATGTTTCCACCAATCCCTACAAACCAAGCAGTCTGTGTGTTCTCTATCGGTTTCATTCTCCTGCATGATGTCAGCCCCACAAACACATTGCAACAAAGTAGACAAATTCCAACTGACTTCTGCTGTGCACCTTCCAGAACAATTTCGAATTTTGAACTTGGTCTCCATGACAACCAGCATGCATGTAGGCCTTAATACTTGTCCCCTATGTAATTTGGAGCATCACACACAGGTACGGTGCGTGTGGGGGCCCTAGGGCACCCCAAATGCATGGCAACGGCCCGTACATGCATGCCTACCCTCTCCATCACTATGGGTCTGCACGCGTATGCGTACCCATAGTGGTACGGACCGTACACTCGCATCTACGCTCACTATCACTATGGGTCTGCACGCGTATGCGTACCCGTAGTGGTACGGACCGTACACTCGCATCTACGCTCACTATCACTATGGGTCTGCACGCGTATGCGTACCCGTAGTGTTACGGACCGTACACTCGCATCTACGCTCACTATCACTATGGGTCTGCACGCGTATGCGTACCCGTAGTGGTACGGACCGTACACTCGCATCTACGCTCTCCATCACTATGGGTCTGCACGCGTATGCGTACTCGTAGTGATAGTGAGCGTAGATGCGAGTGTACGGTCCGTACCACTACGGGTACGCATACGCGTGCAGACCCATAGTGATAGTGAGCGTAGATGCGAGTGTACGGTCCGTACCACTACGGGTACGCATACGCGTGCAGACCCATAGTGATAGTGAGCGTAGATGCGAGTGTACGGTCCGTAACACTACGGGTACGCATACGCGTGCAGACCCATAGTGATAGTGAGCGTAGATGCGAGTGTACGGTCCGTAACACTACGGGTACGCATACGCGTGCAGACCCATAGTGATAGTGAGCGTAGATGCGAGTGTACGGTCCGTACCACTACGGGTACGCATACGCGTGCAGACCCATAGTGATAGTGAGCGTAGATGCGAGTGTACGGTCCGTAACACTACGGGTACGCATACGCGTGCAGACCCATAGTGATAGTGAGCGTAGATGCGAGTGTACGGTCCGTACCACTACGGGTACGCATACGCGTGCAGACCCATAGTGATAGGGCCGTACACTCGCATCTACGCTCTCTATCACTATGGGTCTGCACGCGTATGCGTACTCGTAGTGGTACGGACCGTACACTCACATTTACGCTCTCCATCACTATGGGTCTGCACGCGTATGCGTACCCGTAGTGACACGGACCGTACACTCGCATCTACGCTCGCCATCACGATGGGTACACATACGGCAGCACTCCCACAGTGATTTGGGAACATGCACAGGCCCTCTCAGCAGCAGTACGGCGGATTTTACACATCACTGTGGTGATAGGCGACACACATGTAGGAATAGGGCGGACATACTTGTCCATGGATGGACATACTTGTCCAGGAATGGACATCAAGGCATCGTCTGTGCATTACCACATGTGTGGGGCACAGGTGTCACAGGCTGTGATGTGGAACATGCCTCCTGAGTGGAGAAGGCACCAGATGTATGATGAGATGTGTACATGTGTACTGTGTGAGGGTGCAATGTGTGCCAGGCATGCCCTTGACTCCTTTGACATGTGTGCATGTGGGACTGCGCACTTGGGGTGAGCGTCACTGGCATGGCACCGACACCAACACACGGAAGTGTCCCATGATGCCAGGTACAGGGGTCATGACACATGACTTATCACTACCCACAGTGCACAATGTGACTATGCCATATATGTGTCCGGGATTTACATCAGGTTGATGTTGTAGCACCCTCAAAAGCTGCAGCCGTTGCAGCAACCAACATGTGGCTGTGTGTAGATTGTCATTGCACACTGTTCCCAACACCATGCCACATGTGTTCTCGGATGTGAGGTGCACATGTATGCAAGGGACACGGAGTAGCGTGACAAGGCCATGTCAGCAAACTCACAAGGAATGTGTGGTGAGTCATGACATGTGCACCTTCATGGCAAGGTGTGTGGGCTGGACTAGTGTAATGTCATGTGACCTGTGGCTCAAGTGTTCCGCTGCCAGTCTCTGCAATCGGCATCACACTTCTGCTGATGTGTGGGTGTATGTCACTCCTGTCTTGCGTCGGGCAGTGCACTTGCACTGGGACACAGCTATTTCCATGGCGTGGCATGGGGAGGTTCTCAATCACCGTGTGTAGCTGGGTCTTGGAAGGAGTGTCACCTTGCATCCATACGTGTCCTGGGCATGTAGCACATGCCTGACTCCCTATGTGGCATGTGTGTATTGCCAGATTTACATGTGCTCAGTAGACATGAGTTGTTCTCGTAGTGCACTCACTCTTCCTTGTCACTTCCAAATTACTGCAGAGCGCCTCCTGTTGCCCGAAGAATTCCAGACTTGGCCACCATGCAGGAGAATGACAGGATCCGGCTCTACCGCTTCACCCAACCGTTGATTCGGGAGCTGACGGCGAGACTGGCACCACACCTGCAACCGCAGCACAGGTATCCTACGGCACTGACACCCCAGCTGAAGGTAATGGCTGCCCTACATTTCCTTGCCACGGGTACCTTCCAAAATACCATAGCTCATGTTGGTGGCATGTCCCAGAGCATGTTCAGCGGTGTGCTGCATGATTTCTTGGAGGCCATGTTGATTCACCTGGATGACTTCATCAAGTTCCCAACCCCTGAACAGATGACTGAGGTCAAGCGTGGTTTCTATGCCCTGGGAGGGATGCCCCATGTCATTGGGTCCATAGATGGGACACATGTAGGTTTGGTACCACCACACGCACGGGAGGTGGCGTACCGCAATCGGAAGCACTACCACTCCATCAATGCCCTTGTGGTGTGTCTGTCCAACATGGTGATTTCACATGTCTGTGCTCGTTTCCCAGGATCAGCACACGATGCCTACATCATGAGGCGTAGCGGGATGCCTGATATGATGATGCAGCTGCGCAACGAACGAGCATGTGTTGTTGGTGGGTACAGTCTGTCTGTCCTGTATTCTGTTTGGCCGAGCAGCACTACCGCTTCGCCAGTTCTAACGATATCCATGTGCTTTCCATTTAGGGGACGCTGGCTATCCCAACATGCCTTGGCTGCTGACACCTCTCCGCAACCCCATCACGCCGGCCCAGCTCCGCTACAACACCGCCCATGGCCGGACAAGGCGAGTGATAGAGAGGACGTTTGGCATGCTGAAGAGCCGATTCCGGTGCCTCCACAAGACCGGCGGCGCACTCCCATATGCCCCGGCAAAGGTTTGCAAGATCTTCATGGTCTGCTGCATGCTGCACAACATGGCAGTTGAAAGAGCTGTGCCACTCATCCTGAATCAACATGACGAGGACCATCCACCCGTGGAGGACGAAGGGCTTGGCAATGGGGCAAGTGATGTGGAGGATGTGGAGCCGCAAGAGGACATCCGGACTCGGCTCATACGCGACTTCTTTGCTTAGTGGTGAGTACCAGTGTCTGAGTGTGCACGCCTTGGTCCCCGTGTGGCATGTGTTGTGATGTGTGTGTCCACCTGCATGTATGGCACGTGAGTCAGAGGTGTGTGTGGGTGTGTCACTGGAGTGATGGTGGCAGTGATGGTAGTATTTCCCCAGTCATAATTGTGACCTAGCATGTTGTCATCCATACATGTGTCGAGTCAATGCACATGCAAGTGGCTGTGCTTTTTGTGGCTGACTTCTTGTGTGTCTCTCTTCCCCAGGTACCTGCGCATGCCATCTGCTGGTTGCATTGTTGTGGCACTGCTATTCCTCATGGACATGGCATCGTGGGCTGACTCAGCGTTACAGGCACGGACACGTTTGGAAGTCTCCATGGGGTAAGGGATGCATCTGGGGTGTATTGGGTGTGGCAGTTGTTCACGATGTGTGCACACTGCCCAGGTCGGGGTTTGGTTCCTCTGCAGTCATGTGGCATCCCCATGGGACACGACATGCAGCTGGGTACACCAGAATAGATGGGCTGCCTGGTTGTCAGTCATCAGTGATGGGATGGTGGATTGTGATGATGGCATCAATGTGTGTGACACTGCCCTCGGACACATACGGTTGACATTGGCTTGACATGGCGTGGGACTTCCACATCAGCGGATCTATGGTGTATGGCAGGCTCTCCGTGTGCAGCTGTGGGTATTTAGCTGTTAGCCGACGCTTGTGTGCCAGTACCATGGCTATCACGCATTTGTGCTGCAGAAGGGGGGTGCCAGTGTTTGAGCCACATGTTACTCCACATGATGTGTTCATGTGTACTTCAAGTTGCCTCTGCAATCCCAAAAACATGACTATTAAAGGTGTCCCTATGCCTCCAAGGTGCCTCTGCTCAGTCAATGCTGGTGTGTTGGCACGGTGCATCCTGCATGTCTGGCATGGTATTCCCAGATTGTGGCTATGTGTCAATGTGTCGAGTGGCAAGATGCAAGCTGTGTGTGTGTGCTGAGACTGTGTATTGGGCATGATGTCCATGACTGTGTGGGTAGTGTGACATGTGCCATCCCCATGCATCCAACGTTGTCCAGGCCCCCATTCTCTGCATCCACCGGACTCAAGCTTGCAGGACATGGTTCTGCCACCTGTCTACACGTACCTGGGTGCCCCCCAGGACACGGGCCAGGTTCCCTGACCTCTGCGCATGACTGTTGCTGTACTCAATGTGTCTGTCAGCACGGTTGTTCGGCCACCCCCTCAGCTGGTTCTGCACATCACGGGTGTGTATGGTGCTCCATGTCTGTCTTGCCTAATAAACTGTGACCCATGTGTCCTGTGCCAGACTCAGGCCCCAGGGTGTGGATGGTTGAAGTGAACAGATGACTCAGGCATGTTTAGACTGTACAAGACACATGTTAGGTAATAATGCTACCAGCAGGCATCTACTCTTAATAGTGGTATTTATTAGGGGGGGGGGGGGACAAGGTGGGGGGCTTTCCGGGATTAGGGAATCCAAAGTTCAGTAGGGGAGTTGGTGTCCTTGCCATTGGAAATCCTCAGAGTCCATGCCACAGTCTTTGTCAACATTGGTCAGCCAGTGACCAGCAGGGCCATGTGGCAGAGAATGTCTCTTGATGCTGTGATGCTGTTGCTCCAGTGGGCCAGGTGCCAGGCCAGGTGTCCTGGGAGATGGTGATGTAGCAGCCACCCTCACGGTCCTTTCCGTGGACGACCCGGCTTCCTGCGGGGAACCTCAGCAGCAGGCCGTGACGACGTCTGGGATGCTCCGTCGGATGTTTCCTCCTCCTCCTCATGATCCCTCCCTGTGGGTGGTGATGTTCTCCGCCTTCTGGCACAGGGAGGGTCGGCCATGGTGTCGGCCATCCGACGGAGTTCAGCGTGAATCCCCTGGGACGCCGTCACTTGCTCAGCCTGTCTGTCCTCCATCCTCCGTTGGTGTAGCTGTAGACAGGCTATTAGCTCCGCATGTTGCTGGGCCTGCTGGACCTTGATCCCCTCGAGGACGGACACAACCTGGGCCATGCCCGTGGTGTCCTGCCGGTATGAGTCCAGGATGTTACGGACATGTGAAAATACCGGATCCCCAGCCAACTGGTCAGGCTCGCGCCTCCGCCGTCCTCCACTCCCACCACCCCTGCCCACTTGCGTCTGGCCTGCACTTGTGGGCACATCGGGTCTCCGGGACCCCTGAGGGGTGGCATTGGCGTTGTCGCCTGCCTCCTCCTGGGTGCCCGGGACACCGTGTCCCTCCTGGCGAGCCTGGCTGCATTGTGGTGTTGGGGCAGGGATCCTGGGTGTCTCCTGGGATGTGGCAGGAGTGGGGGTGGTGGTTGGCACGGTTGTACCTGACGCAGGTGCTGCAGGTGGTTGGACACCAGAGGGGCCAGGTCGGTCGGGGTCGTCCGCAGAGTGGTGAGAGTGGTCGCTGCCGGTGGGATCGGTCTCCTGCAGATCCGGGTCCTGTGAGTGTTCCCCCCCAGTGTTGGGGGGTGCAGCACGACGTTGACCTGTGTGTGAGAGAGAAAATGTTAATTTTGATCCATGCAACATCCATGTTTCATCCGTTACAAAGTTGGCACATTTCCTCTTGGAATTAGGATCTGTCTTGCATTCCACTCACAGTGCACTTGTGCATGTGTGTGTCCCTTGGGCACCAATTTGGCCCCTTTAACTATGTGTGGCACAGTCTTACTTGCTGCGTCAAGTGTGACTGCAGTCAGCAGTGGAGTGTGCATGTGTGCCGAGCTATGCATTTGCGCCTTCCTTGTAGCACTGTACATGTGCACATGGAGTGGATCCACACACTCATATGATGCAGGTGGCTGTCCTTGTGCTCGTGTACAGGTTGTGACATGGCCCTGCGTTTTGCCATGATGAAGAGGGGGGGTTCTGGCACTGGCCACCCTTGTCTACATGCACGCAGTCCACCTGCTGACGAGCAGACATTCCCACACACCACAGGACTGATTTGCTCTCCCTGTGTCTCCCTCCTTCTCTGTCCCCCTCTCCCTCCCTCTCTGTCCCCCTCTCCCTCCCTCTGTGTCCCCCTCTCCCTCCCTCTGTGTCCCCCTCTCCCTCCCTCTCTGTCCCCCTCTCCTTCCCTCTGTGTGTCAGCCTCCTCCCTCTGTCCATCTTCCTGTGTCTCCCTCCCTCTGTGTCCCCCTCTCCCTCCCTCTGTGTGTCAGCCTCCTCCCTCTGTCCATCTTCCTGTGTCTCCCTCCCTCTGTGTCCCCCTCTCCCTCCCTCTGTGTGTCAGCCTCCTCCCTCTGTCCATCTTCCTGTGTCTCCCTCCCTCTCTGTCCCCCTCTCCCTCCCTCTCTGTCCCCCTCTCCCTCCCTCTGTGTGTCAGCCTCCTCCCTCTGTCCGTCTCCCTCCCTCTCAGTCCCCCTCTCCCTCCCTCTGTGTCCCCCTCTCCCTCCCTCTCTGTCCCCCTCTCCCTCCCTCTGTGTGTCAGCCTCCTCCCTCTGTCCGTCTCCCTCCCTCTCAGTCCCCCTCTCCCTCCCTCTGTGTCCCCCTCTCCCTCCCTCCGTGTGTCACCCTCTGTCACCTTGGCCCAGCTTCCTGGGCACACACTGTTAGCAGATCTTTGAGTGGCCCTTGGCCTGTTGATGTGAGTTTGTTTCTGATCTCCAGGCACCCATTTTGTCTGCTGTGTGTCTGTGCGCTGCTGCTGTGGTGGTGTGTGCTGCCACTCTTTCACACTGTTGGCTGTTCATTAGCTGCTGGCATGTGCAAAACAGTGCCTTCACCCCCATGTGTTGATGCAAGGCATCCGCCATTTGCTGGCAAGTCATTCCTGTGTTGGGACACAGTGTTTGTCTGGCTGTGACCTAGGCCATATGGGCAGAGGGCATTGTTGTCTGCTTTGGAGTCGCACTATGTGATTCTTGGTGCCCAGCCTCCCGCCATCCGGGTTACCGTGTCATGTGTTGTTGTCTTCTGTGGCCTGTGACTTGACATTGTCCAGCTGGGTGCATGGGGCATGGTGGCAGCAGTGGCATGTGCCTGCTCATGGAGTGTGGTTGAGTAATGCGATGGCTTGTGGTGGTTGCGTGCCTGTTATTAATTTTGGTTGTGGTTGCAGTTCCCCCCATGTGAGGTGCGTTGTTTGTGTACTCACCCGGGTCTCGGAGTCCTTCTACTCCTTCAACTGCCTCCACCGGCAGTATGGCCATCACCCTCTCCTCCCAGGGATGGTACTGTACGGGTCTGCGGGAGGGCCCTCCTCCGGTGGCGTTGGCCTGGTCGTGTTCCTCCTGTCTCTTGGCTCTGACCCTCCTCCGCAGATCGTACCACCTGTTCTGGCAATCCTGCTTGGTCCTCCTGGTGTCCGCAACAGCATTCACAGCATCGACGATGGTCTGCCACATGGCTGTTTTGGCTGCCTGGCTGGTGCTTCTGACCAATGTTCCAAAGATCTGTGGCTCGACTCTGAGGATTTGATCAACAAGGACCTCCAACTCTCGGTGACTGAACTTTGGATTCTTGGTAGTGGGCATGGTGAGGGGTGTGGGTGGGGATGGTGTGGGTGTGGGGGGTGTGTGGATGTTGGGGGGGGTGTGGATGGTTGTGTGTGTGTGTGAATGTGATGAGAGGGTGTTTGTGAGGGTGGTCGTGTGAAGGTGTGCAAGTGTAAGATGTGGTGTCGCTTGTAGTCTGGTTCTGTGGTGTCTGGCAGCAGTGGGTCTGTTGCAAAGGCTCATGGTTTGTGTGTGTGGGCCCTTTTTATTGGTCCATGGGTGGGTGTGGCAGTGTTTGAATTTTGGGTGGGTGTGTTATAAGGAGTGGTGGTGTATTGGGCCTCTGTTTGTTTTTGACAGTTGCAGGTCAGTGATTGTGTTATTTTAGTGGTTGTTGGCCATGTTTAGTGGCTGTGTGCCTTTCGAATGGTGTATTGTTGAGTTGTTTTGTTTTGTCCTTGTTGTGTACGTGCGTTTTGAGCGTGTGTACGGTGTGTACATGGGCCATTTGGTTGTACGATTTGGTCCTTGTGTGTGGCTTTGTACGACTCGTACATGCGGTTGTGATGTTGGGGCATGGGGTGCGCTCCGTACTTAGGAGGTTGTGTTGGGGGTGCGCCAGGAACGTACTGGGGTGGGGGTACGACTGGAACGTACTGGGGTGTACATAGACGGTGGTACGACACGTACAGGGGTGGGGGGGTGTACATAGACGGTGGTACGACACGTACAGGGGTGGGGGGGTGTACATTGACGGTGGTACGACACGTACTGGGGTGGGGGTACGACTGGAACTTACTGGGGTGTACATAGACGGTGGTACGACACGTACAGGGGTGGGGGGGTGTACATAGACGGTGTTACGACACGTACAGGGGTGGGGGGGTGTACATTGACGGTGGTACGACACGTACTGGGGTGGGGGTATGACTGGAACGTACTGGGGTGTACATAGACGGTGGTACGACACGTACAGGGGTGGGGGGGTGTACATAGACGGTGGTACGACACGTACAGGGGTGGGGGGGTGTACATTGACGGTGGTACGACACGTACTGGGGTGGGGGTACGACTGGAACGTACTGGGGTGTACATAGACGGTGGTACGACATGTACAGGGGTGGGGGGGTGTACATTGACGGTGGTACGACACGTACAGGGGTGGGGGGGTGTACATAGACGGTGGTACGACACGTACTGGGGTGGGGGTACGACTGGAACGTACTGGGGTGTACATAGACGGTGGTACGACACGTACAGGGGTGGGGGGGTGTACATTGACGGTGGTACGACACGTACTGGGGTGGGGGTACGACTGGAACGTACTGGGGTGTACATAGACGGTGGTACGACACGTACAGGGGTGGGGGGGTGTACATTGACGGTGGTACGACACGTACAGGGGTGGGGGGGTGTACATTGACGGTGGTACAACACGTACAGGGGTGGGGGGGTGTACATTGACGGTGGTACGACACGTACTGGGGTGGGGGTACGACTGGAACGTACTGGGGTGTAGGTAGACGGGGCTATGACACGTACTGGGGTGGGGGTGTGGCTCGAACGTACTGGGGTGTAGGTACACGGGGGGTACGACACGTACTGGGGTGGGGGTACGACTGGAACGTACTGGGGTGTAGGTAGACGGGGCTGTGACACGTACTGGGGTGGGGGTGTGGCTCGAACGTACTGGGGTGTAGGTACACGGGGGGTACGACACGTACTGGGGTGTACATAGACGGGTGGGGGTATACATATACGGGGGGTACGTGTCGGACGTACGGGGGCTGGGGGGAGTGTTGGGCGCGTATGCAGGCACATGTCTCCATGGTTGCTATAGGTGTTCGGTGCGGATGGTGTTTTTTCCATACGGTTGTAGGCTCGGACGCACGGGATGGATCGTGATTCCTCGGTCGGACTTGGATTTTTACGTTTGTAAGGTAAATCGTCCGAGGACGTGTCGGACACATTTTCCGACCCGAGGACGTGTGGGGAATGATTCCCGGTGCGGTTCGTATGGACTTTTTACCATGCGAATCGTGATTGCCAGTTCGTACGGCACTTGTACGATTCGTACGGTAAAAAGACCCGATACGAGTCGCACGGGGGAATTTTTTACCGGATCGTGATCGGCACCTAGGTCTTTTCATAAAAAATGCATCTTTGCCTACACAGAGAGAAACATCTTTTTGTAAATGCTGACATTGGGCAACATGCTTTTTCTTTACCAGTTTGCTGTCTCACTTTACTATATCAAGCATTTAACCTTCTGTTGTTCTACAAGGTATGCTTAGGGGTGACTTAGCTAATTCATAAAAGCATGTTTTTCGACATGACACAGCACTTTTCTTTTACATTTGCTGAGGAAGTGCTTTCAATTTGCAGCCAGTCAGCATACAGTGGTTTTACTTAGAGCCATATAGTTTGCTCTTACATGGGGATGATGGAAAAATATACTGCAGCCCATATATAACATATAAAATCAGCTAGACTAGTGCAGTTACTGTGCCGTGGCTTTACTAACAAGCATTGGCATAGCCAATAGGTCTCACCTTTGGGACCTTATAAGTGTTTAGCCATGCAACAGTTGCATAACTAAATACTTATAAGTTCCCAAAAGCGAGACCTGTTGGCTATGCCAAGCGGCCGTGCGGCCGCCATAGTGATCGTGATCACGATCAAACATCAAAGCGGCCGTGGGGCCGCGAAAGTGAAAGTAAATGCGGTAAAAGCGGCGCGCGCGCCCGCGCACATGCAATGTAGCTCTAGGCTGGCCTGGTGGCACTTTTTGGAGCCCTCTCAATAAGTCTTTCCAGACCAGCGCATGCGCTGGGTCAGGCGAGACCTAAAAGGGAGGGAGGGAGAGAAGTCGTGGAGGAGGCAAAATGAGCAGCCGAGCTACTCCCCCTTCCCCCTTCCCCTCACACCACCCCTCCCACTCCTCCTACTGAAGAAATACATCAAGAGGTGTGGATTGACTGGGAATTAGCTAGGGTTGTTCTTAGTCTTTCATCATCCAGTTTCTACCACCTGATTCACTTTCAGACAGCTACATCACTTTACAGTGCTTCCCCGTCCAAAAGCATCATTATGAAATAAAGGAGAAGTGCGCCATCAAAATGTCAGACACTATTTGGATATTTTTCACCTAAGAAAAAAAGGACCCAGATGGAGTTTAGAAGTTTTCCTATTTTAAGAAATAATCCGCATAGCGCATGGCTCGTTTATTTATCCTTATTTTCGCACTACCTTATATATAACAGAGAATTAAAATTATCTAAACTCTCAGTCAGACCAGGGCCATGATTCCAGTGTTTTAAAAGACCCCTAGAATGCCTCAACAGATTTTCAGAACTTATATCTAACTTTTAACGCCAGGGGTGGTACTGCACAATCTGATTCTGTGAACATTGATTACATTTCAAATTTTAATCCACATTACACAATTCAATCTGCTCCTTTCTGAATCGCTCATTTGCATTAATGTGTTTATCATTTTTCTGTTGAAAAGCCAACTCAATTTTCAAATATTTGAACAAGCTAAGATTTTGAGAACTAAACAGGAACAAATTTAATCTGCGTGGTATTAGAATCACACAAGTAAGTAAAGCGCAGCTGGTAAATTAAGGGATATTTTTGAAAATCCCATTCCGCTGTCATTTTAATTCCGTTGCCTTTCATGAAGCTCATCGCTGCCAAGTAAATTAGCGAGAGATCTACTCTAAATGTTCTTAAAAATAAAGGAACATCTTTAATTTCCCTTTGTGTACTGTGTTTGGTTAAAACACAGTGATGGATGAAGCTGAAAGCGTTAATTAGGACTACAAAAGAAAACTCTGTTGCATGACATGAGCAAACTCTGCAGGCAAATGAATTGCATATCTGCCAGTCGAAAATATATTCGTTTCCAAATTCCAGCTGACAAACTGACAGATATTACTGTTCTGCTTCGGAGAAGATTGGTAGCTCATTTTGTTGAAGATCAAACATTTCACAAATACACAGAGAGATCTTACAGGTATTACAATGCGATCTCTGGCTCCACAGAAGTGTTCAACAAAACCAATCACAACAATGGTAGAGTTTCCAAGGGCCTTATTATGACTTCAGTGATCCATCGGACTGTTGTAGCCACAGTGGCGATGAGGGCACTGGGGGTCCGACCATCCCATTACAACTCGGACCATCGGAACTCATTGGCATCGCTGCAACCACCAGGGATCAGAGATCCCTGGCAGTTGCGGCGGTGCCAATGAGGTCCCCGGTGGTGTTGAGGCAGACTTGAGGCTGCAATATGCTTGGCAGGGCTGCTGCAGCCCTGCCAAGCGGGAGACACCAGTTACATTGCGGTCTTCACACCGCGATACGTTTACAACGCAGGCATTACAACGCAAGTTGTTACAACGACTTGCGCTGGATGGCGCTATACACTAAGGAATAGTATGATTTACTATTCCAACACCTTCCCTACTGTTACGTAGGCTGGAGTTGGAATAGTAAATCATACTATTCCTAAGTCCAGCGCCCTCCAGTGCAAGTTGTTGTAATGACTTGCCTTGTCATGCCTGCATTGTAAACGTATCGCGGTTTGAAGACTGCGATGTAACATCATATATTCCCGCCAAGCATATTACAAGTTTCTTCAGTGCCACACTTGTCATGGCGGTGCAACTGCCATGAAAAGTGTCGCGGTGAGGAAACAAAGTGGTCCCTACAGGGCTCCCATGTGCCCCTGCACCATGGGGTGCATGCAGCGGGGCACACGTTGTACCCCCCTGTCTGCATGCACCCCAAGTTCCTGCATGGCATGGTCTTTACAGTCCATGCCCTGCCGGTACTACCTATGATGCTCTCATTGAGGTGCCTTTTTCAAAGGCACCACCGTAGGACCGTCAAAGAACTGCCCACCAGAGACTTTAAAAGTTGTCATCTGGCCGGCGTTTTTTATGACCATGGAGGTCTCGGAGTGGGGCAGTGGCATGGAGGCCCCACTCCGAGACTGCCAAAGTCATAATTAGGCCCTTAATCTGCTATCAGCAACATACATTGTGTAGATATGTGGAATTTAGTAACAGGTTAGGGACTTTCATTGTTTATGTTAAACATCAATAGTGTTGAAGAGAAGCCTCAAAAGTTTAACAATGTAAATCTCTGGTAAAGATCGCAAGAAGTCAATCAGTTGAATGAACAGTAAAGGTAATTTAGTAGAAAACTGGTTTGTTTGTGGGACCATCATCACAAGTCAGTAGAGGTGTAATGATAGTTTATTTAAGTTGAAATAAAGACCTGGGGGCCTATTAGGCTGGCAGGCAGATCGCCACCGCCCGTATGGCGTGACGATCCGCCTGCCATTTCCGTCCGCCCGCCTAAAATTTCCCCCTGCCATACAACGATGGCGGTGGGGACGCAGGCGGACGGAAAGACCGTCCGCCAGTTTTCCGCCGGTAAGCAAGCCACCCGATTGCCCAACGGGCGGAAAAGACCTGCAATATGGTGGCAGTGCCTTCCAGGCACCGCCATCCATAATACAATGATGGTGGTCTCATGCCTTTCCGCCATGGAAAGGCATGCGGAGAATGCCTTTCAGACCCCCAGGGGGTTGGGGGCGGCGGGTGGCTGCACTTGGCGGATACCCATGGTACCCTCCGACATTTGCATGCACAAGGTGGCAAGCACCACACGGTGCCTGTCACGCTGTGCATGCAAATGCACAACATGCCCTTTTAACATCGTGGAGGGTGCTGAATACAGCACCGCCCGCCACAATGTTCAATTTACAGGATGCGACAGCCATGGTGGCGGTCTCATCCTAATTGGCACAGCAGGACCGCCGCACCACTGGCGGCTGGTCCCAGCCCCACTATGGTGCTAACTTTAAATTAATATCATATTAAGTGTATGGCATTGCATTCCTCCATGTATTCATTACTTGATTTCGACTATAGTTTGGTTATTTAGTATGGTCTTCAGATTCATTTCTGTGTATAACCTCTTTCCATATACATTGTGCTGTAGACCGAGGACATGGCCGTCAGTAACACTCTGGGCCCTCACACTCTTTTATATCAGTGACCATTATGAACTGCCTGAGGCCACAGCAACCAGGCTTTAAGGACAGAACATGTCTGATGTCCACTCCTTGTTCCATTTACTCGTATTCTCAGAACTCAGTCTGCATTGAATTTTGATATGTACATCTGGCTTTGAATGTGGGTGTGCCCCTCACTCATGCCTTCTGCCTGTTTTCGGTAGTCTCTGCACTCACTGCACACTGTCACTGGCAGGTAAACTGGGCTATGGGTGCAGGAAGTGACTGCGACCATTAGTTCCATGCAGGGGTGGCTCCTCCATTTGAGAGGAAAAGCGCTGTCCCACAAGTCCCAGAGCTGTAAAATAAAACGGTACTGAAGTTAATTTATTACCACTTTATTTTTCTGCAACCGACCCGTCCTGAACTAAGACTCAGAATGGGGCAGAGCCAGAACTGCCAAGTGGCAGCAGCCAGGAGCTGTGTGCATCAAAATGCGCATGTGTCTTTGGCCGGCCGTCTTTTGACGGTCAGCCAGACATGCGCATTTTGAAGTTCTCCAACGGTTAGAGAAAGTTCAAGCCTCCAGTTCTCTTGAGAGCGCTGAGAGAGGCACTCCAAAAACCTGGCACTGCTTTCATGCTGTGAGAGCAGTGCCAGGATTGGTTAGTGCAGTTTACTGGTCCCGCATTGGAGCCTGCCTGCTTGCTGGAGAAAACCTGAGAAAGACGACGTCACATCGCGTAGGAAGCTAAGTATTTTATTTATTTAATAGCTTTTTTTTGCATCCCGTGCCTACCACCCTCAGTACATGGCAGCCACCACTAGTTCCATGCATTCCCTATAGCCCGGGATGTTTTTGCACTTGACCGCCGGCCTAGCCATGACCCATACATGACCAGGAGATGCTGTTCAAGGG
This sequence comes from Triturus cristatus, assembly GCF_964204655.1. NCBI lineage: Eukaryota > Metazoa > Chordata > Amphibia > Caudata > Salamandridae > Triturus > Triturus cristatus. Next base: position 1,025,118,024 of record NC_140594.1, read on the forward strand.
CCACCATATTTGTTAAAATTTGAAATTTGCTTGGGAGTAAGTCAATTACCGAAATTAAGAACATAGTGGCAGAGGTGGGTCTCAGTCTTTTTGTACACTTAACACGTAAGTTGCTGTCCCAAATGTTTCACTTCAGTTATTGGAAAATAGAGTATCCATTAGACTTCAAAGTATGTGGTGAATTTTCAATTTGGTTTTTACACTTCCAGATTCGTTGCATAATGAGGTTGCTATTCCCTCTATAACTAAGCTATGCTTCGGTAAATGTACACTTCCCTTTGTGCAATGCTGTCATCTAAAAACATGCAAAACAATGTAGGTGATAAGCATAATGGAAGAAGATGAAGTAATTGACTTCATGAATGCGGTCAAACTAGATTTTTCTAACCAGAGTGAGAAACAAATACTTTCAGTGGAAAACTAATTGAACTACTTAGGGCCTTATTTAAAGTTTTGTGGTGAGGATACTAAGGGAGCTGCTTGTGCCTCATTAAAAGCTCTCCCCAGTCCCACTTATAGCATTCTGAGTCCTGTACATTTTGTAATTGAAAATACTTGGCTTGGCTTAGCCATTCGTCCCTGCAGTTTGAAATAATGAGCTTCTTTGTGCAAAAGGGTAAGCGAATCCTCAAACACTGAACGATATGTGTAATCCCGATTATATTCTAGAATGAAACATTTTCTATTCGGTGTTTTGCCAAAACGCAAATGAAACTGATTCAATGACGTTTTGGCTTTTAACTAAAATAGATGTAAGAAATGGTTGCTTGGCTGTAATGCCACAGCTTTACCAGGGATCTCTTCATTATCTTCATAAACAGTAAATATCTTTAACCATGTGCTAAATCTGGAAAAATATATTTTAAAGAGTGAACTTGTGCAGACGTAAATTGGCAGGTAGGAAGCCCAGGAGCTCTCAAACAGGTTGTTATTTGACAGGAGTAAAGCCTAGCAGTAGGCAGGCACAGATACAAGCAGCTATAACAGAGTCCACCAGGAGCAGGGGTTACCAGCAGCTCAGCCCAGGTCTAACAGACCACATGGAACCTCCAACATATAACATTCCAAGAGGTCATTGGAGTGCAGGAAGCCAATAATGACCTCAGGAGGCTTAACAAATGGGGCCATTCAAGGTCCTTTGTTTAAACTGTAATTACAGTTCTAAAACTGAAGACAATTGACTCGTTTAAAAAGCGACTCTCCTTTCTACATTGGAAAAATGCAGACATCTAGATTGACAGCAGGCGCATTAAAGAGCCTCCCTATATATTGAGCAGACTGCCTGCAGCAGCACCCACATGCACTGCATTAGCAGTCGGGTCATTTGGAAGAGAAGTAAGGATAGAGCCTCATGTACAAAGGGTTTGTGCCCCTTTGAACCCCTTCCCTTTACTCAAGGTTCGAAAAGTTTCAGGGACAAATGCAAGTGGTCCACAGGGCACTCTCCCAACGGTCAGTGAAGTTTTATTTTTTTTGTAAACATTTTTTTTAATGCGGCCACGTTTCCTTTAAAGAAAATTGGCTGCGTTTAAAAAAAGTTGTTCTATTTAAACACAATCACAGACTTGGTGGTCTGCTGACCTTAGCAGGTCAGATGCCTGTGAATGTGGCAATTACCGGGGATTGCCAATTGTGATCTGCCCAATGAATATTAATTACATGAGTCCTTCTGTGCCCCCTGCGGTTCGGAATTTCGTGAACCAACCATTTTGTACATAGTCGGTTCTCAAAGTTGGTGCACGATTTGCGAGCAGTTTTTGCCCAAATGCGATGCACGCAACGAAATTCGTTTTATTACTTTATATGTTAACTTACCTGTAAACCTCCGTAATCCGTAGTTTACTACCCCCCACCCTGCCCCTCCCCCTCCCCACATCACCGCCCTGCAGTTACTCCTACTACCGACCGCGGCTGAAGAGACGAGAGCTTCGTCACCTTTCTAACAGACCTTTTTCTCTAGCTATGCCTAGGTCCGGTCCTTGATGAAACTTGAGGGGGCTCCCCTGCAAAGTACATATAGACCCACCCACTCTCTGGACCAAGTCAGGAACTCCCAGGCCGGCGCCTGCCACCTGTGCAAAGTGCCAGAGGGGGCCCCCTGGAGCTCCCCCGGCCAGCAAAGAATTTTGAATCTGTGTCCACAAGGGCAATCATACGATAATTGTTAGGGGTTGCATATGTGCCTTTCTTACAGATTGGTTGAAAGATATAACCGCACCATGATTCTTGGATGGCCTCCCCTGAAAGACAAAAACTGAACAAAGTATGAAAGTGGTCACCCCAAAAATCACAGTCTTCTTTGAAAATAGCAGTTGGTAGCCCATTCAGATAAGGAACATCGTTGCCTCTGCTTTTCTCAATCCTCTTGAGGTTAAGGGTGTAATAAGCCAACCTTTAGCCATAGAAGAAGGGTTCATATCCTGCCTGTTGTATAAAGAAATGTATATGAGTAAATATTTCTGGAATTGCACCATGCACGATTTCTAATTCTATCAGAAGGTCTTCTAATAACTTTAAATTCCACCATTTTGCATAGCGCTGTGGTTAAGATATATTTGTAATAATTATATATGGTCCTGTAATGATTCCAAAGTTCCAGTTATGTATTATTATGCCAGATGTAAACGGTGAATTAATTGGTAGGTGGGTTAAGTTAAAGGTTTTGTCATGCGTCACATAAATCGATAAACCACCTTTCAGGTGTCCATTTTTCTTGTCTTTTTCTGTCTGAGTATAAGTTTCCACATACCCTCCTATTGGAAATCCTCCTCTTTCCAGGTCTCTTGGAGGCAATCAATGTCGAAACTCGTAAGATAGTTTCCTAACTCTGGATCTGAGTGGAGTTGTTTTTTATTCTTGCTAGGTTCCATGATATAACAGGCATGTACCAGGTTTCCTTATCAGAAAGATTCTCATCACATCAGTTTATGGTGTGTGGTTTCCATTCTAGGGGAGACTGCTGTGTTTGGTGCTTTGTTTTAAGGGTTATAGAGGAGTGAGTCTTCAAGCAATGTTGATCAATTTTATTTTGATTAAGAGTGGAAGATAACCAGTTCCAGTCTGCTGTTTGAAGATTGGGGGGGGGGTCGGCAAATCAACAGCTATGACCCTACCTTCTGATTAGTGATATTATTACTGAGTTTATTGGAGGATTATAGTTAATCGCATTCCTCAGAAATGTGGTGGGTTTCACCAGTCCCACCCTAATCTGTTAAATATCTTTCTCTAATAGATTTTATTTGTGATCCTCAGCTAATAGCACAGCAGGCCATCTATCAAAGTATGAGAAGATCATTTCAATTTTATAGATATAGATGCAGGATATTTTGCATTTTTGGAAGTTTGAGGTTGTAAAGATATATGCAGGTGAAATTGTGCTCCATCTGAATTAGGGAAAGTTGTCATATCGGGTAAGTGCCTACCTTCTTGTAGGTGAGTATGCCGTTGTTGTTTTGTGTTCTCTTGGTGTTTTCCTAAATATAGAAACATATTTGGTTTGTTTCTCTTAATTTCATAGCCTTCTCATTTTTCTTCCTATTCTTGTTTTGTTTTCTTATTGTCTGCTGTTTGCTTCTTCAGGAAATGGCAGCTTTCATATGAGAGTTTAATGCTAAACTTTTGTTTGAGAGTCTCAATGATTCAGAAAATTTGTAACTGGTACAGACTCAATGAGACTGAGCAATTCATTCCCACTGTTGCTTACGCGTTCCTGAATTTTGCTACACACAGCTTTGGAGAAACTGAGGGGTATATTCACAAGAACGTGTGATAACTACTGCATGAGAAGCTTAACGTAACTCTCAACATTGCAGCCCATCGCTGTAAAATAACCTTGTGTCAACGTGAAATTCACAACAAGGCGGTACCATGCGATAGTCTGCCGAAACTGCGGACATTGTCCGCGATACAACCACCTTGATGGAGATAAAAACACAAACCCGAACACCCAAAAACCTGCGATGGGCCAAAGCGCGATAAGGAAATCAGCAATAAGCAGCACCAGGCCTGCTACATACACCTGGCATGCGGGAAAAATCACCATAAAAGTAGGAAAAAAAACATCCATATACAAACTGACCAACACCCAAGCACCATGGAGGCAGCCGGAGCAGGCGCAGAGGACGAGCTCAACCCCACAAGCACCCCGGACAACCAGCCCTGGACCTCGGGGACAGGGAAGGGCAAGGACAAGAAGAAGAGGAAGATGAAGTTCAGTCCGCAGGCGAACAGGATCATAGTCACGGAGGTGATGAAACACCACCAACAACTGTTCGTGACCTCCAACGTGTCATTGGGCACCAAAACGGGAATATGGTGGGACATCGCGGACAAGGTGAATGCCGTCGGAGAGCACAAGAGGACAATGGACGAGGTCAAGAGGCGATGGAATGACATCAAGCGGAAGACCAAGGAGAAACTCGCAGCCAACCAGAAGGCAGCTATGCAGACTGGAGGTGGGGGCCCAGCGCCACAGCTCGTGCTGGATGACATGGAGAAGCTGGTGTCGACAGTCATCAGTGTGGATACTGTGGCCGGAGTCGGGGGACCGGACACTGCTTGACAGGACACAACACAACCGCAAGAGGGTGAGTGACCACCAGGTACTGGGGGGACAGGTGGAGATTGCCACAATGGCACACATGCACAATCAAGCAGAGCACAGTGCACACCCTCAATGACTCTGGGTCATCGCCCAGATCCATAGACTGTCACAATGTACAATGCCATGCTGTCTGAATGTCAACATGTCCCATGTGGCTACATACATGTGGACACATTGCAATACACCATCTCCCCTTCACATTGCAGGGCCACTGTCAACACCCTCTGCAGAGCAGTCCCAGATACTCTTCACTGATGACGAGGAGGACAAACCCAGCATCGACACCCAAGCCCTCCTAGACATCATTGACATCATCCGCGACTCACCTCCAGGATCAGGGCTGACCAGCTGCATTGAGGAGACCCCACCCACCACTCAAACCACCCAGCGGGAGGCACCCACAGCCCGGCAGTCTCCTAAGACCCCCAGGAACAACACACGGCCTTCCAACGCCGTGTGCTGGAGGCCCAGAGTGAGACAGCTGAGCAGGTGCGGGTGGGGTTCGACCTCATGGCCACCAAACTGGACGCCATCCATGGCTGTCTAGGCCCGCTCCATGGTCTCCAATGAGCCCTGACTGACATCGCTGGAGTCCTGACACGGAGAGAAGAACACCTGTCCGCTCAGAGGGGCACCAGCGATACCAGCCGTGAGCTAGCACACATGCGGAGTCTCATGGAGGACATGGTGCGGATGGAGGCGGAAAGGATGGCAGCCACCGCTGCACATCAGTGAAATGTAGCTGGGATCTACCATGCCCTGCAGACCATCATCATGGCATTGCTGCCACAAGGTGTGGCGCTGATGAATGCTGCTGCCCCCAACCCATCCACATCTCCGCCCCCTGGTGTGTCAGTGCCTCACAGTGCATCAGGCATATCCCCTCGACCCCCGGATATATCAGTGGCACACAGTGACGCAGCCGGTACTGCAACACCCACAGGTGGGGCAGAGCACACATCTGGGGACTAGGGCGTGGATGGGTTTGTGATCAGGAAGCACTAGCATTCATCTCCGCCACCTGGCCTGTTTCTGCTTGGTGCCGCACATGGCCTCATGACCTTCCACTGACCCCAGATACACTTCGATGCACTCACCTTGGACATCGACATGGACTGCCATATCCTGTCAGATGACCAATGACACGGCGACCAGACTGCGGACTGTACCCTTCCTCTTCCGCAGGACTTGTCATCCCCGGATGGACTCTGGGTGGCCCTCCACGGGCCCATATTATGTAGTGTGCTCGGCATTGCCCTGTACCGCTCCAGCCGCAGAACTGCACTGGATGTGCAATAAACATCCAGTGACACACTGCTGTGTCATGTCTGTCATCATTCATGTATGAATGTGTAGATGAATGTAGGGACAGTGATTTCCCTTGCATCAATGATGCTCATCCTGTGGGATGCCAGTCTGAGGGTGCTATATTGCATATTGTGTACCAGGTCCCATGAACACTACAACAGAGACATACGCATCAGTCACTTCCAAGTCCGGACATGGACTGAACCACGCCCAGAGCCCATGAGTCATTGTTGCAAGCCCTGCGCTGGTCCGGCGTACGGCAGGCCAGACCACTCTGCTAACACTCCGAGGGGGGCCCTCATTGCTACCCGTCGCAGGCGTACTCGCTGGTGGTGTGCAGGTCACTGATCTAGTTGTCAGTATGTCACAGCCACTCCCTGAGGGCAGGTTTGCATGCAAACCACACCCATCCGGCAGAGGCGTCACAGGCCATGTGACTCTGCCAACATAAGGGGCCGACAAAGTCACATTTCCCTCTGCCGGTGGTGACTGGATGATGGACGCTCCATGCTTCCCTATCATAAAGGGCCCATGAGTAATTGCGCACAGGGTTAGTGGCACCCGAGGCCTTGCAGCCATCACAGGCCTACCACCACGTGGCGCTGACTGAGGTTGCACAGGGTTAATGGCACCCAGAGCATTGCGGCCGGCACAGGCACCCCGCCACGGGATGGTGACTTTGGGTGCACTGAGTCAGTGGCACCTTAAACTGCTGAGTGGGTGTGCAGCCTGCGATGATGCCCCACCCCGGCGGTCCGGACAGCTCAGGTTTTTTGTGTGCCCTGCTGGATCGCAATGTAGGCCAGAGCCCTCTCTTCTTGTCTCTCTCTCTCTCTCTCTCTCTCTCTCTCTCTCTCTCTCTCTCTCTCCCCCTCTCTTCTTCTTCTCTCTTTCTCTCTCCCTCTCTTCTTCTCTCTCTCTCTCTCTCTCTCTCTCTCCCCTCTCTTCTTATCTCTCTCTCTCTCTCTTCCTCTCTCTCTCTGTCCTTTGATGTGCACAGGACACAAATTCTCATCATGATTTTTGTCTTGCAGGCTGTGACCTACAAATTGTCCCGAGGGGAGCAGCCATGTGTCTTCATTTCATTCCAGTGTTCCTTTTAATAAAGTTTAATTTGTTGCTTCGAAAGTGAATGTTTGATGCTCATTTCTGTGATGACACATGCATGTCTCCAGTTGTGATTGTGCGACATCAAGTGGATTATTTTGTACATGTTTAGGTGTAGCTGATGTGGCATGTCTTTGGTCGGTGGGCCAGGAAGGGGGGTCCCGGGGGTAGTGGCAGAGGGTGTTGTTGCCCTTTCAGCCCTCTGGGCTGCATGTTCAGTCACCCGAGTTCATATGTTGTTCCTCAGGTGTGGTAGTGGGCTGTGCTCCCTTTTGTGGTGCAGGCTGCGGTCCGACTTTGCACCAGGTCAGAGCAGGTGTTTTTTTCCTGCTGCTAACACGCCTTATCGCCTGTTTTGTGTTCTTATCGCAGTTCTGTTTGGTCGTTGTGAATATTGTGGAGTGGTGTTGTCGCGGGTTTTGGCACGGGAACGCATACTCTGCATCTCATTAGCGATAGTTGCGGGGGTCATCTGTGGCAATATTTTTTGTGGTTGCTATCGCAGGGAAACTGGTGGTATCAGCTGTTAGCACCAGCTTGTGAACAATAATTTTATTGCCACTTTGGTTGCGATAAAATGCCGTTAACTCGGCGATAGGTCCTTGTGAATATCCCGCTGGGGCTCAGATGGAGTTGGTTGAAAAGGTGTTTGTTGTAGCAGTCCTGTGTGCCCTGTAGATGGAAGAGGCCTTGGATTGTTGTTAGGTGTAATAGAGAGGAAATGGGCCTTAATGGAATTTACTTCGTCAACTAGAATGGAAACAATTGTAGGGAATTTCTGCAGTTTTTCTACATTGGAGCTGCAGGCACAGTTCTGATTCTGATTCATGTTGAGAGTAGGTGAATGTTTTGTGGACTGGCTGAGTAATTCATTTATTATCAGGTGCATATTCTCAAAGCGTGAGTCAATGGCAGCAGCATATTGAGGTAGAGACTCCAGCAAAGACATTTATATATAGAACTTATTTGATTGAAACTCAAGAGCTTTTGATGTAGCATTCAATATCTGAAACTGACAAATCCAGATATCATGCTCCAGGACTCTACTGTATTCAAGGGAAAGTTGTGGTCCTTCTATAGGGTTACATGAAATAAACTGGTTCCCACACTCACTTTCACTGTCATTTTTGGGTTGTTCATGTGTACATTCATTCCAGGGAGAATCTATTGCCTGATTAGACTAAGTGTTTGATGTGCTTGGGGGTAGCTGCATATCAAAGAAAAATACGGAGTGACTGCTCACAGATTTAGGTATTGGAGGTGCAGGGGGGGGGTATACATTTACAGGAGGGAGGGAAAAGAGCTGTTCTGCAGCCATTATAGTCTCTCTGTTCTTGGCAGACTTGACTCTGGTTCTTATGGGTGGAGATTGTAATGTAGGGTTAGGGCTGGGCACCAGGATGATTTCTTCATTGTTTGCTTTATTAGAATTCCTGGCTTCGGTACTCATTGCTCTCCCAATAAGGCTGGCTATCACTGGAGGATCCTGGTCAGGGCTAGGACTGTTGGCAAGAGCCCTAGACAAAAACAACTTGGAAGAAAGATTATTGTATCTATAACAGCAAGCTGAGTGCAGATAGCTGCGTCTGGCTGAGCCTGGAGATTACCAGGACAAAAGAGTTGCTGTAACAATGGATGAGCTGGCTAAATTGGCCTGAATTACCCCACTAACCTCTCTGGAAAGAGTGTAGGGCAATAGAAAGGTTCACAACAATGCAGGATCAGTGCAGGAGATGTCAGTATCACTGCTGCAGTAATAATGCACTCATCCTCCCAATGAAGCACTTGTAATGTCAATGTCACTTCAAAATAACATCATCTTATTGTCAAACCATATTTCCTATAGGTTCCACTGACCTATGCTGACATCTGGTCGGGGGAGAAGCAGAGGCAGGCATATGCAGGCAGTCATGTGGCCAAAACTGTAATGCAGCATTGAGCTCGGGCATAGGCTGCACTGCACTTATCGGGATGGCTCACCCAGTCTGCAAGCCGCATCCAAACCTGGTCAGGCCTCTTCCATGGGCAGGGACTCTACAGTTGTACAGCGGGGCTCAAGCGCACTGTGCACCCCTGCATGCAGCTCCCCTTACGGGCCTACCAAGTGCACTAGGAGTTGGGTCCGAATAAGCTGAGGCAGCTGAGGTGGCCACTTGCTGGAGTTCTGAGGTCCCGCTCACGTATGGTCTAAGTAGGGTCGTCAGCCTTCGAAACCAGCTTCAAAGCTTCAAAGTTAGCCATGGCCAACTCCCAAAGCTGATTTACCCTCTACAGGTCACTGAAGGAGCTGCGTGGAGCCTGCCATTTGGACCGTCCTTGCCAATACTTCGCCTCTGCCTCTGCTGCTTGTCGGAAATCACCTTACCAGAAGTGTGTCATGCACAGACACTTGTTCAAATACAGCTCAACACTTACTATGTTGCAGTGTTACTTCACCATTTATGTATGCACCAAATCCTTAGGCTTGTTCTTGGACAAGAATCTGAATCTACAAGCACACTACAACTCAGTGATGAAAGGTGCATGGTATCAGTTCAGGCTCATAAAATGTATTAACCTCTTCAGTGCCCATGACGAGATAGTCTCGTCATGGAGCACGGTTGCGCTGTGCCCATGACGAGACTATCTCGTCATGAACCCCACCCACTAGTGCAACGCCCGGCACAGGAGGGGGAAAGGGCGTGACACTGAAGGGGTTAAATACTTTATCCAAAAAGGGGATTTCAAATAAGTGATTTAATACCTTCTCCTATCAAGTTAGATTCTTCGGGCCTCACTTATGGCATTTTGGCACAGGACTGCGCAGCAAAGCAGCAAAGCACCTTGATGCGTTGCCCTAGGCCAAAGCAAAAGGTCAGGAATGCACCATATTTCGGTAATACAGTGCATTCCTGTCCTTTCTGCCTGTGCTGGTGCGATTGTGGCAGCCTAGTGCCAACGCAGGAACCCTTGCACCATGGTGCAAGGGTGGCCTCATTGCAGGCAGGATTGTTTTTATGCAGGAAAGGCCACCTTCCTCCACAAAAACAATCCTACAAGGCATTTTGCTAATTCTTTGAGTGCTGCAGAATACAGCATACATGAAAAGTAGAAATATGAGGAGAAATAAACATATTTCTCCTCTTTATGCCACACCTCAGGAGACGTATGGATTAGATGCTCCCCAGGATCACCTCAATTTGCAAATCTGGGGCAGAGTCAAATTCCATGAGAGTTGCATAAAAAACTCATCGAATGGAACACCTCCCGGGCACAAAGAAGGGCAACACAGCAATTGCGCTCCTTCGCCATACTCATGATTTATGAGGGCATGGCTTTGCGTGGCTTAATAAATAATTTTGAGAGCCCTGCATCACGTATGTACTACTTTAGGTTGTGCAAACATGATGCAGGGCACTCATTTTTAAGCCCCTTTGTTCTCAGACATTCATAGCAAAAAGGACAATTGATGGACAGATGTCATACATTCATCCCAGTACAGAGATCTGGGCCTAAATCCATTGTTTGTTTGCTCCCACGACATTCAAGTATGAACCCAGCCATATGAAAATCAGTCTTGAACCTGCGCCCAATGGGAACTGTCCAGCCCTATCTGCCAGGCCAGGTCCTCCCTGGACTGGAATCCAGCATCCTAGGACAGGTTTCGGGGTTTCACCACTCATCAGCCAGGATAGCTTGACTCCAGTGGCATGGAGAGCATGGGACCCACATCTGGACATCCCGCCCCACTCGAGGTGACAAATGCAAAAAGAACAATTGATGGACATAATGCAGACCAATGTCATACATTCACCCCAGTACAGAGATCTGGGCCTAATTCCGTCGTTTTTTTGCTCCCCATGCCATTCCAGTTTCAACCCAGCCTTATGCAGATCATGCTTGACCCTGCATCCAATGGGAACAGTCCAGCTCGAACTGCCAGGCCAGGTTCTCTCTGGACTGGAACCAAGCTTCCTAGGACCGGTTTTGGGGTTTCACCCCTCATCAGCCCAGGATAGCTTGATTCTGGGCCTAAATGCAACCCAGATCTGTGACTGGGGTTGAGTGTCTGAAAGTTTCAGCGCTCTGTCCATCATCTCTTTGTGTTTGCTTTGCATGCCCTAAGTTGGCAGGGTATGCCCAGACGTGGGTCCCTTGTTCACTTTGCCACAGGATTTAAGCTAGCCTGGCTGACATGGGGTATTACCCACAAACCGCTCCCAGGATGCTTGTTTCCGGTTCAAGAAAGACTTGGCTTGGCAGTTCGGGCTGAACTGTTCTCATGAGGCACAGGGTCAAGACTGATTTGCATATAGCTGGGTCTGAACTGAGGTGGTGAAGTGAGCTAAATAATGATGATGGATTCAACCCAGATCTGTGGCTGGGGGTAAGTGTCTGAAAAGTTTCAGCGCTACATCCATCATCTCCTTGTGTTTGCTTTGTTCACCCTAAGTTAGCAGGGTATGCCCAGACATGGTTCCCTTGCTCACTTTGCTTCTGGATTCAAGCTAGCCCTGCTGATGAGGGGTGTTACCCCGAGCCGGGCCCAGGATGCTTGTTTCTGGTTCAGGGAAGACTTGGCTTGGCAGTTCGCACTGGACTGTTCCCATGAGGCACAGGGTCAAGACTGATTTGCATAAAGCTGGATCTGAACTGAGTTGGAAAAGTGAGCTAAAGAACAATGATGGATTCAACCCAGATCTGTGACTGGGGTTGAGTGTTCGAAAGTTTCAGCGCTCCGTCCATCATCTCCTTGTGTTTGCTTTGTTCGCCCTAAGTTGGCAGGGTATGCCCAGACGTGGGTCCCTTGCTGACTTTGCCACTGGATGCATGTTAGCCTGGCTGATGAGAGGTGTTACCCAGAAACCGATCCGAGGATGCTTGCTTTCGGTCCAGGGAAGACTTGGCTTAGCAGTTCGGGCTGGACTGTTCCCATTAGGTACAGGGTCAAGACTGATTTGCATATAGCTGAGTCTAAACTGAGTTGGCAAAGTGAGCTAAAGAAAGATGATGGATTCAACCCAGATCTGTGACTGGGGTTGAGTGTTCGAAAGTTTCAGCGCTCCGTCCATCATCTCCTTGTGTTTGCTTTGTTCGCCCTAAGTTGGCAGGGTATGCCCAGACGTGGGTCCCTTGCTGACTTTGCCACTGGATGCATGTTAGCCTGGCTGATGAGGGGTGTTACCCAGAAACCGATCCGAGGATGCTTGCTTTCGGTCCAGGGAAGACTTGGCTTAGCAGTTCGGGCTGGACTGTTCCCATTAGGTACAGGGTCAAGACTGATTTGCATATAGCTGAGTCTAAACTGAGTTGGCGAAGTGAGCTAAAGCAAGATGATGGATTCAACCCAGATCTGTGACTGGGGTTGAGTGTTCGAAAGTTTCAGCGCTCCGTCCATCATCTCCTTGTGTTTGCTTTGTTCGCCCTAAGTTGGCAGGGTATGCCCAGACATGGTCCCTTGCTGACTTTGCCACTGGATGCATGTTAGCCTGGCTGATGAGGGGTGTTACCCAGAAACCGATCCGAGGATGCTTGCTTTCGGTCCAGGGAAGACTTGGCTTAGCAGTTCGGGCTGGACTGTTCCCATTAGGTACAGGGTCAAGACTGATTTGCATATAGCTGAGTCTAAACTGAGTTGGCGAAGTGAGCTAAAGAAAGATGATGGATTCAACCCAGATCTGTGACTGGGGTTGAGTGTCTATAAGTTTCAGCGCTCTGTCCATCAACTCTTTGTGTTTGCTTTGTATGCCCTAAGTTGGCAGGGTATGCCCAGACGTGGGTCCCTTGCACACTTTGCCACTGGATTCAATCTAGCCTGGCTGATGAGGGGTGTAACCCCAAAATCGGTCCTAGGATGCTTGTTTTCAGTTCAGGAAAGACTTGGCTTGGCAGTGCAGGCTGGCCTGTTCCAATGAGGCACAGGGTGGAGGCTGATTTGCAAATAGCAGGGTCTGAACTGAGGTGGTGAAGTGAGCTAAAGAACAATGATGGATTCAACACAGATCTTTGACTGGGGGTGAGTTTCTGAAAAGTTTCAGTGCTCCATCCATCTTCTCCATGTGTTTGGTCAGTCATTCATAGACCACTGTTGGCATCTTTCAAATGAGTCATACACGCAGTGATACGGCCAGACAATAACTTGTGAAAGTTGCACCATATTTATCAAACCGTGATAACATTGAAAAGGCCCCCCAACTGTAGCAGGGAGTCTTTTTAAATCTCCAGTATTATCTATGAGGAATTTTCGTTTGGACTGTTAAATTATCTTGCCCATTGGCTGGTCATCATAGAGGCACAATGATAACTCACAGGCACCCTTCAATTGGAAATCCCACCCTTCAAGAAGGCAAAGGCACAGAAACAAGCCTTCCCTAGTAAAGTTCCTGGGGTCTGTATCGCCATTATCTGTTACTCCATACTATAAATGGATCTTGCCAATCGCCAAGTTATAGCAATTAAAGAAATTCCTGTCTGAATATAATTACAGATAATCCTGTAGATATGGCTGATATTTGTCCTTACATGTATTATTCGGTTAGAACCCTGCATTTGTATGTTACACTGTTAACTTTGTACATCAATGTGCTTATACAAATATACATCTGCCTTGTTGTATTTGTAGTCCATGTACTGATCAGACTTAAATCCTGGAACCTGTATATATTGTGTGTTGATATGCTGTCATTTCATTTGTTTTTTATATATGTGGGATTACATCTTCAACCTGGTCATATGTAAATGCTTCTTTGATCCATTGGGTCCTATCTATGCTACACAGATCTGCTCCTAAATAAGTACAAAATTACAATGATTTTGAGGTTTTGGATAGATGTACTAAATGTTTTAATTGTTGCAAACAACCTGAAACTCTGTTTACAACCAAAAAATGTGTGTTACTATGTAGTAAAGCTTTGCGACTGCAGATTGAATCGCTATTTGGAACGGGTATTGGAGGTGTCACTTCCAAATAGAAAATAAGTATGAGATGTAGCCATTTTTGTAACCAAATTCCAGTCAAAAAATATTGAAAAATTACTCACTCTTCCATTGGGGTAGTAATACCTTCTTAAAAGGGAAGAGGTCCATTCTAATGGGAAATATGCCCAAAAACTGTGGTCATGATGGAGAAATGTTAATGTGCCAACATAGTGTTTTGGGGCCTTTTGTGTCACAGGGACTTGGCCCATCCACAGAAGAAAGGGTACAGTTTTTATCAAGAGAATGGTAACACTGGATCATAAGAATTGTGTGGATCTCCATGAATTCTGTAACTTTCGGTCACAGAAATATAAGGAAATTATGTGATTTTAGATAAAATGTGATATTTGCAGGCCCTTGTGGGTAAGACAAGGTAGTGAGCTTCACGCAATTCACATCAGACTATCGCCCCTTGATGTCAAGAGTTCAGAAATATCTGAGTTTAGTAGGTTTGCCTGAGTGGTAGCCTAGCCAGGCGCAAATTCCACAACTATTCTCACTACCAACAATAGTTATTTGTCATGCTAACATTTTTATGCCTTTATTTTGCACTTTCACTTCTTTCCTGTCTGGAGCACTAGGCACAGCTACAAAGTAGGGCATTGATTTTATTAAGTGTGGGAATATTGGGTGGTAGAAATTCCAGAACATTTCCTCACAGAAATATGAGAAAATGCATGATTTTTTCCAACTTTTGAGGTTTGGTGGGCGTTGTGTTTAGGAAATACTTGTGACATCCATGCAAGGTACACTGTAATGGACTCCTCTGGGCTTCTAGTTTTCAGAAAGTACAGGGTTTGTTAGATTTTCCTGAGTAGCCATACCCGGGCTAAAATTCCACATCTTGTCACACTAAAAATTGTGGATTTTGATGGAGAAAATGTAAATCTCCCTGTTGGGGTTTGGGGCCTTTCTTGTTGCAGGTGCTATGCCACACTAGTGGGGAATGTTTTTTTATCAGGAAAAAATTTGTAAATGCTGGATGGTGGAAATGTTTGTGGATCACCGGATCTTTTCCTCACAGAAATGTGAGGAGAATGTGTGATTTTAGCCAAAGTTTGAATTTTGCCTGGCACTGGAGTTAGGAAAATGCTGTGGCAGCCATGCAAGTCACACCACCCTGGACTCCCCTGGTATCTAGTTAATTTTTATAATTATGAGCTAATCTTGTAGTGTGCCGTTTCTAAAGGAGACCAGATCTTGCATTTTACACAAAGAAAGGTGATGATCTACCTCCTAGTCGCTGACTATAAAACTTTAAGACAGCCACGAGGAGAGCATCAGAGCAAAGGAACCTAGCATCTGGATAATGTATTAAATTCTGCTAATGGTAGCACAGTCGTTACCCATAGAAAGCCCTATGTACACAATGTAGAAACTTGAAGCAAATTATTTTCAACAATAGGAACCAACATAGGGAATCTAAATTCTCAGAAGCAAAAGAATGCTGAAGGCCATAGTAGTGTAAATTTAGTAGCCATATTTTGATTATGCAGCCATGTTAAAAGTCCTGTTAATTAACCCAGAAACAAGGAATTACAATTGTCCAAACAACTAAGGATAGTTTATTGGATCACCGAAGGATGCGCAGAGGCAGGCAGCAGCGGCATGGTTTTACTGGGTAATCGCAAAAGTAAAACAAGGGGTGCCGCTCGTGTAGCGGGAAGATTTGTGGACAGTGTTTTTGGCCGTTCCAGGGGCACTATCAGCAGCGGAGCCCTTTCCAAGACTTTCTGCGTGGCCTGGGAGCATTTCGGCTCGGTCACCTCGGCTGGGGGAGTGCTTCAGACGCCACCTGCATAGGGAGCGGGACTGCGAGGTCCAGAAGTGCTTGCGCCGTCCACCGCGCGCACCTGGTTCCTCTTCCCGCCCCCTTCTCCCTCGGACCTCCCTGGACCTTCCTGGAAGTGTATTAAACTCCTCGCGGCCCCCGCTGGCGCGGGAGCCGCTCGTGTAGCGGGAAGATTTGTGGACAGTGTTTTTGGCCGTTCCAGGGGCACTATCAGCAGCGGAGCCCTTTCCAAGACTTTCTGCGTGGCCTGGGAGCATTTCGGCTCGGTCACCTCGGCTGGGGGAGTGCTTCAGACGCCACCTGCATAGGGAGCGGGACTGCGAGGTCCAGAAGTGCTTGCGCCGTCCACCGCGCGCACCTGGTTCCTCTTCCCGCCCCCTTCTCCCTCGGACCTCCCTGGACCTTCCTGGAAGTGTATTAAACTCCTCGCGGCCCCCGCTGGCGCGGGCGCCGCTCGTGTAGCGGGAAGATTTGTGGACAGTGTTTTTGGCCGTTCCAGGGGCACTATCAGCAGCGGAGCCCTTTCCAAGACTTTCTGCGTGGCCTGGGAGCATTTCGGCTTGGTCACCTCGGCTGGGGGAGTGCTTCAGATGCCACCTGCATAGGGAGCGGGACTGCGAGGTCCAGAAGTGCTTGCGCCGTCCACCGCGCGCACCTGGTTCCTCTTCCCGCCCCCTTCTCCCTCGGACCTCCCTGGACCTTCCTGGAAGTGTATTAAACTCCTCGCGGCCCCCGCTGGCGCGGGAGCCGCTCGTGTAGCGGGAAGATTTGTGGACAGTGTTTTTGGCCGTTCCAGGGGCACTATCAGCAGCGGAGCCCTTTCCAAGACTTTCTGCGTGGCCTGGGAGCATTTCGGCTCGGTCACCTCGGCTGGGGGAGTGCTTCAGACGCCACCTGCATAGGGAGCGGGACTGCGAGGTCCAGAAGTGCTTGCGCCGTCCACCGCGCGCACCTGGTTCCTCTTCCCGCCCCCTTCTCTCCTCCTCTACTTTAACCCCGCCTTGAACGCGTACTCGGGACGCGGGCGGACGAGGAAGCGGGCGAAGACCGGGCAAAGAGCGGGCCGTTTTAGGCCGTTAGAGGCCGGCAGAGACCGGACCGGGCCCCCCCTCTAACTTTGTCCCTGTCTCAAGGCTCTTCTCCATACTCCATCAGCCTGCGGCTTTGACTGTTCCTCTCGCCATGGCTACTAGAGTATCCAGGAGTAAGGCTGCCCAACAGTGCTCTAGCACACTGGAAAAATTCTTTCCGAAGATCAGTGCTGCGGCTAGCAAAGGTCGCACAGTATCAGACACTCTCCTTGAGGTAAACTTAGAAAACGCGTCAGTTTCAGTGGACCCCTCGGACTCTTCTTCCATCGATGTTAGTACTCCAATACCCCTTGACGTCACCCATCTATCTCTCATGGATAGCATTGATCAGACAATCGAGTCAGTCCTCCAACAACTTAGGACCCCGTCTAATCTACTGAGGGATAGCGAGTCTCTGCGTCCCTCGGGGGTGGTGGAGACCACTCCGTATATGAACTGTGCGGAAATGTCTAAGGCGCAGGATGAAGGGCAAGTTGCAGCGCCAACAGATCCCGTAGGCAGTAGAGTGGACCATCCTCCGAAAAGGAAAAGGTCAAGGAAGCTTAGAGGGGCAAAAAGGGCCAAAGTGGATAAAACCAACCCAACATTAGATGTTAGCTCAGACATTTCGGCTTCTCCCGTGGTTACTTCCCCGGGAATTGGGTCTGATCAACCAGACTCGCCATTAGCCACAGTGGTACCTGGGTGTTCCGGGCCGTTCATATTTGGTGGAAATCCTCCTAATGCGGCAGAGGCTCTAATTGGCTCTTTTAGGGACATCCTTAGGAGCCTGTTGGAGCCCCTGTCTGTAAAATTGGACTCCATAGCTGCTAGACTCAGGGCTATAGAAAACGCACATAACAGGAATAGTCCTAGCAGGGGGTTGGGTCCAAGTGCACAGACGGCTCCCCGGGAATCTGTAGGGAATAGACCATCTACTGCTGGAACAAGCATACAGGCCCCGGCTGGGGCACAACATAGTGTTACAGGTAGTCATGCTCCCCCACTGCCCTCTTCACAAATGTCTAGGCCCCCTGTCCCTGCACCTAGAAGATCTAAGCAACCAACACTACCCCTTCCAACGAGTGGGGGGCGAGTTAACAATGAACATACTGGTCGCCCCACTAGCCCCAACACTAGGCGCAGGGCGGTCAATCTGCCCCCTGAGGCTGTGCCCCACACAGCGATTATGGTGGGAGTTCCTGAGCTCACTGGCGACACCAGAGAGCCACAGGACTCACTCCGTAATAAGGTAATTAGCTGGCTTAATATTAACAGGCCCCTCCCCTCTAACATCAAAGGTGATGTGTTGATGGTCAGAAGGATCCCATGGATCGGAATCACCCCCAAAAACAGGGTAGGGGACTGTATCATAATTAGTTTTAAAAGCCCACTGGTTGCCCCTTACATTTGTAACTGGCTGGTAAGGCCGGATAAGTCCAACATAGAATTAGTGTCCCTCTCACACTTCTACCCAAATGTTTCCAACTTAGTAGTGGGGAGGGAACAGAGTTGGACCAGAGTGGGCTTCGCCGTAGATGGTTCACGGTACAGACCCAAGCACAACACACTGCCCGCCCATGGCAATTTTGTCCATCAGAATAGATTCTCCTGCCTGGACCAAGTAGATTGACCAATAAGGGGGGTCACTCCACAACACCCAGTAAATTCTGCCTATGGGTCTACACTCAGGGGGGAAGGTACATCTGTTCCCGTAAATGAAAAAAGGTCCCTGGCCCCTGCAAATGAGGGGGGGACCGCCCTGGGAAGCATCCAAGTTTTAGATGAGGATCCACCAAACACACCAACTGTTCTTACAACGCAATTGGTGGAGCTTGTTGAATTACCCACCCAGTCGCCCATTACTACTGGTTTGGGTGACTTGGGTAATTTTGCACATGACATCCCGTCTGCACCAAGTGAAGCAGGTCCGCAATTTCAAGGTCCAGGCCTGACTATCCTTTCCTGGAATGTAGCTGGCATCTTAAGTAAGGTGGATACCCCGGAGTGGGAAACTTTGGTCAGTAAAAGTGACATCCTCCTCTTCCAGGAGACATGGGCTAGGGCACCACAGCTTAGGAGGGGATATGACATTTTTGAAATCCCGGCAAAGTCGAATGGGAGGGGGAGACCCTCGGGAGGTTTAGCAATCTGGGTGGCGAGCCACATTGGGTGTCAGGTGGAAAGAATGGATACACTTTCACAGGACATTCAGTGTGTGCTCCTCAGATGGCCTGGTAAAAGTACATGGGCTATTGTTAACGTCTACTCTCGACCAGTCGCTGTGGGCAAGGAATCCCCAACCCTAGTTGATCTTTCATCTTTTCTAGGGCAACTGCCAGGTGACTTGAAAATAGTGATGGGAGGAGATTTCAACTGCCACTTTGAACCCCTGGAAGGTCTAATGGAGGGTGCCTTTACTGCCGAGGATGACCACTGGGGAGTCCCACTTTCCTCCTCACCTCACCCCAAAGCTTGGTCTCCATTGGCAGTACAACTTACCTCTCTCACTCTGAACTTTGCACTGAGGGCGTGTAACGGACGCACCCCCTCTGACACTCCTTCGGTGTGTACTTTCAACAAAAAGGGCCATGAGTCAAGGTTGGACTACATTTTTATAGATATTTCCCTGTGGCCCAAAGTTCAAGATTTTAGAGTGATCCCGAGGACAGACAGTGACCACAATTCCCTTTTGTTGGAGATCCAGCACCCAGCCCCTGCTATAGGGCTGCTAACTACCGATTCTGGAGTCGACCAGGGAGACATACTACTCACTACAAGCAGGCGCCGGGCGAAATGGGGGAAGCTAGTTGATAAAGAAGAAGCTATAAATAACCTCTATGGCATAGCACTCCCCAGGTTCCAGGAGGTGGATGCTCTCATCAATCAACCAAGACCCTCTGACTACAATGAGAGACTATTTGGCATTCACCAGGCCTTAGTGAGGGACCTTGCAGATGTCTTCAATCCGGCCCTGCCCACTAGAAGGAAAAAGACTCGCGCTCCGACTTGGTAAACCTCCACCTGCAGGAAAACTAAGTCTGAGCTTCTTTCCGCAATTAAAGAGGGTAGCGATAAGGTGAAGATTGCAGCCCTTAGGAGGGGGTACAAGTTAGCACTGGCCAACGCAAGGGCAGAGTGGGATTGGAACCACTGGCATGAACTGACTGAAGCCCTCAAATCCAAAGACTCTAGGAAATTTGGGGCTCTGGTAAACAATGGAACAGGGGATCTGCTATCCGCAGTAGAACCCAATATTGCCCCCTCTATTTGGGAGGCCCACTTTGGGACACTATATCAAGAAACCACTCTCTGGCCGGAAGGGATGGCGGCGGAGTCCCCCTGCCTTCCAGATGTGGCCTTGGAATTTTCCTTGGGGGAGGTGAAGCTAGCACTGGAGCGCCTAGCGCTGGGGAAGGCACCGGGGTTGGATAAGCTACCCGGTGATTTGTTCAGATACCACCCTGACATCTGGGCCCCGTACTTTCTTGTTCTTTTTAATGCTATTTTGGGAGGTATGGCGGTCCCGTCCTCTTGGCTAGGGGCTGAAATAGTTCCGATTTACAAGAAAGGGTCACCTTTGAGTCCGGCAAACTACAGGCCTATTAGCCTGATAGATGTTCCCCAAAAGCTTTTTGCGCGCCTTATTTTGAACCATCTATTAGACTGGGTGGAGGAAAATGACATCATGAGTCCCCTGCAGGCTGGCTTCAGGAAAAACACGTCGACCATGGACCAGATCTTCCGCCTCGTTCTCCTCTACTGGAAGACGGTGAGGATCGAGGGGGGGAGATTGTACATGGTCTTCGTGGATCTGAGGTCAGCCTTTAACCTAGTCCCGCGCAGGAAACTTTGGGAGGTGCTGAAAAAGTTAGGAATTCCCCCCCAGCTACTTAACATCTTAGCCAGGCTGCATGAGAACAACTATGCTCAAGTCAGGTGTGGGAAAGATGGCAAACTTTCATCCAGGTTTCCTGTCTGTCGAGGTGTGAGGCAGGGTTGTGTCTTGGCACCGACCCTGTTTTGCTTATTCATTAATAACGTCATCTCACACCTGGAAAACGTCAAGGACAACGACGCCCCCTGTTTGGCAGGTAGGAAGGTACCGGCAATCATGTTTGCCGACGACACCCTCCTCCTTTCAAAATCCCCCATGGGGATCCAGAGGATCCTGGATGGATTTGGTCTTTTCTGTCATCAGCATGGGTTGGAGGTGAACACAGAAAAGACCAAGTTCATGATCTTCAACCCACCAACCAAAACTAGGCCCAATCCCACCCTGGGGACCGCCAGCCTTGAGAGGGTGTCCACCTTCATATATCTGGGGGGGATGTATGACGTTACAACGCATGCTATTACAACGCATACCTTTACAACGCATTTTTTACAACGCTAGTACTACTACAACGCATTACTTTACAACGAATTCTCTTACAACGCAAAACCTATTAAAATACTGAAAAGTGCTGTTACAACGAAATATATTACAACGCATACCATTACAACGCGATTTTTTTTTTTTTAAATTAAAAGTACAATAAAATCTGGCACGGGATGCAGGGAAATTAGGGGTTTTAGGGTGGGGAAGTGTATTAAAACGTGGAGAAAAACTGTACGTAAATCAACTGAAATGCATTACCAAATTAATACTCGAGTATTAAAATTAATACTCGAGTATTAAAATTAGTACTCAAAATTCCCCATAAAATTCCGTTTTCACACATTTCTAAGTTTTTAAAAACTAACGAAAATATAAATAACAGTAGATACACATTTTTAACATGATTAGATCGCAAAGTAAGCAAACCAACTAAAACATAACACACATACACATAGGCGCCATTTTACCCGTCTCACTTGCAAAACTTGTCCTACCACAGTTTCTATGTAAACAATACCAAAAGACATGTTCCAAAATGGATGCCAAAACGGAGCAAATGAATGAAAACAATATTTGTTAAAAAGCATTTTTAAATTATCATTTTCCACAGTAAAACAAAGCATTAAAAAAAACACAACGAACGCAGTTTTTTAAAAAATTAATAGTGACACAGAGTAAAACTTATAAATACATGGAAGACACCATTTTGCACTCAGTTGATTATCAACTAGCAGAGAGAGCAGACGTGATAAGCTGACCCTCTGTCACCTGCACTGCGACCTCCTCAGAGAGAGCACGGAATTCACTCGTGAAAGCATAACAACAGAACAACTACTAGTAAGTCATTATTATATTTTTAAACGTTGGTTTTGAGGAAAATATATTTTCATAACCCAAAAAAAAATTAAATTAAAATAAATAATAATAACTTTACAAATGTTCTGTTTCCAATGTATTATCACTAAAATTAAACACAAACTTAAAACAAGTATTTTATTTTCCAAAAGCAGAAACTCGGAAGATTTTGAGATTCCACAATAGCTGAACCTATTTGGGCATCCCCACCACTTTAACGACTGACAAACACAATTGATAAGGTAAATGTTATTTATGTGTAATGATTTTACTTGTAAAATGTATTTGTAAAAATTACCTACAATCATGTATGGCAGAGGTGTTTTTTTTTTAAAACTCAATCTCACCACATAATAAACGAAAAATTACCATGATGCTGGAGTAACAATTACTAATAAGACTTCAGTTAGGTACCACATCTGAAAAAGCGTTTCATATTACTAGGGCAACTATTTTTATTCTAAGTCCATGAATGTTCAGCATTTTAGTATTTTAGTAATAGTATCGAAATTACCTTTTATGTTTTTTTCGAAAAATGCTTCAAATGTGTAGTATGTTTACTTTCACCAATTGTTACTCATACTCCTTTTTCATATCTCAAATGGATTATATATTGTTTTTTTTTTCTAACCAACGTTGGCAAAGGAACAACAATTTTTTTTTTTTTTTCTCCAGTGAACATCTGTTCCCCAAAAAAACTTTAACCACCTGCAAGCATTAGCTTAAAGGCACGAAAACAAAAAACAACTGGAAAAGGTATGTTACCTTTTCCGTATTTTTATTACTATACATTATTAATCCTTCCTTTTGCAATTATTCTTCCTCTAACGTACCTAATTAGAAAACTAATGGATAGTTTAGAGAAACAATATACTATTTCTACTCTAGGAAGGTGCAACATTAGGGATATTGTTGTGTAGTGTAGAGGTACATATCTCTATTTCAACTGCAGTAAGGTGCATTGATTAGGACAGTCTCATGTAGTAATAGTTATATTGTATGTCAGTATTATTTTAAAGATACTCAGATTTAACATTTCAAACCACCGTTAATTTTTTTTTTATCCTCTTTTTTTTTCAAAAGATAACAATTTTGAATCGCAACTGAAATCTTGAGCCAACAAAGCAAATCATCTTCAGCCACCTCATCCATAAAAGCAAGTTCTACAAAACAAGGTATTTATTTACAGCATGGTTTCTTAACCATCAATATATTAGACTAACTATCACATTGCTAAAGTTTTCCCAAAAAAACCAATACAATTATGGTTACATTTCCACATTACAGAATTTTTTTTCATGACTAAAGGATGGTGTAGCATTACGGAAAGTGTTATGTGCTGCAACTTATATCAAATGTGCAATTTTTGTAGAAAAATTTCTAAAAACGCATTTCTCAACATCGTTCTGTTTTCTCATTTTTTTCTTTTATCACTTTTCCAGACACTTATTTTTCCATTCGACAACAAATCACCTCTTAAGTGTCTACTCCAGCCTACACACCAATCCCACTGAACAAGAGTCAGCAAGAAAAGCAAATTTGAAAGAAAAAGGTATTTTTAACCAACATTCTAAGGTGCAGCAGTTTTAAAAATGTACCATGCTGTAGGGGTAACATTTTACTATTGTAACTCAAGGAAGGTGCATCAGTAGGGAATGTGTTGGATAGTGTAGGGGTAAAAATTTTCTATTCTAACTCCAGGAAGGTGCATAAGTAGGGAAAGTGTTGGATAGTGTTGGGGTAACAATTTACTATTCTAACTCCAGGAAGGTGCATCAGTAGGGAAAGTGTTGGATAGTGTTGGGGTAACAATTTACTATTCTAACTCCAGGAAGGTGCAGCAGTAGGGAAGGTGTTGGATAGTGTAGGGGTAAAAATTTACTATTCTAACTCCAGGAAGGTGCATCAGTAGGGAAAGTGTTGGATAGTGTTGGGGTAACAATTTACTATTCTAACTCCAGGAAGGTGCAGCAGTAGGGAAAGTGTTGGATGGTGAAGGGGTGCAATTTACTATTCTAACTCCAGGAAGGTGCATAATTAGGGAAAGTGTTGGATAGTGTTGGGGTAACAATTTACTATTCTAACTCCAGGAAGGTGCAGCAGTAGGGAATGTGTTGGATAGTGTAGGGGTAACAATTTACTATTCTAACTCCAGGAAGGTGCATCAGTAGGGAAAGTGTTGGATAGTGTAGGGGTAACAATTTACTATTCTAACTCCAGGAAGGTGCATCAGTAGGGAAAGTGTTGGATAATGTAGGGGTAACAATTTACTATTCTAACTCCAGGAAGGTGCATCAGTAGGGAAAGTGTTGGATAATGTAGGGGTAACAATTTACTATTCTAACTCCAGGAAGGTGCAGCAGTAGGGAAAGTGTTGGATGGTGAAGGGGTGCAATTTACTATTCTAACTCCAGGAAGGTGCAGCAGTAGGGAAAGTGTTGGATGGTGAAGGGGTGCAATTTACTATTCTAACTCCAGGAAGGTGCATCAGTAGGGAAAGTGTTGGATAGTGTAGGGGTATCAATTTACTATTCTAACTCCAGGAAGGTGCAGCAGTAGGGAATGTGTTGGATAGTGTAGGGGTAACAATTTACTATTCTAACTCCAGGAAGGTGCATCAGTAGGGAAAGTGTTGGGTAATGTAGGGGTAACAATTTACTATTCTAACTCCAGGAAGGTGCAGCAGTAGGGAAAGTGTTGGATGGTGAAGGGATGCAATTTACTATTCTAACTCCAGGAAGGTGCAGCAGTAGGGAAAGTGTTGGATGGTGAAGGGGTGCAATTTACTTTTCTAACTCCAGGAAGGTGCATCAGTAGGGAAAGTGTTGGATAGTGTAGGGGTATGAATTTACTATTCTAACTCCAGGAAGGTGCAGCAGTAGGGAATGTGTTGGATAGTGAAGGTGTAACAATTTACTATTCTAACTCCTAGAAGGTGCAGCAGTATGGAAATTGTTGGATAGTGTTGGGGTAACAATTTACTATTCTAACTCCAGGAAGGTGCAGCAGTAGGGAAATTAATGGATAGTGTAAATGTTATGTTTTAAGAAAATTTTAAATTTTTTTAGGCTAATTTTTTTGTCTTTTCTCCTTTTTTCAGATAATGTCTAGCCTGGGAGCTGCCAACTTTATTAAATCCAGGAAGGGCAAAAATTTGTTAAACCATGGTGGATACATATATAGTAAGGAAAGAATAAGTTTAACTAGAAATCATTGGAGGTGCGTGCAATACTACACTACCCATTGCAGTGGCAGAGCGGTTACTGTTGATAATTTGGTTGTGAAAACCACAGAACATAACCACTCTGCCTCTGCAATGGATGTAGAAATCAGAGAGACAATAAATGAGATGAAAGCTATTGCAAGCACCTCCAATGATTCTACAGGATCAATTTTAAGAGAGGTTGCACAGCATGTCCCCAGTCATGTTGCTAGTAACATGCCTATAATACCCAATTTGAGAAGAATTATTCAGAGACAAAAGCAGGCAAGTAACATTCAATTGTCTACACCACATACTTTCTCTGACATTAGAATTCCTCATGATCTTTCTATTTCTTTTTCTGATGAACCTTTCCTTCTGCATGACAACGAAAACCCTCAGAAACGTATTCTAATTTTTAGTACCCCACGTAACCTTGCTAAGTTAGAAAGTAGTGAAATTTGGATGATGGATGGGACGTTTAAAAGTACACCCCATCCTTTCACTCAAATTTACACTATACATGCTAAAATTAACAATAGTGTAATTCCCTTAGTGTATAGTTTGCTACCTGATAAGACTTCTGCAACATACACTGAACTTTTAACAGTGATTAAAAGTAAAACATCTGCAAGTCCTCGAAAAATAATTATTGATTTCGAATTGAGCATGATCAATGTGATCACTAAAACGTACTTGGATACCCAAATTCAGGGATGTTTTTTCCATTTTTCACAGGCATTTTGGCGTAAATTACAGAAAACATCCCTAGTTGCAGAATATTCTCGGGATAGCAAACTACAATTTGAACTAAAAAAATTAACTGCACTTTGTTTTGTTCCTCCCGATAGTGTGGACGAGTACTACACTGCAATTATAGAATCTGTTTATTATACGAGTAACGAAGAAAAATTGGCACCCATTCTAAATTATTTTGAGGACACATGGATTGGACACCTAAGCAGATCGGGTCGCAGGAGGAAGCCACGATTCCATGTGGAGTGGTGGAACTGCTACACGAGTTGTTTAGAGGGAGAAGCCAAAACAAACAATGCCATTGAGGGATGGCATAACTCCTTCAATCATACAATTGGTAAACCACATCCTAACTTCTACTCATTTTTGGAAACTTTGAAGAAGGAGCAAAGTTTCCAAGAAATGAGAATAGCACAAACACTCGCAGGTAGTCTAAACCCACGAGTAACAGTCAAAACAAGGGAAATGTCTGAGAGACTATTGGCAATTCTACAACAATTTTCGTTGTGTGTGGCTATAGACTACCTGGAAAATCTTTCTAACATTCTTTCTTTTTAAAACAATGAATTTACTTACTTTCCTGCTTTGCTTTAAATTTTACTAATTTTAAAAATTCATTTGGCATACCAAGATATTGTCAAAAAAATTTTTCAAACAAACAAGTCGGGTTATTTTTTTTTTTAAACAAATCTTCATTTCCACCAAAAAATACCAATGTTTACAAATTTACTATCCCATAGTATTTGAACAATTTTTCGTTATCGGAACTCCATTAATAAAATTTCCGAAAAATTCCAATTTAATTACCGTCAAAACCAATCACCAAATCTCAAACAGATGTAGAATATACAAATCAAACCATATTCCGAAATGCACTTTGCAGCTGAATCATCATTTGTATGACAATCTTGAATTTTCAAAATTTGAAAGTACGCACAATTTTTGTACTTTGAAATGAAGATCGACAGTACGTTTTTTACTTCGTAAATAAACAAATCAACTGTCTGAACAGTAACTTTTAATTTTTAAAGAGTTACATACTTTTTATAACTAAATAAATAACTTTTAGCGACCCGACATAGGCATGCATTAATGACATTAATGTGGACATGTTTAACAACATTTAAGACATCAATTAGTTTTCCCGCAACCTCCCCTTATTCTTTCCTGACTATATATGTATCCCTTTTAAAGGTTTAATCTATAATTTCAACTGAAAATATTTCCTACCTGGACGCAGATCAGCTTCCTGCTGCTTCCTCCTCCGATGCTCTGCAAAATGGCGTATTACGTCGACGCTCACGTCCTTACGTCATCGCGTGCATCTCAATTTATAGCGGACTACTTTTTTTAAATAATCTGTAAATAAATGTTTATATATGTAAATAAAATATTTATATTTTGTTATAAAAATGTTACTTACATTGCAACATTTAAGAAAAATATGCTTATTTTTTTCATGATTTTTCAATAAATTAAAAATGTGAAAACAATAATTGTTTGCTGTCATTATTTTTAAAATAGTTATTTAAACTCCAAAATTGTAATTAAATAAATGTATATTTACTAAATATGTTCCTTACCTCGACTCTATTGTCTTTTCCCTTCAAAACTTTCTCTTTCTTCACTTTCTGAACCTTCTTTTCTTTTTCCGCGGGTTGTATATTCTGAGGCTGCCAAAATAAATAAAGGACAAAGAGGCTCATAGACTTCAATGGAAAAGCATGGGATTTTTTTTTAAAAAGTAAGTAATTATTGTTTTTTCAATTTTCAAACTATTATTATTTTTAAATTGATTAATTTATTACTCTTTTAATCTTTAAAGTTTTTTTTTTTGATTTAAAAAAAATTTAATTTATCTTATTTTTATAATAATTAAACCAAAAATACTCTTCCATTTCTTTTAAAATAAAGTTCACTTTTTTTGGAACTTATAAATACTCTAGTATTTTCATATGTGATGACTTAAATTTTAGATAAACACTCTTGTAATATTTTATAAAATACTCTAGTATTAAAATTTAGTTACTCACTCATATTTTTTTAAAATAAAATATTAAATACTCTTTAAATTTAGAATACTTCTAAATGATTAATTTATTTTAAAAAATACTCACTAATCACTGTAATATATTTAAAATTAAAGTTAAAGAAAATCATTCAATTTAGAGAAATACTCAAGTATTAAATTTAGTAATTATTAAGTATCAAGTTTTAATATTTAAAAACTCTAATAGTAATTTAACTATCCAACAAAAACATTCCTACTAGACAAAATAGCCAAGTATAAATATTAAAATACTCAAGTATTAATTTAACTGCTATCCTACCAAACATTTCTACTAGACAAAATACTCAAGTATTAATATTTTGATAAACTACTCACTTTTTTCAAATTTCAATTGCTTTATTAAAAATAATTAAACAAGATAAATATTTATTTTAAAGGAAAAACCAAGAAAAAAAAATGCGTTGTGAAAGTACTTACCATATAACATCTTGCGTTGTAAATGCATGCATTGTAAATGCATGCGTTGTAAAGGCATTTTCAAATAATGCGTTGTAAAGGTATATGCGTTGTAAAAGTACTTACCATATAATGGCACGCGTTGTAAAAGCATGCGTTGTAAAAGTTTTTGCGTTGTAAAAAATGCGTTGTAATAGCATAGCGTTGTAAAAGTTGCGTTGTAAAGGTAGTTCCCCATCTGGGGGTAACACTGCAGGAAAATTTAGCATGGGACCGACAGATAGTACGATCTAAGGCCAAATTATCCCAACTGTCGGGTGCAATCCTGAAAGTGGCTAATACTTCTTCCTTCAAGCCCATAAGCCCGGCCCTTGAAACTTACAAGACCCAGGCCAAGGCTGCGGCCATGTATGGCAGTGAGCTATGGGGATACAAAGCGGTGAAGGGCTTATCAACAGTGGAAAATAGTTTTTTAAGGCGCCTTCTAGCCCTTCCAAGTGCCACGCCACTTCAGCCTCTGAGAATGGACATGGGTCTCCCCCCTATTGCAGAGGAGCTTGTGTCAAAGCCAGTGAAGTTCTGGCACAGGCTCTGGTCTACGGACGAACTTCATCATTATAGGGAGGATCTCACCCATGTCATGAGTTTAAACTGCAGTGGCAAAATCCCCTGGCTCACCTTTGTGGAAAATGAACTGTCTGCCATCAATCTCCGTGTCCTGTGGGAGGACCCCGCGCGAGGCTGCCAAACAATCTCGCACAAAGCCCTGGCACAAATCTACAAAGCCAGGTCCCTTGCTCACTTGATGGACGCTCAAAATAGCGGCACCCTAACTTTGCGATTTTTAGAATCCAAAAATTCTTATGTTTTTGAACCTTTTATGGATTTTATTTTTCCCATCCTGGCGAGGAAACTGTATGTTCAATGGAGGCTTAGCACACTACCTATTAATTCATACACCTGCAAGTGGACAAATGGGGGCGATAAAATATGTCCCTGCTGTAACAACCATGTGGAAGATGACCCCCACATCTTGTTCGTGTGCCCTGCATACCAAAGGCCCAGAAAATACTGGATAGCACCGCTCTGTAAGAACCTGGGGTTCAGAGAGTATGCACAGGCATACAGGATTTTGAAAACTAGCACCCTGGGCCACATTGTGTTCGCTGTTTCCAAATTTCTTATGGCCATATGGCTGATCAGAAAGAAAAAATCCTCTGAAGCCCCTTGAACTTTCTAATGCAATTTTAAATCACTCCTCGCTGGGAGAGCGGACTCTATTTAAATGTGTTTTAAAATAATGTTTTAATGTTTGTAATGTTCGCATTTCATCTTTTATGGTCTATATGGCCGAAATAAAGAATTGGAATTGAATTGAAAAAAAAACAAAAATGTGATGGATACATGATTGACATGCCCAGTGAAGGAAGCTTATCTTCTAGATTTAAACCCAAGTTCCAAACTTCCTAGTTGTCAGGAAAGACTGCATTTCATAGGTTTCCATAGGATGCAGGCAAACCTGGGCGCACAATTTTTCAGGTACCCACATCGCCAAGAATGGTTGACCTTGAGGAGGAGATTTTGGTGTCTCCATATTGAATTTTGGGGCCTTGTGGTTTGGGGCCTTTCATGTTAGAGGAGTTAAGTTCAGCCACACAAGTGGGGTAACGTTATTACCAATAGAAATGTGGGAACACTGGATTGTTCGAATTTTGTGGATCCCCGCAGATTTCAGAACTTTCCTCCACAGAAATGTAAGCAAAATGACACATTTTAGCTAAAGGTTGAGATTTGCAGGACATTCTGTTTAGAAAAACCTAGTGGCATCCATGCAAGTCACATGAGCTGCAGCCATACTCTGGCCCACATTCCGCAGCTTCCAACAAAGCTAGTAGCATCAAGCAAGTCACACCACTTTGGACTCCCCTGGGTATTTACTTTTTCAGGAGTGTCTCGGTAGGTAGGTTTCTATGGGAGGCAGCAGTTCCCAGGTCAAAATTCTGCCTCTACCCACATCACAAAAAAGATTGGGAGTATTTGGTGTCTCCTTCTCCTTCTTTTGGGGTATTTTGTTTCACAGGAGCTAGGCCCAGCCACATAAGTGGGATAACGTTGTTATTGCAAGAAATTAGGAAACTTGGTGGGAGGATGTTTGTGGACCCCTTGCAGATTCCAGATCTTTCCCTCACAGAAATGTGAGGAACATGTGTGATTTTAGCCAAAGTTTGTGGTCTGTATTGCATTGTGCATAAGAAAGATAGTGAGTGACATGCATGTCTTTCCAGCTGGGATCCGCTAGGTATTTAAATGTTTAGAAACGTCTGGGTTTGAGAGGTTTCCCTGAGTGGTGGCAAAGCCTGTGCCCTAATTCTGCAGGTACTCCATCAACAAGCAGGGTTAATTTTGATGGAGAATATTTAATTTCTCCATGTTGAGATCTGGGGTCTTTCAATCGGCTGCCATTTTTGTTGAGTGAAATGTGGGAACGCTTGTTCGTAGGCATTTTGGGGATCTCTGCAGAATTTGGGAATTTCTCTCAATGAAATGTAAGGAAAATGTGTGATATGTGCTAAGATTTGAGGCTGCAAGGCATTAGTGAAATCCATACAAGGCATACAACTCTGGGGTTTTCAGAAATGTAAGGGTTTGGTAGGTTTCTTTGATGGCAGCCAAGCACAGACCCAAATTCCATAAACCCACATTATCAAAAAGTGTTGTTTTTCCTGCCAAACATTTGAATTTTCCATTTGTAAATTGGTGCCTTTCCTATCACAGACACAATGTCATCCACACAAATTGGGTACTGTTTCTATAGGGAGACGTGTAGTTACTAGTGGAGAATTTGACATTGCCATTTATACTTAACTCCAAATTTGGCTTCCAAATGTAGGTTAATGTGCAAGAAAAACACATTTTGCAAAGTACAATCTAAATAACACTGTAGTATAGGTAAGCCGGAATTCAGATGTGTAAAAATAACCACTGTTCCTAAACTCGAAATCTTATGCACATTTAAAAAAATACATAGGTTTCCTTCATACCCTTTTTTCATTCATTAGGTTTTTCCAATTGCTGCATAGTCAGTACTCAATGAAAAATATATTGTAAGCTGTAGCTCAGCTATTGCCATTGGTTATCTTGCCTTTTTTTAACAACCATCAATCACTGTTTATTTCTGTGGCAAAAAGTGACTATTGGATATAATTGTATATTCAGTTTGTATATCCACCAGTGTGGCAAAACATTATAGATGATAACATTGCAACTAATTGCTATTTTTCCTACTTATTTTCATAATTTTGTTATTTCAACGATTAGTTTATTTGACAAAAATAGTCAGAATTCTGAAATGTATAGATTTCCGGGTTTACACATGAGTTTCACACTTGTTTTCATCATAAAGTACAAGAGGCTTGAAAACTGAAAAAAAGAGGACACATTTGGCACTAGATGGAAAGGCAAAAAAATTTCGTACCAGTTGGAAAAGCTCCAAAATTGCAGTGAAACATTTGATGGTTAATTACAATTCTACTTGTCCTGAAAGATGGAAAGATGGTTATCTTAGCACAAAAAACATTTGTTGATGCCATTTGTAGAAAAATATGCTTTCTGGAACAACACTTTTGCCACATATTTGGCCCAGAAATTGGTGCTAAATGTTGTCTATGTCCTCAGTTCCATCAAGAGCAATCCCCAATCCTGGGAGCTTTTAGAGTCCCCAAAATGTTGGAAAAATGATGCAAATTTGGCCTGGATAACGTTTGAAGGATAAAGTTATGAAAGCTTAAGTGCAAAGGGCCCTAAATATCAGAAAAAATGGCTCAGCACCGGGGTGAGCCAAACCTCAGCAATAAAGGGGTTCATTTCAATGGGTGTTAGACACAATAGATGACTAGGAGCTACCTCGATACTTAAAAGGTAAAATAGATTATTTACATTTTTAGGAATGGGATATTACAATAAAACACTTTGGAATTTTGATTTTGAAAAGATTGAGTATGTAAAGTTTGGCGGACATGTTTTACTCCATCACAAAAGCACAACAGATTCTAGGCTATTTGCAATAAGGTAGACTGAATAGCATCACAATTGTGATGGAGTATCCCATCTACCAAACTCTGAATCAGACCCAGATACATTACAGATCAATGCAAAACATTGTGCAGAAGTGTTTGTTTGTAATGTGTACTGTTTTACCAGAATATAATCAAATATTTCCATATTCTGCATTCTTCAGTGAAACTTATACTTGAAGACCTAAAACAAAGTTTTGATTTTGTGAATCTAGAACTGTTCTGGTATCCTTTGAAGAATGAACAGTTTGCTGATCCTCATAGATTTCCAGTGGAGCTAAAAATTCTGCAGGTTTGCTTTCCACACCTCTTTCGGCAGAATTGACATACCAACATTTTTCCAAGGGAAAAAATTGATGGTGCAGTGTTCACTGTAATCCTTGCAATCCTCTGACCCTATGTAAGCTCAGAGATCTGCTTTTTCCTCAATGTTTAAAATCAAGCTCTTTATATTTGCAATAATCAGAAGTAGAATCTTAAAATAATTATTTTGGTGCATTGAAGTAGTAAACCCATTTACACATGTAAATCACTTTGGGGCATATTATCAAGCACCGCGTTACAATTATCGCCGCTTTAGCGGCAGAAAACTGCTGCTAAAGCGGCGATAATGGGCTTGATAATATGCCGCAGAGAAGTTTAGAAGAGTTTGCAGGCCACATTTAGTCCTGGCCATTAACCTCTTGTCTGCCCATGACGAGCTGGACTCGTCATGGAGCACAGTCGCGCGGTGCTCATGACGAGTCCAGCTCGTCATGAGGCATTCCCTGGGGAATCCCTCTGGTGCGGGCACCAGAGGGATTCCCTTTTACTGCAAATAGCCTCGGGAGCTGGGGAAGAGCTTCCCCAGCTCCCGAGCCCCCACCCCTTTCACTGTAATGACGATCGGCGCGCACGTCGCGCCGACGTCATTACAGTGAAATTGAAACTGAAATGAGCCAAGAGGCTGATTTCAGGTTTCACTCTGTACGTGCTCAGGGGGCTATCTCAGCCCCCTGAGCACGTAGAAAGACGGGAGAGGTATCGTTGGAAAGGGGAGAATCTTCCCTCCCCAGTGGATCCCTGCTTGGGGATCACCACAGGAGGGCGATCCCCGAGCAGGGATCCACCCACTAGACACCAGGGAGGGGGGAGCGGCCCCTTGGGCAAGGGCCTTTGCTCCCCCCAAATAATTTGGGCATTATTTAGTCTTTTTGCCCCCCCGGGGGGCAGATGGGGGCAATAGCCCCCAATCTGCCCCCCCGGGGGGGCAAAAAGCCCACTAGACACCAGGGAATTTTCCAAAAAATAAAAATAGGGGTGGGGGCTGCCCAAAATGGGCAGGCCCATGTCCCCACCCCACCCCACCCCACAATAATCACAGTCTTTCTGCCCCCCCCGGGGGGCAGATTGGGCATTGGCCCCTAATCTGCCTCTTCGGGGGGCAGAAAGCCCACTATACACCAGGGATTTATTTTCAGTTTTTTTTAGGGTGGGGGCTGCCAATGCCCCCACCCACCCACCACCATTACAGCCTTTCTGCCCCCCCTGGGGGGCAGATGGGGCATTGGCCCCCAATCTGCTCCCCCGGGGGGGCAAAAAGACCACTAGACACCAGGGAATTGTAAAAAAAAAAAACTAGGGGTGGGGGCTGCCCAAAACGGGATGGTACATGCCGTCATGCCACCCCCCAATTATTACAGTCTTTCTGCCCCCGGGGGGCAGATGGAGCATTGGCCCCTAATCTGCCCCTCCGGTGGGGGACAGAAAGCCCACCAAACACCAGGGATTTTTTTGGCGCAATTGTTTTTAGGGTGTGGGCTGCCAGAAACGGGCACGCCAATGCCCCCACCCTCTCCCCTCACAAAAATGACAGTCTTTCTGCTCCCCAGGAGGCAGATGGGAGCTGTAGCCGCAATCTGGCCCCCCTGGGGGAGCAGAATACCCACTAGAAATAATGGATTTTTTTGTTTTATTAGTGATGGGGTAGGGGCTCCCCAAAATGGGCATGACAATACCCCACCCCACCCCCAGAGAAATTCCAGTCTTTCTGCCCCCCCGGGAGGGCAGATGGTGGCAGTGGTCCCTGATCTGCCCTCTGGGGGGCAGAAAGCCCACTAGGCGCCAACGAGTACGCAGGCTTTTTTGATGCGTGGGGGTGGGGGCTGCCCAAAATGGTCATACCAGTGCCCCCACCCCCTCAAAAAATAGCCACAGTCTTTCTGCCCCTTTAGGGGCATATGAGGATGAAACCCCCTTCC
The DNA here is from genome assembly GCF_964204655.1 of Triturus cristatus. Classification (NCBI taxonomy): domain Eukaryota; kingdom Metazoa; phylum Chordata; class Amphibia; order Caudata; family Salamandridae; genus Triturus; species Triturus cristatus. The sequence continues at coordinate 1,025,152,835 of NC_140594.1, forward strand.
CCGATTCCCCCCAGGGCGGCAGAACGGCCACTGAGCTCCGGATTTTTTTTAGCAATGTGCATACCTGTGGATTTTGGGCCCTAGCGCAGTTGGCATGTAGGCAAACCTAGCAAACCTGTACATTCTTTAAAACTAGACACCGAGGGGAATCCTATATGGGGTGACTTCACTGGCTCTCACCAGGTTCTGTTACCCAGAATCAATTGCATACCGAAAAATGTGTCCAAAATAACACATTTTCCTCACATTTCTGTGGTGGAAAGTTCTGATATCTGCGTGGGTCCACAAAATTCCACCCACCCTGCGTTCCCCAAAGTCTTCAGAGAAAAATGGTACCTCACTTGCGTGGGTAGGCCTGGTGCCCGCGTCAGGCAAGGGCCCAAAACCTATTGAGGAGACATCAAAATTACCTATAAAAAAAAAAACAACCTGGTTTTGCAAAGGGGGTCCTGTGAGTTTTTGGCCCCGGGCTTGGTGGCCACCTAGGGAAACCTACCAAACCCACACATTTCTGAAAACTAGACACCCGGGGGATTTGAGGGAGGTATGGCTTGCGTGGATCCCCCAACGTTTCCTTACCCAGAAGGCCCTGCAAACTTCAAATTTAGCTGAAAAAATCACCTTTTCACACATTTATGTGTGGGAAAGTTGTGGCATCACCGGGCTGACAGAAATTTCCTACCACCCAGCGTTCCCCCGGGTATCCCGATAAAAACAGTGCCTAACTCGTGTGGGAGGCCCAATTACCCGTGACAGGCAAGGGCCCAAAACGTATTGAGGTGACATGAAAATTGCCTACCTCAAAACGACCTGGTTTTGCAAGGGAGGTCACCTGGGTTTTTGGCCCGGTGCTCGGTGGCCACCTAGGGGAACCTACCAAACCCACACATTTCTGAAAACTAGACACCCGGGGGATTCCAGGGAGGTATGGCTTGCATGGATCCCCCAACGTTTCCTTACCCAGAATGCCCTGCAAACCTCAAATTTAGCTGTAAAAATCACCTTTTTCACATATTTTTGTGTGGGAAAGTTGTGGCATCACCGGACTGACACAAATTTCCTACCACACAGCGTTCCCCCGGGTCTCCCGATAAAAACGGTGCCTCACTCGTGTGGGAGGCCCAAGTACCCGTGACAGGCAAGGGCCCACAACATAGTGAGGCGACATAAAAATTGCCTACCTCAAAACGACCTGGTTTTGCACGGGGGTCACCTGGGTTTTTGGCCCGGTGCTCGGCGACCACCTAGGGGAACCTACCAAACCCACACATTTGTGAAAACTAGACACCCAGGGGATTCCAGGGAGGTATGGCTTGCGTGGAGCCCCCAACGTTTCCTTACCCAGAATGCCCTGCAAACCTCAAATTTAGGCAAAAAATTAACCTTTTTCACACATTTTTGTGTGGGAAAGTTGTGGCATCAGCGGGCTGACACAAATTTCCTACCACCCAGCGTTCCCCCGGGTCTCCCGATAAAAACGGTGCCTCACTCGTGTGGGAGGCCCAAGTACCCGCGACAGGCAAGGGCCCAAAACGTATTGAGGCGACATGAAAATTGCCTACCTCAAAACGACCTGGTTTTGCAAGGGGGGTCACCTGGGTTTTTGGCCCGGTGCTCAGCGGCCACCTAGGGGAACCTACCAAACCCACACATTTCTGAAAACTAGACACCTGGGGGATTCCATTGAGGTATGGCTTGCGTGGATCCCCCAACGTTTCCTTACCCAGAATGCCCTGCAAACCTCAAATTTAGGCAAAAAAATCACCTTTTTCTCACATTTTTGTGTGGGAAAGTTGTGGCATCAGTGGGCTGACACAAATTTCCTACCACCCAGCGTTCCCCCGGGTCTCCCAATAAAAACGGTGCCTCACTTGTGTGGGAGGCCCAAGTACGCGCGACAGGCAAGGGCCCACAACGTAGTGAGGCGACACAAAATTGCCTACCTCAAAACGACCTGGTTTTGCACGGGGGTCACCTGGGTTTTTGGCCTGGTGCTCGGCGACCACCTAGGTGAACCTACCAGACCCACACATTTCTGAAAACTAGAAAGCCGGGGGATTCAAGGGAGGTATGGCTTGCGTGGATCCCCCAACGTTTCCTTACCCAGAATGACCTGCAAACCTCAAACTTAGGCAAAAAATTCACCTTTTTCACACATTTTTGTGTGGGAAAGTTGTGGCATCAGCGGGCTGACACAAATTTCCTACCACCCAGCGTTCCCCCGGGTCTCCCAATAAAAACGGTGCCTCACCCGTGTGGGAGGCCCAAGTACCCGCAACAGGCAAGGGCCCACAACGTAGTGAGGCGACATAAAAATTGCCTACCTCAAAACGACCTGGTTTTGCACAGGGGGTCACCTGGGTTTTTGGCTCGGTGCTCAGCGACCACCTAGGGGAACCTACCAAACCCACACATTTCTGAAAACTAGACACCCGGGGGATTCCAGGGAGGTATGGCTTGCGTGGATCCCCCAACATTTCCTTACCCAGAATGCCCTGCAAACCTCAAATTAAGCTGAAAAAATCACCTTTTTCACACATTTTTGTGTGGGAAAGTTGTGGCATCACCGGACTGACACAAAATTCTTACCACCCAGCCTTCCCCCGGGTCTCCCGATAAAAATCCTGCCTCACTCGTGTGGGAGGCCCAAGGACCCGCCACGGGCAAGGGCCCAAAACGAAGTGAGGCGCACTACATTTAGGACCATTGCCTGTTGAGGCGCACTACGTTTTGGACCTTTGCCTGTCGCGGGTACTTGGGCCTCCCAAACGAGTGAGGCACCGTTTTTATTGGAAGACCCGGGGGAACGCTGGGTGGTAGGAAATTTGTGTCAGCCCGGTGATGCCACAACTTTCCCACACAAAAATTTGTAAAAAAGGGGATTTTTTCAGCTAAATGTGAGGTTTGCAGGGCATTCTGGGTAAGGAAACTTTGGGGGATCCACACAAACCATACCTCCCTGGAATCCCCCCGTGTCTAGTTTTCAGAAATGTGTGGGTTTGGTATGTTCCCCTAGGTGGCCGCCGAGCACCGGGCCAAAAACCCAGGTGACCCCCCTTGCAAAACCATGTCGTTTTGAGGTAGGCAATTTTCATGTCGCCTCACTACGTTGTGGGCCCTTGCCTGTCGCGGTTCCTTGGGCCTTCCACACGAGTGAGGCACTGTTTTTATCGGGAGACCCGGGGAAACGCTGGGTGGTAGGAAATTTGTGTCAGCCCGGTGAGGCCTCAACTTTCCCACACAAAAATGTGTGAAAAAGGGGATTTTTTCAGCTAAACTTGAGGTTTGCAGGGCATTCTGGGTAATTAAACGTTGGGGGATCCACGCAAACCATACCTCCCTGGAATCCCCCGGGTGTCTAGTGTTCAGGAATGTATGGGTTTGGTAGGTTGCCCTAGGTGGCCGCCGAGCACCGGGCCAAAAACCCAGGTGACCGCCCATGCAAAACCAGGTTGTTTTGAGGTAGGCAATTTTTATGTCGCCTCACTACGTTGTGGGCCCTTGCCTGTCGCGGGTACTTGGGCCTCCCACACGAGTGAGGCACCATTTTTATCGGGAGACCCGGGGGAATGCTGGGTGGTAGGAAATTTTTGTCAGCCCGCTGATGCCACAACTTTCCCACACAAAAATGTGTGAAAAAGGTGAATTTTTTGGCTAAATTTGAGGTTTGCAGGGCATTCTGGGTAAGAAAACGTTGGGGGATCCACGCAAGCCATACCTCCATGGAATCCCCCGGGTGTCTAGTTTGCAGAAATGTGTGGGTTTGGTAGGTTCCCCTAGGTGACCGCCAAGCACCGGGCCAAAAACCCAGGTGACCCCCTTGCAAAACCAGGTCGTTTTGATGTAGGCAATTTTCATGTCGCCTCAATACGTTTTGGGCCCTTGTCTAGTTTTCAGAAATGTGTGGGTTTGGTAGGTTTCCCTAGGTGCCGGCAGAGCTAGGGTTCAAAAACTACAGCTAGGCACTTTGCCAAAAAAGGTTCATTTTTCACTGCGAAATTGAGGTGTGTCCACGAAGCGTTTTGCGCCGTTTTCTGTCGCGGGCACTAGGCCGACCTACACAAGTGAGGTACCATTTTTATTGGAAGACTTTGAGGAACATGGGGTGGGTGGAAATTTGTGGATCCACGCAGATTCCAGAACTTTCCACCACAGAAATGTGGGGAAAACTTGTTTTTTTTGGCAATTTTTTAGGTTTGCAAGGGATTCTGGGTAGCAGAACCTGGTGGGAGGCAGTCAAGTCACCCCATCCTGGATTCCCCTGGGTGTCTAGTTTTTAAAAATGTATAGGTTTGCTAGGTTTCCCTAGGTGCCGGCAGAGCTATGGTTCAAAAACTACAGCTAGGCACTTTGCCAAAAAAGGTTCATTTTTCACACCGAAATTGAGGTGTTTCCACATTGCGTTTTGCGCCGTTTCCTGTCGCGGACACTAGGCCGACCCACACAAGTGAGGTACCATTTTTCTGGGAAGACTTTGGGGAACACAGGGTGGGTGGAAATTTGTGGATCCATGCAGATTCCAGAACTTTCCACCAGAGAAATGTGGAGAAAATTTGGTTTTTTTGGCAATTTTTTAGGTTTACAAGGGATTCTGGGTAACAGAACCTGGGCGGAGGCAGTCAAGTCACCCCATCCTGGATTCCCCTGGGTGTCTAGTTTTAAAAAATGTATAGGTTTGCTAGGTTTCCCTAGGTTACGGCAGAGCTATGGTTCAAAAACTACAGCTAGGCACTTTGCCAAAAAAGGGTCATTTTTCGCTGTGAAATTGAGGTGTGTCCACGTTACGTTTTGAGCCGTTTCCTGTCGCGGGCACTAGGCCGACCCACACAAGTGAGGTACCATTTTTCTCGTAAGACTTTGGGGATTGCGGGGTGGGTGGATATTTGTGGATCCACGCAGATTCCAGAACTTTCCACCAGAGAAATGTGGGGAAAAAGTCATTTTTTTGGCAATTTTTTAGGTTTGCAAGGGATTCTGGGTAACAGAACCTGGTGGGAGGCAGTCAAGTCAGCCCATCCTGGATTCCCCTGGGTGTCTAGTTCTCAAAAATGTATAGGTTTGCTAGGTCTCCCTAGGTGCTGGCAGAGCTATAGTTCAAAAACTACAGCTAGGTACTTTGCCTAAAAAGGGTCATTTGTCGCTACAAAATTGAGGTGTGTCCACGTTATGTTTTGCGCTGTTTCCTGTCGCGGGCACTAGTCTGACCCACACAAGTGAGGTACCATTTTTCTTGGAAGACTTTGGGGAACGCGGGGTGGGTGGAAATTTGTGGATCCATGCAGATTCCAGAACTTTCCACCAGAGAAATGTGGGGAAAAAGTGTTTTTTTTGGCAATTTTTTAGGTTTGCAAGGGATTCTGGGTAACAGAACCTGGTGGGAGGCAGTCAAGCCACCCCATCCTGGATTCCCCTGGGTGTCTAGTTTTCAAAAATGTATAGGTTTGCTAGGTTTCCCTAGGTGCCGGCAGAGCTAGGGTTAAAAAACTACAGCTAGGCACTTTGCTAAAAAAGGGTAATTTTGTATTGTGAAAATGTGGTGTGTTCACGTTGGGTTTTGAGCCATTTCCTGTTGTGGGCACTATGCCTACCCCTACATGTGAGGTACCATTTTTATCGGGAGACTTAGGGTAATTCAGATTTGTAAAGGAACTGTTATTACCTATTGACTTTTGATGCATTTCTGCCTTACAAATGAAAGACATTGTGTAAAAAAGAAGTCATTCTAAAAAATGACTGATAATTCTAATGCTAGTACGAGTATTCCCAAATTCGGAAATGTGCAAATATCTACTGTTTCTAAACTCTATATTTTGTTCCCATTTCAGAAATACATAGGTGTATTTCATACCGATTTTTCCATGTACACATTTTTACAGAATAATTACTACATACCCGGTACATAATAAAAAACCATTGCAAGTTGCTGCTAAGTTTTTGGCTCTGGGTTCGTCGGGTTCTTGGTGAACCTACAAGTCCTATATATCCACACAACCAGTAATGTCCAGCGGATGTAACGGTACATTGCTTGCAAAGAGCTGTCATAATTACAAGAAGTTACAGGTGCAAACGTTGAAACAAAAGGCGCTTTTTTAAAAAAAAAATTCAATTTATCCTATATTTAACTGTTAGTTTCTATAAAGAAACCTTGATGGATATACACAAATGACCCCTTGCTGAATTCAGAATTTTGTCTACATCTCTAAAATGTATAGCTTTCCAGGATCCATTATTGCTTTTGTACCCATTTCTACCATTTACTGGAAGGAGGTCGAAAGCACAAAAAATATCAAAAATAGGCTATGTCCCAGAAAAATGCCAAAACTGTGTAAAAAATGTTGGGTTTCTGACAAAAGTCTGATATCCCCTAAAAGCTGGGAAAATGGTGATTTCAGCCCCACAAACCCTTTTTTGATAACACTTGCAGGGAAAAACCCAGAAGCTTTCATTTGTAGCCCGTTTTTCCCATTTTCCCCCCAAGAAACCAAAATGTTGCTGTATTTTGGCTAATTTCTGTGACCCCTCCAGGGGAATCCACAAACCCTGAGTACCTTCAGAATCCCCATGATGTTGGAAGAAAAGGACACAAATTTGGCATGGACACCTTATGTGGTCAAAAAGTTACAGGGGCCTCAGCGCGCACTACCCCAAATAGCCAAAAAAAGGGCGTGGCACAGGAGGGGAAAAGGCCTGGCAGAGAAGGGGTTAAAATAGCATCATCCACGTACAGCAAAACTGAGAGACCTCGCCTTCCCACCTAGTGAAAATCCACCTTAGTATCCAGTAGGTTCTTCTCCAGGTTATTAATGTAGATGTTGAATAAAAAAGGGCCCAGCATGCAGCCCTGGTGGACCCCACTCCGTATGGGGAAGGTACATGAGACCTTCAGTTCACCTGAATATCGCACAGCCGCATTAGTGTACCAGAGTAGCTCTTGCAAAAAGAAAACTAAGTCTCTATCCACCCCCAGAAAAAAGCAGAATCTGCCACAACATGCATCTATTCATGCATTCAAATGCGGAAGAGAGGTCCATGAAGGACAATAAGATGGTAGCAGGGCTAGCAACTGTATATTTATTTATTCATTATCATAAAAAGGTTCAGGCATTGGTCTAATGTTGAATGACCGGGGCGGAAGCCATACTGCGCATCCGTCAAAATGTTATTCTCACTGGCCCATATGGACAGCCTGTCTAACAAAATCCGTCAAACAATTTTAACCACCATGTTCAATAGGGAGATCAGCCTGTAACAATGTGTGCTATCTCTGTTCCCCTTTTTGAATACTGAAACAATAATGGAGGTGGCCCATGAGGCCGGGGGACCGGACCTAATTGCCGCATTTATAACTGTGATGATCACTGGTACCCATAAATCTATATGGGACATATAGAGGTCAGGGGGATTCCATCCGGGCCAGGAGCCTTATTGCGGGTCATACCACGTATTCCCCGCCTCCATTCACCCTCTGAGACTATCAGGGCTGATTTTCTATATCCTACCCCAGGCTGAATGCACTGAACAGTGAGACCCCCAAACATACCCTCGAAATGGCTGACCCAGTCATTCTCTGTATTGTGGGCATCCAATGCGTTAACTATTAAGCTAATCATGTAGAAAATTAATATATGTGTTTATTGCTTACCCACAATGTCAGGTAATCAATACCACCTCAACCTCGGCGCAAACTCGAGGGTGCATCTATGTCCTATAAGTAAAGGAACAAGTGAGCAATAAGATGTAGATTCAACCTATTGAAAAATGAATAATGAACATAGTGAAAACAGCTGACTCTCAAAAAACATGTATGGAGATTTAAATTTTTTAAGTTCCATATTTGGTCTAATATGTGTAAAGTGCCATATTTATATAGAATTGTCTCTGAATTGGTGAGGCAAAAAAAGGGGTGGGGGTACTGATTACTACCCTCAGAATAAACGTAATGAGACTCAAAAACAAAATAAAGAGGGAAATTCAGGAGGAGAAGTGGATCCTAAGTGATGACCCAGTAGTATTAGGTAAGTTGGAATGAACATCATGGAAACCAAGGGCTTCATTATGATGTCGGTCGGACACTTGTCTGACCGCCATCGTGTTGGTATTAGGACCGGCTGATAGGGAGTCGGCAAGGTCCCGCAGGGGAATTACGATCTGACCACCATGGGGGCGGTCAGAAACATGCCTCTCAGCATTGAGGTTTGTGCTGTGGCCTAAAAACGGGCTGCAGCACAAGCCTCACTGCTAAGAGGCATGTTTGTGAACATTCCTGCGCCGCCAGGCAGGCACCATGCAGTGCCTGCCACATGGTGCAGGGATGTTTAGGGAGGCACCCCCAGCATCCATACCAGAGGTCCTGGGGAAGGGGGCCCCCAAAGTCCCTTTCTGCCTGCCTTTTCATGGCGGGTTAACCACAATGAAACGGCTGGTGTAAAGGGACATTGTAATCCTTACGGTGGTGCCTGAGCAGGCACTGCAACTGTTGTTGGGATTGCAGTCCCTATGATAGTCTGATGGGCTCAAGGAACCCGCCGGATGTGTGGCAGTTGGACTCTCCACCTTCCCTACATCTGCCCGCAATCGTAATGCAGCGGGCGGTCTGGCAGGGTCCGATGGCGGTGGGACCGTCACCGATGGCCTGACAGTGGCTGTCACATTGCATCGTAAAAGGGCCCTAAATGTTTCTAAAAGCAAGGCTAACTTTTCTAGACAAATAAATAAAATCCAGGCTTGTGAACCAAATATGCCCAGACCTGATTGTTTCATAATGTCAACATAGTCAATGACTTAGTAATTCGGCAGTATGAAGCTCGGACAAGAAACGTTACATTTGAAATCGAAATACTCAGGCAAATTATTTGATAGATGCCCCAGGGCGATATCCTCAAAATAATAGGTGAAGGACAATCCCTAAGTAGGAAGCAGCTGAAAAACGCAGGGTTAAAAGCGGTGTATATTGACTGCTACTGACATCGGGAAGAGCAGCTGATATATAGTGATAACAATAATTAAAAAGCACGTACCTTTGATGGGCAGTGCAACAGGTAAGGGGTCGCGCCTAGGGAGGACAAATGACGGGTCAATACTTCAGCATTTTAACTATTGGAGTCAAAATATTTGGCCTGCCACGCCTATCGAATGAACCAATGACGGCACTGGGATCAAAAGAACGACAACGGTCGGACCTTGTAGTGTACGTTCTTCCACTGAAGCATAGTGATGACGACAGGCAGAGGGCCTCATGGGCTAAGTAATGTATAAAAACACTGTGATGCACTCGATCTTAATAAAGACCGTAAGCATGAAATCAAATGGAAGGATCAAATGTATAACCACTTTGTGTCTTGAATATCATTTTTGTGTTATATCCTAGACAGAGTAAAAGGCTTGAGATGCCACATCCACTCCCCGCCCCTGTTTCCACCTTCCTGCACAGCCGCTTGCGATACTTCAAGGTGGGATCACCCAGGAGTCACTTGTCACATGGGCTCTGGACATCTTAGCTCCACCCCGCGCTTAAATCACTGCCAGGCCCTACTACAGAAAAACCACAAAAGAGACCCCCTCCTGGTTTGGCTCCAGGGTCTAGATTTCCTCTCTTTCTTTAGTGGGCATCGACCTACCCTCTTGGTACAGAATGACAGCTGGCTAATTAATGCAGAGCAATCCACCCCATCTCTTCCTTCTGAGGTGCTGACATAATCTATTTAATTGCTTCCTTTGTGAGGGAAGACCTTTGTTCTTGCTGCTGGATAGAAAAGTAATTAACACAGCCCTCCTTGGAGACAACAGTCCTGTGCTCAGATCCTGTTGTGTGCCAGGGAATCATAACATTCCTGGAAGACCCAGAGGCTGTACAGTTATAACTTTGGACTTTACAGAATTGTTCTTTTCAGACAGGTTACACTGTACATTGGTATGACCCTGGTGTCTCTAAACCATAGGGAAGTGAAACTGCACCCTAAGGCAGTCTTTCCCATAGGGTATAATGGAGGGTTACTGCAGCCCAGACAGTAAAGCACACTGACTTTCCCTATCTGTGTACACCAACATTATAAGGCATATCCCAGGTCAATACCCAACCCTACAGAGTAACTTCTGTACCAGGCTAATTGTGCGCAGTTCCTGGGCTGCACACAACAGGAGTCTCGCACGTGCAACCCTAAGACGTGTGCACACGCATGTGCACAGGTATTCATGTGTAACTGGCAAGTGCCTCTTACCCTTGTTGTGTCGCAGGGGCTTTATCTTAAAAGGCAGACACTGGCGGTAAACATGCGCAGTCCATTTTACCATGAGTTTACCATGAGTGAGTCACAGGTTATGAGGCTCTCCCACAGTAGAAGGGAAAAAACCAGAAATGATATGTGCAGAACAATCTTCTCACAGTAACAAAATTGAATCATTTTTTAATTTTTAATGCAAAAAAGGTTTTGTCGAGATATTTTACACTTAAATAATAAATATGATTTTTTTTTTGTATCCTTTCTTGCACAAAAACAATCCTTCCCATAACGCAAGCACCCTTGCACCATGATGGAAGGGTCCCTGAGCTGTTGCTAGGCAGCCTGAAGTGCTCCAGTGCATGGAGAGAGCTGAAGAGCACCAGATCTTAGTAGGTATGGCACTTTTCAGATCTCTCCCATTTGCAAAACGTGGGGAAGCAACTTGCCTTGCTGCACTGCGTTGCGTGATTTCTAAGTAAATCTTCCCCTTACTCTTTTGTAGGTGGGTGTACATCCCTCCCTAAACAGCTCCCTATCCCTCTATTTAAATCTCCATACTCATGCCATACCCTAGCCCTTCAGTTGTAATTACTCCCCATTTTCTAGACAGTCTGAAAGTAGGCCTGTCAATATCATTTTCTAGAACGTTTGCAGCACTACAAGACTTAATACAAAATGCAGTTTGTGACTAGGCCCCTCAGTGATGAGCACAGCTCATGTTTCATTTTTCAACCCTTCCCACTGTGGAGGAGTGTGGCTCAATGGTTAGAGCGGCAGACCCTGAAGCAGAGTTCTGGCCAAGGACCAGGGTTCAATTCCCGCCTTGGCAGGGCTCGGGCTCAATTTCCTTGGACTTGTCTATTCTCACCTCAGTGCCTATTCTAATCACGGGCCCCACACTGCAACTCTGGGCAATAGCTTGCTTAGCCTCCACACCGGCCCCAACAGTGCTAAGGATGCCTGGCTTCACCCTGGGGGTGCCCAGGAGTGGACACTTCACAGGGAAAGCCAGGAGGGGTTCCACAGCGGTATGAGTATCAGCACCAGGAAACCGCAAAGGCGACACCGCAAAGGCGACACCGCAAGGTGTCTGTCTGGTGACAGTGTGCTCTATAAGTACCTTGACATTTACATTCAACCAGCACCTGGTTTCAAGTTGGTTAAAGAGAGCCAACTGACTCATTGTAAGCAGATTTTAAGTTCAGTTTGAAGATGCAGAAAAGGCTTTCTTGATTTGCAGCATCAATATTGCAAGCTCTCGAATAACAACTTTGAAAAGACTGTGAATAAGAAATGCTTCTAAACTTTCAGAAATACCGTTTTGTGTGTGCTTTGCCATTATTTATCACATCTTGATGATACTCTGGACTGTAGCACTATAAAAAAAAGCTATTTGTTAGCTGTTATAATTCTCTGTGAAAGAAGCAACATACTGTTCCTGACACAGATAATAGACCAAATCAGGCAACGCTGCCTCAAGCAGAGAAGCATGTAGATAGACACAGTGCCTACTCTAAATTCAACCTCTTTGAAACCTGTGCTTGGATTCCTCTTGTTTTGAATCATTGTCTTCTACACAGGTGACACTGTGGGGGGATGCACACCCGCCATGATGATTGACAGTAGATGAACTGCTCCGTGTTTCATGCAATGGAAAAGGTAACACAGATGACACACGCTCTCAGTTTCCTTCAGGGAGGTTATTTTCGTTCTCTGTTATATTTCATCCTTCCTGCTTTGACCTTTTCTCCTAGCTTCCCCTTACTGCACCCGCCTATCTTTCGTTCTTTGATAATTTGCTTTGATTTGTTCTCTTTCTTCCTCTATCTCACTCTCTGCCCTCTTATTCCCAATGAATCCCTTTTCCCTCATTTGCACTGGTCTCTCCATCTATCCCTTTCTATTACAGGGTTCCTCCTCTCCCTTCTTCTACGTTCCTCCAATAGCCTTTCTGTGTTTGTCTCTTCATATTGTGCCTGCCTGCCTCGGTTGTCTCCCGTTTCTTCTTTCATTCATTTTAGTCCTAATGTCCTTATTTTCTTGATTTATTTGGCCAATCTTTACTTATATTCTGTGCTTTGCTCTTTTCATTGTCCTTCTTTACTCCATAATTTCTTCTTTTTCTCAGGTCTGTCCCCTTTTTCTTGTTACTTACTCTCCATATGTTTCTGCATCGTCTCATTATTCCTTCCCCGGTAGTTTCTCTTCTATCTCTTCATGTGCAAACATGGTATATCTGTGGGCAGCAGAACACGTGGCAAACTAACCTAAGTGTCAGTCCTAGACTCATATCAATAGCACTTTCTCTTTTAGAAATTCTTCTTGGCCCGATTACTCTTTACTTTTTCAGTGAGAAAAACGACCCCCATTGAAATTGATTGTGGCGAGAAAAGTGAAACTTCCTCCAGAGACAACGAAAAACAATGGGGGATATTCACAAAGAATTGGCGGTGAGAGGCGTTAGCCTCCTTGGCTTAACACCTCTCACCGCCACTTCGGAAATGCCAGGCTGCACCATATTCACAAGAATGTGGTGAAGCCTGGCATTTCCCCCATCGATGGTGCTAAGTCTCACGACTTAACGACAAAATAGGCACCCTTGCACCAGAGCGCAAAGGTGTCTACAAGCAGGGAGGTTTGCTAATGCACAGGAAGGCGTCCCTTCCTGCACATTAACAAACCGAAAATGCCACTTTGCTTTTTCCATGTGTACTGCTACATGCAGCACACATGGAAAAAGCAAAAACGAGGAAAAATAAAGCTATTTTCCTCGTTTAGCCACCTTAAGACCTGATTTTTCTAGCTCTTAAGTTTGGCACTGCCACCAATCATCACCGCCCTTGATAATAGGCGGTAGCATCAAATTCAATGGGGGATATTCTCAAGAACGTGTGTTAATCATTGCAAAATTAGCTTAACGCAACTTTGCACATCGCAGTCTATCGCAAGAAAATAACACCATGTTTACGTTGTATTCTCAACCCGGCGGCACCATGTGATAGTCTCACGATAATGCGACAAATGACCAAGTAAAAATCAACACGATGCCGAAAAAATGTGAAACACCAACGCGAAAAAACTGGCGATGTCCCAAATTGCGATACAAAAATCCACGATACCCAGCAACAGGCCTGCAATTCCCACGCCTTATGAGGGAAAATGCACTATAAAAGCAGTTCGAAAATAAATAAATAAATAAACTGCGTAGCACCATGAATGCACACGGACTGAGTGCAGAGGACAACGCGAACCCCACAAACCCCATAGATGACCAGCAAGGAACTTTGGGGTCGGGGAAGGCCAGGGAGAAGAGGAAGAGGAAGACGCAGTTCAGTCCGCAGGAAAACAGGATCCTCGTCATGGAGGTGACAGAACACTACCAACAACTGTTCGGCACCTCCAACGTGTCATTGGCAACAAAGACGCGAATATGGCAGACCATCTTGGACCATGTGAATGCAGTTGCATCCTTGAGGAGGACAATGGAAGAGTCAAGAGGCGCTGGAATGATGTGAAGGGCAAAACCAAGAAGAAATTCGAGGCCAACATAAAAGCAGCAACGCTCATTGGAGGCAAGGGTCTAGCCGCACAACAGGAGCTGGATGACATGGAGAAAATGGTGGCCTCAGTCATCAGTCAGGACACGGTACCAGGGGTTTGGGACCCCAACACTGCTCAACATGACCTGACACAACATCAACAGGGTGAGTACCGACCAGGGACTGGGAGGACGGGGGGAGATGGGCTTAGTGGCACACATGCACAAGTGAGTAGAGCACACTGCACACCCACAATGACCCTGGATCATATCCCTCATCCCGGTGCCACACTGCAACACACACACATTAGATCCTGAGCACCTCTCCATTGGCAACAATGTGGTACAGACTGCAACACTTTCATGACAGAACACAGGACACAACTGGTGCTGCATGTGTGCTCAAAATGGCCAATCACATCTGGCATAGCAGGAAACTGTGGGATGACAATGACGAGTACAACCTCACATCTGTGATGTGGCACAAATATCCACTGTCCCGCCTCAAATAGGCATCTCCTCATAAACAGTCACAATGTACACTGTCACCTAGTCTGTATGTAAACTTCGCCAATGCGTCAATATACATGGAACACACTGTGAAACTGCACCTCCCCTTTACATTGCATAGGGACAATCAACACCTACTGCAGAGCAGACCCTACAGCATGTCAGTGATGATGGAGATAAGCCCCCAGACATCGACTTCGACAAACTCCAACGTTTCATGGAGAACCTCCGCAGCCCAACTCCAGCTGCAGGGCAGCACAGCACCATCGAGGTGAGCCCACCTCCTCCACAGACCACACAGAAGGAAGAACCCACCACCACGTCTGGCTCCCAGCACCTCAACGAAGAACACATGGCGTTACAACGCAGCGTGTTAGACTGCCAGAAGGAGCTGGCTGAACAGGTGCAGGTGGGGTTCGCCCTCACAGCTGCCAAACTGGATGACATTTGTGGGTGTCTAAGTCCCATCAGGGACCACTTACACTCCCTAACGCACACCCACAGTCCGCCCCACGCCCTCCAACAATCCATGGCTGGCATTGCTGGACTCCAAGACAACAACAATGGTCCAGTCTGAGTGGCTACAGCGACATCATCCATGATTTGGAAAACATGAGGAGGGTCATGGAGAACATGGACCGGATGCATGAGCAAAGAATGGCTACCACATCTGCACACGACCAAGCTGTAGATGGGATCTTCCATGCCCTGCAGATCCTCACCATGGGAGTGATGCCACAAGACATTGCGCAGATGAATGCTGCTGCAACTTCTCGGGCCCCTGATGTGTCACACAGTGCTGCAGACCAAACACCACCACCCACATGTGAGGCACATGAAACGTCAGAGAACGACGATGAGGATGATTCTGCCTCAGTGGCAAGAAGGAAGCAGTAGCATTCATCTCTGCCATATGGCATTTCATTGCTTGGTTCTGACCTCTGCATCATGCCCTGGAATAACACCTTCCACTGTCCCCGATACACCCTGCGACAATAAGCTTCTCCCCTGCACACGCTGTTATCAAAAAAGAATAAATGTCTATTCTGTGTCAAATGTCCCTGTTCAATTATTACAATCAACATACAATTGTCTTGTCCACTCTTGATTGATGCTTCCTCAATAACATGTCGTTGGGTGTTCGCTTATTTTCTTTATTTCAGATGAAAAAATGCCCAGCCAACACGTATTTCATCGTGGGGAGTGACCCATACGACTTCTTCAGGGCTGTTTGGTACAAAAGCGAAATTGTCGCGTTCTCTCCGCCGGTTTTACTTTTGTCCCGGCTGTGTGTGGTGATTAGGTCCCCGACTATTATTAAAATCCTATTCTCCCGGTTCCGATGTATCCAAAGTCCTGTCCAAAGTCCTGCCGTGGTTAACGGAGTTCCGATCCCTCTTGTGTGACAGCTCATCGATTCTTCATGAAACCAATATTAGTTGGCATCTAGGCGTGTACGCCTTGCCTCTGTCTCCCGATCCGTGGGTTTGTGTTATGACCCAGAAGTCAATAACCTCAGACCTCGACATGCACTGCCATATTTTGTGTGCCCAACATGACTCAGCAATCTGACTGCGGACTGCACACTTCCTCTTACGAGTAACCTGACAATCCCCAAACGACTCTGGCTGGTCCTCCACGGTGCAACATTGTAAAGTGTTGTTAGTATGGCCCAGTACTAAGACAGCTTCAACACTCCACTGAACATGAACAATACATTCTAATACACATAGATGTGTCATGTCTATGATTAGTCAAGTATGAAAGCATGGACGAATGTAGGGCCAGTGATTCCCCCTTACGTCCATGTCATCCATGTTGTGTGACTTTAGTCACAGGGTGCATCCCTGCATCATGGTGGCACATGTTTGGCCCCAACAGAAGCCCTGTTGTCAATTTTAGCGCACAAATGACAGCCGCTATGTAATTATTTGGTACAAATGTGATACGCTGATGCGTGGGATTCCATACTATCTTTGACACACAGAAATGGCTTTTCGAAAACGTGACACCCTAAACAGCCTCTCTGTACAAAGGTGACACACCCACCATCCATTTCCCATTTCAGAGATTGTCAGCACTACTGGTTGCACTTACACTTGTCACAGTGATGGGCCTGTACAGAGGAGTGACATGCACTCAGTGAATGTGTGTTGTAATGAATTTATTTGCACATGCTGTGCCTGTGGTCATTTTCTACTGTCCCATGATTGCTAAGGACTGTCACAATGTGGCGTCCTCATGTGAAGAAACTGTCAATGATGTTGTTCCTACGGGCTATTCCTGCTGCTGCTACAGTGGGGTGTGGTCCACGTGCCTCATCTTCCTCATCATCGTCTGGTGCATCTGGCACTTGTATCCATGGGGCATTGGTGCGAACACATATGTTGTGCAACACACAACATGCAACGATCATCTTGCACACAATGTCTGGGCTGTACAGGAGCCTTCCACCTGTGATGTCCAGGCACCTGAAACGTGACTTCAACACGCCAAATGTGCGTTCCACGATGCCCCTGGTGCGTTTGTGGGCCCAATTGTACTGCCACTGGGACTGTGTGTTCGGGGCTCAGAGGGGTGTCATCATCCAAGGGCAGAGTGCATATCCTTGATCACCTGTGACAGTGCAGAGAGACATGAGTCAATAGTGGGTTCTGCATGATGTGTTGGCAGGCTCACTTGTTCATTGTTGTGTGACATGTGTGACTTACTGATACCTGTATGACATGTACTGCTTGTAGCAAATGAGCGTCATCAATGTGTTTTTACAAAGCCTCACTGCTGCTCCTCCCTCCCCCAAACCTATTTACTCATGTGTGCTGCGCGGTGGCATCACATACATTCCTATGACACACCATTGACATGCCTGTCTAAACATGTCCACAAGCATAACGATGACACCGTGATGTTGTGCGTTGTAGGTGGGCGGCCACGTGTTTGTAGGCCTATGGTAAGGACAGGGCGGACACAGATGTAGAGCACATGGCTGGCTGGACTCGCCATGCGGTTGAGGCTAGACCTTTGGCTTATGCTGCGGTAATAGCAATACACACACAACAGTTGGCATGTATGATCCTGGACCCCGAGCGGGCTTGCTCTTTATCATTTAACCCTTCATCCGAGCCCGCACTCCGGGGTCATGCTACATTGCAACATTGTCCATTGCATGACGGGTGGTACCGACACTGCAACAGAGACACACGCATTAGTTACTTCCTTGGCAAGCCCGAAACTCAACCACGCCCAGAGCCCTGGGGGGATGATCCACACCCATACGCTGGACATACGTATGCCAGCCCACTCCGCTTAAAGGGGGTACAACACAGCTACAAGTCCCAGGTCTACCCCACTGCCTGAGGTGACATGGTTGCATCCGCTGTTCCCAGCACAACGTAATGTGGTAGGGCCCTGGGCCCTCATGCATACATAATGCCCACACTGACACACTTAGATAGTTTGGGTAACTGGCTACGGGCACGTGCGCCCGGCCACTTTTATTGCCAGGGCCACATGTCCAGTGACGCCTGTGCTGGATGTGTGTGGGTTGGTGGAGTGTTATTCAGCCCTCAGGGAGTGGTTGGTGCTGGCAACAACTACAACAGTGGTCAGACAATCAGAAGTACCTAGTTCAAACAGCAATGGTCCATGACTTGAGCTCCACAGAGTTAGTGGCCCCGATGCACTGCGTCCGACACAGGCACACAGCCACGGGACGGTGACTTGGGGTGCACGGAGGTAGGGAAACGAGAGCTGAGCGGGTCCTCATCGATGTCCAAGGTGAATGTGGCGGAGTGTTCCGGGGGACAGTGGAAGGTGTACTTCCAGGGGATGATGCAGAGGGCAGAACCCAGCTGACACAGGCAATATGGAGGAAAAGAATGCTACAGACTCATGTTTAGCACCAAGTCAGTACCAGCTACATGATGATGGAGAAAACCCCCAGGCCATAGACTCAGATGCCACCAAAGTTCAACCAGAGGGTGTCCATGATCTTAGGTGCACAGAGTTAGTGGCACCGGAGCTGAAAGGGTATTCAGTCTGCGATGAGGCCTGTACAATGGTATAAACTCTGCCATGAATAAATCAAGACTCAGTTCCAAATGTGTGAACTACTTCACAGCAGTGTAGGCCGGAGACAGCGATCAGCAGGGGCCCACAGACAGGTGTTGTTGGCTTGCGATGCACAGAGTTTGTGGCACCACATCGAAGGGTGTATAGTGACATCAAAACAGCCATAAAAGTGTGTTCTCTGCCATTAAATAATCAAGACTCAGTTCCAAATGTGTGACCTACTTGACCGCAGTGTAGTCCATATGTAGCGGTCAGCACGGCACAAACGCTGTTCAGCCATCTCCTCCTGGCACTCTAACACACGACATTGGATTGGCATATGGCATTGATTTGTGGTTGACGGAGGTAGGAGCACCAGAGCTGAGCGTGTGTGCAGTCTGTGACGATGCCGCGTCCTGCCTGGTCCGGACTGGTTTGGATTAGTGTGAGGCCTGCTGGACCGCAGTGTAGGCCGGAGGCAGGGGTGGAGAACATCAATGAGAAAGAAGTAATGGGGGCCTGTGTCGCGGAGGCCAGCGATGGTCTGGGGAGGCTGCCAAGGTCGCGTGCCTCAGGCTTGGAGCTTGCACTGGCACGTGGTCGGCCCTCTTTGACACACACCAGTGTCCGCAGGTGAGCAGTGAGGCCTGGGTGTGCAGGGATGGACAAGATGGGTCTGGGGTGCAGCAGGCACACAGGATCGCAGGCACCACCGCTCACGGCGTCGGCATCATGGTGGGGTGAGAGGTGCTGCCCTGGCAGACACGTTGCCCATTCTGGAAGAGAACCACGCCCAGAGCAATGGGCTTTTTAATCACACCCCTACACTGGCCTGGCGAATGCTGGGCCAGCCCACTCCGCTCCAGCTTACAGGGGGGACGTAACAAGCTACATTGCCGCGATCTTCCTCACTGGCTGGGGTGACATGGTTGCGTCCACTGTCCACTACACTCCAAACAGCAGCAGTGTATGCCGCCATGGGAATGTCTGTGGTCTGCATACTCAAGTCTGTCCTGCACATCCATGCAACACTTGGCATTGTATACATTCCATGCCTTGTTCCCACCTCTGCCCACAATCTGCTATTCTGTGGCTGAGGTACCATGCCGTTGATGACTTGTATACATGGCTGGCCCAGGTTGCTACGGTAAGTTGTGTTGTCGTGTCTGGTATGTGGGCATGTTGGTTGTCATGTTGTATTTGATTTTGCAACATGTGCATTCCCAGAGTTGTGAGTTGTATGCTGGTGGGGTTGAGGTGTGTGCTGTGTTAAGTTGTTACTGCATTCACATAGGTGCCATCCTGAAAGCGCTGGTTGATGATGGACTGTCGGAAGATGAAGGAATCATGCACACTGCCTGGTGAGTTGGCGAGGGCATTGGTGAAGAGTCTCCGGTGGTCCACTATTGCCTGTACATTGATGGAATGCGTGTGCTTCCTGTTGCGGTAATTGTGTGCAGTGGTGGCACGGGGCACGAGGAGTACATGTGTGCAGTCAATTGCCCCAACACGTGCAGCAAGCCAGCTATGGCGTAGAAGCCTTGCTTGGTCTCCAGCTGTTCCTGCACAGTGTGTGGGAAGAAAAGGTGTTGTGGTACCAAGCTGATGATGGCATCCAAGACAAGTGTGAGGAACTTGGGTAGGGCTGGCTGTGAGACTCCTCCAACATGTTTGTGACACTAGGGCACCATTTTTCTTGATTTTTGTCACTGAACTTTACACGTGTGGGTACCATTTTGGAGATATTTGTATTGAATTTTTGAAGATTTTCCCATCCAGCCCATCCATTTTTGGAGTTCTCAAGATTTCAAATAGAGATATATTCCTGATGAAGTTGAATCATTTTTATGGCTCTGATTCACCTGAACACCCATCAACAGTAAAGACTGCATCATGAGAGAATATAAACATTGTACAATTAGCTGTGCCTAGATATAAAATGTGTCTGTTGCCACACTAACCACTTTGAGATATTGTGCAGTTATTTGGGCATCTTGAGTGTCCCATTATTTGCGTACTGTGACCACGTTATTACTCTCAGGATCAATATATTAAACTTTAACTAAACCTCAAATGCAACTAATATCATAAGCAGCAAATCCACATACAGACACTGGAAAAAAACCACCTAGCACTTAAATATCACTTTGAAAACCAGGGAAAGAAAATGACAGACTCCTAAGGCAACACTATGATAGAGCCTACCAAGCAGACAGCAGAATTGTAAAAAGACAAAATTGCATGCAATTACTTGAATCTGAATTCTCATCAAAGTGACTCCACAGAATCCCACAATCTGGGTGCAAAGTGACTCCACAGAATCCCACAATATGGGTGCCAAAATGCAGAGACCCCATGTAGGTGGTTGGCTCTCTATATAGTGTACAACAACAAAGTACGTTGTGCAGAGAGTACAGTGGATTTTTCACTGGTATACAGAGGCAAAAGTAGATAATACTAACACTCTTTTTGTGGCAGTGTGGGGAAGCTGTTAAACTTATCAGAGGGTAGTGCTAAGCATGTGTTGTACTCACAGAGGCAATAAATGAGACACACACTAAGGAATAAATCTGAGACCAATTTTTACAAGTATTATACATTTTCATATCATTTTTAAGACCAAAAACTTAGTTCTAAGTAATTTTTAAGTTATGATTTTTCAAAGTTTGCCAAATAAATCACTGTTGTGCTCAATTAAGCACAATAGAGGTCAATAGGTGAAAATGGGAAAAAGCATATAAAATTACATAGTGGGCTCTCGAGGTTCACCTTCTAGATTTAGGTAAGTAGCAGGGGCAGGTTGAATGTTCCAGCAGTGGAAGATCGAAAGCATCCCGAATTCGGCTGGGAGCTGGGTACTGAGGTTGTTGGTAGCCACTGCGCTACAAAGAAGGGGGCCAACTGAAAACACATTGCACAGGGGAACTTAAAGGTAAATCCAGGGGGTCCAACCCAAAGGAGCAGGTTGCATGGGTCTCAGGACCATGGAAGCACAGCAAATTCATCGCTACCCATGCCAAGCGGACTGAGAGCAGAGTAGATTGTGCAGCCAAGCAATGTGCGTGAAGATGGTCCTCATGGTCAGGGTTAAGGCAGGTTGCAGGGACGATTCTGGGACATCTGGGCCACTCACAGGGTGGGTCTCAGGGGTTGCAAAGTCCCTCAATGGGTGTCTACATACTGGGCAGTTGGAGTCAAGATTGCACTCTTTCTTTTTTATCTTTAGTGTAGGTACCCCGGGTATTGGCACAGCACAGTTTAGGTAGATCCTGATGTCCTCTCACTTGGTGGGGGGACAGATCTGACCATCCACAGCTGATGTGCCT
Organism: Triturus cristatus; assembly: GCF_964204655.1. Taxonomy (NCBI): domain Eukaryota; kingdom Metazoa; phylum Chordata; class Amphibia; order Caudata; family Salamandridae; genus Triturus; species Triturus cristatus. The sequence continues at coordinate 1,025,174,479 of NC_140594.1, forward strand.
CTTCTGGCTTGGGTGCTGTGTCTGGGTTGCTGTGGAGAAGCAGATCGGTAAACCAGACTTCGCGGTTCCGTGTCTGTAGGCTGCAGAGGTGTAGCTCCTGTACTCCAAGGGAGGTTCTCTGCAATTGGTCAAAGACTGGAGGTGCTCTGGTGTTCTAGAACACCTCATAGTTGCAGGGCAAGAAACCACACCCAATTGCTGAGTCCTGGAAGCAGCCAGCAAGGTTTGGTGCCTGATTTCTGCAGCAGGTCTTTGGTTCTTGGGTCAGCTGCTCTTCTAAGTCCATAGCTCTTCTTGGGTCCATTAAATCTCAATTCAGGTCCACGGATGCCACCTAAATACTAAATTCAGGGGCATTACAGGGGGTGACAGGTAGTAGACAGGGTGTATACACCCTCTACGTGACTGCTTCCTGTGGGAAGGGACACTACCCTAGCCCTAATAGGTTAATTTCCTACCATCTCATGATGGAGGAATTGGAAAAGTAGTGTCCACATCGCCTGCTCCACCTTAGGGTGGTGTTAGCATAAACGTGAACCGCGTTGGATAGCTATAAGAATTGCATCGAAGAAATAAACCCCAGTTGAAGGGTGGATATAGACCCGAAATGCATTGCGTTTTGGAAAAAGATTGGTAAACCATGAACAAATTATATATGGGTTTCCTTAAACAAAGAGAAGCTTATGAAATAAATTGATGATTGAATCAAAGAATAACTTGAAGAATGTTTTTGTTTTAACTCATACACAATTGGGTTGAACTCGGATCAGAAACCTTCAGTTTCAGGGTAAAAGTGCACACATCCACCAGGGACTGGCGCACCAGACCTGATATATAATTGTTGACACTAGGCAATGCAAGACACAGTGCAGCGGATGGAGTAACACCAACCTTAAACGTGATTTACAAATAGAATGTTAGACAATTGAGTGCACTGAGAAACATATTGAATTGTTAGCTGAATGTGGGCACACCTCCTAATCTAAGTGATTTTCCTGCCTGTCCTCCCCCAAAAGAGGAGCAGGAAAGGGGATTTGACATTCTCCACCAACTGGAGCTGCCTGGGTTGCATTTCAGAGGCTGCATCACCTTTGAAGCTTCCCGCCCAGGCAGGCGCCCCGGCCTGAAGGAGGTTTGAACAACTCTGCCCATAGCAGGCTTTGTTCCTGGACTCTGAGAGTGCTGGCTCTCTCCCCATAAGATAAGAAACAGGTCTAGTGGTGGCCGGCTGGTGAAGACTAGTTAGAGACCACAAGAGTGCTTGGTGGGTTTTCAGGGAACCCTCCAAAAGGGTCTCTGGTATGCATTTATTAATTCATCCAGCACTGGCATCAGTGAGGATCTATTAAGTTGAGATGTTTGGTACCAAACATCTTAGGGTACAGTGAAGCCACCATGGAGCTAGGAAACTCGTAATGACATGTATCCAGCCCATGTGCTCTCTATGGCTTCCCTGTGCACTTACAGCATCCAAGAATGAACTTAGATTTTGTAAGGTCATATCTGCTAGTTCAGATAAATCCACACTTATGGTGCACCCTGCCTTAGGGCTGTAAGACCTGCAGTAGGGGTGACTTACCTATACCTCATGTATTGTATGGGAATGTATGACGTTACAACGCATATATTTACAAAGCATGCCTTTCAACGCAGTTTTTACATCTCAACATCCTTTACAACGAGTTATTTTACATCGCATGCCATTACATCGCATTTTCAGAAACTACCTTTACAACGCATTCCATTACATCGCAATATACCTTTACAACCCATACCATTACAATGTATACCATTACATCACATTTAAGGTAAGTGTTAGATAGTATAGGGGTAATATTTACTATTCTAACTCCAGTGAGTGCAATAGTAGGGTAAGTGTTGGATAGTGTAGGGGTAAAAATTACTATTCTAACTTCAGTGAGTGCAACAGTAGGGTAAGTGTTGGATAGTGTAAGGGTACTATGCGTTGTAATGGTATGCATTGTAATGACTTGCGATGTAATGCCTGCGTTGAGGTGACATGTATTGTAATGACATGCGTCGTAGTGGCATGCACTGTAAAGGATGTTGCGATGTAATGACTGCTATGTAAAGGTAGTGCGATATAATGACTGCGTTGTAAAGATTGTTTCCCATTGTATGTGGGCATGGCACATAGAGCTGTGTGCCATGTTGACTCTGGTTTTCTCTACACTAAAGCATGCAGCCTGCAATGGCAGTTTGCAAGATCTTGATGAGGGGTCCCTAGAGTTGCACAATTAGTGCTGCAGCCCAAGAGAAACTTCTTCAGTACCCAGGTACTAGGTACCAGGGGTACCATTTACTAGGGACCTACAAGGGGTGATGAAGTGGTGCCAATCATTGTATAGAAAGAGATCTGGCACTGGGAGCCTGGTTAGCAGGGATCCAGTGCATTTGCAGTCAAAATCACATCATGTATCAGGGGAAAGGTGGGGGCTAACCATGTCAAAAGAAGAACTTACCTACACCTCACCCCAAGCCTTATCCATCAAGATCTCCATGGAAGTGATCTAAAACATTGAAAATATAGGAAATGACCTTAAGGATAAAAGAGCAAGCCATCCCCCTACACTGGTCAACATCACTGAGATGATGAATATTACCAGTCTATATACTACCACCTTCTCTGAAATATAATTATGCAATATTATCAATCAAGCAGACCATCAGGATCACCTTTAGACACAGCCTCACCCAGAATCTTAAAATATGTCCTTTGCACGACCTGTGCAGGGGAAGTAACTACAAGTTTACTATATCAGTTTGCGGAACTAGGACTTTTCTCATCCAATCGATTAATTTACAGGCTAGTCTCCAATGGGCTGCTCTCAGGTAAACTATGTGAATGAGCAATTTATACTTAACCCTCCAATAATACAAAGGGAAATAACTTTGTATCAGATCAACAGTCTGAATTCAGGCCATGTATGGGCACAGAGTCAGCTCTTATATTCATATTGGACGACCTAAACTCCTATTGGATGATACAACTCACAGTGGACAAGAACAAAGTGATTGACCTACAGGTTCTGGACTTAAAAGCTGCCTTTTACCCTGTTCACAACCAGATGCAAAATCCACAGAATCCATGATCTCAAAATACACAAAAATGCCTTAAAATGGATTGCCTCATAACTCAAAGACAGATTAAGCTTGGCCTTGAGACCACCTTTCACATCCTTCCCTCATACCTAACATTGTGGTGTCCCTCAGTGATTTATTATATATCCTTTAATTCCACTCATTTCACTTTCACGTGCATGGGTGCTCTCAGGCAAGTCATAACCCAACAACCACCAATTTCAATGGGGAAGATATTGTTGGAAAGGGGAGAATCTCCCCTTTTTAAAGGTGTTTCTAGCTAATGGAACCCTGCCTGTGGATTGCCCTGAAAGGGCAATGATTAGGCAGGGATCCATAGCATTAGAAACCAGGGATTTTTTTGAATGGGCCCCCCACCTTGGTAGGTTTTCTCATGTGGCAATAGAGCCAAGCCCTAAATACCACAGCTACCTCATCAATAAATCAGGTATTTTTCTTTGTGACTGGAAATGTTGATGTCTCCACGTTAAATTTGGAGCCTGTTGTGTCACTGACCCTACGCCCACCCACATAAGTAGGGTCCTTTTCTTATCGGAACAAGCTTATGAACACTGGGTGGTATTAATACCCACATATTCCAGGACCCACATTTAAAGAAATGTATGGAAAATGTGTGTGTTTTTGCAAAGTTTGGGGTTTGAAGAGAAGTGTGGAAACCATACTGGGATCCCAACAAGGCATATGTCCCAGACCTTCCCTGCATGCCTATTTTTCAGAAATGTCTGAGGTTAGCTGCTAACCTTGGATGGCAGTTGAGGCCTGGCCCAAAATCTGTAGGTAGCCATCATTGCAAAAAAGGGTTGATTTTGAATGAAACATTTGATCTATAATGTATTTTGGGCTTTTCCTGTCACAAGTGCTCTGCGTAACTACACAATTGTGGAACCATTTTTATACTGACAAGTGTGAGAATGCTGGTTGATAGGAAAATCGTGTCACCACAACTTTGGGGCCTTTGTTTCTGGGAAATGTAAGAGTGATTGTTGTTTTGACGAAGTTTAAATTTTAGCTCCGTATGCTGTGGAAAAATGTGATCGGTCAAAGTTTCATTCTGGGGTATTTCCTGTCATGGGTGCTAGGCCCACCCTCAAAAGTCGGGTAAATTTTTCACTGGGACCACAGTAGGAATGCTGGATGCTATGAAATTTGTGGATCTCACAGATTCTGAATTTTCATTCACAAAAATGCAAAAAAAATGCATGTTTTTTGCCAAACTTTAAGGTTCGAAGGGCATCATGTATAAGAAAACATCATGGGATCCTTTTAAGGCAGTAGTAAGGAATAAAAGGGGTGTGCCGTTCCTAAGGGAGGGGGGAAGAAAGGTCTTATCTAAAAAGTGCTCTCACACACCCCTAAGGATGTCATGCTTCATCATTAGGCCTTGCTCCTCATCGGGCCGGCTCTGCAATGCCCGACGGGCACCCGCGAAGGGGCTCTTTGGCGGAGATCTTTTAGGATGAAGCCGTAGGGTGGAGTGCGGGTGTGTGGGCTTGGTAGTGCGGTGAGTGTGTGAGTGAGTATAAAATAGGTCTAGTGCCGTCCTCACTAAATGTGTTGATTCCCAGGGGGCACTAGGATTGTTAAAAGTAATCTGCCCCAAGTGAATATAATGTTCCTCTAGGGCTAGTGTGGTGCATAGGGTCGACATGTTTCATGCCAGAGTACCCCCTAACGGGTCTGGTGTCACTTCATCAGGACCAAACAAAAGATATTAGCTAATTATTAGCATTACCGCAAGTCTGGTTCAGTGTCATTCAGCTAGTAACTAGAAGCAGTTAGACACCACGGGCTGTATGATCCTGAGGTGAAAGATCTAAGGGAAAGGGGAGGGAAATAAATACAAGACAGAGAGATCCAAGGTTATGTTAAAATTCCATGACACAGCGTGCAGGCATTCTGCTACAAGTGATTGGAGATTGAAATAAATGAATATGAAATGGCAGAGCCTTTCTAGGTAGCCGTGATTGTAGGATTTTAACCTGGGCTGAAAGTGATACCAACTACGCATGAGTCGTTCTATCAATGTGTGAGAGAAATAATTTACGACGGGTTGGTGTACATGGTGACATAAAGGAGTCATGTGCCATGTATGGTAAAAGTTAGGTCATACCATGTGTTTGAGATAATTCTCGGCAGGCGTACAAACTCAAGCAACCATGCGGTATATTGGTAAATCACCCGTTTAAATGATGGAAAGTACACTCCTTTAGGCAAGTTTCAGGCAAAACAGTAGTCATGTTGGTAAATCACATGTTTAAAATACATTGTGGCCGGTACACTCACTCAGGCATGTATCAAGCAAAACGGTAGTCATAGGAACTCTTTTAGGGAAGAAGCGAGTAGTGCTAGATGAGAGTTTTGCCCCCGATAGTTAGTGTCCCTTGACTTAAACCGATCCTACTAGGGGAGTGCTTGTGATATATAGTGAAGTGACATATGAGAAAGTACGACCGTGCTTAAAGCCGTTTGCTGAGTATTTGACTGCTGACTCACCCCTAAAGATCGGGGCATATGCTGGCGGGGATGGCAGAGCACCTTGTTTCTCTGATTCTAAATAAAGGAAATATAATAAACAATTAAAGGCGCTTATCTTACCAAGGTTTTGTACGGCATATCCACACTCAAACTCAGACATCAATACTCACCCTGGGAGGCACTGCTACTAGTGTCTGTCCTACCCAAGCTCTGGGCCCCGTAGTGCTTGCTTCCGGGATTGCCATATTTGAGAAAACAGAGTAAGTAAGTAAGTAAGTTAGGGTTTTATATAGCGCTCGATTGCCTAGGCATCTTGGCGCTGGAGAAACATAGAAAGATGAGTGAGTCCATAGGTACATACTTCACTACTAAACCGGGAAAAGCCAAGTTTTTAAAAGGCCACGGAATTTGGAACTAGTTGGTTGAGATCTAATATCCATCAGCAACCTGTTCCAGAGTTTGGGAGCCAAGTATGAGAGGCATGTGCCAGCCCATCAGGCTTTCCTCCATTTCGGAATTTTAACCATGCCTGATTTGCGGATCACTGACATAATATCGACTACAAAAATATAGACTTACAAAAATATCGATGCCAAAATATAGAATACCAAAATATCGACTCCCTATCTCCAAACAGGAAAATACAAAAATATAGAATCCAAAATATCGTTGTAAATAATATAGTTAATCAAAATATCGAATTTTTTAAATGTTTTAAAAGTAATGTAAAATTAATGAAATAATACATATAATTAACTGACACATACTTAAAAATACTTAAATAACATTAAAATTAATAAATAATTAATGTAAGTAAAAAAAAAATGTAATACATATATATTAACGTAATATTTATTAAAAATATTCAATATTTTCTGCGTAGGATAGCGGGCGGGTAAAATTTACTATTACCACTCCAGTAAGTGCAATAGTAGGGAAAGCGTTGGATAGCGGGAGGGTAAAAATTACTATTCCCACTCCAGAGAATGCAACAGTAGAGAAAGCGTTGGATAGCGGGAGAGTAAAAATTACTATTCCCACTCCAAAGAGTGCAACAGTAGGGAAAGCGTTGGATAGCGTTGGGGTAAAAATTACTATTCCCACTCCAGAGAGTGCAAACGTAGGGAAAGCATTGGATAGCGGGAGGATAACATTTACTATTCCCACTCCAGTAAGTGCAACAGTAGGGAAAGCGTTGGATAGCGTAGGGGTAAAAATTACTATTCCCACTCCAGAGAGTGCAACAGTAGGGAAAGCATTGGATAGCGTAGGGATAAAAATTACTATTCCCACTCCACAGAGTGCAACAGTAGGGAAAGCGTTGGATAGCGGGAGGGTAAAATTTACTATTCCCACTCCAGTGAGTGCAACAGTAGGGAAAGCGTTGGATAGCGTAGAGGTAAAAATTACTATTCCCACTCCAGTGAGTGCAACGGTAGGGAAAGCATTGGATAGCGTAGGGGTAAAAATTACTATTCCCACTCCAGAGAGTGCAACAGTAGAGAAAGCGTTGGATAGCGTAGGGATAAAAATTACTATTCCCACTCCAGAGAGTGCAACAGTAGGGAAAGCGTTGGATAGCGGGAGGGTAACAATGACTATTCCCACTCCAGAGAGTGCAACAGTAGGGAAAGCATTGGATAGCGTAGGGATAAAAATTACTATTCCCACTCCAGAGAGTGCAACAGTAGGGAAAGCGTTGGATAGCGGGAGGGTAAAATTTACTATTCCCACTCCAGCGAGTGCAACAGTAGGGAAAGCGTTGTATAGCGTAGGGGTAAAAATTACTATTCCCACTCCAGTGAGTGCAACAGTAGGGAAAGCATTGGATAGCGTAGGGGTAAAAATTACTATTCCCACTCCAGAGAGTGCAACAGTAGGGAAAGCGTTGGATAGCGTAGGGATAAAAATTACTATTCCCACTCCAGAGAGTGCAACAGTAGGGAAAGCGTTGGATAGCGGGAGGGTAAAATTTACTATTCCCACTCCAGCGAGTGCAACAGTAGGGAAAGCGTTGGATAGCGTAGGGGTAAAAATTACTATTCCCACTCCAGAGAGTGCAACAGTAGGGAAAGCATTGGATAGCGTAGGGATACAAATTACTATTCCCACTCCAGAGAGTGCAACAGTAGGGAAAGCGTTGCAAAGCAGTAGGGTAAAAATTACTATTCCCACTCAAGTAAGTGCAAAAGTAGGGAAAATAATAAATTAATATTTTCTTAACAATTAATTAATTATTAATACCAAAACAAGTATTACAATTAATTACCAATCACACAAGATTTAATAATTGATTATTTATAAATACCAATATATTTTTGTTTAATTAATTACCTATTAATCATTAATTAACAACCAATTGTTTTCCAATAACAAACATTAATAAATGCTAATAATACCAATTAATCATTAATTAATAATATATTGATTAACGATATACACAAATTATTTAAATAATTAATTTTTTACAATTATATTACTTCCCACCATATTCCCCTATAAACACACTACCCACTACAAATATTAAATAAATACAATTAATATAATTATCAATTAAACAATTAATACAAATTAATTATCAATTAATACAAATTATTTACCAATTAATAATTAATCAACCACCAATTAATTTGCAATACCAATTAATAATTAACTAATAACAATTAAATTACTTCCCACCCTATTCCCCTATAAACCCACAACCCGCTACAGAAGTAAAACGCTAAATTAAATTAATGATATATTAATTAACAATATACACACATCAATTAAATAATAATTTATTTACAATTATATTACTTCCCACCATATTCCCCTATAAACACACTACCCACTACAATTATTAAATAAATACAATTAACATAATTATCAATTAAACAATTAATACAAATTAATTACCAATTAATACTAATTATTTACCAATTAATAATTAATCAACAACCAATTAATTTTCAATACCAATTAATAATTGACTAATAACAATTAAATTACTTCCCACCCTATTCCCCTATAAACCCACAACCCGCTACAGAAGTAAAACGCAAAATTAAATTAAAAATTATTAATAATTCCAATAAATTATTATTTAATGTATTATAATTAAATTACTTCCCACCCTACTCCCCTATAAACCCACATCCCGCTACGGAATTAAATTACACAAAAATAAAATAACATAAAATTCATTACTTTAAAAATATTCTAACATACATTACAATATTAATACATACTTTTAACACATATACTAACACTTAAAACACTATAAAAAATTCGATATTTTTAACAACTATATTATGACTGTCGATATTATTTACTTCTATATTATTGCAATCGATATTTCTTACCTGTTTTTCGATATTCTTCACCACTATATTTTGGTAATTCGATATTCTGTCCATTCTATATTTAAAACTCGATATTCTGTCCACTCGATATTTTGTTTTCGATATTATGTCTATTTACCCTGATTAACATACCTTAATGAGCGCCCTGGACAATATCATTGGAAAAAGTTGCGGAACGCCAGAGGACCACCACCATGCAGGGTTTTGTTGACCAGGCAGAGAGCCTTAAATTCAACACGCTGCTTGACAGGGAGCCAATGAAGGCTCCTAATGGCCCCAGAGATATGATTGAATTTAGGAATGTTGAGTAATGTCCGAGCAGCAGTAGTCTGAAGGGATTGCAGCTTAGTCATCTGTTATTTATCAATCCCTAAATAGAGGGCGTTGCAATAATCGATGCAAGACAGTACAAGAGCAACCGCAACAGTTTTCCTCAGCTCCATTGGACGAAATGATAGGATCTTCCGTAGGATTTTTAATATAAAGTAGCATGCCGAGGTAACTTGGTTAATCTGAGTGGAGAAATTAAGCTGTGTGTCCCAAACAACACCCAGATTTCTCATCTTGTCCACTGGTGATGGACACTCTCCTGCCTCAGTTGGCCACCAGGCTGTATCCCAAATCGGAGGGCCATTGCCAAACTCCATGACTTCGGTCTTCTGTGTATTTATTTTCAAATAGTTGGTATGCATCCATTGTATGATGCGACCAAGACAGCTATAAAACCTTGCCGACAGCACCTCGCTAACAGAACATATTGAAACTGTGATTTGAGTGTCATCGGCATAGGACACAAGAGAAAAACCAAAGTCTCTAATTAGATTGGCCAATGGCGTCACATAAATACTGAAAAGGGCGGGTGAAAGCGCCGACCCTTGTGGGACTCCACAAGGGAGATGAAATGTGTCCCTTTTAAGATTGTCTCAGCGAACCTGATGTTCTCTATTTGCCAGGAAAGAAGAAAGAAGAGCCAACACCTTATCCTTGATCCCACTTGCCTTCAGCTGTTGCGTGAGAATTGGATGGTTCATCGTAACAAACGCGGCTGACAGGTCAAGTAGGATCAAGATCGCTCTTCCACCACTATCAATTTGCATGCAAAGTTCTTCTGTGGCCACAACCAGTACAGACTCTGTAGAATGGTCTGCATGGAAACCATGTTGTGAAATGTCCAGAGTATTATTGGAAATAGGAAAGTCATTTAATTCCTGATTAATGGCTTTCCCCAAAACCTTGGCCTCCAAAGGGAGGCAGGAGATAGGTCTATAGCTCTTGACATCCCTAGGATCCATGGAGGGCTTCTTTAAAATGGACCTAATACAATCTTTCTCCCATACTGTAGCAAAATCTCCAGATCCTACAATGGTGTTTAGTAAGGGGGTCAGAGAAGAGCGTGTTAGTCTAGAGGCTTCATGAATTATATTTGGTGGACAGGGGTCCTCTGGCGAGCCAGACTTGATGGACAGTAAAAGATAATTTACCGCATCCTGTGTAACTAGGGAAAAACTGGATAAATGTTTGAAAATAGCTGACACCTCCTCACTGTCCTGAACGACTGGAATATAGGGGCTGGAATCCAATCCCTCCAATTCGTTGTATATTGTTTGCACCTTTGACTGAAAAAACCCTGCCATTTGAGCACATAAATTTTGATCGGGATAAAACAAGTCTCCTTGTTGAAGTTTGGATAGGGAAGTGACAGTCTTAAAGTGTTCTCCGGTGGAATTCTTTGCCTTCTCAATCTTGCCTGTGTAGAACTCTATTTTAGCTCTACAAATATCTTCTTTATAGTCTGTAGGAGACTTATTATAGATAAGCTTGCCTTCTGTAGTATAATGCAGTCTCCATTCACCTTCAACGCGCCTTCATTTTGATTTCAGGTCTTTCAGATCCGCAGTATACCAAGGGGCAGTAGGTTTATATCTACGTTGGGAAACTGATCTTAAAGGGGCTAGTTGGACTATTGCTTCTCTGATCCAATAATCGTAATTAACTGCATTCAAATTTGAATTAGAAGTAAGCAAGGGAACAGTATTAGTTAGCCTCTCAGTGAAAATCTCCTGATTAAAATTACGCCAGGACCGTGCAGAAGTTGTAGGTAAACGTTGTGCAGAGGAAAAAGGGGTGATTTCAACCAAGAAATTAAAAATGATAGACCTATGGTCTGTCCAAGTCAATGGTAGAATCTTATCAATCTGTATAGCAGGATAATTAGTAAAAGTTCCATCCACTGTATGTAAAGCATTATGAGTGGGGCCAATCACTCGTTGAGATAAGCCAAGGGCTTCAAATCTATCTAACAATGACAAGGTCATAGAATCAGTAAGCATTTCAAGATGAAAATTGAAGTCCCCGAGAACAGTAAAGAACGGAGAACTGGTACTGGACTCCATAAAATCAAAAAGACCTTGTAAGAATGGAACTTTGGGGCCTGGTTATCTGTAAAGAAGCAGACCGGTAAAATTAACCTTATTATTAATTTTAATATTAAATGACATGGCTTCAGCGCCTGCGAGGGGTATTGATTCAAATTTCAATTTATATTCTGTTCTATAAATTATAGCTATTCCTCCACCTAATTTGTCCACTCTGGGGACAGAGGCAAGGGAGTAGCCCGGAGGTAGTGCCGCAACCCAGTCAGGTTCAGATGTAGGGCTAGCCCATTTTTCTGTAGGAAATATTAAATCAGGGCTAGTTGTTTGAAGCAGACATTCAATCTCCAACATATGCGTGCTTACCGACCTGACATTAAGCAAGATAGCCTTAAGCATATTGGCATTTGTAGCCAGAACATTGTTGTCCCTTGTGCGGTGGTCCAGCAAAGCCCCAACTATTACCCTATTATTAATCTCTGAGTTTAAAGCATCTGGGAGATGAGGGAGCACACCAGGACAATGTGTAAACATGCTCAAGGCCAGACGATATTTGCATTTAGGACAGCTAGAAGTTGAATAGTGCAAACAGTTATTATCCAAAAAGTGATTGGTGCACTTACCAATATTTACAGACTCTAGTTCACTCCTTGAGTAAACTAATCTATTACAATCAGCAGGGGTCCTGGCGGTGGGCGCGGTCCAGGAGTGTGTCATCATATCGCGGATGACTAGACCGTAGTCTGGGGGTCCATCTTGGGGGTGAATTATATTGGCCAAAAGTGTTAATGGACACGTATGAATGCGAAGGGTGATAGACAAATGTAAGATGAAATGCTGGTGCCTAATTAGGGCGCTGCGGGGATTACTTGGAAAGAATGTCTACATAATGTGCGTCACTGGAGGTCATCGTGGCTGGCGTGTAAGTTACAAAATGTCAGCCACGGGCTATTGGAAAACTTTATTATTTGGGGGTGAGTCTTATTGAATAACAGTGTTCATGGACGCATGTAAATGCGAAGGGAGTTGGACTAATGTCAAACCGGAGTACAGGGACCAATTGAGGCGCTGCGGGGATTGCCTGGAAAGAGTAGTTCCTATATGGGGGACTATGATAATCATGCATACTGGTGGTCATCGTGGCTGGCGTATGAGGTGCCAATGTCAGTCACAGGCTTTTAGAAAAAACTATGCTGATTGTGCAGTGACAATGGGTAGAGAGACAATAGGTGGTGCCTATATGGGAGACTATGATAATCATACATGTGGAAAGGACAGTGAGATGAATAAGGGTGTAGCTTGACCAGTGAAAATATGTCAAAGATCATTTGGGGGTTACGTATTTTACAGGGGGAAATAGGATTACGATAAATTCTGGATAGGTGGATCAGGGGCGGTTTAACTCAGCCCACGGAATATCGTCATTGAAGCCCTGTGTATGTGAATAGAGTTTAAAGAGACCCAATTCTGTTCTTTTCTGAAAAGGGCCACTTTAGATATTTGGGAGAAGACTTCCAAAACAGTCCAATTTAGGTTGTTGGAGTGTGATTAAGTTCAACAAAATGCCCACGCATCTTTGTGTTTTTTTATTTGACGTCTTATGTTACTTCTGTGCTCTGCCAATCTCGTTTTTACTGGGCCTATGTATCGTAATTGACAGGGACATGTTATCAGGTAGATGCAGTTGCGTGTGTTGCAGTTTGTGTGTTCATTCTGGTACCAAGTCACAGTATTGGTTAGTGTGATAGTTTTAGTAGCCTTCGTGAGTGGGCAGACTACACACTGTCCACACTGGTAATGTCCTACTACTGGGGGTAGATTCCACAGGGTATTTTGTGGTGGGGGATTGATTTCTTGGGTCTAGTGTTAATCAGGAGGTCTTTATGGTTTGCTGTGCGTTTGAACACAAATCTTGGTGTATTCAGAGTATCGTCACCTACTCGTAGAATTTTCCAGTGCTTTCTAATGGACTGTCTGATGAAATTATATTCTGGTGTGAAAGTGGTCACACATTTCATGTGATCAGTGTTGGCTCTGGGTTGTGTCTCAAGAAGTGTTTCTCTGTTAGTTTTGCACTCTCTTTTCTGAGCAGTTCTTTTTTTAGTCACAGGGTATTGTCTTTTGACCAGATGGTTTGTCAATTCCGATGCCTGTGATTTGCATCTTAAACTCAAAAACTGCCCGTATGGAAGGTTCTCCCTCAGGGCCTTCGGGTGGAAGCTACTGAAGAGTAAAGGGCTGTGGCTATCAGTAGGTTTTTTGAAGGTGATGGTGTCCAGTCTATTGTTCCCTCGACTAATCATTAAGTCGAGGAATGGCAGTTTTAGGTTTGAGGTGTTGGCTGTAAACCTGGTGTACGGGTTGAGGCTGTTCACCCATGTAAGGAATGCGGGAATAATATTTTCATCACCCTTCCAGAACACCAGTATATCGTCTATGTAGCGCCGCCACAGGGAGACATTATCCATGAAGGGGTTGGTTGCAATGAGCACATGTTTCGCCTCAAAGTCTGACATGAAAAGGCATGCCAGACTAGGGGCGAAAGTGCTGCCCATTGATGTCCCCTGGGTCTGGTGGTAAATCTGGTCCTTGAACAGGAAAAAGTTCTCTGTCAAAGTAACGTCTGCGCATTCCATAATAAAACTGATGGGGGTTGGTGATGTCCATGTGGTGTTGCGCAAGATTTCCTCGATTACCTCCATTGTGGTTAATTGAGGAATGTTTGTGTAGAGGGATTCGATGTCGAGAGTTATCAGGATGTCATCTTGTGTCCCCTCTAGGTTAGCAGTCACAATCAGATTCAGGACTTACTTAGTACCCTGAAGGAAGGTTGGCGTAGTTCTAACCAAGGGTGGGAAAAAATGTTCCAAAAATGTGGAGAGTGGATCTAAGACTGACCCAATGCCCGAGACTATAGGTCTACGGGGGGGCACTACCCCCTTGTGCATTTTGTGCAGTGTGTAGAAGTTGGGTAGTCTGGGATTGTCATTGATCAAGAAGTCTGCCTCATTTTTTGTGATCCATCCTTGATTGAATGCGGAGGTCACTAATGATTTTCTGCATGTTGCAAGGGGCGGAGTGGGGTCGTCAGGGAGGAGGGGGGTGTAGTATCTGACGTCCTTAAGCTGACGCAGACATTCCATCCTATAATCAGTGGTGGAGATGATTACAATAGCCCCTCCCTTGTCTGCTTCTTTGATGGTGATGGTAGAGTCATTGGCCTAGGTTTTGATGGCCTCTGTCTCCAATTTGGTGGTGTTGTTGAATCCTCTTTTGGAGCGTTGCTCTGCAAGCTCTTTAGGAACTGCTTTTTCATATGTCAGAACCTCTGGCAGTACCATGCTAGAGTTGGGGGTGAAAGTAGAGGGCTTTCGTAAGCCAGAATCCATGATTGGAGCTTCCGGTTGATTCCTAAAGAAGGCTTTCGGACGGATTTTCGGAAGAAGTTGTGAAGTTCGCAATTGGTGCCAAAGTAATCGATTCTGGGGATTGGCACAAAGTCCAAGCCTCATTTTAAGACTGTAGTTTCTGCATAGTTGAGAGTTCTTGCTGAAAGGTTAACGATTCGTTTTTCTTCTCCATGTGGCTTCTCAGTTCCATGTGTGGTTGTTGTGCTTGGTCCTGCCATTGTACCCCTGTTTCTGTTGATTGTTGCCGCCTCTTCTTTTTCTGCCTCTCCCTCTGCCCCAGCCTCTGCCTAAAAAAGGTTGTGGTTGGAAGGGGGCGTACGGTGGTTGATGGCCCGGTGGAAAGTTCGGGTATTGCCACATTGGTGGACCCTGGTAGGGTGGCAGGCCATATCCATACATCATGTTGGGAGGCACGCGATGATCTGGTTCAAGGCACACAAGCCAGTATTTCCCTGGGTAAATAGGGGTGTATGTTCAAGCCTCTATCGCCGCAGGAACGTCACTTCTTAGTACGTTCCTGTGGCAATTAGGGCTTTACCTTACTTATAAGGAAGCGTTAAGCCACTTGACATGGCCTAACGCTGCTTGTAAATAAGGCCCCCGTTCAACCTATGCTTAGCGTGAAAGGCGAGGGCAATGGGTGTTGTGGCGGGAGTTCCACCGCAACACCCATTGATTCTGATGCTGCCTTCTATTTACAAGGGAGCCATAAAGAGGAGGTAGTGCCAGAATTACCAGGTAACAACTGGTCTTACCCTGGCGCAACAAGGAGAAGTGTTTCATTTCTGCTCTTTTTTGCTGTTTTCATATGTGATTCTTTGTACAGCACACATAAAAACAGCAAAATGCCAATTATTGTTTATGTACCGGAAGGTCCCCCTTCCTGCACATAAACAATCATTTTTTAATAATGCTGTTTTGAAACTTCTATTTGAGCTGCATTAAGCAGCACACATAGAAGTTACAAAACGGAATTTCAAGATTTTGTATGTGCAGGAAGAGGGATCTTCCTGTACATAAACAATCGTCCCCTGCATACAGGCACCTTTGCACTATGGTGCAAGGGTGCCTGCCATGGTGCTAAGCTGCTAAAATTAGCACCAGCGCTGGGAGAAATGCAGGGCTGCACCATATTCTCATAAATATGGTGCAGCCCTGCGTTTCAGAAGTGGTGGAGCATGCCGTTAAGACAAGGAGGCTAAGGACACGCTCCGCCGCTTCTTTGTACATATGCCCAATAGTTTTTTAGGAATGTTGAATTTGGTAGATTTACCTGGGTCGAGGCTGAGCACAGGTTCAAAATGCATAGCTACGCACTCTTCAAAATAAGGGTTGTTTTTGAGTAGAAAATTTTGATCTGTCCATTTTGCATTATGGGACCTTGATGTTGTGGGTATTATGCCCACCCACGCAAGTCGAACACTGTTTCAAGTGGGACAAGTGTGAAAATGCTGGGTGGTAATAAATCAGTGGATCCATACAGATTTCAGACCTTTAATAGAAATGTGAGGAAAATGTGTGTTTTTTGACAAAGTTTGAGGTTTGAAGGGCCTTTTGAGTAAGAAAATGTAGAGGAAGCCATGCAATCCAGACCCCATTGGACTTCATTGGGTGTCTAGATTTCAGATATTTCTGAGTTTGGTATGTTTTCTGGGGTGGCATCTGAGTCCATGGCAAAAATCTTCTGCTACCAACACTATAACAAGCATTTACAATGCAATGGTCTCGGCATTGTTAAAGTTACAGCTATTGGCATTGCTCATGACATTATTTTTGTTTTTGTTTTTAAAACATCTCTCTCTCTCTCACAAAAATAAGTCTTATTTTTGTGAGAGAGAGAGAGATGTTTTAAAAACAAAAACAAAAATAATGTCATGAGCAATGCCAATAGCTCTAACTTTAACAATGCCGAGACCATTGCATTGCAAATGCTTGTTAGAGTTCCCATGACGTGAAAACAATTTACCGAGATGGGCATCCCCATCCCGACGTTAAAATATTACTGAGATGTAGCATTCTTTATGCATATTGCCAGATTAGGGTACAACAATAGTCGACTACACCGGAAAGACGTTTTGAGGATGTAAACACTTCTCAGAAGTCAAGCTCTTTGACTACAGCCGACCTGCAATAGTGTGCCAAATGGCATGACATTTCGTGCTTGTGTAAACGAGTACGATCATCGTGTCTAACACTGGGAGCCAGAGGTGCAATGGGGAAGGGTGGTGGCAGACATCGCCACCTCACGGTCCCGTAGCCTTGTTTATAGTCCATCTTTTCTGTGCAGACCACCCAAAAGCCTCTGCTCAAGGTGTCCTCTGCTTCCCACTCAGGAAACAACATGGCCATTCCTGTAAGGACTGCAGCTTTCCTGTCCTAACATACCTGGCACCACGGCTTCCGCCCTCCAATACCGCTCAGGACAAATTCATCCACTTCTCTGGACACCGACACCACTGCACACTGAGATGGCGAACGTACGTGGGGAGGATGACGTAAAGCGCATTCAGAATGAGTCGCTAGCGTGCGACTAGACACCGAAGACAGACAACGAAACGTCCTATAACGCCTGTGAATCCTACCTCAAAAGACCGCTCGATCGCCATATTGGAACGAAGCTATTTCACGCTAATTTTATTTGTATGTATATATTTTTGCGATTTAATATAGCGCACTCATTACCCAGAGGTGATAGAGCGCTTTATAAAGGCATATAAACTGATTTAAACAAAGGTGTTACACTTTCTACAATAGACAAAGAGCATCAAAGTGCCATGGGATATGAGATCATGGCAGAGAGGTAAGCCTTAATGCACCGATCATTGTGGAAACTCCGAAGATGAGGCGTGTGGAATGGAGAATATAGAAATGAACTGAAATGTATTTAAAACAAGCATTAACAAGCACACCACTGCTTAAGCACACCACTGCCTTTCTCCGAGGCGGCGTGTTTTGCTTTTCTCTCCTCTTGCCATTGGCTGGAGGAGATAATTAGATAAGTTGAAAAAAACACGCCCCCGAATCTGAAAAGGACGGGGCCTGTTCGGAGTGACGGACCTCTTCTCCAATGGCTGGCCAGCATTCAAGAGGCCAGCCAATGGAGAAGAGGGGAGAAGAGGGGTGGGTTCAAGCCCCTCTTCTCCAAGTCATTATGTCTCGCGAGCGAGACTGCGCAAGTGCAGCCTTCGCTAGCCGAGACCTAAAAAAGGGTTGGTTCTGAGTGGGAAAATTTGATTGCTCAATGTTGCGTTTGGAGGCCTTTCATTTTGCAAGTGCTGGGCCTACCCCCACAACTGGACTTCCCTTTTTATTGAGCAAGTGCAGAAACACTGAGTGGCAGAATATGTATGGGTCACTGCAATTTCAGGAACTTCTTCTCAATTAAATATGATTAAAATGTCTGTTTGTCAATGATAGGGGTTTGAAGGTCATTGAGAGAATAAAAAGTTAGGGAGACCCTAAGGAGCCAAACTTTCCTTGTCTCTTCTGGGTATCCAGTTTTCAGAACTGTCTGCTTTTCATGGGTTTCTATGGATGGCGGCCAAGCCTTAGGCCCAGGGCTTGTCTGCCATCCATGGAAACCTATGAAACCCAGACATTTCTGAAAATTGGGCACCCATTTTGCAAAAAAGGATCAGATTTATTGGAAAAAAATTGATTTGTTCATGTTGAATTTTAGGGACTATCTTGTCATTGGAGCTGGACCCACCTTCAAAAGTGAGGTACAGTATTTATCAAGACAAGTGTGGAAACATTGGGAGGGAGGACATTTTTGGATCTCCACAACTTCCAGGACTTTTTATAAATGAAATTTGGTTAAAATGAATGTACTTTGCCATGGTTTGAGGTTTGAAAGGCATTGTGGGTAAGAAAGGGCACAATGAAGCACACAAGCTAGACCACACTAGCCTCCCCTTGGTATCCAGTTTTCAAAAATATCAGGATTTGGTACATTCCCTTGGGTGGTGGCAGAGTCTGGGCCCAAACAAGGCAGCTGCATCGCCTGATCAGGTCATTTATTTGAAAGGCAATGTTGATGTTTCCATGTTATTTTTTGGGGCTTGTTGTATTACAGGCCTTAGCTCCTTTGAGTCAAAAAAATTGATTGGTCCATATTGTGTTTGGGGCCTTTCGATTCAAAGTCTCTTGGTCCACCCACAAAAGTTGGATAGCATTTTTTTTGGCAGGAATATTGTGCATCCCATAAGTGTCCTACACAGAAATGTGTGTTTTAGCCCAATTTTCAGATCTGCAACGCCTTCTTGCTAAAAAACATAATAGGATTCACGTAAATCACACCATTATGATCCCGCCTTTGTTGTCAAGTTTTGCTAAATATCTATGCTTTTCTTTGTTTCCCTTGGTTTTCACCAACAAAAGTGGGATGCCGTTTGTATTGGAGACTTGTTGTGGAAACACAGAATAGTAGAACACTTGTTATTACCTTTTGAATTTCCATGTATTTGTGGCTTCCAAAGGTAAGCCAATATTTTTAAATAGACAACTTTTTGCAACAAACCCTCTGACTCAAGTAATGATATGGGTAACCTAAAATTCAGTGGTGTTCAAATAACCACTGTTCTTAAACTCAGTATCTTGTGCGCATTCATTAAATATATAGGTTTTCTTCATATCCATTTTTCATTCATTATATTTTATCATTTTGATTGCTGTATAGTTGGTAAAGATAAATGATTATTAACTGCAGCCAGTTGGTGATCCTGGGCATTGTGTGTTTTTAAAGAGCCTAAAAACCCTTTACTTTACTGAGACCAGAAGGATCGATTGGATTTAAAATTATATTGCTTTTGTAAGTCAGCTATTGTGACATGAAATTAGAGTTGAAAACATTCTCGGCAATAGCAATTTCTACGTTTTCTTTCCTTTTTTTACATTTTGATGTTTAGTTGCTAGTTTCTTTGGGAAAACTTTCAAGGATTTACACAAAATACCACTTGCTGAATTAAGAATGTTATCTAGTTTCAAAGATATATAGCTTTAAGCGATCTCCCATGAGTTTCACACCTGTTTCCACCTCAAACTACAAGTAGGTTGAAAGTACAAAAAAGCAGGAATATGACTATCTCTTAGTAAAAAGATAAATATTTTGGTAAATTATGATGTTTTGGTACAGCTCTGAGTGTTCCTAAAAGCTGAAAGGATCCTTTTTGTGGGTAAAAAAGTTTTGAAGATTTAAGCATGAACTACCCCAAACTTCCAAAAAAGGTTTGACACGGGGGAAAGGTTCAGTAGCAGCCAAGGGCCAGATGTACGACCCGTTTGTGCATGTGCAAACATGTTTGCAAACCCGTTTGCGCATGCAAAAACATCATGGGCCATGTACAAAGCCTATTTAGCGTGTTGCAATTCATTTGCGACTCGCCAAATAGATTTTGCGACTCGCTATTTGGAAGGGGCGTTCCCTTCCAAATAGCGAGTCTCAAAACTATGCACTAATGTTTTGCGACCGTATTTGAGGTCGCAAAATACTCGCAATTCCTACCTACTTCAAGTAGGTGGTAATGCATTTGCAAATGGGATGGAGTCCCCATGGGATCCCTTCCCATGGTACCCCTTCCCCTTTGCAAATGCATGTGAAAATATTTTTAAGGGCAGGCAGTGGTCCCGAGGAAAAACGTTTTGTTTCTTTTTTTTAAATGCATCCCATTTTCCTTTAAGGAAAACTGTCTGCATTAAAAAAAACTGCTTTATTTAAAAGCAGGCCCAGACATGGTGGTCTGCTGAGCCCAGCAGGCCACCATCCCTGGGAGAACCTTTCATTCCCAATGGGCTTGCAAATTGCGAGAGGCTCATTAATATTAATGAGCCTTGAAATTTGCGATCCCATTGGGAATCACAAACAGTGTTAGACACACTGTTGTACATTTTATTTTGTGCCTCGCAATTAGTCGCAAATTGCGATGCACAAAGTAAAATGGTCGCACATCTGGCCCCAAGTGTTCAATGCTCTTTCTCAACAAAGAAACAATCAGAATAATATCAGTGGCTTGTGGTTCACATTCGATTTATACAGCGGACGGATATTTAATTTAGGAAATGACGTGTTGTTGTTAACGATTTACATGAATATATGATATGTATGTACACAAATGTGTTTTAATGAACTTTTTTTTCAAAAAGTCATGTTTACGTTTTTATTGCAAGCATATTGTGAAGGAATTGCATGAGAACCAAAACAGTATTATATTGTATTATTCAGAGAAAACGACATCACTGAAATGAAATCGATTAATTAAAAAAAGGAGTTTGTTATTTCGCTCAACTATAGATATTCAACCAAAGTACGCTACAGCCTACTATGTCTTGCATAATATGACTTAACATGTAATACTACTTTAAATGTGTTCCCTATACATTTTTTCAAATGTCAGACATATTACATACTATTACATGCTGCTTCATGTGCTGCATTTCTTTTTCCTTAATGTTTCAAAGCTACATAAACGCAGCAGTTTTATTAATGAATTGTGTTATAACAATACTGCACACTTTTGTTAATACATAAAGATGGGTACAGTAGAGGGAAATATTTATATGTATGTATATATCTTGTTCACCTATGATGTATCACTGCACAGGTTATGAAATAGGAAAGCAATTTTTAACTTTGAAGCTTTGTATTCAAAACAAATGCCCTTGTCTTGAAAGCTAAATGAAGATTAAAAAGAGCAGATTTAGTTTTCTGAAGATGCATGAATATGTTGGTATATTAGATTAATGATAATATTTCAAAACATCAAGGCAGTATGAATAATGCAGTTCACTTGTAAAATCTAAATGCGTTCATCTCGCAGAAACCTTCAGAAATATGTATAATGCATATGTGCATATCCTAATACAAAAAAAAATAAGTATTTTTCCCTTCTTCATAAACTAAAGAGATTGAGGATGGTAAAAATAGAGAAATATTACAACCTAGATGTCTAATGTTGATATTTAATTTATGCTTAGATGAAATCGAAAATACCTTAGAAAAAGAATCACTAAAGTCGCTTGAACTCAAATTAGTAGTGTAGTTCTTTTTTCATGCCCTCTTACTTTTACAAATGTGTTTATTAAAAAGGAACAATATTTTAACATAGACTGCTTCAAGCACAGAAGATATATTCATGTTTATGCAAAACACAGAAAGAAACTGTGCCAAATTCACACTTTAGTTGGACAGCACAGCATCCGCTTTAAAACAAACATTCTTTATCTCCAAATATTGTTTGAGTCAACTTGTGTTTTGCATTGCCAGCATGTTCTTCCAAAGAATGTGCTTCTATGATGCAGACAAGAATTAGGGTATATGACAGAATATTGACCGTTATCACAAATATTGTGAGAAACATATTCCCAATCGAAATATTGACTTTACAAACTGTAAAAACAATAGTGTTGACTACAAAAATATAGTTGACCAACACATTAGCATTGAACAGGTAGGAGTTGATATGTATGTATTTAATATTACTGTAACTTGAGAAATAGTCATTTAAAAAAATTATAACATTATAAAAAGACATGCAATTTAAAACAATTAACCTGATTTTAGAAACGTTTCAGAAATGTAAAATTCACACAAACACATATACAGCTCTAAAAATGATAAAAAAATACACTTTAACATTAAACTATGAATTATAACAGAGGTGTTAAATAAATATAATTTTTAAATAAAAAAGATAATTTCAGTAATCTATATTGTATCATAAAAGCAATATGGCAAAAAGAGGTACGCAGTTCCTGTAGAGCAGTCAAGGTCTACCAGGAGGCAGGGTGGGGGAGTGCTCCCTTAGGAGAAAGGGCCTTCACATACCCCAAGGAATATAATGCTTCATCGGGCAGCTCCTCATTGTGCCAGTGCTGCAATGCTCAACGAGCCCTGCTAGGGGGCTCTTTGCCAGCGTTCCTTTCTTTTTTCCGAGGTGAATAGTGAGGTGTGGTGGTGAAATGTGTGAATGAGTGTGAGTGTGACAAGTTAGCTGCAGGGGCACGTATGATGGACCTCTTTTAGCCCCAGTCCCTCGTTTAAATTCTTTTTTAAAATAATATGCACATGCATACTTATTAATTTTAAAATTATGAATTATTGAAGTATTATATCATTAAAATATACTTTCAATTGAGACTGCCTATGAAGAAAAAAGGCTTCACAAATAACGAAAAAAAGCGTAATCAGTAGAGCAAGAATAAAAATCTTTCACAACAATAAATATATTAACATGGGCAGATCCAGGTACAGCAAACATGGAGCCCCCAAGCTTTATTGGAGCAATTGACTTCCTTAAGGAATCAGCCACAAAGATGCATTAAATTATTTAAAAACTGAACTTAGAGTTATCTATCCCATGACACCTTAGACAGCATGCCCAGCAGACCATCCCCCCTACCAGGGGTAAAATCGAGATCACCTAGGACTCACCCCATGGAGCCCAGTAACCCCTGGGTTTACCTGAGATTTTGAATCCCATGACTGTCTGTAGAGGCAGACAAAAGCAACAGTAAGTGCATTAAGTCTCTTCTCCCTTTATTGGGCAGTCTATGACTGAAGGAAGGGTAATGGAGAAAGGACTAGGGGTGGGTGGAAGTTTTGCTGAGTTACATAAAAACTCTGTGAGATTCAGCAGGGTTCAGCGAGTGGGTGGAAAACGGCTCTTTGCGCTGCTCGATCTGATTTTATACTCGAGTGGCCGCTTTCTAAGAGCGAACGGACATGACCTGCCGTGACTGCTTGTATTGAGAAAATCCCACCAGGTGACATTCTAGTACCCGAAAATAACATTGGCGGGCAGCTCATGAGAAGAAACTATGTCATGCAGAGGTTTGCAAAGTTTTGGTGGAACTCCAAGTTACAAGCGTCACTTGAAGTGGGTAAAACTCTGTGAACTTAGCTGGCGGACCAGAGTTTATCCACCCCTAGAAAGGACTAGTCTTTTTAATTGTCTTAGGCTGGGTCATGTGGCTCCTGGAAGAATGGATGGGACACTTCATTCAGTAAGTGGTGGTAGGAGAAATTAGTTGAGGAGGTAATATGCATTTATTTTTGTCATTTAATATCTGTATAATACACTAATCTGACCAAAGGTGAAGTGGTGGATAAATAAGAGGTCATTAATGCCATTCGAGCCCAAAGCTTAGAGGAATACATGATTCTTCAGCTTTAAGGGAAAGATTTGATGTAGATTCCATAATAAATATGCCCATGAAATTTCATGGGATAACACCACAAACAGTACAATAGTGTGTCCGCACATCACAAACTAGTATCACTGATCGAGTACATGAATAAAGATCTAGAGCAGGGTGATCATTTGACTTCAAATTAAATGACATTGTCAAACTTTTCAGAGGCAAGGGCTTAGTTGGCGCAGACTCTTGATGCCAAGCTGTTTCAGAAGTTCATGCAAACCAAAGAGGTACCTCCTCTCAGATGTTAAGAAAGGAGAACTGCATATATATATATATATATAATGTCTCAGTTTTCATGTTCACTTATCAAAAGTTATTAGTAGTAGATAGATGGTAAGGAGGCAAAAGATTAACTGCAACAAATGATGGACGGAATGCTGAATAATTCAAACATTCTCCCCCAGTCAAAAGATCTGGGTTAAATCCATCATTCTTTTGCCCACTAGGCCACCCAGGATTGGACCCAGCTATATGGAAATCAGTCTTGACCCTGATCACAGTGGCCCCTATCTCTGTACTAGGGTGAATGTATGACATTGTTCTACATTCTCTCCATCAATTGTTGTTTTGGCAAAAGATTCATAGACACTGTAGAGGTGACCTATTGGCAACATTTAGCAAGATTTGGTTGATTGCTTAAAAATGAAGGAGTGTGGCATTTTTATGCCCTATAGAACAATGCAGGAGGCACAGCCCTTTGTGGAGGGTGTAGAAGCCTGTCATTTATTTCCTTAATAACTATGGGGAACATGACAGCTATGTGGGCCCCTTTTAGGCTTAAGGCAGAGACTTGGGTCCAGAATGAAGAGTAAGCATGATTAATAGTCAATAATTCTTAATGGATTCTAAGACATGTAGCATGTCTCTCCCAAATCCCATACACACACACAGACATGAAAGCCTAATGTTCCCTATTCTTCATACCCCTGCTCCATGTTTTACTGAATTCAGAAAGGAGTAAATAGCAACAAACAGCAGTATTTAATGTCTGTAATGCAAGATTTCTGATTAACTGTCTCGTTATCACGCCCATAAACAGAAATCCAGTCTATAAAGAAGGATGTTGGCCAGAGTATGAAAGTCTCCTTACCATCGCCAAATATGTATTTTCTCTGACCTCGTAAAAACCGGTCGAAAATAAAATAGAGTGCATCTAACGTGCAATTAGAATTGGAAAAGCATTGCTGAGGATTACGGCAGTGGCAGATGTTGTATTTATGCAAATCTCTCAAATGTTTGCAAAGAATCCAGCAGCTTTACAAATTGGGGGAACAAAAATGAATTTCGTAGCTTCCCAGTCATAAAACATTGCTAGAAGTATGAAAGATGCTAAGTTTAGAAATCATGCCTTCCTGAGTTAGCCAATTACTTATGAACGCTAAAATCCTCCTTTAGAAAGTTAACATATGGCTGCTATGCATTGTAATTTCAATTAACAGCATCCCTACTGTGTTCAAATCCTATTATATGTCCAATTCATTAATTGGGACAGATGGATTTTATTATGATTGCACCTTGGGTTTTTAGCAAATTAATTCTGCTGGGGAAACACAGAATTTGTGATTATGTGGTGTTTCAAGGTATTTTGCAAATAACCTAACATTAAAGGAAATAACACATAATGTGAAACGGTGGGGATACGAATATATACGTATATATCTATATATATTCACTGAAAAAACCATAGGTTTCAGGGGCGTTATAGTTAGCTGGACTTTTCACTCGTACAAAACCATTGAAATTCCCCCGTTATAGTTAGTTCAGCTAACTATAACTCGCGCGCACGCAATGCACTGCTGATGACGTCACATATTACATCACTCATGACATGGTCAGTGACATCACTCATGACATCACTGATGACATCTCAAATGACATCACTGATGACATCATCCTTGTGATAGAGTGGCAGACCTCCTCTCCCCCTAATATACCCTTTGATACACACATTCAAAAATAGAAACTAAAATTTTCAAAACAATGGACATACCAATATCAGTTACAACAACCTATTCAGTAATTCTAAGATCCTCATACACATCCACTCATTCACCAACAGTCCTGTACAGTCACTCATACATGTACTCACTCATCATATGTACTCATACACCTGTACATCCTGTTACACAATGCCACTCATCCATAGAGTTACTCACACACATAGTCACTCATGCTAATAAGGAATCAAACATCCATTTACTTGCATATACAGTTATACACACACCACCACACTTACTTCTACAGAAATTTTCACATACTTAGTCTTGTAAACAATCACTTATAGAAACACATACTTATTCATACAGGAACTCTTCCAATCTCTCACTCTCACATATACTCACTTATATACACCAATAGTCACATATACTAGTTTAAAACAGATGTAGTTACTCATAAAGACACTATTGAGACAGTCATTCACTCACTAACACACCCATGCACACACTCATCCACCCATACAGTCCTGCACACATGCTGTCTTCAACACATACAAACAGTGAGTCTCTCATTCATGCACTTATGCACTACGTAATACCCCCCACCGAACCATACAGACACTCAGACACTCATACTGATACTCAAAAAACCAACTAATAACCTATATAGACACTCATGTAGCTACTCACCAACCCATGCAGCCACTTATACACAAAGTGAGAGACTGATACAGATATTTACATATTTAAACATTACTCACTAAGCCATGTATTCACTAAGATACACTTAATCAGTCAGTTATACAATCAATTTTTCAAAAAAAAATCATCCATTTAGACACTTATATTCCCATTTATTCTTCCATCGCCCTTGAGATATACATATATAAAACATATGTAATTTTCAGAAAAACACACATTCACTTGATGATGTCATCAGTGATGTCATCAGTGATGTCATTTGAGATGTCATCAGTGATGTCATGAGTGATGTCACTGACCATGTCATGAGTGATGTAATATGTGATGTCATCAGCAGTGCATTGCGTGCGCGCAAGTTATAGTTAGCTGAACTAACTATAACGGGGGAATTTCAATGGTTTTGTACGAGTGAAAAGTCCAGCTAACTATAACGCCCCTGAAACCTATGGTTTTTCCAGTGAATTTCTAAGGTTTTTTAAATGCTAATTCCTGACTATAACGTGCCTGAAACCTATGGTTTTTTCAGTGAATTTCAAAGGTTTTTTAAATGCTAATTTCTAACTATGCCTACAGAGATAGGACATGTGAAGAAAGAAGAAAAAATGCACAGAAATAAAAAAAAGAAATGCAGACAGAAGCAACAGAAGTCCTCAAAGACGAAGAAAAGTGCAGGAAGAAGGATAACGTGCAGAAAGAACAAACAGAAGAGCAGAAATAAGCCTTGTTGCAAAATCATCCTGTACCCTCAACTTTTTCAGACGGATACTGGTGGTAACTGAGTCTGACTAACCAGTCCTAGAGCCAGTGCTATGTTAAAAGACACTCAGAATACAGTGAAAACACCTACATACACTAGGAAACACTATGCGTTGGGGTCCCCCTGTGATCAGCATGACCTCCTCTGTAAGCCCCTAGTATATAATAGGGCAGGGGATTAAAACTACCTCTTAAAACGCGCCACAGGGCGTGTTTGCACACGTCACCGCAGGCCCTGTCCCCTCACTTCCCCACTGTGTAAACACGCCCTGTGGCCATTTTAAGTTGGGAGATTAAGTCTCCTTGAATCCTGAGGGTCCCTAGGGTCCAACTAGACCACTAGGTACCTCCAGTAAGCGCCACAGAGCTGCGTTGCAGAGAGGTGTAAAAAGTGGCATGGCCTGGACCACCTCTCTGCAACGCAGCTCAGTGGCGCTTACTGGAAGCACCTGGTTGCCTAGTTAGCCCCCAGGGGCCCTCAGGATTGAAGGGGAATTATTTCCCCAACTTAAAACGCGCCATAGGGCGTGTTTGCACACGTCACCTCAGGTCCCGTCCCCTCCCTTCCCCACTGTGTAAACATGCCCTGTGGCTGTTTTTTAAGTTGGGAGATTAAGTCCCCTTGAATCCTGAGGATCCCTAGGGGCAAAATAGCCCACTAGGTACGTCCAGTAAGCGCCATTGCAGAGAGGTGTAAAAAGGGGCACGGCCTGCACCACCTCTCTGCAACGCAGAGCAGTGGCGCTTACTGGAAGCACCTGGTGGGCTAGTTGGCCCCCAGGGTCCCTCAGGATTGAAAGGGAATTATTTCCCCAACTTAAAACGTGCCTCAGGGCGTGTTTGCACACGTCACCTCAGGCCCCGTCCCTTCCCTTCACCACTGTGTAAACGCACCCTGTGGCCGTTCTAAGTTGAGAGATTAAGTCCCCTTGAATCCTAAGGGTCCCTAGGGTCAAACTAGCCCACTAGGTACCTCCAAAAAGGGGCGTGGCCTCAGAACACCTGTCTGCAACGCAGCTCCCTGGCGCATACTGGAGATACCTGTTGGGCTAGTTGGCCCTCAAGGACCCTCAGTATTGAAGGGGAATTAATTCCCCAACTTACAACTGGCCAGGGGGCGCGTTTGCAGAGTGCTGCACGGAGGGGGCGTGGCCTCCGGCACGATGCCGGTCTTTTATTTATTTTATTTTTTTAAGAAGGAGGGCTGTGTGGCCCCCCTTCTTTTACTAATTTACTGGCCCTGGGGACCCCATCCGCCAGGTCCTGCACCCTAATTTTTTTTGTTGAAAAAAACTTATTTTGGCCCTCCCAAGGCCTTAATCGGCCCCGGGGACCCCAACCCCCGGGTCATGGCCTTTTTTTTTTTTATTCTTTAGGAGGGGGCTGCGTTGCCCACCTCCTCAGGCCACTTATGGCCCCGGGGATCCCATCCCCCGTGGCCGGCCTTTGTTTTTTATTATTTTTTTAATAAATATATTTATAGAAAAACCTAGGACATGCTGGACAAACCGTATATACCTATCACCATGACGATTTGCGTGATATTCATTAAAAGGCGACTATGCATAGAATGAATCCACATGGAATGTATTTACACCGCTAGTGAAGCTCTGACGTGTCTGACGCCCTACCGTGCCTAATCCCGGCACCCCTGCCGGTGGGTACTCTCCAAGTAGACACCCTTGTTGTTTATTTATACAAACATGGGTAGCTATTGACGGGCACATTTAATATACACGCACACCAAGCCATTCAAAGCGGATTCGACAAAAATTCGACCAAACTATGCAAGAAACCCCCCTCACGGTTAATAAAACACACATCCACCGCCGGATGTGTAATACTTTTTATTTTACTCTCTGGAAAGGAGACGAACCTCACTTGAGAGTCACAGCGTGCTCCTGGCTGAGCCCAATGCTGTGTTACACCCACCAGTGCCCGCCGAGTGCCTCACACCTCTGTGTTGTATTCCATCTGCTAGTGCGTATGCTATGACACTCTCTAGCCCATGTGCACTGTAACACCACCCCGTGAATATGTCATGCCACACTTGTCTTCGCACAGGTTATATTGCCCCATCTAACGTGCCTTCCTCGATGCCTATGTTCTAACGCACAGCGCTATGCCATACATATTACAATCTGGGATCCATATCTTTGTCACAGTGCATATGCAATGTTACACTCCCCAGCACATATTTTATATTACAACTTTAGAGACTAGTTAGGTTACACAACCCTACCCTGTGCATATTACACTCCAAGGTGCATATCGCATAGCACGCGTTAGTGCTGTGCTATCTCGCGCTCTCCAATGAATCTGTCATTGCGCACAATGTATTGCATATTATATTTCACGCCCCGGTTCATCTTATATCACACTTTTTGGTGCATAGTTTATACCATATACTATATCTAGTTTTCATTTTCAATCGTGCTCTAAGGACTATGTTCTATATAACACTGCGTCCACCTACCCTTTTCACGGGCATTACATTTTGCGATGGGGGTGGAGGGTCAGGGGGTGTTTCTGCCAAGTGAATCCGGAGTCACAGTCACAAACGTCCTCTTCTTCCTGAATAAAAGTGAGATTATGCTGCATACTTGTTTATATTTTAAGTAGTTCGCACAGACACACATTTTAAAAACAATAAAGTTCCTAATACCCACCTTCTCTGAACAGTTAGCCTGCTGCTCCATCCACCTCCTCCCTATCCTCTGTTGTCTGAATCCATGGACTAGCCTCCTCCCTCCTGCCATGCATGGTCTGATGTGCTGCCACTGCCCTCCATTTAGCATGATGTACCAGTCCACTCCTCCTGCCCTCCATTGCCCAATTCTATGGCCCATCATTGACCTCCTGCTTAGCCTCTGTGCTTAGCTTGCTGCCCCTATTCTCCTTCCCCCTGCCCTCCGATGTCTTTGTGCATGCCCCTGCTCCATCCTTTTTGCCCACCATGTTCCATGGACCTGCCACTCCTATCTACTCTGAGTGTTCTGTTGAGCTGCCACTCCCCTCCCACCTGCCTAGCATTGTCAGATGACTGTAACCTGTCCCTGCCACCTCCACACTGCCTGTCCACATGCCATGCCCCTATCCCCTTCCTCCTGTCCTCCATGGTCCATTTTACTGCCACACCCTTCTGCCCTCCCTGGTCTATGTGCTGCAACTGCTCCTTCTGCCTGCCCAGCGCGGTCTGTTGTGAGGCCCCTTCCCCTGAACTCTCTTGTCTGTGCCCAGGTCCTGACCCTCCCTTCTATCCTCCATGGTCCTTTGTGCATACCCCTGCACCCTCCTTCTTGCCCATCATAGCCATTGTGCTGCCACTAACCCTCCCGCTTGCCATGCATGGTCAGTAAATTAGAAAAAGAAGGGGGGCCACACAGCCCTCCTTCTTAAAAAAATAAAATAAATAAAAGACCGTCATCGTGCCGGAGGCCCCGCCCCCTCCATGCAGCACTCTGCAAACGCGCCCCCTGGCCAGTTGTAAGTTGGGGAATTAATTCCCCTTCAATACTGAGGGTCCTTGAGAGCCAACTAGCCCAACAGGTATCTCCAGTATGCGCCAGGGAGCTGCGTTGCAGACAGGTGTTCTGAGGCCACGCCCCTTTTTACACCTCTGTGGCGCTTACTGGAGGTACCTAGTGGGCTAGTTTGACCTTAGGGACCCTTAGGATTCAAGGGGACTTAATCTCTCAACTTAGAACGGCCACAGGGTGCATTTACACAGTGGTGAAGGGAGGGGACGGGGCCTGAGGTGACGTGTGCAAACACGCCCTGTGGCGCGTTTTAAGTTGGGGAAATAATTCTCTTTCATTCCTGAGGGACTCTGGGGGCCAACTAGCCCACCAGGTGCTTCCAGTAAGCGCCACTGCTCTGCGTTGCAGAGAGGTGGTCCAGGCCATGCCACTTTTTACACTTCTCTGCAACGCAGCTCTGTGGCGCTTACTGGAGGTACCTAGTGGTCTAGTTGGACCCTAGGGACCCTCAGGATTCAAGGAGACTTAATCTCCCAACTTAAAACGGCCACAGGGTGTGTTTACACAGTGGGGAAGTGAGGGGACAGGGCCCGAGGTGACGTGTGCAAACACGCCCTGTGTGGCGTTTTAAGAGGTAGTTTTAATCCCCTGCCCTATTATATACTAGGGGCTTACAGAGGAGGTCATGCTGATCACAGGGGGACCCCAACGCATAGGTGCCAATTACGATCCTGGAAAAACCGGGTACGAACCGTCGGTCGGAGCGTTTTCTCCGTCCGACTCGTAGCCGGTTGTAAAACTTTACAAACATGGAAGTACGATTCGCACGGAAACACCATTTCCTTACGAATCGTAAAAAACACCGACCGACGAAAATATACATACGAATGTGATCCGGGAATGCTCCGACGTGACGTCGGGACGCTTTCAGGCAGCGTTTCACGACCCAGGAAGTACGATTCGAATCGACAGCAGTCCGGACGGCAATATTTTTACGGCACCCAAAAAGTGCCGGAAAAGCGAAGTACGCCGCAAAACAACCAGATTAGGGGGCCCGGTACGCGCCGTACCCCCCCCAGCCCCCGTGAGTACGTGCCGAACCCCCCCATGTATGTACACCCGTGTACGAGTCGAACCCCCCCGTGTATGTACGGTGCGTACCCCCAGCGCGTAGCGCTGGGGGTACGCACCGTACATACATGGGTGGGGGTTCGACTCGTACGTACACGGGTGTACATACACGTGGGGTTCGACTCGTACACGGGTGTACATACACTGGGGGTTCGACTCGTACACGGGGGGGTTCGGCGCGTACTCATGGGGGCTGGAGGGGGTTCGGCGCGTATGCGGGCACATGTCTCCATGGTTGCTATGGGAGTTCGGTCCGTACGGTGCATTTTCCATACGGTTGTGACATCGGACGCACGGGATGGATCGTACTTGCGCGCTCGGACTTCAATTTTCACATTTGTATGTAAAATCGTCCGGGGATGTGTCGGACACTTTTTCCGACCGGAGGACATGTGGGGATATTTTCCGAATGCGATTCATATGGTCTTTTTCCCATCCGAATCGTACTTGGCAGTTTGTACGCTACTTGTACGATTCGTACGGTAAAAAGACCGGATACGAGTCATACGGGGAAATTTTTTCCAGGATCGTAATTGGCACCTCAGTGTTCCCTAGTGTATGTAGGTGTTTTCACTGTATTATGATTGTCTTTTAACATAGCACTGGCTCCAGGACTGGTTAGTCAGACTCAGTTACCACCAGTATCCGTCTGAAAAAGTTGAGGGTACAGGATGATTTTGCAACAAGGCTTCTTTCTGCTCTTCTGTTTGATCTCTCTGCACGTTATCCTTCGTCCTGCACTTTTCTTCGTCTTTGAGGACTTCTGTTGCTTCTTTCTGCATTTCTTTTTTTTATTTCTGTGCGTTTTTTCTTCTTTCTTCACATGTCCTATCTCTGTAGGCATAGTTAGAAATTAGCATTTAAAAAACCTTTGAAATTCACTGAAAAACCATAGGTTTCAGGTACGTTATGGTTAGGAATTAGCATTTAAAAAACCTTAGAAATTCACTGAAAAAAGTAAAAACCATAGGTTTCAGGTGCGTTATATTTAGCTGGACTTTTCACTCGTACAACACCATTGAAATTCCCCCGTTATAGTTAGTTCAGCTAACTATAACTCGCGCGCACGCAATGCACTGCTGATGACCTCACATATTACATCAATCATGACATGGTCAGTGACATCACTCATGACATCACTGATGACATCTCAAATGACATCACTGATGACATCACTGATGACATCATCAAGTGAATGTGTGTTTTTCTGAAAATTACATATGTTTTATATATGTATATCTCAAGGGGGATGGAAGAATAAATGGGTATATAAGTGTCTAAATGGATGATTTTTTTTTGAAAAATTGATTGTATAACTGACTAAGTGTATCTTAGTAAATACATGGCTTAGTGAGTAATGTTTAAATATGTAAATATCTGTATCAGTCTCTCACTTTGTGTATAAGTGGCTGCATGGGTTGGTGAGTAGCTACATGAGTGTCTATATAGGTTATTCGTTGGTTTTTTGAGTATCAGTATGAGTGTCTGAGTGTCTGTATGGTTCGGTGGGGGGTATTACGTAGTGCATATGTGCATGAATGAGTGTCTCACTGTTTGTATGTGTTGAAGACAGCATGTGTGCAGGACTGTATGGGTGGATGAGTGTGTGCATGGGTGTGTTAGTGAGTGAATGACTGTCTCAATAGTGTCTTTATGATTCACTACATATGTTTTAAACTAGTATATGTGACTATTGGTGTATATAAGTGAGTATATGTGAGAGTGAGAGATTGGAAGAGTTCCTGTATGAATAAGTATGTGTTTCTATAAGTGATTGTTTAAAAGACTAAGTATGTGTAAGTTTCTGTAGAAGTAAGTGTGGTGGTGTGTGTATAACTGTATATGCAAGTAAATGGATGTTTGATTCTTTATTAGCATGAGTGACTATGTGTGTGAGTAACTCTATGGATGAGTGGCGTTGTGTAACAGGATGTACAGGTGTATGAGTACATATGATGAGTGAGTACATGTATGAGTGACTGTACAGGACTGTTGGTAAATGAGTGGATGTGTATGTGGATCTTAGAATTACTGAATAGGTTGTTGTAACTGATATTGGTATGTCCATTGTTTTGAAAATTTTAGTTTCTATTTTTGAATGTGTGTATCAAAGTTTATATTAGGGGGAGAGGAGGTCTGCCACTCTATCAGAAGGATGATGTCATCAGTGATGTCATTTGAGATGTCATCAGTGATGTCATGAGTGATGTCACTGACCATGTCATGAGTGATGTAATATGTGACGTCATCAGCAGTGCATTGCGTGCGCGCGAGTTATAGTTAGCTGAACTAACTATAACGGGGGAATTTCAATGGTTTTGTACGAGTGAAAAGTCCAGCTAACTATAACGCCCCTGAAACCTATGGTTTTTTCAGTGAACTTCTAAGGTTTTTTAAATGCTAATTCCTAACTATAACGTACCTGAAACCTATGGTTTTTTCAGTGAATATATATATATATATATATACATATATATATATATTACCTAGGTAGATATAGTTAGGACCTATTTTCCATAGGAAATCCGCAACATTCTATTTGGAATAACTTTGGCACCGATTGACGAATCTTCGCAAAATATTCCAAACTTTTGGCCAGCTCCAGTCCGCTCCTATTCTGAAAATTTCACGGTGATTCATCAAGTGGGGGCCGAGAAAAAAGGGGGGTCCCAAACACGTTTTCCCCATGCATTTTCCCATAGGATCTGTTGATGCAGCTACAGCCCGAACTGCTGAACGGAATTACACCAAATTTGGCAAAGAGGTAGTCCTCAGTTCAGACTCGTTCCTTTTGCTTAAATGGTGTAAATCCGCTCAGTAGTTCCTGAGAAAATTAGGGTAAAAAAGTTAGTGATATCTATGGCCTCGGAGGATCCGCGCACCCTCCCCGCACCCAGCGCGCACCCTGCCGTGCACGAGCTGAATGCTAATTGGCTGCCAACACTCTGAATCAGGAAGTGTTGGCAGCCATCTTGTGCCTCTGTAGAACCGAGGTACAAGAAAACCGAAAAAAAAGGCGCAAAACGCGACAAGGGGGCAGGGTAGAAACACCCTGACCCCCTAGGCCTGCTCAGGGGGTCCCACAAGGATCCCCAAGGCCCCAAAACATTTATTTTTTTTAAATCGTGGGATGCGCTTAGGGTCCGCGCATCCCGCTGACGAAAAAAAAATGAAGCGCGGACTTCCATGTCCAGGGGGCAAAATTATATTATAATGGGGGGCCCAGAGGGGCCCCCCAGCTCCGGGGACCGCCACCCCCGGGGCAATATTATACATGAGTGGGGGGGCTCAAAGGCCCCCCCAATGCCCGGGGACCGCCACCCCTGGGGCTTGTTCTTACAAAAAAAACTGTGTGGGGGGCTCAAGCACCCCCCACACGCCCCGGGGACCGCCACCTCCCCGGGGCACTAATTATTTAAAAATATGGGGTCCGTTTTGGACCCCCAAGCCCCGGGGACCAGCACCCCCGGGGCTTTGACAAAGGTGGGAGGGGGCCCCTGGATCCAAGTATGGCCCTGGGGACCGCCATCCCCCAGGACCGGCTCCTGCAGTGTCCCAGGGTGCCCACCCCCGGGACACTGCTGTTTGCAATGGCAGGGCGGGAGCCTCATGGCTCCCACCCTGCCATTGCAAACTGCTTTGCTTCATTGAAGCGAGAGCAGGGAAACCTGCTCTCGCTTCAATGAAGCAAAGCAGATTGCTTTTCCACATGGGGAGCAGCATGTTAGCTGCTCCGCATGTGGAAAAGCAATGCCGGCTCCCGCAGGAAGCGGGGAGCCGGCGGGACGGTGGGGGGATTGGGAACCCCCCACAGTCCCCAACGAGATGGCCAGGCCCTGGGGGATGGGGTCCCCGGTGCCAGTAGTGGCCCGGGAGGGGGGCCACGCAGCCCCCCTCCTAAAAATGTAAAAAATTATTTTTAAAAAAATGGGGTCCCCAGGGCCAATAAATTAGAAAAAGAAGGGGGGCTACATAGCCCCCCTTACAAAAAAAAAGAAGAAAAAAAAAGACTGGGATCGGGCCAGAGGCCACGCCTCCTCCTTACACCACTCTACTCTTTGGTCGTGCTATTTACCTGCCTGAGAGCGTACTGAACTTTGGTTATTTTGGAGATAATTTGCCGGTTGCTTCGCCGGCGTGTACGCCACTTTTCATGGGGCTGGCTGTCCAGAAGGAGCAGAGGTATTTTGGATATATATATATATATATATATATATATATATATATATATATATATATATATATATATATATTATCTACTGGCGGTCGCCAGTAGATAGTTATAGTTAGGACCGTGTTTCCATAGGAAATCCGCAACATTCTATTTGGAATAACTTTGGCGCCGGTTGACGAATCCTCACAAAATTTTCAAAATAGGTGGGGCCCTCCGCTCCGCTCCTACCCTGAAAGTTTCGGGGGGATTCGTCAAGCGGGGGCTGAGATAAAAGGGGGGTCCCAAAACTCATTTTCCCCATGCAATTTTCCATAGGGACCTTTAGTCCAAGGTACAGCCCAAACGGCTGAACAGAATTACTTTAAATTTGGCAGAGAGGTAGTCCTCAGGTCAGGGAAGTGCCTTTTGCAGGTCTGGTTCAAATCAAAAGTAAAATCATATACATATGTGGGCGGAGCCTAACCACACATCTCATCCTGAGATCTGATTGGCTGTCAGCACTTCATCCAAGAAGTGTTGGCAGCCATCTTGGGACCAATATACATGACATTAAAAAACATTGCAGTTAATAGAAGGATTTAAGACTTTAGTTACATTATAAATCATTTGTTGATGGTACCATACTCATTTTAGGAATTGTGGTATGTTCTAAGGTGATTTCACCATGTGAAAAAGCCTTCTGCTGGGATATCATGATTGAGAGAAAAATATTTTCTCATGCTTTTCCCACAGAGGTTTGGAAGGTGATCTATAAGCTAAACTGAGAGCTTATTTTCTGTAAATCCACATTATCTTTCTCAGTCATGTGAGAATGAAGTCTGACATTCTCAGTAAAACATGTACATCCAACAAGGGCAGAGACTGTCAGTTGATTCCTTTGTGTTCTACTGCAGCTTCCCAGAGTGTTACATAGAACAACTAGAGCGCTAACAGTCCTACTTATGATAAACGTATGGCACACCTTAAGCCATCTTGCTTGGATTAAAGTGGTAACTCTTAAAACATTTAATTTAAAAAGGAACAAAATGAGGGGGTTCATTTTTCCATAAAAAGTATGATTAGTGCTGCAGAAAGAAAAATTAGGGCACATTTTGTGTGACTTCTCAAATCCTCTTCTATTTCATTAAAAAATTCTGACATGCAGACTGAAACATGCACTTCCAATACCAGCAGCAGTTTTCCCTGGTGAGCAGAAGCTTTACTACAGTGATCTAATGAGCAAAAAGAGTGCTAACATTCTGAATTTATGGCAAATGTGTGACACATCTGAATGCCTTCTTGATGGAATCAAAGTAAAAAACTGAAAGTATTTCCTACTGAGGAGACTGCAGTAAATGAGGAAATTGGGAAACTTCATAACAAATAAGTCTCCCAAGATGGCCACCAGAGACAAAAGAGCCCAAATGTAGCCCAAATATCACCCAGATGTAGCCCAAGTATAGCCCAATGAGAGAATGTCCCAGAGTGTTCTTAAAAACAACTAGAGCGCTTACTGTCTTCATTATGACAAAAGTATGGCACACCTGAAGCCATCTTGATTGGAATAAACTGGTAACACTTAAAACATTTAATTTAAAAAGGAACACAATGAGGGGGTTCATTTTGCCATAGAAATTATGATTAATGCTGAAGAAAGAAAATGAGGGCACATTTTGAGTGACTTCTTGTTGCAGGGATTCTGCTTATACACAGAACTATGCGTAGAACCCCAGGACCTCAGTGAGTTGTGGTGTACCAGAAACTCACCTCAGAACCCAGAACCCAGTATCCGGCTAGCATAAGTGTCCCATTCGTTATCCGAGATTTAGCTCGGCGGTCCCAATGAAAAGACAACCCAGAACAAGCGACTCATTACATACTCAGGAATGGTGGGAATCGGAAATACCTGTTCGTATATTATTCTCACATCAGTCCACAACAAGAATCAACAGAGACACGGTGAAAATAAAAAGAGTTTATTTTTATAGACCACGTGTCCTAATATGCAGTACTTTGGCTAATACAAGCAGACAAATGATTAAAATCAAAACCATCAGCATAGTTACAATTCCATAGAATATAAAAGGGGTGATCATGTTATAATGACAGTGGATACTACCAACTTCCCTTTACTAAGAAGCTAATATTATTATTAGACTAACAGAAGGTCTCTTAGGCTTGAATAGGGGACCCCATACCTCAAAGATCAGCTTAGTGAAATCAGATCACAGGAGCATCAGGAGTCTTCTCGCAGGAAGGCTCGTCTTCGGTCTGAATAATAAACATGATGTCCGTGATATTAAAAGCACCAACTTTCAGGTATGTGCAGCTGCTCGTGTGTTATGACTAAATAGTGGGTCGATCAACCTAGAGTGGAAAACATGCATTGTCTAACAACTCAGACTGTTTGTCACATCGTGTGCAGACCAAGGTCGCTTCGCAGAGCTCGGGATGGTAACAACAGATTGCTCTCGTGTGAGGCAAAACTCGAGTCAGCAGTTTGTTTAAGCAATAACATGTGAACGCAGTGTCGTGTGCAAAAGCAGCAAGATGGCTTTCTAACTTCTAACGTGGTTATGCTAACTTAACAATGTATGTACGTATTAAGGGAGTCCTTACTACATGCCCCCTTGATCGAAGCACTACTTAGTATGCAAGAAAAGAGAGAACGCAGAGTTCAAGCGCGACAGAGCAGAACAAGGCGTATCCAATTTAAAAAACACTGATCAGTTCAGGCAAAGTCCGAATAGGAAAAAACCAAAAATGGAAGGAAAAAACAAAAAAAACCTCAAACGTGCCGTGGGGGGTGAAAAAATGAAAAAACGCCTCACCGGGCAGAAGTGCAGACGTACAGGGACAGTTCAAGACACGTGAGGAAAACACAGTGGACGATAGTTCACTCAATCCATGAAAGTATATGCAGCATATGTGGCCACTGCTTCCAGCAGAAAATCATTGGCACGGCCACTGAAGGTTTCAGCCATCAAGTTAAGCAAAGAAAAGGAACATACGTGTTCTTCTATTAGCGGAGCCTCTAGCACCATCAGAGGGCAACCAGCGTGTACTTCCAAATAACTCATATCCAAGAAGTCATATGCCGCTCTCACGATGTCCCAATTACCCAGGATACCATGCGCCGCACCGCAGGCCATAATCCGAACACCAGAACAGGCAGACTCGTGAGACACTAAGGGCCTTATCAGTCGATCATAATCCGGGTCCGGAGACACCATGTTGGATAAGCACAAATCCATAGGCCATTCAAAGGGACAATCTAGGCAGTGGAAGACAGGTTGCACACAGGTGAAGTAGGAATACCGGAAGGATAATCCATATGCCAGGCTCAAAGTCGCCAACTGCAGGACACCATAGTAATCAAGCATCCTGTCACGAAGAAGCTGCAGGCGGGACAGGCTGTCGTGTGGCACAGAAAGAGCAGCCATTCCGCAAGATGAAAAGTAAAAGCAGCACACCTGCCACTAGCGCCAGAATTAACGGGACACCTCCAAAGACGCTTGAGAAAATAGAATGAAAAAATGCCGGAATCACACCAAAAATAGTTTGGAAAGAGGTCACGAGGCCCGAGCCCACAAGTTTTAAAAAATGAGCCAGGCCAGTCGTGGACAAGGCATTGAAAATTTTTTGGATCAATGCTCCAAAATGCAGGGGGAGGTCAGTATTCAAAAGCGCCTGTACCTCAGTGCGCGTATTTGCTACGTGAAGGACAAATGTTTCCCGGGAGGAAGTCAATGGCACCTCCTTTTGGGACAATAGCGCTCTTATTCTGCTCATCTTGTTGAACTCTGCTTTCAAGGTTGGAATCGAAGGCCAGATGGAAGCATCCAGCCTCCCATGCGGGGGTGGAAACAGGACGTTATTGCAGCAGACAACCCTCTGTGATACAGTTACTATATACGGGATCCCTACTAACATCCCGCAGCAAGCTTCATTGTTTAAAATTAAATAACTACCGTTTGCAAGCAGCGTGAAAGATGGCGTAATCACTGGTACCGGGATACCTTTGAGGACGCAGGCCAAATTCGGAGCGTGTACATTACAAGCTCCGTGCAATTGAATGTGCCTACATACAACAGAATGATCAGGTGACGTTGTACATTCTTCACCCTTCAGATAAACCTCAGTACCGTCCCTTGTACATCTATACGTAAAGGGGAGGGACCAGACTTCATGTATGAAAGCGGTACCCAGCTGTTCATATCTACCCAGAGCATAGTGTTTCATACAAGAGGTAAACTTAAAAAGTGCGAACGGTAGAGTTATCAATCCGTGTAAGAGCCACACAGCGGAGTCGACTTCCGCTACAGAGAAAGGTAACGGCTCCAATTTTTCAATAAGTAGCAAGGAATATGTAGCATCCTTCATGGACATGAACTGCTGTTTGTCAGTAAGGTTAAAGGGAAGAAATAACG
Source organism: Triturus cristatus (assembly GCF_964204655.1). Classification (NCBI taxonomy): domain Eukaryota; kingdom Metazoa; phylum Chordata; class Amphibia; order Caudata; family Salamandridae; genus Triturus; species Triturus cristatus. The sequence goes on from NC_140594.1 coordinate 1,025,214,986, forward strand.
ATGTTGTATTCAGATAGTCCCAAGGGACCTTCCCTGCCTTCAATGTTTGTAATGTCCATGCAAACTGCATAACAGAACGCAACTGGTTTTGACCATGATACAACACAGACATATCATCCTGCACAATATCCACAATTGAAGAAACAATATTATCTAATGTATAAATGCGAGAAGAAAGAGTGTTAATGCTGTTATCAATAACTGCTAATACTTTTTCCATATTAGCCTGATCAATAGCTCTCAATCTTGAAGCTGCCTCAATTTGCGACAGTTTCCATACTTCGTTGTAAATAGCATACGCCCATCTCTTGGATCTGCCACCCACAGGACCTTTAACAAAATCATTCAAATCTATTTTGTCATGTAACTTTGATAAATGAACTTTGACAGATGCCAAGTTGGAATGTCGCAGCCAGGACTGACATAATTTCCCTACAGAGTATGTAGTTACTGTATGTGACGAATCAAACCGGGGGTCCACGCGATCTTAAGTATACCCCGGTTTCAGTCCTAGAAAACGACGTTGACAGGTATCAGAACTGCTTTGCCAAATTAACCATCCCTCACTATTAAATTTCGAAATATTGAAAGATGAATTAGAAACTAATAACTGCAAAGCAGGAAGGGACAGATCTGTGTGATTATTCCAATTTGGGTAAGCACCCAGATCCGGCACAGAAGGCGAATTAGGTTTTTAGAAGTGGCCAATCCGAAACAGGTGGTTTGGAAGATGGTTGCATTTAAAAACAACATATGATTTGGTACTAGACAGGCACGGTGTAAAGCTTCAGTTCCCTGAACCTGCCACGGTTTGGAACCCCAAACCGACTTCAGATCAATAGTAGCCTTCCATAGATCATAACCTTTGATTGACAACTCATCCATAAAGGACTTAGAATATAGCAATTTGGTGTGTGTCAGTCTAACCTTAGAGGCAGACTCAGGCTTAACTTTAAAATAAAAGGATGCCGGGGCTGAAACACTGAAATCATTAAAATAAGTAAACTTATCAACTAATGTATGTGAACTGCCAAACGAGGGGGTGGGACAGTGTTCCCACTGGGTAAAATTTACAAAATTTCTAAACGAATTCGATTTATGCAGGAAGTGATTGCCATAGTGTTGAAAACAATACTGTTCCGCATAATTAGCCGCATTTTCATACAAATCCTCAGCATCAAAGGCGGCATAATATTTCAAATCTGAAAACAGTGCTTCAATGGCGTGTACATCCCAATCATCAGAACGTATGTTCTGTTTACCTGCATCACCCATAGAAACACGAAATACATTAGGCACATTAATGACCTCTGTAGGCCCATGAATTTGAAATTTAACTGCATCCCATGCGATTCCATCCATGACGGGCCAGGCAGTAATATTCACAAAAGTCTGGTCCCTTTTCATGATGTGGGATGAGGAGTGGGGGGCCAAAGTTCCATTGATAAGTCTAATTGTCGATCTCTCTTTGAGATAATGGCCATCCACCAAACGGAAGAAAACTACAACAAATCCAATGGACATGAACAAAAAAATACTGAAAAGCATTAACCAGATGTATGTCCATGGAGCTATCAAAAAATGTTTCTTAAACCAACTTACAAAAACAGCAATGTTTGATGGGGGAGTTGAGGGCAAAGAGTTAGTGTCAAAGGAAAAATGGGACTGGCCAAGCGCTGTAGATTGCAAAACAGGCGAGGGTCCACGTGTAGGATAAGCATACTCAGTCTCTTCGGGCAAACCACCAGCCGGTGGTATCAGCAAGGGATCAGTAACTGAATGCATCTCGATGGCAACATCAGACAAGGTGGTAGAAGCAGGAACCAACATTGAATGTCTTTGCATCGTCTGGCATGAAACTGCCGGAGTCATACTAAGAAGTATCGGCCACTCGCTGAAGTTTGACATTGTCAATAGAGATGTACCTGTTTTCTTTGCGACCAGGAAGTGGAGGTAAAATGACTGTTCTTGTACCCTGCACTCCAAGCACTGGAACCGGTGCACGATAAGAGGGGCCGAACTCCTTCTTGTTCTCCACCTTCTCACGGACCAGATCTCCAACTCGGGGTAGCCAGCCGACTACCGGAATCTGAACCTCTGCTTCAGATGTGGAGGGCAAATGTTCTTTCGAAAGAGAGTCTCTGGCTTCTTGTAGAGTCTGCAAAACAGCACAGTGATCATCTACGTCAAAGGGTGCGGTCGACGCCGCAATGTCTAGACCATCAAGGTCTGGAACAAACATTCTGATTCCGAAGAGCATCATGTACGGGGTCCGCCCACCCAGAGACCTTCTAGGGAGATTATTAAGTGCACGTTGGACGTTATACAAATGGGCTAGCCAGTTCCGGCCCGTGCCTAAAACACGTGCTGTCAATGATTGCTTTAAGTCACGGTTCATTCGCTCCACCACACTATTACCCTCAGGTCAGTAGGGAGACGAAAATTTGACAAGGACCCCCAAATTTTTCATAGCCTCCTTGTAAGCCTTAGAGGCGAACGCAGGGCCCTGATCAGAATGGAAGGTACCACACGCAAAAGTTCCCACAAAGACACGCAAATCCCTGATGACAGTCCGCGAGTCAGCACTCCTTTGTGGCCATACCCATAGAAAACGTGTGCACGAATCCACTGCAACCAAGATGTACTTGTACGCAGTATCAGAAGAAAAAGGACCGCAGTGATCTAAATAAACACAACCAAATGGCTTATTAGAGATGTACAGCTGTGTCTGTGGTGGGCGCGCAACAGTAGAAGGTTTAATCTGTTGGCAAATGTCACAATCAAGAACATAAGCGCGCGCTTGTTTATATAAACCAAACCACCAGTAACGTTGTTGTAGCAGAGATATTGTAGCTGACACACCGGCGTGGGCTGACGCCAACCCCTCGTGCGCAGCTAGGATCAGTGCTGGTCTGCAGTCCGCGTTGGGAATAATTCTCTCACCAACGTCGTTAATCCTCACTAATGGGACATTATCAGGACTTAAATGATAAATATAACGAGAGGGAAAACCCTTCGGGTAATCACCTCCCTTCTCTGTAGCAGCAATAGCTGCCAAGATGTCATCATCAATCTTACTTTTGGATCTTATAACTGCTGCCACTACGCATGTAGCCACTGCTGTTTTCGCTGCCTCGTCAGCTAAGCTGTTGCCGACAGCATGGACACCAAGTCGTTGGTGACCCAGAGTGTGAATAACACTCACGAGAGGGAGACGTTCTTTAAAGTCTGCCACTCGAACCCAAAGCGTTTTATGCTTAATTGTGCTACCTTTAGTGTCTCGATACTCATTCTGAGACCAGAAGTGTAAATTGTCATTGTAGGACTGGACACAGTAGAAGGAGTCACTCACTATAAGAGTAGTGACTCGGGGATCAGCAAACTCCAGTGCAAGCACCAGAGCCCGGAGCTCCGCTAATTGCGCGGTACAATCACCCAATGACTGCGTATGCACTGCATCAGATTGGAATTCACCATTTACGAATGTACCTACGACAATTGCGCAAGCCGCTGAATAAGCGTGCTTCGATCCAATAGCGGGTTGCGCAGACCCGTCAGTGCATATGACACAATGGTATTCTTCAAGCGGGCGCAAAGACAGAGGTGCCGGATGAACGAATTCATACTGCAAGTACTCTTGAGTCTGTAATGAGGCATCAAAGATGTAAGTGACATCTGGCGACGTCAGTGTTGTGGCCCATTGTATCCACCGTGGATGCAAAGCTTTAGAATTCGGTACACTTGCTTTAGTCACTGCCTCTAAAGCAGGATATGGTGTTACAACCAGAATCTGCTTCCCATGCGACAGTGCGCGTTCCTTGAGGATCGCCATCTGCACAGCAGTCAGAACTTTTTCGACCGTGGAAAAACGTAATTCAGCAGAGGTGTACAAGTGGGATTTGTACGCAATGGGGACTGTGTCGCCCTCATTAAACGTCAAATACGTGAACCCCACGGCGCCTGGTACAATTCTTATTACCAGGTTAGTGCGGTTATCACGTGTCAGCAAGTATTGTGAAGCAAGAAGGTCAGCCTGTAAAGACTGTAAAATTGCAGAGTGTTCTAGCTGCCAGCTAGACTTCGAAAACGAAGGTTGTACCAAGGCGTAAAGCGGCTTGATACGCTGGGCATAATCAGGAATGTACGTACGGCCGAAATTCAGAAAACCCAGCAGAGATTGTAATTTCTTCAGTGTCGTAGGAGCACTTAAGCGTGCACACTTTTCCAGAAAGTGGGGGGCTAACCCCTTACCTTCATTGTTGAGCTCGTAGCCCAAAAACAACACCGTATATTCTGCGATGTGTGACTTCGCAAAATTGAATTTGTAGCCATAGTCAGCAAAACTCACGATAATATTGTCGACTCGAGACAGATGCGGCATCAGCTCATCATCCGTAAGATAGATATCGTCAACATAGGAGTATGCGTCGGGGTCTATTCTTTCTAAGAGAGAAACCACGCGAGCAGAAAAGACGCCAGGGCTATTTTTGTAACCCATGGCTAATCTTGTAAACTGTTTTTGTTTGCCGCCCGAAGTAAACGCTGTCCACTGGCTACTCAGTGTGGACAGGTTGTGGCTAAAAAAGCCATTGGAAATGTCAAGTGTCGTTTTAAATCTTTTACGCACGAGACTGTCGACCAAAGCCGAGCTATGTGTATTTTGTACCGCGCAGGTCCGGCAATGGGAGTTTAGGTGTCGGTAATCCAAAACTAAATGGTACGAGCCGTCAGGCTTCGTTACAGTGAATAAAGGGTTATTCATAGGGGACACACATGTTTCAATAACACCCTGATATTCCAATTGTTCAAGGATTGCCGCGACGTGGGGTCTTGCTTCACGACGCATAGGATATTATGGTTGAGGCTGGGGCATAGACCGCAATGGAATCTCATGGCAGGGGGACAATCTGTCCCATCCCACCTGAGTACGATACACCGCCGGCGCAAGCGCAAGCGCCCACTCCCCAGCATACACTTCAGCTTGGTCCTTAGGCACCGTGTGCGCAAAGGACGGGAGGATTACTTCCTCCCCTCTAGGAGCCTCTAAAATGAAAGCTGGGGGCCAATCTGCCTCCGCTAGGAGGATATCATAGGTGGTGGTCAGATTATCCCAAAAAATCCCTTTTATTGTACGTTGTATGTCACCCTCAATTAATAAGACTATTTCATAAAGTCTGTCAGGGGGAGCCACTCTGGTTTCAGCTGTTTCAACAGTAACCGAGATATCAGTTGCTGTCACCGCCAGAAATGGACGCAGAGCTTGACGGACTATGGTAATTTCCGCTGCGCTGTCCAGGAGCGTCAGCGCCCATGTCCGGTTCCGAAGCTGTGTCCGCACTATCTGAGGCATACCTTGCCGTCAGAGCCGCCACTTTCTTCTTCTGAAACGGGGGTCTTTGTCGTGCAAAATCGTCCTGCTTGCCTTTACCCTCAGTCTGTCGGGGTTGGTCACGCTGTTGTGGAGCACCCCGACCTTTGCCACCGCCTCCGCCACCGGACTGTGTAGCCGATGTTTCCTGTGAAGAACGAGGAGAGCGCTGTTCAGAAACCTGAAATCTATCAGGGGACTTGATAGCAGCACGATCGCGCAGATCATATGTGCGGTCACTACTTGACTGTACGGGAGAGGCAGGCCGAGAGCCCTGTTTCTGTTGCTGCTGCTTTCCCTGTTGTTTAAACTGCCATTTTTGTTTTGGAAAAATGGGTCGTTCGTCCTTACCAGACGTTTCTGCCTTACCCTGCTGTTTTAGATCGGGATTCTTTATGACAGGCTTAACTCCTAAAGAGCTACGACCCAAATCCCGATATGCCTCTGCGATTATTTTCGCAAATTCCTGCGGTTTGTCCTCCTCAGCAACTCGCTTCAGTTCATTACGAACCTGGAAATGCAAAGCATCACCCTTTAGGTTTCCAATTATCATGGTAGCCACCAGGTCAAATTGACCGAGGAGCCGCATCCCTAACTCTATCGCAGACTCCGCACCATGGTTCTCTTGAACTCTTTTGATAACGGAGGGCAGCTGCAACATAGACGGAGTGCCAAAGCACTGCGCATACGTCGCTGCAAAGACCTTGCCCCAATTTACACAATCATCTATGTGGGGGACCAAGTCTTTAGGCAAACTAATGGTGAGGATCCTGTGTTTCTCCACAGGAGTAGTATTCGGGTAAACCGCTTCTATTTGGTCACATTTTTCAGCAAGCCAAAAGGGGAAATCATCCCTATTTTGGGGGCGCTTGCCCATAACAGAATTAACCATAACAGGACTAATGACCACCGCGTGATGATCAGTAGGCTGCCCCGCAACAGCAGGTGCCCCCCCCTGCATATTGCGCGACACGTACTGCACCAACGCCCTATATACCGTAATTAGGGCAGTGTGTAGTACACGCAACTCAGCTACCGTCACCGTGAGGTAACGGGGATGAGGCGTAAATCCGGCTAGTACCGGCCAAGTGGCCCCTGCAATTGATAAAGGGCCCATTCTCGGCGGTATAACCACATGGGGAAGGGCGCCATTAAACCAAATAAGATGCTGCCAAGCAGATATTGGTATTTCCTGTGTCCTATACGGCGTATAGTTCGCTGGCACGGCAGCGGCAGTGTAAGAATGAAAGGTGTCATCATCCCCCACCGCTGGAATCGTCACATAAGAGTAGAACAACTCATAGGGATGAGCCGCATCGGCTCCCACCACAAAGATGACGTTCATACCAGTGTCCGGCACCCCATACTGCGTCAAATGACGTTTCAGAGCTGCACGGCTATGCGCCGCAATATCCACCGACATTAGGACAACACACACTTGAAACTATCAGTAGCACAAGGGTTCAATAACCTTTTTAATTATCAAGCTTGAAAGAACCTATATCAATAGACCTAGGTAGGTTTTAAATCCGTCAGACTTGTTATCCGGAAGCAAGAATGAGGGTGTTGTGGACAAACGCGAGCACTACTAAGGCGTTTCAACTCATAGACCAAACGTTAGGTGCGCCATGTTGCAGGGATTCTGCTTATACACAGAACTATGCGTAGAACCCCAGGACCTCAGTGAGTTGTGGTGTACCAGAAACTCACCTCAGAACCCAGAACCCAGTATCCGGCTAGCATAAGTGTCCCATTCGTTATCCGAGATTTAGCTCGGCGGTCCCAATGAAAAGACAACCCAGAACAAGCGACTCAGTACATACTCAGGAATGGTGGGAATCGGAAATACCTGTTCGTATATTATTCTCACATCAGTCCACAACAAGAATCAACAGAGACACGGTGAAAATAAAAAGAGTTTATTTTTATAGACCACGTGTCCTAATATGCAGTACTTTGGCTAATACAAGCAGACAAATGATTAAAATCAAAACCATCAGCATAGTTACAATTCCATAGAATATAAAAGGGGTGATCATGTTATAATGACAGTGGATACTACCACCTTCCCTTTACTAAGAAGCTAATATTATTATTAGACTAACAGAAGGTCTCTTAGGCTTGAATAGGGGACCCCATACCTCAAAGATCAGCTTAGTGAAATCACATCACAGGAGCATCAGGAGTCTTCTCGCAGGAAGGCTCGTCTTCGGTCTGAATAATAAACATGATGTCCGTGATATTAAAAGCACCAACTTTCAGGTATGTGCAGCTGCTCGTGTGTTATGACTAAATAGTGGGTCGATCAACCTAGAGTGGAAAACATGCATTGTCTAACAACTCAGACTGTTTGTCACATCGTGTGCAGACCAAGGTCGCTTCGCAGAGCTCGGGATGGTAACAACAGATTGCTCTCGTGTGAGGCAAAACTCGAGTCAGCAGTTTGTTTAAGCAATAACATGTGAACGCAGTGTCGTGTGCAAAAGCAGCAAGATGGCTTTCTAACTTCTAACGTGGTTATGCTAACTTAACAATGTATGTACGTATTAAGGGAGTCCTTACTACATTCTCAAATCCTCTTCTATTTCATTAAAAAATTCTGACATGCAGACTGAAACATGCACTTTTAATACCAGGAGCAGACTTCCATGGTGAACAGTAGTTTTACTACAGTGATCTAATGAGCAACTAGAGTGCTAACATTCAGAATTTATGGAAAATGTGTGACATATCTGAATACCTTCATGATGCAATCAAAGTAAAAAACTGAAAGCATTTCCTACTGAGGAGACTGCAGTACATGAGGAAATTAGGAAACTTCATAACAAATAAATCTCCCAAGATGGCCACCGGAGACAAAAGAGCCCAAATGTAGCCCAAAATCACCCAGATGTAGCCCAAATATAGCCCAATGACAGAAGTGTGCAAAACACTTATTATTTTGTGTTTTTGCAGTGTTATATAGTGCAGACTTGTCAGGTATTGGATTACTTTACATGAGCATTGGTTACATCACACAAGAACAAATTCATTTTGGTTGTAGACATGGGGAGACTAAGTGATTTGACCAGAATCACAGAATGTCGAGCTGAAGCAGAAACTCCAACCTGGTTCCCCAGTTGCAAAGTCTGAAGTTCTGGAAGTAACACCACATCCTCTCCACTAAGTGCAACATTTAATCAAGTGGTCAACTGGATAAAAAAACATAAAGATAACAAATAATTTAAAAGTGCTTTGTCGCTATTTGAAAACTCAGAAAATATGTCCTTTAGAGCACTAACCATAATTTTGATGCCAATAAGACCCTCTCATATATGTAATTTCTAAAGGAAATGCTCTAGGTATTACAGTTTTGATTACATCAAGATGACGTCAGGCGTTCCACACTTTTGTAATGAATATAGAATGTTAGCAATCTAGTTGTTCATTAGGATACTGTTGAGAGGCAGAGGCCAGGGGCACGGACTCTGAAAATTGAAGGCAGGTAGGAGGGTGCAAAGGCAACAATTTAAGCACACTGAGCAGGCAGGAAGGGCCGTGGCAGCACAACAGACTATGAAGGGCAGTGGAAAGGGGGGCAGGGGCAACAAACCAACAATACAGGACTTGCAAGAGAGGCTGTGGCAATGTAATAGATCATTGTGGGCAGAAGGAAGAGGCAATGGTAGTACAACCATACATGCCAACAGACCCGATTCAGCCAGGAAACGTCCAATGTTTTTAAGCTCAAATGGGCTTTATTTGATCCGTCTCCTGTCTACAATCTCCTCTTTTTCAGTGTAACTCAAAGGGGAAAATCAATACCCCAGTTTTTTTTCAAAATCTCCCTCTTACCAAGTTCAAAATGTTTGCAAGTATGGTACATTGGATCATGGAAGGAAATGGGGTAGGGACATGGACTTGGATAACAGAGGTCAGGAGGTACATGGAGAGGTGCACCAAACTGACCCTGCAAGGCAGGCATCAGGGTTTGCAGCAGCACAATACACCACACAGGGCATACGGGACGGGAGTGCAGCACAACAATCCATAGAAAGCAAGAGGGAGGGGACAGGACCATGCACATGGACAACAGAGAACAGAGGGGCAAGAGGCAATGGTAGCTATCTGACCATAATGGACAGACAGGAGAGAAAGCTGCAGCATAACAGACCATAAAGGGCAGGAGGGACGGATCAGGGGCATTACAATGGAACAGAGAAGCCAGGAGGGAGGGAGTAGGGGTCTGCACATGTAAACAGAGGGCTGGGGGCAAAGGGGCAGGGCAGGAGCAGCAAGATAGCCATGGAGGTCAGGCAGGATGGGCACTAGAAGCAAGACACACCATGAAGAGCAACAGTGAGACTGTGATGGCATACACACAGACCATGGAGGGAAGGTGGGAGGGGGTCAGGGGCAGCTAACTGACCACACAGGGAAGGTGGGAGGGGCCATGGCAGCACAGAAGACCATGCATGGCAAGTGGGAGGTTTAGTGGCAGCACAATGGCTATGATGGGCAAGAAGGAGGGTGCAGGGGCATGCACAAAGGACGATGGAGGATAGAAGGGAGGGTCAGGACCTGTGCGCAGACAAGAACGTTCAGGGGAAGGGGCCTCAGAACAGACTGCACGGGGCAGGCAGGAGGAGCAGTTGCAGCACAACAGACCAGGGAGGGCAGAAGGGTGTGGCAGTACAATGGACCATGTAGGACAGGAGGAAGAGGATAGGGGCATGGCATGTGGACAGGCAGGGTGGAGGTGGCAGGGACAGGTTACAGTCATCTGACAATGCTAGGCAGGTGGGAGGGGAGTGGCAGCTCAACAGAACACTCAGAGTAGATAGGAGTGGCAGGCCCATGGAACATGGTGTAGGTAGGTAAAGCTTTATTCGATATAAAATATCATAAAAGCACAACATACAGTGATAAAAAAAGGATCAAGATAGACATAAAAACAACAACAATGATCGTGAACATCTTAAAAAGTTATAAAAACGGTTAAGAACAGCATATAGGAAACAGAGACAAAGTGCTTAGTGACTTAAAGTTCGTTAAAGTGCAGATAGTGGTCGATCACAAAAGTGGATCAATGCAGTTGCGCTGAAATTTTTTCCTTACGCAATAGCCAAGCACAGCCCAAGTACTTGGCAATGCCGCAGACAATAGTAAGGGACGAGGTATCAGTCTGCAGAATGCGTAGCACAGTACGATAGTCACGGCATCCCAACATTCTACAGATCGGACGTAACCATTTGGCTCTTGGCCTTCGATAATGGTAGCAAGCAAATAAGAAGTGAGGAGTAGACTCACTAGGTGCTGTGCAGCTCGGACAACCAGCAGATGAAGGTAAGGATCCCTTCCAGCCAGCAGTCACACAATTAAGGGGGAGGGACCCTAATCTGAAACGTACATACAGGGATCTGTCCAGTGGGGACTGGATGAAGTCAAGGTATGCCTCCAGTTTACAAAAGGGCTTATGTTCGAAGAAGGCCTCACTCAGCTTCCCCAGTTTGGGATTATTCAGATCTCTTGTATTTACCCAACTCCAATAAGCTTCCTTAAGATCCTGTTTCGGAGGGGGTACCTGGGATACCCAGGAGTCTTCATAGCCAATAAATTTCAGTGTTTGCTTTATGTGAGTGAACCATTTTAACCTCCGCCCAGTGTCTGCTAATAAGAGATCATTTAAACCTGCTGCATATTTAGCAAGTTCAGGGGTCCTCCGCAGTCTTGCCCAGAATAATAGGGGTCGTAGACGTGCAATGTCCTGAATAGAGTGTCTCCCCAGGTCATGCAGCAAAGGTTTTAGGGGGGATGATGTTGGGACAGAGATGAGGTTCCTCATAAATTTGTTCTCCGAGACAACCAAATCGTGAATGTTTTCATGGCCCCAGATTTCAGCCCCATACATAGAGCTAGACAGTGCCTGAGCCTCATATACCACAAGAGCCGGTGCCACAGGTCGACTAGTAGAGAGATGTTGTTCTCTTATAATGGCACCGGAAACCCTCTTGTGGCACAGAAGCATCTTAGTCAGATGTGCACTCCACTTCATCCCTTTTGCAATACGTATCCCTAGATAATCAAAAGAATCTACAATGTCTAGGGGAGTGCCATCAAGAGTAAAAGTATAGCTAAAACGTCTCGGAGGGTTTATAACCATTAGTTTAGTTTTTTCAGTATTAAGAATGAGCCCATAGGATTTGCAAAAAGAGGCAAATCTGTCTAGGTTTCTTTGTAGGCCAGCCGGGGATTTTGAAATCAGGAGAGTGTCGTCGGCGAACAGGAGGGTGGGGATCTTTTCGCCAGCCAGGACTGGCGCGTCGGCAGGGACCTCTCTGAGGAAGTCCACCACCCCGTTAATGTATAGAGAAAACAGGGTGGGAGCCAGCACGCAGCCCTGGCGTACCCCCCTATTCACCGCGACACTCCCTGTAAGCTGGCCCTGGGCCCCCCATCTAATATTGGCATGATTATTTTCGTGTAAAAGCTTTAAAAAGGCAAGAATCTCATGGGGAACACCTAATTGAAATAAAACCTGCCACAAGCGTTGGCGGGGAATTAAGTCGAAAGCCGACTTTAAATCAATAAAAGCTAAATATAGGGTTCCCTTGCCTAGAACTACCGTTTTCCAATATATCATAAAAAATCTAAAAACTTGATCCATAGTGCCTACCTTTTGTCTAAAACCTGCTTGGAAGTGTGATAAAACATCCCCATTCTCAATCCAGCATCTCAGTCTCATTAGGAGAACCCTGCCAACCACTTTCTGTATTACGTCAATTAGACTGATGGGTCTATAGTTAGCAGGGTCCTCCTTGTTGCCTTTTTTAAAAATTGGTACCACCACCGCGGCTTTGCAGGACTCAGGTACTATGGAACCCTTAGCTATGGCGTTCATGACAACAGCAATAAATGAGGCCCAGGGAATTGGGTCGTGTAGAAGAAGATCACCTGGTATGCCATCAGGCCCAGCCGCCTTACCGGGGGCAATACTTTTGATGGCCAAAATAGTTTCGTGGGTCCCAAAGTTAGTCTCCGCTGGGAACTCAACAATGGGTGGCAAATCATCCGCCACCGATGTGTCAGAGACAATATCATCCTCATATATAGCAGAGAAATGGTCGAACCATTGCAGCTCCGCTATATGATTTGGGATGCTTATTGTTTTTCCCTTTTGGCTCTGTTCAAAATGTCCCAGAAGGCTGTAGAATTCCGATTTAGAGCCGCCTCCTTGAGTTCCTGCCAATGATTTTCTTCCCAATCCCGTTTGGCGTCTTTCAGGGATCTTGAATAGTCTTGTCTTGCCTTACTGATTTGATTTCTATCCTGTTTCCTTAGGGCTTGGGACAGGGTGACTCTGGCCTTTTTGCAACCTTTAGAGTACCAAGGGTTTCCGCTCCTCGAGGAGTCCACCTTGGGACGGGCTTTCTCCCCCAGAATAAAGAAGTCCCCTATTTTACTGATGGTGTCAAGATAGACAGAAGCTATGAGGTGGGGATCATCCATTTTGGTGCTGGCATCGCAGAGTTCGGTGTGTTTTCTAGCTAAAAGCTCTTTGATCGAAGCGAGCTTCTCCTCATGTTGGGAGATCCCATGCCATTTAAGGCGTCGACAGCACCCTGCCAGTGATACCTCCTTGGTTGCCATTAGGGGGGGTTCATTGGCCACATTAGGTATTGTCATCCAAAGGTCTTTGGTTTGTAAACATAGTGGGTTGTGATCGCTATCTATTGTGTTTTTGACAACCATATCTATGATGAGCCCCCAGGAATAGATATCGACAAGGATATAATCGATGCGTGATGGCGAGATTAACCTGTTAAAAGTAAAGGCACCACCCTTGTCAGATATGGATCTGCCATTCACTGCACGTAGATTAAATTCTTGAGTAAGTGCATTCAATTGAATGGCCCTTTGTGACCATTTCTTAATCGGAGCGAGCTCCAGGGGCGGAATTCCCCAAGTAAGATCTGAATCACTAAGCCCGAGTAGATCTTCTGTGGCTAGGGGTTCAAAAGTGCAGTTGAAATCTCCACAGATGATAATAGTGGAGTTCCGGTCGATATGGGTCAGTTCATGTTCCAAAGCAGCCACTGTCTGAGAGATCTGTCCACCCGTAGAACCTCTGGCGTAAATGTTAAAGAGATCTAGGGTGGGGCCGCCGTGTGGACCTTTTATTGTCAAATGAAGCAGATCGGGGGAAACATTATTATGGCACTGAACCTGCCAATTGTGCTTAATATTTAGCCACACATGTAGTCCCCCCGAAGGGCGACCTTTCCCTGAGCTTATGGCCGGTAGAAAATAAGTGGAATACCCTGATTTATATAGCGGGGTTGTACTCCATGTCTCTTGAAATGCACATACATCGAATGCGCCGATAAAATCATGCCATTCCGGGATCAAAAGCTTTTTGGTGAGCCCCGCAACATTCCATGACACAAGATTAAGAAGGGGCGTAGGCTTGGCAAGTGTAATGGTGGACTGAGTGACAGGGGGCATCTCACAGAACAGGGAGGGCAACGAGAGGGGGGACAAACTTTCAGGGGCTATGATAATGTGATTAGGAACAACAGTAGCCGGCTCCATAAAACAAACCTTGGATGAAGGATTTTGGGCCAGTCAATCAACCCTATTTAAGTTGGAGTCATTACTAAAAATCCTCTGTCTACCCACTGGTAGAGCATTACTTGGGACCCAAGGCGGAGTGCGCCTTATCTGGATACCGGAATGGTCCGGGGCTGAAGTACGGTACTCGAGGAGTACCAAGTTCTCGGCCAGGGTGCTGTTAGAGAGAGTAAGCTCAATACAGTCAAATTGGCTAGTGTAATGAGACAGTCTTCTGGCCTTGATAATGTCTTCCCGAATAATGGACCTACAGCCCCTGACATGCCTGACCCAGTGTATAGCTTTGTTTGTAAGGGAATCCGCATTTTCGTAAAATTGATTGTTAGTAAGTCTTGGTACCCCAGCCATATAAACTACGGTTGGGTTAGACAACGAACCAGCGAGAGTAGGATTAAGTGCAGTGTTGTCTCCGGGACATGGCACAGACCTCTGGCTACTGGGTCTCAAGGATCCAGTCCCTACAGCTAGGTGTGGAGTAGGGGTGGTAACTTTATCAGTTCTCTGATTATTAACAGTATCCCTATTTGGTGGTATACTCCGTCTAGTGGGGGGCAGAGTTGGCTTTCTAGTGGAATTAGTTGTGACATAAGGTAGATCTTTAGCCCTGTGAATGATTGGCAAGGAGCCGGTTTGGACGGGGATTAGAGGTGCAAGTGATGTTGGCACCGCAGGGCTACTATGCGTTGTAGACTGCATAGGAATTAATAAAACCCTCTTGCTCAGTTCCATGACTATGTTCTTCAGGGATACTATCTCGGACAATAGCTGGTCAATTTTTTGTTCCAACGAGACCCCATGCGAGCTAGGAGTCTGAGCTACTTCAGAGGGCGAGAAACCAATCACTTGGCATGCAGATGTATCCTCCTCTAGGTCTTCCAGGATAGCAAACCAATTAGAGCAAGTGAGGTCGAGCTGGATAATGGAAGAGGGAGATTCGATGACTGGTATGGGGTCCTGTGTAGCCTGTTTGTCTTCCTGATAGGGCTCATGATCATGAACTATAGGTGTAAGGGAAGTTGGTGCATTAGGAGGGGCTTCCCTGGCTTTAGTAAACATACTAGGGATCTTGCGAGTGCAGATACTAGTTGACAAATCTTTTGTCAAGACCTCAGTGCTAGAAGAAACAGAGCTAGAATCCTCTAGTATGACTTGGCAATTGTCAACAATAGCTTCAATCCTATCAATCCTATCTAGAATGCAGTTACCTGCAGCGTGGTTAACTTTTTTTGCTTTCTTTCCCTTTTTCGAGACATTACCCCCACCTCCTTCCATGGATTTCCTTTTGGCCATGATACAAACACAAGGGGGATGAAGGATATCAACAATACCACAAACCTAGGGACAATATAAAATCAAGGGGCAGTATACTACAACAATACTTAGTTCAGGCTCTCACAGAGGGTGGTGCTGCATAATATATTATAGGCACAGTTTTTCTCTGGGGGTGGGAGAGTCTCAGCAGTACAGTACCTTGGTGTGCCAACTAACACGTACGAGGGGTGGCCCGGCCCGGCCTCCTCCGGCCCCGGACGGCCACAGACGGTCCCGCCCTTGTCCCGGGCTTCTCCCGGCGTCGACCCGCGCGCGATCCCGCGTCGCGGGGGCTCCCGCTGGCTTTATGCGCCTTCAAGCGCGCTGTGATTACGTGGGCGGGTTCGTCCCGCAAGGGTTGCTGGGAGCAGTAGTCTCCCTGCGCACAGCGGCCGTGTGGGTGGTAGATACGGCAGCGGCAGGGAAACGCTGTGATGTGCTGGTGTGGGCGTCCTCCGTTGTTACAGGGACAGCGTGGCACAGGGAGCAGGTAGGCTGTATGGCAGCTTCAGCAACGGTCTGAAAAAGTCACCCCCGCTCTGCCGGGGCTCCCGCTGGCTTTATGCGCCTTCAAGCGCGCTGTGATTACGTGGGCGGGTTCGTCCCGCAAGGGTTGCTGGGAGCAGTAGTCTCCCTGCGCACAGCGGCCGTGTGGGTGGTAGATACGGCAGCGGCAGGGAAACGCTGTGATGTGCTGGTGTGGGCGTCCTCCGTTGTTACAGGGACAGCGTGGCACAGGGAGCAGGTAGGCTGTATGGCAGCTTCAGCAACGGTCTGAAAAAGTCACCCCCGCTCTGCCGGGGCTCCCGCTGGCTTTATGCGCCTTCAAGCGCGCTGTGATTACGTGGGCGGGTTCGTCCCGCAAGGGTTGCTGGGAGCAGTAGTCTCCCTGCGCACAGCGGCCGTGTGGGTGGTAGATACGGCAGCGGCAGGGAAACGCTGTGATGTGCTGGTGTGGGCGTCCTCCGTTGTTACAGGGACAGCGTGGCACAGGGAGCAGGTAGGCTGTATGGCAGCTTCAGCAACGGTCTGAAAAATGCTGTGGTTTAAAGACCAATTGGTCTAAATAAACATTATTTTTGAACTGAACTGAACTGATTAAATGTAGCGCGATGTAAGGCACCGCAATGGAAGAACTCCTGCCTTCTTTTGCTGGATTGCTATTATTCAGGCACTGTCTCCCCTCCGCCCTTTACCTTGGGGGCCTCTGTGCTGAGATCGTGTTCCGGTGATATCTGTCCCACTTCTGCTCTCTGCCCTCAATTCCACCATTACCACTGTTCTGGGAGGCAAGGGGGGGACCTTTCAAGCGTAATCTCTTCACACACTGCAGAAAGACAGTCAATCAGGAGCGCCGTGCTGTACTTGAAAATGGCGCTCGTCAAAGTAATTAATTCCGAGATCGAGCAGGGCCGAGGCTGCGTCCCGGTAAGCGCTCAGTGTCTCCTCATGCCGCGCGAGCCTCCGTACTGAGGGGGGGGGGGGAAGAGTCCTCACACTCGCGCCCCCGGCAGCCCGCAATAACGATCAGGATCGGGTCCCAGTCTCAGGCGGCATGCGCGTCACCGCGAGCCGCGTACACCCGACTCCGGCAGCTTTGTGAATCTTGCGGCGTTGCTATTTTTTTCTTGCGGCGTTGCTATCTTCTTGCGGCGTTGCATGGAACATGGTGGGCAAAAAGGATGGAGCAGGGGCATGCACAAAGACATCAGAGGGCAGGGGGAAGGAGAATAGGGGCAGCAAGCTAAGCACAGAGTTTAAGCAGGAGGTCAATGATGGGGCATAGAATTGGGCAATGGAGGGCAGGAGGAGTGGACTGGTACACCATACTAAATTGAGGGCAGTGGCAGCACATCAGACCATGCATGGCAGGAGGGAGGAGGCTAGTCCATGGATTCACACAACAGAGGATAGGGAGGAGGGGGATGGGGCAGCAAGCAAACTGTTCAGAGAAGGCGGGTATTAGGAACTTTATTGTTTTTAAAACGTGTGTCTGTGCGAACTACTTAAAATATGAACAAGTATGCAGCATAATCTCACTTTTATTCAGGAAGAGGACGTTTGTGACTGTGACTCCGGGCTCACTTGGCAGAAACACCCCCTGACCCTCCACCCCCTATCGCAAAATGTAATGCCCTTGAAAAGGGTAGGTGAACACAGTGTTATATAGAACATAGTCCTGAGAGCACGATTGAAAATGAAAACTAGATATAGTGTATGGTATAAACTATGCACCAAAAAGTGTGATATAATATGCAGTACATTGTGCGCAATGACAGATTCATAGGAGAGAGCGAGATAGCACAGGCACTAGCGCGTGCTATGCGATATGCGCCTTGGAGTGTAATATGCACAGGGCAGTGTTGTGTAACCTAACTAGTCTCTAAAGTTGAAATATAAAATATGTGCTGGGGAGTGTAACGTTGCATATGCACTGTGACAAAGATATGGATCCCAGATTGTAATATGTATGGCATAGCACTGTGCGTTATAACATAGGCATCGAGGAAGGCACGTTAGATGGGGCATTATAACCCGTGCGAAGACAAGTGTGGCATGACATGTTCACGGGGTGGTGTTACAGTGCACATGGGCTAGGGAATGTCATAGCATACGCACTAGCTAGTGGAATACAACACAGAGGTGTGTGGCACTCAGCAGGCAATGGTGGGTGTAACACAGCATTGGGCTCTGCCAGGAGCGCGCTGTGACTCTCAAGTGATGTTCGTCCCCTTTCCAGAGAGTAAAATAAAAAGTATTACACATCCGGCAGTGGATGTGTGTTTTATTAACCGTGAGGGGGGTTTCCTGCATAGTTTTGGTCAAATTTTTGTCGAATCCCCTTTGAATGTCTTGGTGTGCATGTGTATTAAATGTACCCGTCAATAGCTACCCATGTTTGTATAAATAAACGACAAGGGTGTCTCCCGGGATTAGGCACGGTAGGGCATCAGACATGTCAGAGCTTCACTAGTGGTGTAAATACATTCCACGTGGATTCATTGTATGCATAGTCGCCTTTTAATGAATATCACGCAAATCGTCAATGTGATAGGTACGTACAGTTTGTCCAGCATGTCCTAGGTGTGTCTATAAATATATATTTTTTAAAAATAATAAAAAACATTGGCCGGCCCTGGGGATTGGGGTCAAAAAAATATAATTAGGAGACATGCCCTGGGGGATGGGGTCATCAGGGCCAATAAATTAGAATAAGAAGGGGAACCACACAGCCCCCCTTCTTAAAAAATTAAAATAAATAAAAGACTGGCATCGTGCCGGAGGCCACGCCCCCTCCTTGCAGCACTCTGCAAACGTGCCCCCTGGCAAGTTGTAAGTTGGGGAATTAATTCCTCTTCAATACTGAGGGCCCCTGAGGGCCAACTAGCCCAACAGGCATCTCCAGTATGCACCAGGGAGCTGCGCTGCAGACAGGTGTTCTGAGGCCAAGCCCCTTTTTACACCTCTCTGCAACGCAGCTCTGTGACGCTTACTGGAGGTACCTAGTGGTCTAGTTTGACCCTAGTGACCCTTAGGATTCAAGGGGACTTAATCTCTCAACTTAGAACAGCCACAGGGCGCGTTTACACAGTGGTGAAGGGAGGGGACGGGGCCTGAGGTGACGTGTGCAAA
Organism: Triturus cristatus; assembly: GCF_964204655.1. NCBI lineage: Eukaryota > Metazoa > Chordata > Amphibia > Caudata > Salamandridae > Triturus > Triturus cristatus. Next base: position 1,025,233,908 of record NC_140594.1, read on the forward strand.
CACGCACTATGACACATTTTAAATTGGGGATATAATTTCCCTTCAATACTGAGGGCCACTGGGGGCTAACTAGCCCACCAAGTGCTTCCAGTAAGCGCCACTGAGCTGCATTGCAGAGAGGTGGTCCAGGCCGTGCCACTTTTTACACCTCTCTGCAACACAGCTCTGTGGCACTTACTGGAGGTACCTAGTGGGCTAGTTGGACCCTAGGGACCCTCAGGATTCAAATGAACTTAATCTCCCAACTAAAAACAGACACAGGGCGTGTTTACACAGTGGTGGACGGAGGGGACGGGGCCTGAGTTAACGTGTGCAAAAACGCCCTGTGGCCTGTTTTAAGAGGTAGTTTTAATCCCCCTGCCCTATTATATACTAGGGGCTTACAGAGGAGGTCATGCTAATCACAGGGGGACCCCAACGCATAATGTTGTATGTAGGTGTTTTCACTGTATTCTAAGTGTCTTTTAACATAGCACTTGCTCTAGGACTGGTTAGTCAGACTCAGTTACCACCAGTATCCGTCTGAAAAAGTTGAGGGTACAGGATGATTTTGCAACAAGGCTTCTTTCTGCACTTCTTTTTTTTCTTTCTGTGCATTTTTCTTCTTTATTCACATGTCCTATCTCTGTAGGCATAGTTAGAAATTAGCATTTAAAAAACCTTTGAAATTCACAGAAAAAACCATAGGTTTCAGTCACGTTATAGTTAGGAATTAGCATTTAAAAAACCTCAGAAATTCACTGAAAAAACCATAGGTTTCAGGGGTGTTATAGTTAGCTGGACTTTTCACTTGTACAAAACCATTGAAATTCCCCCGTTATAGTTAGTTCAGCTAACTATAACTCGCGCGCTCGCAATGCACTGCTGATGACGTCACATATTACATCACTCATGACATGGTCTGTGACATCACTCATGACATCACTACTGACATCACTGATGACATCACTGATGACATCATCCTTGTGATAGAGTGGCACCTCCTCTCACGCTAATATAACCTTTGATACATACATTCAAAAATAGAGACTAAAATTTTCAAAACAATGGACATACCAATACCAGTTACAACAACCTCTTCAGTAATTCTAAGATCCACATACACATCCACTCATTCACCAACAGTCCTATACAGTCACTCATACATGTACTCACTCATCATATGTACTCATACACCTATACATCCTGTTACACAATGCCACTCATCCATAGAGTTACTCACACACATAGTCACTCATGCTAATAAAGAAGCTAACATACATTTACTTGCATATACAGTTATACACACACCACCACACTTACTTCTACGGAAACTTACACATACTTAGTCTTTTAAACAATCACTTATAGAAACACATACTTATTCATACAGGAACTGTTTCAATCTCTCACTCTCACATATACTCACTTATATACACCAATAGTCACATATACTATTTTAAAACATATGTAGTTACTCATAAAGACACTATTGAGACAGTCATTCACTCACTAACACACCCATACACACACTCATCCACCCATACAGTCCTGCACACATGCTGTCTTCAACACATACAAACATTGAGTCACTCATTCATGCACCTATGCACTACGTAATACCCCCCACTGAACCATGCAGACACTCAGACTGATACTCAAAAAACCAACTAATAACCTATATAGACACCCATGTAGCTACTCACCAACCCATGCAGCCACTTATACACAAAGTGAGAGACTGATACAGATATTTACATATTTAAACATTACTCATTAAGCCATGTATTCACTATGATACACTTAATCAGTCAGTTACACAATCAATTTTTCAAAAACAAATCATCCATTTAGACACTTATATACCCATTTATTCTTCCATCGACCTTGAGATATATATATATATATATAAAACATATTTAATTTTCAGAACAACACACATTCACTGGATGATGTCATCAGTGATGTCATTAGTGATGTCATTTGAGATGTCTGCAAACACAACAGTTGACGGACAGAATGCAGAACAATGTCATACATTAACCCCAGTACAGAGATCTGGGCCTAAATCCATCGTTATTTTGCTCACCATGCCATTCCAGTTTGAACCCAGCCATATGCAAATCAGTCTTGACCCTGTGCCTCATGGGAACAGTCCAGCCCGAACTGCCAAGCCAGGTCCTCCCCGGACTGGAACCAAGCATCCTAGGACCGGTTTCGGGGTTTCACCCCTCTTCAGCCAGGATAGCTTGATTCCAGTGGCATGGAAAGCACGGGACTCACGTCTGAGCATACCCGACCCACTCGGGGTGACAAATGCAAACACAACAGTTTATGGACAGAATGCAGAACAATGTTATACATTCACCCCAGTACAGAGATCTGGGCATATGGCCATGTCTGAACTGGGGTGGCGTAGTGGGCAAAAGAACGATGGATTTAACCCAGATCTCTTGACTGGGGGAGAATGTCTGCATTGTCAGCATTCCGTCCATCATTTGTTTGTTGTAACGCTTTTCGCCCTAAGTTGGATGGGTATGCCCAGATGTGGGTCCCGTGCTCATCATTACGCCACTGGAGTCAAGCTATCTTGGCTGATGACGGCTGATAGCCAGACACCGGTCCTAGGATGCTTGATTCCGGTCCAGGGAAGACATGGCTTGGCAGTTCGGGCTGGACTGTTCCCATGAGGCACCGGGTCAAGACTGATTTGCATATGTCCCTGTCTGAACTGGGGTGGCGTAGTGGGCAAAAGAACGATGGATTTAACCCAGATCTCTTGACTGGGGGAGAATGTCTGCATTGTCAGCATTCCGTCCATCATTTGTTTGTTGTAACGCTTTTCGCCCTAAGTGGGATGGGTATGCCCAGACGTGGGTCCCATGCTCATTACGCCACTGGAGTCAAGCTATCTTGGCTGATGACGGCTGATAGCCAGAAACCGGTCCTAGGATGCTTGATTCCGGTCCAGGGAAGACATGGCTTGGCAGTTCGGGCTGGACTGTTCCCATGAGGCACAGGGTCAAGACTGATTTGCATATGGCCATGTCTGAACTGGGGTGGCGTAGTGGGCAAAAGAACAATGGATTTAACCCAGATCTCTTGACTGGGGGAGAATGTCTGCATTGTCAGCATTCCGTCCATCATTTGTTTGTTGTAACGTCATTTGAGATGTCATCAGTGATGTCATGAGTGATGTCACTGACCATGTCATGAGTGATGTAATATGTGACGTCATCAGCAGTGCATTGCGTGCGCGCGAGTTATAGTTAGCTGAACTAACTATGACGGGGGAATTTCAATGGTTTTGTACGAGTGAAAAGTCCAGCTAACTATAACACCCCTGAAACCTATGGTTTTTTCAGTGAATTTCTGAGGTTTTTTAAATGCTAATTCCTAACTATAACGTGCCTGAAACCTATGTTTTTTTCTGTGAATATATATATATATCAAGGCCATGGTAACGCGGCCGAAACGCGTCATGCCTACTGACTCCAAGGAATAAACCTTTTCTACGACAATTTTCAGCGTGCTGTGGTCTGTACCTGTTCCAGCTATCTACTGGAGTCTGGGAACTCCTCTTGTGATATATATATATATATATATATAAATACATTAAAAACAATTCAAGGAAGTAAACTAATTTCATTAGGGTTTTCCCAATTCCCAACCAACTTCCTGTCCTACCAGAAATGAGGATGAACTCGAATAAATAACTGATAACTAAAAAATATAATTCTGTGTCTTGAATTACCTTCTATCTGCTCCATATTTCCAAAAAAGAATGCCTTCTACTATAGGAAAATCTGAAATGTGGTGTTTAATATATGTTACCGAAGTTTCAGCTAACAATAGACCATCATCATATTAATTTATGTATGTATTTATTTCATTTGCAGCACATCAATACATTGCAACAAAAGAACAACATACTAACACAAAAACACAACTCAAAAATCCAACGAATCAGTAATTTAATACTGCTTTCCAACACAACACACCACCCTAATAGCAAAGCAACACAAAGCATCCCAGCAGCATACAGATTCAAATGTGTTGGTTTGGGCTGTGATGTGCATTTGTTGTGCATTTGTGTTCTGAAGCTTTGTTTAACCCGTTCTGTGCTCATGACGGAACCACTCCGTCATGAGCCACGGGCGCCGTGTGCTCATGATGGAGTAGTTCCGTCATGCTGCGGCCGTCGGCGGCCGCTCCGCCCACGCGGCGCTAATTCCCCGCCTGTGCGGGCGATTAGCGCAGTGGGCGGAGTCGTGACGGAACCACTCCGTCATGAGCACAGCTCGCCCGTGACTCATGACGGAGTGGTTCCGTCACGAGCACGGCTGCGCCGCTCTGCCCCCAAACCCCCCCAGCGCCGCGGCAGAATTCATGCCGCGGCGAAGGGGTTAATGTTATGGTGCAGGACTGTGGTTGTGGTTTGCTCCTGTTTTGTTGTGTTACTTTGTTGCACATTGTTGAATGTGGTAAAAGCATGCTGTTCTGTTACTGTGGTGTAATGTTTTGGTGCATTTGCTCTATCACTGTGTTCTTGTGTGTCATGTTATGTTGTTTAAGTATTTCTGTGCTATTTTCCATTGTGTTGAATGTTGTTTTTATGGTGCATTGTCCTTTGTTTTTATGTTTGTTTACTATGTTGTCGGTGGTGTGTTATTGTTTTGTGCTATTATATTGTATTCTAATGTGGCAGTGATGTGTTGTGCTGTTTTGTGTTGCATTATTGCACTGTATTAATGTGTAGCTGCTGTGAGGTGTCAGGTTTTGATTGTTTGATTGTGTTTCACACTGTTGCTTTTGTTGTTATTTCTAATAATGTCATGCTACTCTGTTGTGTTGCACTCTGTAATCACAGTACAGTCTCTGCTAGTATTTTGGGCTGATTGGCTTACTCAATAGCTAGCACACTGGCGAGATACCAATTTAAACAATGGCAAACAGCTATTTATTACTAGAATGTAAAGGAATGTGCTGCTTTTGGCTGAAATTGTAGCAGCTTGAGAAATGCTGACATTTTTAAAGTAGGTACAGAGCACAACACAATACTACAGCATAACCAAATAAAAATGTCAACAATGCAGAATTCGGCACAGCAAAGCAGAACCAAAACACAGCATATCATAGCAAATGAACACCACACTAAAGGTAAAAAAACATTACAAGACACAATTGCAAATGCGAGTGGCTGTGTCATTTTATGTTGGTGTATTATTATATTGTATGTGTGTGTTGGTGTGTCGTGTTGATATACTATGTTAGATTGATGTGCTGTATTTCTGTTCAGTTCTGGTTCAATGTTTTCCTTGTGGTTTCATTTCATTTAGTTGCATTTTGTTGGTGACATATATTATGTTGTTGCATTGCATATTTGTTGAAGTATTACTATTTTGCTATGTTGTCTTTTCTTGCTTTAATTGTGGGGTTTTCTTGTAATCTAGTGATGTGGTGCTGTTGTACCTCAATGTGTTTGCATAAATATGCTCAAAGTCTTATAACATATTACCTCTTCTTGAAATTTGAGTTTATAATATGGTGATAAAAGATATGTGCACTAAGTACTGCATTACTTATCACCAAGAAAATGTGAAAACACAAGTAAAAACTGTGTTGCACTCCAGCCCTTCGTGTTAAATTGAGCTTACAGTCCTCAATTAATTTGGTTGGGTCCTAATTATGGGAACAGAATGACATTGATCATCTACTAAGTGTTTCAATCTGAAATTGATGTTTGCCATGGCTTGTTTTGCAAAAAAAAGCTTGTGAAAATGAGCCTTATTGCGTGGATGAAAGAAAAACTCTAGGGGTAATTTAGAGATTGATGGAAAGGTGCATCTGCCATAAACCAGTAGGTGCATCATTCTACCAAATGCATAGCCCTCTCTTCCCATTTAGATGTCTAAGAATATGTGGGTTTCTGCCAGATCAGCCTCAGCTGCCTCTTCCAGTGGAACCCTTCACCCAGTGACAATGCATCACATGACCAATGGATCATAGTGAAAGATATTATATAAGGTTGGTCCACAATGACTCATTTTCCCCATTCAGGTCTGCCATGTAAAACATTGAGTTCGTGGTACAAGATGTTAGCCACGTTTATGATAACTGATTAGTCCATTTTCTAGAATGTACTGTGACTTACTTGCTTCCGGTATATTAGGAAGTACGCACTTGCCACATGTGCGGTACGCCAACACTTTTTTGAGGAGTACTCTCCGTTTGTTAAGAGGTGAGTTCCTGTTTCTCTGGGATTAATATAGCAAGGAATATTTGTGGTGAGCTATGCATACTATGGGGGATATTCTCAAGAACGTGTGTTAATTATCGCAAAATTAGCTTAACGCAACTTTGCATATCTCAGTCTATCGTGGGAAATTAACACTGTGTTAACGTTGTATTCTGAACCCGGCGGCACCATGAAATAGTCTCACGATAACGCGTCAAATGACCGTATAAAAACTAATGTGACACCGAAAAAACTCAAAACACGAACGTGAGAAAAGTTGCGATGTGGCCAATCGCGATACAAAAATCAGCAATAACCAGCGACAGGCCTGCAATTCCCACGCGTCTTGCGGGAAAATGCACTATAAAAGCAGAACAAAGAAATAATAAAAGAAATAAACTGTGTTGCACCATGGATGCACCCGGACGGAGTGCAGAGGACAACGCGAACCCCACAAGCCCCACAGATAACCAGCAAGGAACCCCATGCTCGGGGAAGGCCAAGAAGAAGTGGAAGACGGGGTTCAGTCTGCAGGAAAACAGGATCATGGTCACAGAGGTGATAGAACACTACTAACAACTGTTCGTCACCTCCACTGTGTCATTGGCAACACAAACGGAAATATGGCAGTCCATCGTGAACAACGTGAATGCAGTTGGAGTGTCGAGGAGGTCAATGGAGGAGGTCAAGTGATGCTGGTATTATGTGAAAAGCCAAACCAAGCAGAAACCCGCTGCTAACAGGAAGGCACCAATGGCGAATGGAGGTGGGAGTCCTGCGCCACAGGTGGAGCTGGAGGAAATGGTGGCTACAGTCATCAGAGTGGAGACGGTGCAAGGAGTTGGGAGTCCGTACATAGCTCGACATGACCTGAACCAACAGCAACAGGGTGAGTAACGACCAGGGACTGGAGTGACGGGGAGATGGGCAGAATGGCACACATGCACAATGATGTGTAGCACACTGCACACCCACAATGACTATGGGTCATGTCCCTGATCCCCGTGGCACACTGAAGCACACATACAACCACCAAGTAGGCCCCTTTCCACCATGTGCCTAAAGGGATCCCACCCCACACATCACCAATTCCACAACCAACACATACACACGTGCGAAACCCAGCAAAGATGTGTATTTGTGAGCCACACTGACAATGCAAGTGACACTACATGATGATTACCATGGCTGCAGTCCAATCATCATGACATTGTGCACGCCACAACACTGAGGTGGCTTAGTGTGGACCACATCTGGAAAGGAGCAGGTCAAACTCTTACACATCCACGTGCACAAACAACCCCTGACGTCAACAAGACATCTGCAGACAAACACAAGAGTACAAAAACAGTCAAAGAGCACAAATCACCCAAGTGGCCAGCATCTTAGCACTGTAAAAGCACACAAGTCAAAGGCACACCGCCTCAAAGGGATAAGGGGCAGCAAAATCACAGCGCCCAGGGGCAACTCCCCCACAAAGCAAAACACACGTAGCAATAACAGCACATCCACATTGACGACAATGTGGTACAAAGTTCAACACTTTCACCACAGAACAGAGGACACAACTGGTTCTACCTGTGCGTAGAATCTGGCAATCACATCTGGCATAGCAGGAAACTGTGAGATGAAAATTAATGCGTACAACCTCACATCCGTGATATAGTTCAAATGTCCACTATCCCGCATCAAATAGTCAGCTCCTACCAAACAGTCACAATGTACATTGTAATGCAGTCTGTATGTAAACTTGAACAATGCATCAACATACATGTCAACACAATGTTAAAATGCATCTCCCCTTCACATTTCAGAGGGACAATCAACACCTCCTGCAGAGCAGACCAGACAACTCATCAGTAATGCATCAAGGAAACCCCACCCCTTACACAGACTGCACAGTAGGAAGCACCCACCACCACAGCTGGCTCCCAGAACCTCACCGAAGAACACATTTCATTCCAAGGCCAGGTGTTAGACTGCCAGTAGGATGTGGCTGAACAGGTGCGGTGGGGTTCGACCTCATGGCAGCCGAACAAGATCACAAACATGGGTGTCGAAGTCCCATCAGGGACCACTTAAACAACCCCAACGGAGACCCACACTGCTACAGAGACACACACATTTGCACATTTCCAGTACTGAACCACGACCAGAGCCACGGGATAATCATTCACACCCACATGCTGGACTTGTGTATGCTGGCCCAGTCCACTCCTCTTACATATTGAGTAGGGGATGACAAATCTACACATCCAAGGTCTCACCCACTGCCTGCAATGACATGGTTGCATCCGCTGTACACAGCACAATGTAATGTGGTAGGGCCCGGGGCCCTCATAAAAACATTATGACCACACGGACACACTGGGATAGTTCGTGGAACTGGCTACGGGCACGTGCGCCCGGTCCCTTTTATTGCCAGGGTCTCATGTCCAGTGACGCCTGTGCTGGATAGATGTGGGGTGAGTGTAAGCCAGCCCTCATGGAGTGGTTGGTGCTGGCAACAACTTGAACAGTGATCACTATTAAAGCGGCAACAGAAAACCCCAACATAACACAAACAACTGTGAAGCATCATGGTGGTAGCAGGAGAAAGTACAGAGGTCCCCCAATATGCAATCAGAGGGGTCCGTGAGTGCAGTTCACTGAGGTTGGGGCACTAGAGCTCAGCGTGCTCATGTGAAGAAATTGTCTAGGATTGTTTCCCTTCTGGATATTCCTGCCGCAGATGCAATGGGGTGTGTTACACCTGCATCATCTTCCTCATCATCATCCCAGGTTTTCCCCACTGCCTGAGATTACATTGCTGCGTGAGCTGTCCACAGCACACAACTCAATCAGAAAGGGTCTATGAGTTGTGGTGCGCTGAGTTAGTGACACCTGAAGAGCTGAGCAGGGTATTAAGCTGATGATGGCATCCACGGCAGGTGTGAGTAACTCTGATAGTTTGGCTGTAAGACTCTTTTGACAATGGCAGTTGTTGGTTGGAGGTGGGCCTGGCGGTGGTGGCGTGTGCATCCTACGGTGATGCATCGTCTGGGCAGGTCAGGACACGATTTGATGTGTGAACCCTGGTTGACCGCAGTTGAGGCCGGAAGCGGCGGTCAGCGCTGGGCCACAGACACATGGCGTTGATGACCCCCAGGCCATCGACCCAGAGGCGATCCAATAATTATTTAGAAAGGGTCCATGACTTGAGCTGCACAGAGTTAGTGGCTCCGGATGCACTGCAGCCAGCACAGGCACACCGCCAGGGGACGGTGACTGGCAGGGCACTGAGGTAGGGCCACGAGAGCTGAGCGGGTCCTTGTCGATGTCCAAGGCGAATGTTGCAGAGTGTTTTGGGGGACAGTGGAGGGTGTTCTTCCAGGGCATGCTGCAGAGGGCAGAACCAAGCAGAAACAGGCAATATGGAGGAGATGAATGCTACAGACTCGTCATTAACACCAAGTCAGCTACATGATGATGAAGAGAACCCCCAGGCCATATACTAAGACGCCACCAAAGTTCACCCATAGAGTGTCCATGAATTTCGGGGAAAAGAGTTAGTGGCACCAGAGCTGGAAGGGGATGCAGTCTACGATGTGGCGTGTACAATGATATAAACTCTGCCATAAATGAATCACAGCTCCGTTCCAAATGTGTGACCTACTCGACCGCAGTGTAGGCCGAAGGCAGTAGTCAGCAGGGGACCATGGACAGTTGTCGTTCTAATGCTATGCACAGAGTTTGTGGCACCACATCGAAGGGAGTACAGTGATATCAATGCTGCCATTGACATATGAACTCGGCCATTGGAAAATCAAGACTCAGTTCCAAATGTGTGCCCTACTAGACCGCAGTGGAGGCCGGAGGCAGCGGTGGAGTACGTCTAAGAGGAAGGAGTTCTGTGGGCCTGTCTCGCAGAGGATAGCCATGGTCTGCGGAGTCTGCCAAGGTTGCGGGCCTCGTGCTTGAAGCTTGCTCCAGCACATGGTGGGCCATCTTGACACACGCCGGTGTTGGCAGGTGAGCAGTGAGGCCTGGATGTGCAGGGGTGTCCAAGACAGGTCTGGGGACCAGAGCCCTGGGGTGCAGCAGGTGCACAGGATCGCTGGCATCACCACTCATGGCATCGATCTCGTGGCCAGGTAAGAGGCACCTCCCTGGCAGACACATTGGCCATTCCGGAAGAGAACCACGCCCAGAGCAACGTTGCTTTTTATTCACACCCCGACGCAGGCCTGGCATACTCCGGGCCAGCCCACTCCACTCACTCTTGCAGGGGGGTATGTAACAAGCACAGCCACGCCACACTTGGAATTGTGTACATTCTCATTCAGGGGTCACTCGCCCCCTTAATACATGTCTGGCTCCCACCTCTACCCACATTCTGCTATTGTGTGGCTGAGGTTCCATGTCGTTGATGGCTTGTGTACATGTCCAGACCAGGTTACCACAGTAAGTTGGGCTGTCGTATGTGAGTTTGTAATGTGTGCATTCCCAGAGTTGTGAGTTGCATGATAGTGGAGTTGAGGTGTGTGGTGTGTTCATTTGGTACTTACTAACGGGGAATGCAATCCCATAGGTGCCAGCCTCAAAGCGCTGGTTGATGATGGACTGTCGGAAGATGAAGGAATCATGCACATTGCCGGGGTAGTTGGCGACGACATTGGTGAAGAGTCCCAGGTGGTCCACTATTGCCTGCACATTGATGGAATGCGTGTGCTTCCTGTTGCAGTAATTGTGTGCAGTGGTGGCAGGGGGCACGAGGATTACATGTGTGCAGTCGATTGCCCTCAACATGTGTGGGAAGCCACCTATGGCATAGAAACCTTGCTTAGTCTCCAGCTGTTCCTGCGCAGTGTGGGGGAAGTGAAGGTGCTGGGGTACCAAGCTGATGATGGCATCCAAGAGAGGTGTGATGAACTTGGATAGGGCTGGCTGTGTGACTCCTCTGACTCTGGAAGTTGTTGGTTGGAAGGTACCAGAGGCCAGCAGGTGCAGCACAGCCAGCAGCTTTGTCTGCGGTGGGATGTTGGTTGTCCGCTGTGTTGGTACCGTCAGCCTGTGGGCAATGATGGTCATGATGCGGAGGATGGTTGTCCTTTTGAGCCTGTAGTGGGCAATGACATACTCTGGCGTTATGTCTGTGAGGCTGGTGCGTTTTCTGAAGGTCTGCCGCTGTGTTTGTCTGCGCTGCCTCTGTGGTAGTCCAGGGGGGGCGGTGGGTGTTGTGGCCCTCTTGGGCGCCCGAGCTGCATGATCAGTAGCTGTACCGCATCTGTTTTTCTTCAGGTGTGGCTCTGGGCTGGGCTCCCATTCATACTGCAGGTGGTCATCCAACTTAACACCAGGTAGGAGTAGGTGTTAAATCCCTGCTGCTAACGCGTCTTATCACATGTTTTGTGATCTTATCACTGATCTGGCTGGTCGTTGAGAATGTTGCAAAGTGGTGTTGTCGTGGCTTTTTGCACAGGAACACCTACTCTGCATCTTATTGGCGTTAGTTGCTGGTGTCATCCGTGACGATGTTTTTTGCGGCTGCTATCGCAGGAAAACTGGTGATATGGCCTGTTTGCACCAGCTTGTGAATAGGGTGATAAATTTATCGCCACTTTGGCTGCGATAAAGTGCCGCTAACTCGGTTATAAGTCCTTGAGAATATGCCCCTATGACTTGGAGAGTGTGATTGCGATATAAAACAGACATTGCCCTACTGTTTGTTCTACTTACTATCCAAGCTAAACCTATTTGGAACAGACAAATACACGGTACTCAGTGCCATACTTTGGTGGTGACTTGATGTGAATAATGAGTTTTTTCCTAAACGGTTACGGCTTATTTGTGTTAACTTTATGTGTTGCTTCGTGCTGCCTTGAACTGCTGAATTTATTTTTATAAAGGTGCTCCTTACTTTAAGTTACTAGGAATGGTGATCACATTAGACCTCGCAGACATGGTTTTTATATTGCTCTTTGGTCTCATTTTGATGAACCCATGCGTAGACTTATTTTTATTGCACATTTACTTAGAAACAGTGGGCCCGATTCACAGAACTAACTTAAGACAAAATCCTAAACAGAGTAAAATCCTAACTTTAAGAATTTCGGTATTCACAGAAGGCATTTAGGGGTCCTAAAGTTAGGACTCCTAATTTCTGTGAATACCGAAATGAGTAAGTGCCTTCTGTGAATACCAAAATGAGCAAGTGCCTTCTGTGAAAACCAAAATGGTAGTAAGTTTAGGATTTTGTCTTAAGTTAGTTCTGTGAATCGGGCCCAGTGGGTATGGCACCGACTCGCAATTTAATCTTGGAGTCAGGAATTCATGTAACCTCACACTTGTGTCATTTTATACGATTATTCATACTGTCTTACATTGTTGGGACCTCATATATGATGGGGGTAAACAGACATAATATCGAATTCAAAATATCGACAGGACAGAATATCGAGTTTTTAATATAGAATGGACAGAATATCGAATTGCCAAAATATAGTGGTGAAGAATATCGAAAATCAGGTAAGAAATAAAATACCGATTTAAATAATATAGAAGTAAGTAATATCGACAGTCATAATATAGTTGTTAAAAATATCTAATTTTTTTATAGTGTTTTAAGTGTTAGTATATGTGTTAAAAGTATGTATACATTTTGGAATGTATGTTTGAATATTTTTAAAGTAATGAATTTTATGTTATTTAATTTTTGTGTAATTTAATTCCGTAGCGGGTTGTGGGTTTAATTCCGTAGCGGGTTCTGGGTTTATAGGGGATTAGGGTGGGAAGTAATTTAATCATAGTACATTAAATAATAATTTTTAGGAATTATTAATTATTTTTTATTTAATTTTGCGTTTTACTTCTGTAGCGGGTTGTGGGTTTATAGGGGAATAGGGTGGGAAGTAATTTAATTGTTATTTGGTAATTATTAATTGGTATTGAAAATTAATTGTTTGTTGATTAATTATTAATTGGTAAATAATTTTTATTAATTGGTAATTAATTAGTATTAATTCTTTAATTGATAATGATGTTGATTGTATTAATTTATTATTTGTAGCGGGTTGTGGGTTTATGGGGGAATATGGTGGGAATTAATTTAATTGTAAATAATGAATTATTGAAATAATGTTTGTATATTGCTAATTATTTTATTCTTAAATAATTATTAATTGGTATTAAGTGTATGTATTAATTGTTGGTATTGAAAATTAATTGGTTGGTAATTAATTACTAATAGGTTATTAATAAAAAAACATTGGTATTTATAATAAAGTAATTATTAAATATTGTTTGATTGGTAAACTTTTATTTGGTATTAATCATTTATTTATTTCTAATAAAATATTAAATTATTATTTACCCTACTATTGCACTCACTGGAGTGGGAATAGTAATTTTTAACCCTACGCTATCCAACGCTTTCCCTACTATTGCACTCACTGGAGTGGGAATAGTAATTTTTACCCTCCCGCTATCTCAACGCTTTCCCTACTGTTGCACTCTCTGGAGTGGGAATAGTAATTTTTACCCATACGCTATCCAACGCTTACCCTACAGTTGCACTCACTGGAGTGGGAATAGTAATTTTTACCCCTACGCTATCCAACGCTTTCCCTACTGTTGCACTCTTTGGAGAGGGAATAGTAATTTTTACCCCTACGCTATCCAACGCTTTCCCTACTGTTGCACTCTCTGGAGTGGGAATAGTAATTTTTACCCCTACGCTATCCAACGCTTTCCCTACTGTTGCACTCTTTGGAGTGGGAGTAGTAATTTTTACCCCTACGCCATCTGACATTTTCCCTACTGTTGCACTCACTGGAGTGGGAATAGTAAATTTTGCCCTCCCGCTATCCAACGCTTTCCCTACTGTTGCACTCTCTGGAGTGGGAATAGTAATTTTTAGCCCTACTCAATCCAACACTTTCCCTACTGTTGCACTCTCTGGAGTGTGAATATTAATTTTTACCCCTACGCTATCCAATGCTTTCCCTATTATTGCACTGTCTGGAGTGGGAATACTAATTTTTACACTCCCGCTATCCAACGCTTTCCCTACTGTTGCACTCTCTGGAGTGGGAATAGTAATTTTTACCCTCCCGCTATCCAACGTTTTCCCTACTATTGCACTTACTGGAGTGGTAATAGTGAATTTTACCCGCTCGCTATCCTACGCAAGTTTTTTTACTTACATTAATTATTTATTAATTTTAAAGTAATTTAAGTATTTTTAAGTATGTTTCAGTTAATTACATGTTTTATTTCATTAATTTTACATTAATTTTAAGACATTTACAATAATTCGATATTGTGACTAACTATATTTTTTACAACGATATTTTGGATTCTATATTTTTGTACTTACCTGTTTGGAGATAGGGCTTCGATATTTTGGCATTCTATATTTTTCCTTCGATAGTTTTGCAATTCGATATTCTTCTTCTCGATATTTCGTCAGTGATCCATGATGGGGCTCTGAGTTGATATTATGGTGCTTATTTTTTATAGATTACAGAAAATACATAGTTATTGGTGAGGACCAAATTGAAGATATAGGTATGATTTTTTGAGACCAGTTAACCCTTAGTATTCACCCTATACTCATTATCTTACTTGAATAATGGTTTGATTCTGATGATTAGGTATTTGAAGGCAACACATAATTCCTACTATTGATGGAAACATTGACTGTCTCTTGAATTGATTTTTGGTGAGTTTATTTGCTTTTATACATTATCTTTGGCGGGGGAATCTGACTTGACACTATCTTGTTCATATCACTAAATTTTTGAATTTTTCACTTATGATGGCACAGATAGATTCTGGATTGAGTTCCCCATTGCTATGGTCTGTGTCGTACTTCAGTCAATAGTGTTCCCTCCCACTCACTTCCTTTCATTTTCTTTCCTGGAGCACCTAGGATCATGGTGGTCTTCTTTCTGGCTTCATGTGACTTCTTACACCAGACTTACATTGGGAAACCGCAATCCTGTCGATATTTTTGGGCTCCGCTTGTTCTTATTGTAGCCCTGAGGAAGTCGGTGGGTGATGACCCCAAGATGAAACACGTGTTGGCTACATTGTTTTTCTGGCTCTGAAGCACAACGATGTATTATTGGATGCAATTTTGCAGAAATTGGACGCATGGAATTAAAGAAAGAAGCCTCAACAACTATACAGTTATGCACTCTTGAATATTACTGGCTATGCTCAGCATAAAGACTTTCTTATTTTATGACATTTGGGACTTTTAGTCTACAAATTCTGAAATTTAGGGTGGCTGTTTCTCTTTATCCTTTACAGCACTAGGAGAATTACTAGCATGATAATTTTCTCTACAATCTTGGGCACAATTTAACCCTGCCACACTCACTTCATAAGTAATAAATTTGAAAAGGACACCAATTAAAATATATGACAAGAATATACAACATTATTTTAGGACACAAAATAAAGATTGCATTTCATGTATTGTCAAGCATAAGTCTAAATGTTAGAAGGTGGTTCTAACCATCTGAGCCGCCCTGATTTTTCACTTTTTGAACACCTAATTTTTGAGCTTTTACAGTGGGAGAGCCTCATAAGCTGGGACTCGCCCAGAGTGAAGTCATGATGAAACAGACTGCATGTGGATCGCACCGGTGTCCCCCTTGTGAGAGAATGCAGCTGCTGTGTAGCCGGGGTAAGGGGCACTGGACTGGTTACATGTAGACATGTGTGCACACACGTGTGCACCCGTGTAAGGGCTGCGCGGGGGAGATTCCTGTCCTATGCAGCCCAGGAGCAGGTACAGATAGAATGTTGTGGCAAGAATTATGCAGAGTTGGATGGTGACTTGGAATAGGCTTTATAGTATGGGAAGACACATGTGAAGGAAAGCTAGTGTGCTTTAATGTTTTCACTGTAGGAACACTCCAATACACTCCTATGAAGATGGGGACCACACATGGTAGTTTCACTTCCCTAGGGCCTACAAATTCCAGACATGCACCAAAGGACACTGTAAGCTGTGTAAAAAGAAGTATTCTGCTGATTCCAAAGCCATATCTGGACTGCTTATGGGTCATCCAGAAATGTCAACTCAGCGCATAACCAGAACAAGGGTGGGGCTGATTTTCAAAAGATATGAGAGGCAACACAAAAAACAAGGCTGTATAAGAGTAATACAACAGATGCACAAATTTTCAGTTCACACAAAACATTCGCAGTATCCAGATGTTTCTTTTATTCCAAGACGTGGTGCAACAATGTTCACAGCCAACGCGTTTCGCCCGAACATGGGCTTTTTCAAGGCACGCAATATTAGACGTCGATGCACAAAGTGTATTCCACAGGTATCGTTGCATACAATGTAGGTAGAATCAAAATGAGGAGTGAAACGCAAATGTTCATAAGTCATATAGAAAGGTACATCAGGGATGAGAGTTCTCAAGAAGTCCTAGTAGTATTAGGTTTCAAGTGGAGTATTCCAAGTTGTACCTTCGGGGGGTCTGTAACGCCGCGCTTGCCGTCGTGTCAGAACGGTGACCCTGCCAGGCTGGATTAATTACCTTCCTCCCCAGGCTGTAGCAACAGAGGCCCAGCCCGTCACTGCAAGCATTCCAAGGGAAAAGGTCTCATCTCCAAGAGGGAGAGATAAGGGTGGAGCTGCAGGTCATCCATCAGCAGCTGGGACCGGGTGCCAGGCATCAGGTTTGCGGCCAAGAAGGCAGCAAGGGGGGAAGGGGGCTTTTCAGAGACCATGCGGCATAAGACCCCTGGATGATGCCATTTTGAACTATCCCAGAGGCCTGTTCAGGAAGGAGGGTACAGAGGCAGAGAGATGATGTGTCGCTGCAGGATAGGGAAGAAGAGTCTTCCAACCAGCCCCCTCCAAATGCTTTAAAAGGTTTTGCACAGGAAGAGGAGCTCTCTCCGGGGTGTGGTCTGCTGAGGAAGACTGTTGCTGGAGACTGGCGCCATGGGCAGTTGGAAGGTGAAACCCCCTGACTGTCCCAAGACCCTGGACTGTGCCTGTGGTGGAGTCCAGGACCAGTAAGGGTAAGCCTGGGCCTCTGTGCAAGGAGAAGAGAGACCCAGGGGGAGAGCCCGGTGAAAGGCTGGCACAGGGAGCCAGTGCAGATGACTCCCTGCTGAGATCACCCTCTTGGAGGCCAGCAGGGCAGTGAAAAGGGCTCCAGATAGCTAGTGTTGGCCATCAGGAGCCAGAAGAGGCCAACATGGTGAAAAGCAGCTGTCTGGGGGCCGAGATATGCCCCCCAGAAGGTAGGCGAACTTTGACCTCTGGCAGGATTGATGACGAAGAGGGTGGGGCTCCGCCCCCAGTCTTAGATTTGCCCCCGAGGTGGGTCAGGTCCCGGGGGCTGCCCCAGAGGAATAGAAAGTCAGGGAGCGCCATCACACTCCCCGTGAAATTCCACCCAAGCAGAGTGCCAGGAGCCCACCCTGGCCCCTGACAATAACAGATGTAGGGGAGCGCTATCACCACCCTCAAAGAGATGGCTGGGGCCTGGGACCCCAGGCCCCACCGAAGATGAGGCCGGGGACCACCATCACGCTCCCCGTGAAGATCTCGGGGCACGAGATCCCAACTCTGGACCCCGATGATTGCAGTGGGGAGGAGGGGGGGCGTGCTGTCGCACATCCCTCCTGGCGGAAGGCAAAGCTGGAGAGCACCGTCGCGCACCCTGCAAAGATTTCTCTGGGGCACGGGACCGCAACTCTGGGCCTCGAAACCTAGAGGAAGTCGGGGAGCGTCGTCACGCTCCCCATGCAGGTATTCCTGGAGCGGCCCAGGATCCCCAACTCCAGACCCCGGTGTGCTGATGGAGGAGCACTCCACCGCAGCAGCAGGAAGGCAGGGGGAGTGCCGTTGCACTCCCCAGAGGACCCGCCGGTCCAGAAGCAGCATCCGGGTCAGCCCACAGGAGCAGGCAGACCAGAAGAAAAGGCCGGCTCCCGTGGCAGCACGTGGGGTGCTGGGCCGTCAGGGAGCCAGCGAGGGCAGCCAGGGGTGGGCTCCCTGAGCTATCCACCAACGTACCTGAGATGCGGGGACCTGGCCCCTGAGAAGAGAAGCGGCAGGAGCAGCCAGGGGTGGACTCCCTAAGCTGTACCTAACTCACCTGAAATGAGTGGTCCATGTGGGACCGGGCCCCCACCGAGGTCGTGAGGCAACCCAGGATGGCAGCGTGACTCTCCCCGTTATTCACAGGAGGGGGAAGATCGCCCCATAATGCTTTGCAGGCCCTGGTAAGGCCTGCATGAAGACAAGGCATGGTGGTCCCAGGAGGATGGGGTCACCACTAAGTGGTTGCAAAGGTGCAGGGGGAGCTGCAGGAGCCAGCGGATTCCCCCAGCACAAAGTTTGTAATTCCTTCCCTAAGTCTCTGGGGACTTATGGGAAATAACCCTTCAAGGGCTCAGCCTTGCTCCAGCAGCAACCTGTGGCTGGAACTTTTGTTTTTCAGCTGGGTATGTGTGTTTGGGATTGCACCAAGTTGTGAAGGGCTGAACTGGGGATGTCTGGAGAAGGGCATCCCCTGGAGGTGAAATGGTGCAATTGCACGAGAGGTGCATTTACCTGATGTTTTTTTGAGGGACTGGAAGTCACACGTGTAATGTGAAAGCGTAAGCAAAGTGGGGTTATGTTGCTGGGCATCCTTGCTAGGGTGTCTGGCTGTACATACTTAATCCTGTGATTGTAATGGTGACGCCTTTTAGGGGCTTTCATTGCAATGCATTATACCTGTTATCAGCTATGATAAGTACTGTCATTTTAAGTGATGCCTAAACATGTATTCTTGCTGCTGCATTAGGTGAAGAACATCCCAGGCTGTTAGCCACTAAGATGTAGAGGTGTATATTGTATGGTCAGTATAAGATGCCCAGTCAGGGTTATGTGTCACCATGGCAGTTGAGATAATGGGGTGGGCCGCCACTGGGATGGTGCCAGTGGGCAAGGCCCTCACTCCAGGTTATGGTCAACCTACTGCATTAGGGGGCAAGATGATGTGTATACATGGGAGTGGCGGTACTAGACCCCACCCCCCCTGCGGGAGGGGTGTGAATGTTATGCAATGTCACAAAGTAATTCCAACAGCTTATGTACATTTGCAAATTGATGCATAGTATTGAGTAGTGTGTATGTGTAATAAATATACTCTTCCTTTTTACAAAGAAGAGTATAGACTGGACAATCCATTATTGAGTGATATTTCTGCGTACTGGTAAATGGTGATTACAAGCCCACACCACCTCCCTTGAGTAAGTCTTAGACTGCTCTGCAACGCTACCCTCTGAGAGTCAAGCGCTACAATAGGGTGTTTGGTTCCAAGTGAAGGACAATTGTAGACATATTATTTGTGCAGGCCTCACAAATACTGCCTCGATTTCCAACACTAAAGTTCTGTGGTTTTTGTGGTTTCATTTTAGGGGTTCAGACTTGTGCTGTTCACTTCAAGACCAATGATCTCTTTGGCAGTCTTTTTTTCAGACAAATATATTACATATTTTAGGGTAGATTATGAGCCGTGTTCTAAATGTTTGTTCATTACATGTTCTGAGCACACCTCCGGTAGTGCACAAAATGTGCCTGTGCAAAGAAACACAGGCACATTCTGAGCATCAAAAATCTCTTTAAAGTTATTTGAATTCATTTTAGGCTTTCAGACGAGCAATAGGCATCACTCAAGTGTTCAACACACATGTTCACCAACCTCTCTGTTAACACTTTGTTAGATGAGAAATATGTGTAATGTAGACTGGTGATTATTTAGTGTGGGTTCTATGTCTAAGCTTCTGCAAAATGCCCATGAAGAAGACGTGGTGGAAGAAGGAGGCAAGAAAGATAAGGACAATTTAGATACTTGCAAAACGTCATATAGATGCATTCCAGTGAAACTGAATCAGACCATGTCTGCCGAGGTTGAATTTTCTGTCTTTGTTCGTTGCCGGTTAGAGCCACTAAGTAACCCAGCCCTGGCTGCACAATGTTCACAAGAATTAAACTAATGTTTGTTTACTGACAAAGGAAAACCTGAAGAGAATGGCTCTTATTCTCTCCTGAGCCTTTAGTCTTTCACCTGCTATTTAATTGCTATATTAAGCTAGTGCAAAGAATATGGAATTCAGCCCTCAGTGTTATTACTTCATGGCCTTTATTATTAGGAAAAATAAATATTTGATATCCTTTTGATGTCACTGATCTCACATTACAACGTGGCATGTACTGGTGGAGCAGTTTGTTCACATTTTGCATACTTTGTGATTGATGATTTCTGATGTTCTCCTTCTATTATAAAGCATTATATTTCTCCAGGGAATAATCCTTTTGTTAGTTTAAATTGAACTAATTGCCTTGTAGACTTCAGCTGGTTGATGGTAGAAGTAGACACATGAGGTGCACCTTTCTGCTCCCATCATGTGTGGTTTTAATTAATTAAGTCAGTGGAGTTCAGGAGATAGCAGGTAGGTGATGGAAGACAACAGGGTCTCTGGGGGTAGTCAATGCTTTTAAGCATGTGGTAGTGAGCCTCCTGCAAGCCCCAGGTAATGTGCATGCATGCCTCCTTATTAACAGGAGAGTCAAGGCAAGCTCAGGCTTATAAGGAGAGTTATGTCAATAGGTTGTGCCATTTGGGTTGCTAATATTGGCATGACATAGTTAGCCTACACAGCACATGGTTATAATTTTGCACTAAAAATAACACAAAGAGAGAAAGGTTCAATCAATTAATCAATCAATTAATCAGGGGTTTATAAAGCTTGCTACTCACCCATGAGGGTCTCAAGTGCTGGGGGGGTAGGCAGCTCTGGCTCAGTCGAAGAGGAAGGTCTTTAGGTCCTTCCTGAAGATGTGCAGGTTAGGGGAGCGTCTAATGCTGACCGGGAGCTCGTTCCAGGTTTTGGCTGCGATGTAGGAGAAAGCCCTTCCTCCTGCTCTGCTTCTGCGGATGCGGGGGGTCTCAGCTAGGGTGAGGTGGGCAGATCGGAGAGTTTTTTTGGGTGCGTGGAAACAGACTCTATCGTTGAGGTATTTGGGTCCGATTTTGTGGATGGATTTGTAGGTGTGAGTGAGAAGCTTGTAGGTTATTCTCTTCTCGACCGGGAGCCTGTGTAGGTCTCGTAGGTGTTGCATCATGCGTTCATGCCATGGGGTCCCAAGGATGAGTCTGGCTGCGGCATTTTGGATGGTTTGGAGCTTGTGTAGAAGGGTCCTGTTGATGCTGGCGTAGAGGGCGTTTCCGTAGTCCAGTCTGCTGGTTATGAGTGCGTGGGTGATGGTTTTTCTGTCTTTGGGGGGATCCATTTGAAGGTCTTTCAGAAGATGCGGAGGCAGTTGAAGCTGGTGGAGGCAACGGCGTTGATCTGGTGGGTCATGGTGAGAGAGGAGTCAAGGATGATGCTGAGGTTCTGAGTGTGGTCTGTAGGGGTGGGAGGACATCCGAGGGCAGAGGGCCACCATGTGTCGTCCCAGGTGGAGGTCGAGGCTCCCAGGATAAGGACTTCTGTTTTCTCAGTGTTGAGCTTCAGGCAGCTGTCCTTCATCCAGGCCGCAAAGTCCCTAATTTCTTCCTGGAAGCTGAGCCTGGTGTCGTCGGGATCCTTCATGAGGGAGAGGATGAGTTGGATGTCATTTGCGTAAGATACTATGTTGAGCCCATGCTGTCTGACGATGGTGGCGAGGGGGGCCATGTAGATGTTGAAGAGTGTGGGTCTGGAGGAGGGGGGGCGTGCTGTCGCACATCCCTCCTGGCGGAAGGCAAAGCTGGAGAGCACCGTCGCGCACCCTGCAAAGATTTCTCTGGGGCACGGGACCGCAACTCTGGGCCTCGAAACCTAGAGGAAGTCGGGGAGCGTCGTCACGCTCCCCATGCAGGTATTCCTGGAGCGGCCCAGGATCCCCAACTCCAGACCCCGGTGTGCTGATGGAGGAGCACTCCACCGCAGCAGCAGGAAGGCAGGGGGAGTGCCGTTGCACTCCCCAGAGGACCCGCCGGTCCAGAAGCAGCATCCGGGTCAGCCCACAGGAGCAGGCAGACCAGAAGAAAAGGCCGGCTCCCGTGGCAGCACGTGGGGTGCTGGGCCGTCAGGGAGCCAGCGAGGGCAGCCAGGGGTGGGCTCCCTGAGCTATCCACCAACGTACCTGAGATGCGGGGACCTGGCCCCTGAGAAGAGAAGCGGCAGGAGCAGCCAGGGGTGGACTCCCTAAGCTGTACCTAACTCACCTGAAATGAGTGGTCCATGTGGGACCGGGCCCCCACCGAGGTCGTGAGGCAACCCAGGATGGCAGCGTGACTCTCCCCGTTATTCACAGGAGGGGGAAGATCGCCCCATAATGCTTTGCAGGCCCTGGTAAGGCCTGCATGAAGACAAGGCATGGTGGTCCCAGGAGGATGGGGTCACCACTAAGTGGTTGCAAAGGTGCAGGGGGAGCTGCAGGAGCCAGCGGATTCCCCCAGCACAAAGTTTGTAATTCCTTCCCTAAGTCTCTGGGGACTTATGGGAAATAACCCTTCAAGGGCTCAGCCTTGCTCCAGCAGCAACCTGTGGCTGGAACTTTTGTTTTTCAGCTGGGTATGTGTGTTTGGGATTGCACCAAGTTGTGAAGGGCTGAACTGGGGATGTCTGGAGAAGGGCATCCCCTGGAGGTGAAATGGTGCAATTGCACGAGAGGTGCATTTACCTGATGTTTTTTTGAGGGACTGGAAGTCACACGTGTAATGTGAAAGCGTAAGCAAAGTGGGGTTATGTTGCTGGGCATCCTTGCTAGGGTGTCTGGCTGTACATACTTAATCCTGTGATTGTAATGGTGACGCCTTTTAGGGGCTTTCATTGCAATGCATTATACCTGTTATCAGCTATGATAAGTACTGTCATTTTAAGTGATGCCTAAACATGTATTCTTGCTGCTGCATTAGGTGAAGAACATCCCAGGCTGTTAGCCACTAAGATGTAGAGGTGTATATTGTATGGTCAGTATAAGATGCCCAGTCAGGGTTATGTGTCACCATGGCAGTTGAGATAATGGGGTGGGCCGCCACTGGGATGGTGCCAGTGGGCAAGGCCCTCACTCCAGGTTATGGTCAACCTACTGCATTAGGGGGCAAGATGATGTGTATACATGGGAGTGGCGGTACTAGACCCCACCCCCCCTGCGGGAGGGGTGTGAATGTTATGCAATGTCACAAAGTAATTCCAACAGCTTATGTACATTTGCAAATTGATGCATAGTATTGAGTAGTGTGTATGTGTAATAAATATACTCTTCCTTTTTACAAAGAAGAGTATAGACTGGACAATCCATTATTGAGTGATATTTCTGCGTACTGGTAAATGGTGATTACAAGCCCACACCACCTCCCTTGAGTAAGTCTTAGACTGCTCTGCAACGCTACCCTCTGAGAGTCAAGCGCTACAATAGGGTGTTTGGTTCCAAGTGAAGGACAATTGTAGACATATTATTTGTGCAGGCCTCACAAATACTGCCTCGATTTCCAACACTAAAGTTCTGTGGTTTTTGTGGTTTCATTTTAGGGGTTCAGACTTGTGCTGTTCACTTCAAGACCAATGATCTCTTTGGCAGTCTTTTTTTCAGACAAATATATTACATATTTTAGGGTAGATTATGAGCCGTGTTCTAAATGTTTGTTCATTACATGTTCTGAGCACACCTCCGGTAGTGCACAAAATGTGCCTGTGCAAAGAAACACAGGCACATTCTGAGCATCAAAAATCTCTTTAAAGTTATTTGAATTCATTTTAGGCTTTCAGACGAGCAATAGGCATCACTCAAGTGTTCAACACACATGTTCACCAACCTCTCTGTTAACACTTTGTTAGATGAGAAATATGTGTAATGTAGACTGGTGATTATTTAGTGTGGGTTCTATGTCTAAGCTTCTGCAAAATGCCCATGAAGAAGACGTGGTGGAAGAAGGAGGCAAGAAAGATAAGGACAATTTAGATACTTGCAAAACGTCATATAGATGCATTCCAGTGAAACTGAATCAGACCATGTCTGCCGAGGTTGAATTTTCTGTCTTTGTTCGTTGCCGGTTAGAGCCACTAAGTAACCCAGCCCTGGCTGCACAATGTTCACAAGAATTAAACTAATGTTTGTTTACTGACAAAGGAAAACCTGAAGAGAATGGCTCTTATTCTCTCCTGAGCCTTTAGTCTTTCACCTGCTATTTAATTGCTATATTAAGCTAGTGCAAAGAATATGGAATTCAGCCCTCAGTGTTATTACTTCATGGCCTTTATTATTAGGAAAAATAAATATTTGATATCCTTTTGATGTCACTGATCTCACATTACAACGTGGCATGTACTGGTGGAGCAGTTTGTTCACATTTTGCATACTTTGTGATTGATGATTTCTGATGTTCTCCTTCTATTATAAAGCATTATATTTCTCCAGGGAATAATCCTTTTGTTAGTTTAAATTGAACTAATTGCCTTGTAGACTTCAGCTGGTTGATGGTAGAAGTAGACACATGAGGTGCACCTTTCTGCTCCCATCATGTGTGGTTTTAATTAATTAAGTCAGTGGAGTTCAGGAGATAGCAGGTAGGTGATGGAAGACAACAGGGTCTCTGGGGGTAGTCAATGCTTTTAAGCATGTGGTAGTGAGCCTCCTGCAAGCCCCAGGTAATGTGCATGCATGCCTCCTTATTAACAGGAGAGTCAAGGCAAGCTCAGGCTTATAAGGAGAGTTATGTCAATAGGTTGTGCCATTTGGGTTGCTAATATTGGCATGACATAGTTAGCCTACACAGCACATGGTTATAATTTTGCACTAAAAATAACACAAAGAGAGAAAGGTTCAATCAATTAATCAATCAATTAATCAGGGGTTTATAAAGCTTGCTACTCACCCATGAGGGTCTCAAGTGCTGGGGGGGTAGGCAGCTCTGGCTCAGTCGAAGAGGAAGGTCTTTAGGTCCTTCCTGAAGATGTGCAGGTTAGGGGAGCGTCTAATGCTGACCGGGAGCTCGTTCCAGGTTTTGGCTGCGATGTAGGAGAAAGCCCTTCCTCCTGCTCTGCTTCTGCGGATGCGGGGGGTCTCAGCTAGGGTGAGGTGGGCAGATCGGAGAGTTTTTTTGGGTGCGTGGAAACAGACTCTATCGTTGAGGTATTTGGGTCCGATTTTGTGGATGGATTTGTAGGTGTGAGTGAGAAGCTTGTAGGTTATTCTCTTCTCGACCGGGAGCCTGTGTAGGTCTCGTAGGTGTTGCATCATGCGTTCATGCCATGGGGTCCCAAGGATGAGTCTGGCTGCGGCATTTTGGATGGTTTGGAGCTTGTGTAGAAGGGTCCTGTTGATGCTGGCGTAGAGGGCGTTTCCGTAGTCCAGTCTGCTGGTTATGAGTGCGTGGGTGATGGTTTTTCTGTCTTTGGGGGGATCCATTTGAAGGTCTTTCAGAAGATGCGGAGGCAGTTGAAGCTGGTGGAGGCAACGGCGTTGATCTGGTGGGTCATGGTGAGAGAGGAGTCAAGGATGATGCTGAGGTTCTGAGTGTGGTCTGTAGGGGTGGGAGGACATCCGAGGGCAGAGGGCCACCATGTGTCGTCCCAGGTGGAGGTCGAGGCTCCCAGGATAAGGACTTCTGTTTTCTCAGTGTTGAGCTTCAGGCAGCTGTCCTTCATCCAGGCCGCAAAGTCCCTAATTTCTTCCTGGAAGCTGAGCCTGGTGTCGTCGGGATCCTTCATGAGGGAGAGGATGAGTTGGATGTCATTTGCGTAAGATACTATGTTGAGCCCATGCTGTCTGACGATGGTGGCGAGGGGGGCCATGTAGATGTTGAAGAGTGTGGGTCTGGAGGAGGGGGGGCGTGCTGTCGCACATCCCTCCTGGCGGAAGGCAAAGCTGGAGAGCACCGTCGCGCACCCTGCAAAGATTTCTCTGGGGCACGGGACCGCAACTCTGGGCCTCGAAACCTAGAGGAAGTCGGGGAGCGTCGTCACGCTCCCCATGCAGGTATTCCTGGAGCGGCCCAGGATCCCCAACTCCAGACCCCGGTGTGCTGATGGAGGAGCACTCCACCGCAGCAGCAGGAAGGCAGGGGGAGTGCCGTTGCACTCCCCAGAGGACCCGCCGGTCCAGAAGCAGCATCCGGGTCAGCCCACAGGAGCAGGCAGACCAGAAGAAAAGGCCGGCTCCCGTGGCAGCACGTGGGGTGCTGGGCCGTCAGGGAGCCAGCGAGGGCAGCCAGGGGTGGGCTCCCTGAGCTATCCACCAACGTACCTGAGATGCGGGGACCTGGCCCCTGAGAAGAGAAGCGGCAGGAGCAGCCAGGGGTGGACTCCCTAAGCTGTACCTAACTCACCTGAAATGAGTGGTCCATGTGGGACCGGGCCCCCACCGAGGTCGTGAGGCAACCCAGGATGGCAGCGTGACTCTCCCCGTTATTCACAGGAGGGGGAAGATCGCCCCATAATGCTTTGCAGGCCCTGGTAAGGCCTGCATGAAGACAAGGCATGGTGGTCCCAGGAGGATGGGGTCACCACTAAGTGGTTGCAAAGGTGCAGGGGGAGCTGCAGGAGCCAGCGGATTCCCCCAGCACAAAGTTTGTAATTCCTTCCCTAAGTCTCTGGGGACTTATGGGAAATAACCCTTCAAGGGCTCAGCCTTGCTCCAGCAGCAACCTGTGGCTGGAACTTTTGTTTTTCAGCTGGGTATGTGTGTTTGGGATTGCACCAAGTTGTGAAGGGCTGAACTGGGGATGTCTGGAGAAGGGCATCCCCTGGAGGTGAAATGGTGCAATTGCACGAGAGGTGCATTTACCTGATGTTTTTTTGAGGGACTGGAAGTCACACGTGTAATGTGAAAGCGTAAGCAAAGTGGGGTTATGTTGCTGGGCATCCTTGCTAGGGTGTCTGGCTGTACATACTTAATCCTGTGATTGTAATGGTGACGCCTTTTAGGGGCTTTCATTGCAATGCATTATACCTGTTATCAGCTATGATAAGTACTGTCATTTTAAGTGATGCCTAAACATGTATTCTTGCTGCTGCATTAGGTGAAGAACATCCCAGGCTGTTAGCCACTAAGATGTAGAGGTGTATATTGTATGGTCAGTATAAGATGCCCAGTCAGGGTTATGTGTCACCATGGCAGTTGAGATAATGGGGTGGGCCGCCACTGGGATGGTGCCAGTGGGCAAGGCCCTCACTCCAGGTTATGGTCAACCTACTGCATTAGGGGGCAAGATGATGTGTATACATGGGAGTGGCGGTACTAGACCCCACCCCCCCTGCGGGAGGGGTGTGAATGTTATGCAATGTCACAAAGTAATTCCAACAGCTTATGTACATTTGCAAATTGATGCATAGTATTGAGTAGTGTGTATGTGTAATAAATATACTCTTCCTTTTTACAAAGAAGAGTATAGACTGGACAATCCATTATTGAGTGATATTTCTGCGTACTGGTAAATGGTGATTACAAGCCCACACCACCTCCCTTGAGTAAGTCTTAGACTGCTCTGCAACGCTACCCTCTGAGAGTCAAGCGCTACAATAGGGTGTTTGGTTCCAAGTGAAGGACAATTGTAGACATATTATTTGTGCAGGCCTCACAAATACTGCCTCGATTTCCAACACTAAAGTTCTGTGGTTTTTGTGGTTTCATTTTAGGGGTTCAGACTTGTGCTGTTCACTTCAAGACCAATGATCTCTTTGGCAGTCTTTTTTTCAGACAAATATATTACATATTTTAGGGTAGATTATGAGCCGTGTTCTAAATGTTTGTTCATTACATGTTCTGAGCACACCTCCGGTAGTGCACAAAATGTGCCTGTGCAAAGAAACACAGGCACATTCTGAGCATCAAAAATCTCTTTAAAGTTATTTGAATTCATTTTAGGCTTTCAGACGAGCAATAGGCATCACTCAAGTGTTCAACACACATGTTCACCAACCTCTCTGTTAACACTTTGTTAGATGAGAAATATGTGTAATGTAGACTGGTGATTATTTAGTGTGGGTTCTATGTCTAAGCTTCTGCAAAATGCCCATGAAGAAGACGTGGTGGAAGAAGGAGGCAAGAAAGATAAGGACAATTTAGATACTTGCAAAACGTCATATAGATGCCTTCCAGTGAAACTGAATCAGACCATGTCTGCCGAGGTTGAATTTTCTGTCTTTGTTCGTTGCCGGTTAGAGCCACTAAGTAACCCAGCCCTGGCTGCACAATGTTCACAAGAATTAAACTAATGTTTGTTTACTGACAAAGGAAAACCTGAAGAGAATGGCTCTTATTCTCTCCTGAGCCTTTAGTCTTTCACCTGCTATTTAATTGCTATATTAAGCTAGTGCAAAGAATATGGAATTCAGCCCTCAGTGTTATTACTTCATGGCCTTTATTATTAGGAAAAATAAATATTTGATATCCTTTTGATGTCACTGATCTCACATTACAACGTGGCATGTACTGGTGGAGCAGTTTGTTCACATTTTGCATACTTTGTGATTGATGATTTCTGATGTTCTCCTTCTATTATAAAGCATTATATTTCTCCAGGGAATAATCCTTTTGTTAGTTTAAATTGAACTAATTGCCTTGTAGACTTCAGCTGGTTGATGGTAGAAGTAGACACATGAGGTGCACCTTTCTGCTCCCATCATGTGTGGTTTTAATTAATTAAGTCAGTGGAGTTCAGGAGATAGCAGGTAGGTGATGGAAGACAACAGGGTCTCTGGGGGTAGTCAATGCTTTTAAGCATGTGGTAGTGAGCCTCCTGCAAGCCCCAGGTAATGTGCATGCATGCCTCCTTATTAACAGGAGAGTCAAGGCAAGCTCAGGCTTATAAGGAGAGTTATGTCAATAGGTTGTGCCATTTGGGTTGCTAATATTGGCATGACATAGTTAGCCTACACAGCACATGGTTATAATTTTGCACTAAAAATAACACAAAGAGAGAAAGGTTCAATCAATTAATCAATCAATTAATCAGGGGTTTATAAAGCTTGCTACTCACCCATGAGGGTCTCAAGTGCTGGGGGGGTAGGCAGCTCTGGCTCAGTCGAAGAGGAAGGTCTTTAGGTCCTTCCTGAAGATGTGCAGGTTAGGGGAGCGTCTAATGCTGACCGGGAGCTCGTTCCAGGTTTTGGCTGCGATGTAGGAGAAAGCCCTTCCTCCTGCTCTGCTTCTGCGGATGCGGGGGGTCTCAGCTAGGGTGAGGTGGGCAGATCGGAGAGTTTTTTTGGGTGCGTGGAAACAGACTCTATCGTTGAGGTATTTGGGTCCGATTTTGTGGATGGATTTGTAGGTGTGAGTGAGAAGCTTGTAGGTTATTCTCTTCTCGACCGGGAGCCTGTGTAGGTCTCGTAGGTGTTGCATCATGCGTTCATGCCATGGGGTCCCAAGGATGAGTCTGGCTGCGGCATTTTGGATGGTTTGGAGCTTGTGTAGAAGGGTCCTGTTGATGCTGGCGTAGAGGGCGTTTCCGTAGTCCAGTCTGCTGGTTATGAGTGCGTGGGTGATGGTTTTTCTGTCTTTGGGGGGATCCATTTGAAGGTCTTTCAGAAGATGCGGAGGCAGTTGAAGCTGGTGGAGGCAACGGCGTTGATCTGGTGGGTCATGGTGAGAGAGGAGTCAAGGATGATGCTGAGGTTCTGAGTGTGGTCTGTAGGGGTGGGAGGACATCCGAGGGCAGAGGGCCACCATGTGTCGTCCCAGGTGGAGGTCGAGGCTCCCAGGATAAGGACTTCTGTTTTCTCAGTGTTGAGCTTCAGGCAGCTGTCCTTCATCCAGGCCGCAAAGTCCCTAATTTCTTCCTGGAAGCTGAGCCTGGTGTCGTCGGGATCCTTCATGAGGGAGAGGATGAGTTGGATGTCATTTGCGTAAGATACTATGTTGAGCCCATGCTGTCTGACGATGGTGGCGAGGGGGGCCATGTAGATGTTGAAGAGTGTGGGTCTGAGTGATGAGCCCTGTGGGACTCTGCAGTTGATCTCTGTTTACAGCGGAACTTATCCTAGTCCCCTATGGAATATCAAAATCAACAAAGAAGGAACAGTTCCGAACTCAAAATTACAACATAATGGAAACTGAGATGATACAAGAAAATATTATTCTTTTTAAAAGAACCCTCACCCACCAACCTACTTGGTGGCATGCTTCATCATCGGGTTCCCACCTGGGATGCTGAGTGCTTCCCAGGTGTGCTTCGACACCTGAATTACAGTGGAGCGGGTTTTTTTTTGTGCAGTGCAAGGTAGTGAGAAGGTGACCTAAGCTAAAATTTCCGCTAGGATCTCCCACCACACTAGGATAACCTGGTTCTTTATTAATGGGGTCGTAGGGCAAGGTTTAAAATAAATGAGAATTATGTTATGCGTGATTAAGTTGATCTCAAACATCCGTAAATTGGTCTACATGTTTCAGCCTGCATAGCTCAATAGCTAGGCTTTCTTTAGGACTGGTGAAACAAGTGCACTCGCTAAGGTGCACTTGGTGGTGAATAGTGAACCAAAAACGTACTGTTTTCTAGATGCAACAATTTCTGGAAAACACACTGCATATGGTTATTCATGGTACGCCAATTATTTAAATCCTCTTAATGCACTAATGTGAAAATTTAGCCCATCAGGTGTACTCAACCATCACACATATCCTGGGGTGGTTAGTGTATCCATTACACCAGTTGTTGTAATGCAAATTCTTTACACAAATTGTGCCTTCGTGGTAAATCCTTATTGTGACCATGTGCATGCATTAGATCACACCAGGTACATCTGCAACATGATGTATTGGTGAGACTGTATCCTTACCTCTTGTAGATATAGCCGCAAAATACAATTATCAAGAGGAAAAAAAGACTATGTGATCATGCTGACAAAACGATCAATATCTCCACTCCAAAAACACTCAATGAAAGGTAAAGAAAAGGCAAGGATTAAAAAGGACGGTGTCTTACAGTGATCACGACTTTGCGGCACGTCATGGATCCTAGCGTGGGCAGTGCCTACTGTCAAGTCCTGGGAAATGTAGTAATTAGAAACAGGGAGCAGATAGAAGTACGTTCAATGAGATGGCAGGCTAAGGTCATATGCCCCACTTACTTCATCAAGCTCAGCCACCTGTGTCTGTCACCTATTCTGGTCCCAACACAAGATTCCGGATATACTCCGTGTTTCGTGTGGTCCTCGTTAAATGAACTCCGGACCGAGTGTGAGTGGCTCCTGCCACGTGGGTACGTCGGGCGTGATAACGTCATGACGTCTGGCTGGTTACCTGAGTATTAACCCTAACTGTGCCACTTTTTTCAAAAATTGCATTTTGTGTGGAGGTAAATTGTTTGCATATTGCATGGAAAAAAACTCTCATGGCAAATCCACAGACCACTCAAGGAAAATCTAAGAGTGTGTGTCCGAATCACTGTTTACTTTACTAGATTGATTGCAAAATCCCAAAGGGGTGACAAGGTTTCAGATCTGTACTCTGTCCTACACTCATATGTGAAATACACAGTTAATGGTGCTCAACAAAATATCAGTGGATGTATGTTATATCATGTAAATTTTACATAAATAGAATGTTGCCATTGATCACTTTAAATAAGTTCTTTGATCTTTGAAGAGGGAAAGAATACTTTATGTTGAACTCCATATTAATGTGTATTTCATCTGTGGTTGAGTGCATTCCAGAGGATGTTGTCATTTAACCCATATTTATGTGCTGCAAGTCTGTACACCCATCTTTGGTCTTTGTCCAGGAGTTTGCTGTGTTGGTTTACTACTGTGTCTATTTGTTCAATGGTGACCCATTTGACGTTGTTAGTTGTGTGTCCTGTTTGTAGGAAATGATCTGTCTTTTTAGTTGTGTTGCGGTTACACCTTATATTGCTGTGGTGTTCGCATAGTCGCAGTTTGACTTTTCTACTGGTCATCCCTATGTACTGTAGGTCACATGGGCATGTTATCATATGGACCACATAGACAGAACTGCAATTGCTGTGGGCCCGTAAATACCAGGTTTTATTTGGTTCCCAATCCAGGCTTTTTTTGGCGACAGTGAGGTGGCAGACACTACAATTGCCACAGGGGTAGTGTCCAGGCACATTATGTAAGCCCCAGGCGTTCAGAACAGTCCTAGTGGACTGCTCGGTGATCTTTTTTGGGCGGGTGGACACTAGAGTGTCTTTTAGGCTTCTTGCTTTTTTAAAAGAAAACAGTGGTTTTTCCCACTTCATATTTCCTGTCTGTAGAATCCTCCAATGCTTGTTGATTGACTTAGGTACTTGATTCGAGATCGTACTGTAAGTCATTACACAAGTCAAAGGAATTTCGTTCTCTCTTCTGGGAGTGTCTTCCAGGAGTGCATCCCTTTGCAGATTGCGAGCCCGTTTCTGAGATCTCTTTATTACTCTCTCAGGGTAACCCCAAACCCTGAGTTTGTTAGAGAGATCAGTCGCTTGTGCTTGGTAATCACCCAGTTTACTGCAGTTTCTTCGGAGGAGGAGAAACTGCCCATAGGGTAGATTTTCTCTATGGGCCCTAGGATGGAAGCTGTCAATTTCTAAGTTGGTGCTTCTGGCTGTAGGTTTATGGAAAGTCTTGGTCTCAAGTCTTCCGTTTTCCTTGGTGATAGTGATATCAAGGAATGTGATCTCTTTTTTAGCAATACAATGAGTGAACTTAAGATTTCTATCGCAGTTATTAATCCACTCAAGGAAAACTAATAGTGTCTTTTGTGGACCTTGCCATATCATTAGAACATCTTCTATGTATCTTCTCCAAAAGGAGATGTAGTTCCCAAATGGTTTGCTCGTATGTAGGATGTTGTTTTTTTCAAATTCATATACATAGAGACCTGCCACACTGGGGTCAAAAGTGCTCCCCATAGAAGTACTGTATGTCTGCAAGAAAAGCTCTCCTTCCAATTAATGTCTGCTCAATCAATTATGAAGGATTTGGGTGTCCGAAAGTCCCACTTGGCCTTTACTAAGTCTCTTCTAATGACCTTGATGGTGTCATCCTCGGGAAGACTCGTGTACAAAATTTCAATGTCTAAGCTTACTAGCATGGTTGTGTCATTATCTACATTTATCTCATTAAGTAGGTTTAGTAGGTCCTTAGTGTATTTTAAGTACTTTGGGGTGTTTTGTACTAAAGGTTTTAAAAAGAAATAGGAAAAGCAGGACAAGAGTACAAGTTGGGAGCCCATACCTGATACGATCAGACGACCGGGTGGTGGTGTCCAATTCTTGTGTATCTTTGGTAACTTATAGATGTATGGGATTTTCGCTTCCCCAGTGACCATGAAATCTGCCTCCTGCTTGGAGAAGTGTCCATTAATCTCAGCAAGATCGTAGTTCATCCGTAGGGTTTTTTTTGAGTGGTTTGTAGTTTTTTCGTCATCTAGAAGGCATCTACATTCAAAGTGGTGATCTTACTTATCTTGTAATACCACCCCTCCCCGTTTGTCAGCCTGTTTAATTACAATTGTGTCATAACTTTGTAGTTGTTTTAAAGCTGCTGACTCCTCTCTATTGATGTTATGGAAAGTCTCACGATCATCCATGTTTTTGATATCATTGAAAACAGCTTGTTCAAAAGCGAGGATTTCCACAGTAAGTGTGTAAGGTGGAGGGTAAAAACTAGATTTTGGTTTCAAACCTGTGTCGCCAGAATTGTTGATGCTTTTCCTAGGACTTTTTGTATCAAAAAATGCTTTAAGTTTGAATTTTCTGAAGAAATCAGAGAGTTCACAGTGCAGTTTAAACTTGTAAAGACATGCAATGGGGACAAAGCCCGAAACCCTTGTTAAGCACTTTTTCTTCAACCATTGTTAATGTTAGAGCGGAGAGGTTTGTTAATAGACTCTGTTGGTGCTTGTTCTTGCTTGTGGCTTCTTAGTTTTGCTCTGGCTGTGGGCCCCTATCGGCCTTTCCTCCTCCCAATGTACCTGGTTTGTGCCTCTTCTCCTGCCTCTTCCCCTTCTGCCCCTCCCTAAAAATAGGGGGACTGTAGGTGTTTAAGGGAAAAGGTGTTGGTGCCTGCGGGTAGGCAGGGTTCCATCCAAACATTGGCTGATGGGCTGGTGGGTTAAACTGGCAAGGGAAACCAACTGTGCCTGGGGCAGGGTATTGTTGCCATGATTTTGACCACTGTTGGAACCTGTTCCTTCCTCTTTGTTTGGATTTGTAGGTTTCACCACTAGAACCACTGTTAGTGGAAGAGTCATCACCTGAGATATCTGAGTTATTCTCAGCTTTAGGTGGTGGTGTATACTCTGAGTCAGTGTAAGGGTATGTTTTTATGTATGAAAACCATTTCAAATCTTTTTGAAATGTATGTATTTTTGACTGTGTCAGTTTTTTTTTGTAGTCAGTCATTTCTTTATTTAGTTCGTCTAGCTTTTTCTTTAAAGTGGTTGTGGTTTTGAAATGGTTCTCAGTCGATTGAATTTCAATAACTGTGGCTTCAGAGAGTGTGACCGCTGTTTTTATGATCAGGATAATCCAATCATATGTGCAATGCCACACAATTGGGCCCAATCTTTCCTAAAGACAGCATCCTCTAAGAAAATTCAAGGAGCGTTTGTCACTATCAAGCCTCTTGGCGCTGTATTATTTCTTAAGTATTCTGTTAGGATTATACCATGAAGGATTGTCCTAATTCTATTTTTCTTTTGTTCTGTGAGTTAATTTCAATCTGTCGTTTGTGCGATTGTTTGGGCTTTGTTAGGGTCTGAAAAGAGGGAGGGACCTGAAAGTATTTCATTGACGTACCCCTTTGTAAAGTTTAGTCCTTAAGTAGCTGCCATAATGGAATAAGGAGAGATAACTAAAGATCACGTCTCGAAATTACTCTCACAGCTGTGCGCTGCCAATGAACAAAAATAATACAAAGAGAGGAAGGGTAAAGCAGATCTTATCCTAGTCCCCTACGGAATATCAAAATCAACAAAGAAGGAACAGTTCTGAACTCACCTGCACCCATAGTATGTTCATTAGTGTACCATTATTTAATGATTTAGCTCTGCCAATTTGATGCTATTGCTTTCCTACCTCAATTTCTGGTGGACTGTTTGACCTTTTGTCTCCCCTCCTCCATTTGTGCGGCACTTATTTTTGTTGCCCTTAGGACTCTGTGCACTTTACCACTGCTAACCACCAGTGCTAATGTGCTTATGCTCACTCCCCTAAACATGGCTACATTGGCTTATACCCAATGAGCATCTTTAATTTACTTGTAAGTCCCTTGTAGAGTGGTACAACATGTAGCCTGAGTCTGTAAATTAAAAGCTACCAGCAGAACTGCAGCATTTATTGTGCCACCCACTTAAGTGGCACCTAAAACATGTCCCAGGTCTGCCACTGCAGCCTAATGCAGTTTCAAACTACGATGTTGACTTCCATTAAAACCCCCTTGCCATGCCTTAAATGTTCCTTTTATTTCATATAATTAACCCGTAAGGTAGACCCTAGATAGCCCATAGTACAGGGTGCGGTATGATTGAATGTTTGAATATGTACTTTTAAGTTTTACATGTCCTGGTAGAGAAAAACTCCCAACGTTGTTTTTCACTACTGTGAGGCCCACCCCTCTCCTACAATAACATCAGAGATTCCTTATTGTAGTTAATAAACTGTAAGATTCTATTGGGAGCAGGTGGAAGTGCCATGTTTGGTGTCTTTGGAATTGTGGTGAAGAGCCCTATTTATTGATAAAGTTGGATTTTTTTATCACAATTTTAAAATTGCATCTTTTAGAAAATGCCATTTTTCGGCTCTTAGCACGTTGCTGCCCATAGCCTGTCTTGGGTCACATGAGTGGCTGTAACTGGCAGTTAAACTTTCTGAATTCCTCCCAGACAGTCACACAATAGATGAATTAGTGTGCCTCAACTGGCCATCTGCTGGCAGGATGGGTGGGTGAGCTAAGCACAGCCCACTTGCAACTGAGTAGCTTGTGCTTTCCCTTCACACAAAAGACCTAACAACCCCACATTGTAACTACAGACAGCTTGGAGCCAGGGTGGGGGAGGCAGGAAATTCCATGCACTTCAAAGCCACTATCTAGAAAAGTATCCCACCTTTCACGAACCAGGGCACCAGAGTATTAAAAGGGGACCTCAGAATACTCCTCTTCAGTACACTTGTTGAACTGTGAATACTCTGCCAGGAAGAAGGACTGTAGGGCTTCTGGGATAGCTGCCACCCTGTTGGACTGTTGCTCTGAAGGACATATTAGAAGACACTGGGTGCATTCATTACTGTTTCGCATCAGAGCTGATATGAGTAAATATTTTCTTTGCTTCCCGTTTGGATATCTGCAAATATTAGAAAGGAAAGTTTGCCCATTCAATAATGTTTTTAGCAAACCGATTCTTCATTTTCTTTTTTTCTACTATTTTTAAGATTTACACGGAGGTTTTTAGTTCCTTTTATAAAACGTAGGAATTTAAGGTATTGTCTTCAGGCCTACTATTGTCTTCACCAACTTTCAGATGAAGAGACCTGTTTATATGTTATTCTATTTCTTCATGCTGCTGTGCAATCATGAGACACAATTCACTTTGAGTGACCGAGCCATCTATAATGCTTTTTATATTTTCAGGATCTGTTTTTTTCTAATGTGTGAGTACAACATGTTTCATATAATTCATTGTGTACTTTTAAATGTATTTGGTAGTATCGTACTAAATTGTCTTTTGTATTTTATGATTATACACTGCTGGTTTTGATGTATTTTTGAGATTGTATATGCTTTTATGGTTGATTTATGAACCAAACAAAGTTTATATTGATTGATTCATTAAGTCATTCTTATATAAGAAATTGTAAGAAAGTGATATATTTATTGAGGCAGATGTCAGTCGTACCCTAGTAATCAATGCCCAAATATTGTTATGTTAAGCACTTAGGGCCTTATTCACAAACTACATTTTGAGGTATGTGAAGTAATACTACAGTAGTACTAATTACTTATTGCAAAATGTAATTCAACAAACCTATGAGTGTAAATTGCCACATAAATCTCTTATATCGTTTCTAAAGGGTGATCTCTATGTGGAAGTTTATTAACTAGTTGTAAATGTGGAAGGGGCCAGGAGAGTGGCAGGAAAAGGGGCATACATACCTCTAAATAGGAGGGTTTCAGGCAGAGTAATGAGGTGTTTGGGGAGGATTAGGGAGTGATTTAGGAAGGGACATGCACCCACTCATAAAAGAGCAAGAACATTTTTATTCTCAAACTGCACATCTAATGATACTATACCTGAAACAGACAAAAACAGAAATAAATGTAAATCTAACACCACACATGGCCAACCACAAGTACTCCAAACGCCTCTTGTAGAATACAATTGGGTAGGGACTTAAAATAAGACCATGTTGAATGAAATTACATTATTTACACCAGTTAAAAATCTAAATACATTTAATTTAATGCTGAAAAAGATCAATGAAAATTGAATGTATTACTTTATTTAAAAATTGTAATAACCTTCTTTTATTTTAACCTTTCAGGTCTCCACATAGGACACAGGTAGCAGAAGATGATCTCTTCTGCTCATTCAGAGGTTTTTAGGTGTTATGAAGAGCCAGGATGAGGTGCTGCTTTTGTTCAAATCCCTAGCCAATGGGTGTGGTGGCCTCTAGATATTCTTTATCCTATGAGTAAAAGTTCTCAATTGTAACCATTTCTTCCTTTCTAGCACATCCTGTTTGCCTGACTGCAATCTATCCCACAATGCACCTTTGACACTGGTAACCAATATGGTAAGACTTTTCTGCCCCATGTAGGTGGCATGTGCACACCCAGGGGCAGCCCCAGAGTAATGAGCAGTGCCCTCCCATGTAACAACATCAAAATAGTCGTCCATTGAGAATAGAGCCAGGAGGGCTAAAGATTATCCATGGGTAACAAGGGCACCCTTTTTCAAGCTACCCTTATTACTAAACTATAAAAGAACAGCCCTACCCCTGGTCCCATTCAAGTTAATGAAGTTTCTGGACTTTTCTCAACACAACCTCTTGCATTAATCCGGGACAAACATCTCACTAAGGCCCCCTGCTTTCTCAAATCACTTTCTCCTCTCTGGAAGTAATATTTCACACCTCATTACAGAGAAGCACTGAAAGGGGAAGCTGCGGGCAGGATTTTTCTAAATAGTTGTTGCTTACAAGGAGACAATGAATACTTAGAAAACTATATACTGATTAGAAAAAAATTGGATGGGAGACACACCTGTTCGGCAAGGAATATAGGGGTCAAAATAAAGTCTGGCGGGCAGGGTATTCCAACTCAATGGCAAAGGAGTACCCTGTGAAAATCGTGGTCTGCCCACCCAAGTTTGATCTGGGAGGATGGCCATGTTTCCACCAACAGAGTAAAATTGACTTCATCTGCAAAACCTTCCTCTGATGGCCTTAGGGAGCACTGGCCGTCAGAAGCAAGCCATCCAACTGTTTGCTAAGTTTACAGTGGGCAGTTGGATGGTCTTTTTAACTGACTGTTGCCATAAAGAGTATCCTGGCTGTTAGGGACAGTAAAAATATAAAAAATTACCTTCACCCCATAGGAGAGAACTCCTATGGTGTTGGGGCTATTCGTTTTTACTTGACAGACATACACCAAACTTTTAAATGACTTTTTATGATCTGGTATGATGACGGTTCATACAAACTCACAGATTTCACCTTTGGGTCGGTTGTGAAATCTAAATTTAGCAGACAGAGTAAAGGCAGGGTGGCAGAAGTAAAGTCCTCTGCTACCCTGACTGCCTAATTTAGGACCCATTGATGGACACTTGCAGAACGTCAGCAAATACAAATTCAGTAGGCAATGGACAGTCAAAACATTCTAATAGTTGAAAGGGGGGCAGAGACAAACATACAGTTGGCCACTGTCCCAATTTATTGTATTATATCCTGATTTTATATGTAAATGATTGCATCATATGCTGTTTAATTTACATTATGTATCAGATTTAGTACCTGATGTAGGGTTTGGCAGAATATCCTGGTGGTAAGGAACAGTAAAAGTACAAACCTACTCCCCTACTAAAGGAGAAAAACCACATTGTGTTGGGTTCATTAGTTTTTATGTTTTCAAAAACTAAGTACCGCTTTGGGAGACACACACCAAAGTTTAAAAATGTTTGTTGTATCATTGTAACAGTGGTTCATATAAACACAGAGAGTTCCCTGTTGTCACATGACTAGGTTAGGCCCAGGAAGAAACACTGCCATTTTACATGTACGCGTTTCTAAAGATGCCTTCTTTTTCCACAAGCTGGCTTTTGACACACATTTGCTTGCGTATCAGTGCAGGACTAGTTTCTCTGAATCCACTTAACTTACAATTCCACTTTATAAGTACACTATCACAAAACTTTAGACATTTGATACAAGGCCTGAACATACATTGTGCACATGTTGTAGTTTATTATTCTTCCATTATGGGACCTGTGCTATCACAGAGACAGTAAACAATGTCAGCTCGGTTGAAGCCTCTACACAGAAGTATGAATGCTGTTGTTATAAATATATGCACATTTCTGTACTCTAATTAGAGGAGCACTTTGCTGTCATTTTGAAATCATCGCTATTGTCGGTGGTTCAGCACAGCTGATTCCTATTTACAATCTGCAAGGAGGGATGCCCAACCTGTGACCATGATGGGGACCTACATACCTTGCCTTCAGGAAATAGGGATTTAGATCATCCAGTGGGGATTCTTGGCAGAACTAGGGTAGGAAATGCGAAAGTAGGAGTACACTACACAGTACTTATATGCCAGCACATATACACTGTATTAGCACGACTGTGCTATTATTATTCTTTGCACTGCCCTTATATTGCTAACCACATATGTGTGCTTCTGTCTATTAATCATTTCAGCGTATATATTTTAAAGAAGAATCTCAATGGTTCAATAAACATTGAAAATTCCCCTTTGTGTATTTCTCTGAGAGGGCACGCGTGACTAAGCGAAAGGGTGCTAGATCTGTTACCATGATTCCTTGGGGGTCATATGCCCAAACCATTTGCTACATAACTAGGTTTGGGGGTACTTATGGTGGCACTGTGAGCTAGCAGGTCTATAGGCCAACATATCCTAAGGGGTTGCATGAATCAGTCTGGCACCATCCCAGCATTTATATTGGCCAACAAAATAAACAATTCCTACTTGAAAGTGGAAACCGTGTGAAACTGTAGGGCCATTGATGAATTCTAAATTTGGTGGGTGGAGTAAAGGCAGGGTGGCAGACGTAAAGTGCTCTGCCACTATGCCTGCTTTTACTCCATCTGGAAAACTAAACCAGACCTTATTTTCTTTTTTTGCTGTTGTAAATAGAAAGGCGGTGACATTTTTCAAATCCTACCATGAAATATTTGAGTCACTTTTCCTAAGTACCAAGGAAACATAGTAATTTCAACAAAAAAGGTTGCTAAACATTTGTGTTTTCCAAATATGCTGCAAGAACATGTGGTGGTGTGTTTGCCATTGGCAGAGAACCTGACACCTGACACAAAGGTGCTTTTGATATTGAAAAATAATTTTTGGACCTTGGCTATTATAAAAGATAAAAGTGATGAAATGTAACTACATGTTGATGTTACCAAAGCAACATATTAAGCAGAGCTTGGAAGATACATCCATTGATAAGAAACCATCAGGGTTTATTGAGTATCTGGCTGAAATTCTGTAAGCCATGCGGTGTAGTGATTCTCTACTCTGTCAATTGGTAAAACTGAAAAAAACTAAAACTAGGTGCAGCTGCAGCAGAAAGTGTATCTTTAAATCACATTGGTAGATGCATTCAAAGAGCTCACTACCGCTACTGACTGGGCTTCTTTGGTTTTTTCACTCGGGATGAGAAAAATTGGAAGATGCAAAGGCAAATGTAAGATGCGCAGAATAAGCATTTATTTTCTAGAGTTTATGGTTTACTGTCTCCATCAGGTACATTTACTGAAAGTCGATTCCCTCATTGAATGTAGCTTATTGGTGAACACACCAAAGGGTAACTTGATGCATCAGTAAGGAATGAATCAACACAAGCACACAATGTGTTAAATAAACACAGCCTGTAGAAACAGAATCAAGCAGCCACATCAGAGAGACATTCTTACATAAGATGTTAGATGCAGCATCTATATTGTAGCACCTAAATGTACGAAATATCAACCAAAACAAAATTACTATGGCCAGCCACATATGTAAGGTACTTTTCATTGCATCCATCTAACCCCCTGCAAGAGTGCAAGGGGTTGCCTGGCAGTGAATGCCGATGCTGCACTCACAGTTTTAGCCAAGCCTTCCATGCATATTAAAGCAGTGTGCCCATGACCACAAGTATTTTTTGACTACCAGGAGCCGTGAGAAACCAGTGATTGGCACATGTTGGTACCACCAGACTCCTGTCTCGGCACCCACCTCATGGAACAGCAATAAGAGTCTAGGCTTTGAAGGGACTGCACTTGACAGTGCAACAAAAGATATTTCTGCCGTTTCCTTACAGGTGGTTTATATAATTCAGTATCTCACCACTTATGCATTTAATGAGGGGTGGAGTATGGGGTGAGCGACGTAGAGAATTTACGGGGCAGATCTACAAGGAAGGGCTGCAGTGTGGCACCGCAAGCGCTTTGGCTGCGCCACGTGGCGGCACTTCTGAAGCACAGGAATGCAACATATTTAGAATAATATATTGCATTCCTGTTCTTCCCCCTTTGCTGGTGCACAAACTGTAGCCATGCGTCGGCGCAGGCTCCCTTGCACCATGGTGCAAGGATACCTGCATCATGAGAGAGATTGTTGTTGTGCAGGAAGGGGCACCTTCCTACATAAAAACAATCTCTACAGGCATTTTCCTATTTCAATGCGTGCTGTAGATTGCAGCATGCTTTGAAAGAGGAAAAAACGAGGAGAAATGAAAATATTTCTCCTTGTTGCGCCTTGCTTCGCCTCCCCTGTGGAGGATTAGCAACGACACGCATTTCCAGATTCACGATTCCTCATAAATCTGGAAATGTGTCTCGTTCCATCGCTGTTGCGTGGGAACACCCACAGCAACCCCCACGGAACGCTACTTCCACGCAAAGTGCTGTGTGTGAAGGGGCCATATTTACAAGGAGAGGGAAAGTAACACAGGGTGGCTTTTCATCTCCTTATAAATATAGACAAGTGAAATGCGCCTCCAGTACGTCACAAAAAGTGACGTACTGGTGGCACAAGGGGCTTGTAAATCTGCCCCTACATTTCTGACCCATGCCTTCCTTGAGCATTGCACTGAGGCAGCCATGTACTAGGTCAGGGCTCTTGTAGGAGAATGAGAAATGCATCAGGTGTCAGTTCACTTCTTTGGGTGAATAGTTGTGCATAGGTCAATTTGTGCATGCAGAGACCATCTTACATTCGTTCAAATGTGGACAACAAATATCCTCCAGGCAGGACCTCGTTGTCTATGAGGCCCACAAGTTTTCCTGATAGGATTAGAGTGTCTTCACTTTTTCCCCAAAGTTTCTGTACAAATTTCATTTCGGGGGAAAAACTCACTACTAAACGCTACTGGTTGGCCTTTCTTCAAAATATGAGCAAAC
Source organism: Triturus cristatus (assembly GCF_964204655.1). Lineage (NCBI taxonomy): Eukaryota > Metazoa > Chordata > Amphibia > Caudata > Salamandridae > Triturus > Triturus cristatus. Next base: position 1,025,276,682 of record NC_140594.1, read on the forward strand.
ATATATTTAGGACTATAACAAAACTAATGGTGATTTCAGCTAAACAACTTATATTAGCCATTGTTTATACAATATTAAATAAATGTGAAATCAAATGTATGACTTGGGAAATTATTTCTGTGAAGCATGTTTTCAAATGGGACTAGCTAACTCAGGCAAGATTTTAACAGGAGTTGATTCTGTAACGCTTTCACAATTATAGTTTCTACTTTTTAATATCTGTACTTAGACTGCACTGACATACAACTCAATATGCTACAAGCTAGAAATCAAGTAGCAGCGACTTGATTTTTAATTTTTAATAATCATTTTATTAGTCATAAAAACAAATGCAATGTATTTCGTAAATACAAAATAATACTGAGATGCTTGGAAAAAACGCCTCTTTCCTACTTTTCTTTCTTTTCTTTTCTACTTAGCAAAAATCTACAGGAGAGAAAGGTTGTTTCGAGAAATATAAACATTAGCCGCATTAAAATCATCTCTCTGCATTGTGCTTTGTCAAACACACGTCAAAATGTATTCGACAAATACATTATATCAAAATACACTAAACTTATTTTGCAAGGTTGAGGCTGGACTTTAGAAAGAACATTAAAATTGCAAATAAATACTTGCATAGAGCGAAAATGTGAATTGAACTTGCAGTGCAAAGGGAATAGTTCTGTCTCTCGGGAAATCGATTTTGCCTGAGAGAGGGGATATAGCCTCAAGCTGCCAGTTGAGGTATATATTTTGGCTGAAGGGCAATACTGACTTGCCGAAGGGCGACAAGTATTCCATAAATACCAAAGGTGACGAAGATATTTCGTTCATTACATAACACAGTTTTCTTCGTGACAAAACGCATTGCATACTATAGTGAATGCAGTTTAATGTATTTTGGCAGAAAGACATTTCACATTTCACCAAAGTAACATAGGTGCCTAGTACGTGATTGCAGATGTATATTACCTGACGTCTTTTCCTTTGGGGCGAATCTTTGTTGTGGACAAATAGCGGCTTGCTGAGCCGCGGAACATGACACAACGCAGGAGCGGGGTCATGATGATCCCAAACGGGGTCATTAGTTTGACGGGAGGTATGGCCTAAGGAATTGCGCAATGAGGCAGTGCACTTGTTGCGGTGTTAAATGGTAGCGGCAGTTGCAGTCGATAACCTTTCAAGATTTGCCCGGCAGTAATCGCCTCTTATACCATTCGATGATTTAACCAATAAAAGAGGCAGGCGCCGTAGACTGGAAGGCAGGAAACAAAGTTTTATTCGGTCGGAGTAGAACACATCAGATCAGACAGCAAGGTATAGTCACGAGGTGCTCTAACCACATCTCTGAGGCCTGGCCTCTTATACACAGGTTTATGGCTTTATTGCAGGTTTATCATACATGGCACATTCCTGAGATTGCTTTGATACATGAAAGGACATCCTCGGAGCCCCCGGCTCAGGTCCGCTCCCACACATAGTTAGAGTAGAAGTCCCCACCCCACCCGCGGTAGGAGATGGCTATCACACAGCTGGACATTCCGCCAATTCCCGGGGGTGTGTGCAACCGGTCGGGTCTCAGGGGGTGGGAGCCTTGATCAACTGTAATCCCTTTGATGTGGGGTGTTTCCCTTACAGTAGGGGCAATAAACTGCATCCGCAGGGCTAGGTGATGGCCTGGGATCGGCCCGGACAATCGGGCGCAGAGGAAGGGGGTTATCAAAGAGATGTATGACCATGTATGGGATGTCGGTCAGGCGTGGGATGTGGTTCCATGGCAGGGTTGCGCAGAAGGAGAGGGTTTATGGCCCATGTATGAGAGAGCGGGGGTGGCCGGCGCGCAGGGGAATGTTCGCAGCGCCAGGGGGATGCGTTGGCGATCGGCAATGAGCAGGGAGAGAGACCAGGGTGCCTAAAATGGCTGCCGTGCGCTTTCCTGTGTGTCGCGCTGGAGAGAGACAAGATGGCGCAGATAATGTTCAGTTACGAGCTACTTTTCCACAGTCCTCCCTTTTAACATATCTCGCCAGCTTGTTTAGTTCGGATCTATCCCCATAATGCCACGAATTTCTGCCTTGTATAGGGCTTTCATATATTCTGCTTCAAAGTTCAGAGTTTTAGGGCGGACCGGAATTATCCGACACATTTGTACATAATTACATGTAGTTGATGGGGTAGGTGAGGAGGAAGTGCATACAAAATTACATCAGCTGCATCATATGTCAGACCCGGAGATAGGAGGAGGGAAGCTCGCTTGAACACAAACATGATACCGTAAAGTAATAAAAAATGTTCTGGCAAAACAAGGAATATTACGTACATTACTTAAGGCCTAGACTTCGTGTGGATCAAACTAGACAGCATAGTCATGTGCACGGCTGGTGTTATACAAGTGTCATTATACAGAGTTAAAGTTTCTTAACTATCAGTGTACAGTTGGAAGTGACCGATGCAATATCATGAAAACTCGATTGGAAGATAGTCAATACGAAAGCGGTTGGTAGAGGAATTCAACTTAACAAGGATTACAGTCAGGGAAGGGAGTTCTTCTTTCCAGTGTCCTAGTATAACGAGCCATCACTGGTAAGCTCTCATTGTTCTTCTTCTTTTGTTGGCACTGTTGAGCACCGGCGGTGGAGCTAAGGTCCAGCTCAAATCCAAGTTTTCACGTAGCAGGGTGCGACCATTCATTGTTCTCGGATCACAGTCCTGTTCCCTAACTCATCTTATCATAGGTACCTTGAGACGGGGTACCCGCTTCTCATTCTTCTTTTGTCAAGTCAAGTTCAAAAAATGAGGGTGCTTTGGGAGGCCGAGGGAAGAGGGGGTGGAGTGGGATCGGATCAAAAGTGGGCCAAGGGGAGCAGAATCTTTCAGCACTGGGCCCATCAATCGGGCTCGACGGGTTGGGACTTCAGGCACGAGCTGATCAGCGAGCAGGGGGCTTCGGGATAGCCCTTCGTTCTATCGCTCTCCATGCTGAGAATGGTGCCTCGTCCCGCATCCTTTCGCTTCGTGGCTCCCCCTTGGTCGATGCCATAGGTGTTCCATGATCCGCAGCCAGGCTGTGCGTCACGTCCGACCCCTCTCTTCCGATGACCGCATGTTATCTTTGAATGAGTACAAAAACAAAATCTTATAGAGCTGGCAGGGAAGACATTTACACACTTCATTCTCTCTCCCAACCACCGAGTAGTCGGAGAAAAGGTTTTACCGGTCGCTCTATGATGGATGTCTATTAAATCCTATGTCGGTGTATGTTACTAACTTATTAATCATTTGCTGTGGTGAAGGTTTTGTGGGTGTTCCTGCAGATTTCCATCGTCTGGCCTGCTAGGTGTCGATTCCTGTACCTTATAATCGTTGCGGGAGGCCTGACATTGGTCAACTTTCTGGTCTATCATAAATTTGAACCGGCTTCTCCGGTAGAGACTCGTCTTTCTAACACAAGCCCTGGTTATTCATATTTTTCTCCAGGGACTGCTAAGTTTATAAAAAATGTGAGGTGCTACTGTCATGGGTTCACAAATATCTATTTCGGGGAGGGACACAAGCTAAACTAACTGGAGACAATAGGTAACCCTCATTAGTTTAGGCGATGTGTCTTCAGAAAATAAAGTCATCAGCTGTATTGCTTAGAATATCCGGGGACGGCTAGTACAGAACTGGGACTATTCTGGGAGGGCGGGGTGCTTAGATGCTCCATTTCTGTGCAATGGGCAGGGCGATTCTGAGCGGTGGAGTTGGTGCCGTTAGAGCTCTAAAAAGAAAACCACTGACATATAGTCCCCGTTATAAGGGCCAGATTGGGAGACATTAGTCGTCTTACCTATCTCTTCTTTCTCAGCCAATTAAGTTCCATCATTTTACAGAAAGGAGAGGTAGTAGTGTGGCAAAGTACGGTCGTTTTGCTTCTGCCAATTTGTTTGAACACTGTTGTGTCTAGGCCAATTATACATACACTGAGGAGGTACAGTGTCGTCATTTATTCAAAAAGAGGGCAGGGGAGCCTTCAGCGAGGGAGAGAGAGAGAGAGAGAGAGAGAGAGAGAGAGAGAGAGAGAGAGAGAGATAGAGAGACGTGCGCATCAAGTAGGCTATTTGGTACACGTACGACATAAGACGAGAGAGAGAGAGAGAGAGAGAGAGAGACAAACGTGTACGATAATAGGCCACTTGGTGTACACACAACATAGAGCAGCATGGGTCAGTTATTTGTACAAAAACACAAGCTGGGGGAAATCAGAAATTCAACGTTCACGTACCCACAAATACCGGATAGGATGTAACAGTGCATACATCAAGCACAGCAAGTTTCTGGTGTAAGTCACTCTCCAATTTACCAGCCTTCGGGAGAGGGAGAGTCGTTTCTTCAAACAAGGAGTTTACCGTATTCGAGCTTATTCTCCCATTCCCTTGATTGATTGACGAGTATTTCAGTCACACACAGGCGTTCTCTCCAGCGACCCAGGCATATGCAATACATACACATTCATACCGCTCAATCAGGGCACATACGCACAGTCAGACCATACAGTTTTTCACGTTTCCAGTGATGGTCTGCACTCCGCGCACCATCCCACAGCGCATGTCTATGTTTCTCCCTATATGGAGCACGGTGCGGTCTAGGTCTATTCCATTCTTTAGTCGGAACTCCGATGCGACCTATGGAGAGGGAAAAGAAGGGGGGGGAAGGGGGTGTAGCATTCAAAGTACGTTAGCGCGCGTGAACACGAAAAAGTTCTACTTACCACGTACCAGGCTAGCTGCAGGAGCGGGTAATACCACAGACCTACTATATCCTTCCTTTCGACTACACAAGATGCTTCATTCTATTCGTTTCCTAAATTCGGGTTCCCTTGTCGTGCATTTGTTTCTCAATCGGTCGCATATTATGGGGCAAGATACCGTACCTTGCATTCGGCAGATACCTTAAGCTATAGTCAATCATCTTCTAACAACTCTGAAAAGGACAGGCGTGATGGGTACAAATGTCATTAATCCAAAATTTAGGAAAAAAGGGAAAAAGGGTCTGTATTATCTGCCTTCTATTGCTTGGGAGTAATAGTCATTATAAAAAACCTTTACCAACCTAGATGATTTGTTATGACGCTGATTCCGTAATTCCTTCAAAAAGCCCTTTATTTAAAACAATGTCAGTATACCAAATACGGGCCTACAACCGTTACAGGCCGGCCACGATGCAAGAGGCGTCGAGTATCATGAGCAATACTACCTTAATGCGAAAATAAAAATAAAAATGATAATAAAGATGGGGAGGACAGCATCAATAAGGTCGTCCGTATGCCCGATCAGTACCCTCCCCGTCCCTCCGCCCATCATGTGTGAAATCATCGCATTCATATCATTTTAACATAAATGTCAAATAACTGAAACGCCATAAGGAGTTGTAGGCCCTTCCTACATCGGCGCCATTTTGAGGCGAGGTCGGGCGGGTCCAGCGTACAGTCTAAGTCCTTCCACTAACTAGCTGCCAGACCAGAATCCCTTTCGGCAGTTCGAGAACTTTCGTTAGAGCCAACGGAAAGAACAGACAGCATGAATCGTGATTCGGGGGTGGGGAAGCACAGTTTTTGTTCCTACCGGGTCATGTTGAGGTTCCACCGGAACTGATCCGAGCGGCTAGGCTACAGTGTCTCCTGATAATTCAAACAGAAGCTTGCGTCAGCATGGCGTCACCACGGTCTCGCAGCAATGCCATGATCCGTTCTTAGGGCGGGACAGCAGGCGGGTCTCGCTGCCGACGCCTTGAATCAGTCTCTCTCAGGGCACCAAAAAGGAGGCAAGATGGCTGCTGCCCGGGGCAAAAACAAGCTTAATGTGAAATGATCGAGCAATAGCGGCGGTTGCCCCCACCGGAAGTCCGCGGGAGTCGAAGGCCAATGACTCCCGCAGAATCTGATAAGGCTGAGAGGACGTTTTCAAGGGTGTGGCCCACGCTCGAGCAGGCAAACTTCCGAGTTCCAAGGTAGCCCAGAGCCATCTTAGTGGACCAGGCCCGAATCCAGAGAGCCGACCGCCATTTTGACAGTCCAGTGGCAGCAGCAGCAGCAGCTCTTCGTTACAGCCACCGGGGTGGGTCCCTCTGACCATTTGGCTGCGGGGGCCCACTTCTTGCGTCGAACGCTAATGGCAATCTTGGTGCAGAAAGGAACTTCCACCTGAGTGGTCGTCCGGTAGGCGAGACATAAATGGCTCCCCTGCGGCAGCTGGCCGGTGAGTGCAGGGGCGCCTACTCATCTGGACGGCGAGTGAAACGGCTGGGTGCAACTCAGCTGGCCGGCGAATGAAACGGCAGGGTGCAACTCAGCTGGCCGGCGAGTGAAACGGCAGGGGTGCCTTCTCGGCTGGTGAGCCTCCACCTGGGGAGGCGGGGGAGGCCCGTTCGCGTCACTTCCCCCCCACCAGGGCACCCCTCGCTGTCGATCTGTGCAGCAGAAGAGAATGGCAAGACCAGTACAACTTGCCGGACACCACCTCGGCGCTGCCCGGTCTTGGCGCGTCGTGTAGCCTCCGGCCTATTCGCACAATTTTCCCCTACTGATGCCGCCTCACAGGCTAATGGACTTTGTGGGTCTTTTATAGCCCGAGCCGATTAAAAGACCGCATAAAACAGGCCAATGTTGCTACCTCGAGGAAGGAGGGGCGAGGACTATGTCATGCGGACGTGAATGCTTTAGGATTTGCAGCAGGCTGTCATGTAAATAGTTAAAAATTTGTTTTAGCATGTTTACCCTGTTGGAGTGTTACATATACCTATAAGTTATTAAAACGTTTTAACCATACTACTTTGTTGGAGTGTGGCATATATATGTTGGGAGGGAGCGTATGGAGGGGGCACGCAGACGATCGGAGGACCTAATAGCAATTCGTCATTCGCTCGTTGCTTGGAAGGCAACTCAGGGTAGAGCATAGAGGAGGTCCTAACAGGGCACTGGCCTGATGTTTCAGATTCTTGTTTCAGTTTAGCTTCTTTTCTTTCCTTTATCTCTTCCTCTAACTTTCTAGCGGCAAGGTGAGCTGCCTTTCGTAATTCCTTTTCTGCTTTTACTTCTTCCCTCTTTTTCCGTTGCATTGCTTCTTTGCGCCACATGCCGATACTGTCGAGCATAGTAGGCGTCGTTTTATTACTACGTAGAGCTATTTCTAGCGTTTCCATTTTATGGTCATCGAAGGATCCCATCAGTGGCCACTGACTCTCGGGGTCCCTTTTTGTATATTTATGCCATAGTTTGCTATAAGCTACGGCGACTAGTCCATATTTAGTGAACATGTCCTTATTAGGGGTGCCTTCCAGTGGAGCCGGATGGTTCACCTCTAATAAGCGGTCCGGGCAGAACCAACTACCAATCAGTGGGGAGAAGACAGGCATGACGGGATACAACGGGGACAAAAGTCGCAACTACCTATCTTTTCACTGCTTGCAAAGACTAGACATAATATCTCTGTTCCACGTTATTTGTAAGCAGAGAATACCTCCAAAGAACCAATATCGAACAACCAGTGTTCGGACAATCAATCAGTGGGGAGATAAAAATAGGCACGACGGGTTACAATGGGGACAAAAGTCTGCGTTACCTACCCTTCACTATTTGCAAAGACTAGACAGAATATTTCTATTCTACGTTATTTGCAAACAGAGAATATCTCAAAGAGCACTATTCTTCAAAACAATCAATGTTCGGACAATCAATCAGTGGGGAGATAAAAATAGGCACGACGGGTTACAACGGGGACAAAAGTCTGCGTTACCTACCCTTCACTATCTGCAAAGGAAGAGAGAGTATTTCTACTCCTCCCCGTTTGTAGACAGCGAATATCTCAAAGAGAACAATCAATAAGCAATACTAGTATTTTCAATCAATTAATCAATCAATCGTTTCGCAATTTGTCGTGTTTCACGACCTTACCCGGACCGTATGGACAGTTTCTCGTCTTCCGCCTCCAGCGCCCGATCGTCCTCTCCGCGGCACTCCTGATGGTTCCCAGTCAGGACCGTAGATCACTCGAGAGAGGTCTGCTCGGAACCAGTGAAGTTCGGATGATCGGCTGCCAGACGAGGGTCTATCGGGCAGGAGCTCTTTCCGATCATTGCAGTCGTTTACTCTGTCGTCGGGACCTCTCCCATTGGATCCACGTGTCGCTGATGGGCCCCACGCTTGGGACGCCCATTGGTAAATGGTAGCGGCAGTTGCAGTCGATAACCTTTCAAGATTTGCCCGGCGGTAATCGCCTCTTATACCATTCCATGATTTAACCAATAAAAGAGGCAGGCGCCGGAGACTGGAAGGCAGGAAACAAAGTTTTATTCGGTCGGAGTAGAACACATCAGATCAGACAGCAAGGTATCGTCACGAGGTGCTCTAACCACATCTCTGAGGCCTGGCCTCTTATACACAGGTTTATGGCTTTATTGCAGGTTTATCATACATGGCACATTCCTGGGATTGCTTTGATACATGAAAGGACATGCTCGGAGCCCCCGGCTCAGGTCCGCTCCCACACATAGTTACAGTAGAAGTCCCCACCCCACCCGCGGTAGGAGATGGCTATCACACAGCTGGACATTCCGCCAATTCCCGGGGGTGTGTGCAACCGGTCGGGTCTCAGGGGGTGGGAGCCTTGATCAACTGTAATCCCTTTGATGTGGGGTGTTTCCCTTACAGTAGGGGCAATAAACTGCATCTGCAGGGCTAGGTGATAGCCTGGGATCGGCCCGGACAATCGGGCGCAGAGGAAGGGGGTTATCAAAGAGATGTATGACCATGTATGGGATGTCGGTCAGGCGTGGGATGTGGTTCCATGGCAGGGTCGCGCAGAAGGAGAGGGTTTATGGCCCATGTATGAGAGAGCGGGGGTGGCCGGCGCACGGGGGAATGTTCGCAGCGCCAGGGGGACGCGTTGGCGATCGGCAATGAGCAGGGAGAGAGACCAGGGTGCCTAAAATGGCTGCTGTGCGCTTTCCTGTGTGTCGCGCTGGGGAGAGACAAGATGGCGCAGATAATGTTCAGTTACGAGCTACTTTTCCACAGTGGGACTGAGTCTTTTACCCACTGTGGTTTTTTAATATATTTGAAAAAAGCGAACTCTTGGCAAGCTCACTGTAGCAATACTTGAAGTGCAGACTAAGTGAACCAGAAGGCCACAGCAGTGGCCATGCCCACGAGGGGAGGTTCGGGAATGTAATGAGGATGCACTTTATTTGCCTCGATTTTGCACGCTTGCATGTCCATGGAGAAGGGGATACCTGAAACGCGTTGGCTGAAATGGCTAAAGAAGGAAAGCGGGTAATCCTCCACACGTGTCTGTTGCATTTCATTAAAAGATGGCACGATGTACTTACCTGGCGTCTCTTCCTTTCAGGCAAACCTTTGTTGTGGATATATGTATATATATACATATATATATATATATATATATATATATATTATTATCTACTGGCGGACGCCAGTAGATAGTTATAGTTAGGACCTATTTTCCATAGGAAATCCGCAACATTCTATTGGGAATATCTTTGGCGCCGATTGACGAATCTTCGTGAAATTCTTTTGGCCAGCTCCGCTCCGCTCCTACCCTGAAAGTTTTGCGGTGATCCGTGAAGCGGGGGCCGAGAAAAAAGGGGGGTCCCAAAATGCGTTTTCCCCTATGCAATTTCCCATAGGATCTGTTGTCGCAGCTACAGCCCGAACCGCTGTATGGAATGACACCAAATTTGGCAAAGAGGTAGTCCTCAGTTCGGACTCGTGCCTTTTGCATATTTGGTGTGAATCTGTTCAGTAGTTCCTGAGAAAATTAGGGTAAAAAAGTTAGTGATATCTATGGCCGCGGAGGATCCGCGGACCGTACCCGCACCGTAAGCGCACCCTCCCCGAACGGAGCGTGCACCCTCCCGATCGCGCGCTGAATGCTAATTGGCTGTCGAGTGTCTCTCTACATTCGAAACCAGGAACTGTTGGCGGCCATTTTCTGCCTCGAGCGAGGCTGAAGATGGAAGGGGAATAAGTGTGTAAAAGATATAAAGGGGACAGAGTGGAAATACTCTGACCCTCTAGATCTGCTTAGGGGGTCCTAGAAGGACCCCCTGTGGCCCCCCATTTTTTTTTTAAAAAAGCAGCGAAATGCGCGCACGGTGCTCGCATTCTATTGCGTTGGATGCACGGATTCTCTCGCGGCTGGTTCGTGGATCCAAGGAAAAAATGAAATTGTTGGGAGATAAAGATTAAGCTTAAGTGTTTTGTTCTTGAGTGGCTCTAAAAAGAGCCGTTGTGTTCATTGAGAGTTTTTGGTACTTATAAGTAAGTACCTATACAGAGTCTAAAGTTGTTGAGGAAGACTCTGTTTCCTTCATCAGTAAAGTGTACTCCATCTCTCCTATACATCTCTTGCATATGAAAGCGCAGATTGTTATTGTAAATGGACCCCATTCTGTAGTCTCGGAGAAAAGCAGAAACAGATTTATTCACATGTTTCCTAGCTTTCTCAATCTGTGGACAAAAATGATCGGACCAGTGCCAAAGCTGCCTTTGGCATATGTTAGAGTACACAAAGGCAGTTTTAGGGAAAAGTGAAATCAGTTGTGCAAAGGTGTCCTTCATAAGCATTTCCAGACCTACCCAAGTCAAAGTGCCTAGGTCATTGCAACCACAGTGCACTATTATGAGGTCAAGGTGTTGGATTTGCATGAAGGATTTCTCCAATGGCATCAATTGGTGCCACTTTAACCCTCTCTGTCCAATCCATTTAATGTCTACATTTGGCAAACCTAGGTCTTTGTGAATGCCTTTGTTTTCTGCATACCTTTGGCTCCAGAAAATGTAGCTGTGTCCCACAATCCACACTGTAAGCATCTTGTAAGGAGGTCTGGATGCACTCAGATGGTCTCTGTAAATGAAATGGCAGTTTGGAAAGTAAGATGTTTCTAAAATGGTGGCTAAGATGCAATTTTGAAAAAAGACAAGAAATCATTGGTTGTTTAACAACCTTCTACACTGAAAGGTAGGGTGCATGTTTCTGTTTTTTAAACGCATGATTCTTATTGGTTAACAAAAAGTGCGTGAAAGTAACATTATATATGATAAGCTGATATGTTGAGAAGTCAAGCACACTTGCTGTTTTGATTAGCAACATTGTGTGTGCTGAACTTGTGACCTGTGTGCTCAGTACAGTGTTCCATGACCTGTTTCTATGGTAACGGGCAGAAGGCAGATTGGGGGAAGGGTTGAAGTTTATGTCATTTGGAAAGGGTTGAAATGTTTAACCAATAGAAATGTGTGTTTGCTTTTGAATTTATGTGGGAAGGAATGTGATTTGATGTTTACATGTATATGTGTGGAAAATGAGAGGGAAACTTTGCCATTCTTTGGTTCTGCTGACAGGTGCACAGTGCAGAGATTCTGTATAAGAAAATCTGGTGTGTGACTGATATGTGTGTGTGACTGATATACTTCTTAATCTACAAAACATCTTGAAAGGTGAGTTATTTAATTGTGAGGGGATGTATGTAGACTATTTTAATTTTAATCAGACTAATGTATTTTTTCTGCTAAAGTGTAGGGAGTATTTTTTTTTCTCTACAATCTTATTGACAGTGTGTGTGCCTGTGGAAACCATTTTGTGATAAGGATTTGTGTTTTCTCATGTGTTTGTAGACAGAGAACTATGCAGTTCTTATATTTTGCTAGATTAGAAACCACTTATTGTTTATGAATTTGTGAAATGAGTTATGTTTCTGCAGTAAAATGTAGTACTCCTTGTAGATGAAGAAATGTGTTTTGGTATAGTGCAAGGGATAGTGTTGTTTGTCTAGAATCACACAGAGAGCCTGTGTGCATTTGGGAACCACTGTGGAGAAACGTTTGGTAACATCGTGCATTTGCTGACAGATAACTGTTTTGAAACCTGTCATGTTATCAAGTTTTAGTAGCATTAGAAGACCGTTATGGCTTATGCTTCCATTAAATGAGTTAGGTATTGACAGTAAAGTGTAGTCATGAACTATGTAGATTGTGTGCAGTTCCCTCACCACTTCCAGTGTAGTGAATTAGTTTTTATAAACTCCTAGGGATACTGGTGCTTGTCTAGAATCACACTGTGAGTCTTTGTGCATTTGGGAACCACTGTGAAAGAAACGTTTGGTAACATTGTGTATTTGCTGACAGAAAACTGTTTTAAAACTTGTCATGTTGTCAAGTTTTAGTAGCATTAGAAGCCAGTCTTTGCTTATATGTTGAATAAATGAATCAGGCATTGACACTAAAGTGCAGTCGTGAAATATGTAGATTGTGTGCAGTTCCCTTATCTCTTCCACTGTAGTGAATGAGTTTTGGTAAACTCCTAGGGATAGTGGTGCTTGTCTAGAATCACACTGTGAGTCTGTGTACATTTGGGAACAACTGTGAGAGAAGTTTTTGGTAACATCGTGCATTTGCAGGCAATTAACTGTTTTAAAACATGTCATGTTGTCAAGTTTTAGTAGAATTAGAAGCCAGTCTTTGCTTATGTGTTGATTAAATGAGTCAGGCATTGACACTAAAGTGCAGTAGTGAAATATGTAGATTGTGTGCAGTTCCCTTATCACTTCCAGTGTAGTGAATGAGTTTTGGTAAACTCCTAGGAATACTGGTGCTTGTCTAGAATCACACTGTGAGTCTGTGTGCATTTGGGAACCACTGTGAGAGAAGCGTTTGGTAACATCTTGTATTTGCTGACAGATAACTGTTTTAAAACCTGTCATGTTGTCAAGTTTTAGTAGCATTAGAAGGCAGTCTTTGCTTATGTGTTGATTAAATTAGTCAGGAGTTGACATTAAAGTGCAGTCGTGAAATATGTAGATTGTGTGCAGTTCCCTTATCTCTTCCACTGTAGTGAATGAGTTTTGGTAAACTCCTAGGGATAGTGGTGCTTGTCTAGAATCACACTGTGAGTCTTTGTGCATTTGGGAACCACTGTGAAAGAAGCGTTTGGTAACATCGTGTATTTGCTGACAGAAAACTGTTTTAAAACTTGTCATTTTGTCAAGTTTTAGTAGCATTAGAAGCCAGTTTTTGCTTTTGTGTTGATTAAATGAGTCAGGCATTGACATCAAAGTGTAGTCGTGAAATATGTAGATTGTGTGCAGTTCCTTTACCATTTCCAGTGTAGTGATTGAGTTTTGGTAAACTCCTAGGGATAGTGGTGCTTGTCTAGTATCACACTGTGAGTCTGTGTGCATTTGGGAACCACTGTGAGAGAAGCGTTTGGTAACATCTTGTATTTGCTGACAGATAACTGTTTTAAAACCTGTCATGTTGTCAAGTTTTAGTAGCATTAGAAGGCAGTCTTTGCTTATGTGTTGATTAAATGAGTCAGGCATTGACATTAAAGTGTAGTCGTGAAATATGTAGATTGTGTGCAGTTCCTTTACCATTTCCAGTGTAGTGATTGAGTTTTGGTAAACTCCTAGGGATAGTGGTGCTTGTCTAGAATCACAGTGTGAGTCTATGTGCATTTGGGAACCACTGTCACAGAAGCGTTTGGTAACATTGTGCATTTGCTGACAGAAAACTGTTTTGAAACCTGTCATGTTGTCAAGTTTTAGTACCATTAGAATCCAGTGTTTGCTTATGTGTTGATTAAATTAGTCAGGTGTTGACATTAAAGTGCAGTCGTGAAATATGTAGATTGTGTGCAGTTCCCTTACCTCTTCCACTGTAGTGAATGAGTTTTGGTAAACTCCTAGGGATAGTGGTGCTTGTCTATAATCACACTGTGAGTCTGTGTGCATTTGGGAACCACTGTCAGAGAAGCGTTTGGTAACATTGTGCATTTGCTGACAGAAAACTGTTTTGAAACCTGTCATGTTGTCAAGTTTTAGTAGCATTAGAAGCCAGTCTTTGCTTATGTGTTGATTAAATGAGTCAGGCATTGACACTAAAGAGCAGTCGTGAAATATGTCGATTGTGTGCAGTTCCCTTATCACTTCCAGTGTAGTGAATGAGTTTTGGTAAACTTCTAGGGATAGTGTTGCTTGTCTAGAATCACACTGTGAGTCTGTGTGCATTTGGGAACCACTGTGAGAGAAGCGTTTGGTAACATCTTGTATTTGCTGACAGATAACTGTTTTAAAACCTGTCATGTTGTCAAGTTTTAGTAGCATTAGAAGGCAGTCTTTGCTTATGTGTTGATTAAATTAGTCAGGCGTTGACATTAAAGTGCAGTCGTGAAATATGTAGATTGTGAGCACTTCCCTTATCTCTTCCACTGTAGTGAATGAGTTTTGGTAAACTCCTAGGGATAGTGGTGCTTGTCTAGAATCACACTGTGAGTCTTTGTGCATTTGGGAACCACTGTGAAAGAAGCGTTTGGTAACATCGTGTATTTGCTGACAGAAAACTGTTTTAAAACTTGTCATGTTGTCAAGTTTTAGTAGCATTAGAAGCCAGTTTTTGCTTTTGTGTTGATTAAATGAGTCAGGCATTGACACTAAAGAGCAGTCGTGAAATATGTAGATTGTGTGCAGTTCCCTTATCACTTCCAGTGTAGTGAATGAGTTTTGGTAAACTCCTAGGGATAGTGTTGCTTGTCTAGAATCACACTGTGAGTCTGTGTGCATTTGGGAACCACTGGGAGAGAAGCGTTTGGTAACATCTTGTATTTGCTGACAGATAACTGTTTTAAAACCTGTCATGTTGTCAAGTTTTAGTAGCATTAGAAGGCAGTCTTTGCTTATGTGTTGATTAAATGATTCAGGCATTGACATCAAAGTGTAGTCGTGAAATATGTAGATTGTGTGCAGTTCCTTTACCATTTCCAGTGTAGTGATTGAGTTTTGGTAAACTCCTAGGGATAGTGGTGCTTGTCTAGAATCACACTGTGAGTCTGTGTGCATTTGGGAACCACTGTCAGAGAAGCGTTTGGTAATATCGTGCATTTGCTGACAGGAAACTGTTTTGAAACCTGTCATGTTGTCAAGTTTTAGTAGCATTAGAAGCCAGTCTTTGCTTATGTGTTGATTAAATGAGTCAGGCATTGATACTAAAGTGGAGTCGTGAAATATGTAGATTGTGTGCAGTTCCCTTACCTCTTCCACTGTAGTGAATGAGTTTTGGTAAACTCCTAGGGATAGTGGTGCTTGTCTAGAATCACAGTGTGAGTCTGTGTGCATTTGGGAACCACTGTCACAGAAGCGTTTGGTAACATTGTGCATTTGCTGACAGAAAACTGTTTTGAAACCTGTCATGTTGTCAAGTTTTAGTCGCATTAGAAGCCAGTCTTTGCTTATGTGTTGATTAAATTAGTCAGGCATTGACACTAAAGAGCAGTCGTGAAATATGTAGATTGTGTGCAATTCCCTTATCACTTCCACTGTAGTGAATGAGTTTGGGTAAACTCCTAGGGATAGTGTTGCTTGTCTAGAATCACACTGTGAGTCTGTGTGCATTTGGGAACCACTGTGAGAGAAGCGTTTGGTAACATCTTGTATTTGCTGACAGATAACTGTTTTAAAACCTGTCATGTTGTCAAGTTTTAGAAGCATTAGAAGGCAGTCTTTGCTTATGTGTTGATTAAATGAGTCAGGCATTGACACTAAAGTACAGTACCATGTAGTATTGTTTTTACTGCCCCAGAACTGAAAATTTTAAATTTTTACCCAGGCACTGTCCTAGAAGTAGTCTGATGATTTAGTCAGTTTCTAAGTACTTATGTTGTGAACCATTCATTACCAAATAGACTGCTTGAAATGTCTATGCAGTATGCATGTAGTTCTCTAACCACCTACACAGTTGTTTTTCACACCTTCAATTCTCTAGACAGTATCCATACACTTCCAGGAAACACCCTGTCACTCTCTTTCTAGTCTTCTAGTGACCTATTCAGCACCATGTAGTAATTAATTCACTGTGCCAAAACACAAACATTTATAAATTCACCAAGACACTCTCTTTCCAGTACTCTAATGATGCAGTTACTGTCTAAGTATTCATGCACTGAGCCAGGACTTAGCACATGGACTGCTTCAAATCCCTATGCACTATGCATGCAGTCTTTTAAACACCTAGAGATTTGTATTTTATACTTCCCTAGTCAATATCCATATAGTCCTGCAAACATCTTGTCACTCCCTTTGCAGTCTTTTAGTGACCTCTTTAGTACCAAGTACTAATTCATTCCCTGTGCGAAAAGTCTACCAGTTATAAATTCATCCAGGCAATCTCCTTGCTGTAGTCTAATCATTCAGTCAGTACCCAAGTACTCATGCAGTGAGCCGGGCCTTAGCACATGGACTGCTTTAAATGCCTATCCACTATGCATTCAGTTCTCTAATCAGCTACACAGTTGTCTTTCGCAGCTTCAATTCACCAGTTAGTATTCATACACTTCTAGCAAACACCCTGTTACTCACCCAGTGTGTCTCTTTTTAGTACTGTAATCATTCAGTTAGTTAGCATGTAGTCTTTTACTGGCACATGCATCAACAAAGACTTTTGCGATTCCTTAATTGCGAATTTTAAGGAATCGCAATTAAGGAATTGCAAAAGCCTATGCATGTAGGAATCGCTATAAAAATAGTGATTCCTACAAATACCTTAATTGCGACTCGCAAATTGCGAGTCGCAATTAAGGAATGCCGTCCCATTCATTCCTATGGGCCTCCAGGCCCATAGGAATGAATTGGAGATTGCATGAGCAAATTGCGAGTACCAATAGGTACTCGCAAATTGCTCATGCAATTTCAAGGGTGTCAAAATGACACCCTATTGCACCCCTGAAATTGATCTGTGCACATATCTTGCACACACACTTGCTCTAACATAAAACTTTGAAAAATGCACAAAAGTGCATTTTTCAATGTTTTTGCAAATTACCATGAAGTTCAACTTCATGGTAATTTGCTCCCCCTATTAGCAAAATCGCTAATTTTTTAACTTTAATGCATTGCATTTAAGGAATCTCAATTTGGGATTCCTGAAATGCAATCACAATTTAAGGAATCGCTATTTAGAGATTCCTTAAATTGCGATTTTTGCATTTGGGATGATGCATCCCAAATGCAAAAATACCGGTCGCAAAGGGGAAGATTCTGCTAATCTGCCCGTTTGCGACCAGTTTTCTCGTTGATGCATGTGGCCCTAAGTGAGGTAGGCTTTAGGGCATGAACTGCTTCAAAGTAGTATGCATTATGTATGTAGTGTTTTAATCATCGTCACACTTGTGGTTCAGGGCTATAGTTTTTTAGTCTGTTTTTATATAAAATGTGTTTGAACAGTAATGGAATATTGTAAATTTGAAAGTTATTAATATACATTTATTTGTGACTCTTTTTTACAGATACTGTTTTTCAACGTTAAAATCGAGAAAGTATGCCAGGAAAAAAAAGAAAAAGAAAAGAACAGAGACAGGAGGATTATTTGAAGAAACATGAACCACAAGTATTGAATGAAAAAGATAATGTGGCTAAAAGGAAAAAATCTTCTGGTAAGATCACAAAGCAATTTATTAAAAATGTTTGTAGGAGCAAACAGAATGTAGAGAATGCTGCAACTTCAAATAATTTTTTAAGTAAGAAAAAAAATCAGAATAAGAGGAAAAGTAAAAAAGCAAATGTTCAGTCAAAGGAGATAAAGTATGGTAAAAGAAGACAAAATCAGTATAAGGAATTACGCAAATAAATATTTTACAAGAGAGTAGGGCATAATTTGCTGAAAGATGTGAAGAAATATAAAAAGAGAGCTTCATTTTATAAAAAGAAGAAGCATATTGAAAGCATTGTGGAAAAGGCTTTTGAAGTAAAAAGGAAACTGTTTTTTTTAGTGTTAAACAGAATTCGATCACTAGATAAACCAATCCATGTAATGAAGGCCAAGAGTAGGAGGAAAAGAGTTATTAATAAAAAAAAAATGTGTGATTTTTTTTAGGAGAATGGAAACACAGTTCTAGTTCAGAGCCTTTTTTTAATGAAGAGAGTTATTCACTAAGTGAACAATTATTGTATGCAGTTGACACCAGTGGTAGAGGTTATGAGGTTAGTGATGGTTGTCCAACGGAGAAAGAGAAAATGGTTGAAACAAATGCAGAAGAAGTGATAGCTGATGAAGTTTTAGGGAGACGTGCTAAAAACCCTGTGTACACTTGGGATTGCAGTAGTGTTTGTAGTGTACGACAGGAATCTATTGAAAAATTATGTTGTTTTTTATGAGTCTATACTAAAAAAAGTGTAAAACAAAAGATTAAGCTGTTGCAAGGATTAGACCCTTGCAGAGTGAGAAAACATACTGGTTTGCAAGGTCATTCTCTGGCTTGTCTTTCTAGGAAAGTTTGTGAAAGTGTTTTTCACCATTTCAGAATGCTGGCAGTACATCATACTCAAATGCGGAAGTTAGTGAGAAGGTTGTACTATGCAAAAAGTCCAGCACTAAAGTTAAGTGAGTTGAACAGTGCTCTTTTGCGTGGGTCAGTTTCAGATGTGAAGCAGGTCTGTGAGGATTTTGAGTTTTGTTACTTTGGGCCTCAGCAAGAGAGTGAAGAAACTGACACATTAGTAGAACAAAATGTTGAAGACAATGTAGAACCTGTAATTACAGAAAAAATTGAGGATGAAATGACAAAGTTTAAGGTAATTTCAGGTGAAAGACCAAATGTTTCTTGTATTTGTTGTCGGTGAAGTCGCTATAAAATCAGACTAGGGGTGTCAATCTGTATTTAAAAAGTGAAATAGAAGATAATAATAAGTGGATGGAATTTGCAACTTATTTGTTGGTAGAGGATTGTTTTGATTTGGGATGTGAGCAGCGTATTTGCAAATATTGTTATAATAAATTAGATGAGAATAAAATGCCTGCTAGAGCTGTTCATAATAATCTAGATTTGGTTGCTATTCCTCCATAGCTGATAGATTTAAATACGTATGAGTCTATTCTGTTACAATGTGTTCACCCATTTCAGGTAATTGTTTGTATGGAGCCCAAAACAAGTAAATTACCTCCATCAGAGTTGCAAAGGGGATTGAAAGGAAGAGTTGTGTATTTACCATTAGATTTAAGGAAAAATGTTAAAACTATTGGTGTAGATCATGCAGAAAATGAGCCACTAGTCTTTCTAGTTAATGGTGTTCCTACTAAGAATCAGAAAATTTGGCAAGAGTTAGTGGATGTTAGAAAAGTGCAAAAGTCATCATTGTATCTGATAAAAAATAATGAGTACTATAGAAATGTGTTTGTTGGAGAAGAAGAAATAGATTTAGCAGAAGATAGCGAAACATTAAGTGGACAAATTGAAAAAGTGGACATGTCCAGATGTGAAGAGATCTATGAACATTACAGTGTACATCCACTTCATTCCAAAGAGGTGATGGGGAATACAATTTAGTTGTTTCAAATGAAAAAAGCAACAGGAAGTCCCATGAGTGTATGGAAAGAGAGCTTGGAAGCTCGTTGTTTCCCGCAGTTGTTTCCAACAGAAGAAGGTGGACGATATGATGAACGTCCTGTGCAGATTCCTGCATCTGAATATCGGACAACAAGATTATATGCAGAAGATCCAAGATTTCGACAATGTATCCCTTATATGTTTCATCTTCTGTTTGAAAGTGAGTTGTCTGGACTCTCATATGCAGTAAATCACATTTTAAAAACTGGAATGCATCTGCAAAATGTAACTGCAAAGGATTTTATGGATAAAGTGCATCAGAGAGATGATCATTTAGAATCTCAGTTGATTAATCTGATGGCATGTCGACATGGGGAACTGAAATGTATGCTACGGAACTTGGGAACTCCTACGTGGTTTCTTACCCTAAGCTGTGCTGAGTACGCTTGGGATGATTTACTTGAATTTCTTCGAGAGGCAAATTCCAATATAAAAAATATTGAATACAAGACACCTGGAGAATTGTGCTCTTTGGATCCTGTCAATGTATGCAGATATTTCAATCATAGATTTGAAGCTATGATGTCTTTCATCTGCAATAAAAAGAATCCTCCTCTTGGAGAAGTTGTGGATTTCTTTTGGAGAAAGGAGTATCAAGCAAGAGGTGCTCCTCATATACATATGTTGTTATGGGTCAAGGATGCCCCCAAATTTGGAACAGATTCAGATGAAAGTGTTTTGTCTTTCATTGAAGATTATGCTACATGTGCTGTTCCAAATAGCAGAGTATACACAAACTTAAAAGAACAAGTCTTACTATTTCAAAGCCATAGATGTGGACAATACTGTCGACGAAAGTACAAGTCAAAGGATAAGTTCTATACCAAATGTCGTTTTGGATTTCCACGTCCTGTATCAGCGAAAGGAAGAGTGAACAGTTTCATGTCAGCTGTACGACATACCATCACAAGAAAGTCTCCGAAAAACACCTACAACTTAAGAAGAAGCGAAGAATCAAAATACATAAATGACTACGACCCAATTATTCTATCCATGTGGAATGCTAACATGGATATTCAGTATGTTGCAGACAATTCTATAGCTGTTGCTCGATATGTAACGTCTTACATTACTAAATCAGAAAAGACTGAATTGAAAGAAATGTGGGAAGAGATTTCTCACGAGAAGACTATAAGTAAGAAATTATACAGTTTCAGTTTGAAAATGTTATCGCATCGTGAAATTGGAGCATATGAATGTTCAGATCGGTTATCATCTGCAAGTCTATATTCCAAAAGTAGAAGAATCATTTGGGTGAGTCTAGGTCTTGCAGGAATGCGAAATCGGGTACTGAAATCTGTTCAAGAAATTGAATATTTAGCAGAAAATGACCCTGAAAGTACAGATATTTTGAAAACCAATATGTTGCACACATACTATCCAAAGAGAAGTCATCATCTTGAGAACATGAGTATCTATGAAGTGTTGCAAAACTACACTTTTACACGGAATATTACAGAGGACATCAACAATGGAAAATATGGAGTGATTGGTTCTGAAGGATGTCTGCTGAAACAAAGAAAAGGAAATTTAATTAATCACAGAAAACTGAGTTGCGACACTGCTGACAAAAGGGAATTTTACTATTTAGCCCTTTTGCAAATGTGCGTTCTGAACTGGAATTACTTGGAGATTTTCCCAGCTATGAAGATTCATTTAATGCTTGTAAAGATAGCATACAATGCAGTGCTTTCGCAAATTATGTGAAAATGTTGAATGATGAAATTGATCAAGAAGCTACAATTGTAGCTGAGATTGCTAGAGACAGTTCTCAAGAAAGTCAAAGTTCTGCTGCACTGAGTCAAGATCCACTAGGACAACCAATTGTTGAAAATGAAGCAGCGATTGCCATGAATGAGGTGGAAACAGCAATGTATCAAGCACAAGAAGATGCAATACAGTTAGGAAACTTGGAAGAGCAACTAAATGTTGAACAGAAACAAATATATCAGCAAGTGAAAGAGCAGATTGACCATGGATTACTTCATGAAAAGAGAGTGTGCTCATGTACATCATTTCAACCTATCCGAATGTATGTGAGTGGTTAAGCTGGAACAGGAAAGAGTTTCTTAATTAAACTAATTACAAGTTATCTGCAAAAAACAACTGAGTCGCATTTGTCTTGTGTTGTCACTGCTACAACTGGGTTGGCAGCACATAACATTAAAGGAATTACTTTACATCGTTTACTAATGCTGCCAGTAGAGCATGATAACAAATTGGAATACCACAAGCTATCTGGAGAAGCTTGTTGTGAAGTTTCAAGAGTGCTGAAGAAAATGAAACTTCTCATTATTGATGAGGTGAGCATGGATTCAAACTTGATGCTTGCCTTTGTGCATTTAAGAATGCAGCAAATTCTTAAAACGTGTTATTTGGAGGAAAACACGTCATAGTTTTTGGAGATCTACTGCAACTGACACCGGTAAAAGGACAACCGGTATTTAAAACACTTGCCCATGAAGATACTAGAAAGTCTCTTGGCAGTGTTGGTAATGTGAACATTTGGACTAATTTTGAATACAAAGAACTGACAACAAATATGCGACAGGCAAATGATGCTGAATATGGAAGTATTTTTCAAGATATAAGAATTGGAATTCTTTCAAAAAAAGGGAAAGAAGCTTTGGAGAGTCGATTACTTTGCAATGTCTTTCCAAATGAAAATGCAGTTGCTGCAAAAGTGTACGTGGAAATTGCTAAAAATAAGTCAGTGATTTGCTTAATGCCGACACTGCGTGAGTGTTCAATATTCAACAAAGAATTGTTAAAATTGGAAAATGAAGAAATTGTCAAAATGGAAGCCATCGATAAAATACTACATGAAGGAATCACTAATATTTTAACGGGTAAGTTGAGATCAAAACTAGATTGTTTAGAAAAAAAATTATCTAAAACTGCTGGTTTAGAAAAGACACTGTATGTGTGTGTAAACTGTCGGGTAATTTTAAGGCGTAATTTGGATATAGAGAAAAGTTTAGTTAATGGTGCAATGGGCAAAGTGGTGGATTTTGTGAATTATCAGTAAAAAGAAGGAATTGAATTTAAAAAAATTAAATTTGATCAGATTGATGAAGTTAAAGCAATTGGTCGTTGTTCAGTTCGTTTTTTGCTTGTTAAAGATTTATATGTCCGTAGGAAACAATTTCCATTTTCACTGGCATATGCAGTGACTATTCATAAATCTCAAGGATTAAGTGTAGACAGTGCATTGGTGAACATTGGATCTACTGTATTTAAAGAGGGTATGGCATATGTTGCTTTGTCGCGAGTCAGAACATTATCTGGTTTGTTTTTGATTGATTTTGATGAGACAAAGGTTACTGCAGATGCAAACTCTGTAAAAGAGTATAATAGGTTAAGAAGGGTGTATGCTCCAAATTTAGGTCAATATCCTGTATTTGAAAAGCGCGTGGTTGGTCGAAAAAGAAGGTTAGAGAATATCTGTTCTGAAGGTATCAAGAAATGTTGTGATTGCAGGTAAAAAGAAATTGGATACTGTTGAAGAGATTGTTGGTTATCATTTTGAAAATAGTTCTGGTGTCAACTGCTATGCTAATGTAGTGGTCAATGTTGTTTTTTATCTGGAAGGTTTGCAAGCACAAATTATGCAGAATCGGCAAAAAAGATTTTGTTCTCTGTTGCATTCTGTTTATGAAAAATTGACAACAGATAGAAGTAAAATACAATCTGTTTCAGATGTTCGTAATCTTTTGGATGTGTGTTCTGGTTCTACACAATTTACACAAAATATGCTCAGGAATTTTTAATGTATATGCTTACAATTTTTGAAAATGAAGGTGTAGAAATGGAAAATATTTTTGGCCTTTCTTACAAATGGGAACACTATTGGCTTTGGCTCAACCTCTAGTGCCAACGGATCTATCAGTACTCTCCTCTCCTACTCCTGCTCCTGATTCTGCTCCTGCACTCACCAACCCCTGTATACCTGTCTCTAGCTCTCTAACCGACTCAAGTAGCCTGACTACTACAGATACTCAGGAGAAAAGCTCAACATCTAATACTATTACTCCTAAGCAAACTATCCTGCCCCTTACTGTTCCAGAGCTCCCTCCTTCTGATCATATAAACCTCTCGCTCTCTTCTGACCTTGACTCTGATAGATCAGGAAAACATAGCTCTCCCCTCAATATCATTTTGCAGATCCTCTCTGCTCAACATAAAGAAACACAATTACAGTTTTCCCAACTCAGAGAGGATAATGCTAAGATACAGCATTCCATTCAGGACTTAAATAAAAAGGTGGGAGGGGTAGTTCAGGACATTGAATCTCTACAGCAAAGGGTCTCCAATGTGGAGGAGACAACTGCCTGTAATCAGAGTGTGGTTAATCAATATCAGGAACAGATTGGCAAGCTACAAGACAAAGTTGAAGATTTGGAAAATAGACAAAGACGCCTCAACCTAAGACTTTTTGGTATACCCGAAGGATCGGAAGGGGCTGACCCTAGGGCATATATGGTATCACTCTTTCAGAAAGCTTTCCCGGAACTCTCAGATTGGGATTGGGACTCTCAGCTTCAGAGAGTTCATAGACTCCCTTCTTTCACAGTTAATAAGGCGAATAGATTTCCTCGTCCTTTTCTGATATATTTTGGGAATTTCCTCCTCAGGCAGGCTGTCTCACTCAAAGCTAGGCCTAACTCACCTGTCACAATTAATTCTGTTACCTTCTTCGTAAGATCAGACCTTAGCAAAACTACCATGGATAGACGCTGGAGGTTACGCCAGCTCATTGATCCATTTAAGGCTTTGGGTGGCCAGGCCTTCTTACAGGAGCCTGCTCGCCTAAAAGTCATCCACGGTGGGCGGACATATGCATTTACAGACGAAAAAGAGGCAGAACAGGTTCTAACGAAATTAACACCTTAACACCTAAGAGCTGAGAATTATACCACAATCTTTCACTATATAATCAGGGGTAAATTTAAAAAAAAAAAAAAAAGGGGGATAGGAGCACGTGCACATTTATACACTCACACAACCATAGTATACTAATTGTAATTAAACTGCTTCAAAAGTAAGATCCAACTTTTGTTTAGCAGGTTGACTTCCTCTGCTGCTTCTCTCTTGCGCTGCCCAACCACCGGCAGCTGGGTATAAGAGGTTTCCCTCCTCTTTGGGATAGGGGTTCTCACTTGAACCTCCAAGGGTGGTCCTTCTGGGGTGGGTTTGGGGGGGATAAAAATGTTAAAATGATCAGGCTGGAGGGGAAGGCTATTTGTTACTATAATTTGTTTATGTTGTTGCAATGCAGTATGAAAAATTATAATCAAAAACAGGCAAAGTGTTTCAACAGACTGAAATGACACACAGAATCAGATGTTTGGTTTGGAATGTATCGGGACTCAATGGCAGGAATAAGAGACGGCTTGTCTCCGAGGAGCTTAATTTGTATAAACCACAGATCGCTTTGCTCACTGAAACACATATCATCTATTCTGACCGCAAGCTTTTGGGGCAGTTAGGATACGACGTGCTTGTATGTTCAGAATGTAGTATACCAACTAGAGGTGTCGCTATTTTGGCACAGAAAAGATTAAATATAGAATTGACTAAAACAAAGGTTGATAAAGCTGGCCGTTGGGCTACGGCTCAAGTGCTCTGGGATGACAATACTTTTACCTTTTGTGTATTTTATGGGCCGAATATTGATGACCCGTCTATTCTAGATAGGCTAAATATTGAACTATTGGATAGCTGTGGGGAACTTATTATAATGGGGGACTTCAACCTTATTATGGATTATAATATCGATACTACTCGACAACGAGCATTTCAGAGGATGCGCCGCTCACGAGCCGCACTTATCGAACTTGGACGTATCCATAATCTAAAAGATGTTTGGCGAACAATACATCCCTCTATTGCCGGCTTTACATACTACTCTGCCCCCCACCAACTTTGCTCAAGAATTGACATGGTTTGGGCATCAGATAATATTATAAAGAATAGCTTTATCGAGCTGTGCCCAAGAGTCACCTCGGATCACAATCCAATAGTTATATCATTTAGCCCGCCACGGACTAACCGGAAACTTAGGGCATTTACTTTTCCCAGACATCTACTATCTAATACTGATTATATAACCCAACTCAAAGCACACTTACGCGAATTCATTGCTATAAATACTAATTCTGCTTCTCTAAGTATAGTTTGGGATACGGTTAAAGCCAGTATCCGTGGGTTCACACAACAGTTTGTCTTCAATCAAAACTCTTTATATAGACGTGGCTGGGCGGTTTTGAGCAACACCATAACTATGCTTGAAAACCAGTTGTCACAGGCTCTGATACAGGATGTGCCAAACTTATCTGACATATGTCAAAAGCTAGCTTCATCTAAGCTCAATATTAAAACTAGACTTATGGAGAAAAATCTAAATAGTTTGCAAAAATTCCATATATCTCAATACGAGAATGGGGACAAGGTTGGCAAAATTTTGGCATACAAAATTGCCGATGATAAATCTAAAACCCTTATAAAAGAAATTAAGGGCCCAAACAATTTGGTTTACACCCAACCTGAACAGATTCTCCAGCAATTCGTTGCATTTTATAGTACACTATATACTCCAGAGGAGCAACCTGAGCTGAATAAGATACAAGAATATTTAGACACTCACATAACTAAAGGAAACCAGATTGAAAACAAGGATTTGCTCTCTGAAAATATTACTGAGCAAGAGATCAGAAAAGCAATTGCTTCACTACCCCTAGGAAAAGCTGCTGGAGAGAATACTATCCCACTAGATATTTACCAAAAATGCTCGGAGGAAATTCTGCCATTACTTACTGATGTGATTAGTAATGTTGGGATAAATGGGGAGGCTCCTAAATCCTGGAATACAACCAGGATGGTCTTTTTTTAAAAAAAGGGTAAACCGGCGGACCAATGTGGGTCCTATCGACCCATCTCACTCATCAATACAGATGCCAAAATTTTTGCCAAGGTACTTGCTTCCCGACTAGCTCCACTCATTCCTCATCTGGTGTCCCCTCACCAACATGGTTTTGTTATGGGAAGAGATACTACTGCCCATATTAATATGGCCATCACCGCATTCGATGTTGCCAGGTTTGGACCCACCCCACTCGGTATGATTCTCTTGGACGCTGAAAAAGCCTTTGACCGAGTGGGGTGGGA
The DNA here is from genome assembly GCF_964204655.1 of Triturus cristatus. NCBI lineage: Eukaryota > Metazoa > Chordata > Amphibia > Caudata > Salamandridae > Triturus > Triturus cristatus. Next base: position 1,025,303,255 of record NC_140594.1, read on the forward strand.
ATTTCTCTGGTCAACAATGATCACTATGGGATTCCATGGTCGATTTCTTAAATGGCTCCAGGCTTTATATGACCGTCCTTCAGCTACGCTCTGTTATGATGGGCTAACATCTTCTAGCTTCTTAATTTCTCGTGGTACTCGGCAAGGGTGTCCATTATCACCCTTGCTCTTTGCGCTATCGCTCGAACCTTTTCTCGTGGCATTACAAGCAAATCCTAATATTACCCCCTTCATACACGGTCAGAAACAACTAAAAATAACGGCGTATGCCGATGATATTGCGGTCTATTCAACCAATATATCATCAGCTATACTGGGAATTACCGAGGAGGCTAACAAATTCGGGTTAGTCTCCGGCTATAAACTCAACTCACATAAAACACAAGTTATTCTTAACTATAAACCTTCGACTCAAATAGTAGGGACTTGCAAAACAGCCACTTACCTTGGTATTAAAATCTCTTCAGATACTAATGAGATAATCAAACTTAATTATGAGACTCTTCTTAAAGAAACCGCTACAACTCTAAAAAAATTGCACAAGGTCCCCTTAAGCATGGTTGGTAGGATCAACTTAATCAAAATGAACATACTACCTAAATTTTTATATTTATTCAGGTCCATACCTCTTCTTGTCAGTAACGCATACTTTAAACGGCTTGATGGGATCTTTAGCAGTTACATCTGGGGATACAAGAAGGCCCGCAGGTCAATTAGCCTTCTTAAACTGCCTCTTAACCAAGGTGGCTTGACCTTTCCCGACTTTAGAGTATATTATTTCTCTGCTTTTTTGAGCCGTCTCCGTGGCCTGTTTATCCGCAACAGACAAACGCTATACTGTTATCAATTCGCCCTCGGCGAGGACTCCAATATGTTTCTAGCCAAATCTTCTGACCCAAACTATTTTAAACGGGTAAAATTTAAGACGATTAGAGACACGGTTCAAATTTGGCAACTTATTTTAGCCAAATGCAATGCGTCTTTTTTCCACCCTCAATTGTCTCTATGGGCTAACCCCGGTCTTCCGGACATATTTCATGATGGTATATTTCATAAGTGGAAGGTTGCCGGAATTGAAACACTTGGTGATCTCTATGGTAATGATGGACTATTGGCTTTCGAGACACTAAGAGTAATCTTCAAATTACCTCCAGTTGCACAGTTTAAATACATTCAGATACATGATTACTTAATACGCAAAATAAAGTTACTTAAAATCGAAGATTCAGATATGTGGAATTGCTTCTACTCTGCTAAGGTTAGATCACTTATTAGTTTAGGCTATAAAGTTTTTACATCGTTCAAATCGGACGACTGCGGGAATATCGCGGATAAATGGAGCTCGCGCTTGGGGTTGAATATCTCAGCTAACCAGATATCATCTTCACTAATTAGTTTTAATCGCTCGGTCCAGTCTTCTAGCCTACGTATACAACAGTATAAAACGATATTTCAGTTATATTATACTCCGGAAAAAATCTCAAAATGGTCTAGTAATAGTTCCAGTAGCGAACGGACAAGGTGCCCCAAATGCGACCTGTTAGCTGCTAATCTTGAACACATGATGTTCACGTGTCCCCGACTTACTGAATTTTGGTCTAAAGTTAGCCAGGGTATTACGCAGATTTTGACACAACCAATTATATTAAGCTTGGCCAATGTTTTGCTTGGCATTCCCCTGCTGAATCATCCATCTCTAGCCTCACAAACTGATCTTATTAATATTTTGATTGGTTGTGCCAGACTTACTATCGCTAGGACCTGGATCTCTTGCAACCCTCCACATGTGATGGAGTGGTGGCTTCTTGTCAAAGAAATCCACACCATGGAAACTTCTCTAGCTAAGATCAGAGGTCACAAATTTCTTCAAAAAACTAATAGAATTTGGGGCGCCTCAACTCTAAGTAAAGACTGAGTTTTTTTTTTTTTTTTTTTTTCTTTCTTTCTTTGTGTTTTGTCATTGAGTCGATTCTGATAAAACTGATACGATTGCTGATCTGTATATACATGCTCTTCTTTGAATTGCCTATTCGATTTGATCAATGTGTTTAATTGCCTGTAATTCTAATTATTATGTGCTGTCCCGTTCTCCTGTCCTGATCTCAATAAAAAAAATTTAAAAAAAAAAAAGGGAACACTATTGTGAAAATTGCATGTATACATGTAGCACCAATGTAGACACTGAGAGATTTCTGTATTTAACATTACCAGACTGTAAATCAGCGGCTTTCAATAAATTAGTGAAAGATGCAATTCAAAACATGGAGTGTAGCCAATGTAAATCAGAAATGTTATCCACATTATTGTTAACAAAATATGGAAAATACATAATTTTAATGATGCAACGTTGTACAGCTGATGGAAGAAAATTGGATACTTTAATAAAACAATTTGTAGCAGCACAAATATCAATATCAGGAAGGACTTTTGTAGCAATTGCAATAATTTTCCATGATGGTCCTTCCACCACATCTGGACATTACACTGCCTATCTAAAATGTGACAAAGGCTGGACACTTTGTAATGATGCCCAGTTGGTTTTCAAACAACGTTTGCCTAGGGAATTACAAAATTCCTACCTAATATTTTTGAAGCCAAAGTTTTAGGAAGCTAATTCACTCGCTGAGGAATTTATTATTATAATTTAATAGAACTACCATTGGACAGTTTACATAAAAAAGAAGTGCAAAAATACCATTTGGCCGCAAGGAAAAGTTTATTTTTGAATTATGGACTTTTTGGTGGTCATTTATTCGGTTATTATTTTAATGTGGCAACATTTACAGTTTTTATAAGTTAAAGTTATAAAATGTTGTAATCTGTAAGCATTTCATATATGTATGATTTGTATTTTCTGGTAGTTTACTGAGAATAGTATGTTGGGTTTTTTTTTTGGCCGCTGTTAAGTGATGAGTACCATTGAAATCACTATTTCGAGTGAAATTCAATATATTCTGAGAACAGCAAAAAAGGAAAACATATTACTTTGTGGAAATTATGTTGTGTTGTAAAAAATGTATTATTATATGTTATAATTTTTATTTGATTTTCTTTCACAGATCCAAATTTTAAAATGACCAATTTTTAAGAATTTAGATTGGAATGAAAAATAGGCAAAAATGAATAACATTTTTTATTCCTATTATTGTGAAGGTAAGTTTAACTAAGTCTCAATATGCAGAATGAAGAGGCCTGCAAGAATCTACAAAGTTGAAACATGTTTTCTAAAAACACGTTGTTTATGTAGTTTTGAAATCTGACCATAATCAGATATCAAGTGACCTGCAAAAAAAGAGATTTGAGGGGTTCATAATATTTCATCTTTTTAGCTGTTGAAGGACCGCAATCATTTCAATCATTTTTCTTTGAACATCTTTGCAGTCAAATTCTGTGCTTACCTTCTATCACTCGCAAGGAAATTTAAAAACGGATATATGTCACTTTTTGTAACATAGTTATTGTGTAAGATACTCTTTCATATTTTCAAAGAGAGGAAAAGGCACTTTGTGCACTTTTTATACTCCATGAAAATATAACCTCATCATGCAGACCACTTTCGGTTGAAAGGGTGTTCTATAAGTGTTGTTGTGCATGATTGCACTTAATACACATAGAACAAGACACATGTCTAGATTTATTAGAAATCGTAAATCTCGATATGTGTGTGAATGGTTCACCATTCTACAATTGGTGTAGGAAAGCACAACAAAGAGGATTGTTTTAATTTCTCCACATTTTTATATCTTCAATGCATGCTGAAATGTTCAGCATACATTGAAGGAGAAAAGTGCATTTTCTCATTGTTTTTGTACAGGAAGGTGTGTCTTCCTGTAGAAAAACAAACAGCACATGACACAGATATCCTTGCTCTATTATGCAAGGGTGCCTGTGTCACCACATGGCTGCAGTTTAAGCAGCCGTGCAGAGAGAAGCATAGATTTGCAACATATTTATGTACATATGTTGCATCCCTCTGCTTCGGAAGTACTACAGCACACTACAATTAAAGAGGTTACTGTGTGATGCTGAAGCACTTCCTTATAGTTCTGCACTTATACATTCACCATACGCTACTAATGCATTAATTCAGTCAATTACGTACTACACATACATTCATCTAAACTTTCACACACTAACAAAAAAAATTAGCTCTTTTTTTAAACCAGGAAAGTTAGTTCTTAAAAGAACTTTTTTTTTCTTCTTTCTTCTTTTCTAATTTTTTGGGGGTTTTCTGAACAATTTTGTGATTTTTTTGGTTTTTCTGAAAAAAAAACTAAATAAAAAACAGGAGAAACCAAACAACTTCAGGGAACAGTAAAAAAAAAAAAACTAGCAAATATGACTTTCCTGCCGGCAGCAGATCAGATCGATCGACTGCTCACCATAGCACAAAGTCTTATTGCACTTAGTGCAGAGCACTTTTAAAAAGTGATATTGAGGACAGATGTCCAAGGTTTGGTCTGATGGATGCACTCTTGACGTGCTCGGCTGCGATGAGGTGGATGGCGCAGGAGCAGGACTGTCTCTTATCCGTCGGCACTCTTCACGTGCAAGATTGTTTGGATGAAGGCTCCTCATGTGCTTCATCATACTTGCCGTGCCACAAGAGTATTTCTTGTTAGGATCCCCTCTCGATAAGACTCTTTTGCAAATCTTACATGTGACCAAGGTGGCATTGGTCTTATTCTGTCCTTCCGGAAAAGTAAAAAATTTCCACACCACTGAAGCAAAACGTTTTTTGTGTGGTTCCTCCGGCAAAAATTCATCCTCAGAGGTTTGAGGTGATGCAGGTGATGCCTGCTGCCCTAAAGACATTTTTGGTTGCAAAAAGTTAGAGCTAAGTGTATACTTAGTCTAAAAAAATCTTCTTCTCTCCAAAGAGATGGTTCTCCAAAGAAGCTCAAAGAAGAATGATTGAAATGGGTGGGGTCTTTCAGTAGTTAGAACAGGAAGTGTAATGAACCAATCAAATCTCTTTTTTTGCAGGTCACATGGGATCCGCGCACCGTGCGCTTACGCAGCACGCACCCAGCGCGCATCCGCGAAATTGAATTTAAAAGGAATATAGGATTAGATGTAAAAGCATATTAGTTTTAAGACTAGTTTAGAGTTTGTCTTCAATTAATATTCACATGCAATACATAGATATGTTTTTTTAAATGTTAAATACTTCGCGGGATCCGCGCACCTACCGCGTCATAGATGCAGATGACGCATCGCGGAAGCGCTTAAACGTCGCGTTACGTACATCGAACGTGTAGCGTATAGGCTGGGAGTCGCGTACCGGTCGCATAGCGATCGCGCTCTAAACACGTACCCAACGCATACCATGCGCGGATGCTATCGCGTACAGATCGTGAACGGTGCGCTTAGGGTGCGCGGATCCAAAAACATTGAAAAAATATATATCTAAAATAAAGTTTTGTACATATAGTTAAAAAAAATATTTTGAAAAATATAAAAAAATATGTTTGAAAAACCCATTAAGTTCAAATAATATTTTTTAATTTTTAAAAGAATTAATTTGAAAAATATGTTTAAAAAATGGTGATAAAAAAGTATTTAAAAAAAATAATAATTAATGAAATTGACACACTGAATTTGAAAAATATAGAAATCCAATGAAAATCATTAAATATGATATCTTTAGAGATAAGTTATAGATAGGAATTAGCATTTAAAAAACCTTTGAAATTCACTGAAAAAACCATAGGTTTCATGCACGTTATAGTTAGGAATTGGCATTTAAAAAACCTTTGAAATTCACTGAAAAAACCAAAGGTTTCAGGGGCGTTATAGTTAGGAATTGGCATTTAAAAAACCTTTGAAATTCACTGAAAAAACCATAGGTTTCAGGGGCGTTATAGTTAGCTGGACATTTCCCTCGTACAAAACCCTGGAAATTCCCCTGTTATAGTTAGTTCAGCTAACTATAACTCGCGCCCCCGCAATGCACTGCTGATGACGTCACATATTACATCACTCATGACATGGTCAGTGACATCACTGATGACATCACTGATGACATCTCGAATGACATCACTGATGACATCTTTTTTTTCAACTTTCTCCACAAATTCTTTCGCAGAAAGAAGTGATTGATGAACTCCAGTTTTAAGTATGTGGTTCACTGCATACGACAGAGAAGATAAATCACTTTCAAACAAAAGGTGAAATATGTATGGAATGCACTGTCGAAATCTAGGATCTTCAGAATATAATCTTGCTGACCGATACTCTGAAGCTGGAATACATACAGGTCGGTCATCATATCGTCCACCTTCTCCAGTAGAAAACAGCTGTGGAAAACAACGAGCTTCCAAGCTCTTCTCCCATACACTCATTGGAGTTCCCTGTGGTTTTTTCATTTGAAATAACTCAATGCTGCTTCTTATTACTTCTTTTGAATGCAAAGGACATATTGTGTAATGTTCATAAATCTCTTCAGTCCTTGACTTGTCCACTTTCTCTATTTGACCACTTGAAATTTCACACTCATCTTCTAAATTTATAAATATTGTTCTCTATAAGATATAAGGTAGCCTTTTCATTTTTATTAACATCCACAAATTCTTGCCATATTTTCCGACTCTTTATTGGTACACCATTTACTAGAATGACTACTGCCTCATTTACCTCTTTCTCTCCAGAAATAGTTTGAATATTTTTCTTAAAATCCAAAGGTAAGTACACCACTCTTCCTTTCAGCCCTCTTTGCAAGTTTTTTGGTGGCAGTTTACCTGTTTCAGGCTCCAGCCGAATTATAGTGTGAAAAGGATGAACAGATTGAATTAGAACCGACTCATATGTATTAAATTCTGCCAGTTCCTCTGGAATTGCTACTAATTCTAAGTTATTATGTACTTCTCTAGCAGGCATTTTGTTCTCTTCTAATTTGTTGTAACAATATTTACATATACGTTGATCACTACCTAACTCAAATCGACCTTCCACCAACAAGTAAGTTGCAAATTCTGCCCACTTACTATTGTTCTTCTTTTCACTTTTCAAATACAAATCAACATTCTTAGTTTGACTTTTATAATGAGTACGTCGACAACAAACACAAACATAATTTGGTATTTCAGAGCACACTACATTAAACCTTCCAATTTCTTCTTCAAACCGATCAGTGCTAATCACTTTCCCATCTCCTTCAACATCTGTAATTGTCAAACTTTCACTTTCTATTGACTGCTCTTCTAAACCAAAATATCGCATTTAAATATCATCACACTTTTTTTGCACATCTAATAAAGAACCACATAAACGACTAAGATCTGTATTCAGTTCACTTAAACATAATGCAGGACTTTTTACATAGTACAGTTTCCTTACGAACTTCCGCATTTCTGAATGGTTTACTGCTAACATCCTCAAGTGATGAGAAACACTTTTACACACTTTTCTTGAAAGACAAGCCAGAGAATGCCCATGTTTCTCAGTATATTTTCTTACATTACATGGATCTAGTCCTTGCAACAACTTAACCTTCTGTTTAATACTTTTCTGTATATATTCTCATAGCAAATTTCGCATTATATCAATAGATTCCTGTCAAATACTACAAATACTGCTACAACCCCACTTATACACAGGAGCTTGTGTACGTTTCCCTTGCACTTCTTCAACTATTAACTCTTCTGCACTTTTACCAACCAATTCCTCTTTTGGAAGGGGACAACCATCCTGAACTTCATAGCAACGACCTCCAGTATCAACTGCAAATGGTAAACTATTTTCCTGGAAGTAACTTTCCTCATTAAAAAAAAGCTCACTACTAGAAGTATGTTTCCAATGTCCACTAAAGATTTTGCAAAAGTTGGTTCTGTTCACAAGTCTTTTTCTTCTACTTTTCTCTTTCAACACTTTGATTACTTCATCTAATACTTTGATCCTCTTCAAAATCACAATGAGTATCTTCTGTTTTAAAGTAAAAGCAGTATCCACTATACTTTTGATACGCTGCTTCTGTTTGAATTGCAGCACTTTCTTTTTATATTTGCAGAATGTTCTCATTAAATTCTGAATCACTCTAGTTCGAAAAAGTCTCTAACGAATTTCTTGAAATTGTTTTTGTCCCTGGGTAACAGATACTGTTTCTTTATCATGTTTTCTTTTCCTTGTATTTGAAATTGAGGTCTCCTTCTCCTTACTTGAAAAATTCTTCTTTTTCCTTTGTGTGATGTTTTTTTCATTAAATGTTCGTAATATTTTTTTCAGAAATTGTCTAGTGTTTTTACCAGAAGAACCTGTTTGTGTAGTGCTCTCATTTTTTTATAATTGAAAATCTTTTCTTTTCTGCAAATATAAATGCTTCTTTTCTTGTCTTTCTTTCTCAGTTCTTTTAGGCATTTTCAAATTTTTATTCAAACGAAATAATTTTCTTTAAAAAAAAATAGATTCAATTATTTTTACATCAGTTCAATATATTACAATAATAATATACAATTACATAAATTCTACTGACGGCTTCCAGAGGCAGTGCTGCAAAGTGATGGATCATGCAGGGGAGCAGTAGGATGATGGGTAGTGCCATAGAACATACAGCAAGTATTTATTTATTTATTTACATACACCATTACAGTTTACATGTAACTGCACTACCTCATACTTTTCACCTCTCCACCGCACCCTACCACCCCACACACTCTCTCTGCAACCCCCTGCAGACAACCCAAACGGCACACAGAAAATGTACCATTATTAGCCTAACAATTTTATCTACAACTTCGCGAACATAACACTGCACCCAAAGCTTAAATTGGAGGGGAGGGCATCTGAGCACCGGCAGTTTATTTTTGGGAGCTTCGAAACAGATCACTATGCGGCTTTATTTTCGGGCCTCGCAAAGGTAGTCCGTTGATTTTTTTTTTTTATTGAACTGTAGTGAGACAGTGAGACCATGCACATTGCTCACTACTAAAAAGTGGAGACATCATGCCAGGTGAGTTGCGTTGTAGGAGAAAAGAAATCCTTTAAAGAGAGCCATTTTCTCTCACGATTTCCCTTCTCTTTTTGCAGTGCAGGAGCAACATCATCGTGGTGTGATTAGCAGGGAGACCACCAGGCGCACAACGCCCATTGCCTTGGACTCCCTGAGACAGCTTCCCCATAGCACACACAGAGCCGCACCCGAGTACTTCACAGGTCTTCAAAAGATCATTTGCTTGTAAATGATGCTCTGTTTTTTACACCCTGTTTTAGAGCCCCTACATCCCCACTCTGCCTATTGCTGAAAGAACTAGCCTCCCCCAAAATTTCGCTCTGGTTGCGCCTTTGGAGACGACCACATGCAGCCAACTCCAACACAACCGTGCTCTCACCTTTCACAGAGTGTTGTGGTAGTGCTATGAAAACACACGCTTTGCCTGGCTCACTTAGGGGCATATTATCAAGAACGGCGTTAAAATGATCACCGCTTTAGCGGCAGGAAACTACCGCTAAAGCGGCGATAATGAGCTTGATAATATGCCCTTGTAAATTCCCATAGAAGCCCAGCTTCACACCACAACCTGGCTGGCTATGGGAATTGACAAGGGCATAATATCAAGCCCATTATCGCCGCTTTAGCAGCAGTTTCCTGCCGCTAAAGTGGTTATAATTTTAACACCGTTCTTGATAATATGCCACGTTATCTTTGTAATTAACATCTTACACTGAAAAGCTGCTTTACATTTCTTTCCCTACATCAACCTTTGTTTAAAACACCACCAGATTAGGGTGGTGAACTCTGGTCCACAAAGAGCAACTCAAAGCTTTCTTGTTCTTTATCAGAAACTTCATCTGCCTCTCAATGATTATCGCCAGCATTTTCGGCCCCTTAAGAGGCTGGGTGGATGAGTATAATACGCAGTATTTAGGATCGACTGCGGAGAGTACACGAAATTAAGGACGGATAGTTGAATAAATGGCAACTGAATGGATGGCCAAATGGATGAATAGATTGCTAGATGGATGGATGTATGGATATATGGATGAATGGAAAGATAAATGGATGCATGGCCCAGTACTTAGGATACACGGGTGGGCTGATAGATGCGTAGGACTGGTTCTGGGACAGATGTATGTATGAATATATGGGCGCATAACTGGATGGATGGCACAGTGCTTACCATAGGCGAGTGGGCTGATAGATACTTAGAATAACTGCAGGGACAGATGTATGCATGTATGTAGGTAGGAATGTCTGAATGAATTGAAAGATGGTTGGATGACGCAGTGCTTAGGATGAATGGATGCAGGGCTTTAAGTGGGCCGGCTCTGAGCACCGGTAGTTTTCAGAAAAACTCCAAACGGTTCTCTATCGGGCTCTATTTTCGGCCCTCGCAAAGGTAGTCAAGTTTTCTTTTTCTTTTTTATTGGACTGCAGTCAGAGCATGCACATCGATGTGTGCATGCTCATTTTGCTCACAACTGAGAAGTGGAGACATCATGCTATGTGAGCCACGTTGTAGGAGGAAGGGAAATCCTTTAAAGAGCGTGTTTCCCGAACGTAGGACAATTCGAGGGGATTTTCTTAAGCACACAATGCTAGTTATCTTCATGTAGACCACACCCCTACTTGGATAGCCCACACCCCTTTAACAGGTTTGCCCCGCCCCTTTTAGAGCACCCCAGTTTTTTTCCCACTTAAAGCCCTCACTGCACCATAGTAACAAAGAAGTGGTCCAAGCTTCCATTTAAATGTACAATGGCACCAAGTTTCATAATTTGCCATCAGCGCTGGCAGCCTTCTACTACAGTGCAAGAGTGTCTATCAGCACAAAGATTTGTTATCCACAGAAATTTTGTGTGATTTGAGTAGCTGTCTGCTGGAACACTCATCACCAAAAGGCATTAAAAACACATTTGCGAGAAAAACGTATACCATACTATAAACTGCTTCATAAATAGTCCCAGTACCACTACACCACCTCCAAACCAGCCCTTGCTTAACTTTTCACAATAAAACAAAGAGCCTCACCAAACCTGGAAGCGCCACTATAGCCATACAGAGGCTTAATTTCAACAGATATCTTCTATTAAAACAAGCAAATTTGCGGGTAAAACTTATACCATGCCACAGGGCGCTTTATAAATGGTCCCAGTGGTACTACATCACCTTTAGTAGCCAGACATCTGCACGTTACTAAAGTCTGTGTTTTAATCACCAACATACCCACCTCCCCCACCCCCACCCCCGCCATTGCTTAACCATACGAAAACAAAGAGAAACTGCCACCATTCCTATTAGCGCCACTATACCCATACTCGGGTTTAATTTTTAAAGGTGTCTTCCGTAACGCTTATCATCCAAAAATATTCAAACACGCAAATTGGCGGGTAAAACATAAACCATCCCATAGCACAGTTTATAAATGGGCCCAGTGGCACTACACCACTTTTACTAGCTATACATCTGTATGTTAATAAAGTAATTTAAACACTCTGTAGAGTGTATAGCAGAGGATGGGGAGAGTAAACAAAGTTGTAATTCCCAAACTTTTGATATACCGTCCCTTTACTGTATGTATATTAAGGACATTAAATTGAATGAAAAAATTGATGAGTGTCTCAAAAGATTGTGAAACTGAGCACCGGTAAAACCCGGACCACTTAAACACCTACGTATATTCAGCACAGGGACACAGCCTGACAATTACTATCACTTGTAATGACATGTACTTTACTAATGTCAAGAAAGTCATACAGAAAATATACCGAACATTTTCATTTCTTTGTTATCTCTCACACATTTATAAAACATCTCTTCTAAATAAACACTCCCCAACCACTTCTATTTCATAAGAACAGACCATAATTAATATGTTTACTACCATATATTTTAGTATATCTACCTTTTTATTATTCACTAGTCACAAACTACTAAAACTATTAACTATACCCAAATGCCAACCAGAAACCATGTTCATATTATATCTCAACCTATATTCAAATGATTCAAACTATGCGTACATATAAAAGGAACGTATCACTTTTACTATCTCCATCTCCTCTCCATGTAATCTCCAAACACTGTAGACGGCCTTACAGTACAACAACCTACCTAGGCATATATTCAAATCTACCTCTCACTGTCAAAAATGAGACCACAACCTGTCCACATAACATTTCTGGGTTTGTTTTTATCGATTTAAACTTAATAACACATACATCTCCTCCCCTCCTCCCCCCAACAATTTCCACAAAAAGTATAATTTGCAAATGTGGGACATTTTGTTTATCTTGCCTGAATACATTAACAAACCCAAATTAATGCTGTACCTCATTTTCAAAACCATACAGTCCTTTAAAGATGACAAATTACGGGGCATATTATCAAGACAGGTGATGAAATTGTCCTTCACATCGAACATGGGCTTCAATTGGAATTCTATAGAGCATATTATCAAGCCCATTATCGCCGCTTTAGCTGCAGCTTTCTGCCGCTAAAGCGGCGATAATTTTATCGCCTGTCTTGATAATATGCCCCTACATTTTTTCTTTGTGAAAAATTCCTAAACATATATAAAGTACTTATATAACAACAGGTCAAAGTTTCTGCATATTGTATAACCAATATGAAACACCACACTTTACTAACAGGATATTATTTTGAAATAAAAAATACTTTCAAACTTAAAAACATCCCCTCAAATACTTAATCACTACTACAGAACACATAACACACCTTGTTCATTTCTACCTCACGTTTGTAGTTGGTATGCAGATTTCAAATGTCACACACGCATGCAATTCTTTCTTTCTCACACAGTACATGTAATGCACCACTTTCATCAAGAATGAAACCAGTAATGGCACAATTTCTCTGTCGCTCCACATATAAATACATGTAAACAACAAATCAGAATACTTCATTCCTTCATCGACATTCCAAAACTCATCTCCATTGGTTATTTTTGAATTTTGCATCTGAAAAGCTACTTAATATTCCACGCCACACACAGGTCAGCGTTCAACCTATTTTATCACCACACTTTCGTGAATATTCTATGACACCTGCAGGTTAAAAATTCATGATATTTTAAACGTAACCTTTTCTTTTTCAGCATATTCTCGAACATTTAACACCACCTGCGGATTAAAAGTTCACCCTTGTTTTAAGTTACAAATGTACCTTCCAAATGCAAGTAGCACGTCTGGTTGAGCTTTGCACATTTCATCCTATCGTATGTACTCCACGTTTAGACTGCTCTTTATTAACCAATGACAAACATGCTTTTTCATGCAACTAATATGCACCCTAGTTTTTGGTACCCAATGCTTCTTATCTTCCAATCAATTATCGTTATCTGTTTAGTTTGCACTTTACAACCTAAACACCCCCACAAAGGTTATAGTACTCTTACCGTCCTCTTTCCTACTTTTTTGTTCTTTTATCCCCTTACTCGCTTCGACGGAATCACAAAATGGCAGTCAACACTTCCTAGTTGCAACCGCTCGCAGCGCTCCCAACCAATAAGCAGCAAGCTCATGCTCGTAACGCCTCAGCCAATCAGATGGCAGAATTCCCAAATATCGATATCTGTAAATTTCAATATTTCTCAAAAACTACTGAACAAATTTACACTAAATTAACAAAAGCGTGCTTTCTAGACAAAGACCCTTCCCCCTGCCAAATGTGGGCCGTTCGACCTGTAGCCTTGTCTAAAGTTTCTTATGGAAATTAACATGGAGAAAACACATTTTGGGAACCCCTTTTTTCTTGCCCCCCCCCCCCTTGACGAATCACCCCCAAACTAGGAGCTGATATGAACAAAGAATTAGTTTGGAAAATTTCATGAAGATTCATCAAACGACGCCAAAGTTATAAGCAAAACAAAAAATGCTCTTCCTATGGAAACTTGGTCCTAACTATAACTACCTACTGACAACCAACAGTAGGTAATATATATATATATATATATATATATATATATATATATATATATATATATATATATATATGTGTATATATGTGTGAATTACCTACTGGCGGTCGCCAGTAGGTAGTTATAGTTAGGACCTTGTTTCTATTCAAAAAGCATTTTTTCTTTTCCCAACAACTTTGGCGCCAGTTTACGAATCTTCGTGAAATTTTCAAAACTAGTGGGGCGCTCCGGTCAGCTCCTATCTTGAAAGTTTGATGATTCGGCAAGTGGGGGCCAAGAAAAAAGGGGGGTCCCAAAATGTGTTTTCTCCATGTTAATTTCCATAGGAAACTTTAGACACAGCTACAGCCCGAACTGCTGAACGGAATTACACCAAATTTGGCAAAAGGGTAGCCCTTGGTTCAGAAAGAGACTTTTTTTAAGTGGTGTAAATCTGTTCAGTAGTTTTTGAGAAAATCAAGAAATAAAGATAGTGATATCTATGGCCGCAGTGGATCCGCGCACCCTCCTGACCACGAGCTACATTGTAATTGGCTGTCAACACTCCAAACCAGGAAGTGTTGGCAGCCATCTTGTGCGTCAGTAACCGAGGCACAAGAAAACAAGGAAAGAGCACGAAAATACCCTGACCCCCTAGGCCTGCTCAGGGGCTCCCACAAGGACCCCCAGGGCCCAAAAAAGCATTTAATTAAAAAAATCAGCCGAATTTGCGCTGGGTGCAAGAATCCAGCCGAGAAAACTTTAAAAAATGAAGCGCGGAATCCTGCACTTCATTGTATTGAATCCCCCGGGTGGGTCAGGTCCAGGTGGCACTGAAAAAATGTGTGGGGGTCCCCCAATATCCCCCACACTGCCCCGGGGACCGCCACCTCCCCGGGGCTCGATTAAAGAATTGCGGGTGCTTCTTGAGCTACACACTGCACCGCTGCTAGTGCTGTACATTCCCGAATTGGCACACTGGTCAGGCCTTAGTTTACACTACTCGGATAGCGCCTAGTGATGAATATTTATCTTCTATGTGCTCCGCATTTATGACAGCTTCCTTTCCTGATAATCCAGACAGACCAGCTCCGGCGCTGGACTGCGCCCAGCTTCGAAAATAGTACACACTGGAGAGCAGCCAGAGCTGAAGTGAGGGGCTCTGCAGCTCCATGCAGCGGATTCCTGCCAGACAGCGGCCGGCGTTGAGCATATGTATCTGACGGCTCCCATCTCTTTGAGTACAAGGCTCCGGAGAGCGCCAAGAGCTCCCAATATAGCTCCAACAGCAAACGGCGCTAAGGGTGTATGCAGCTCACTGCTAATTGCGCACACGGACAAGCTGTGGCAGACCTGGGCTGCAGCTGTCCAGACCAGCATGTGTCATGTTACGTGGCCGTGCATTTGTTTTAGTATGAACTCCGAGAAGCGTGCTGAGCGCCAAGGCAGATGTGTTATCGGTGCCCAGCTCTGCCCCAGTCTTGCATTAGCATGCTCTGCAGTCCAACATGCGTGCTGAACGGCTATCCTTGCCACTAACTGTTGCACGCTCCAGGCTCCGACGGCGTGTATAAAAGCACATCACAGTGAGTAGAATATCGGCTAAACCAAGGGGGTCCAACGCAGGTCCAAGGCGGTCAAGTCCCAACCAGATTTTCATACGATACAGTTTCATGCAAAGGCTAAATGGAACTTGACTGGACAGCCAGTGGTTTCCCTGGAAATCTGCCATACATAAGACCCCCCTGCACCCACATTCTGAGCTGAGCTGCGGTCAGGGTGCCGTCTACATTGCTGTTTTGAATACCGACGATCTTGACTGCTGGCACATTGTGAATTGGGGGATTAAGTCCCCTTCAATCCTGAGGGTCCCTGGGGTGAACTAGCCCACCGGGTACTTCCAGTGTGCGCCAGGGAGCTGCGTTGCAGAAAGGTGTTCAGAGGCCATGCTCCTTTTTACACCTCTCTGCAACGCAGCTCTGTGGCATTTACTGGAGGTACCTGGTGGGCTAGTTGGACCTCAGGGACTCTCAGGATTCATGGGGACTTAATCCCCCAACTTACAATGTGCCAGGGGGCATGTTTGCAGAGTGGTGGGAAAGGGGACATGGCCTTTGTCTACCTCTCACCAATCCCACAGCGTGGGGCTTACTGGAGGTAAAAGGTAGGCTCGTTGGCCCCTAAAGAACCCCCAGCAGTTAAGGGGTCTATATTCCCCATCCAAGAGCATGCCAGGGAGCGCGTTTGTAGAGTGGTGGGAAAAGTGGGCGTGGCCTGGTAAGAGTACTTACCAATGTTGCTGTGTGGGACTGACTGGAGGTAATAGTTTGGGAAGTTGGCCCCAAGGATGTCCTTGGGGGCCAACTATCCCTCTTATTACCTCCAGTAAGTCCCACACAGTGGGATTGCTAAAACATCTTCGAAGGCCATGACCCCCTTTCTCTACCACTCTGCAAACGTTCCTCGTGGCAGACTACGGGATGGGGATGAAGTCCAATTTAGTCCTGAGGGAGTTTGGGGGCCAAGAATCCCTGCTGGTACCTCCTGTAAGTCCGACGCAGCGGAATTCTTGAGCGTTGGTTGGACGGCCAGCACCCTTTCTCCACCACTCTGCAAACGCGACTACTAGTTAAATTAGCATATTTCTGACTTAGAGGTAGTTTTAATCTCTCTGCCCTTTTATGTACTAGGGCCTTAAAGAGTAGGTCATGCTAATCACAGGGGTACCCCAATGCATAGTGTTCCCTAGTGTATGTAGGTGTTTTCACTTTTAGGATAGCACTGGCTCTAGGCCTTGTTAGTCAGAGTCAGTTACCACCAGTACCCGTCTGAAAAAGTTGTGGGCACAGGATGATTTTGCAACAAGGCCTTATAGTCAATCCTAATCTCCCTTATTGTAGTGCGCCATCCAGTGCAAGTAGTATTGACGAGTTGCGTTGCAATGACCGCGTTGAAAAGGTTTTGCGCAGTAAAGAGCACATTGAAACAGAGGTCTCACGTGCGACCCATCCTAAAATTCATATGCTTATTGTGAGCGGCTACTCAGCAGTAAGGGTCGCAATGTGCGGGGGGCTTTGCATGTTGAAGCACATTAAGGGGGTTGTCTGTCGAAGAGATATGCCCAGAGTTTATCATTCTTGATGTTGAGCAATGTTGTCTGTCGGAGGTGGAGTCGAATGTTGTTACAGGCTAGGTCTGTGATGTAGGAAAAGGAGCAGACTCACGATCTGGTCTCTCTGGTGCGGGTGAACACGTTGTAGGAGAGATGGTCTGATCGTAGGGTCCTATGGTACGTGTGGAAAGTGATTCTGACGCTAAGGTATGCTGGCCCAGTGTTGAGGAGGGCTGTGTGAGCGTAGGGGATCATCTTGAAGGGGACTCTAACTCCAATGTAGAGACAGTGGAGTGTGTGCAGGTGGTGAGAGATGTGTCAGTGTCCTGGCAGTGTAAGGATCAGTCCTGCGGTGGCATTTGAGACATCCTGTAGCTTGCAGATGTGGTTTGTGTTAATTTGGCATGAATATTGGTGCTGTACTTGGGTGAGCTGCTGCCCAGGGCATGAGTGACTGTCCATGTGTGTTTGAGTGGGATACATTTGATGGCCTAACATAGGAGGCAGAGGGTGTGGAAGCAGGAGGAGGAGATGGTGTAGATCTTGCGGTTCATTTTGATATTTGAGTACATGATGATTCACAGGTTGCGTGCATTGTCTGTGGGGGTGTTTGGGTTTCCAAGTGCGTGGGATCACCAGCTGTCCATCCATGCATCGCTGTTTAGGAGCATGATGGGACCGGACGTTTTGTTGTTGTTTAGTTGTAGGCAGTTGTCTGCCATCCATATGGTAATGGCTTCCATGCCTTCGCAAAAGTTGTGTATGGCAGAGTTGTGTCATTTGGATGTGAAGGGGAGGAGTTGTTTGTCTTCTGCATATGATACAATGTTGAGTCCATAGGTTATGACGGTTGTGGCAGGTGGAGCCATGTAGATGTTGAAGAGTGTAGGGCTGAGGGCGGTTCCCTGGGGGACTCCACATGTGGCTGTTGTAGGGTCTGAGAGTAAAGGGGGGAGTTTGACCCACAGCGTTCGTCCGGAGACGAAGGAGCAGATCCAGTTGAGGGCCTTGTCTTGGATCCCTGCGTCGTGGACTCTGCATATTGGTGTGTGTTGAGAGACAGTGTTGAACACCACCGAGAGGTCAAGTATGATGGGGGCAGCAGTGTTTGCTTTGGCCAGTAGGGTGCAGATGTCATCTCTTGCATCGAGGATGGTGGTTCATAGACTGTGGTTTTACATGATGCTGTATTGTGAGGAGTCGAGGATGTCGTCCTGTCTGATGAAGCTTGCAAGTTGGCTGTAGATGGCTTTCTCAAAGAGTTTTGCAGGGATAGGTAGCAGGTAGATGGCTCTGTAGTTTTGGATGTTTGTGGGGTCTGCCTCGGGTTCCATCATGAGTGTCTTGATCTCGGCGTGTTTCCTGTCATTGGGCAACAATGCATTTGCCAGAGAGGGTTTCATGGTGTGGCAGAGTATGGGTGCAATGTTTTTTGCAGCCAAGTTGAAAAAGTGTGTGCGACAGGGGTCCGTACGGCAGCCGTAGTGGATTGACTTCATTGCCTTCAGTGTGTCTTCATTGGTGATGGGTGTCCAGTTGTTGATCGCTGGTTTCCGATTGGTGGTGGTGGTTGGTGAGGGTTCCGTGTGTTTGTTGTCTTCGTCAGATTGGTCACAGATATCTTGTGAGGGAGGGATGTTGGTGAACTCGCTGGTGTGTCGGGCCAACTCTATGGATGATGTGGAATATTCCTTTGATGTTGTTGATGTTGTGCGCATGAGTTGGGATCCTGTCAACATTTCATGTTTCTAATGTTTGTCCTGATGAGTTGGTGTTGGCCGTTGCTGGCGAGTCGGAAGTTGTAGTGGTGTTCTGTTGCATGTTGGTCCTTCATGCCATTTTTAATGCGGCGACAAGTGCGCATGGACTTTTAAAGTTTGTTTAAAACCATCTTGCTTCCTGGGAGGGGGTCCAGTTTCTTCTGGGGGGGCCATGGTGTTGTCGCTGTTGGAGATGCATCTGTGCATGTTTTGTGATGCGTTGGTCTAGTCTTCAACAATGTTTTGGGTGGAGTTGCTGAGTGATGATTTTGGATGTTGAGCACTGAATCTGGTGAAGTCTTTTTGTGGGAGTAGGTGCAGGTTCCTGTGGATGGTTACTGGTTTGAAGGTGAAGTGGACACATTGATGGTCAGTCAATGCAAATGTGTTGACCTGGCGGAAGCTCATTGAGTCTCCTGTTGTGTAGAGTGGTGCAAGTGTGGGTCCTGATGAGTGCGTGGGGTCAGTCACAATCTGGCAGAGTACAATGTTGTGTAGGTTGTCCTGGAGGGTTTTTGTGCTGGGGTACAGTTTTTTTTCGACGTGGAAGTTGCGATTCCCAAGCGGGTTGTAGTTGGTGGATGCAATGGCATGCGGGGAGATGATGTTGGTGATGGAGATTGCAAGAGGCCCACAGGGGTAATAGTTAAGGGATGAGGGTGATAAGATTTGATGTTACAATTTTCAATGATTGCAATATGGAGCGGTAAGCCAGAGACAGAGGTCCACTGGAACACCAGGAATGAGGCACAGGTGAACCTGCAGATGGAGGAGGGCTTCAGACAATCACACTAGAGAGTGCAGTGGCTTTTGGGAGCCTACATGCAATGGTGGATGTGCGAGGGGGGAGGGCAATTTCACTGACAAATAGTCAGTGGTCATGCTCGTCTGTCGACGCAGCGGACGTCATTAGGTAGTGTTCCAATTGCTAAAGATTTGCAGAGTAAGGTGTGAGGTGCAATGGGTCTACGCTTGATGTGGTCACATCAGACACACAATGCTGCATCATGTTGACAAGCATAGGAGGCTATTGTGGGTGTGCCACTGCTCAGGATCAACACTTGGCAATGTGGTGCCAAAGCTGGAACATTTGTGCAAATACTGTGTGCATGTTGCCGCATGTGTGTGTCTAGTAAGGGTGACTGTATCTGTCCAATCCAAGCCATTGTGTGTGTGAGCTATGTGCGGGACAGAACCTACTGTAAAATTGTAGACCTACATGAAAAGTTGAACTGTACCTACGCTGCCCCTGTACATAGTTAATGTGTGTTAATGTACTTGTGAGGTCAAATACACCAAGGAAATATGACAGCTCTAGAATGTCATACACCACAAACCTCTGTGTAACTGCCTCTTTCAAGCTGCAGAGATGCCATCATACGCAGATCAAATGTTATCTCATGGATGTGTAGAAATGGTGCCTTGAGATTGCGTGACACAACTCATATGTGCATGTCTTTGAGCACTGATGTTTTTACTGCATTCTCAGTTTGTGTGTGAATGGCAGTCAAAGTAGACACAGTCATGTGGCCAACATGTAAGTAAACACCACAGTGATGTTCCTTTTTCAGTGACTGTAGTGGATTTCTTTTTAAATATATGTCAAGTTTGTTTATGTCTGGTGACAACACATATTTACATTTGTTCACTCACAGATGGACGTCCACCGATCAAACAGGGGGACATTGACAGATTCCGGGACCCACACGCCACTGGTGAGTATGGTCAAGATATATTGGCATGGTGTGGTGTCATGGATGTCTGTGCCAAATGCTACACGTTGTCGATCAGCAGTATGGGTGTGTATCGCATGTCAATTGCCCACAATGTGAAGATGTATTTGATTTTTCCGATTTGTATATAAATTGGTAGGTGAAGGTGGGGCAATGCATCTTATTCACAGTTGTGACTTTGCCCATCAACAGTCAGTGATACACCTTTCAATTCATGTGCAAAATTTTTAGCACCTAATCACAAAAACTAGTCATTTTCACTGAAGTTGTGTTGGCAATAGGCTCCTTGATTTTAGCACCTGTTTAGTTGCACTTTTTAGTCAATACGGCACACTTTCATGCTGTGTATATCGTCCATGGTGCGTGCAGTGGGTGTTGCGTCATGCACAAGGAGGCAAGCTCAGACATGTTGGCACAGTGTATTGTAATGGATGCTGCACTGCAGCTTCACAGAAGTGGCAGTGTGTAGCTTAGAGCCAAACTTATCAATGGCATGTTACACACACATGCAAAAGATGTGTATATCAATTGCATCTTTGTGCACTGCAATGGTGTTGTCAGGCTGTGTCCGTGTGGACATTCCATGCTTGACTGTTGATCATGTGTACAAACTCCTCTGTCACAATTGGTGACATTACTCAACAAACATTTTCTACGCATGCTTTCCCTAAGCATTATCTGATGTCACATTGTGTTGACAAGACAGGGCTCGACGACACTATCTATGAGTAGGCATTAGCCATCAGAATTACACAACCCTCATGACCCCATGGTGCCATTACAATGTGGAATCCATTGTTACTGTTTGCGTTGTGAATGCATGCGTGTTCTCATCTACTACGGAGTGAGATTAGTGGTAACAAGACATGCATGAGTGACATATTTGGTTATGTGATGTCTGCCCCTCGCAGTGTCAAAAGTGTCAGATATTGTATAGTAATGGTGGAGTGAGTAACAGCACATCATGCAATAGTCAGCGTTCATACAACAAACATGATTACATGTGTGCTGCATGATGCAGCATGATTGTAATTGTGAGTAGGTCTGTCCCAGTCTTGTTCCTGTGCATGTAGGGTGAGCTTACAATAGGTTGACATTCTCACCTCCACACGGCCACCCTTGCACTCTTGTGTAAGCGTGCCAGTTTTGGCAATGACTCGATGTACTGCACACAGTTGCTGGTGGATACACAGGGCTGCACATGTGCATTGTACATAAGTAGCAGCAGTGTGTTACAGGATAGGATGAGGGTGGTGCTGTGCGTGGAGGGCTAATGCCTCCCTACTCAAGTCAATTGTACATGTCACCCACTCTCAGGGTGTACAATGGTGCCATGCTTTACTGGGTAATTAGCATTTTTTCATGTCAGTACATGTCCCATGCCATGCACTGTCATGTCAGTCTCCTCAGCCTGTAGTGTACGATTCATACCTTGACATTTGTTTGAACAGGTCACTTTGTGACTTAACAGAGTTACGCTGGTGTGTTGCCTCCCATGTTGTTTTGAACTTTGAACATAGATTTCATGTTGGACCATGACCTAGTGTGAGTGCATGAAAATTGACTTTGAGCATATTTTACAGACAACATGACACCTGCTGAGCAGCGTGTATACCAGGTGGCCAAGGACCGCTACCTCCATGTTCGTAAGGTCAACAAAGGGTTTCGACAAATGGCGAGGAGGCACCGGGATAAAAAGAAAGCTGGAACCTGAAGGGCGCTTCCAGAGTATGACCTGAGCAGCCGTCAGCCCATCCCCTCAACCTCTGGGGCCAATGTGGGCCATCTGACAGTGTATCCCCTCCAACCACACCCACCCAGGTGCCAGTGCCCCCCGCACCTGTGGCTCCGGTGGCGCCTTCAAATGCAGAGCTACTGTGTATGGTAACTCGTAACCACTCATTGCTGACTGACATTCACAGTGAACTCCTCTACCTTAACCGGCAGATCCACGAAATTCGTGGCCATCTTGGACTTCCGTGATTCCTCCCCATGTTGTACCCCATCCCCCTCTTCTACCTTCCCACAATGTTAATGTTTACATTAGATGTGTTGTTAGTGATGTTTTGTCTGTTTTAGGTAGAGTGGTTTTAGCATAGGCATAGTTAGTTTTAGATTCTGACTCTTTTTTGTTCTAGATTGTGATAGTATTTGTGGGTAAGTTTCATTTTGCTTTGGGTGGGGGTTGATGTCCGTTTTATTTAGGTGTGTTAGTGATTAGTTAGGTTAGCAAGTTTAGTAAATTTTAAGATATTTGTAGTTACTTTAGATTTAGGATTATCATTAGGGATTAGTGTTAGTGTAGGGAATTATAACATTTCAGTTGTCTAATAAATCTTGTTATCTTTGATTTCTGCTTGCACTGTTGTCAGGGGTGATGCTGGGTGTGGGGCTCACTCCATTGTATGCAACTCATACCATCAGTGGACTAATCCTTGTATATGTAACTATGGTCGTGACCTGTTACTTAGCAGGATGGATTATGTCAAGATACCTTAGATGTGGGCACAATGAACTTGCATGGCTGACAGATCTGCAAGGATAGTTTATGGCCTAGTCTAGTGACATTTATTTGTGACATCCAACATCTTAGGTGTGATGCACAGAGTTGTACTGCACATTGTTGCACATTTAGAACTCAACGTAGGCACATAGCATTGTGAGTCTGTCAGAGTTGCAACAGTTATCCATCATGGAGATGTATGTATGGCCCAGCTACCACATATTGCATCAAAGAAATGCATATCAGATGCTCCAGACTCTGAGTCCAGCTCCATTGCACAGACCTTGGCACACTTGATGCGTGGTGCCAGTGCATCAGCTTGCTTTGCCTTACATGTTCCTGTGCATGGACGACCAATCTCCTTTACATGCATGATGTAGGTCAAATGTGTGTCCATTGGTAACGTCACAGGGCACAACAGTGTTTGTGAGTCACATGAGTAATGTGGTACTGAGATATGACTTTGGATTTGAGGTCATTCACAGATGTCATTTATGATTTGCACTGTTAGGTAGACTGACTTAACTTCTACTATCTTCCTTTTGTGACACCCTTAATAAGTTAAGTAATGCTTTAGTCACTGATGAGGTTTTGTTGCAGGCACACTGTTCTGCAGCACCCAGGTGGTGACATGTTGCATTGCTAGCTGTACCGACAGTGTCATGGCCACTCATCCCAGCTGTTACTTTTGGCATTGGCCCATAGTGATGACACACTTGAAATGTTGCCACTGAATCAGACTATATGCTAATTGTAGTTCTACAGACATCCATGGACACTTTGGCCAATATGTTCACAGTGTGCACAGCATGAGAGGGGTCAGATTTTCTTTGGCATTGCTTGTGCACAGGTAGGGGCTGATTGACGCTTTACACTTTGGCTACAGTCACTATTGTGGACTCAAATACAGTGTGGCTGACTTTGTAGTTCCATATATGTATGTTACACATGTGCCCTTAGGTTACCTCATCAATGTGGATCTGCTGTGCCACATCTAGGGATGTGATATGCAATGCGCAACATCACAAGAATCTTCGTCCACCACGTAATGTGTAAGTAGATATGCCAGGAGATAATGGTTTGCTATACTTCTGGGTGACACTACTTGTGTCCGGCAACTGACTTGTACATGTTCTCTCACATACATTTTTCTTCACTGGACATGGGTCAAAGTTGGTAAATTGCTAGATTTTGATATCTGATACATGTGGGCACAGCATCTTAGCCCGTGTACTCTTACTTTAACCCCTGTGCCCCTTCTTCACTGCCTGCCTTCGGTAATTTCTTCGGTACCCTCGTTGCCAATGTAATTTTATTTTAACCACTGTGCCCACTTCTGCTTGATTTGGTAGTATAGCTCCTTTTCAAGATTTACCCATGTATTGTGTCCATCTTTTTTGTGCACGTCTCCGCCCTCACTTCCCGCAGCAGCATCCCCTGTGGCCAAGCCTCCACGTGCGGCCAAGCCTCCACGCATGGCAATTTGTCCCGCTACCCCTCACAGCTGCTCCTCCCTCCCACCTCCCCTCCTTATGGCAGCCACTGTGTGTCCACATGGCTGGCACGTCAAAGGCGCACAAAAGGCAGGCCTGTCTGTGCCCATCCATGCCAGGACCACGCACAGCGACAGAACGCCTGGCCCAAACAAATTCCACAAAACCCAACGCCATTACGATGCCAACAGCCTCCGAGCACTCAACATCGGACGATCATGCACCTGCTTCCGACCCGCAACAGAACACACACAATGACCCTTCTCATGCTGGATCTGCAGCTCCACCGGCTTCCGATCCACAAATCCACCAACTGGGTAAGAACCCAACTACCTCAGATGCATTCTTCTCAACACACACTCCACCTACAAACACGCCGTTGAACGTTGGGACCTACTCGTCACAACATCCCCAGATGTTGCCTTCCTGCCGGAGACCTGGATGAACCCCTCCTCAGCACACAACATCGATATAGCCATCCTGGACGGCTACAAGATCACCCACAGGGACCGCACCAACGGAGTAGGAGGAGGAATTGCCATCCTCCGCAGGAACAGTCTCAGAGTCTTGACCAACACCAACGACATCCTCAGCAAAGCTGAACACCTGCACTTCATGAGCCACACCAATCCCAACACCACCCTCAGAGGAACGATCTTCTACAGACCCCACAGACCCCGATCACAGTTCTGCGACTCCATTGCCTACTTCGTCAGTACACACGCCCTCACCTACACAGACTACATCCTTCTCGGAGACCTGGAGTTACACCTCGGGAACGACACCAACACCAACTCCACCGACCTGATTGACAGCCTCGCCAGACTTAGACTCAGACTAATCATCATAACACCCACCCACTCTGCCAGCAAAACGCTTGACCACAACTTCTCCCCAAGCTCCCACATCTCCTTCAACCATAGCACCGGACTCCACTGGACCGCCCATCTACGCATCCACTTCACCTTCCGGAACCCCACCACATACCACCGCACACAACAGATCCCCCGCAACTGCTGGGACAAAGTCACCGAAGACCAGATAACCACCAACCTCACCTGTAGCCCACCCATCTACCATGCCAACACCCACCCCACCGCCCGCAACCTCAGACAATGGATTGATGACTGCGCCAACACACTCTCCCCGACCACAAAACCCTCAAACAGACACACCAGCCGGAAAGCCATCAGGTTCACTGAGGACCTCCAGGACTCGTTACAAAAGACAGAGGAGGTATGTCACCGTGTACAGACACCGGACATCTACGCAGCTCACAATAACGCCACCCGCAGACACCATCGCCTCATCTGATCCACAAAAGGGCCTCCTTCAAAGACCACCTAGGCAACTACAGCACCAAAACTGCCCTCATCGCCACCACCGGTGACATCAGGGCCCTGCTGGTCAATGGAGAAATAGTGTTCCTGATCCACCTGGACCTGTCAGCCGCCTTCAACACTGTCTGCCACCACACACTTCGCTCCCGCCTCCACGACGCAGAGATCTGAGCCAAGACTCTAGAGTGGACCACCTCCTTCCTCTCTGGCAGAACCGAGAGCATCCGCCTCCCCCTTCCAGCTCAGAATCCACCACAATCATGTGTGGCGTACCCCAGGGCTCATCCCTCAGCCCAACATTGCTAAACATCTACATGTCACCGCTTGCCCACGTTGCCTGACTGCACAACCTCTACATCATCTCCTACACCAACGACACACAGCTGATCCTCTCCCCCACCAAGGACCCCCTCACCATCACAACCAACCTTTTTTTTTTTTTTTTTTTTTTTTTTTATTGTAAGAATTTTATTGCACTGTATTAACACATATCCAACATGTCGCGAATCATTCATACTGCACTTGCCTACATCCGCCTCGGGCCGGCTACATGCAGTTACAGTTTTTGCTCTCCAATGCAAGTTGTACACAGCCCATCAGCCGACATCCAGCGGACCGGCGGCGTGTTATCCGACAATAGGCAGGTGTGAGCCAGTGCTCTGCTCGCTGTCTGGTACATCTGTAGTCTTACTTTTTAACAGTTTTTGATGTATTGTATGCGCATTTCGTTTTTTTAACTGAAAGTTATCTTATCATTACATTCCCCAACTTATAGGTCTCCCCCTGCAACCTCCCCCCTGCGTCACGGCATCCTCCCTCCCAAGCGTCGGCACTACATAACTGATCACCCTGTGCTGTCATTTGCGGGTTTTCCAGCTTGCGCAAGTTCCGTGTCTGTGTCTGACTTGTCATGTTCCAGCAGATAGGCTCGTAAGTACCCCCAATAGTCTTTGGGTTTAGAGCTGCCCGGCAACTCCTCTTCGTATGTGACGAGCGTATCACGGCAGTACACCATATCTTCTATCCATCGCTTTACCGCTGGCGCTCGTTTACTATGCCAGTGAAGCGACACCCTTCTTTTAGCCAGAAGTAGCGCCACAGCACAGAATCTACGCCTCAAAGCTTTCAGCTGTGGAGTGATACCCAGCAGACATATCTTCGCCTCGCACTGCACGTCAACCCCCAGCATCTCACTCAAAACTTCTACAACCCGTTCCCAATAGCCCGCCACTCTACGGCAGTGCCATGCTAGATGCATGAAATCCGCATCCTCCTGACCGCATCTACAACATTTCGAATCTTCTCGTAAGCCGTGTTTGTAAAGCTTCTGAGGGGTGTGGTACGCCTGATGCAGATACTTGTAATGTATAATTTTCAAGTTCCCGTTGGGAGTTAGCATGCCCGTTAGTATGCAAGCAGACTCCCACTCCACATCCGTCAGGGGTTCTGCTAGTCCCGCGCTCCATCTGTCCCTGGCCTTGTGTGTGTTGGACCCCACCGCCCCTTGTATACTTGCATATAATTTGGAGACCAGGTGAGATGCCCTGGGTGTAGTCAGGAGTAGTTGTAGAGGTTCCAGTATAGGTGGTTCCTCCGGATGTGACGGATAGTGTTCCCGTAGTGCTCTCTGCAGTCTATAGAAGTTAAAACTGAACAGCGGAGTTGGATTGCTGATGTACTGCAATTTATCAAGTGTCTGGAATTCGCCATTTGTGTATAGGTCCCCCAACGTGTCTATTCCAGCCCGCCGGAACAGATCCATGCCGACCCTTTCTTGTGTTACCGAGAGGGCTGGGTGATGCGCCAGCGGGAGTGTGGGTGCATATAGTGGTAGGCAGCCTGCTACCCTGCCCATGAGTCTCCATGCTTCTGCGGTCGTGTTAACTGGGTTAATATCACGCCCGTGTAGCCTGGCGCGCTTATGCGTGAGCATACTGGGCAAGGGGACCGGGTCGGCATCTCCCGCCTCCACCGCCACATGTGTCAGGAAGGGCACTTCGTGATACCAGAAATGCGCGTATTGCGCCTGAGCGCATAGGTAATACAAGTAAAAGTCCGGAACCTTGAACCCTCCCCTCGCGTACGGCAGTGTCATGGTGCGTAATTCCATCCTCGCCTGTTTGCCTGCCCATAACAAACTAAGGACTAGCGCCTTGATGTTGCGGAAGACAGCAGCAGGAGGTTTTATAGGGATATTGTTAAACAAATATAGGAACTTCGGCAGCAGTACCATTTTCACAATCGCCGCCCTGTCCGCCAAAGACAGCGGAAGCCTGTTCCATTTTTTAATTTTGTCTTCCAGGGCCGCAATCGCCCGCCCGTAGTTCGTCCGGATTACCAATTCGGGGTCTCTATGGAACCATATGCCCAGATATTTGGTGGGTTCCTCATGCCACTCTAGAGGATAATCTAATGTGGTCGGTTGCGTGGTGTCAGTTAGCGCCAATACAAGGGATTTAGTCCAGTTTATCTGCAAACCTGCCTGGTGCCCAAACTTTATATACTCTCTCAGAAGCGGATTCAGGTGCTGGTCAGGATGTTTGACATATAACACCATGTCATCCGCGTAAAGTGAGATGTGGATGGGTCGAGAGGGCATTTGGATCGCTGAGTGGTGGTGATGTTGCCGGATTTTGCAGGCTAGGGGCTCCAGCACTAAAGCGAAAAGCATCGGCGAGAGCGGGCACCCCTGTCGAGTACCTCTGCAGATTTGTATGGGGTCGGAGACGTATCGGTTTATTCTTATGCGTGCTGTCAAGTTCGTGTACAGCATAGTTATCCATCTCTGGAAGATCAACGGGAAGCCCATGCGGACCAGCACTGCGTGGATGAAGGGCCAACCAATAGTGTCGAATGCTTTAGCAGCGTCTAGGAGCACTGCCACAGCTTTTGTTTCCGGATCCAAATAGTGTGCCAAAGCGAACAGTGTGCGTGTGTTGTGTGTGGTGGCCCTGTCTGGAATAAAACCCGATTGGTCAGGTCTGATCAATAGTGGCATAAGCGGTTTAAGTCTGTCTGCCAGCAGACTAGCTATGATTTTTGTATCCACATTTAACAATGATAGAGGCCGGTATGAGTCACATTTATCTATGTCTTTGCCCGGTTTCAGCAATGCAATAAGCAAGGCTTCCCTCATTGACGCGGGCAGTTTTTGGGCTTCATGTGCCGCCCCGTACAAGTTCACTAAATGTGGGGCGAGTAGGTCAGCGTATGCCTTATAGAATTCTGCTACAAAGCCATCTGGCCCTGGTGCTTTATTGTTAGGTAAGCGTCTAATGGTGTCTGTGACTTCTTCCACAGTTACAGGGCGTTCCAAGTACTTCCTATGTCCATCAGCCAGCCAAGCCATTTCTATGTCCTCCATGTATTTCATCAATTCAGCTTGTGACGGTGAAGGGTGTGCCTTGTATAGTGTGCCATATGTGTTCATGAATTCTTGCATGATACCCTTGGTATCTGAGAGCACCGCCCCGGCATCAGTAGTTATGGACGTGATATTTTGTGGTGTTTTGCCTGCGCAGATCTTTGAGGCTAGTTCCCTACCAGGCCTACCTCCTTCCCCATATCTTCTCGCTGTAGCTCGTTTAGACACATAGTGCAACTCTTCAGTAGCAAGTTTAGCATGTTCTGACAGAAGTACCTGGATTTCCCCCAAGAGTTTGGTGTCTCCCGTCTGGGTGTATGATTGTTCCAGTGTGCGAATGGCTTGTTCGCGCGTCAGCAGTTGCCGTCGCAAGACTTTGAGGATGCCTGAGGTGGTACTGAGGCAGACTCCCCTGATTGTAGCCTTGAAGGCCTCCCATAACAAACCCGGGTCTTTCGTTGTTGGGCCGTTTAGGTCAAAATAGTCTCCTATTGCTTCCTGTATGGTATGCACGTAGATAGGGTCTCTTAGCGCTGCTGCGTTAAAACGCCAGGCGAAAGGCGGTGGGTCATAGTATGGGACCTCCACCTCCAAAAGCACCGGATTGTGATCTGATAATGTTCGGGGTAAATGAACAACATCAAGCACCCATGTGAGTATGCCTTGTGTGCCCAGCCAATAATCTATCCTGGACCAACTGTCATTTGCCGCATTTATGTGTGTCGCTGTCGTGACTCCCGAGTTACGCGCCCTCCACAGGTCTACCATATGGAGATCTTCCATTGCATCCCGTAGCATTATTCTGGCGTTCCCATGCTGTTCCGTAGTGTGTGCAGCTCTATCTAGCGCATCTTGTAGCGTGACATTGAAATCTCCCCCCCAAATGATTTGAGGTGCCTGCATGCTCGTGATGGTTTCCCATACTTGTCTAAAAAACCCCGGGTCATCAATATTAGGGCCATACGTGTTAACGAGTAAGATTTGTTGCCTTCGAATCCTACCAGCTATCGCCACGCACCGCCCTGCCGTGTCCCTATGAACCTCAGTGACGTCAAAGCCCGTACCCTTTCTGATCAGTATGCTCACCCCCCTGGAGTAAGAGGAGTAGTTAGAGTGAGTGACCGATTCAGCCCATTTTGCCCCCAATGCGGAAGTGCCGTTTCGGTCCAAGTGTGTTTCCTGCAAGAAAACAATGTTAATTCGCAGCCTATCAAAGTAAGCAAACAGTTGCCTAATTTTCTTGGGGTTGCCCAGCCCTCTCACGTTCCAGGTGAGTAATTTTAGCGAGTCTCTACGTGACATGTGTAAGTAGAGGGTGATAGATATTCCATGCTAGGTGGTCAGTCAGGTTTCCATATCTGGCGTGCACTAGTGTATACCCCACGGTAGGTGAATGTGACAGCGGCAGAGTCTGAGCGCAATCGTTATATATGTGAGAGTACCTTGCCAAGGAGTACGCCATGCCTCTCAGACGCAGAGGTTGTAGTTGGTTAGAGTCCAAGTTCCCCACCCTCCCCCCACCCACTTTAGCCCCCGAACTTTGCCAAAGCCATCCCAAAAGTAACCGTAACATTAACTGTATTGTAGTTAACTTGAAAGTGGGGCGCACCCTCCGGGGGGTGTCGCCAGGTGCACACATCGTCACCCACATAGTGGATGTGGGCGGAAGTCAGAAGTATGAATAGCGAGTTATCTGCCTGTAACCTCTTGTCCCCTCCCCCACCCCGTAGACTATCTCAAGCATGACCTCTGGCGTGATCGTCCGCGCCGAGGTGCGCCATGTCCCAGTTGTCCATCGTCCCGGTGCACACCCATGACTTCGCTGTACCACCAACTCTCCTCGCCAGTGTGCACCACCCTGTTCACAGTGGGTTGTCCCGCCCCAAGAGACCAGCGCCACCCAGTGGCTAGCACCGCCGCGCCAGCTGTCCAGTCGTGCCTGTGCATCTCGTGCCCCATCATAACCGCAAGTCTATGTCCGCCAATCTCCTCATTCCCAATGCATTTACTGTACTCACTGCGATAGGGGACATCTCCGTCGCTACCAACCAACTGTTCCGGGCAGGGAGTACGCCATCAGTTCTTACTCCCACATTCAGGGGGGTGAGCCGGGCCGCCCGACCTCGCCCCGGACGCCCAGCATCGCAGCAATCGCAGTTTGCGCCGTGGCGCTCAACAGTTAGCATATATCTACAACCGCGTGTAGTGTAGATCTGTCATTCGGCATTGTGCGTGGTGCAGTGTGTCTATTGGTCATTCAACGTCGCTGGTGCGATCGGTCCTTCCCCGCGATTCCGTCCTCTTCCCCAGCTTCTTGATGTATTCTTGCGCCGCCTGCACTGTTGGAAGTATTGTCGGTTTACCCCCTGACATGATCCTCAGTTTCGCTGGGTATAGCATCGCATATTCTAATCCCAGATCTCGCAATTTTTTCTTTACGGGGGCAAATTCCTTGCGGGCCAGCTGTACCGCCACAGTGTGGTCTGGGTAAAATTCCAGGTTATTTCCTTGATGCGTGATTTTACCCATTTCCCTGGCCATCCGGAGCGCTGTATCCCTGTCTCTGTAATTCAACATCCTCGCTATTATCATGCGCGGGGCAGCTCCCGGTTTAGGTGGTGGTGCCAGTGACCGATGGGCCCGCTCGACCAGGAAGACAGGTGAGAATTTATCGGCCCCGAAGAGTTCTTTGAGAAGCGTCTCCACATAGGTCTCCATCTTCCCAGTGTTTGTGGATTCCGGGAGGCCGGAAATGCGAATGTTATTCCTTCGGGATCTAGCTTCCTGATCCTCCACCTTCGCTCGCAGGGTTTCCAGCGCTTTGTCGTGCCCACTACACATTTTCAACATAGCCATAGAGTCGTCCTCCGCCTTTGAGATCCTATGCTCCGCTTCCGTCAGTCGTCCATCGTGCTTCTCGAGCTTCGTCGCCATGGTGTCGACCCTCAGCACCACGGAGTCCAGCTTGTTGTTCATTTCTTGCAGGCTCTGCTGGATCGCCTTCAGGACAGCCTCCATTCCCGAGCCCTCAGACGCGTCACGCTCACCTTCAGCCTCCGGGCCAGTAGCGCTATTTTTGCCTTGTTTGCGAGTCTCGAACTGCAGCTTGGATTGGTGCCTGTCCGGTTTACCCATGGCAGACGCCAGTGTCCTGGCGCTGTCGGTCTATGGATCAGCGCGGTGTGTGGCTGTGTTCACGATGGCGGCACGGCGGGCGGGCGGACGGGGCAGCCAGCACATCCGACAGCCAGCCAGTGGCTACCGACTGCTCGCCCCGCCAGCCTCGGCAACCACCATCAATGCGTTTCGTCCTCTCTGACACACGGAGGTGTGTAGGCCAGTGGTGGTGCCCTCCAGATCAGCACGGCAGCTACCAGCCACGCGGCGCCTTTAGATGTCGCTCCAGGAGGGACAGGGCACGCACCTTTCGCCAGCCAGCATCTGCGTTCCTGTCACGCCGGTGTCAGTCCTGTCCCCCACTCACCGCGGAGATCGCCATTCCACCATGTTGGCGCGCGCGCCCTCAGGCATCATCCACACCTTATCTTGCCACTGGACATCCGTCGTGCATCTGTCACGCTCGACGGAGCGAAGACCACCCAGCTCTCGTACACCTTGCGTCACGGGCATGCAAGTGAGCCTCACCGCCAGTTCGTGGTCGTCAGCAACTATATTGTGTGTCCGTGTTGTGTCCTCTCCCCAGGGCACATCTATCGCGGGCACCAGCGCTTCGATATCGCCGTGTATACCTCGTCAGATTCTAGCAGTTGAGGGCCTTTTGGCGGTCCTCCGTAAGCGGCGGCAGTCCCCGGCAGTGGGCGCGGCCATCTTGAGTCGGCTCTCCGGTCGTGTGTGTGCTCGCCGTTTCTGTTTCCCGGGGCTCACCCATTATCTTCAACAGCGCTGTCTTGTCGGCGTTTCCCGTTGTACACCACGGCAGATCCTGGTTGCCGAGACCCGGCCGTCAGTCGCTCAGAGGTGGCGGTACTCCCCGGGAGCAATGGCAGCCATCTTGAGTTGGCTCTCCGGTCCCGTGTAACTGCGTAGTCTTCGCCTCCCAGGGCTCAAGCACAGGTGTCACCAGCGCTGCGGTGCCGGCATGTCGCTGGGTGTATTTCGGCATATCCCGGTAGCGGGCCGGTGATCGGTCGCTCAAAGGCGGTAGCTCTCCCAGGCAGCGGGCGCGGCCATCTTGGATCGGCTCTCCGGCCCCCGTCCGTTTATCCGTTGAAAATGCCCTGTAGCGCCGCTGAGACAGTCCCCCAACCTCATTTCCTTATGCTCCGGGGCATTGCACAGCCATATCCGCCGTTTTCAATGTCTTTGGGGTGGTTCTTGAGGCCAAAAGGCCGCGAATTGTCCTCCGCCCGGCGGAGCTGCCTTTTCAGTCAGCCATTCCGCAGTGCGCCCTCTAGCGCCCCCCTCACAACCAACCTTCATGAAGGAATGAGATCCGTCGCTGAGTGGATGAAGAACAGGCAACTGAAGCTAAACTTGGACAAGACGGAAGTCCTCTTCCTCGGCTCCGCCACCTCAGCCTGGGACAACTCCTGGTGAACGACTGCACTGGGAACAACTCCAACACCCACAACCACGCACATGACCTGTGGTTCTTCCTCGAATGTACTCTCTCTATGACAATGCAGGTCAAAGACATCTGGTCCTCCAGCTTCAACACCCTCCGCATGCTCCGCAAGATCTACAGGTAGATCCCCACCGAAACAAGGTGAAAGGTCTCCCAGGCCCTCAGCAGCAGCAGGTTGGACAAGGAAAACGCCCTCTCCGCAGGGGCCTCAGCCATGCTCCTGAACCGACTTCAACGCATTTAAGACGCCTCTGCACGCCTGATCCTCGACATTCCTCGCTGCAGCCACATCACACTCCACCTGTGAGACCTGCACTGGATCCCCGTCAACAAGAGGATCACCTTCAAGCTCTTCACCCATGCACACAAGGCACTCCACAACACCGGACCAGCATGCTTCAACTGATGACTCAGCTTCTACACCCCAAACCTGCCAGCTCCGCTCCGCCAACCTCGCCCTCGCCACAGTACCCCACATCCAAAGAGCATCCTCCACTGGCTGATCGTTCTCCCACTTCAGCGCCCAGACCTGGAACACTCTCCCCATCCTCCTATGGAAGAGCCAGGACCTGCTAACCTTCAGGAGACTCAGCAAGACCTGGCTTTTCAAGCAGTAGCAGCATCCCCCGCAGCGCCTTGAGACACTCACGGCTGAGTAGTGTGCTTTACAGATGTGCTGCTTGATTACTTGATTGATAGATTTTGCCCATATGCGGTCATCTCACTGCCTATCCATGTCAGGTAACACATGTACACTGATTCTATTTCCCTTGGTGGACCTTCTTGTGAATTCACAGCCCCATAATTATTGACTTAGTTAAATACTTGATTGGTCATGTACACACACATCTGTGTGAATTATAAGAATTTATTTACAGTACAAGGGGGAGACTGGAAGTACTAGCCCATACAATGCAAGATTAGATAGATGCGCGTTAGCGTGGCAAACAGAGTCCATTGGGAGCGACATAGCCAAGGGAAGAGGCGGAGTTTGCAGTGCCATTGTCAAGGCAATGAAGAATTGTGCAAGTCCATGTGTGGGTCCAAGGTGAGTGTTGGTGGACATTGGAAGACAGTAGAAGAGGAAGGTCAGTGGAATGATGGTAAGAAAAAACAATGGTGAGACAGGCCTTTAGATGTCACTTTTTGCAGGACTTTCACCTTACCAGTGTGGCACTTTCATCCTCAGGTTCATCCTCTGATGTGTCATGTGTCTCACATGTGTGTAGTGGTATGGTGGGAGCAGCACTGTGAGGAACAGAGTGCGGAGCTGAGGATGTGGATGCGCCAGCAGCTGCAACTGTTGGTGCAAGACCATGGGGAGGCACTGATGTGACGTGGCGTAGCAGGGCCTGGTATATCCCTGCAAGATTGCAATAGCCGTGGCAGCCTTCTGGTGTTCTTCCCTCCGCTCCCTGCTCTCCATTATACGTGCAAGTCGTGACAATTCTGCACAGACACTACTGGAGCCAGCTTGCTGGGACAGTGTGCCAGCTCTCCGGATCATGACTCCAGCAATGTCATCCAGGAAGCGTTGGATAGCATTGAGGGTGATGTTGAAGTCTGTCATCGTCTGCATATGGTCCTGGATGTGACTCAGAGACCCACGTAATTCGTCATATTTGGCTGCCAGGCTCTCCAACCCCACACGTACAATGTCACGTGTCTCCCGCTGGACCTCAAGCACACAGCGGTGAAAGGCAACATATGGGTCACCAGGGTCCTGTGAGGCAGCTGTGGTGGAAGGTGCTTGCTGCTGGGTGGTTTGTGCAGGGGGTGGGCTTGGTGCAATGCTGCTGGGTGGCCCTGCTCCTCAAGTTGGTGTGGCAAGGGATTCCAGGATCCGTTGAAATTCGTCCTCATTGATGGTGGAGCTCTCATACAAGTCATCGTTGCGGAGTGGATCGTTCTGCTGTCCAGGAGGTGTTGTCTCTCCCTCTGCAATGTTCATGGGAGACACAGTTTAACAGTGTGTTACATGTATGGGCATGCATTATTTGACTTAACAAGCAGACTGCAGGAGACTGCACATTATGGATATTTTGGACAAGATGCATAGTATTTTCTGGATGGTGAATATTTCAGAGACATCCCGGATGTGAGTGTGTACTTGTACATTGTAATATCACAAGTTATCTATGTGAGAAATGTGTCTTGACAGTGTCTACACACAAACGCTACCTGTTGTGTCATGTGTTGTTTTGAGTAGGCCTGGGCAAAAATTTCGTTCCGTTCGCGGAAATTGCGATATTTTGACATTTTTGCGTTCCGCGGAGAGCGCGAAAATGTCAAAAATTCCGGTTTCCGCAGCTTGGCGATAATTTGTTTCTTGCTCGCGCTGTAAAATGATACATTCTCGCGCGCGCGCGATCGCCTTACCTGAATCCCTGCGTTCGCCGACAAGTTTTCTTGATCCGGTCGCGTTCTCCATGAGATGTTGTATTGTTTTTAGCCATTTGCGCTGTCTCGCGACAGTTCGCGCCCGCAGTGACGTCATGCGTCGCGCGATCACGTCTTTCTTCTCGCGATCATGCACCGCGAGAACAACTCAAAACAAGATGGCCGCGCCCGCAAGCAGCCACATGGGTAAGTTGGCGACCCGCAACCATGCAGAAAATCGCGCGAACATGCCGGAAAAAAACTTCCGCATCTTCGCGATATTTCTGCTTGTTTGCGATAATTTTAATCATTCTCGCGATAATTTGCGAAGGTTAATTCCGCAAATTCCGCCCACCCCTAGTTTTGAGTGACTAATGTAGTCCGTAACACCTAGTAGGCAATGTTGATGTACGCAGATTTGTATGTGTGTGCACTGCATTGTGTGATAGTGGCACCTGCTGCTTTTGTTTAGCTGCCCATTGTCCCTTTCATGAAATGAGCCTTTGTCTTCTGAGGATGTACAATGCAGACATGTTGATAGCTGTGGGGATTATTTATCTTGGTCAGAGTTGTGACACTTGTGCAAAGTAGGTCATCAAGTGTCTTGTTCACATCAGGGGTTGTGTGCACAGAAGGTTGTGTCAGGGTGTGACATGCTCCTTTGAGGATGTGTTCCACACTCCGCAACATCAGTGAGGTGTCCTGCACCATGTTAATATGTTTGTCCTGCAGGCATGCTATTCATCATGCCCTGTCACTTGCCTTGTCAGTGTGGTTCACAGAGCAGCAGCTTTGCAGGGTCTTGCACATTTGCATGTGTTTTGTGTGTGATTAGTTATGTGTGAGGAGGGCCCACTTTTGGCTCATTGGCAATGAGGGCCTACTTGCCTTATTCTACGGAGCTGCACTGTGTAGGACACATGTGCCTCTATGTCGCTTTGGCTCCTTGTGATTTGTGTTGTGTGCATTGAATCTGTCATGTTTAATCTTGCATGTATTGCTTACTGCACTTCTGTTGGAATACCCTATCTGAGTATGGTGCAGCATGTATAGCAATTTTTGTTGCTGTCTGAGCAGACAGTGTCCACACCCATTATCCGCAACTTTGGGCCTACATGTGGTGTGTGTCAGTGGTGGACCATTTTGTGCATCATGCCAGGCGGTGACCTTCTGTACACTGCAGAAGCGATTTGATTTAAGAGGGGGGGACTTCCTACTCCATGCAGCGATCACTGCGGCTATCCTTGCGCATTGGAAAGAGGACCAAACAGAACCGGAGGCTTCCTTAGGGTGCCAAAACATATTGACAGCAGCAGGGAAGTTTAAGGCAGTCACATGCCTGTACAGGTGCATGACTCTTGAGAAGCTGCCCACTTTAGACATACTTAATTTAAATTGGGAGGTAGATGTAGGTAGAGAGATACCCGAAAGGGATTGGGCTGAGATTGTAGAGTAAGCGTGGAAGAGCACCAGGAACACCCGCTTTCAATGGCCTCATTTTTATCTTTTACATCGCCTTACCTCACACCAGCGTAGACTCAATGCATTTTTCAACACTGACTCAGACGATTGCCAAAGATGTCGTGGATAGGGGGCAAACTTGTCTCACATGATTTGGAGGTGTCAACTTTTGTCCCTATTGAAAGTGGTGACGGACAGTGAGCTAGATCTGGCATTGGGGACTTGTATACTGCATTAATTCCCCCACACAGCTCAAACTAGGATCACCAGAAAGTTTATAGATATGGGATTGGTAGTGGCCATGAGGGAAATTACAATGCACTGGAAGGCGAGTGGGGCCACGAGTTTGTATCAATGGAAGAGAGAGTTCACCAAATGGGCAGAGTGTGATGGGATAGTTAGGCTACTACTAGTCAAGGGAACAGTGAGTGAGGGATCACTTGAGGCTGCTAGGGCATGGGAGCATTTGGTTGGTCTATTGTTAGACCAAGACACTGATAGCAATGTCAACACTGAGCCAGGAGAGCTGGTAACAGGCTTGAGCCTTTTTTGCAAGTAGATGTAACCATGCGACCCCATTGGAGATATGCATGATGAGTGAATCTAAAGCGGCAGCCTGTATAATGGGTTTATTGTTTACCTTCTGGAGACCACCGATTAGGCATTGCTAATGGATATCGAAGTGTACAGAGTAACATGGGTTGTGACATGCCTGGAGGGAGGAGGGAGGGGGAAATTAATTTCAGGATAGATTTATTAGTGATGAAGATGTTTGTTTATATGGGCTCCATTGAATATTGGTTGTTATTCCCCTTATTACATGGTTCTTAATCTGCAAGGTAGTAGAGGAGAAATGTCATAGGAATGAGCCAAGGATCCTATGCTTGTACACTTGTACATCATAGCGAGGGGAGGGGGACTAGGTTGGTGATTTGGTAGATGTCTAGATCTTGCTTTCTCAGACCTAAGGATTGTTTTTTTTACAAGACAAAATAGTAAATGCCAGGCGGTGATGTGGGGAGGGGGAGGGTGGTGGGTATTATGGACAGGAATACGGATAAATGCAGGTAAGTAGACTTTGAATGAATGAAAGGATTTCGTGGTGCGCCCTGCATCGCATTTATCAATTGAGGGCTCCTTACCTACATTCATCCATATTCCGGTGTTTGCTAGCCCCCACACTGCACCTCTCCCACCCCACGTCACAGCCCAGCAGCACACCCTATGATGTCCGCTACTTGTGTGTGGTACATGATTTATAGTATGTTGATTTTCAGATGCGTATTTATGTTGTTTAAGCTCAGCACACCTGCAACATTGCACATGTTTCTGGCTCGTGTGCAAGGTTATGTGTGGCCCTCCAAGTCACCCTGGATGGCCACGCACAACCTTGCACACGAGTCAGACACATGTGAAATGTTGCAGGTGTGCTGAGCTTGTTGCTGGCATGCTTACTCATGCATGTGATCAGTCACATTCACACTGCATACTCATTTTGGCAAATGGGAGATGCAGCCTTGTGAAGATGATTTGGATATGGGCTGTAATGGTGCAAGGGGTGCATTTTGGCAGCATGCAGCGTCTCTAGGTGATGTGGCACTTTGCTATTTGATGTTGCACTTCTTTTGTGGTCTGATGTTGTACCTGGACTGTGTTTGGCCGACTTTTCAGATCGCATTTCAATTTCTGTGTGTCCGGCAATATGTGGATCAGGTGATGTGTGTCCATGCCACCATGCACAGGGCTATCTGGGACATGAACGACTGTTATTGTGGCTATGCAATGCTATTTATTATACATGTGTGCCATTGTGCCCATTCACCTCCGTCCACCCACTCCATAGTTTGTACTCACCCTGTGGTTGTGTCTGCTCACATTCAGCCGTATCCCGACTCGGCACTCCACCACCGTTTCCTCTGTGATGACTTGGGCCACCATTTCCTCCTGCTCATCCAGCTCCAGCAGGGGCCCTGGACTACCACCTCCAGTCACCATAGCTCCCTTCTGGTTGGCTGCTATTTTCTCCTTTGTATTTTTCTTGCTGTCATTCCAGAGCTTCTTAACCTCCTCCACTGTCCTCCTCTTCCTCTCTCCCACAGGATTGACCTTAGCCATGATGTCCTCCCATATATATTTTTTCCTGGACAATGGCACTGTGCGTTTTATGAACAGCTCCTGCTGATGTTCAGCCACCAGGGCATACAGGACATGATTTTCATGGTGGCTGAACCTGGGGTTCCTCCTCCTCTTGGCCTTCTCCTGGGTCTCTCTCTGCTCCTCCTAGCTGGCTGGCTGGGGGGTTGGTTGTTGGCTCAGCGCTGGTCCCAGCTTCCTCCATGTCTCTCCTGCTTTCTGCTGTGTTCTCCATTTTTGTGTTGTTTTTTTTGCCTGCTTGGAGGCCTTTTATAGTGCATTTTCCCACTTGCAGCGTGCAAAATGCAGGGCTGATAGCAAATATCGGGCCGCTTATGGCGATAATTGGCCCATCGCGACTTTTCTCGCGTTAGCGTGTATTTTTTTATCGCCTGCGCTAAGGATTTATTGCCATCCATTGGCGCCGGAAATGCTAGCTATCGCCGAGTAGTGGCGCGTTGTTAATACGTCACTACCGCGGCGATAAAAACAGGACTTCCCCGGCGATAAAAAAATTTACGCTAAGAGCGCTTTGCGATAATTATTGCTATTTGTTGATGATATGCCCCCAAATTATACCTCACAAGATTTATATGTCAGCCAAAAGTTTGTATTCCGAGAGAATTTCCTCAGACACATTCTTTCGAGATTCTCCCAGCCACTGCATTTAATTAAGCCAACTTATTCCTGTTTGGCAAACGTTTCTTGTCTTTTCACTTCTTTAAGGTAAATATATATCCAAGCAACACTGATATGCTGGAAAAGACATGTTCGGGCTGGACTGTTCCCATGAGGCACAGGGTCAAGACTGATTTGCATATGGCCATGTCTGAACTGGGGTGGCGTAGTGGGCAAAAGAACGATGGATTTAACCCAGATCTCTTGACTGGGGGAGAATGTCTGCATTGTCAGCATTCCGTCCATCATTTGTTTGTTGTAACGCTTTTCGCCCTAAGTGGGATGGGTATTCCCAGACGTGGGACCCGTGCTCACTACGCCACTGGAGTCAAGCTATCCTGGCTGATGACGGCTGATAGCCAGAAACCGGTCCTAGGATGCTTGATTCCGGTCCAGGGAAGACATGGCTTGGCAGTTCGGGCTGGACTGTTCCCAGGAGGCACAGGGTCAAGACTGATTTGCATATGGCCATGTCTGAACTGGGGTGGCGTAGTGGGTAAAAGAACGATGGATGTAACCCAGATCTCTTGACTGGGGGAGAATGTCTGCATTGTCAGCATTCCGTCCATCATTTGTTAGTTGTAACGCTTTTCGCCCTAAGTGGGATGGGTATTCCCAGACGTGGGACCCGTGCTCACTACGCCACTGGAGTCAAGCTATCCTGGCTGATGACGGCTGATAGCCAGAAACTGGTCCTAGGATGCTTGATTCCGGTCCAGGGAAGACATGGCTTGGCAGTTCGGGCTGGACTGTTCCCATGAGGCACAGGGTCAAGACTGATTTGCATATGGCCATGTCTGAACTGGGGTGGCGTAGTGGGCAAAAGAACGATGGATTTAACCCAGATCTCTTGACTGGGGGAGAATGTCTGCATTGTCAGCATTCTGTCCATCATTTGTTTGTTGTAACGCTTTTCGCCCTAAGTGGGATGGGTATTCCCAGACGTGGGACCCGTGCTCACTACACCACTGGAGTCAAGCTATCCTGGCTGATGACGGCTGATAGGCAGAAACCGGTCCTAGGATGCTTGATTCCGGTCCAGGGAAGACATGGCTTGGCAGTTCGGGCTGGACTATTCCCATGAGGCACAGGGTCAAGACTGATTTGCATATGGTCATGTCTGAACTGGGGTGACGTAGTGGGCAAAAGAACGATGGATTTAACCCATGTCTCTTGACTGGGGGAGAATGTCTGCATTGTCAGCATTCCGTCCATCATTTGTTTGTTGTAACGCTTTTCGCCCTAAGTGGGATGGGTATTCCCAGACATGGGACCTGTGCTCACTACGCCACTGGAGTCAAGCTATCCTGGCTGATGACGGCTGATAGCCAGAAACCGGTCCTAGGATGCTTGATTCCAGTCCAGGGAAGACATGGCTTGGCAGTTCGGACTGGACTGTTCCCATGAGGCACAGGGTCAAGACTGATTTGCATATGGCCATGTCTGAACTGGGGTGGCGTAGTGGGCAAAAGAACGATGGACTTAACCCAGATCTCTTGACTGGGAGAGAATGTCTGCATTGTCAGCATTCCGTCCATCATTTGTTTGTTGTAACGCTTTTCGCCCTAAGTGGGATGGGTATTCCGAGACGTGGGACCCGTGCTCACTACGCCACTGGAGTCAAGCTATCCTGGCTGATAACGGCTGATAGCCAGAAACTGGTCCTAGGATGCTTGATTCCGGTCCAGGGAAGACATGGCTTGGCAGTTCGGGCTGGACTATTCCCATGAGGCACAGGGTCAAGACTGATTTGCATATGGCCATGTCTGAACTGGGGTGGCGTAGTGGGCAAAATGGTTTTTGTACCGCGCACAGCTGCCCCAGCAAAGGGGCGTCCTGGCGCCAAGAAAGGTGAACACAACATCACAAAATGCAGCAAAGTCAGTTAATGTTATTAAAAAGGAGCGTTTTGATGACATGTCTGAACCTGGTTAAGTCTTCCAAAGCACGGATGTCATTAGGGAGGGAGTTCCAGAGCTTGGCGGCTACTACTCGAAAGGAGCGGCCTCCAGTCCTGCTCAACAGAAAACGGGGAACAACAGCTATATTCTGGCCCATCGATCTCAAAGAGCGAGAGGGGATATATGGAGTCAGGAGATTCATGAGAATAGGTGGAGCCAGGCCTTTCAAGATTTTAAAGGTCAGGCAAAGCACCTTAAACTCGATCCGCCGCGCAACAGGCAACCAATGGAGTGTTTGCAGTGTTCCGGACACTGAGCAACGCTTGGGCAACCCAAATATCGCTCTTGCGGCGGCATTCTGCACTCGTTGTAACCGCAAAAGTTCAGCCTTGTTCGTGCCTGCAAGCAGAGCACTGGCATAGTCTATCCTGGATAGTACCGATGCCTGGACCACGAGCTGTCTAGTGCTGGCATCAAAAAATTTAAGCACCGGCCTGATGCTCCTAATAATGCCAAAGCAAGACGCAGCCACCTTCTTAGTATGGCAAATAAAACTAAGTGAAGGGTCCAGCCAAACCCCGAGGTTTTTTAACTCCATAGCAGGAGAGGGGATCATTCCTAACTCGGGGGGCCACCAGCTGTCATTCCAACATCCAGGTTGCTTCCCAAACACCATCACCTCTGTCTTCTTTGTGTTCAATTGGAGACAATTCTGGTTCATCCAATTGGCCACCGAGCGCAACCCCTCACAGAAGTTGAGGGCGTCCAAAGCTGAGTCCCCACTTAGTGTGACCGCCAGCTGCGTGTCATCAGCATAGGACACCAT